>NW_028270146.1:16652615-18010846 GCF_037043375.1 Chiloscyllium plagiosum
AGACCTTATTAAGTATAATACTTAATTTAAAGCTAATGACTTAAGCATGCCACCTGTCTTTATCACTGCGGCAGAGAGAGAAAAAAAATGAGTTTAAAAAAAAGAGGCAAGATAGAGACAAGGAGTAAGAGAGAGAGAGAGAGAGAGAAAGAGAACGCAGTCTGTAAAGTTTAGATTTGGAGAAACATGGATATGCTTTAAAATTGCAACTAAAGAATCAAAGAGATGCGTGTGTAACAGCTTTCAGATATAGAGTCATAGAGATGCACAGCATGGAAACAGATCCTTCTCTGGATGTATTTACAGTCAGCAGAAAACTGTCGCCACTGTTATAATGTTGGAGATGTGGGAACTCACGGGGAGATGGTGGTCTAGTGGTGTTATCACTGGGCTACCACACCGCCCTGTGGCCCAACATTTCAACTCCCCCTCCCACTCTGCCGAGGACATGGAGGTCCTGGGTCTCCTTCACCGCCGCTCCCTCACCACCAGACGCCTGGAGGAAGAACGCCTCATCTTCCGCCTCGGAACACTTCAACCCCAGGGCATCAATGTGGACTTCAACAGTTTCTTCATTTCCCCTTCCCCCACCTCACCCTAGTTCCAAACTTCCAGCTCAGCACTGTCCCCATGACTTGTCCTACCTGCCTATCTTCTTTTCCACCTATCCACTCCACCCTCCTCCTTGACCTATCACCTTCATCCCCTCCCCCACTCGCCTATTGTACTCTATGCCACTCTCTCCCCACCCCCACCCTCCTCTAGCTTATCTCTCCACGCTTCAGGCTCTCTGCCTTTATTCCTGATGAAGGGCTTTTGCCCGAAACGTCGATTTTACTGCTCCTCGGATGCTGCCTGAACTGCTGTGCTCTTCCAGCACCACTAATCCAGAATCTGGTTTCCAGCATCTGCAGTCATTGTTTTTACCTATTAATCCAGAAGCTCAGCTAATGTTCTGGGGACCCAGGTTCAAAACCCACCATTGCCTACATCCCGATAAGGATGCTTTCTACAGTTTAGAGAATCCCTAACAGGACTGGAGAGATCAGAGACTAACCAACTGAGGCAAATAAACAATTCTTCATCCAAAGGCAAGTGATCCTGTGGAATCATCTACCACAGAATAGGTCACTGAATATATTCAAAAAAGAGATAGATAAGCATCTATTTGAAAGGCATCTAGGCATATGGAGAGAAAGCAGGACTATGGCTTTGAGAGAGAGGAATAGGCTCAATGGTTTCTTCCTTCTCTTAGTGTCTGTGACTTAGTCGTAGAACAAAAAGCAGACCTCCAAAATGAACAAATAGTTCTAATGTAGACATTATCTTCAACGCTGCTTCTGCATTCAAAGCCTGGTAACAGAGTGAATGTCTGAGAAATTGTAGCTAACGGCAGTTAATATCAGGATAACGAGCGAGAAAATTATGAGTACAGTGTAGTTTTGGGCCCCATATCTAAGGAAGGATGTGCTGGCATTGGAGGGAGTCCAGAGGAGGTTTATATGAATGATCCCAGCGAGGAAGGGCTTGTCATGTGAGGTACAGTCAAGGACTTTGGGGTTTTGAAGGATGAGGGGAGTTCTGAAACTTACTGAGAGGCATGGACAGAGTGGATGTGGAGAAGAGGTCTTCTACTAG
The DNA here is from genome assembly GCF_037043375.1 of Chiloscyllium plagiosum. Lineage (NCBI taxonomy): Eukaryota > Metazoa > Chordata > Chondrichthyes > Orectolobiformes > Hemiscylliidae > Chiloscyllium > Chiloscyllium plagiosum. The sequence continues at coordinate 16,654,254 of NW_028270146.1, forward strand.
TGGGAGAGATGAAGACCCAAAGACACAGGATTGAAGGGATGGCCCTTTAGAACTGAGATCAGGGGGACGTTCCACAGCTCGAGGGTGGTGAATCTGTGGAACTCATTGTGCAGAGAGCTGTGTAGGCCAAGTTATTTTTAATAAAATTTTGTATTTTGTGGTTTGGTCACTATAGGATGGCAGTTCTTCCTGTTAACTAGGGACCTCCTTGCCTTAGACAGAGGACAATAAAGGTGTAGGAGACAGGGGCAGGGTGTTATCCTAAGAAGTGGGATGGAGTGGACCAGACCTATACACCCTGGAGTTTACAGGAATCAGAAGTCATCCTATTGGAACATATAAAATTCTTCCCAGGCATGACAGGGTATATACCAAAAAGGCATTTCTCCTGGCTGGCCAATTTAGAAAACACAATCTCTGAATATGGTGTTGGCCATTTAGTGTCATAGAGTCATAGAGATGTACACCATGGAAACAGACTCTTCATTCTAACTCGTCCATGCCAACCAGATATCCCAACCCAATCTAGTCTCATTTGTCAGCATTTGACCCATATCCCTCTCAACCCTTCCTATTCACACATCCATCTAAATACCTTTTAAATGCTGTATTTGTACCAGCCTCCACCACTTCCTCTGGCAGTTCATGCCGTACACACATCACCCTCTATGTGAAAAAGTTGCCCCTTAGGTCCCTTTTATATCTTTCTCCTCTCACCCTAAACCTATGCCCTCTAGTTCTGAACTCCCCCACCCCAGAGAAAATACCTTATCTATTTACCCTATCCATGGCCCTCATGATTTTATAAACCTCTATGAGGTCACCCCACAGCCTCCGATGCTCCAGGGAAATCAGCCCCCGTCTATTCAGCCTTTCCCTTATAGCTCAAACACTCCAACCCTGGCAACATCCTTGTAAATCTTTTCTGAACCCTTTCAAGTTACACAACATTCTTCCAATAGGGCAGAGACAGAGAGAAATTTCACTGATGGTAAAATTGTGAACCTTCCTACACCTTGGAAAGGTCAATGCTCAATCATTGAGCATATTGAAGACAGAAGTGAATAGATGTTCGGCTACTGAGGGAATAGGTTGGGGTGCTGAGACTCGAACCAGCAAAAAACTCTTTCACATCACTCCTGATGAAGGAGCAGCATTCCAAAAGCGTGTGATTTTAACCCGGTGCCGTGTAACTTCTGACTTGCATCATTTCAAAGAATAGTTAAGTCAATCCCATCACTGTGGATCTGGAATCACCCAGAGGACAGTAGCTTTCTTTTACCAGGAGTAAGCCAGGGATGGTGATTTCACAGTAATCATTGGTAGCTTCATTGTCACTATAACTGAGACATGTTTGACAGAGTCATAGAGTCACAGAGATGCACAGCATGGAAACAGACCCTTCGGTCCAACCCATCCATGCCGACCAGATATCCCAACCCAATCTAGTCCCACCTGACAGCACCCGGCCCATATCCCTCCAAACCCTTCCTATTCATATACTCATCTAAATGCCACTTAAATATTGCAATTGTACCAGTCTCCACCACTTCCTCTGGCAGCTCATTCCATACACGTACCACACTCTGTGTGAAAAAGTTGCCTCTTGGGTCTATTTTCGATCTTTCCCCTCTCACCCTAAACCTATACCCTCTAGTTCTGGACTCCCCCACCCCAGGTAAAAGACTTTGCCTATTTACCCTATCCATGCTCTTCATAATTTTGTAAACCTCTCTAAGATCACCCCTCAGCCTCCGACGTTTCAGTGAAAACAGCCCCAGCCTGTTCAGCCTCTCCCGATAGCTCAAATCCTCCAACCCTGGCAACATCCTTGTAAATCTTTTCTGAACCCTTTCAAGTTTCACAACATCATTCTGATAGGAAGGAGACAGGAATTGCATGCAATATTCCAACAGTGGCCTAACTAATGTTGTGTACAGCCTCAACATGACCTCCTAACACCAGTACTCAATACTCTGACCAATAAAGGAAAGTATACCAAACGCCTTCTTCACTATCCTATCTACCTGCGACTCCACTTTCAAGGAGTTATGAACCAGCACTCCAAGGTCTCTTTGTTCAGCAACATCTCCCTAGGACCTTACCATTATGTTGACTTGTTGAATTTAGGTTTCACCAGCTGCTGCGATAGTTCAAGATGGCAGCACAGTACGACACTCAGCTGGAGCTCGTCTGCTCGCCAGTTCATTTTCCGGATTTTTTCCTCCTCTTTGTAGCTTCTTTATTTCTCCCCCCCCAATGCCTCCAACATTTGACAGCTCTGCCTTACCAGGAGGGTGGAGCTGAGGGAATGGGTCACAGCTGAAGCCTGGGAAGGAGCAGAGTGCATAGGCCGAGACCCTTAGAGGAGCGAGCTTGGGACAAGACCAGCCAAGGAGTGAGAACAGGCCGAGACAGGCAGAGGAGTGAGAACAGGCTGAGACACACAGAGTAGTGAGAACGGGCTGAGACACACAGAGGAGTGAGCCAGGGCCGAGACACACAGAGGAGTGAGAACGGGCTGAGACACACAGAGGAGTGAGAACGGGCCGAGACACACAGAGGAGTGAGAACGGGCTGAGACACACAGAAGAGTGAGCACAGGCTGAGACACACAGAGGAGTGAGAACGTGCTGAGACACACAGAAGAGTGAGCACAGGCTGAGACACACAGAGGAGTGAGAACGTGCTGAGACACACAGAAGAGTGAGAACGGGCTGAGACACACAGAGGAGTGAGAACGGGCTGAGACACACAGAGGAGTGAGAACGGGCCGAGACACACAGAGGAGTGAGAACAGGCCGAGACACACAGAGGAGTGAGAACGGGCCGAGACACACAGAGGAGTGAGAACAGGCCGAGACACACAGAGGAGTGAGAACGGGCTGAGACACACAGAGGAGTGAGAACGGGCTGAGACACACATAGGAGTGAGAACAGGCCGAGACTCACAGAGGAGTGAGAACGGGCCGAGACACACAGAGGAGTGAGCCAGGGCCGAGACACACAGAGGAGTGAGGACGGGCTGAGACACACAGAGGAGTGAGAACAGGCTGAGACACACAGAGGAGTGAGAACAGGCCGAGACACACAGAGGAGTGAGAACGGGCTGAGACACACAGAGGAGTGAGAACGGGCTGAGACACACAGAGGAGTGAGAACAGGCCGAGACACACAGAGGAGTGAGCACGGGCCGAGACACACAGAGGAGTGAGCACGTGTTGAGACACACAGAGGAGTGAGAATGGGCTGAGACACACAGAGGAGTGAGAACGGGCTGAGACACACAGAGGAGTGAGAACGGGCCGAGACACACAGAGGAGTGAGAACAGGCTGAGACACACAGAGGAGTGAGAACGGGCTGAGACACACAGAGGAGTGAGAACGGGCCGAGACACACAGAGGAGTGAGAACAGGCTGAGACACACAGAGGAGTGAGCCAGGGCCGAGACACACAGAGGATTGAGCATGGGCTGAGACACACAGAAGAGTGAGAACGAGCTGAGACACACAGAGGAGTGAGAACGGGCTGAGACACACAGAGGAGTGAGAACAGGCCGAGACACACAGAGGAGTGAGGACCGGCTGAGACACACAGAGGAGTGAGAACGGGCTGAGACACACAGAGGAGTGAGGACGGGCTGAGACACACAGAGGATTGAGCCTGGGCTGAGACACACAGAGGAGTGAGAACGGGCTGAGACACACAGAGGAGTGAGAACAGGCTGAGACACACAGAGGAGTGAGCCAGGGCTGAGACACACAGAGGAGTGAGAATGGGCTGAGACACACAGAGGAGTGAGAACGGGCTGAGACACACAGAGGAGTGAGCCAGGGCTGAGACACACAGAGGAGTGAGAACAGGCCGAGACACACAGAGGAGTGAGGACGGGCTGAGACACACAGAGGAGTGAGCACAGGCCGAGACACACAGAGGAGAGGGCATGGGCTGAGACACACAGAGGATTGAGCCTGGGCTGAGACACACAGAGGAGTGAGAACGGGCTGAGACACACAGAGGAGTGAGAACAGGCTGAGACACACAGAGGAGTGAGCCAGGGCTGAGACACACAGAGGAGTGAGAATGGGCTGAGACACACAGAGGAGTGAGAACGGGCTGAGACACACAGAGGAGTGAGCCAGGGCTGAGACACACAGAGGAGTGAGAACAGGCCGAGACACACAGAGGAGTGAGGACGGGCTGAGACACACAGAGGAGTGAGCACAGGCCGAGACACACAGAGGAGAGGGCATGGGCTGAGACACACAGAGGAGTGAGAACGGGCTGAGACACACAGAGGAGTGAGAACAGGCTGAGACACACAGAGGAATGAGAACGGGCTGAGACACACAGAGGAGTGAGAACAGGCCGAGACACACAGAGGAGTGAGAACGGGCCGAGACACACAGAGAAGTGAGCCAGGGCCGAGACACACAGAGGAGTGAGGACGGGCTGAGACAAACAGAGGAGTGAGAACAGGCCGAGACACACAGAGGAATGAGAACGGGCTGAGACACACAGAGGGGTGAGAACAGGCCGAGACACACAGAGGAGTGAGAACGGGCCGAGACACACAGAGGAGTGAGCCAGGGCCGAGACACACAGAGGAGTGGGGACGGGCTGAGACACACAGAGGAGTGAGAACAGGCCGAGACACACAGAGGAGTGAGAACAGGCCAAGACACACAGAGGAGTGAGAACGGGCTGAGACACACAGAGGAGTGAGAACGGGCTGAGACACACAGAGGAGTGAGAACGTGTTGAGACACACAGAGGAGTGAGAACAGGCTGAGACACACAGAGGAGCGAGAATGGGCTGAGACACACAGAGGAGTGAGAACGGGCTGAGACACACAGAGGAGTGAGAACAGGCAGAGACACACAGAGGAGTGAGAACGGGCTGAGACACACAGAGGAGTGAGAACGGGCTGAGACACACAGAGGAGTGAGAACAGGCTGAGACACACAGAGGAGTGAGAACAGGCCGAGACACACAGAGGAGTGAGAACGGGCTGAGACACACAGAGGAGTGAGAACAGGCTGAGACACACAGAGGAGTGAGAACAGGCTGAGACACACAGAGGAGTGAGAACGGGCTGAGACACACAGAGGAGGGAGAACTGGCCGAGACACACAGAGGAGTGAGAATGGGCCGAGACACACAGAGGAGTGAGAATAGGCTGAGACACACAGAGGAGTGAGAACAGGCTGAGACACACAGAGGAGTGAGCACGGGCCGAGGCACACAGAGGCGTGAGAACGTGCTGAGACACACAGAGGAGTGAGAACAGGCTGAGACACACAGAGGAGTGAGAACGTGCTGACACACACAGAGGAGTGAGAACAGGCCGAGACACACAGAGGAGTGAGAACGGGCCGAGACACACAGAGGAGTGAGAACAGGCTGAGACACACAGAGGAGTGAGCACGAGCTGAGGCACACAGAGGTGTGAGAACAGGCCGAGACACACAGAGGAGGGAGAACAAGCTGAGACACACAGAGGAGTGAGCACGGGCTGAGACACACAGAGGAGTGAGAACGTGCTGAGACACACAGAAGAGTGAGCATGGGCTGAGACACACAGAGGAGTGAGAACGGGCTGAGACACACAGAGGAGTGAGAACGTGCTGAGACACACAGAAGAGTTAGCACGGGCTGAGACACACAGAGCAGTGAGAACGGGCTGAGACACACAGAGGAGTGAGAACGGGCTGAGACACACAGAGGAGTGAGAACGTGCTGAGACACACAGAGGAGTGAGAACGGGCTGAGACACACAGAGGAGTGAGAACGGGCTGAGACACACAGAGGAGTGGGAACGTACTGAGACACACAGAAGAGTGAGCACAGGCTGAGACACACAGAGGAGTGAGAACGGGCTGAGACACACAGAGGAGTGAGAACGTGCTGAGACACACAGAAGAGTGAGAACTGGCTGAGACACACAGAGGAGTGAGAACGGGCTGAGACACACAGAGGAGTGAGAACGTGCTGAGACACACAGAGGAGTGAGAACAGGCCGAGACACACAGAGGAGTGAGAATGGGCTGAGACACACAGAGGAGTGAGAACGGGCTGAGACACACAGAGGAGTGAGAACAGGCCGAGACTCACAGAGGAGTGAGAACGGGCCGAGACACACAGAGGAGTGAGCCAGGGCCGAGACACACAGAGGAGTGAGGACGGGCTGAGACACACAGAGGAGTGAGAACAGGCTGAGACACACAGAGGAGTGAGAACAGGCCGAGACACACAGAGGAGTGAGAACGGGCTGAGACACACAGAGGAGTGAGAACGGGCTGAGACACACAGAGGAGTGAGAACAGGCCGAGACACACAGAGGAGTGAGCACGGGCCGAGACACACAGAGGAGTGAGCACGTGTTGAGACACACAGAGGAGTGAGAATGGGCTCAGACACACAGAGGAGTGAGAACGGGCTGAGACACACAGAGGAGTGAGAACAGGCTGAGACACACAGAGGAGTGAGAACGGGCTGAGACACACAGAGGAGTGAGAACGGGCTGAGACACACAGAGGAGTGAGAATGGCTGAGACACACAGAGGAGTGAGCACGGGCTGAGGCACACAGAGGAGTGAGAACAGGCCGAGACACACAGAGGAGGGAGAACAAGCTGAGACACACAGAGGAGTGAGAACAGGCTGAGACACACAGAGGAGTGAGAACAAGCTGAGACACACAGAGGAGTGAGCCAGGGCTGAGACACACAGAGGAGTGAGAACGGGCTGAGACACACAGAGGAGTGAGCACGGGCTGAGACACACAGAGGAGTGAGAACAGGCCAAGACACACAGAGGAGTGAGAACGGGCCGAGACACACAGAGGAGTGAGAACAGGCCGAGACACACAGAGGAGTGAGAACATGCTGAGACACACAGAGGAGTGAGAACGGGCTGAGACACACAGAGGAGTGAGAACCTGCTGAGACACACAGAAGAGTGAGAACGGGCTGAGACACACAGAGGAGTGGGAACGGGCTGAGACACACAGAAGAGTGAGAACGGGCTGAGACACACAGAGGAGTGAGAACGTGCTGAGACACACAGAAGAGTGAGCATGGGCTGAGACACACAGATGAGTGGTAACGGGCTGAGACACACAGAGGAGGGAGAACCGGCCGAGACACACAGAGGAGTGAGAACGGGCCGAGACACACAGAGGAGTGAGCACGGGCTGAGACACACAGAGGAGTGAGAACAGGCTGAGACACACAGAGGAGTGAGCATGGGCCGAGACACACAGAGGAGTGAGAACGTGCTGAGACACACAGAGGAGTGAGAACAGGCCGAGACACACAGAGGAGTGAGAACAGGCTGAGACACACAGAGGAGTGAGGACAGGCCGAGACACACAGAGGAGTGAGAACGGGCCGAGACACACAGAGGAGTGGGAACGGGCTGAGACACACAGAGGAGTGAGAACGGGCTGAGACACACAGAGGAGTGGGAATGGGCTGAGACACACAGAGGAGTGAGAACAGACACTGCTTGATTAGGGACAGCCAGCATGGATTTGTGAACGGTAGGTCTTGCCTTACAAGTCTTATTGAATTCTTTGAGGAGGTGACCAAGCATGTGGATGAGGCTAGAGCAGTGGATGTAGTATACATGGATTTTAGTAAGGCATTTGATAAGGTTCCCCATGGTAGGCTTATGCAGAAAGTCAGGAGGCATGGGTTAGTGGGAAATTTGGCCAGTTGGATAGAGAACTGGCTAACCGGTCGAAGTCATAGAGTGGTGGTAGATGGCAAATATTCAGCCTGGAGCCCAGTTACAAGTGGAGTTCCGCAGGGATCAGTTCTGGGTCCTCTGCTGTTTGTAATTTTTATTAATGACTTGGATGAGGGAGTTGAAGGGCGGGTCAGTAAATTTGCAGATGATATGAAGATTGGTGGAGTTGTGGATAGTGAGGAGGGCTCTTGTCGGCTGCAAAGGGACTTGGATATGATGCAGAGCTGGGCTGAGGAGTGGCAGATGGAGTTCAACCCTGCCAAGTGTGAGGTTGTCCATTTTGGAAAGACAAATAAGAATGCGGAATACAGGGTTAACAGTAGGGTTCTTAGTGAGGTGGAGGAACAGAGGAATATTGGGGTCTATGTTCATAGATCTTTGAAAGTTGCCACTCAGGTGGATAGAGCTTGTAAGAAGGTCTATGGTGTATTAGCGTTCATTAGCAGAGGGATTGAATTCAAGAGTCGTGAAGCGATGTTGCAACTGTACAGGACTTTGGTTAGGCCACATTTGGAGTACAGTGTGCAGTTCTGGTCGCCTCATTTTAGGAAAGATGTGGAAGCTTTGGAGAGGGTGCAGAGAAGATTTACCAGGATGTTGCCTGGAATGGAGAATAGGTCATACGAGGAAAGGTTGAGAGTGCTGGGCCTTTTCTCGTTGGAACGGCGAAGGATGAGGGGTGACTTGATAGAGGTTTATAAGATGATCAGAGGAATAGATAGAGTAGACAGTCAAAAACTTTTTCCCCAGGTGCAACAGAGTGTTACAAGGGGGCATAAATTTAAGGTGAAGGGTGGAAGGTATAGGGGAGATGTCAGAGGTGGTTTCTTTACCCAGAGAGTGGTGGGGGCATGGAATGCGCTGCCTGTAGGAGTGGTAGAGTCAGAATCTTTGGTGACCTTTAAGCGGCAATTGGATAGGTACATGGATGGGTGGTTAAGCTAGGACAAATGTTCGGCACAACATCGTGGGCCGAAGGGCCTGTTCTGTGCTGTATTGTTCTATGTTCTATGTTCTAACAGGCCAAGACACACAGAGGAGTGAACACGGGCCAAGACACACAGAGGAGTGAGAACGGGCTGAGACATACAGAGGAGTGAGGACGGGCCGAGACACACACAGGAGTGAGAACAGGCCGAGACACACAGAGGAGTGAGCCAGGGCTGAGACACACAGAGGAGTGAGAACAAGCTGAGACATACAGAGGAGTGAGAACGGGCCGAGACACACAGAGGAGTGAGAATGGGCTGAGACACACAGAGGAGTGAGCCAGGGCTGAGACACACAGAGGAGTGAGAACAAGCTGAGACACACAGAGGAGTGAGAACGGGCCGAGACATACAGAGGAGTGAGAATGGGCTGAGACACACAGAGGAGTGAGCATGGGCTGAGACACACAGAGGAGTGAGAACAGGCTGAGACACACAGAGGAGTGAGCACGGGCCGAGGCACACAGAGGAGTGAGAATGCGCTGAGACACACAGAGAGTGAGAATGGGCTGAGACACACAGAGGAGTGAGCACAGGCCGAGACACACAGAGGGGTGAGGACGGGCTGAGACACACACAGGAGTGAGAACAGGCCGAGACACACAGAGGAGTGAGCCAGGGCTGAGACACACAGAGGAGTGAGAACAGGCCGAGACACACAGAGGAGTGAGGACGGGCCGAGACACACACAGGAGTGAGAACAGGCCGAGACACACAGAGGAGTGAGCCAGGGCTGAGACAAACAGAGGAGTGAGAACAAGCTGAGACACACAGAGGAGTGAGAACGGGCCGAGACACACAGAGGAGTGAGAATGGGCTGAGACACACAGAGGAGTGAGCCAGGGCTGAGACACACAGAGGAGTGAGAACAAGCTGAGACACACAGAGGAGTGAGAACGGGCCGAGACATACAGAGGAGTGAGAACAGGCTGAGACACACAGAGGAGTGAGCACGGGCCAAGGCACACAGAGGAGTGAGAACGGGCTGAGACACACAGAGAGTGAGAACGGGCTGAGACACACAGAGGAGTGAGAACAGGCCGAGACACACAGAGGAGTGAGAACGGGCTGAGACACACAGAGGAGTGAGCAGGCTGATTCCTGGAGCTGGAGATGAATGGGTGCAGGCCGGATCTGGACGGCTGGTCGAGCAAGTCCTGATACGTGGAGGCAGCGTGGCCTGCTGTCCTGGGGCGAGCAGGAACAGACCGTGGTTGGAGAGGGACTGGAACGTAAGTACTCATGGTCACTTTCCATTATTGTTCTGCCTTCGTAACGTCTGCTCCCATGCTTAACCATGACTCTTTTACTTTGTCACAACACTTAAATTATCGGTACTCTGTAACTAAGATGGCATCGAGAGATGACATTATAAATTTTTCACTGCACTCTTCGAGTGCACATGATAATGAAGGTCAATCTATTCTGTTTTATTCTGGTGGGATTTGAACTCATAGCTCTGCAGAGCACTAAATGTTTTTCTGGCAACGTACAATGGGACTCCATTCAGGTGTCAGATCCTCCTAGTGCCTCAAATCTATATAAATATGGTCTTGTATAAGTAAGAAATGCTTTGGGGTTTGTTTGCTCCACATAGAGTCACAGAGATGTACAGCATGGAAACTGATCCTTCAGTCCAACCCGTCCAAGTCGACCAGATATCTGAAGCTAATCCAATCCCACCTGCCAGCACCCGGCCCATATCCCTCCAAACCCTTCCTGTTCATATACAAATCCAGATGCCTTTTAAATGTTGTAATTGTACCAGCCTCCACCACTTCCTCTGGCAGCTCATTCCATACACTCACCACCCTCTGAGTGAAAACACTGCCCCTAAGGTCTCTTTTATGTCTCTCCCCTCTCACCCTAAACCCTCTGGTATTGGACTCTACTACCCTGGGGAAAAAAAATTGATAATCACCCTATCCATGCCCCTCATGATTTTTATAAACATTTATAAGGTCACCCCTCAGCCTTTACACATGTAAAGACTGTACAAAATCGAACTGCTCTAGTGACTGTGTTCAGATGTGAAGTTTTCTTTTGTGAATAAAATATATATTTCACATAAAACAATTAAGCTGGGTCTCTGGAATAACAAATCCAGTGATATTACTACTGCAGCGCCAAAACAAATCAGTTAATGGGTTAGTAGCTTCCGAGGAGCCAAACAACTTCTTTTAAAAGGAACAAGAGCGAGAGGGAATTGATTCAAAGTGATGTGCAAAGATCATGTGAGCAGTTCGGGTCTGGGACACATTGCCTGGAAATATGGGGGAGGCAGGTTCAACTGAGGAATTCAAGATGGGCATTGGGTGATTATTCGAATAGAGATGGTAAGCAGGGATAGGGGAAAAGGCAGGAGATTGGCTCTTAGTAATGGAACAGGAGCAGACACAATGGGCTGAACAATCTCCTTCAGTGCCATAACTATTCCCTGATTTCCTTCATTCCTTGTTTCTTGTATTCCGGGTTAAAATGAGAGAGAAGGCTTCCACTTCCCCCATCATTTTTATGAAGGAGCTGCTATTAAAGTCTGAATCGCTGGTAAATTAGAAAAAAAAAACGCGAGACCCTGTGCACATTGAAACATCTCAGCACTCTTGAAGGGGTGGGTATTGTGGGGCCCATGAGTCTCCTCCCAACTGCTAACCACTGACCTCTGCTGGTAAGATCATGTATGTCGATGTCAAACATGACAGTTTGCTTGGAAATCAGACTTTGCTTCAAGCCACAGGAAACCAACTCAGAGAGGCACAGGAATGCTCAGGGATGGGAGGAGGGGAATGGGGTGGCGGAGCTCCCTAATCAAGGAGCACAGGTTATGAACAAAGCCTTACATAACCCGAGCTAGATTTCTGCTGTCGATCGCCTCTCCAAGTATAAAGTGTTGGATGCTTAATGAAATAGTGACAGTCTGAATAAGCCAAGATCAGCTTATTAAATGTTGCTATTAATAGAAAAGGCCTAAGGAACATCACACAGACATATGGTAAAGCATTGTTGCCAAGCATTATTACACCAGAGTGGGAGAGGAGACTGCCATAATTTGCTTCAAATCGGAAGTGGCAGAATATGGAAAAACAAAATCACAGAACATGCATCAAAGAAAATAAGATGAATTGTGCTGGTTCCTACAATGACACCAATTATCCTCCACTCTCTTCCTTGTGTTTCTAAGCAGCAACAAAAAGAACAACAGACCGCACCATTCTGATTTTGTTTCCAGTACCAACTCTTGTCAAAACAAAATGCTGGAGGAAGAAGGAGGCTGCATTTACATAGCAACTTTCAGCATCTCAGGGTGCCACGAAGCACATGGCATATTGAGGTTTAGTCACCACTGTGATGCAGGAGATTGCCCTGTAGCCATTTCTTAACGCAACCCCAGGTCCCTCAAACAAGCAAAGGTTTAAATGACAAGATCATAGAATTATACAACATGGAAACAGATCCTTCGGTCCAACCAGTCCATGCCAAACATAATCCCAAACTAAACTAGTCCCATCTCCCATTTGACTCATATCCCTCCAAACCTTTCCTATTCATGTACTTATCCAAATGTCTTTTAAATGTTGTGACTGTGTCCATGTTTATCACTTCCTCAAGAAATTCATTCCACATGCAAACCACTCTCTGTTTAAAACATTTGCCCCTCATGTATTTTTAAAATCTCTCTCCTCTGACCTTAAGAACATGCCCCCTCATCTGGAAATCCCTCATCCTAGGGGAAAAAGGCACCTTCCACTCATCCTATCTATTGCCTAGATGATTTTCTCTTCTTTTTTAGCCTGAATGTTAGTTGAGGGGGGGGAAGCTTGTCAAGAGACCTGGGAGAATGTCGCTTTCTTCATTCACTTGCTGGATCTTCTACAGAAATGGGAAGGCTGAGTGGTCCTTAAGTACTCAATCTTGTGTTCATGTCCATATCCCAGCTGCACCCCTACACGCCTCTTACCTCCTGTGAGATCTCTATGTCCTGCCAATTCTGACCTCGCGTTGACCCCTGAGTTTCTTTGCTCTATGTCTTTGATGCTGAGGTTCCAAGCTCTGGAGGGTATGCTCCAAGCATTCCTTTATCCAGCTGGACTGGGGAGTGTCAGGTGGTTCAGGTGGCTGGAGCCTGGTGCAGAATGAACTGAAAAAACAGTGCAAGTCCAGGGACAAATCAGCAGATAAAAAGATGGGAGGAGCTCAGGAAAATTACGATAATCAGAGGAGTGGTGCTGAGCAAATCATGTGTTCTGACATGTGATGGGGTCTTGATGGATCTCACCCTGGGTTCTTAAAAGGAATGGCAAGTGAGGTCGTTGGCACATTGGCTTTAATTTTCCAAAACTGCCTTGATTTGGGGAAAATCCCAATAGACTGGAAGGTAGAGAAAGTAACTCCGTTACTTAAGAAGGGAGGGAGACAGACAACAAGACAGTTAGCTGAACATCTAACATAGGGAAAATGTCAGATCCTGTTATTAAACATTACGAGCCACCAGGGGTTAAGTTCAAGGTAATCTTTGGGCAGTGACTGAGTCATAGACTCTGTTCCGGAGAAAACAGTCCTTACATGTGCAGCCTTTCCTTATAACTCAAACTCTCTAATCCCAGCAACATCCTTTTAAATCTTTTCTGCACCTTTTTCCATTTAGTAATGCCCTTTCTGTAGCAGGATGTCCAGAGCTGTACATATTACTCCACAATTGGCCTCAATAATGTCTTGTACAGCCTCAAAATGATGTCCCAACTCCTACACTCATGGTCTGAGTAATGAAGGCAAGCGTGCTAAATGCCTTCTTAACCACCCTGTCTACCTCTGATGCAACTTCCAAAGAATTATGTGCGTGGAACCCTCTGTTTGACAACTCTACCCCGGGCCCATGCTGCTTCTTAGTGAGGAATTGTGAGCACTTGCATTTGAGGGAGCTATGTGGGTGGCATGGGGACTCAGTGGTTAACACTGCTGCTTCACAGTGCCAGGGACCCAACTTTGATTCCAGCCTCGGGCAGCTTTCTGAGCAGAATTTGCGCCATTCTCCCTGTGTCTGCACGGGTTTCCTCCCACAGCACAAATGTGTACGGGCTGGGGTAGATTGGTCATGCTAAATTGCCCCTTCCCAGGCTAGGTGGGTCAGCCATGGGAAATACAGGGATAGGGCAGAGTGGTGGGTCTGGGTGGGATGCTCTTTGGAGAGTCGGTGTGATCCAATGGGCTGAATGGCCTGTTTCCAAGTTGTAAGAATTTTATGATTTCAACACGAGACTGATCTCCCACTTTGGGCTCCACAGTCCAGTCAAAAACACCCGCTTGCATTTACACATGATGTTGCAAAACATCCCATGGTGATTTGCAGCTGTGTTCACCAGACACTGAGACTGAACTATATAACAGGCAGGTACCAATGTGTTGAACTTTAAAGACTATCTTTAGGAGAGAGAGGAGTAGAGGTTTACTGAGAGAATTGAAGGGAAATTGAGTATGATCCCCAGCATTTCAATAAACCTCTGGCCCTAGACGGTATTAACCCATCTTGCCCTTTGTTGTTCTACACTCACTTGAAAATGACAAGACATATGAACCTCAAATTAATGCCAGTCCAATGATTAATCAGCTTAATATTCACATCAACTTAAACCTATTAGCTTGTGTCTTTCGGTATGGAGAGACTGGTGACACTTTCAGACAGTGAGATGATTGGCATTCCCACAACAGCCAGCAAAACAGATGGAAGCCTTCACAGAACCGTCGGGCAGGCAGTAAACAGTTGAGATTTTACCAGTTCAGCTCGGGAGCTTATGTTTCAATGGAGCCCCCATGGAGAGGCTGAAAGAACCTTCCAGGTATTGGGTATCAGGGTTTAATGAGAGCGTGGGATTGTCCACAAGTCCACAGGACTGAAGTGTCTATGACTGGTGAGAATTAAATAATGTCCAGCTCTTCAGACACTCCAGTTTTTGGTTCAAAGTGTCACAGCGACTTTGTCGACTGCACACAATTGTCTCTCCCACAGAATCTCTCCCACAGAAAGCTGTTGGAGCCAGTCGTTCAAGAGAGAGCTGGATATGGCCCTTGCGGCTAAAGGTATGGAGAGAAGGTGGGAGTGGGATTCTGAGACTGCATGAACCAGCATTTATTGCCTCCACACCTTCTTCCTGTTATTTCCTGATCTACCATTTTAATAGTTGGAAATGGCAATCCCAACCTGTAAAGTGAAACTGTCTGCACTGCTTCTTTTTTTCAAACTTTGTGAGGAAGAAAGGAAAGGATTATTGACACATATTTGAAGAATGACATTTGCACTTTCTTTTGATTTCCTCACTGAATCCCTACAGTATAGGAGCAGTCCATTTGGCCCATCAAGCCAGAAGAGCATCCCACCCAGTATTTTCCATGGCCAATTCACCGAACCTGCACATTTGTGGACTGTCAGAACATACACACACAGAAAGTGCGCACAGACAGACGCCTCAGGATGGAATTGAACCCCCGGTTCTTGGCGCTGTGAGGTAGCAGTGCTCACCACTGAGCCACTGTGCCACTTCACTCAGCTGTGAAGGAAGGGCATACTTGTCTTTGTGGGAGAAAGTTCACTAGACTGGGTACTGCGATGAGATGAATACCCTTTGAGGAGAGCTTTTGTAGGCTATATTTCTTGGAGTTTAGAAGAATGAACGATTATCTCACTGAAACATGTAAAATGCATGCAGGGATTTACAGGGTTGACAGTGAGAAATCATTTCCCCAGACAGAGAATCTAGAGCACTGACACCCAGCTTCAGGAGGGGCAGCCATTTTAGGACTGAAATGAAGTGAAAGTTCTTCACTTAAACCACCAGGAATCTTTGGAATCCCCTGTCCTAAAGACCTGTAGATAACCTTGAGTATATTCTAGACCGATGTCCTTACATTTTTGGAAGGAAGGGAATTAAAGGAAAGAGGAAGGGTCACTTGACCTGAAAACATTAAGTCTGATTTCTCTCCACAGATGCTGCCAGACCTGCTGAGCTTTTCCAGCAATGTCTGTTTTTGTCCCTGATTTACAGCGTCCACAGTTCTTTCAGTTTTCATAAAGGAAAGCGGGATGGCATGGGAAGGTGAGTGATGATGCTGCCCCTTTAACAAGGCTCTGTTGTCCTTGGGTTTTTTTCTCAAGAGGGGTTGTGAAGTCAGTGGTGCCGAACTGGCTAACAGACGCTGCCGAAGTCAGCAATCAGAAGAGGCCTTTAGGTTTTTTTTTAAAAAAAACACTTGTGTAACGAGAGGGGAGTGGTCAGTTCTCCCGGTTCAGGTTTTATTCTAGTTTGGTTTAGTTTTTAGCATGCAGTCAAAAAAACTGCTGGGGACCAAGAGAAGCAGCTTCAGTAAAACGAGGTTCCATGTTTCAACAGAGGTCTTGCCTGAACTTTCTCCCTGAATCCTCTCCTGTCTGTAAGAACCCGTGTTTAAATTTACCTTTTGCCAAGGGGTGTGTTCATGGGATGTTGCAGGGATTGGAACAGCTTCGTTAAGTTGCGATATCGTGTCGGTTGGATTCTCAAATAAGTTATTGTAAATTCTGTTTTCTTTTGTTCGTGTTTCATCCATAATGTTTAAATAAATTCTGTTTTATTTAAAGCAGAGAGATTTGACCATCTGCATCACTCCTGGACTATCCACTGTACATCTGCCTGAATAAAAAAATGAAAAGTTAGGGTCTGGGCTACCTTCTTAACATAGGCAAAAGTGAGGACTGCAGATGCTGGTGATCAGAGTCTCGAGTAGAGTGGTGCTGGATTCCTGATGAAGGGCTCCTGCCCGAAATGTCAATTTTCCTGCTCCTCAGCTGCTGCCTGACCTGCTGTGCTTTTCCAGCACCACTCTAATCTACCTTCTTAAAATGTTTTGAGAGGGTTCTGGCCTGGTCCATAACAGATGGAATTGAGGGAAATGATCCGTCATGATCCTACTGAATGATGGTGTCATCACAAAGAGCCAAATGGACTCTTCGGGATGGAATGATGCTTTTACATTTGAGTTAAGTTGCTTTTGACTCATGGACTGACCTCATGGAAAACCTCTACTCAAAAGACAACATGGTCCACTTCTCACAGATGCGTGACTATTTCCTTTCTTGAAAGGTGGATGTTTTCCAGCTCCACCCATTATAATCTTGCGCAGAGTAATTCCAGCTTTTCTTTCTCATCCTCGCAGATCAGCAGAGATTTTTGCATTCTCCAACTTTGTAATGAGGAATTCGTTCCATTTATATGCTGAGTAGCTGGTTTTAAAGTTTAATGAGATAGATGCCTCCTGGCAAATCAACAGTGATGAATTTCACAAAATATGACACTACAATATTTTGCACTGCGATAGTGAAGTTAATGCTGAGGGTATCTAACATCCTATTTAATGCAAACTTCAAAGAACCCCTCAAATTTACGGAAAGTCACTGGCTGACTTTTTGAACACTAAATGATGTACAGCTCATCTATAATGAAGAAGATGTGAATACAAAAGACTCTTTATCTCTTTTAATCAATGGGTCAGAGGCTTTGAAAAATTGTGATTCAACACAGAGAGATAGAAGTTTCTTTTTTGGCTCATTCTGTCTTCAAATCAGAAAGAGTTTGGTTTAAACCAACTTCAGGACTTGAGAACATCTCTTAGATTCCAATGTCAGATTCCAGATTGAACCTATCATCCTATTCCCTCATGTCTGATGACGAGACTGCTTTCCTGGTCTCAGAATTAGTCAGTGTCCTCACATTTCCACTGCCAGTACTCACTTCATTGCCTCAAACATCAGCTTGCAACATTTTTCTGGATATTTTTCAAGTTTTCCTCAGCCACAAATTCTAAATTATTCACAACCCCATGTCTCCTCTTCATATCCATGGAAACTAGCTTCCCTTTACTCTAAGGCTGGGCCCTCAGGTCCTCGTCTGTCCAGGCCATTCAATATTCTGTATGTTTCAATTAGATCCTCCTCATCCTTCTAAACTTCACCAAGTATAAACCCAGAGTCCTTAAACACTTCTCGTATGTTAGGCTTTTCATTCTTGGGACCATTTTCGT
The DNA here is from genome assembly GCF_037043375.1 of Chiloscyllium plagiosum. Classification (NCBI taxonomy): domain Eukaryota; kingdom Metazoa; phylum Chordata; class Chondrichthyes; order Orectolobiformes; family Hemiscylliidae; genus Chiloscyllium; species Chiloscyllium plagiosum. The sequence goes on from NW_028270146.1 coordinate 16,672,044, forward strand.
GAACCTCCTCTGAACATGGTCCAGGGCCAGTACTAACCTTTTGTAATTCCTAAACCAGGACACCTCTATCTCTCAGAGCTCTGCAAACTGCGGAGTAGACCATTTCAAGATGTTTCTTCACCGTTCAATACAATCTGGGACTTCGACTCCAGTTTCCAGCCCTCTCACTATATCCCTCGATTCTCTGACAGATTTAAAGTCTGCCTATTCTGGCCTTAAACGTATTCAATAATGGAGCACCACGGCTGTCTGGGGTAGAGAATTCCATAGATTCACAACCCTTTGAGGGAAATGCTGTCTGCTCACCTCAGTCCTCACTCTTCTCCCTTCGCCTGAAAGTGTGCCTGTGTTCTAGATTCCCCAGCCATTGAGGAAAATAATCTCTCAACATCTTCCCAACATCTTCCCTACTGAACCTCTTCAGAATTTTGCAAGTTTCAATGAGGTCATCTCTCATTCTGCCAAATTCTAGAGAAAACATCAATTTTTATTTTGCACACTTAATAACCAATGAGAGAAATCCATGTTCTCTATGTTCAGATCCCCTTCTGAAGAAGACTCAGACAATCAGAGAAATTTACAGCACAGACACAGGGCCTTCCGCCCAACTTCTCCATGCCTCCCAGTTTTCACAAATAAACGAGTCCCATTTGCCTCCATTTGGTCCATATCCCTCCATATGTATCCTATTCACGCAACTGTCTCAATGCCTCTTAAATGACAAAATTATTCTCACTCCCACCACTACTCTGGCAGCTCATTCCAGTCACTCACCACCTTCTGTGTGAAAACTTTGACCCTCTTAACCCTTTTGTATCTCTCCCCTCTCACCTATCCCCTCTAGTTTTACGCTCCCCTGCCTGGGGTAAAGCTGTTGGCTATCTACCTTATCTAAGTCTCTCAAAATTTTATAGATCTCTAGAAGGTCACCCTTCAGTCTCCTAAGCTCCAGGGAAAAAAATGTCTCAGCCTATCCAACCTGTCCTCATAAATCCAACCTTCTAGCCCGAGTGGCATCCTAGTAAATCTTTTCTGCACTCTTTCTAATTTAATAATATCCTTTCTCTCGTAGGGTGACAAGAACCATCACTGGACTTGAAACATGAACTCTGCTTTCTCTCCAGAGATGCTGCCAGGCCTGTTGAGTTTCTCCAGCAATTTCTGCTTTGGTTTCAGATTTCCAGCATCCACTGTCCTATGTTTTAAAAAGAATACATGGCACTGGTTGCCAAAGGAACCAAGTAATTGGTAAGGCTGGACCAAAGTGGCTAATGGAAACTTAGTGTCAATGACACACTTGGAAGCTTAAAGGGATCTGACTGGATTCATTTATCCCAGGCTGACTGACAATTCCAATCCTGGTATTGGAGAATGTGTGGTCAGTACGATATGGACATTTTGTTGTCAGGACAACATGACACTCACAAAGCCATATGTTACAGAAAGTCAATTGAGAGTACATCCCTGAACAACAGTAATAAAGTAATAATTCCGTTAGGTGAATAGGGAGTGCTGCTTTCTGATAACTACGAGGATGTTACCTAGTATGGAAACTGCTAGCTATGAAGAGAGAGGTTGAGTAGGTTAGGTTTATTTTCATTAGAAAAAAGGAGATTGAGGGCACACCTGATTGAGGTTTATAAAATCATGAAGGGTATAGACAGGGTGGACAGAGACAAGCTTTTTCCCAGCGTGAAGGATTCAGTAACGAGAGGTCACGCTTTCAAGGTGAGAGGTGGAAAGTTTAAGGGGGATACACGTAGCAAATACTTCACACAGAGGGTGGTGGGCATTTGGAACGTGTTACCAGCAGAGGTGGTAGAGGCAGGCACGGTAGATTCATTGAAGAGGTGTCTGGGTAAATGCATGAGTAGGTGGGGATCAAAGGGATATAGATGTTTAGGAATTGACCGACTGGTTTAGACAGTACATTTGGATCGGCTTAGGCTTGGAGGGCCGAAGGGCCTGTTCCTGGGCTGTAAATTTTCTTTGTTCTTTGTTTTGTTTACTCATTCCCCTTCCAAATCATCACTGACAGAAATTAAGTTCCTGTTAACTGTACCTTGCTCCTTGTGTCTGGCCAGTTGCATTTCTGGGCTGACACAGGCTGCCCATTAACTTTGTGACCTATGCCTCATGTAAGATTCAGTTATACTGTTGTGCTGTGAAGGTAAAAGTTGAAGGGTAGCACTTTATGTCGAAGAGACTTTGCCACAGAACAAGCGCTCACTCTGTTATGGATTTCAAAACCACCCAATGTCATCAGAAAAGCATGCAGCGTACACCAATGTTTGTCTGTGAGGGGGTGGGTGGCTTTTATTAAAACTTACTGCTCAAATCAATAAGATCCAACAGATTAAAAAATCAGATGTCATAGATTCACAACAATAACGTTTATATAGTGCCTCTACTGCAGTAAAATGTTATTGGATTCATAGCAGTGATTATGAAATAAAATCTGGGCTGTGTCATGCAAGGAGATATTAGGACAGATCAACAAAAGCTTGGGAAAGCAGTAGCCTTTAAAGGAACAGCAGGAGAGCTAGAGAGATGAGGGCACTTTGGAATATAAGATCCAGACAGATGAGTACATGTAGATTTTCATGCTCATCGGACGCTGCCTGACCTGCTGCGCTTTTCCAGCACCACTCTAATCTTGACTCAAATCTCCAGCATCTGCAGTCCTCACTTTCGCCTTGGTGTTTTGATTGAGCAACCGGTGGGCTTTCTATATTTTTGAAGTTAACTTGCAAGTGTTTCTGTAACCACAAACATTTCTTTACAAAACAGATTTTGAAAGCTGGCTTTCCTTTTGTTCTTAAAAGCAAAACCTGCATTGGTTTGTACTCTGTTTTAGACCACTTTGTTAAAACCAAAACAAGTAAAATTCTGATCCATCAAGCCAGATTTCAGCTAGGTGCCCCATGCAATGTGTACCCATAGATTTCCAGTCTTAAAGTTATAGAGATGTACAGCATGGAAACAGACTCTTTGGTCCAACTCATCCATGCTGACCAGATATACTAAATTAATCTAGTCCTGTTTGCCAGGATTTGGCCCATATCCTTCTAAAGCCTTTTTAAAGCCTCTACCACCTCTACCACCCATCCAGATGCCTTTTAAATGTTATAATTGTACCAGCCTCCACCCCTTCTTCCGGCAGCTCATCCCATACACTCACAATCTTTGTTTGGTTTCACTGAGGATTTAAACTTGCTGTTGCTTTTAGGTCAGTATCTCAGACCTTTCCAAATGCTGCAGCCAGCTTTTAATTCATTTTTGTCCTTCCTCTCCACAGCAATCCACATGATCCTGACGAGTATTTACATAAAAGTTAAAATACAACTCCTTCTGAGAAGAATTTAATTGATGTTCCCTAATCACAAAGTTGATATTTACTCACTGAATCTGCTGTTCTTTCTAATTACAGGCATAACATCCTCACTTTATTACGTTGTCAATATTTGTACTCTTGTTGAATTGTGATATAACTATGGGATCTAAATGCATGATTTGTCATGACATTTGAGGTGTATTTAGCTTGGTTTTTTGAGTTAGGATTAGAGTGGTGCTGGAAAAGCACAGCAGGTCAGGCAGCGTCTGAGGAGCAGGAAAATTGACGTTTCGGGCAGTAGGAAGGGCTAACGAAGGGCTCCTGCCCGAAACGTCGATTTTCCTGCTCACCGGACGCTGCCTGACCTGCTGCGCTTTTCCAGCACCACTCTAATCTTGACTCAAATCTCCAGCATCTGCAGTCCTCACTTTCGCCTTGGTGTTTTGATTGAGCAACCGGTGGGCTTTCTATATTTTTGAAGTTAACTTGCAAGTGTTTCTGTAACCACAAACATTTCTTTACAAAACAGATTTTGAAAGCTGGCTTTCCTGTTGTTCTTAAAAGCAAAACCTGCATTGGTTTGTACTCTGTTTTAGACCACTTTGGTAAAACCAAAACAAGTAAAATTCTGATCCATCAAGCCAGATTTCAGCTAGGTGAAACAAAGACAGAAATTGCTGGAGATACTCAGCAGGTCTGGCAGCATCTGTGAAGAGAAAGCAGAATTTCAAGTCCAGTGATCTTTCCTTGGAATCATTTTCTGTTTCAGATCTTCAGAATCCACAGATCTTTGTTTTATTTAGTGTGGATTCAACTTGTCTGGAATAACGTCAAATGGATCACAACAACAGATAACTGCTATTTCCATTAAATGAAACCTTTCATTGTGATTCGGTCAGTCTCAGTTTGACAAGTCTGTCTCCTTCCTGTGCAGAAACCCCAATTGTAATTGACAAAGTCCATCCAGACTGCTTTCCTGCAGGGTTATTAAATGATTCAATGACAAACTTTAGTTAAACTCTTAGCACTCGCTGCCGCTGCATGGTCAGCTCTGGATTAACAGCCCAGTAGTTCATTCAGATTGGCTTAATAGGAAAAGGCTAAAAGTGAAAGGTTAAGCTCACTCGAATGGATAATCAATAGCAGTGTAACTTCTGTAAATGTCAATGTCAACTTCTGCAAATCTGGTTAACTCATCTCGCTGGATCATACTTTCTGTTACAATATTCAAACAACAAACTAGGTTGTGGAACTCATTGCCACAGAAGGCTTTGGAGGCCAAATCATTGTGTATTTAAAACAGAGATAGGTAGGTTCTTGATTATTCAGGGGATCAAGGGTAAGGGGGAGAAGGCAGCAGAATGGGGTTGAGAAACATATCAGCCATGACAGAATGGCAGACCAGAATCGATGGGCCAAATGGCTAATTCTGCTCCCATATCTTATGGTCTTAACCAGGGCTGTTTATTTACAGTAATATAAAGCAGGTTCTGAAGACCTGAAACCAAAACAGAAATTTGTGGAGAAACTCAGGAGGTCTGGTAGAATCTGTGGAGCGAAAGCAGTGTTGACGGTCACTGATGTGGACTTGAAATATTAATTCGACTTTCTTTCCATAGATGCTGCCACAGCTACTGAGCTTCTCCACCGTTCTCTGTCTTTGTTTCAGATCTCTGGCATCCTCAGTGTTTTGCTTTTATTTTGCATCTATTCCTTTACACACAACCATTGGTTAATGTGTACTCCCCATTCATTGTGACCCCCCAAAAGCTGAATGCATTTCAGTGAAAAACAAAACATTTGTTTGCGCCATTGAATAAGGACAGCACAGAACACCAATGGTAATGGGTTCATGCTCAAAACAGGGATGGTGAACAGATAGTTCGCTTTTAAGTGCTGCATAATGATTGCATGATCAAGTGATGGTGAGATGGATTAAAAGTGTTGTTGGGATCAGCGAGGTATTTGGTTGAAGGGCCTTTTGCTGTGCTGTAGACCTCTATCACTCTCTGACAAAGAGAGTGACTGAGGAGTATGATGAAGAAGTAAAAAGGTGACCACAAGAAAGGTCCAACCTGTGCAAACATCTTTTCCAATAGTTATCACATCTCAGATCTGCGCTCGTTCTGGTGAATCTTCGGCGGCTTTGAGTATGAAAGGAACAAGGAGGGAAAGACCCAGCTGAGCAATCAGAGTTGCCTCACATTACTGTACTCACAGCGTCAAAGTCTTTTTGCCCCACTTTTTAATTCATGTCCAGTACACCAGTATTGGAGCTAAGGTCAGCTTTTATTTCCCATCCCTTATCGTCCTGGAGGGGATGGTTGGTGAGCCAGATTCTTGAATACAACTGGCTTGCCAGTTGTCTTGAGTCACAGTTAAGTCAGATCAGGAAAGCACAGCAGATTTGCTTCCTTAAAAAGATCATTACTGAAGCAAATGGATTTTACAACAGTTTCACTATCATCATGGGAAGGAGATGGTGTAGTTGCAATGCTATTGGATGAGTGCTTGGTTTGCTCAGTTGGCTGAATAGCTGGCTTGCATTGCAGAATAGCACTAACAGTGTGAGTTCAATTCCTGCACGGACTGACATTACCATGAAGGAGTTTCCTTGTCAATCTCTTTCCTTGCCTGAGGCATGTTGACCCTCAGGTTAAACTGTCTTCCCCTGATTAGTGTGGAGTATGGTGAATTTAATCCAGAAATCCAGGTTAATTCTACTGACAGAAGAGCTCACATTCTACTGCGGAGTTGGTGAAATTTGAACGCTGGAACTGAAGACTCGTTTGGTTCACTGATGCTCTTTTGGGAAAGAAACATGCCATCCTCACCTGGTGTGCCCTACATGTGACTCCAGACCCACAGCAAGTGTGGTTGACTTTTGGCTGCCCTCTGAAGTGCCCAGCAAGTAATTCTGTTCAAGGGCTATTATGGACACTCAAACAACTGTGAGTAATGGAAGGGTTTTTTTAAAAAAATCACGAGACCGTAAGATCTCAGTAGTTAGCACTGCTGCCTCACAGCACCAGGGTTCCAGGTTCAATTCCAGCCTCGGGAGACTGTCTGTGTGGAGTTTGCATATTCTCCCTGTGTCTGTGTGGGTTTCCTCCAGGTGCTCCGGTTTCCTCCCACAGTCCAAAGATGTGCCGGTCAGGTGAATTGGCCATGCTAAATTGCCCGTAGTGTTAGGTGAATTAGTCAGAGGGAAATGGTAGGGTGGGTTACTCTTCAGAGGGTCGGTGTGGACTGGTTGGGCTGAAGGGCCTGTTCCCACATTGTAGGGAATCTAATCTAATCTAGTCTAATCCTGGAGCAGAAGTAGGCCATTCAGCCCATTGAATCTGCTGTGCCATTTGATTATGGCTGATGCGTTTCTCAACTCATTGTCCTGCCTTATCCCTGTAACCCTTAATTTCCTTACCAATCAAAAACGTATCTCTGTCTTAAATACAATCAATGACTTGGGCTCCATAGTCATGCGCGGCAATGAAATCCACAGATTGACCAATCTCTGGGTGAAGATATTTCTCCCCAGTGCAGTTCTAAAGGGCCATACCTTCACCCTGAGGCTGTACCCTTGGGTCCGAATCTCTCCTATTAGTAGAATCTTCTCCATGTCCAATCCACCATCTAATTAACTAGATTAGCTTCTCATTGCAGGTTTACTTTATGAATTAAGTTTTAATTCCTCATCTGGGACTTGAATTATTGTCTCATGGTTATTTACTCAGGCCAGCTGGAACCTTTAAAACGGACTCCCTTCCAGCCCATCTCCTATCCATCCCCAACCTTTTCAGAGGTAATACAAGGTTAAGTGCAGGGAGAATTATAAGGGAATACATAGCATGAATAAAAAGGACCTTCGTTTCCTTCCCTATCAGCAGAGAGGTCATGAACCAGGAAGCATAGATTCAATGTGATTTGTGAAAGGATTGAGGGGTTGGAGTTGATGGTCTCGAGGATCCAGAATTAACTGCGTGAAATAGGAGAATCAGCAAGACACTGCCCATTTGAAAAAAAAACACTTTGAGGTGCTTTTGGAGCGCCGGAAATCCCAGGGATCCAGATCAAGAACTGGAAAGTAGGATGAGATGAGATGGTGCTTTTCTGTCCCAACACAGACACGTTGGGCTGAACAGTCTCTTGAATGTTGCTGAAACATTCCACATTTCTGTGTCTCAATGACTCAAGAATTCCTCTGGGGACTCCCCTTTCAGACAATCGAAGCCAAGTGTGCATTCTTGACAAGTTATGCAGAGAGTGCTCTTGAAACTCCTTGGCTGCAGCTCACTGAATGTGTTCCCTCATCCCTTCCTTGCATAGTTACTACAGACCGTCAAAAACAAGTGGAGTTTTCGGTGATAAATAAATTCCACGGCAACATGGGACTTCATTGCAGTGCACTTATCATAATTAATATGACACATTAATAGCTCTGGAAAATCAAAACAAGTGTACAGTCAAATCTCATTAACACAGGTTTTGATACCAATATACTTTAATACATTTTAGTAAGTCATTATTCTGTTGTTCTCTTCAATCTGCTTTAAGAGGAAGGAGCTGATGGTAAGAAGTACTCTTGACAGTGGCAGCTCTTTTGTAATTACAAGTGAGGAAATTAGTCTGTGCACAGGGGTGTGGGGTAGTGGGAGATCTCAGGGCAGAGGCTGGGGCTGAGGAGTGGTGTTGGGTGCGCATGGCATCTCTCCAAGTGAAATATTTTATATTATCCATTCATCATTGAGTCAACGTATTTGGTACCACGGAGTTTGAGTTTCATTGGTTGATTTATTGTTGTCACATATACTGAGACACAGTAAAAAGTGGTGCTTTGAGTGGTCTACATGCAGATCGTACCACACAATGTGCATCAGAGTAGCAGAACAGGTGCAGAATGCAATATTACAGCTGCAGAAAAGATGCAGAGAGAGGGATCTGGAGTTGGGACATATGTACGACTGAACACTGTTGTCAAAGCAAAGCTCTCTGTCTTGGTTCCTAGGCCTGGGTGCACTTTATCATGCTTTGGGACAGTGGCTCAGTGGTTAGCACAGCTGCCTCACAGCACTCAGGGCCCAGGTTTGATTCCACCTTCAGACAACTGTCAGTGTGGAGTCCACACGTTCTCCCCGGAGTGGGTTTGCTCCAGTCTCCCACCATAGTCTAAAGATTTGCAGGTTATGTGAATTGGCTATGTTAAAGTGGCCATAGTGTTCAGGGGAGTTACAGGGATAGGGTGTATCTGTGTGGGATGCTCTTTGGAAGGTCGATATGGTCCAAATGGCCTGTCCCCACTCTGCAGGGATTCCAGTTCAGTTTGATAACAGTGGGGAAGATGTTGCTCTTAAAGCTATTTGTCCATGAATTCAAACTTTTACATCTTCAGTCTGACGGAAGAGGGTGGAAGAGAGTATAACTAGGGTGGGAGGGGTCTTTGACTGTGCTGATTGCTTTCCCGAGGCAGTGGGAAGTGTAGACGGAGTCAATGGATGGAAGGCTGGTTTGTGTGATGGACTCGGCTGTGTTTATGACTATCTGTAGTTTCCTGTCATCTTGGGAAGAACGGTTGCCAAACCAGGCTGTGATGCGTCCACCTCAGATGCTTTCTACAGAGCATCTATAAACATTGGAAAGAGTCTTTGTGGACATGCTGAATTTCCTTACCCTCCAGAGGAAGTAGAGGCATTGTTGTGCCTTCTTGATCATCGCATCGACATGGGTGGTTTGTGTGGTTCATGGAACGTTTGAGTAAAATTGGTAATTCCAATCAGGCTGGTAATCTTGGTGCCCAAATTAATGTTCTATGGGCATGAGTTCAAATCCCGCTCCAGCTGTGAGTGGAATTTATATTCAGCGAGGATATCTTTCATGCGAGGCTTGTCTCAGTAATGGTGACCATGGCAATTGATCAGCAATTGTTGGAAAACCCCACCTGGTTCATGAATGTCCTTTAAGGAAGGAAATCTGCCTATGTCACATGGTCTGGCCTTCATGTGACTCCAGACTTACAGTTAATGTGGTTGACCCTTAACTGCCCTCTGGGCAATTAGGGATCGGCAATAAATTAGGGATGGGCCCTGCCAATCATGTCCACAGTCCGTGAGTGAACAAAAACAAAAATAATGGGAGAAAACGTATGAGAAAAGCCAGGAAGAATGAAAGAGGTTCAATATGCTTTAACTGCAGAAAGACTACAGGAAGCTACAGCACAGAAGGAAATGAGGCTGGGGAGGGGGTGGCCTCATTCAAATCATAAAGAATTTGTATTCAATTCAATAGCAAGTAGGGAAGTAAAATGAACTCCTGGCCGTTGTTTCAAATGGAATAGAAATAGGGAGCAAAACAACGCCAATGCTGGTAATCTGAAACAAACTCAGAGAATGGTGGAGAAACTCAGCAGGTCTGGCAGCATCAGATATAGAGTTAATGGTTTCGAGTTGAATTTATTTCAGAACTGGAGAACAAGCTTTTACAGGTCAGGGCAGGGTTGGCAGGGAGAAGGATGGGGGTTGGGACGGTGACGGCCACGTACAATATATCGGGAGGTCAGCCGACCCAGAACCCCCACAAAAACCCACCAGGAAATGAACCTTGACCCTCATTGAACCCCTCATGAACCCCTCAGGATGGCCACATGTCTGTGTACGCTCCTCCCCCCCTCCCTTGGTTCGGGGAATGGGGAGGAGGGGAGGAGCGTACACAGACATGTGGCCATCCTGACACAGGAATATGAAACTGCTCATAGCTCATACCCCATCCATCTTTAAATTGAAAAGCCCAGTTTGTGTCTCTGAGCCTTAAATTTGATGCAAGTGTGTACATGCTGATCTGTAAGTCCCTGAAACGTTTCACGTGAGAGAACAGCTAACTGTATCTAGCCCTTTCCCACCATTATTAGCTTTAATTATAATGTACATTGGGCAAAAGGTTTGGAATTTTTCATTGGAGAGTAAGGAGTTACACTCTGAGATGAACTAGAAGGCTGAGGTCGGGCTGAATGGACCTCCTGTGTTGTTTGTTTCTACAGTTCATGTAAAGTGACATTTGATTCCACTTATGCTTCTGAACAGCAGATTAGTGCTGGCGAAAGTGAGGACTGCAGATGCTGGAGGTCAGAGTCAAGATTAGAGCGGTGCTGGAAAAGCACAGCAGGTCAGGCAGCATCCAAGGAGCAGGAAAATCGACCTTTCGGGCAGGAGCCCTTCGTCAGCCCTTCTGAAGAAGGGCTCCTGCCCAAAACATTGATTTTCCTGCTCCTCGGATGCTGCCTGACCTGCTGTGCTTTTCCAGCGCCACTCTGATCTTGAAGCAGATTAATGCAGGCAATTAGTTACATTTGGAGGCTCTTCTGTCTCTCCCTTCAAGAGAGTGAGAGAGAGAGAAAGACAGAAAGAGAGAGCACGCGAGGGAACGAAAGAAAGAAAACCTGAAGAGGGAACAAGGTGATTAAATCGCTGCTACACCGTTACGTGGCCAAGTTAATATTGAGCTTTAAAGTCAAGTCCATACAATATCCCCTACACTCCCACCCCCAGCTGTCACATGTTTAATACACTTTGTTCTGGCTAAGGCATACCAAAGACGAGCAACAAATCAGTCAGCTGGAGACAGCAAAGCAGATTTTGATGAAATCTGTGTTTTTTTTTGTTGTCAAACTGACATCTTCAAAAACTCTTTGTGTAAAAGGTCAGACAGGAAATGGTTATTGCAAAACAAAATAATGGATTTCATTTGTTTTGGATTCTGTTTTTCAGGCAACATCGTGGAATGTTCCAAACCAGGGAGAGAGGGAATTGAGCTCACGGTTCAGCAGCTAGGCAGGGTTAGCTTTCTGTTCAGACTCAGCAGAAGTACCCATCTCCTGCCTCACCTCTTCCCAACTCACTCTCACAACTGAGGAGTTACTGCTCTAAGATACAGCTACCAACACTCCTTTAAAAACCTGTGACTGAATCGGACTTCTAGCACAGGTGACCCAGGGCTCTTCACTGAGATATAATCAGACAGTCAGCAATGTGAGTCATGGTCACAGTCTAAGCATGCAGGATAGACCATTGCGGACTGAGATGATGAGAAACACCTTCGCTCAGAAACCATAATATATAGGAGCAGAATTAAGCCCTTTGTTCAAGACCATTTGATCACAGCTGATATGTCTCTTACCTGACTCTCCTGCATTCTCCCTGTAACCCTTAATAATCAAGAACCTATTTCTGTCTTAAAGACACTCAACGACTTGGCCTCTACAGTGCTCTGCAGCAATGAGTGTAAAGAGTCATCACCCTATGGCTGAGGAAATTCATCCTCATCTCTGTTCTAAAGGGTCTTCCCTTCACTCTGAAGGTTCTGCCCAAAGTCCTAGTTTCTCTTACAAGTGGAAACACCTTCTTCACATCCATTCTATCCAGCCTCATAATATTCGAATAAGATCTTTGCCAAGGTGCTGCACAGAAGGCTGCAAAATAAGATAAGAGTCCACGGTGTTAGGGGCAGCTCCTGGAATGGATACAGTATCAGCTGACTGCCAAAAGGCAGATAAAAAGGGTCTTTCTTTGGATCACAGACACTGCAGAGTTCCGCAGGTCTTAGTATTGGGACCACAACTGTTCACGTTATACATTAACAATCCAGATGAAGGAACACAGGGCACATCCTTCTAAATGCTATTGAGTATGGACCCAGAGTCCTCAACCACTCCTTATATGACAAGCCCTTCATCCCCAGGATCATGCTTGTAAACCTCTTTTGGGCCCCCTCCAACGCCAGCACATCCTTCCTTAGATATGGGGTCCAAATCTGCTCACAATGTTCCAAATGTGGTCTTACCAGATTCTTATACAGCCTGAGCAGTGAATCTCTGCTCTTGTATTCTAGTCCTCTTGAAATGAGCGCGAACATTGCATTTGCCTTCCCAACTGCCAACTGAACCTGCACATTAACCTGAGCAGAATCCTGAACCAGGACTCCTAAGTCCCTTTGTGCTTCGGATTTCTGAAACCTTCCTCTCTTTAGAAAATAGTCAATGGCTCTATTCTTCCTACCAGAGTGCATAGCCACCAAAGGGCATAACCTCAAACGTTCTCGCATTGTATTCCATCTGTCATTTCTTTGCCCACTCCCATAGCCTGTACACGTCCTTCTGCAGCGTCCCCGGATTCTCAACACTACCGTCCCTCCACCTGTCTTCGTGACCTGAAAACCTAGCAACAATGCCCTGAGTTCTTCAATCCAGATTGTTAATGTGTAATGTAAACAGTTTGATCCCAATACTGACACCTGCCAAACTCCACAAAGTCACTGTCTGTGATCCAAAAAAAGACCCTTTTAATCCCCTTTTTATCTGCCTTCTGCCAGTCAGCTGATCTTTTATCCATTCCACGAGCTGCCTCCAACGCCTTGGGCTCTTATCCTATTTTGCAGCCTCCTGTGCAGCACCATGGAAAAGGTTTTCTGGAAAACCAAATAGATCCCATCCAATGGCTCTTCCTCATCTAATTTGCTCATTAGCTCCTCCAAGTATTCAAACAGATTTGACAAAGCCATGCTGACTCCACCCTAGTTATTGTGGACTTCCAAGTCCTCCGCAATCTCATAATTGAGTCATACAGCACGGAAACAGACCCTTTGATCCAACCAGTCCATGCCAAAAATAATCCCAAACTCAACTTGTTCCACCTGCCTGCTCCTGGCCCATATCCCTCCAACCCTTTCCTATTCAAGTACCTATCTAAATGTCTTTTAAACATTGTAATTGGATGTGCATCCCTCTCATCTGGAAGTTCATTCTACCCGCCATATAAAAAACTTGCCTCTTATGTGTTTTTTAAATGACTCTCCTCTCATCTTAAAGATGTATCCCCTAGTCTTGAAATTCTCCACTTCAGGGAAAAGACAACGACTATCAACTTTATCTTTACGTCTCATTATTTTATAAACTTCTATCAGGTCAACTTAATAAAGATACCAAAATCTTACTCATGCCCAAAGTCAGGCTAATACGTCTTCTGCCTGCTTCCTTTCTGAAACAGTGGCATTACATTAGCTATTTTCTAATCCTCTGGGACCTTCCCTGACTCCAATGACTCCTGACAATCTGCTCAGCTATCTATCTCAGAACCATGAAATGTAATCTATTCAGTCTGGGTGGTTTAACCACCTTCAGATCTTTCTGCTTCCCCAGGCCATTCTTCTTATTGATGCGTAAAGCAGGAGAAGAAGAAGTAGACCCTTCTACCCATTGGGTCTACTCCTCCATTCAACGAGATTATGGACGATCTGATAATTCCCAACTCCACTTTCTTGCCTTTTCCCCACAGCCCTTGATTCTCTTACTGATTAGAAATCTGTCTATCCCAGCCTTAATTATACTAACTTCACTCAACACCCCAGCTTCGATAACCCTCTGTGGTAAAGAATTCTAAAGATTCACTACGCCAGGGTTGGAGGATTTGAGCTATAGGGAGAGGCTGCATAGGTTTGGGGCTGTTTTCCCTGGAGTGTCAGAGGCTGAGGGGTGACCTTATAGGGGTTTATAAAATCATGAGGGGCATGGATAGGATAAATAGACGAAGTCTTTTCCTTGGATTGGGGAAGTCCAGAACAAGAGGGCATAGTTTTTGAGTGAGAGGGGAAAGATATAAAAGGGACCTAAGAGGAAACTTTTTCATGCAGGGGGTGGTGCTGTGTATATGGAATGAGCTGCCAGAGGAAGTGGTGGAGGCTGGTACAATTACAACATTTAAAAGGCATTTGGATGGGTATATGAATAGGAAGGGTTTGGAGGGATATGGGCCAAATGCTGGCAAATGGAACTAGATTGGGTTGGGATCTCTGGTCGGCATGAACGGGTTGGCCCGAAGGCTCTGTTTCCATGCTGTACATCTCTATGACTCAATGACTAATCTCCGAGAGAAAAAAACTTCTTTCTCATCTAGGTCTTAAATGTGTGACCTCTTATCTTGATATTCGGCCCTCTGGTCCTAGACTCTCCCATAGGTGAGGGAACAAAAAAGTTACATAAAAGTGAACCAATGGATTGAATATATCTGGACTTCCAGAAGGCATTTGATACATTTTAGGCTACTTAATATGATAAGAGCCCATAGAATTGGAGGTAAGATATTAGTATGGGTTGAGGATTGTCGAGTTTTAGAAAACCTTGCTAATTTTATATTCCATTCCCATTGAAATAAAGGCCAACATTCCATTTGCCTTTCCTATTAAACACTAAACCAGAATGCTAGCTTTTGTAATTCATTGAATGAGAACTCTCTCTGTTTTGTGGCTTTCTGCAGTCTTTTCCACTTCAAAAACGTTCAGCTCTTCTACTCTTCCCACCGAGGTGCATACCCTAGATATAGTTCTTAGGGCTCAAAGGGTATGGGGAGAAATTGGGACTGAGTTAAATGGTCAGCCATAATCATGTTAAATTGCAAAGCACGATCAAATGGCCGAATGGCCTACTCCTGTCTTATGTTCAATATTTCTATGAAGTTATGCAATGGATATTAGGTCAGACCAAAACCTGGTCAAATAGTTGATTTTAAAAAGAGTCTAAGGACAGTGTTCATGAATTTGAGACACTTGCTGAGGGAATTCAAGAACTTAGAGTCCAGACAGCTAATGGCTGTGTGGAGTTTGCACATTCTCCCCATGACTGTGTGAGGTTCCTCCAGGTACTTCGTTTTTTTTCCACAATCCAAAGATGTGCAGGTTTAGGTAGATTGGCCATGCTAAATTGCCCCTAGTGTCCAGGGATGTACAGGCTTGGTGGGTAAGCCAAGGGGAATGTGGGGTTACATGGATAGGCTGGGGAGGGGTTGGGTTTGGGTGGGATGGTTAGTGTGGACTCGGGCCGAATGGCCTGTTTCCGCTGTAGGGATTCTAGGGAGGGAAGGGCAAAGCCACGGAATAGTGAACAAGGATACAAATATTAAAATCAAACATTAGTGAGCCAAGGGGTGATGTTTGAGCAAAACCTGGTGTCGATTAGGAAACTCATTCTAGACAGAACTGAGGTTTAAAGGTTTTAAGGTGGGAGGTTAGCCAGGAGAACACTGCAATTGTTAGGTATGAAGACAACAAAGTCCAGGATGGTTTCTCACTTTGCAAGAAAGAACCAAAGTAGAAAATGTCAAGAAAAAAGCAAACTGAATGAAACAATGAGATGGCTGAAGGATACAGATTAAAGCAGTATGTTTATTGAAATTGAGGTAACAAGGTACAAATATGAGGCAGGTGAAGAGGGAGAACAGATGGAGTTGTCTGGCTGGTTATGTGAATCCCTAGGTCAAGTGAGAGAGGAGATGGTAGGAGAAATGGAGTTGATAGATGGGTCTGGAATTCTGGTGCACGATGCCTTCCTGATGATAATGACAAAATGAAACGGGTTGATTTAATATAGTATCCTTTATTCCACACACACACCACCCTCTGTGTGAAAACAATGCTCCTTAGGGCCCTTTCAAATCTTTCCCCTCTCACCTTAAACTTATGCCCTCTAGTTTTGGACTCCCTGCCCCAGGAAAAAGACCTGTTTCTCGCCTCAGGCAACTGACTGTGTGGAGTTTTCACATTCTCCTCATGTCTGTGTGGGTTTCCTCCGGGTGCTCTGGTTTCCTCCCACAGTCCAAAGATGTGCAGGTCAGGTGAATTGGCCATGCTAAATTGCCCGTACTGTTAGGTGAAGGGGTAAATATAGGGGAATGGGTGGGTTGCGCTTCAGCAGGTCGATGTGGACTTGTTGGGCCGAAGGGCCTGTTTCCACACTGTAAGTAATCTAATCTAATCTAAACCTTGTCTATTTACCCTATCCATGCCCTTCATAATCTTCTCAATGTCTGTAAGGTCAGCTCTCAGCCTCCAACACTCCAGGGAAAACAGGCCCAGTCTATTCAACCTCTCCTATAGCTCAAACCCTCCAACTCTGCAATGTTCTTGTAAATGTTTTCTGAACCCTTTCAAGTTTCACAACATCTTTCCTATAACAGGGAGACCAGAACTGAACGCAGTATTCCAAAAGTGATCTAACCAATGTCCTGTTATGCTGTATCAGGGCCTCCCAGCTTCTATGACCAATAAAGGCAAGCATACCAATGGGTGACTTTCGCAATTTATGATTGGTTCCCAAGTTTCTGGACTGGATACATTCACATGGAATGCAGAGTTAACACTTGCTATTGTACATAATTTACACAAAACTCAAAATTGATGTCTTCCAGTTCAAAGTTTGATAAAAAAAACAGATTTCCTTTATCTTAAGTGGATATGAACAGACTTCCCACCTCCCTCCCCAATGTCTTTCCTATCGTTCAGCAATGGGTTGTACCATTAAGTCATTCTGGGTGGACAACAGCAGTTGACCGTGCAACTGCGGCCGTAAGCAGATAGCGAGATTTGTTATCCCGTGAACCGGACCATAAACTGATCAGTCTTAACCAGGACAGTCTGGAAAACACACTCACTCCAGAATCAAAAAGAGAAGTTGCTGGAAAAGGGAAATCAGAGTTAACGTCTCGGGTCGAGTGACCCTTCATCAGACCTGAGACCTTCACTCTGATTTTTCTGCACAGATGCTGCCAGACCTGCTGAGCTTTTCCAGCAACTTGTTTTTGTTTCTGATTGGCAGCATTCACAGTTTTTTTTTTCCAGTTTTTACCCACTATGGAATGCCGGGACAGAACAAGGTAGTACTATCTGTGACTTTTAAAACTGAGTGCTGTATCGTTTAAAAGTCTCCCACTCTGATTCCTATTCTAAGTACTGCTGTAATGAAACTTGACCACCTGGGACTAACGTCACAAGCTGCTGAACGTTCATCTTTTTAAGGGGATCCGACGATAGTTCTGATATATGACTCCACTATTTGTAAACTATCCAGTTTTCAGAGTGAAAACGATGCCTCCGATGGGTCTGTATTGTCCGTGTTTCTGACAATATCCCAAACACATGAATTATTAATTATTCTCGTGTTTACAACTCAGCAAAGCGTTCTATTCTCTTGAACTGTCTCTTTCTCATGTGTGAGTGTTGTAGCATTTAAATCTTTGGAGAGAATGCGCAAATAAATCATCTTCTTCACTTAAGCCCACAGATTCTTGCTTGCTTTAGTTTAAGTTAATTGTGCACACTCAGGGTGTTCAGAAATGTGCACACCTTCCTTTCCAAAAACAAAACACACTCTATATGGAGACTCAAGGGAAAAGATACAACCGTTTTAATTCCTGTCTACAGAAATAGGAAATATTATTGTAGCAAATCGGCAATTAATTTATAGTACCACCTGCAAGATCCTCTTCATGTCACACATCATCCTGACTAGGAACCATATTGTCGTTCCTTCAGTTTTGCTGAGTAATCCTAGAACTCTCTCTCCCAACAACACTGTGGATGTAGCTATAACCCTTGATGTAGGAAGGTGGCTCACCAAACATAGAAATATAGAAAACAGGAAGAGGAATAGGCCATTCAGCCCTTCAAGCCTACTCCACCATTCAGTATGATCATGGTTGATCATCCATTTCAGTACCCTGTTCCCAATTTCTCCCCATGCCCCTTGATCCTTTTTGCCCTAAGAACTATATCTAACCCCTTTTTGAAAACATTCAATGTTTTGGCCTCAACTGCTTTCTGTGGCAGAGAATGTCACAGGCTCACCACTCTCTGGGTGAAGAAACATCTCCTCATCTCACTTCTAAATGGCCTACCCCATATTCTTCGACTCTGGCCCTGATTCTGGATTCGCTGGTCATCAGGAACATCCTCCCTGCATTTACCATATCTCGTCCTGTTGGAATTTTATAGGCTTCTATGAGATCCCCCATTCATTCTTCCAACACCAATGGATATAGTCTTAACTGATCCAATCTCTCTTCAGATATTTGTCCTGTCATCCTGGACTCAGCCTGGTAACACTTTTTTTTAACACTCCCTCCAAAACCAAAGCATCCTTCACCTTGCTCTTGTTCTCCATATGGTGCCACCATCCAGAGCAAAGCCAACCCCGATGACCTCGCAATCAGATGCTGTGGTGCTAAGCCAGGGCACAAAGTCACAAATATTGATGAGGAGAAGACTCACTAGAACATATGGAAGGTCCTCTGTGTAAAATGAAGAACTGCAATGTTATATCTTCACAGACTTGTTCCAGCACTGAAGGATGCCATTTGGCATAACATGGCCTGTACTGGCTCTCTGACTGAGCACTTTACACAGCGCCATTCTCCCACCTTCTCCCTGTAACTGTCCACATTGCTCAAAGATGTAGGAACATAGAAACAGGAGTAGGCCATTCAGCCTCTTGAGCCAATTCCACCATTCAATGAGATCAGGGCTGATCTGTGGTATGGTTCCATTTACCTACCTTGGGCCTATATCTCTTCCTAGATTAGATTAGATTCCCTACAGAGTGGGAACAGGCCAATTGGTCCAACCAGTCCACATCAACCCTCCATAGAGTAACCCACCCAGACCCATTCCCCTACATTTACCCCTGACTAATGGAGCTCACACTATGGGCAATTTAGCATGGCCAATTCACCTAATCCGCACATCTTTGAACTGTGGGAGGAAACTCATGCAGGCATGTGGAGAATGTGCAAACTCCACACAGCGCCTGGGTCCCTGGCACTGTGAGGCAGCAGTGCTAACCACTGAGCCACTGTGCCGATTACTTTTACTTTTAAGACTTAATACTTTTGCTTAACAAAAAAAACTATCTCAGATTTAAAATTAACAACTGAGCCAGTATCCACTGTTATTTGTGGAAGAGTTTCAAACCTTTACCATCCTTTGGGTGTAGACATGCTTCCTATCACTATGTGGGTGGCATGGTGGCTCAGTGGTTAGCACTGCTGCCTTACAGTGTCAGGGACCTGGGTTCAATTCTGCCCTTAGATGATGTCTGTGTGGAGTTTTCATGTTCTTCTGTGCCTGTGTGGGTTTCCCCCCGCCACCCACAATCCAAAGTTGTATAAGTTAGGTGGACTGGCCATGCTAAATTGCCCCTGGTGCCCAGGGGTGTGCAAGCTTGGTGGGTTAGCCAAGGGAAATGCGGTCATGTGGGCTGAATGTTTTCACAGTGTAGGGATTCTGTGAACAATCTGGCCCTGATTCTCAGACTGTGCCCCTAGTTCTACAATTCGCCAACCAGTGGAAATAGCTTATTGTTATCCACCCTGTCTTTTTCAGTTACTATCTTGAAAACTTCAATCAGATTATCCCTTAATCTTGTAAATTCTACAGAAAACAGGCCTATTCTCCCTTTATAACAACTCCTGAAGTCCAGTTATCATTCTTGTCAACTTACTTTGTACTGCCCACCAGGCCAGGGGAGAGGTGGATGAGTGGCCCTCTAATAACTCAAAGCCCTGTCACAGCAGTGAAGTATTAGTCACAACAGTAGAATTGAATCATCTCAACTCTGCAAAGAAAATTGCACCTGACATCTGAATCAAAAACACGCAAGGAAATATTATAAAGCCCTCAGAATAGATGTAACCCCTCTGCTCTGTGTGGTTGCCTGGGTACTTTGAGTTGCATTTCAAATGATTTGGCTTCTCTTTATAGTTGGCGATGAGTCTCACAAGGGAAGACTGAAATCAATGTTCACACACCAAAGAAGTCTTAACTCACTTAATCCTTCACAGATCTGCTGACTCTTTTTCTCTCACTGATTTAACAATTTGGAATGAAGATTAAAATAATATCCTGTCAGATTTGCAGTCAATGCCTAATTCCCAATTGTGTGCCCATATTCCTAAAAGATCTTACATGTGAAGAAGTTGAGACATTTATCCCTGATGTTCATCCAAACATGCGGTTCCAAGAATGGCATATCATTTGCTGCAGAGAAACAGGCCATTCGCACCATCTGGTCCATGCTACATACTCTATCTAAACCTCCTCCCACTCGTAATCCATCCAAACAGCTACAGCATGGTCTTCAAAGCTTGGTTTCTCAGACTGTGATGGGCTGGATTTTCTGAGTCAAGTTGTCAGGCATTGGGAATACCCTTGAGCTGAGAAAAACAGTCCCAGTTCCCATTAGATAATTACAGGTTGTTAAAGCACAGGAGGCCTTTCAGCCCATCATGTGCCAGATCATTGATCTTCACTGTCTAGATTTAACCCCTACTCTATAAATGTAACTCTCTTTAACTACATCAGCAACAGTCTTTAAACCTTCTGCTTTGAACATCTTTTCAGGTAATATGTTTCAGATCTTTTCAACACTTTGTGTGAAAATTTTCCTCATTAATATCAAGTTCTTCCATTAATTATTTTAAATCTGTACCATCTGGTTATTATCCATGTGCTTAATGTAGCAATAAGCTTACTGTAGGTCTACTTGGTGTCACCTTATCCTGTCCAGCTGTGTTAATTCCTGCTTCTGCATTCCACGTGCATGTGTGCGTGTGTGTCTGTGATTTTTCTGTGCTTGTAAGACCATAAGACATAGGAGCGGAAGTAAGGCCATTCGGCCCATCAAGTCCACTCCACCATTCAATCATGGCTGATGGGCATTTCAACTCCACTTACCCGCATTCTCCCCGTAGCCCTTAATTCCTTGTGACATCAAGAATTTATCAATTTCTGCCTTGAAGACATTTAGCGTCCCAGCCTCCACTGCACTCTGTGGCAATGAATTCCACAGGCCCACCACTCTCTGGCTGAAGAAATCTCTCCGCATTTCTGTTCTCAATTTACCCCCTCTAATTCTAAGGCTGTGTCCATGGGTCCTAGTCTCCTCGCCTAACGGAAACAATTTCCTAGCATCCACCCTCTCCAAGCCATGTATTATCTTGTACAAAGTTAAAAAACACACAACACCAGGTTATAGTCCAACAGGTTTAATTGGAAGCACACTAGCTTTCGGAGCGACGCTCCTTCATCAGGTGATTGTGGAGGGCTCGATCGAATCATATTATCTTGTAAGTTTCTATTAGATCTCCCCTTAATCTTCTAAACTCCAATGAATACAATCCCAGGATCCTCAGCCGTTCCTCATATGTTAGACCTACCATTCCAGGGATCATCCGTGTGAATCTTCGCTGGACACACTCCAGTGCTAGTATGTCCTTTCTGAGGTGTGGGGACCAAAACTGGACACAGTACTCCAAATGGGGCCTAACCAGAGCTTTATAAAGTCTCAGTAGCACAACAGTGCTTTTATATTCCAACCCTCTTGAGATAATTGACAACATTGCATTCGCTTTCTTAATCACGGACTCAACCTGCATGTTTACCTTTACAGAATCCTCAACTAGCACTCCCAGATCCCTCTGTACTTTGGCTTTACGAATTTTCTCATCGTTTAGAAAGTAATCCATGCTTCTATTCTTTTTTTCCAAAGTGCAAGACCTCGCATTTGCTCACATTGAATTCCATCAGCCATTTCCTGGACCACTCCTCCAAACTGTCTAGATCCTTCTGCAGCCTCCCCACTTCCTCAGTACTACCTGCCTGTCCATCTAACTTCGTATCATCGGCAAACTTCGCTAGAATGCCCCCAGTCCCTTCATCCAGATCATTAATATATAATGTGAACAGCTGCGGCCCCAACACTGAACCCTGCGGGACACCGCTTGTCATCGGCTGCCATTCTGAGAAAGAACCTTTTATCCCAACTCTCTGCCTTCTGTCAGACAGCCAATCCTCAATCCATACCAGTAGCTCACCTCGAACATCATGGGCCCTCACCTTGCTCAGCAGCCTCCCATGTGGCACCTTATCAAAGGCCTTTTGGAAGTCTAGGTAGACCACATCCACTGGGTTTCTCCGGTCTAACCTACTTGTCACATCTTCAAAGAACTCCAACAGGTTTGTCAGGCACGACTCCCCTTACTAAATCCATGTTGACCTGTTCTAATCCGTCCCTGCTCTTCCAAGAATTTAGAAACCTCATCCTTAATGATGGATTCTAGAATTTTACCAGCAACCGAGGTTAGGCTAATTGGCCTATAATTTTCCATCTTTTGCCTTGATCCTTTCTTGAACAAGGGGGTTACAACAGCGATCTTCCAACCATCCGGGACTTTCCCTGACTCCAGTGACTTTTGAAAGATCTCAACCAACGCCTCCGCTATTTCCTCAGCCACCTCCCTCAGAACTCGAGGATGTAGCCCATCGGGGCCAGGAGATTTATCAATTTTAAGACCTTTTAGCTTTTCTAGCACTTTCTCTTTTGTAATAGCAACCATACTCAACTCACCCCCCTGACTCCCTTTAATTGTTGGGATATTACTCATGTCTTCCACTGTGAAGACTGATGCAAAGTACTTATTAAGTTCTCCTGCTATTTCCTTATCTCCCATCACTAGGCTTCCAGCATCAGTTTGAAGTGGCCCAATGTCTACTCTTGCCTGTCGTTTGTTTCTTATATATTGAAAGAAACTTTTACTATCATTTCTAATATTACTGGCTGGCGTACCTTCATATTTGATCCTCTCCTTCCTTATTTCTCTCTTTGTTATCCTCTGTTTGTTTTTGTAGCCTTCCCAATCTTCTGATTTCCCAGTGCTCTTGGCCACTTTATAGGCTCTCTCTTTTTCTTTGATAGATTTCCTGACTTCCTTTGTCAGCCATGGCTGTCTAATCCCTCCCCGGATAATCTTTCTCTTCTTGGGGATGAACCTCTATACAGTGTCCTCAATTTTACCCACAAACTCCTGCCATTTGCATGTCTATTTGTGTGTATTTGTGTGTGAATGTGTTTGTGTGTGTGTTTGTGATTATGTGTGTGTTTGTGTGTGAACATGTTTGTGTGTGTCTGTCTGTGTGTTTGTGTGTGTGTGTGTCTATGTGTGTTCGTGGTTGTGTGTGTATGTGTATGAGTGTTTGTGGTTGTGTGTGTGTTTGTGATTGTGTTTATGTGTGAACATGTTTATGCATGTGTTGATGTGTGTTTGTGGTTGTGTCTATGTATGTTTGTAGTTGTGCTTGTGTGTGTGTCTTTGTGTGTGAACACATCTGTGTGTATGTGTGTGTTTGTGGTTGTGTGTGTGTCTATGTGTTTGTGTGTATATGTGTGTTTCTGTATGTGTGTGTGTTTGTGTGTGCATGTGTATGTGTATTTGTGGTTGTGTGTGTGTGAGCATGTTTGTGTGCGTCTGTGTGTTCGTGTGTGTGTGCGTCAATGTGTGTTTGTGGTTGTGTTTATGTGTGCGTATGTGAATGCGTGTTTGTGGTTGTGTTTGTGTGTGTGTGGTTGTGTGTGAACATGTTTATGTGTGTATGTGTGTTTGTGGTTATGTGTCCGTGTGTGTGTGTCTGTGTGTGTGTTTGTGGTTTTATGTGTGTGTGTGTGTGTGTGTGTGTATGTTTTACAGTGTTTTAGCTTTTATTAATCGAGGGATCGAGTTCCGGAACCATGGGGTTATGCTACAGCTGTATAAAACTCTGGTGTGGCCGCATTTGGAGTATTGTGTACAGTTCTGGTCACTACATTATAAGAAGGATGTGGAAGCTTTGGAAAGGGTGCAGAGGAGATTTACTAGGATGTTGCCTGGTATGGAGGGGAGGTTTTACAAGGAAAGGCTGAGGGATTTGAGGCTGTTTTCGTTGGAGAGAAGAAGGTTGAGAGGTGACTTAATAGAGACATATAAGATAATCAGAGGGTTAGATAGGGTGGACAGGTAGAGCCTTTTTCCAAGTATGGTGATGGCGAGCACAAGGGGGCATAGCTTTAAATTGAGGGGTGATAGATATAGGACAGATGTCAGAGCTAGTTTCTTTACTCAGAGAGTAGTAAGGGTATGGAATACTTTGCCTGCAATGGTAGTAGATTCACCAACTTTAAGTGCATTTAAGTCGTCATTGGACAAACATATGGACGTACATGGAATAGTGTAGGTGAGATGGGCTTCAGATTGGTATGACTGGTCGGCGCAATATCGAGGGCCAAAGGGCCTGTATTGCGCTGTAATGTTCTATGTTCAATGTTATGTTCTATGTCTGTTTGTGGTTGTGTGTGTCTGTGGCTGTGTGTATGCGTTTGCATGTGTGTGTGTCTGTGTGTTTGTGGCTGTGTGTGTTGTGCATGTGTATGTTTGCGTGTGCATTTGTGTGTGAATGTTTTTGTGTGTGTCTGTGTGTTTGCTTGTGTTTGAACATGTGTGTGAACATGTTTATGTCCATGTATCTGTGTGTTTGTGTATGTGTGGTTGTGGTTGTGTGTGTATGTCTGTATGTGTGTACTTATGTGTCTGTGTGTGTTTGTATGACTGTGTGTTTGTGTATGTATGTGTGTTTGTGTATGTATGTACCTCTGTGTATGTGTGTGTATGTGCATGTGTGTGTCTGTGTGTGCATGCGTATGTGCATGTATGTGTGTGTCTGTGTGTGTATGCGTGTGTGCATGTATGTGTGTGTTTGTATGTGTGTGTGTGTGTATGTGTGTGTGCGTGTGCCCATTGGCCCTAATGTATCTGGCTCTACTACCACCGCTGGCAACGTATTCCATGCATCCACCACTCTCTGTGTAAAGAACCTACCTCTGACATCTCCCCTAAATCCTCCTCCAGTCACCTTAAACTGATGTCCCCTCATGAGAGCCATTTCCGCCCTGGGAAAAAGTCTCTTGCTATCCACGCTATGCCTCTCATCATCTTGTACACCTCTATCAAGTCACGTCTCATCCTTCTTCATTCCAATGAGAAAAGCCCTAGCTCCCTCAACCTTTCTTCATAAGACATACACTCCAGTCCAGGCAGCATCCTGGTAAATCTCCTTTCCACCCACTCGAAAGCTTCCACATCCTTCCTATAATGATGCAACCAGAACTGAACGCAATATTCCAAGTGTGAATGAACCAGGGCTCTATAGAACTGCAGCAAAACCTCGCAGTTCTTGAACTCAATCCCCCTGCTAGTGAAAATCAACACACCATATTCCTTCTTAACAACCTATCAGCTTGGGTGGCAACTTTGAGGGCTCCATGGACATGAACCCCAAGTACTCTCTGTTTCTCCACACTGTCAAGAATCCTGCCTTTAACCCTGTAATCTGCATTCAAATTTGACCTTCCAAAATGAATCACCTCACACTTTCCCAGATTGAACTCCATCTGCCACTTCTCAGCCCAGCTCTGCATCCTGTCAATGTCTTGTTGCAACCTACAACATCCGTCCACACGATCCACAACTCCACCAACCTTTGTGCCATCGGCAAACTTACTAAGCCACCCTTCCATTTCCTCATCCAAGTCATTTATAACAATCACGAAGAACAGAGGTCCCAGAACAGATCCATAGAACATAGAACATAGAAGAATACAGCGCAGTACAGGCCCTTTGGCCCTCGATGTTGTGCCGATCCAAGCCCACCTAACCTACACTAGCCCACTATCCTCCATATGCCTATCCAATGCCCGTTTAAATGCCCATAATGAGGGAGAGTCCACCACTGCTACTGGCAGGGCATTCCATGAGTTCACGACTCGCTGAGTAAAGAATCTACCCCTAACATCTGTCCTATACCTACCACCCCTTAATTTAAAGCTATGCCCCCTCGTAATAGCTGACACCATACGTGGAAAAAGGTTCTCATGGTCAACCCTATCTAAATCCCTAATCATCTTGTACATCTCTATCAAGTCACCCCTAAACCTTCTTTTCTCCAATGAAAACAACCCCAAGTGCCTCAGCCTTTCCTCATACGATCTTCCTACCATACCAGGCAACATCCTGGTAAACCTCCTCTGCACCCGTTCCAGTGCCTCCACATCCTTCCTATAGTATGGCGACCAAAACTGCACACAATACTCCAGATGCGGCCGCACCAGAGTCTTATACAACTGCAACATGACCTCAGGACTCTGGAACTCATTTCCTCTACCAATAAAAGCCAGTACGCCATATGCCTTCTTCACCACACTATTTACCTGGGTGGCAACTTTCAGAGATCTGTGTACATGGACACCAAGATCCCTCTGCTCATCCACACTACCAAGTATCTGACCATTAGCTCAGTAACCCATCTTTTTGTTACTCATACCAAAGTGTGTCAACTCACACTTACCCACATTGAACTCCATTTGCCATCTTTCTGCCCAGCTTTGCAGCTTATCTATATCCCGCTGTAAGCCCTTCCTGAAGAAGGGCTTATGCCCGAAACGTCGATTCTCCTGTTCCCTGGATGCTGCCTGACCTGCTGCACTTTTCCAGCAACACATTTTCAGCTCTGATCTCCAGCATCTGCAGACCTCACTTTCTCCTCCTATATCCCACTGTAACCTGACACATCCTTCCTCACTGTCTACAACTCCACCGACTTTCGTATCATCCGCAAACTTGCTCACCCAACCTTCTAGCCCCTCCTCCAGGTCATTTATAAAAATGACAAACAGCAATAGTCCCAAAACACATCCTTGCGGAACACCGCTAGTAACTGCACTCCAAGATGAACCTTTACCATCAACTACTACCCTCTGTCTTCTTCCAGCCAGCCAATTCCTAATCCAAACTTCCAATTCACCCTCAATGCCATACCTCCGTATTTTTTGCAGTAGCCTACCATGGGGAACCTTATCAAACATCTTACTAAAATCCATATACACCACATCTACCGCTTTCCCCTCGTCCACCTCCTTAGTCACCTTCTCAAAGAATTCAATAAGGTTTGTGAGGCACGACCTGCCCTTCACAAAACCATGCTGACTATCCTTGATCACATTATTCCTATCCAGATGTTCATAAATCCTATCCCTTACAATTCTCTCAAAGACTTTGCCCACAACAGAAGTGAGACTCACCGGCCTATAGTTACTAGGGTTATCCCTACTCCCCTTCTTGAACAAGGGAACCACATTTGCTATCCTCCAGTCTTCTGGCACTATTCCTGTAGACAACGAGGACATAAAAATCAAGGCCAATGGCTCTGCAATCTCCTCCCTTGCTTCCCAGAGAATCCTAGGATAAATGCCATCAGGCCCAGGGGACTTATCTATTTTCACCCTTTCCAGAATTTCCAACACCCCTTCCCTACATACCTCAAAGCCGTCCATTCCAATTAATTGTGACTCAGTATTCACATTGGCAACAATGTACTGTTCCTGAGTGAATACTGACGAAAAGTATTCATTCAGTGTCTTCCCAATCTCTTCAGCCTCCACACGCAACTTCCCACTATTCCTACCCTAGTCATTCTTTTATTCCTGACATACCTATAGAAAGCCTTTGGGTTTTCCCTAATCCTACCAACTAAGGACTTTTCATGTCCCCTCCTTGCTGCTCTTAGCTCTCTCTTCAAATCCTTCCTGGCTACCTTATAACTCTCAATCGCCCCAATTGAACCTTCACGCCTCATCTTTACATAGGCCGCCCTCTTCCACTTAACAAGGGATTCCAATTCCTTATTAAACCACGGCTCCCTCACACGACCCTTTCCTCCCTGCCTGACAGGTACATACTTATCAAGGACACTCAATAGTTGCTCCTTGAACAAGCTCCACATATCTATTGCGCCCTTGCCTTGAAGCCTACTTTTCCAAGCCACACATCCTAAGTCATGCCTCACCGCATCATAATTTCCCTGCCCCCAACTATAACTCTTGCCCTGCAGTGCACACTTATCCCTCTCCATCATTAGAGTAAAAGTCACCGAATTGTGGTCACTGTCCCCAAAGTGCTCACCTACCTCCAATTCTAACACCTGGCCTGATTCGTTACCCAGAACCAAATCCAGTATGGCCTCACCTCTTGTTGGCCTGTCTACATATTGTGTCAGGAAACCCTCCTGCACACATTGGACAAACACCGACCCATCTAACGAACTCGAGCTATAGCTTTCCCAGTCAATATCAGGAAAGTTAAAGTCCCCCATAACAACCACCCTATTACTTTCACACTTCTCCTGAATCATCCTCGCAATCCTTTCTTCTACGTCTTTAGGACTATTAGGAGGCCTGTAGATCCCTGTGGAACACCACTGATCACCGAGCTCCAGGCTGAATACTTTCCATCCACTACCAACATCTGCCTTCTATGGGCCAGCCAATTCTGTATCCAGATGGCCAAATTTCTCTGTATCCCATGCCTCCCTCTTTTCTGAATGAGCCTACCCTGGGGAACCTGATCAAAAACCTTGCTAAAATTCATGCATACCGCATAAACTGCTCTATCTTCATCAATGTGTTTTGTCACATCCTCAAACAATTTAATAATGTGACCTGCCCCTCATAAAATCATGCTGACTATCTCTGATCAAACTATGCTTTTCCAAGTAATCATAAATCCTGTCTCTCAGAATCTTCTCCAATAATTTGCTCACTACCAACACAAGACTGACTGGTCTGTAATTCCCAAGATTATCCCTATTCCCTTTCTTGAACGAGGGAATAGCATTTGCCACCCTCCAATCATCTGGCACTACTCCAGTGGACAGTGAGGATGCAAAGATCATCGCCAAAGACGCAGCAATCTCTTCCCTTCTCTTCTCTAACTTTAGGTATATCCTGTCTGGCCCAGGGGACTTTATCTATTCTCATGTTTTTCAAACTATCCAGCACATCCTCCTTCTTGACATCTAACTGTTTGATTATATCAGCCTGTTTCATGCTATCCTCACAAATGACAAGGTCCCTCTCAGCAGTGAATACTGAAGCAAAGTATTCATTAAGGACCTCCTCACCTCCTCTGACTGCAGGTACAAGTTCCCTCCACTATCCCTGATAGATGGATTGGCTATGCTCAATTGTCCATAATGTTCAGGGATGTGCAGGCTAGGTGGATTGGCCATGGGAAGTGTCGGGTTACAGGGATAGGGTTGGGGTTGACTCTGCATGGGATGCTTTTCAGAGAGTCAGTGTGGATTTGATGCGCCGAATGAATGGAAGAGCCTTGGGAAAAGTTGACGGGCAGAGAGATCTGGGAGTGCAGGTCCATTGTACCCTGAAGGTTGCTGCACAGTTGGATAGAGTGGTCAAGAAGGCATATAGTATGGTTACCTTCATTGGACGGGGTATTGAGTATAAGAGCTGGGCAAGTCATGTTAAAATTGTACAAGACGTTGGTCCGGCTGCATTTAGAATACTGTGTACAGTTCTGGTCGCCACATTACCAAAAGGATGTGGACGCTTTGGAGAGGGTGCAGAGAAGGTTTACGAGGATGTTGCCTGGTATGGAAGGTGCTAACTATGAAGACAGGTTGAGTAGGTTAGGATTATTTTCATTAGAAAAAAGGAGATTGAGGGGGGGACCTGATTGAGGTTTACAAAATCATGAAGGGTATAGACAGGGTGGACAGAGACAAGCTTTTTCCCAGGGTGAAGGATTCAATAATGAGAGGTCACGCTTTCAAGGTGAGAGGTGGAAGGTTTAATGGGGATACACGTGATAAGTACTTCACACAGAGAGTGGTGGGCATTTGGAACGCATTGCCAGCGGAGGTGGTAGAGGCAGGCATGGTAGATTCATTTAAGATGCGTCTGGACAGATGCATGAGTAGGTGGGGAGCAGAGGGATACAAATGCTTAGGAATTGACCGACAGGTTTAGACAGTACATTTTGATTGGCTTAGGCTTGGAGGGCCGAAGGGCCTGTTCCTGGGCTGTAAATTTTCTTTGTTCTTTGTTCTTTGAATGGCCTGCTTCCACACTGTAGGGATTCCATGACTCTTACTGAGATTAACAAGTGAAAGTAAGGGAAGGACTACATCAGATCGCTCAGTGACCTTCTCAGGCAAATCAGGCGAAGATGGGCAGAGTCAGTGCATCCATGCAGCAATAGAGAATTCCACTTTAATGCAGAATGCGTTTTTTCTTTAGATCATGTGATGTTCATGGATGGACTGCCTGTCCTAAGTTACCCTTGAGGAAGTGGTGGTGAGCCACCTTTTGAAACAGCGACCGTCTCCATGGTGTGGAATGACCCATCACAAGTCTGTGTCTGTGTTTACGTGCACAGTTTAATTGCAAAATTATACACTCCTCCAAGAATGTGTGTGAACCATGTTAAGGTCATCCAGGAAAACCCCCCCATGTCAAATTATGTGAAGAGGTTGCTGAAGGGAAGGGGAGAGGGTGTAAATTTTGGTATTTCGAAGGTGTTCTGGTCAAAACATTCCAGCTATTGATAGCAACAGGTCGGCAACATAGAGAGAAACCATTTCCACTGATTGGGCATGGATCCTTCAGCAGAGAAGGATTAGATTAGATTCCCTACAGTGTGGCAACAGGCCCTTCGGCCCAACCAGTCCACACCGACCCTCCGAAGAGTAACCCACCCAGATCCATTTCCCTCTGTCTAATGCACTTAGCACTATGGACAATTTAGCATGGCCAATTCACCTGACCTGCACATCCTTGGACTGTGGGAGGAAACCACACAATGACCATGAAACCATTGTCAATTTTTGGGGAAAAATCCCTCACGTAGTTCACGAACACCTTTTCGGGAGGGAAATCTGCTGTCCTCATGTGGTCTTGCCTACATGTGACTCCAGACCCCACAGCAATGTGGTTGATTTTTCTCAAAACATAATCTCTACAGTGTGGAATCAGGCACTTTGGCCCATCCAGTCCACACCGACCCTCCAATGGCCATCCCACCCAGACCCACCCCTTTGACCTATCCCTGAAACCCTGCATTTCGACTCTTAGCTGCCCTCTGGGCAATTAGGGATAATCAATAAATGCTGGCCCAGCCAGTGATGACTAAACCATGAATGAATAAAACAAAGATATTACATCCATAGCAAAATTCATTTTGAGATTGACAGACCTTTGTTAACTACAAATAGGGTAGGATAAGGAGCACAGGTTGGTCTATGGTGTGAGGTCACAGATTAGCTACTTATGGAATGGTGGAATTGAGCCAAAGGCTGAATGGCCTTCCCCTTTGCTCTTGCCTTCATCCATTATCAGCACACCAGAAATTTAACTTTGACGCACACTTACAGTCCCATTGATGGAAGGAATTTGCATTTATATAAAGACTTCCATGACTTCAGAATATGCCAAAATAATTTACATCCAATTAAGCACTTGCTAAGTGTAATCATTGATATGCTTTACTAAGAGCACTATCCAACGCAATACACGGCAGCAAATATAGACCCAGCAAGCTCTGATATGAAAATGACCTGATAATGTTTATTTTAATAATGTTGGCTGATGGATAAAATATAGGCTAAGACTCCACCCCCAATTTGTTCTTGAAAGAGAGGTATCAGATCTTTTCTGCCTGTCTGAGAAAGCTGATGGAGGCTCAGCCAGACAACTCCTCTAAAGGATGTGATCTCCCATACTGCAGTGCTCCCTTACTGGTTAGATCATGTACTCAAATGTGGAAAAGAAGTGGAGCTTAAACTCTCAGGAACAAGGACAGCACTGAGACTGAAATATCACTGCTGCATTTCTCAATGTACACCTCAGGCCATGCACCACAAGGAAGAGGGAAATCATTAGCCAAAGGGAGCCGCTTTGAAGGAACTGAGAGAATGGGAGATGAAAGATTTGCTTCTTTCATACCCATATGGGATATAGAGCTTGCTAGCAAGGCCAGCAATTATTGCCTACCCCTTGTTGCCCTTGAACTGAGTGGCTCACTCGGCCATTTCAGAAGGCAGTAAAGAGTTAACCACAATACCTTGGGAGTGGGGAGTCACATGTGGGCCAGACTACATAAGGATGATAGACTTCCTTGCCTCAACAACATCTGCTGTTAGAAGGTCCTTTAGGGAAGGAAGTTCAAATTCCTTGCATGGTCTTGGTCCACATGTGAATCCATACCCACAACAATGTGACTAACCCTGTGTTGATTAAAGACTAAAAGTCTCCATTGTATGCAGTTTAAATGGCAAATTTACAGCAAATGGGCTACCGAGTCTATTTAATCAGCACACTACCACAACAGTCAAGGCAGAAGTGGGTACTGCAGATGCTGGAGATTAGAGTCAAGATTAGAGCGGTGCTGGAAAAGCACAGCAGGTCAGGCAGTATCCGAGGAACAGGATAATCGACGTTTTGGGCCAGAGCCCTTCATCAGGAAGCAAACAGTCCACAGAGTCTACTCAAAGGGAATCTCTCTGAATTACAGCCGAGTCCATTAAAACAAAGGGATGATTTTCACCATATATCTCAGGCGCTGAGCGGTTTATGTTCGATTGTTTCCAAAAATGTGAAGAGAATTACTTTCCAGGAAACTTTCCCAAGATTCTACGACATTCTAACAACAATCATTCCCAAACTTCACCAAAAACAATCACCCAAACAGAATTAATGTTTCGGTTTTCCATCTAATTCAACACCTTCTAAGTCAGTGTTTTCCAAATTTTCTCCAACTTTGAAACCATGTCAAGTCTTAAAACTTGACCTGACTTCTCAATCTCGGGAGCTGGGGCCTGTGAGTAGCAACTTATACATTTTGCACTGTACTCATTTGAATGCATGTGACAGTAAAGCTAATTCTACCTCTGTTCTGTTAGAGAGTGGGGAAATCAGCAAGGATAACTTGGTCGGATAGTTCCACAATGGCTATGGCTGTCTCAGTGCTCACGGCCTGAAAGTTCCAGCTTGTCATTCCACTTGGGATCCTGATGACCATATTTCAGGCAGATCTGTTTTAACAATCATCGGGAGAAAAAGAGGTGTGTTTTGTTGTGGGCATCTTGCTCAGGTACCATCTTGGCCAGAATGAGCAAATGAGGCTAGGGAGAACACCATCACCTGCAGGAGAGAAGACAAAATGGGCTCCTTTCACCTTATGAGTACAGGAATCATTGAATCCCTACTGTGTGGAAAGAGGACATTTGTTCCTTCGAAGAACACCCACCCAGACCAAAGCCCATCCTACCCTCAATTAAACATGGCCAAACCACCTAACTTGCACATCTTTTGGACTGATGAGGCAGAGTTCTTTTGCTCAAAGGCATTAATGAACCAGATGGCTCTTTAATGATAAACTTACAGGTGCAATTAGATTAGATTAGATTAGATTACAGTGTGGAAACAGGTCCTTCGGCCCAACAAGTCCACACCGACCCGCCGAAACGCAACCCACCCAGACCCATTCCCTACATTTACCTCTTCACCTAAGACTACGGGCAATTTAGCATGGCCAATTCACCTGACCTGCACATCTTTGGACTGTGGGAGGAAACCGGAGTACCCGGAGGAAACCCACGCAGACACGGGGAGAATGTGCAAACTCCACACAGTCAGTCGCCTGAGGTGGGAATTGAACCCGGGTCTCTGGTGCTGTGAGGCAGCAGTGCTAACCACTGTGCCACCGTGCCGCCCAATTAGGCTAGCTTGTTATTCAAAATTCACCATCCGCCATGCTGGGAGTTGAACCACATCCCCGGAACATAAGTCTGAGGTTCTAGATTACAACGCCAGTGACATTCTGATTAGATCACTGCCTGCTCCTCTAGACATGTCCAATCACAGCGGGCATCAATTAACCATAAAACTCAATTTTCACATTGACAACACATCTATTTAATGTCAATTTGCAACCTTGAGCAAAAGCAGCCTCCAGAATCCCTATGACTGGCAGTGAACAGATCGTGACCAAACTACAGCAAAGTCTCCCAGGAAAAGTCGGGTCCTTTCTCCAGCAAACAGTGGGGGTAGTGGAGGAAGGTTCCAGACCCCAAATGAATTGCATGACATATCAATCCAAATCACTTACAATGGTAAAGTGGTGGGTAGAAGTTGGGAGGGCTATGAGTGTTGGAAAAGGGGCAAAAGAATGGTGTTGTAGATTACCTACTTAGCTCAATAATTGTGGCAGCCTCAGTAGTTAGGACTGCTGCCTCACAGCGTCAAGAACCAGGGTTCTATTCCACCCTTGAGTGACTGTCTGTGTGGAGTTTGCCTGTTTTCCCTGTGTCTACATGGGTTTCCTCCACAGTTCGAGAGTGTGTAAGTTAGGTGGATTGGTCATCATGAAGGGCTCCTGCCTGAAACATAAATTTTCCTGCTCCTCGGATGCTACCTGACCTGCTGCACCATTTCCTCACCTTTTCCAGCACCATTCTCATCTTGACTCTAATCTCCAGCATCTGCAGTCCTCACTTTCGCCATGCTAAATTGCCCCATAGTGTCCAGAGATGTGCAGGCTAGGTGAATTAACCATGTGAAATGCAGACCTACAGGGTTGGGATAGAGGGTTGGTATGACTCACGGGCCGAATGGCCTGCTTCCACACTATACAGATTCCATGAATCTTGATAGGGCTATTCATGTCGCTATAAGTGGCTTTATGAAACAGTCAATCATTCTTTGTGTGTAAGCACCCATCTTGCCCTAGAAAAGCATCGCCTAGCAACAGCAGCCAATGCAAGGTTCCCCCTCTCTCTATGTTGGGTCTATAAATAAACCACTTCAGATAACTGAGGATGAAGAAAGAGACAGTGTAGGAGTAATGGTAATGATGGCTACTATGCAACATTATCATGTCATCTTACTGTTCCGAACACAAGTGAGAATATAGATGAACACAAGACTATTCTCTCCAAGTTGGCCATCACTCTCCAGAGGCTACATGTTCTAAATAAAATTGAAGAGACATTTAAAGCAACTTGGAATCTACAAGGTTAAAACCCCATTGATGAATCCTAAATAGGTTTTTGGGTTATTAAGCCTCATTGTTTTCTTTATGCGAAATATATTTTATGTGCCTATGTGCAAGTGTGTGCGTTATTTTAAACTGTTGTCTGGTCTATTGCTGTATTATCAGTGGGCCACCTGTATTCTGATTAGCTTTGAACCTTTTAACCCAATGGGTTATTAAGTAGAAAATTAGCTGTCACTGGAGTTGATGCACAGGCAATTGGCTTTCAAGAAAAAAAGCTTTAATTCCCCCTGCAAGGAGGTGCCTCTGTTGATAGCGAAGGTTATTTTTCCCCTCAAAGCACAGTCTCTTTATCTTCGTTCCCTTGAAGAGGCCTGTTCGCCACCATCCCCCACCCGCCAACACTTCCACTTTCAGAGAGATCCATAAAAAACAAACCATCTAGGTCCTAGCTTCTTTTGCAAGTGGCTTTTTCTCACACTGTAATTTAACGAATGATCCTTATTATTATTAATTAGTACCAGGGATGCTGACCTTTTCCTCATTGTGTTTGCTCTCCATGGGCTTTTGAATGAGGATTTGTGACCCAATTTGTTTTTTGCTGGTCTTCTGACTGTAAGTCAGCTTCCCCTTTCATCTTTCCTGAAGGAGTCCATCCTCAGTCCAAATGAAATTAAACACAGAAAGAGCTTCAAATACTTGGCAGATCAGTCACCGTGAGGAGAGGGAGACAGGGGTTTCAGAACTCAGTAAAGCGCCACTGATCTAAAGCCCTTCTCTCTCCACAGACAGTTTCTGATCAAACAAAGACACACAACAATAAAACCTTACTCTAACTTTCATTCCCTACTTTTATAATCTGTGCCATGACTGATTAAGGCAAGTCAAAAAGTGTGGCGCTGGAAAAGCTTATGCCTGAAACATTGACTCTCCTGCAATCCTGATGGAGGGCTTAAGCCCAAAACGTCGATTCTCCTGCTCCTCGGACGCTGCTACTCCACTTTCAAGGAGCTATGAACCTTACTCCAAGGTCTCTTCTTTTCAGCAACACCCCCTAGGAC
This sequence comes from Chiloscyllium plagiosum, assembly GCF_037043375.1. Lineage (NCBI taxonomy): Eukaryota > Metazoa > Chordata > Chondrichthyes > Orectolobiformes > Hemiscylliidae > Chiloscyllium > Chiloscyllium plagiosum. The sequence continues at coordinate 16,707,956 of NW_028270146.1, forward strand.
CTTACCATTAAGTGTATAAGTCCTGCTCTGATTTGCTTTCCCAAAATGCAGCACCTTGCATTTATCTAAATTAAACTCTGTCTGCCACTCCTCAGCCCATTGGCCCACCTGAACAAGATCCCATTGTAATCTGAGGTAACCCTAATGAGCTGAATGGGCTATTTGTGCTCCTTATGGTCTTATAGTGATGGAAAAGTATCTCATGGATGTGGATACATCAGAAAAAATGGCGAAAGAGAAAGAAAAGTTTATAAAAGCCAATATTAAACTCAAACAACAAAAGCTAATTCCATCTGACCGTATTGGAACAGTATCTGTTTATGGTAGAAAACAGGAACTTGACACTAGATTCGGTTTCACATTGGAAAGGTAGAGTGGAAACTTAGAGAATAGGAGCAGGAGGAGACCATTCGGCCCTTCGAGCCTGCTCTGCCATTCAATATGATCATGGCTGATCATCCAACTCAATATCCTATTCCTACTTTTTTTTCCCCATTGATCCTTCTAGCTCCAAATGCTATGTCAAAATTTCTCTTGAAATCATACAATGTTTTGGCCTTGACAGCTTTCACTGGCCATGAATTCACACAAGCTCACCACTCTCTGGCTGAAGAGATTCTTTCTCGTCTCAGTCCTGAGTAGTCTCGTCAGACTGTGAGCCCTGGTTCTGGACTCCCTGTCATGGGGAACATTCTTCCTCCATCTACCCTGTGTAGTCCTGATGGTGTTTAGAATTTTATAGGTTTCCAACTTACACTGGAAGTGGAGTGAAGAATAGGTACTCGATCACAGCTATTGTTCTGTGTCTCTACTGCAACAGCACTGAGATTAATCAACTCAAAAGCCTGGGGGGACCCCAGAAAAGAATATATATACAAACATATATATAAATTGAGCAAGGCTCAGTGGAGCTCACTGATGCCAGGTAGTCATTTTTCATATGTAACAATCACAGAACCGTGTCCGGCGTCTCTGCGTTTCAGCGAGTTGCTTCAGGTACAGTCGACAGGCAAAGGGTCTGAGTCAATCAGCTCACCTCAGAGATCTTCTGTCTTCTCTAAGTGACTGGTGGCATACATCCACCATCACCACTCCCCACCCCCTCCCCTCCCCTCCCCTCTCCCCCCACCTGCTCCCCCCGACCCCTCTGATGGATCTTTTACTGAGGATTGTGAGCCGCATTTACTCTTTTCATGCTCCAACTGACCTCCACGTTTGGATGCTCAGCCACCGTTTATGCCAAGGGACCTGCTTTGCTCCCCCTGCTTCAGATTAGCAATTACGCCCCTCCCCCTACCGGCCTGCCCCAACCCACCTCCCCATCCTAGCGACAAAGTCTCACGCCCACCTCTCCCCCTTCCCACCAGTATATGTCACCTTCTGCAGCTTTGCCTCCACCCCCTCCTTTATCACTGCTAAAAAAAACACACAACACCAGGTTATACTCCAAAAGGTTTATTTGGAAGCACTAGCTTTCAGAGTGCAACTCCTTCGTCAGGTAAGTAGTCTGTAGCTCATGTGTGTTCTGAAATGTTTATATTACGTAGCCCATCGTTGTGGCTCACAGCAATGAGAATAACATACATTTATGTCTTGTTTTTACAGTGGCAAACCATCCCAAGATGCTTTGCAGGATCTTCATTAGTGAGGAATTATGGGGAGGGCCTGAATAGATTTGATTTATTATTGTCACATGTGCCCAGGTACAGTGAAAACTTTTGTTTTGCGGACAGTACACACAGAACAAAACATGCAAAATGCATTAGGGTAATGGAACAGAGTGAAGAATACCAAATATCGGCTGCAGAGAAGGTGCACAGAGAGAAACTTTGAGAATGCTGTTGGAAATTCTGGTAAACTTAGAATTGAGGTTTCGAAGAGCAGAACGATTCTATGTCAGAATAAGATCTGCTGTAGACAGCTCACAACATGTTACCACATTCCGGCGCTATCTTGAATTGGGTTGGATTTGTACTCATCCGAGTTCAGGAGATGAGAGAAGACTATTAAAAGACATTTGGGTAAGTACATGAATAGGAAAGTTTTGGAGGGTTATGGGCCAGGAGCAGGCAGGTGGGACTAGTTTAGTTTGGGATTATGGTTGGCATGGACTGGTTGGACCAAAGGGTCTGTTTCTGTGCTGTATGACTCTATGACTATGTAAGATTTGTAAGGGACTTGCCAGAATCAACTCAGGGAGGTTATTTCCCCTTTGTTGGAGAGTCTAGGATTGGGGGCATAATCTCAGAGTTATGAGTCACCCAGTTGAGAGACAGGATTAGGAACATTTTTTTTCTCTCTCAGACAATTGTGAACATTGAAATTCTTTCCCACAGAGAGCTGTTGAGGCAGGGTCTTTAAGTACATGTAAGGCTGAGTTAGGCAAATGTTTAATTAGTAAGGGAGTTAAAGGAAAAAGGAAGGAAAGTGGAGTTGAGGATTATCAGATCAGCCATGATCCCATTGAATGGCCGACTGGACACGTTGGGCTAAATGACCAATCTCGGTTTCGACATCTTATGGTGTAAATTGGCCCGGAGCCAGCTGATGTGTTATTAAGAGTAGTAACCAAAAGCTTGGCCATGGAGGTGGGTTGTAAGGAGAAGTGTTTGGGGAGGGAATGCGTAGATTTGATTTGATTTATTATTGTCACGTTTGCCTTGGTACAATAAAAAGTTTTGACTGCGTGCAGTACAGGTAGATCATACCATACAAAGTGTATGAGGGTAATAGAAGAGAGTGAGGAATACAATGTTACTGCTGCAGAGAGGGTGCACAGAGAGAAAATTTGAGAATACTGTTAGAAATTCTGATAGCCTTAGAATTGAGGTTTAGAATGACAGAGGTAAGGATCTGGGCAGATGAGAACATGACCACATTGACTTTGAACAATGCAGCCTAGAACAGGCCCTTCAGCCCTCAAACATGTGTGGGATTCCTTTTCATGTGAGCTGGCAGTCTTTCCACAAAGCCTTCCTTTAGTCTTTCATTAACATTGGTTGTTTCTGGCAAGATAGGCATTTATTGCCCACTCCTAACTGACTGGCTTGCTCAGCCATTTCAGAGAGTAAAGAGTCAACCATGTTAGCGAGTTTTGAGAAGATTTGTAGCTCAGGTCGAGGTTCTGGATGTAAGTTTGCTCGCTGAGCTGGAAGGGCCGAAGGGCCTGTTTCCACACTGTAATGTAATCTAATCTAATCTAGAAAACTAGCCACCAGGATACATGAACATCAACTAGTCACAAAAAGACATGACCCTCTCTCACTGTTGTGGTTCTGTTCGCCGAGCTGGAAGTTTGTGTTGCAAAATTTTCTTGGTGCCGAACAGGTTTACTTGCAAGTATTTCTGCAATCAACAAAACGTCTATGTTTGTGCCAATGGCTCAGCTCCTCATAGATTCTGTGGTGTCTATTTACCCTGCTCTGAGTCCACATTCAGGCTTAACTAATCCAGCACAGTGAGCCTGGATTGCCAGTCTCATACAATTGAGCGCAGAACAAGTGAACAATTTGCACTGCTGTTACCAAAAGCAGTAAAATGAGGAAAGATCCAGGAACTGGAAACAGGACAAAGGAAGGGTGTATCCATGGCAATGTGAAAAGTTTGGAGAATGAGTAGAACATTCAATGGTTGGGCCACTGAGCCAGGATCCCTCTTTGCAAATTGTCCCAAAGTGAACTCTCTCACCAACAAACATTATTGCCAATCATGACGAGTAACATTAAAAGTTGGAGTAAGGGGAGTGCTTCCCTACGTCATGTCAGGAATTATACACATTATCACAGGCCATAGATAGAGACCTGTTTAATAAACGCACAGGATTTTGTTCAGTTAATATCATTTAATCTACCTGCAAATACATCTGACAAGCTATTGATTGAATGTGGAGACCACTGGAGTTTCTAATGTAGAGACTAATTTACATTAAAAATCAGTTAAAATGAATCCCATGCAAGATTAAATATGCTAAATAGCAGGAGCACACTAATTTGCTTCACCTATTTTGAGCAAGTAACTGTCTAAATATGTGATCAACTATCATTTGTCACACTTACTCTCTACGTTGAAGAATGTAGGAGGTGACTACTCATCTTTTTCTTTGCATCAGGATAAGAGCATTACTGGTGCGTGAAAGGAATCTAATTTGTCAGGGAGTTGTATTTTTTTAAGGGTGCTTGTTTAGTTGAGTTGCAGCCATGATGGTGTGTGTCGAATATATTATGCTGGTGCCTCAGAATAGATTGGAGGCCTCAAATATATTGCGGTTCCACGCTCAGGAGAATCGCACCAGAAATGTTTCATCCACGCCCTGCACATCCCCACATCGCAGATCTCCTCCCAGGCTTCTGTAGGGATAAAGGTCTGAGGATGAGAACTTGTTTGTGTGGGCTAGGAAGGAAAACTGAAGGAAGGAGAACCTCAGAAGGTTGGAAACTTTGACTCAGCTACCATCTCACTCAACCCTAGGTTGCAGACTCAAATCCCACTTCAGGCCAGAATCTCACACGGTACTGAACATGTGCTGGCTCTGCCTTCCAGGTGAGATATAAACCTGGGACCATAGTTCCCCTCTCAAGTCAGACGTGAAAGACTCCCAAATCACTATTTCCAAAACAAAAAGCATGGTCACACCCTAGGGTTCTAACCATCAATTATCCCACAATCAACATCACTCATCAATCAACAAACCAACTCATTTGGGGTGGGATTGTGTCACTGTGTGGTAACTCAGTTCACAAGTCCTGACTAGTGCTGTGGTCATGTGAGTTTAAATCTTATCCTGAGGGATTTTAAATGTAACAAGACGCTAGAGTTATTACTAGTCATCATTAAAACATGACTGCTTTCCCTCAATTATCTCCCAATTTCCCCCCCACCCCCACTTCCTTAACTGTTAACTGTTCAGATCATGTGGTAATACAATTCTATTGACCTATTCCAGTGCCTTAACCAAGACCAAGTTCCTCTGAAGTATAGAGAGGGAATGAAGACTGAATATGGGCCGGCAACGAACGCCACCAATAATCTCCTCACACCTGCAAATCTTCAGGCAAATCCAGAGTAAGGTAACGGTTAGCAGTCAGGATCAGTAACCTGGTCATTTCCTCTTTGCCAATCCAGGGGACTTTGAGATTTACTCTGGAATACTTTGGTATCGCTGCTGTTCAGTTTAGTTCCAACTGACCATGAATCAAATGTGAGATGATGAGGGCAGAGCGGTAGATGTGACCTATATGGACTTCAGTAAGGCGTTCGACAAGGTTCCCCATGGGAGACTGGTGAGCAAGGTTAGACCTCATGGAACAAAGGGAGAACTAGCCATTTGGATAAAGAACTGGCTCAAAGGTAGAAGACAGAGGGTGGTGGTGGAGGGTTGTTTTTCAGACTGGAAGCCTGTGACCAGTGGAGTGCCACAAGTACCGGTGCTAGGTCCTCTACTTTTTGTGATTTACATAAATGATTTGGATGCGAGCATTAGAGATACAGTTAGTAAGTTTGCAGATGACACCAAATTGGAGGTGTAGTGGACAGCGAAGAGGGTTACCTCAGATTACAACAGGATCTGGATCAGATGGGCCAATGAGCTGAGAAGTGGCAAATGGAGTTTAATTCAGATATATGCGAGATGCTGCATTTTGAGAAAGCAAATCTTAGCAGGACTTATACACTTAATGGTAAGGTCCTAGGGAGTGTTGCTGAACAAAGTGACCTTGGAATGCAGGTTCATAGTTCCTTTAAAGTGGAGTCGCAGGTAGATAGGATAGTGAAGAATGTGTTTGGTATGCTTTCATTTATTGGTCAGAGTATTAAGTACAGGAGTTCGGAGGTCATGTTGCGGCTGTACAGGACACTGATTAGGCCACTGTTGGAATATTGCGTGCAATTCTGGTCTCCCTCCTATCGGAAAGATGTTGTGAAACTTGAAAGGGTTCAGAAAAGATTTACAAATATACATTCTGTACACATACGAGTCATGCTGTGTGTCAAAAAGTTGTCCCTTATGTCTTTTTTTAAATCTCTCTCCTCTCACCTCAAAAACATGCCCCCAGTCTTGAAATCCTCGATGCGCAGGAAAAGGCACCTACTATTAATCCTATCCATGTCCCTCATGATTTTATAAACCTCTGTAAGGCCACCTTTCAACCTCCTACACTTCAGTGAAACAAATCCCTGCCTGTGCAGCATTTCCTTAAAATTCAAACCTTCCATATCCAGGAACATCCTGTTGACTTGGACTGTTAGACTTCTTTCCACATCTTATGGCCTGGTGGCTGCCAACATTAATCTGCCCTTCTGCAAGGATGAATCTTTTCTTTCTGAACTGGACCTGTCTGTAGCCTGTCTCCATCTGTTTTCCTTTGGGTTGTAAAAGCTTTACTTAGTAAATATTCCAGCAATCACCAGGTAGTGAACTCAAGTGGTCATTTATCTTAGGTCTCATGACTTCATGGAAGCGCTGTTTGAACTCTCTGCTAAAACAAAATGAGAGTCGAGAGTGGGGTGCTGGAAAAGCGCAGCAGGCCAGGCAGCATCCGAGGAGCAGGAGAATCGATGTTTCGGGCATAAGCCCTTCATCAGGAATGACTGGTGAAGGCCTTAGGCCTGAAATGTCGACTCTGCTGCTCCTCGGATGCTGCCTGACGTGCTGTGCTTTTCCAGCACCACACTCTCGACTCCGATCCCGAGTCTTCACTTTCTACTAATAAAAAAATTGAGATTCTGACCCGTTTAAAAAAAAAAATCACCTCACTGAACTGAAAGCCAAAGACTCATTTACCTCGACAAAGTCCCTCCTCCCTACCTTTTATCTTAGCCTGCTTGGCACACCCTCCTCATTCCTGAAGAAGGGCTTATGCCCAAAACGTCGATTCTCCTAAAAAAAAGCTCCTTGGATGCTGCCTGACCTGCTGCACTTTTCCAGAAACACATTTTTCAGCTCTGATCTCCAGCATCTGCAGTCCGCACTTTCTCCCATTATAACTCAAGTTCCAAGCTGATACTAATAATATATTAATATAAGAATATATTTCAAGCCTTCATCATACTAAACCTAGGTTCACCGTATTTAGGTACTGAATGTCGAAAAGGGACTGACCAAGAAAGCCAAAAAGGTAGAAAGTGCCCATAAACTCAAGAGTGGAGTGAATGATTTTTTGGACAAAGAGATGGCACAATACAGAATCTTGATTGCCAGCAGTTTTGCCTTTTCATTTTAGCAGTTAGTGCAGAGATAAATGGGTCCAGCAGGTTTTTTCACACAACTGTTACAAAATAAACAAACCAGAGCAAAGCTGAGCTGAGAGAACTGGCCACTCCCCTTTCATTGTACAATTGGTTTATTTTTAAAACGAGAAAGCCTTCTGCCTAAGGCAGTATCTGTTAGTCATAAACAAATTGGCCCTGAAACCCTTCAACTCCCAACTTTTTGGAGTTTGTGTCTTTTATGATCTCTCTGAAAAAGAAAGCCAAGGACAGCATGACCTTGTTAAAGGAGCAGCTTCTTCCCACCAGGTTGTTATAATCCAACAGGTTTATTTGGAAGCACAAGCCGAGGTGGCACGGTTGCTCAGTGGTTAGCACTGCTGCCTCATAGCACCAGGGTCCCAGGTTAAATCCCAGCCTTGGGCGACTGTGTGGAGTTTGCACATTCTCCCCGTGTCTCTGTGGGTTTTCTCCAAGTGCCCCGGTTTCCTCCCACAGTCCAAAGATGTGCAGGTCAGGTGAATTGGCCACGCTAAATTGCCCATAGTGTTAGGTGCATTCGTCAGAAGGAGATGGGTCTGGGTGGGTTACTCTTTGGAGGATCGTTGTGGACTGGTTGGGCCGAAGGGCCTGTTTCCACACTGTAGGGAATCTAATCTTTCGGAACACTGTTTCCTCGTGTGGTGAACTTCACCTGATGAAGAAGCAGTGCGTCAAAAGCTTCTGATTTCAAATAAACCTGTTGAAACTTGAAAGGGTTCAGAAAAGATTTACAAGATTGTTGCCAGGGATGGAGGATTTGAGCTATCGGGAGAGGCTGAACAGGCTGGGGCTGTTTTCCCTGGAGCATCGGAGGCTGAGGGGTGTCCTTATAGAGGTTTACAATATTATGAGAGGCATGGAAAGGGTAAGTAGACAAAGTCTTTTCCCTGGGGTGGGGGAGTCGAGAACTAGGGGGCATATGTTTAGGGAGAGAGGAGAAAAATATAAAATGGACCTACGGGGCAACGTTATCACACAGAGGGTGGTACGTGTATGGAATGAGCTGCCAGAGGAAGTGGTGGAGGCTGGTACAATTGCAACATTTAAGAGGCATTTGGATGGGTATATGAATAGGAAGGGTTTGGAGGGATATGGGCCGGGTGCTGGCAGGTGGGACTAGATTGGGATGGGATATCTGATGGGCATGGATGGGTTGGCCCGAAGGGTCTGTTTCTGTGCTGTACATCTCTATGACTATAACCTGGAGTCATGTGACCTCTGACCTTGTCCATCCCAATTCAACACTGGCACCTCCATATTATTCCTACTGAGTTTGTCAAACACCATCTCAGAATGTTCCGCTGTATAGGAATATTTCAAGGATTTATAGAGTGGAAGTCCATCCATGTGAAAATGAAAGACATAAATAATAGGAACCAAGGAAGCATTCAGGTTAAGCAAGCAAATTGCAAACAGCTTATTTTTCTACAAACGTAAGAAGTTATGGAGTCAAAAGTAATTTAAAGAGAAGCAAATGGTGGTGGGAAGGCAGGTATGAAAAGCTAAGTCAATGGGAACAGTGGGTATGATCCTTTCTAAGAACATGAAACGCAGGCAGTGTCATCTAAAAAGTTAATTTAAGATAGAAATTCTGGAGGATCAGCAAGTGACGTATGGAACAGTTTCCGCATCACTCTCCACATAACAAGGTAATGACTGCTGATGGATTTGCACTAACTATAGCAGAAGTCATTTTCTTATCTCCTTAGCTCCAAATATACCACCCGTAAACACACTTTACCTTCCCGCTGTGTTGAGACAAGACTTAACTTGGGTTTGCTGGACGAGAGAAGATTAAGGAGAGATCTAATTGAGATTTTTGAGGTCATGAATGCAATTGTGAGTGCAGATTGAGGAAAACATTTTCTTCTGGTGGGCCACTGGAATTTTAGATTGGAACTAGGCTATCTGGGGATGTAGTTAAAGGGCATTTTTTTCAGATTTTGAAAACATGAAACTCCCTCCCAGAAAATGTCATTAAGGTTACAAGCTGAGTCACAATTTCAAAACTGGAATGTATTGATTTTTGCTGGAGACAAGATCTGGAAGCAGATGGCTGAGTGAATGGAGCTGGGGTACTGTTCAGCTACAATCGCATTAAACAGCAGTACAGCTCAGTGCAAAGGATGGACCAACTGACCACTGCTGTGGCTATGACTCTGTTCCCTTCCTTCTGCAGCAAGGCAAAATGTGGCCATCATCCAACAATTGGGATGACACCAGGATTGGTGGCATAGTGGACAGTAAATGTTTTCCAAGATTACAAAGCAATCTTGATTAATTGGGTCAATTGGCTGAAGAGTGGCAGATGGAATTTGGTTTGGATAAATGCGAGATATCGCATTTCGCTAAAACAAACATGGGCAGGACTTATATAATTAAAAGTAAGGTCTTGGATAGTATTTTAGAACAGAGAGAGAGCTAGGGGTTCAATTATATAATTCTTTAAAGTTTGCATCGCATTTAGACATGGTAGTTAAGAATCATTTAGCACGCTTGACTTCATTGCTCAGACCGTTGAGTACAGGAGTTGGGACGTCATATTGAGGTTGTACAAGACATTGGTGAAGCCTCTTTTGGGCAGCATGGTGGCTCAATGGTCAGCACTGCTGCCTCACAGCGCCAGGGACCTGGGTTCAATTCCTGCCTCGGGCAACTATCTGTGTGGAGTTTGCACATTCTCCCCGTGTCTGTGTGGGTGTGCTCCGGTTTCCTCCCACAGTCCAAAGATATGCAGGTTAGGTGAATTGGCCATGCTAAATTGCCCGTAGTATTAGGTGCATTAGTAAATGTAGGGGAATGGGATTGGTTAGTTGCTCATCGGAAGGTCGGTGTGGACTTGTTGGGCCGAAGTGTCTGTTTCCACACTGTAGGGAATCTAATCAAATTGAATGTTCTGTTAGTTCTATTCTTGGCTCAAGAAAAGATTTTGGACAGAATACTTGTAAAATGTTGCAGCTGATTTGCTGTGAAACTTTATGCACCTAATTAATGGGTTCTGGATCAATATTTCTACTGAAAGACAACGGAATCAGAGAATTGTTAAGCTGCAGAAGGAGAGCCATTTAGTCTATTGTGTCTGAACTAGCTCTATTACCTAGCACCAATCTCCTGCCCTTTCCCCATATCCCTTTCATACCATTTCTATCCAAGTATTCCACCACTTGAAGGACAAGGGCAGCAGATATATAGGAACACCACCACCTGCAAGTTCCCCTCAAGCCCCTCACCATCCTGACATGGAAATATATCACCATTCCTTCACTGTCACTGGGTCAAAATCCTGGGATTCCCTCCCTCAGGGCATTGTGGGTTAACCCCCAGCAGGTGGACTGCAGCGGTTCAAGAAGGCAGCTCACCCCCCACCTTCTCAAGGGGCAACTAGGAACAGGCCATAAATGCTGGTCCAGCCAGGACACCCACATCCCACAAATGAACAAACAACTTCATCATCGCGGTGTGGTGGCACAGTGGTTAGCACTGTTGCCTCACAGTACGAGGATCCCATGTTCAATTCCAGCCTTGGGTGACTGACTGTGTGGAGTTTGCACATTCTCCCTGTGTCCGCGTGGGTTTCCTCCGGATGCTCCGGTTTCCTCCCACAGTCCAAAGATGTGTAGGTTAGGTGAATTGGTCATGCTAAATTGCCTGTAGAGTTAGGGGGAGTGGGTCTGGGTGGGTTACTCTTCGGAGGGTCTGTGTGGACTAGTTGGGCTGAAGGGCCTGTTTCCACACTGTAGGGAAGCTAATCCAATACCCTCATGATTGCTTCAATTGAACCTACCTCCTCCACATTTCCAGGGACCTCTCAGAACCCAGGGTTCACGAATCTCAATAGTGCTGCTTCGTCAACTGACACCAAATGCTCAAAATTCTGGATTAGTGGTGCTGGAAGAGCACAGCAGTTCATGCAGCATCCAAGGAGCAGTGAAATCGACGTTTCGGGCAAAAGCCCTTCATCAGGAATCGTCGATTTCGCTGCTCCTTGGATGCTGCTTGAATTGCTGTGCTCTTCCAGCACCACTAATCCAGAATCTGGTTGCCAGCATCTGCAGTCATTGTTTTTACCAAATGCTCAAAAGCCAGGCTTGAACCCACAATTTTCAGTCTGAGAGGCAAGAATGCCGTTGCTGAGCCTAGGCTGTTACTTATCACTGAGATTACCATTTGTCAAGTGTGAACGAATTCAGAGTTGCATTTTATCTGCAAGTTAGATCACCTCCCTCCAGGGACTGAGCAGATTGCACCCAGTCCACAATGGGGTGTACAGTGCAGGACTGTAGGTCGGAATTGGTGTGACAGGAGAAGCAGGCATTTGTTGTGTTGCTTCCTCATGAATCCATTGTACATTGTGAACTTTGTTGGAAAATTGCGGATGGTTCCATATTCTTAGTATTCTTTTTTTAATAAGCATTTACTCAGACTTTCCAAATAGCAGAAGTCATGCAGCACCTTCTACAGAAGGTGACTGTGTGTGCAACGTGGGTTGTAAACACTGTACAATGTGTAATGTGGGCAGAAGAAACACTTGCACAACATCCAAATTAACAGTCACAATTACTCAGTTAATAGGGGTGATTGCAGAGAGTGTAGGTTGAAGATGGGTGGGGAACTACACTCTCAATAAATGTACAGAAAATAGTGGGTCCGGTAGAAGTAATGTCGCAAACATGCATGACATTATATTAACGGGAGGCACTTGCATTTAAATAGCACCTTTCACCCCCATGGGAAGTCCCAGAACAATAAGTCATTTTTAAACTGGAGTCACAATTGCAGCTCAGCAAACACACAGCCCCTGCAACTGCAATACCCCACAAACAGGGATGTGATAGTGATCAGACTGTCTTGGTCATGGGAGTGCCTTGGGGGGGCCAGCAATCAGAGCAAATCAGCAATCGACATTTCACAGCATTGGTCTCTTTGGACAATTGGCTTGGGAAAAGTTGACAAGATTTTAAATTTCTGAGCAAGCAAAATCAACGATACAAGTCTCAGCAAAGAGTTTCAGCCATTTCCCTGTAAGCTTCGGTCGGAAGAAAATTGAATGCGATGCAAAATCATTTGCTGATTTACTTTTGTCTTGTTTTTCTATTCACTCGTGGGATGTGAGTGCCTCTGGCTGGGCCAGTGTTTACTGCCCATGCCCTTGAGGAGATGGTGATGAGCTGACGTTTTGAAACGCTGTAGTCCATATGCTGGCTTGTTTTAAAAAAAAAGCATTTTGTGCTGTTAATGGGGACTAAATTCTGTCACGTTAAGTAAGAGACAAATATTGACTTGGACAGTAAGCACAGCTTCCTTTGAAACAGTTCTGTGTGTTGAAACGGGGCTGTTAGGGTTTTAGTTTAATGTCTCGTTTTAATGTCAGCACCTCGAACAATGCTGCACTCTCTCGGTACTACTTTAAAGGTGAGGGGTGAAAGTTTAAAGAAGATGTGCGAGTTTTTTAAACAGTGAGTGTTAGGTTTCTGGAGTGCACTGCCATGGAGCAGAAGTGGAAGCAGACATGATAGCGATATTTAAGAGGGGTTTAGGTAGACACATGAACAGGTAGGGAGTAGAGGGAAATGGAGCCTGTGCAGGTGCATGAGATTAATTTGGAATGGTATCATGGTTGGCACAGACATGGTGGGCCGAAGGGCTTGCTCCTTTGCTGTACTGTTCTTAGCACATTAGAATTCTCAGTCTACATTATGACAACAAGTCTCTGAAACTCATCAAGCATCCATGATTCAATGACAAGAGCATTTTGCATGCAGCCACTTTCAGATGAAGCATCCCATTGTTAAACTAGGTGCCTTACATTTTTCACAGAAGACTGTGAGAGGAACACCATTGTGATACTGAATGAGCATCAGTGTACTCACTCTGCATCAGGGAGGAGAGGTTTACAGTCTATTCAATATTATATTGCTCACAGGTTTACAAGTTCCAGCTGGACACCACTTCGGATCTTGTTCACACCAGGTAGCACCAAGCATTGATGGGAGAGCCTGGAACAGGACCAGGCAGATAGGGGGTGAGAGAAAGAATTTTAAAATGAGACCTGGGCTGTTCAGGAATTATGTTAGGAAGCCGTTTCTTTATCCAGTAAGTGGAAATCTGGAATTCAATATCCTCAAAAAGCTGTTGAGAATATTGCAAAGTTCCAAATTACCATAGAAAGTGACCCCTTTGTCTGCCTACACTTTTGTTTTTAACTTACTTGTGTTGGGCTCTGTCTTCCCCTATACACTCACTCCATTCCCCCCATTCCCTGTCATCAGCATAAATACCAGCTTTTCCAAGCTGCTGTCACATCTGAAGAAAAGTCACTGGATTCGAAATGTTAACTCTGTTTTCTCCAAACGGGTGCCGACAGGCCTGCTGAGTTTCTCCAGCAATTTCTGTTTTTGGTTGCTTCAGATCTCCAGTACTCACATGATGTTTCATTTTATGGGTAACCTTTTGGCTGTGCAAGGGCTTCATGGGACTATGGAAGCAAGGCAGAACCTTATGTTTAGACAATAACAAGTGATCAGACTTCAGAGAGGTCCATTAAAGGATCACTCGCAAGGAATTAAGGGCTACGGGGAGAGTGCGGGTAAGTGAAATTAAAATGCCTATCAGCCATGATTAAATGGCGGAGTGGACTCGATGGGTCGAATGGCCTTGCTTCCACTCCTATGTCTTATGGTCTTAAATATCCTCTTAACCATCTCTGCTCCAGTTAGAATAGCAGCAAGTTGGTCTTGTATGAATTTCAGGGTGGGGCTGATGGACAGCAGAAGACCTGCCCTGGTTTTACATTGCATATCGGCTCCTGCACAGCTTTTTCTGAGAAATCGTATTGACAAAGCAACATTGACTTGCTAGGCGACTGACATGACGTTTGGAATTGAAGGTGGAGTTGGCACGACTAAATTTTAAAGTCAAGGTGAATTTTTCATTGTGGGAGCTAAACAATCACAGCAACACATTTCACAGAGATATATATATTGTTACTCGGAATTCACAGGAGGATTGGTGGTGTCTTGATTGTTGTCCTAGTCTCTGAACTCAGAGTTTTGGGTCCAATCCCCATTCGAAGGTATAATAGCTAAGGAAGGTGTATTTGATACGCGTCCAAACAGACTATCAATCTGCAAAGGCTTGCAATGTACCCAAAGAGTGGAAGGAGTCTGTGCCAGCCATGTGATGGAACCAAAATTGGAGCTTCTACCATCACCATCCACAGCTCCAGACTATAATGTACAGATATGTTTCAATCAATTTGTTCAAAGATGCTACAAAATGCTTCTGGAAGCAGGAGAAACTTGAACTTGGGCCGTCCAGATCAAAGGTAGGGGCATCATCACTGTTCAACAAGATTCTGAACCTGTATACAATGTGTATGTTGCAATTCAGATTGCTGGGAAAGGGGCTAGTCTGGATCAAGATGGTGTCCATAGCGTGGGGATGGCTCACAGACGGCATTTAGAACAAGCCTCCTCTCTCCACCTATGGGTTGGACCTGCCTTTGGGCAGGGAGCTTAGAAAGGAGATAGAGTCACTTATCAGACTTTTCTTTGAATGCTTCTGTGCTTTGAATAGAAGTTGTAGCAAATTCCACACTTTAACAACAAACAATTCTCCTGAATTCCCTGCTACTGTCTTATAGTTACGACTGCAGTGCTGCTCTGTTAAGAAAATGGAAGCATCTTCTCTACAGTTACCCAATCAGAATATAGCACAGTCTTAGAAGACTCTCATGGTGCAGTGGTAATGTTCCTGCCTCTAAGCCAGGAGGCCTGGGTTCAAGTCCCACCTGCTGCAGAGGTGTCTAAGAACACGTCTGAGCACTTTGCTGAGGGAATATCTACTCATTGGAACTTAGAAGAATGAGAAGCGATCTCATTGAAACATTTCGGATTCTTAAGGGGCTGGTCACGATAAATGTTGCGAGGATGCTTCCCCTGATGGGAGAATGTAGGAAAGGGGGCATAGTCTCAGAATAAAGGGGCATCATTTTATGGCTGAGATGAGGATGAATGTCTTTTGAACTCCTTGCCAGAGAGAGCTGTTCGGGCAGAGTCCTTGTGAATATTTAAGGCTGAGATCGATACATTCTTGATCAGTCAGGAAATCGAGGGTTACAGGGTAAGGGCAGGAAAGTGGCTGTGAGGAACATCATATCAGTCACGATCCCACTGAATGGCAGAGAAAGCTTGAGGGGCTGAACCATCTACTCCTGTTCCTACATCCTATGGTCTTATATCATAATGATCCTGTTCAAATTAAGTGTGCAACATTCCCTTTCCTGAAGGAAACAGAGTCTGTCTGTAAAGCTTTCCCTTTCTCTACCTTTCTCTACCTTTCCAAAAGTTGCTACATAATGGAGAACCAAACTGTTCACATTGCTCAAAGTGGGTTCTAAACGAGGCTCGATTAAGTTTAACATGGTGTTACTGTTTCTGAATTCTATAAGTTGCATCTTCTTCCTGTGCAATGCCATCTTTTATTTTCCATTTGGTCCCATTCTTAACTTCCTTGTGTTGACAGACTGTTGGCAGCTCAACCACAACACTGCTGCCCTTTCCCAGGCAGGGGTTGACTGTGTCGTCAAACAGAGTCCACCTACTCAAAACCGAAGTGACATTTCTAAGCCGAGCAGGGCCCCGAGAAGTGGGACTGAAAGCTGCATTGCCCACCCTCCGGCCCCTCACTACACCCCCGTCATCTTGAAGCAAAAATCAGACAAAAAAAAAACGATTCAACCAACACACGGAGAGGAATCACCTCCACAAAACAGGCTGGTGTGGTATCTCTGCTTCACATTCTGGTCCGTGGAGTATCCCCTGAGGGCCCCCGTCAAATGTTTTCAGGGAGGTTTCTGTCAGGGACTGTCAGAACATTTTCTCTCTTTTTGTTTTGGCAATGATTAAACAGTTAGACTGGTGCCAAATCAGAGGCGGAGGAAGGCAGGGTGACATTTCCCTGGCAATGCATTGTAATGCAGCTGGAAACATTGTGATCCAACACTACAATAGGAATTAATCAAGTAGAAGGCAGCTTGTTCAGTCGCACGGAGAAATGTGAACACACACAAAAATGAAAAAAGACTGCCACACTCCAGCTCCGGAAGAGAAGGTTTTCACCTCTTCGGCACAAGTAATGTCTGCGATTCTGATTTCACGTTTGCTCTGGTCCTTCGACAGATGTTCCATTGCTGAGATGGGATGCAGATGGGGAAGGGGTTGACTTGCAGGGTGGGGGGAGTTGGGGGAGCTGATATTGAGTCAATGTTGCTCCGTACCATTCATCTGGCTGGTATGGTTGGTCTTCCAGTTGGCTGATCCATGAACTGTGGCTCCACTGGACTGTTAACAGGGAAACATCACATCCGCAGTGACATAGAGTGCTTCACAGGCCAGTCTGTCATTAGAACATGGGATTCAGAGATCAGGAGAGTGATTCCTTCTCTCCCAGACAGTTGTGAATTTTTGGAAATCTTCTCCCCCTCTAAAAATCTTTTCCCCGCAAATGTAATGTTGTCATTTATCTCAAGAGGGTTGGAATGTAAAAGCAGCGATGTGCTACTGAGACCTTATAAAGCTCTAGTTAGGCCCCATTTAGAATACTGTATCCAATTCTGGGCCTCATATACTGGCACTGGAGCGTGTCCAGCGGAGACTCACACGGATGATCCTGGAATGGTCGGCCTAATATATGATGAATGGCTGAGGATCCTGGGATTGTATTCATTAGAGTTTAGAAGGTTGAGGGGAGACCTAATAGAAACGTACAAGATAATGCATGGCCTAGAAAGAGTGGATGCTGGGAATTTGTTTCCATTAGGTGGGGATACTAGGACTCATGGTCACAGCCTTAGAATTAGAGGGGGTCAATTTAGAATGGAAATGAGGAGACATTTCTTCAGCCAGAGAGTGGTGGGCCTGTAGAATTCATTGCCATGGAGCGCAGTGGAGGCTGGGACGTTAAATGTCTTCAAGGCAGAGATTGATAATTCTTGATCTCGCAAGGAGTTAAGGGATATGGGGAGAGTGCGGGTAAGTGGCGTAGAAATGCCCATCAGCCATGATTGAATGGCGGAGTGGACTCGATGGGCCAAATGGCCTTTCTTTCACTCCTATGTTTTATGGTTAGATTAGATTCGATTACTTACAGTGTGGAAACAGGCCCTTCGGCCCAACAAGTCCACACCGACCCGCCGAAGCGCAACCCACCCAAACCCATTCCCCTACATTTATCCCTTCACCTAACACTACGGGCAATTTAGCATGGCCAACTCACCTAACCTGCACATTTTTGGATTGTGGGAGGAAACCGGAGCACCCGGAGGAAACGCACGCAGACACGGAAGAATGTGCAAACTCCACACAGTCAGTCGCCTGAGGCGGGAATTGAACCCGGGTCTCTGGCGCTGTGAGGCAGCAGTGCTAACCACTGTGCCACCGTGGTCTTAAAGATGGTGGAGGCAGAGCCTTGGAATATCATTAAGGCAGATCAATTATTGAAAGCAGAGGGGTAAAAGATTGTGAGGGGTCAGGCCGGAAGGTGGAATCATAGAAGTGTTACGTCGCAGAAAGAGGCCATTCGGCCCATTCATATGTAAGATTATATATGAGAATATATGAGACATGGTTAGTAAGTTTGTGGATGACACCAAAATTGGTGGGATATTGGACAGTGAAGAAGGTTATCTAAGATTACAAAGAGATCTTGATCAATTGGGTCAATGGGCTGAGGAGTGACCGATGGAGTTTAATTTGGGCAAATGTGAGGTGTTGCATTTTGGTAAAACTAACAAGGACAGGACTTATTCAATGAATGGTAAGATGCTGGATAGTGCTGTAGAATAGGGAGACTGAATGAAGTGCAAATTACTGCAGATGCTGGAATCTGTTCTGAAAACAACAAATGCTGGAGGTCACAGTGGGTCAGGCAGCACCCATGGAGAGAGACCAAGCTAGCATTTCGGGCCTGGATGGTCTCCAGCGTGTGATCTCCAGCATTTTTTGTTTTCAGAGAGACCTATAGGTTCAGGTACATAATTCTTCGAAATTTGCATCACAGGGTGGTTGAGAAGGTGTTTAGCAAGCTTGCCTTCATTGCTCAGACCTTTGAGTATTGAAGTTGTGATGTCATGTTGAGATTGTACAGGGCATTGGTGAGGTATCTTCTGGAGTACGTGCACAGTTCTTATCTGGTCGATAGGATGGACATTATTAAGCTGGAGAGGGGTCAGAATAGATTAGCTGGGAATGGAGGGTTTGACTGGATAGGCTGGATAGACTGTAACTTTTTTCACTGGTGCATAGGAGGTTGAGGAGTGACCCTGTAGAGATTTATAAAATTCTGAAGCGATTACATAAGGTGAAAAGCAAAGGTCTTTTTTCTAGGGTGGGGGTGTTCAAAACTAAGGGGCATATTTTTTATGGTGAGAGGAGTAAGTTTTAAAAAGGAAATGAGGGGGTAACTTTTTTTAACACAGAGAGTGGTTTGTGTGCAAAATAAATTGCCAGAGGAAGTGGTGGATGCAGGTACAGTTACAACAATTCAAAAGCATTTGGTGAAGTACGTGAACAGGAAAGATTTAGAGGGATATGGGGCAAATGCAGTCAAATGGGACTAGTTTAGTTTGGCACATGGTTGGCGTGAGATTAGAGTGGTACTGGAAAAGCACAGCAAAGTCAGGCAGCGTCCGAAGAGCAGGAAAATCGATGTTTTGGGCAGGAGCCCTTCATCAGAAAAGGTCGATTTTCCTGCTCCTAAGATGCTGCCTGACTTGCTGTGCTTTTCCAGTACCACTCTAATTTTGACTTTGATCTCCAGCATCTGCAGGTCTCACTTTCGCCTACATAGTTGGCATGGACTAGTTGGGTCTGTTTCCATGCTGTAAGACTCTATTACTCTATCCTTCCTGACATGTGGCCCCCAAAACTGTACACAATACTCCAGCTGAGATCTAACAAGTATCTAATACAAGTTCAACATTCTTGCACTTGTACTCTATACCTCTATTAATAAAGTGGAGAATACTGTCTGCTTTCTCAACCTGTAACGTCACCTTCAGTGATCTGTGCACGTAGACTCTCAGGTATCTCTGCTCCTGGACAGCCTTTAGAATTATGTCCCCTACTCCATGTTGTCTTTCAATGTTCTTAAGGCCCAGTGCATCACCTCATACTTCTCTGCATTGTGCCCCATCTGCCATCTATTTTCTCACACCACTAACCTGTCAATGCCCTTTTGGATTTCCAAACTATCCCTGTCCCTTCAGTTCACACTTCTTCCCAAGTTTCATGTATTTGACACACTTTGAAATTGTCCCTTGTATACCAAGATCTAGATCATCAACATAGAGACAATAAGGCTAGGACTTATACAATTAACATTGGATATTGTTGGAGAACAGAGGGACATAGGGATTCAGGTACATAACTCTTTGAAGTTTGCATCACATATAGATAGGACTGTTAAAAAAAGCATTTCACCCACTTCTCTTCATTACTCAATCCTTTTAAATATAGGAGTTGGGAAGTCATGTTGAGATTGTCCAGGATATTGGTGAGGCCTCTTCTGGAATACTGTGTCCAGTTCTGGTCTCCCTGTTGCAGGAAGGATATTATTAACATAGAGAGGGTTCAGAAGAGATTTACCAGGATGTTGCCGGATATAGAAGGTTTGAGTAATAAAAAAAGGCTGGATAGGCTTGGATTCTTTTCACTGGAGTGTAAGAGGTTGAAAAGCCACCTTATAGAAGTTTATAAAGTAATGAGGGGCATAGACAGAGTTTATGGTAGTTAAGTCTTTTCCTGAGGATAGGGGATTTCAAGACTCAGAGACACGTTTTTAAAGAGAGAGATTTAAAAAAAAGACATGAATGGCAATTTTTTTTTTACACAGAAGGTGGCTCATGTGTGGAACAAACTTCCTGAGGAAATGGTGGATGTTGGTACAATTACACCATTGAAAAGACATTTGGAAAGATACATGAGTAGGCAAGGTTTGGAGGGATATGGGCCAGGAGCAGGCAGGTGGGACTAGTTTAATTTGGGATTATGTTCAGCATGGACTAGTTGAACCGAAGAGTCTATTTGTGTGCTGTATGATTCTTTGACTCGATGACAAAGCAATGTTCCCAGCACTGACCCCAGATGGTAATTAAAAGCAGATCAGCCACTGAATGATGGAATGAACTGGAGGGGATGAGCAGCCAGCTCCCACTCTGGGTTTGTCTGTTTTGTTTGGAGAGTGGTTGAAGTGGAGGAAATGCACTACTGGTTGGGAAATAAAACCATGTACATTGTGACACCAGGCAGGACTCATTCTTGATCTGAGTTTGAGGATTGTTCCCCTATCTACCTGACCACACTCAGGTGACCTGGCCACAAATTCTGGGCTGTTATCGTAATGGCGAGTGCTGTACTGCCCACGATGCCCTCCCTTAAGTAAAATGAGAGTCTTTTAAAGGAGATTCATAGAGTCAGAAAAGGCCCTTCGGCCCATCAAGTCTACATGACTATAACTAAAGTGCATTCATCCCAACTTCCTGCACTTGTCCCATTTTCTTGAATGTTATGACATTTGAAGTACTCGTCCAGATACCATTTAAAGGTTGTAAAGCTTCCAGCCTCCATGCCTTCCCAGGGCTCCTTAGTGCCTTGGCTAATAATTATCCTTCGACCAATGTTACAAAACCAAAACAGATAAGAAACTTGCTGCTTTTGGGATCCTGCAGTGTGCAATATGACTGGTGCCTTTTCTCACATCTGAATGGTAATCGAGGATGTGACAGACACTACTGAAATGCAAATCTTCCTTTGCTTTCTCTCGCTCCCGTGCATCATCGGCCCCCAAACCCTCATCCTATCCAGTGTCTTCGTCTGAACAGTTCGGGGAGACCTTGCATTCTTTTTGCCAGTTTTCACACCATTGCGAAAACAACACAAATTCCACTATTCCAGTAGCCAGGCCTCCTATAGAAAGCAAAGCTCCTCAAGAAGTTATGTAATACAGCAGAGATCTAAGATTATAATCCAATTTTAGGTGCAAGTACATTCCCACTAATTAACGCACATAGTTATTTTACACCAATCATTCATTTCAGGACGAAATGAAAAACTTTTCACTCAGGTCTTAATTTGAACTCGTTGAGTCATGAAAGGGGAAAAATAAAATGGTGTGCATGCCTGACAGAGGACATTGAAATTAGACAAATGAGTCAAGATGTTTTCTGCTTTTATTTGTCCCTAAATAGACAAGCCTTTGACAAGTGCACTCAGACAAGTGCTGAACGTACAGTGTGGCCTGATTAATTAATCCATGTTGCGTGAACGTTTCTCGATGTCACAATTCGACCTTTGTTACAAATGTGTTCTTTTTTTAAAATAAGATGCCATTATGAAAAGGCTTGGCTCAGCGACTAGTGCTGTACTTAGGGGCCAGCCAGGGGTATGGAGGCGGCAACAAAACATAATCCCAGATGGGTAGGAGCAATTTACTGCAGACACCGGAATCTGAACTGGAAACAAAAAGTGCTGGAGATCACAAGAGAAAATGCTGGAAAATCTCAGCAGGTCTGGCAGCTGACATTTCGAGTCTAACTGACCCTTTGTCAAAGCTGTCGAGCTTTGACAAAGGGTCAGTTAGACTCGAAACATCAGCTCTTTTCTCTCCTTACAGATGCTTCCAGACCTGCTGAGATTTTCCAGCATTTTCTCTTTTGGTTTCAGACTCCAGCATCCGCAGTCATTTGCTTTTATCCAGTGGCTGGAGATCATAGTGGGTCAGGCAGCATCCACGGAGAGAGAGCAAGCTAATGTTTTGAGTCTAAATTTGGAGATGCCGGTGTTGGACTGGGGTGTACAAAGTTAAAAATCACACACCAGTTTACAGTCCAACAGGTTTAACTGGAAGCACTAGCCTTTGGAGCGCCACTCCTTCATCATCCTTAATCAATCACCTGGACTATAACCTGGTATTGTGTGATCTTTAGTTTTGAGTTGAGGTGACTTGTTATCAGACCTACGATGAAGAGTCATCATAGAATCCTTACAGCGTGGAAACAGGCCCTTCAACCCAATAGGTCCACACCAACCCTCTGAAGAGTAACCTATCCAGACCCATTCTCCTATATTTACCTCTGACGAATGCACCTAACCAACACATCCCTGAACACTATTGGCAATTTAGCATGGTCAATTCACCTAATCTGCACATCTCTGGATCATGGGAGGAAACTGATGCGCCCGGAGGAAACCCGCACAGACACAGGGGGAGAATGTGCAAACTCCACATAGACAGTTGCCTGAAGTTGGAATTGAACCAGGGTCCCTGGTGCTGTGAAGCAACAGTGCTAAGCCAACATGCCACCCCTTCATCTGGACTCAAAACATTAGCTTGCTTACTCTCCATGCAATGTGCCTGACCCGCTGTGATCTCCAGCACTTTTTTGTTTTCCTTACAATCTCAAATGGTCTTTCTTCAGCAATATAACCAACTGTGTGATATTTGCCCTGATTGCCGTTTCTGTTACCCTGATGGTTTATCTGCCATCTCTGTCATACAGTGGCAGAGAGGTAGGGTTACATAAGATCCACGTCTTTCTATTTTACCTTGACGATATATTGAAAGGGAGAGATGGGCATTGTTTCAAAAAAGAAGACAAACAAGGAGTTGTCCACAGCTTTAGGAAAGCAAGCAAAGCTTATGGGTTGCATATCAGATGCTTCTTCTCTTTGCGGGCACTGACAAAGACTCATCACTTGTGTATGTTTGCCCAGAGTCGAGAATGTGTTGCTGGAAAAGCACAGCGGGTCAGGCAGCATCCGAGGACCAGGAGAATTGACATTTCGGGCTGGACACCTTCATCAGAAAAGGGGCTGACGCGGCCAGAAACGTTGATTCTCCTGCTCCTCAGATGCTGCCTGACACGCTGTGCTTTTCCAGCACCACACTCTCGACTCTGATCTCTAGCATATGCAGTACTCACTTTCTTCTATGTTTGCCCAGAGTCAGGGTTTTTAACTAGACCAATTGTCTTGGGTTCAGGGGAGCTCAGCATGGCAACAAGCCTTGACTTTATACAACAAATTCCACTGGAGGTAAATGAAAATGACTGGACCATGCGGTTGGTGCAGGGAGGAGATGGTATAGCATCAATTAGCTCATAATCCATGAGCCCTCTCTGGCTTGCATGTTCAAATCCCATCATTGAAGCAGGTGGAGTTTTAACCCACTTCCTAAATCTGTATAAAGTGGAGTTCTGAAAACCAGAATCAAAACATTAACTGTGTTTCTTTCTCCAAAGATGCTGCCAGATCCACTGAGTTTCGTCAGCATTCTCTCTGTTTGTTTCAGCTTTATAGCATCTGCAGTATTTTATGTTTTTTTAAAAATTCCCTACAGTGTGGAAACAGGCCCTTTGGCCCAACAAGTCCACACCGACCCGCCACCCATCCAGACCCATTCCCCTGCACCTAACACTATGGGCAATTTAGCATGGCCAATTCACCTGGCCTGCACATCTTTGGACTGTGGGAGGAAACCGGAGCACCCAGAGGAAACCCAAGCAGACACAGGGAGAATGTGCAAACTCCACACAGACAGTTGCCCGAGGCTGGAATCGAACCTGGGTCTCTGACGCTGTGAGGCAGCAATGCTAACCACTGAGCCACCGTGCCGCCTGGAATACTCACCCTACACCTTACTTGCCTCCTTTGAAACATTTCTTAAAACCTTCCTCTTTCATCTTGCTTTTGCTCAACACCTAATATCTCCTTATATGATTGTTATATTTTGTTGTACAGTGCTCTGGTGAAGCCCCTTGGTTGTGCTGAAGGTGCTATATGAATGCAAGTGGTTGCTGTTGCCTGGACTTAAAGCACGCAAGAGGCCAAGTTCATAGGTTATAGAAATAGACTCAAACAAACAGAGAGTGGGGCTGAATGATCTCCATCGCACCATCACGAGCATTAGACACGGAAAAATGATGAACGAGGTCTGACTGAGCAGCCTGACACACTGATAGCATACAATCATTTCTTGTCTGTGGCCAATTTTGACCTGCCTTCCTCCCACCACCTCCTTTTTGACATATCTTTGAAGCATCACTTGTCATTCCATCATTGTTACAAAATTCTCTTGACAAGGGAGCGAGCTTTTATTGATGATCCAAGGACAGTTCTTTCAAGATAATAAGAATCATGTTATTCCACATTTTGCAGACAGCTTTTGGAAAAGGTTACAGAGGGCCAGTGAATGATTATGCTCATCGCACTCTTGTGAAAGTCCAGAAAATTAACCATAGCTCCAAATGATTTCTTCACAATTTATTTTACAATATGAGATGCATTCTCCCCAATAAAACAGGGCTGAGGACTGCTTTGACAGATACATTTACATCATGAGATGATTAACTGTAGGGAAAACGTCTTCATTTGCAATTGGGCTATAACCCAATTGTGTGATTTTTAACTTCATTTGCAGAGGAATGCAAAACTTGGGGTCACAGGTACCAGATAGTCGCTGATATTGATTTGTGAAAAGTTTTGTTTTGTGAGTGGTACAGGCAGATTGTGGACGGCATGGTGGCACAGTGGTTAGCACTGCTGCCTCACAGCGCCAGAGACCCAGGTTCAATTCCCGCCTCAGGCGACTGACTGTGTGGAGTTTGCACATTCTCCCCGTGTCTGCGTGGGTTTCCTCCGGGTGCTCCGGTTTCCTCCCACAGTCCAAAGATGTGCAGGTCAGGTGAATTGGCCATGTTAAATTGCCCGTAGTGTTAGGTAAGGGGTAAATGTAGGGGTATGGGTGGGTTACGCTTCGGTGGGTCGGTGTGGACTTGTTGGGCCGAAGGGCCTGTTTCCACAATGTAAGTAATCTAATAACAAACAGGGACATACATAATAAATGGGTAGGTTTTCTCACTAGACTGTTAGCCCCAGACCCAGGTAATGTTCAGGGGACCTGAGTTTGAATACTGCTATGGTAGGTAGTGAAATTTGAATTCAATAACAATCTGGAATCAAGAGTTTAATGATGACTATGAATCCATTCCTGATCATCAAGGAGGGAAAACTCATCTGGTTTAATGCCCTTTAGGGAAGGAAATCTGGCCTGTCTGTGACTGCAGACCCACAGCAATGTGGTTGACTCTTAACTGCCTTCTGGGCAATTAGGAATGGACAATATCTGGCCCACCCAGTGATGCACACATCCTATGGACAAATAAAAGAAAACCCAGAAATCAGGCAAATTTCAGGACATTGATGCCATTGGCTGGGCCAACATTTATTGCCCGTCCCTTGAGGAGGTGGTGGTGAGCTGCCTTCTTGAACTGCTGCAGTCCACTTGCTGTAGGTTGACCCACAATGCCATGAGGGAGGGAATTCCAGGATTTTGACCTAGCAACAGTGAAGGAACAACGGTATACTTTCAAGTCAGGATGGTGAGTGACTTGGAGAGGAACATGCGAGGGAGTTCCCATATATCAGCTGCCCTTGTCCTTCCAGATGGAAGTGGTTGTAGGTTTGGAAGGTACTGTGTAAAATTTAGCAGATTCACTGATGGGATGCAAGTGGAGGAGGAGGAGGCTGAGAGGCGATTTAAAAGTGTCTAAGATCATGAGGGATCTGACAGAACAGATGGGGAGAAACTGTCCCCATACATTGATGAAACAAGAACGAGGGGGCACAGATTGAATATCATTGGCAAAAGAAACAATAAAGATCAGAGGAGAAATGTTTGCATGCAGTATGTGTTTAGGGTCTGGAATTAATTAACCGAGTGTATGGTCGAGGCATCCAAGAGGAAATTGGACTAAACCAGAAGAGGGAAAATGTGCAGAGGTTATGGGGACAAAGTTGGAGAGGGGTTGGTTTGTAGGTGCATTGCCCAATTGATTAACAAGCATTGCATGATGCAATTCTGGGTGGGATAATGTTCAGAGGGTCAGTGCAGACTCAATTGGCCAAATGGCCTCTATCTGTACTGTAGGGGTTCTGTGGTTCTAAAATTACAAGAATTGTGCTGTAACCGATCAATGTTCATAACATGATTCTTGGAACCCTGGATTGTTTCACTTGCCCTAATTCCCTACCATCATGGCTGCAAACACTTTGGTATATCGTTTCAACAGAAGCAATTAGAATAGATTATCTCAGAGGCCTTTCAGCCCATTATGTCTGTGCTGGTCATCAAACATCTAACCACTCTTATCCCATTTTCCAGCAATGGGACCCATAGACTTGTGTGCTGCGGCACATCTAGTGCTCACCTAAATACCTCCTAAATAGCTTGATGGCTCCTACTTCTACCACCCCTTTTGGCACCCCCCACCCTCCAGGTGAATTATTTTTTCATTAAATCCCCTCCTGCTGCATACCTTAAGACTTTGCCCCCAATTAGTGACCCATCTACTTAGAGGAAAATTTCTCCCTGTTTACCTCATCTATGCCCCTCTGAACCTTGTACCCCTGAATCAGGTTTCCCTTTGGCCTTCTCTGCTCTAAGGAAAACAACCCCAGCCTACCTAGGCTCTCTCCGTGGCTGGAGTACATCCTGGTGAAAGAATCTCCTCTGTGCCATTACTAGTGACATTGCCAGATGAATTGTGACAGAAGGTCAAATTAAGTGCCACTTTTCCCCAGTAACAGGAGGAGTAATGGCAATCCCAATTTTTTGGGAACACAGTTAGAATTGACCCCCTGAATTCCAGAATCAAGAAGACTCACCTCTTATGGGAATTCAATGGAGGGTTCATGTGATCTGGAACACATTGGCAATGCCCATGGCATCTAGAGCCTGGGTCACCCGGAAACAGAACATAACTGCACCCAAATCGACTGGGTTCAAGCATTCAGCCAAACATTATCGAGCAAGCAGCCAATAAACATGTGAATTTTGGGAAGAGGCCCTTCAGTCCATTAAACCAGCATGGCTACTCAATTAGATTACTATCAATCTGGAGCTCAACTCCATTCACCCAACTTGTTCTGGAACTCTTAGAATGAAGTCCTATTTATTTGTGATTTTGGAATTGCTGCAGTGCAGATAGAGACCATTCAGTCCATCTTGTCTGCACAGATCCCCCGAACAGTATCTCACCCAATCCCCATTTTTACCATGACTAATCCACCGAGCTTGTACATCTCTGAGCAATTTAACATGACCAATCCACCTAACCTGTATATCTTTGCTCAGCTAAATACCTCCTTGATGGTTCCTACCTCTGCTACCCATTTTGGTGAATTTGTTTTCATCAAATCCCCTCCCACTCCATACCTTAAAACTTTGTCCCCAATTATTGACCTTGCTACAAAGGGGGAACGTTCTCCCTAACTACCCAAACAGACATGGGAGAACACGCAGACTCCATGCAATTACCCGAGGGTGGAATCAAATCCAGGTCCCTAGCGCTGTTCAGCAGCAGTGCTAGTCATTAGCCACTGAGGGCAGCTTCCATTTTTTTTCCCTTCCTGCTAGTACCGAATTGCTTTGCTTCTTTCTTATTAGTGATGATTTTCCTGGCTGTAGTCTAAATTGAATGAAAGCTTCCTTGCATCGAAGATACTTTCTGTGAAACACTGAGTCACTGTCAAGAGTCCTTCAAAAGCACAAACACCTTCTGTCTCTCCCTCAGAGAAATCAAGTCCAAGCTCTCAGTGTTAATTGGAATTTGAAAGGAGTTCCTAAACACTTATCATTCACACAATATTTGCAACGGCTTCACTTCTATCTGTCTGACACATTATCTATTTCTGACATCCTATGTACTGAGGAGGGGAAATAAAATCATTCATTCACAACTTTGAGCAAACTCTGGTACATCTTAATTTCCTTCCGTCTCATTGAAGCCTGCATCTGAATACTTTATAAAGAGCTGCTTCAGAGCTGGTGCTTTCAACAGGCCTGAGATGGACACCAGTCATTGACTGCGAGTGAGTGTTAAACCTGCTAAATAGGCATGAAACTGCAGTAATCTGACAAAGAAAAGCCACTGAAATGCAGCTCCCTTTCCAAAGATACAACCCGAGTGCTCCTGCTTTGAAACATTTATTTTCTGACATCTGCACAGCTCACAATCTGAACACTATATGAGTAGCAGAGTGATATGGCATGGAGGGCCATACAGCCCATTGTGTCTGTGTTAGCTCTTTGATTGAACTGTCCTATCGGGTCTCTGGGTGGAGTGTAAAAGATCACATGACACTGTTTTGAAGACCAGTTGGGGATTTTGCGCCCAGCTCAACATTTACCCCTCAACCAGCATCACCAAGGTTAATTGTCTGGCCATTACCACACCGCTGTTTGCAGGACCCAATTGGGGATAACTTGCCTGCAATATTTCCTGACACTAAAACTGTGACTGCACTTCCAGATAGAGTTAATTCGTGGTGGGGTGCAAGAGGCAGTCCTGAGGCCACAACCGTCGGGTCTTTCAAGCTTCTGCGAGATTCACATTTCCTCTCAGAAACTTGAATGGCCTTCTAAATGTCAGGAAGGAAACCAGTTGTCTCCGAGTGACAGCCTAAGCTGTGGGCAGGACGGCGAGAGAAAATATCAAATAGGAAGGAGTGCTTTGAATCTTGCTCACGAACACAAGTGCAACTTTTGACCATTGCCCGCACTGAGAGCTCAGGGGGCATGAGGCTGTGCCAAGGGCAAGCAGTTCGCCAGGAGCATATTCCAAAATAAGCAGGCGTCCCATTGCCTCTTCGATGGCATGGCATTACTTTCCATCAAAGCAAACAGACTGGGCATCAATTATTGAAAGCTAAACACCATGTGCTGCACTGTCAGACTGTGAGCAGCTGCCTGATGAATGTACCTGAATCACTGATACACAGTCCCCACCAGACGTGTTTGAGCTTGAGTCAATCACCCGCACTAGGTTAGATTCCTTACAGTGTGGAAACAGGCCCTTCGGCCCAGTAAGTCCACACTGATCCTCTGAAGAGTAACCCACCTAGACCCATTTCCCTCTGACTAATGCACCTAACACTATGGGCAATTTAGCATGGCCAATACACCTGACCTGCACATCTTTAGATTGTGGGAGGAAACCGGAGCACCCGGAGGAAAACCATGCAGACAAAGGGAGAATGTGCAAGCTCCATGCAGACAGTCGCCCGAGGCTAGAATCGAACCTGAGACCCTGGTGCTGTGAGGCAGCAGTGCTAACCACTGAGCCACCATGCCACCAACTGCAGAGTCCCACATTCTCCAACTACAGACATCCGCAGAGCTGGACTGACTGGGGCACCATGAGTCTAGACCCATGGAAAAATACCAGGGGACGTGAGGAAGTGCTTGGTTAAAGAGGTATTGGTTGCTCAGTGATTAGCACTGCTGCCTCACAGCGCCAGGGATCCATGTTCAATTCCAGCCCCGGGTGACTGTCTGTGTGGAGTTTGCACACTCTATGTGGGATTCCTCCAGTGCTGGTTGGGTGGATTGGCCACAGGAAATGCAGGGTTCTAGGGCTAATGTGGGTCTGGGTGGGATGCTCTTCAGAGGGTCGGTGTGGACTCGATGGGCCAAATGGACTGCTTCCACACTGTAGGGATTCAATGATGAACGAAAAACTAGGTAGGTTTTAACATGCATCTAGTAGTAGGAAGGAGCGTTAAAGAGGTGAGGTGTGCTGGGCAGGAAATTCCAGAGGTTAGTGGCCTCAGTAACTCACGGTACAACTGTTGTTGTGAAGTTGAAAGCAAATGGTGGATGTGCAAAGAACATTAATGGATGTATCTCAGCGTGCTGGATGGGAAGAGTGTGAGGTCATGTGACAATTTCAATAGAAAGCTGAAGAGATTTAACAACATAATCAGACTGGGAGTCAACGTGGGCTGGTGAAAACGTGAGTACTGGGTCAACAGTTTGTGCTGTGAGTTAGGGTCTGAGCACTTTACACAAGGGAAAATCCACAGAAAGTAGACACAACTAATCGAGCTTCATGCGTTCAATGTCCATCAACAAGATGCACTGCAATGACTCACCTTTGACAGCACCTCCTTTCAGAGAGGGAAAAACCAGTAAGTCTTGATAATTAACATACTGGTTGTACTGGAGCTCCATGCTGATGTATAAAAGATGGGTCAGGCTAGTATGCATCATTCACAAGTCTTACTGGTGTTTCCTTTGCACTCAGGCTCCTTTGACAACACCTTCCAAAGCTCCATTCTTTACCAGTGAGAAAATAGAACATAGAACAGAACAGCACAGGAAGGGGCCCTCCAGCCCACAATGTTGTGCCGAACATGACACAAAATGAAAATAACTCCTTCTGCCTGCCCTTGGTCCACATCGTTCAACTCCTTGCATATTCATGTGCTTATCTAAAAGTCTCTGTCATATCTGCATCCACCACCACCCCTAGCAGCACATTCCAGACTCCTACCACTCTCTGGGTAAAAACGTGCCCCTCACCTCTCCTTTGAACTTGCCCCTTCTCACCCCAAATGCATGCCCCCAACATTTCAACTCTGGGAAAAGATTCTGACTGTCAACCCTGTCCATGCATCTGATAATGCTAGCAAGTTCCCCCTCAGCCTCCGCTGCTCCGGAGAAAGCAACTCGAGTTTTTCTAGCTTCTCTTATACTTCACACTCTCTAATCCAGGCAGCATCCTGGCCAACTCAACTGCAGCGTCTCCGAAGCCTCCATATCCTTCCTGTAATGTGGCGACCAGAATTGAACGCAATACTCTTAAGTGTGGCTTAACCAAAGTCTTACAAAAGTGCAACATGACATCCTGACTCTTGAACTCCAGGACAGGGCAGCAGTTATATAGGAACACCACCACTTGCAAACTCCCCAACAAAGTGCACGCACACCACTATATTGTTGTTCCTTCTGTGTCACTGGATCAAAATCCTGGACCTCTCTCTGCAACATCACGGTGGGTCTACCTGCACCCCAAGGACTGCAGCAGTTCAAGAAGGCAGCTCACAATCACCTACTCAAGGCAACTAGGGACGGCCAATAAATGCCAACCCAGCCAGAGTTGCCGACATCCCATGTATCCCGTACTGGAACGAGGGGGAATGGCCTTAAAATAAGGGGGAGCAGATTTAGGACTGAGTTGAGGAGGAACCTCTTCAGCCAATGGGTTGTGAATCTGTGGAATTCCCTGCCCAGGGAAGCAGTTGAGGCTACCTCATTGAATGTTTTTAAGGCAAAGAGAGATGGATTTTTGTACAGTAAAGGAATTAGGGGTCATGGCGAGTGGGCAAGTAAGCGGAGCTGAGTCCATGAAAAGATCTTATTGAACGGCGGAGCAGGCTTGAAGGGCCCGACGGCCGATTCCTACTCCTGTTTCTTACGTTCTTATGAATGAATTTAAAAATAAAGCTCTCTTGGAAAGCCTGCATTTTCATTTTAAAAAATGTAACTCAGAAAATGTAACTGCTGTTAATTTTGCAAATAATGCCTTTGGAAAGGAGAAGAGTCCATCAGGGACACTGAAGGCCCATTTTATTCCATGGCAATGATCAGGACATAGCAAATCACTGTGTGTTTGTCTAATTGCAGCTTGCACCCAAACAAGATGTTTTCATCAAAAGCATTACATTCCTTCAGCCTAAACTAATCAATTACTTGATACCTAATTGAAAAACTGCTTCAGCATGTGGATCCGATGTCAGTAAAAACATTATATTGCAGCCAAATAAAGAACGCCATTAAGTTATCTCTGCTATTAGTCTCTCATTTGTATTAACTGCCTTCCTCCAATCCTCACCCACCTCTCCCTTCATTCATCATGTTGGACCTAATTACCAGTGCCTTGCCTTCCAGCTACTGCAAGTCTGTAACCAAAGCAGTGTACTCAACCATACACTGCGTCAACTGTGGTAGCTCTTACTTTCACTGACACACAGCACCGTACATGTCTCTGATCGAGTTAAGCCTGCTTCATGTGTCCCATTGAATACAATAGGTGTGCCTTCTCTCGAGTTTGGAAGAATGCGAGGTGGTCTCGTTAGGAACACTACATTCTTACAGGATGTGAAAGGGTAGGCAATAAGAGGTTATTAGGAGAAAGTGAGGACTCCACATGCTGGAGATTAGAGCCGAACGTGTGGTACTGAAAAAGCACAGCCAGTCAGGCAGCATCCAAGGAGCAGGAGAGTCGACATTTCGGGCAAAAGCCCTTTATCAGGAAAGGGCTGAGGTTATTACTCTCAGATGTAGAATCCAGAACGAAGAGGCAAAGTCATAGCATCATAGAGATGTACAGCACAGAAACAGACCCTTCGGTCCAACCCGTCCATGCCGACCAGATATCCCAACCCAATCTAGTCCCACCTGCCAACACCCGGCCCATATCCCTCCAAACCCAAAGTCTCAGGATAATGTGGCTGAGATGGCAGAGCAATTTCTTCCCCCAGATGGCTGTTTAGAACTCTCTACCAGGCTGTTCTTCCAACAAGGTAAGGAAGAGGAATCAGCTCTACTTTTTAAAAAATCCCCTCTTGTTCAGTCACAACAAATATTTGTTATTTTGTTTTTCAGTTAAAATGAGATAGAACGAAAAAAATCATGCAACTCCATGTTAGACTATATTCTTTTTTACTTTTTATTTATTAATTTTGCAGGATATGGGCATCCTTGGTTGGCCCTCTCTAATTGCCCTTGAGAAGGTGGTGGTGAGCTGCCTTCTTGGAGAGACTGAGGACTGCAGATGCTGGAGCTCAGAGTCGATAAAGTGTGGCGCTGGAAAAGCACAGCGGGTCAGTCAGGCAGCATCCGAGGAGCAGGAGAGTCGACATTTCAGGCAGAACCCTTCATCAGAAGCGGGGAGGGGGAAGAGAGATAAACAGAAGGTGGGGTGCTAAACAAGGCCACCCGCAAACTGGAGGAAGAACATCACAGCTTCTGCCTTGGGAGTCTATAGCCACAAAGCCTCAACATTGAATTCACCAGTTTCCATATCTCCCCTCCTCCCACCCATCCCAGATCCAACCCGGCACTGCCCCCTTGACCTGACCTAACTTTCCCACCTATCTGCTCCACCTTCCCACCCGACCTCTCACCATCACCTCTTATGTGCATCCACCTATCACCATCCCACCCACCTTCCCCACCGACCTATCACCATCACCTCCGACCTGCATCCACCTATCACCATCCCACCCACCTTTCCCCCAGCCACACAGCTCCCCCCACCATTTATTTCTCAGCCTCCTTCCCCCTCCCCATTTATGACGAAGGCATTATGCCTCAAACATTGACTCTCCTGCTCCTCGGATGCTGCCTGATATGCTGTGCTTTTTCCAGCGCCACACTTTATCAAGCTGCCTTCTTGAACTGCTGCAGTCCACCTGCTGAGGGTTGACCCTCAGTGCCATTAGGGAGGGAATTCCAGGATTCTGACTCAGCCACAGTGAAGGAACGGGTCAGGATGCTGAGTGAATTGGAAGGGAACTTAACAGTGGTGGGGTTCCCTCGTATCCACTGCCGTTGTCCTTCGAGATGGAGGTGGTCATGGGTTTGGAAGGTGCTGTCTGAGGATCTCTGGTGAATGTGTTACTGCACAAGTCGGATCCCAGTCTGACATAATAGACCATATTTGGTTCCTTTTGGTTTCAATGAGCTGCTCTTTCACAGAAACTTAAGCACGCAATGCTGTAAATTTGTTTCTAACAATAAAACAGAAATTTACAAAGCAAAAGGAATGAAGAAAAAATCAATTTAAACCCAAATTATTTACATATAACACAATTTTAAAGATTTTGAAACATGTAAATAAACAAGGTCCTTTTCCCAGGGTATGGGAGTTCAAGGTGAGAAGGGAAGATTTAACAGGGGGAACCTTTTCATGCAGAGGGTGGTCTGTGTATGGAATGAGCTGCCAAAAAAAGAGGTGGAGGCTGGTATAATTACAATATTTAAAAGGCATATGTGAATAGGAAGGGTTTAGAGGGATATGGGCTAAATGCTGGCAAATGGGACTAGATTAATTTAGGATATTTGGTCGGCATAGACGTGTTGCACCAAAGGGTCTGTTTCTGTGCTGTATCTCTCTATGACAAGAAAATACCAAACCATTAATCCTTTTAAAGTAAAAAGCGAAAGGACTGAGGATGCTGTAAATCAGAAACAAAACTAGATGTTGCTGGAAAAGCTCAACAGGTCTGGCAGCATCTGTGCAGAGAAATTAAAGTTAACGTTTCAGGTCCAGTACCTAAGCTTTTCCAGCAACTTCTGTTTTGGAATTCCTTTACAATACTAACATCAACAATCATTCCCACCACCATCATACTTCACACAGAGGGTGGTGGGCGTTTGGAACGCGTTGCCAGCAGAGGTCGTAGAGGCAGGCACGGTAGATTCATTTAAGATGCGTTTGGACAGATGCATGCGTGGGTGGGGAGCAGAGGGATACAGATGCTTAGGAAGTGACCGACAGGTTTAGACAGTACATGTGGATCTGCTCAGGCTTGGAGGGCCGAAGGGCCTGTTCCTGGGCTGCAAAATCTCTTTGTTTCTTTGTTCTTTATATGCATGAGGCTTAACTTAACTGCAGGTTCAATTCTCAGTCTTGGGAATGTGCCACTGTCTGAGTGGAAATTTCAAATTAGTTCCTCACACTGAGGTAGCCAATTTTTTTTTTTAGCAGATCTGACCTAACACCTTTCTACAGGAGCAAGTGTCTTACAAAGCAAAGACTTCTGCAAAACTGAGCTGAAAGCAAAACTTAAGTCAGGGGATCTTCTCCCTCAGCCAAAGGACAAGTTCAAGCTTCTTTGACCTGAGACTTAATGTACAACTGTTGTCCCCTTATAGGCATAAAACTCGACCAACGAAAGCACTTTGCTCTCCAGGAAACCTCTCTGCCTTCCTGTGTTTTTTTAAAATCCCATGGCAACAGAAGAGCTTGCAAGTTTTAATTATCAAACATCTTTCTTGACACAGACCAAAGCCACCATGTCACTAGCTGAAAATCACTCTAAAATGAACAACATTATAAAAGAAATAAATTGCACAGCTTTAATCACAAATCCAAGTTTACAAATTTGGAAATAGCATGTCATAAACCTTCGTTGCACAGGTACGCACACAAATACACACACACAAAGTCTGACAGCATCTTTAAAATCAGGCAAATTATTTTGGAAATCAATCTTTCATCATTGACACTAATCTTAGTGTTCCTCTTTACAGGTGTTGATTAAACTTGCTTGCGTACCCAGAATTTTCTACTTTTCATCTGATGCCTTTCTCTGTCACACATACTTCTCCTTCATTGAAAAAGTACAGGTTGTTTTCCTTTACACACATTTCATTAATGAGAATTAGCCAAAACAAGATTGGCAACCTGGGGACACTGCCTCTATAGCGCAAAGTTTTAAAGTGCAAATCCTGCCCCATTAGTTTAAATGGTGCTGCTATTGCATGATTTTCTTGTTACACAGGTTTGCTTGAGAACGGACCTACCGCGTTATCGCAGAACTGATGGTACAGCATTACTAAGGCTACAAGTGAATTGAACCCAGGCACTACACAGGCGACTAACATATTATTGGCAGTTTTGAAGCTGCGACTGAGTATTTGACACAATCTTAACCTGAATGAAGCAGAGTGGCTCAATAGGCTTCTAGTTTCTATATACAGAGATTACCAATTGGGGAAATTCATCAAGCAAACCAGACGTGCTTTGCAATTTCAGACTCCTCTCAGAGAGGTCTGGCTGTGTATTAGTTTGATTTTAGTGCTGAAATTGCCTCTTTTTTAACAGTGCAATTGAAGTGTATGAATTTACAGTTTAAATTTACTCATATCCCCCATTAAAATATTAAGCCAAACAGGAGCTATGTTCCAACAACATTAAAATACATATAAATCACACACATCTTAAATCACAAATACAAGCTTCCAAATTATAGATATAATATATCATAAATCTTCATCACACAAAGTTGAGCGGTGACCTTACAGAGACCTAATGAGGGGTCTAGATAAAGTCAATGACTGGTGTCTTTTCTCCAGGGTGGGGGATTTCAAGACTAGGGGGTTTATTTTTAAGGCAATAGAAGAAAATTAAAAAAAAAACATGGGGCCATTTTTGTTCACAAAGAGAGTGATTCGCATGTGGAATGAACTTCTTGAGGAAGTGGTGGATGTGGGTAAAATTACAAAGTTTAAAAGGCATTTGGATAAGTCCATGAATAGGAAAGGCTTGGAGGAATATGGGCCAAGCGCAGGCAGGTGGGACTAGGTGAGTTTGGGATTATGGTCAGCATGGACTGGTTGGACCGAAGGGTCTGTTTCCATGCTGTGTGACTCTATGACATGATTTTCTTCACACTATTCAATTCACAATGTTGTGTCCTTTGATTTGACAGCGATGTTATATTTCAGTGTCCACACCCTCCGACCATCATGATCTCATTTCTCCCTCCAGCCTTCAAGCATTTTATTGACATTTAAGAGATTTGGACAACCCAAATGAAGTGTAAGATCTAAGAGCAGGACTTGGCCATACAGCCCCTTGTGCTTGCTCCACCTTTCATTACAATCATGGCTGATCGCATCTCATCCCCAACTCTACTTTCCTGCCTACTTTCCATAACACTTCAACCCACCCTGTCCCCCCAGAAACTATGAGTCCATGCTGAGGCATTTTACAATCCCTCGCCCTGTGGCACACCTGGCCACTCTTAGTATGAGGGTCAAAAGGCTTTCTTAATGCACTCACTGGGTGTGGGCATCATTGGTTGGGCCAGCACTCATTACACATTTCGAGTTGCTCTTGAGAAGATGGTGGTGAGCTACCTTCTTAAACAGCTGCAGTCCTTGTGCTATAGGTAGACCCACGATGCATGAGGGAGCGAATCCAGGACTTTGACCCTGTGACAGTGAGGGAATGGTGATACATTTCCAAGCCAGCGTGGTGAGTGGCTCAGAGGGGAACTTGCAGGTAGTGATGTTCCCATGTATCTGCTATCCTTGTCCTTCAGGATTGACAGTGTCATGAGTTTGGAGAGTGCTGTCTGAGGATCTTTGATGAATTTCTACAGTGCATCTTGTAGATAGTATACACTGCTGCTATTGGAGCACAAGTCTTCAGTACTATTGCCGGAATGTTGTCAGGGCCCATAGCCTTTGCAGTATCCAAAGTTTCCAACTATTTCTTGATATCACACAGTGTGAATCAAACTGGCTGAAGACTGCTATCAGTGGTGCTGGGGACCAGTGGAGGAGGCTTGTGGGAGGAGACTGTAGTAATATGAAGATATGAACTAGGAGCAGGAGTTGGTCAATCAGCTCCCCAACCCGACAGGGTCATGACTGATCTGGTTGCATTCTGACTTCTGCACAAAAACAGAAAATGGGAGTAGACCATTCAGCCCTTTGAGCCTATTCCACCACTGAATAAGATCATGGCTGATTCAACTCAGTACATCCAATTTGCAGTGAACCTGCCTCACAGCACCCTGGACCCAGGTTCAATTCCACCCTCAGACAACTGTCTGCGTGGAGTTTGCACATTCTCCCCGTGTCTGCATGGATTCCCTCCCACAGTCCAAAGATATGCAGGTTAGGGTGGATTGGCCATGCTAAATTGCCTATGGTGCCCAGGCATGTGCAGGCTAGGTGGGTTAGATATGGGAATTGTATGGTTACAGGTTATATGGTAGGAGGTGGATCTGGGTGGGGTGCTGTTCAGAGTGGTCTCCATAGTCCAATGGCCTGCTTCTATACTGACAGGATCCTATGATTCAATGAGAGAAGATTGCCCAGTCAGCTCCTCACCACTGGTTAGGCCCCTCCCCCTTCCCAAACCCTTTCAGCAATTGTAACTGTGGTGATTGTAACGAGGTCAGCAAGGGTTCCTCGCAGAATGTGCATTCACTGATTGAGACTGTTAATGTCATCCAATCAGGGAACTCATTGGGCTTTCAGATATCCTGTTCACTCAGAGTTGGATCAGTGTCAAGGACTCTCCATATGTAAATAAAGGGGTACGTGGTGATGGGATATCGGCCTCTGTGAAGTTATTTCAATATACATGCAAGGTATTTCAACCATGGTCTTATTTAGCAGGGAGGCACGGTGGCTCAGTGGTTAGCACTGCTGCCTC
The DNA here is from genome assembly GCF_037043375.1 of Chiloscyllium plagiosum. Lineage (NCBI taxonomy): Eukaryota > Metazoa > Chordata > Chondrichthyes > Orectolobiformes > Hemiscylliidae > Chiloscyllium > Chiloscyllium plagiosum. The sequence goes on from NW_028270146.1 coordinate 16,746,276, forward strand.
ACAGCGCCAGGGACCCGGGTTCGATTCCAGCTTTGGGGCAACTATCTATGTGGAGTTTGCATGTTCTCCCCGTGTCTGTGTGGGTTCCTATTCCACAATCCAAAGATGTGTAGTATAGGTGAATTGGCTGTGCTAAATTGACCATAGTGTTCAGGGACGTGTAGGTTAGGTCAGTTAGTCAGGAGTAAAGTATAGGGTAGGGGAATGGGTCTGGTTGGGTTACTCTTCGGAGGGTCAGTGTGGCCTTGTTGGGCTGAAGGGCCTGTTTCCACACTGTAGGTAATCTAATTTAAATATATGAATAGGTATTAACCCTTTCCCTTTTGGAAAGCACTGTACATGTAGTAGGATACCCACACATTAATTCTTGCTTCGTAAGAGAATGATAGCTGGGACTGTCTGGGGCACAGTGCAAGGATAATGGGTGGGCCATTTAGGACTGAGATGCGGAGAAATTTCTTCATGCAGAGACTGGTGAACCGTGGAATTCTCTGCCACAGAAAGCAGTTGAGGCCAACATATTAAATGCTTTCACGAAGGAGTTAGATATAGTTCTGCGGGCTAAAGGCATCAAAGGCTATGGAGAACAAGCTACTGAGTTAGATGATCAACGACCATCTTGTTAAATGGCAGAGTAAGGTCAACAAACCAAATGGCCTCCTCCTATTTTCTATGCAGAAATCGGAACATAGCCAGATCAGTCATTACCTTAGTAAATGGCAGAGCAGGCTTGAGGCTTGATGATGTGCAGACCTCTTAAACATCAATAAAATGCTCTGCAAGAGTTGAACAATAAACATCAAGTGGGATTCCCAATGGATTCCATCTCCTCCTTTTAACATTCTCCCCTCATCCCTTGGCTCATTGTTTGCATTTCCACTGGTGACATGTAGAGACTCAGCCTTTTCTATCTCATTCAGTTTTCCTCACTGTCCTGCTGAATAACTGGAATGAGCACAGCGTGTGTCGCACACCTTATCAGCTTATCAACCTCTTTCCTCACAAGACCGTCCCCACACAATACAGGCAAAATTGCTTTTCCTTCCGTTCGTCACAGGAGTTGTGAGATCGTGGTTATGATATTTGCACATACGGAGGATTAGTTTATTTTCCTCCAATGCTATTCTTCCTCCTGTATCTCTAAGCCTCACCAGCCACACAACAAAAACAGCTTGTGTTTAAACAGAGATTCCAGAGATGAAAGCTTGTCTATGAGCAGAGATTGAGCAGTTTAGGCCAATAATCACTAGAAGATTGAGAGGAGATCTAATTGTGGGACATAAGATGCTAAAGGGGATTGACAAAATATACAGAGTGGATCTTTTCTCATGTGAGACAATCAAGGGTGGCACGGTGGCACAGTGGTTAGCACTGCTGCCTCACAGCGCCAGTGACCCGGGTTCAATTCCCGCCTCGGGCAACTGTCTGTGTGGAGTTTGCACGTTCTCCCCGTGTCTGCGTGGGTTTCCTCTGGGTGCTCCAGTTTCCTCCCACAGTCCAAAGATGTGCAGATTAGGTGAATTGGCTGTGCTAAATTGCCCTTAGTGTAAGGTGAAGGGGTAAATGTAGGGGAATGGGTTTGGGTGGGTTGCTCTTAAGAGGGTCGGTGTGGACTTGCTTGGCCGAAGGGCCTGTTTCCACACTGTAGGTAATCTAATCTAAAAAGAACACAAGGTCATAGATTTAAGGTAAGGGCTAGCAGAGATGAGGAGGAATGACCTCTCAATGGGTCATGAATCTGTGCAATTCACTGTCCCAGAGTGTGGTAGATGATGGGACACTGAGTAGATTTAAGATTATCTACAGTGTGGGAACAGGCCATTCGGCCCAAGAAGTCCACACCGACCCTCGGAAGAGTAACCCACCCACACCCATTTCCCTCTGAATGACACACGTAACACTATGGACAATTTAGCATGGCCAATGCACCTAACCTGCACATCTTTAGGTTGTGGGAGGAAACCGGAGCACCCAAAGGAAACCCACGCAGACACGGGACGAATGTGCAAACTCCACACAGACAGTCACCTGAGGTGGGATTCAAACCTGGGTCCCTGGCGCTGTGAGGCAGCCGTGCTAACCACTGAGCCACCGTGCTGCCCATTTGATTGGATTTATTATTGTCACATGTATCCAGTGTAATGTTTTGCTTTGCGAGTAGAACAGGCAGACAATACCATAGAAAGTGAATCAGGGTAACAGAACAGAGTGAGGAATACAATGTTATGGCTGCAGAAAATGCACCCAAAGAGGGAGATCAACACTGAATTTAAAATTTGAGAGGTCCATGTAGAAGTCTGTTAACAAAGGAGAGGAAGCTGTTCTTGAATCTATTGGTATGTGTGTTCTAGCTTTTGGCACCTTCTGTCTGACGGAAGAGTTTGGAGGAGATTATAACTGGGGTGGGAGGGGTCTTTGATGATGTTGGCTGCTTTCCTGAGGTAGTGGGAAGTGTAGGTGGAGTCAATGGATGGAGGTGGAATTAGACAGATTTTAATGGTGGAGAGAGTACGAAGGGTAAGTGGAGTTGAGATCACGCCATCATCGTACTAAATGGAGGAGCAGGCTCGAGGGGCTGAATGGCCTACTCCTGCTGCTGGTTCTTACGTTCAGTGCTCTCCATGTAGTTAAAAGGCCCCAGTGCAAATATCAGGAAACATCTGTCTACGCAATGATATGAGACCAGGTGACCAAAGCTTTGGAGTAAGAGGTGGGTTTTATGAAGTGTCTGAAAGCGCAACAGTAAGGCAGGGAGGTTCAGGGACAGCATTCCGGAACTGGAGGCCCAGGCTGGACAACCAATATTGGAGCGATTAGAATCAGGCAAAGGTGCAGAAATGAAGTAAGGCTGAGACCTCATGGTGTCGGGCTGAAGGAGCTTAATAATGAGGTTGTAGAGGCGAGACAAGGTTTGAGTTAGGAAGCATAACATGGGCTGCAAGAGGTCGCAGAGGTAGGAAGAGTTATAGGGCTGAAGGGGTTCATGAAGAGAGGGAGGGTAGTACCACTGGAGAAGGTTAAAGAGATAATGAAGGTAATAGGGGCCAGGGGAGGTTGTGGAGATAGGGAGAGTTGTAGGATGAAAGAGTTTGCAGAGATGGAGAGAATTGTATAGTTGAAGGAATTTGCAGAGTTAGGGAGGATTGTAGGTCTGCAGTGGGTTGTAGAGATAGGGAATGCAGTAAGGGTGGGAGGAGTTTGCAGAGACAGGGAGGGATCATGGGTGTTGGAGGAGATTGCAGAGGCAGGGAGGGATCATGGGTGTTGGAGAAGATTGCAGAGACAGGGAAGGATCTTGGGCCTGGAGGAGATTGCAGAGACAGGGAGGGAACATGGGGCTGGAGGTGATTGCAGAGATAGGAAGGGATCATGGGGTTGGAGGGGGTTGCAGTGACAGGGAGGGATCATGGGGTTGGAGGAGATTTCAGACACAGGGAGGGACCATGGGGCTGGAGGAGTTTGCAGAGACAGGGAGGGATCATGGGCCTGGAGGAGATTGCAGAGACAGGGAGGGATCTTGGGATTGGAGGAGGTTTCAGAGACAGGGAGTGATCATGGGGTTGGAGGAGGTTGCAGAGACAGGGAGGGATCATGGGGTTGGAGGAGTTTGCAGAGACAGGGAGGGATCATGGGGTTGGAGGAGTTTGCAGAGACAGGGAGGGATCATGGGGTTGGAGGAGTTTGCAGAGACAGGGAGGGATCATGGGGTTGGAGGAGGTTGCAAAGATATGGGATGCAGTAAGGAATGGAAGAGGCTTTGGTGACACAGAGGATAGTAATTGCTGGACACAGTCACACAGCTAGAGAGAGGAGTCACATTTGGATAAGATTACAGAGACATGAGGATAGAGGGGACTGAAGGAATCTCCTGAATTAAAAAAAAATCATTCATGGGATGAGGACGTCGCTGGCTTGGCCAGCATTTGTTGTTCATCCCTCAGAACCGTGCCCACACAATACAGGCCAAATTGCTTTTCCTTCCATTCGTCACAGGAGATGTGAGATCATGGTTCTGGTATTTGCACATACAGAGGACTAGTTTATTTTCCCCAACGCTATTCTTTCTCTTGCATCTCTTCGCCTCGGTAGACACATTGCTGTGGGTCTGGTGTCACACGTAGGCCAGACCAGGTAAGGATGGCAGTTTCCTGGTGGGTTTTTCCAACAAGCGACAATGGATTCATAGTCATTATTAGACCCTTAATTCCAGAGTTTTGCTGAATTTAAATTCCACCATCTGCCGTGGCAGGATTCGTACCCGGTCTCCAGAACATTATCTGTGTCTCTAGATTAGCAGTCCAGGGATAATGCCAGTAGGCCATGGGCTCCCCAGATAGAGGGAGCTGAAGGACCTTCTGGAACCAGGGAGGGTAGTGGGGACTGGAGGAAGTTGTGAAAGTAGGCAGGGTTGAAAACAATGTGGGAATTTTAAAACAGAACATTTGTCAAGCAGGAGAAATAATGTAATTCCTTTCTCAACGTGTTGAACAGCGCAATACTGTCCTTTAGAATCTTGTCCATGGGAGAGACTGTATCACAATAAAACATCTCAACATCTGATTCTGAAGAACACAGGTATCGGAGGAGGCCTGTTAGTCCTTGTAACCTGCTCCAACACTCAGCATCCTAACTCTGAGACAGTGAGGACTGCAGATGCTGGAGGTCAGAATTGAGAGTATATTGCTGGACAAGCACAGCAGGTCAGGCAGCATCCAAGGAGCAGGAGAATCGATGTTTCAAGCAAAAGCCCTTCAACAGGAATGGGGGCTCTGGCCCGCAACGTCAATTTTTCTGCTCCTTGGATGCTGCCTGACCTGCTGTGCTTTTCCAGCAACACACTCTAACTCCATCTACTCACCTGCTCCTAGGCTACTTGCCAAAGGGAATTAATTTTTGAAGAAAAATAGTCTCGAGCTGAAGGTTTCTGATTTCATTTTTACTTCCAGTCATGTTCGGTGGTCATTTTCAAACCTTGTTATTGCAGAATGTAAAGGACAACTCTGAACCTCAGTATTGTTTTCCTTTAAACATAGCAAGAAACATTGATGTCACACAACTGCCAAGCAGTTCTCTCTTGTTGATTATCCCCAACAAGAGAGAATGTAGTCATCGCCCTTTAACATTTAATGACATTTCCATCACTGAATCCCACACTGTCAACATCCTGCGTGGTTCTCATGGATCAGAAATTGAACTAGACTAGCCACACAAATATTATGGCTACAGGAGCAGGTCAGGGGCTAGGAATACTGCGACACGTAACTCATTTCGTGACTCCCCAAAGCTTGTCCACCATCTGCAAAGCACAGGTCAAAGTGTGATAGAATACTCCCCACTTGCCTGGATATGTGCAGATCCATCAGCACTCAAGAAGCTTGACACCATCTACCATCAAAGCAGCCCACTCAATTGTCACCACATCCATAAACACCCACTCCTTCCATTACTGATGCTCGGGCAGCAGCACTATGTACCATCTGTAAGATGAGCTGCAGAAAGTCACTCAGGCTTCGAAGACAGCACCTTCCAAACCTACAAGTTGTACCATCCAGAAGGACAAGGACAACAGATGCATGAGAGCACCAACATCTCCTTCTTCCTCTCCAAGTTAGCCACTGTGCTGACTGGGAACCAACAAGAAAGTAGAAGTGAACATGAACGGGCAATATTACAGGGATTAGTGTTCCAATGAAGCTCCACGGAAAGCTGAAAGAACACCACCTCATTTTCCACTTTGGTGTTTTACAGCATCTGGGATACAATATTGAGTTCCATTACTTCAGACCATGACCGCTGTACTCCATCTTTCTCACATGCCCCACCCTTGCCTGGCTATATCTTGTTGGTTTTGCTCTCAGGAGAGAGGCCTCCTTTTTACCACTGAACATTTACACATGCTTTATATCTCCATCTCTCCTTTGCTTCCATTCAAGGCCCCTTTGTCTTTTGCACCTCACAATCTGTTCCACCTGCTCTTTCACACCCTCTGTCTACAGCAATAAACCACCATTTTCCAGTTCCATTTAGTTCTGAAGAAGAGGCATACCAAATTTGGAATATTAACTCTGTTTCTCTCTCCACGAGTGCTGCCAGACCTGCTGAGTGGGCGGCATGGTGGCTCAGCGGGTAGCACTGCTACCTCACAGCACCAGGGACCCGGCTGGATTCCAGCCTCAGGCAACTGTCTGTGTGGAGTTTGCACATTCTCCCCGTGTCTAAATTGTTCATGGATATATGGGTTAGGTGCATTAGGTAGGAGTAAATGCCGAGTAGTAGAATAGGGGATGGGTCTGGATGGGTTATTCTTCGGAGGGTCAGTGTGGACTTGTTGGGCCTAATGGCCTGTTTCCACACTGTAGGGATTCTATAATAAGTGTCTCCAGCATTATTTCAATGGAAGTGAAGGTTCTACTGAACCAGATATGATGCGAAACAGCAATATCTTTTGAACTGCATTGAAAAATGGGACATGATTCTGAAGGTTTCCATTTTTCACTTCTCAGGACTGATGCAAGAATGCCAAATTCTGAATGTTTACAAGAATTTATACTCTGGGAGACCCTGTTGTACAAGTCGTTGCGATCATTTGAAATTTGGTGTCCTTGTATTTGTCCAAATGAATGCAACATGAAAAGTTTTGGCACCATTTCTGTCTTTTCAACAATGCACAACATCTGCACTATCAAGTGACTAATAAATTTCTTAGAATGCGTTTGGCCTCTCATAACCCCATATGCATTACAGAGAATTTGTACATATTGCAACTCCTTAAAAGCCATTTCCAAGCCATTGCATAGATTACAAATGAAAATAAAATGCATTTGCTTCCTCACGTTGAATATTATTTTGATTTCAATTAATTCTGAAATGAGCAACCAGACTATCGCCGCAGCAAACTACCTTCGGCTCTAATAGGTCTTTTTTGTTGCCATAGCAACGGGTTATCATTGTCATGGCTACCCAGTGCCACATGTAATTGTCTGAATGTGAGCTGCACTGATAATCCAGAGTCAATAGGAACAAAGTGAACTTTCTTTCTCATTTTTTTTTAAAAAACTTGGGAACTTAATGCATTGACTCAAAAGGTCATTGCATTATGGGGTCAGGATGCTTCATAGGCCAAGCAATTACTTAAATTGTTTTAAACCATATTTGCCATGATCAAGTGATGTTCAAATTCTCTCGGCTGAATAATGGAATTCAATTTTCATTCCCACTCTGCTCAGTTGTCCTTTTTCACTTTCTTTGCTAATGTTTGAGCTGGCTGACTAATATCAGGCATTTTACGTCCCAGTTGCTCACTGCAGACTGCAACTCCAGCTGCCTGGACCTGAAACTCTGGAATTCCCTTCCCTATCTCTTTACCTCACCCATCTCCTTCAAAATGCTACTTCAGTCTTACGCAGCTCAGAGTCAAATCTTGCCCTGGGAACTGCCGTGGGATATTACACAATGCTAAGTGTGCCATATGCGTCCAAGTTGTTGTTACATTTGCTGTTCTGGGCTTTTTATCCGGGAAACATTGAGGTTCTTGGACACGATTTGTCCCTCTCCAATGTCTCTGAAATCCATTCTCCTTTACATCTGCTCAAAACCAACAGCCTTGCATTCTTAATGCAGTAATCCTGAGAGTGGCGAGCTCTGTATTTGGTTGTACGCACTAAGTGAGTATGTCGAACAACATTTGCACATTTTTATGTGTATGCTTATTTTCTGTTGTAATATTGCGAAGTGGAATTTATGTGTGATTCATAATATATCTACTGTCAATCAGGAACACAAAAAAACATTTCACTTCTGGACCAAGAAGTACAGGCAGAATCTGATCCAATTTATTTGCAAATTATTAATTTTCTCAGTACATTAAAGCTGAACTTTCTGACCTTAATCAGTCTTCCCCACCACCTATTTAACCTACTGCTTGTATATATATTTCACCTTCACCATTCTTTTTAATCCGAAACATGCCCTGTAGGTTAAGACTGTCCTTTTTCAGCTCAATTCCAGAGTTAAAAACTAACATCGAAGTGCACAATAATACATACACAACCTAAACCATGTGTCATACACTCTGATCCCAGTTGGAAGGCCATGGGATCAAGACGCATTGCAAAGATTTGGGCACACTAACCTCGGCTGACACTCCAATGCAATGGTAAACAAATGTCAAACTGTTGGAAACACTATCTTATAGATGTCTCTTTAAGGTCCTATTCCCCACCCCACCCCACTTCTTTGTGTTATTTTGAAGAAATACTGAGAGTTTTAACCCAGTGTCTTTGGGCCACACAGTCATAGAGTCAGACAGATGTACAGCATGGAAACAGACCCTTCGGTCCAACTCGTCCATGCCAACCAGATACCCCAACCCAATCTAGTCCCACCTGTCAGCACCCGGCCCATATCCCTCCAAACCCTTCCTATTCATATACCCATCCAAATGCCTCTTAAATGTTGCAATTGTACCAGCCTCCATCGCTTCTTCTGGCAGCTCATTCCATGCATGCACCACCCTCTGTGTGAAAAAGTTACCCCTTGTCTCTTTTATATCTTTCCTCTCTCACCCTAATTCCTGATTATCACCCTAATTCTCTCTCATTCCTGAAAAGGGCTCATGCCCGAAACGTCAATTCTCCTGTTCCTTGGATGCTGCCTGACCTGCTATGCTTTTCCAGCAACACATTTTTAGCTCTCTCACCCTAAACCCATGCCAGCTAGTTCTGGACTCGCCCATCCCAGGGAAAAGACTTTGTCTATTTTTCCTATCCATTCCCCTCATAATTTTGTAAACCTCTGTAAGGTCACCCCTCAGCCTCTGACACTCCAGAGAAAATAGTCCCAGCCTGTTCAGCCTCTCCCTATAGCTCAAATCCTCCAACCCTGGCAACATCCTTGTAAATCTTTTCTGAACCCTTTCAAGTTTTGCAACACCTTTCCTCGAGGAAGGAGACCAGAATTGCACGCAATATTCCAACAGTGGCCTAACCAATGTCCTGTACAGCCGCAACATGACCTCCCAACTCCTGTACTCAATACTCTGACCAATAAAGGAAAGCATATTGGCCAATTTTAATCCATCAACCAACATCATGAAACAGAATTGTTCTAGAAGGTAAAAAAGCAGAACTAATATTTCAAGTGACCTTACTTCTGAACATAATTTCCATTTTTGTTTCCAATTTCCAGCAACCGCAATTATTGGGTCATAGAGATGTGCAGCACGGAAAAAGGTCCTTCGATCCAACTCATCTGTGCTGATCAGTCCCATTTGCCAGCATTTGGCCCATATCCCTCTAAACCCTATCTATTCATATATCTATCCAGATGCCTTTTAAATGTTGTAATTGTACCAGCCTCCACCATTTCTTCTGGCAGCTCATTACAGACATGCAGCACTCTCCTCATGAAAATGTTGCCCCTTAGCTCCCTTTTAAGTCTTTTCCCTCTCACCTTAAACCTATGCCCTCTAGTTCAGCTCGTCCCCACCGCAGGGAAAACACCTTGTCTATTTACCCCTATCCACGCCCCTTATGATTTTATGAACCTTTGTAAGGTCAATTCTCTTCTCTGGGTTTGTGTTTGTTCTGTAATGTCATGGATCTGGAGGGGTTAACTTTATATTCCATCGATTCCATCAGTTCTGCTGGGGTTGCATACAGTCATGGGTGGAGACATGAGTTCTACTCTAGATTTTGGAGGGAGCAGATGTATCTGCAACAGCTCCCTAAGGTCCGAGTCATTGTGGCAGTGTAAATGTAATTGCATTGGTTGCTATCATGTACAATAAATGTTGTTATTTAAGAACAGTGACTTTTCTGTCGATATAGTACTGTGGTGTTGCCTTCAGTAGTAGTTACGAGATAGGTTCAGCAAAGTGGAACTGGGGAGGTCTGTTGTTATTGTTATTATTGCTGGAGTATGAGCTTTGAGACTCCATAATGTTCTGGGGGCCTGGGTTCAAATCCTGTCATGGAGTTTGCATTCAAGTATATTTTTAAAAAAAAACTAATTTTTTGGTTCTACTCAACATGCTGACCAGATATCCTAAATTAAACTAGTCCCATTTGCCAGCACTTGGCCCATATCCCTCTAAACCCTTTCTATTCATATACTCATCCAGATGTCCCTTAAAGGTTGTAAATGTCCCAGCCTCCACCACTTCCTCTGGTAGGTCATTCCACACATGCACCACCCTCTGGTGAAAAAGTTGTCCCTTTTAAATCTTTCTCCTCTCACCCTAAACCTATGCCCTCTAGTTCTGGGCTCCCCCACCCCGGGGAAAAGACTTTATTATGAATAAATTGCGTATTGATTAACATCAAGTAGTTTGACTAACCAAATTGCATCCGGAACACAACACCTTATGCCTACCTTTAAAATAAGAAAATGTTAAGGTCCAGGCTATCTTCTTAGTATATTTTGAGGGGGTTTGGTCTGGTCCGTAACAGCAGTCACCAGGAGTGTGATTTGATTAAAATACAAGAGCAAGCCAGGTGAAGAGATGGTGAGTCGAGAGTGTGGTGCTGGAAAAGCACAGCAGGTAAGGCAGCATCCAATAAGCAGCAGAATTGGTACTTCAGACACGAATCCTTCATCCTGATGAAGGGCTTATGCCCAAAACATCGATTGTCCATCTCCTCGGAGGCTGCCTGACCTGCTGTGATTTTCCCACACCACACACTTGACTCTGATCTCCAGCATCTGCAGTCCTCACTTTCTCCTCCGAAGAGCTGATGAGGGCAGGTGACCAGGAGCTTTTTGTTTCATTCTCTCACAAGAGGTGGTCATTGCTCACTGAGGGAGCAGTTATTGTCTGTCCCTATTTGCCTTTGAGAAGGCGGTAGTGACCCAAGATTGGCTGTTCCAAGAGATTGGCTTTAAGAGCTTCTTGAAGAAGTATGGAAGAGTTCAGGGAAGGGGAATTTTTGGGGAGAAGTGGGAATCCCAATTCAAGCATCCATAGAACCAGTCGCCAACCAAGGAGGGATCGGACTCAGGGAAGCATAAGGGACCAGGGTTGACAGAATGCAGACATCCCAGGTGTTGTAGGACAGGGATGACATTACAAAGATGGGGAGGAGGTGACGCCATTTTATCACCAAGTAGGGACTTTTATTAACCAAGCAGAGAGCCTGAGCAGGTACCATTGTCCTTGTCCTAAGACTGAAACGGTTGCCTCTGCTTTCTATTTTATAGCCCTTTTGACACGCACTCACTGCCAGCTGCTGCAAGGGGAGGGGGGAAGATTGTGAATTTCCTCTGTGTCACAGACAGGGAAGTTTTGCTTGAGCGCTGACCAACAGTGCAATCCATCACCATCACTGTAAAACATCTTAAACTTTGTCCATCCCCCCAAGACGTTCTGCTGTACCAGAGGAAAAATAAATAACTGTGGGATGTCAAAACCTGCCAGAAGCTTTGATGCAATTCAGAACTCCAGGGATGTCAAATGTAATCACACGTTCATCTTTTAATATCTCTCGCTGAATTCTGACTAGGTTCACTGACAATGAGAAAGCAAACTTCTCTTTTCCTTCTTCATTACATTGCCTCTCACAATTCCCAGAGGTAAAACTAAAACAACACACTTGGAAATGAATGCACTGTTCTGGAGACTGGTCTGAAAACAAATCGGACCAGCGTGCATCCTCTATAACTTTTGCTGGTTTTATTTCCTGGGTTAGATTAGATTCCCTACAGTGTGGAAACAGGCCCTTCGGCCCAACAAGTCCACACCGACCCTCCAAAGAGTGACCCACCCAGACCCATTTCCCTCTGACTAATGCACCTAACACTACGGGCAATTTAACACGGCCAATTCACCTGACCGGCACATCTTTGGACTGTGGGAGAAAACCAGAGCAAACCCACACTGACACGGGGAGAACGTGCAAACTCCACACACATACACAGCTGCTAATCACTGAGCCACTGTGCCACCCCAAAGTTCTCAAAGGCACGAAAGAGCTTCCAAAAAACAATTAGAAGCTGCCTCTTCTCTGCCATTTGGTTTCTTCTGCCACAAGACAAACTCCGAGGGAAACAAGAATAGAATCCTACAGCACGGAGACAGGCCCTTTGGCCCAAACTGGTCCATGCCGACCAAAATGTCCATCCATGCTAACTCCATCTCCCCGCACCTGGCCCATATCCTTCTTAAGCACCTTTTTAAAATGTGGTGAGTTTTTGTGCACTGCCTGAAAAGATTGTGGAGACAGATTCAGTAGTAATTTTCAGATGTGAATAGACATTGTAAAGGGAAGCTAGGGTAGATAAGCAGGAGGCTGGAAGAACACAGCAAGCCAGGCAGCATCAGGAAGGTGGAGAAGTCAACGTTTTCGGGTGTAACCCTTCTTCAGTCCTCCTGACGCTGCCTGGCTTGCTGTGTTCTTCCAGCCTCCTGCTTGTCTACCTTGGATTCCAGCATCTGCCATTTTTTTTATCTCTGTAAACGAGAGCTGGCAGGGCTGTGGGAGAAAGAGTGAGAGATTTAGCCTCATTGGGAACCCTCCCGTGAGGTGGCATATGCATGATAGGACATATCTCCTGTCATGTATGTGTGTTGAGTTGATGCAGTTTTCCTCTTTAATTCACACTAAAACATCACGTTACATCATCCTTTCCATACCCTGAGTGGGCTCCTCACAAGGGGCTCGGGTTTCAGCCTTCCTCAATCATGACACTCGGAAGTCACTACATTAAGAGATTTCCACTATCTATGCATCCCATTTCCACCCCTCTCGCCTTTGTGATCATCTAAGGGCAACTAGAGACAGGCAAGAAATGCTGGCCCATCTTTCACGAGCTACAATCAGTTTTGAAGAAGGGTCACTGGTATCAAACGTTAATCATGTTTCTTTTCACAATTGCTGACAGACCTGCAGAATTTCTCCAGCAATTTCTGCATTTGTTTTAGATCTTCATTCATTCATATTTCATTGTCTTACTTCGATCTTTCATCCAGATCTCTATGCTCTATTTCATAAACCCGTTCAAAGCCAAGCCTTACTTGCCTCTCATCACTGTCTGGTCTTCATTTTAATTCTTGCATCGCTGCATTTTCTGCCCCAGTTCTGATCCTTTTCTGTGGATAGAAAATAGATACACAGGGCCCTTCCAGTAACGAACCTGGTGCAGTAGTAACAGCAAGGATAATACAGGGTTACCAAAGCAACCACGTCCTTCCCGAGACACATGTCCACTATTCCTTTCATAGATCTGCTGACAGATGTTCAGGCTTTGTTAGTAGCATTGTTGGGACATAATTTTATTTGTTTCATTTTCGAATAACTCATCACTTACAATATCAGTGTGAAAAAGGTGCAAAACTGCTGATTTCACAAATTGTTATGACAACCTTGAGTAGTTAGGAGTGCAGTTTACCTGTGAGAGCTGAAAAGGGAATCTTTCCTGCTTACATCCCTCAAAGGTTTTTGAAAGCCCTTCACGGCAAATGAGTAATTTTGAAATTTCTGCCAATAGTTGGACAAGTATAGCAGCCACTTTGTTTACGATGATGCATCACTAATTAGAAACACATAAATCATAGAATCCCTACACTGGGGAAGCAGTTCATTTGGCCCATCGCATCCATTCTGACCCTCTGTACAGCACCCCATCCAGACCCTAACCCTGTAACCCTGCATTCCCCATGGCTAATCCACCTTGCCTGAAAATCGCTAGACACTATGGGCAATTTAGCATAGGCAAACCACCTAACCTGCTCATTTATTTATTGATGGGATGGTTTGAAAGTGGAATTCTATACAGGAAACAGGGAGAGAAGACCATAAACCATGAGACATAGGAGCAGAAATTAGGCCATTCAGCTCTTTGACTCTGCTCTGCCATTCCATCATGGCTGATAAGTTTCTCAACCCCATTCTCCCTGTAACCTTTGATCCCCTTGATATTCAAAAACATACCTATTTCAGTCTTAAATATGATTAGATTAGATTCCCTACAGTGTGGAAACAGGCCCTTCAGTCCAACACGTCCACCACCGACTCTCCAAAAAGTAACCTACCCAGACCCATTTCCCTCCAACGAATACGACCACACAAAGGGAGGAGAGTTTCCTTCCCTCAAGAATGTTGGAGAATCCCAGATGGATTTTCACAACATTCAGCAAACTATCCTGGTTGCAATTCCCAAAATATTGCACAATTAATGTACTGAAATTCCACCAACAGCTACAGTGGGATTCAAAGCCACGCACCAGAGCATTGGTTCAGGCCGTTGACATGGCAACATTACCCAGAGGGCCACTGCCTCTCCTACAAAGCTCCAAGGAATACAGGCCCAACCTATTCTCATAAGACAAACCCCTCATCCCAGGAATTGGCTGACGGTACCGAGAGAGGCAGAGACTGAGTTGGGAAGAAGGTGAAAGGGAACTTTGAGGCAGTAGACTGAGGTTCGATGTTGTTCCCGCCTGCTGAGGTCTAAGGCCTGAAGGATAATGCGGTGGTGATTCGAGTAAAGCCTCACTGCACCAGAACGTAATTAAGAAGTAAATCATTGAAAATAATTAGAAGGAATTCTGTGCAATAATTGAAAAGGATTCAAACAGTCAATCCGACAAAATCCCTGGGAGTGGAGTATGTTTTCCGGAGCTGGCACTTTTACAGCCATTTTAATTTAAGCCAATGCACCAGTAATAACTTTGAAATCTAATTTATAAAACAATGATGCAGGGTCCCAATAAATTCTCTTATCAGAGTCACGGCCCATGAGACAGGGCTAGAAATTGAGCCCGCATAAAGAAGATTAGAGACAGAGCCACCCATTAACGACAGCTGGAATAACAACCAAGTCCAAAGGACAAAGCAGGAAGGCAGCTCCAAGTCTGGATCTATGGGGCATGCAGTAAAAAGCAGGTGAAGGATCAGAAACAAAAACCTGGAACTAGTGAAAGCGGAATATTCAGTGGATATAAGGGACGGCAGGGAAGACTGAATATTGATATAAGATATTGGTGAGAAACAGCTTGAATATGACAGACCACTCAGAAAGTACTGCTCCCAGCACTAGCTGTAGTACCAGCCAAAATCAATCAGAGGTAGGTCAGTAACTGGACAAGACAAAGGTAAAATGCAAGCCAAGACACTTTAATTAATAAACGCATAAACCCATTTGTTAATCAACATAACATCACCCATGTTCCGCATCATATAAAATGATATCCTTGCCAGCAATAAATCAAAATGACTGCACAGCTGACTGGTAACCTTTGACTTCTGTAATAACCAAGCTTGTGTTGTACCTTCTACACTGGGATGGAATGGTGGAGCCTGTGCACCGTAATAATTATTCTTTCATTATTTTTTTGTACACAGTGCCTGGTCAGAACAATGAACGACTTCAGTGCTAAATTACCCCGAGCTAATATGAGCTACCGAAATGTGTGTTCAGTCTAGGGTATCAGAGTCTGCAGTGAGTGAACTATTACAGCTCATGGGCCAATGACATTCAAAAAAAGACAAGATCGTTGCAGGGATATCATCAGGGAATTGGGAGAATTGTTTGTTTAAATCAGGCAAATGGTTGCAATCTGCTTCCTGTTTTTTTCTCACTTGCTGCACTGTGGGCACTGGCCTGTACTGGACAATGATTGCCCTTCTCACAGGCACTTCTCTCTGGTGAGATCTCATTCCTCTCTGCTTTGAGAAAATTCCACGCTAATCATTCCTTGGAGTGCGACAACAATGTCTATAGATTGTGCTTCACTCACATACTCGTACTTAAGAGCTTTCCCTTCAGGCATCATTCCTCTCTTGAATTTCCAGGATATTGGATGTCTTCACTTGCACTCTTAGAAAGAATACTTTCTTCCTGAGCGGGTACCGCTCCAAATCCCAAACGTATCTCTCAATTGCCCTTAACTTAGAGTCAGACTTTCTGCAATTCTGGTGCGGCTGCTCAGCAGTCAACACTGTTGCCAGACAGCCCCAGGGACTTGGGCTTGATCCCAGCCTCAGGTGACTGTCTGTGTGGAATTTGCACATTCTTCCTGTGCCTGGGTGCTCCTGTTTCCACCCACAGTCCAAAGATATCCATGTCAGGTGGATTGGCCATGCTAAATTGTCAGCAGTTCTCCAGCTTCCTCATTTCCCCTCCCCCCACCTTATCTCAGTCCCAACCCCCGGATTCAGCACCGCCCTTTGACCTGCAATCTTCTTCCTGACCTCTCCGCCCCCACCCCCTCTCCAGCCTATTACCCTCACCCTCACCTCCTTCCACTTATCATATTCCCAGCACCCCTCCCCCAAATTCCCACCCCCTATCCTTTATCTCAGCCCACTTGGCACACCAGCCTCATTCCTGAAGAAGGGCTTATGCCCGAAATGTCGATTCTCTTGCACCTCGGATGCTGCCTGGCCTGCTGTGTTTTTCCAGCACCACATTTTTCGACTCTGGTCTCCAGCATTTACAGTCCTCACTTTCTCCTAAATTGTCGGCAGTGTCCTGGGATGTGCAGGGTAGGTCGATTAGCTATTGGAAATGCAGGCTTATGGGGATAGGGTAATGGGGATGATCTGGGTGGGATGTTCTTTAGAAGTTGTGTAAACCTGATAGGCCAAATGGCATACAAATCAGTAACGCTGTGCTTTTTTTTCTCTTAAGTCTCCATTACAAGTTTCTTTCTGCTCTGTGCTGTGCTGATGGTAGAATAGTTGTCACTTACATAATAATCACAACCACCTTCACATTCTATTTATACTATGGCATTCTCTCCAGCAGACACTGAAATGTCCTGAGGAATCATCTCCCTGCTCTCCAGTTTCCAGGGCGGCACAGTGGTTAGCACTGCTGCCTCACAGCGCCAGAAATCCAGGTTCAATTCCTTCCTCAGGCGACTGACTGTGTGGAGTTTGCACATTCTCCCCGTGTCTGCGTGGGTTTCCTCCGGGTGCTCCCGTTTCTTCCCACAGTCCAAAGATGTGCAGGTTAGGTAAATTGGCCATGCTAAATTGCCCATAGTGTTAGGTGAAGGGGTAAATGTGGGGGAATGGGTCTGGGTGGCATGCGCTTCGCTGGGTCGGTGTGGACTTGTTGGGCCGAAGGGCCTGTTTCCACACTGTAAGTAATCTAATCTAAAACAGTAAACGCTAAGAGCAGTGAGGTTTAGTGGTGGGGGAATTAGCAGAGCAGCAATCAAAGAGGGAAGTTATTCACAGACACAGTAACAA
Organism: Chiloscyllium plagiosum; assembly: GCF_037043375.1. Lineage (NCBI taxonomy): Eukaryota > Metazoa > Chordata > Chondrichthyes > Orectolobiformes > Hemiscylliidae > Chiloscyllium > Chiloscyllium plagiosum. Next base: position 16,763,468 of record NW_028270146.1, read on the forward strand.
AGAGATGTCAGCTGATCTCAGTTCAATCTGATGGTAAGGAACCTTCATGGCTAAATAACCAGGTCTTGCGTCTGAACCTTCTGATATGAACCAGCCTGGAGGAGACGATTGGATTTATTTTCAAAGAGAAGAGGGAAAACATGTCAAAGATATTGATCTACGAAGACATGTTTCAGGCATAACAGCATTTTCAGATCCTAAATAATTCTTATGTTCTTATTCCTAATCCACTTCACTCAACAAGCCAATACCTGGTTAATAGTTGCAGCTGAGCATGATTAGAAACTACAAGAAGCTGACATAATGTTTTCTCAAAAGGGTCAATAGGATGTATTTCTTATCTATAAATAGCCAAATATTCTTGTTATAAATTGAACAGAAGCTGCACCTAGAAGAGATTGGATTTTACATTCTATAATTCTCCACAAATTTAAGTTTTAACTTGTTCTGCCCAGTTGCACATTTAAGCAAAGCACAAACATTTGGCAAAGTGTAAAGTACAGCAGGATTACTCTTAGTTATGATGTTTCAGTCAACTGAAACAAAAATAAAACCTGATGGATCTGTTGGAATATGTGATTCTGTTTTCTGCCCAGTGTTATCGTTGAATGCCCACTGTTTGCATTGGTATGGCCAGGGTTTACAGCTCTCTTGCTGACAGCCCATGACATGAATCACAGTTTGGGAAAAACTCCCTTCTGCAGGAGATTTTCAAACTCTTACTCATTTCCCCATTCACTATCTCAACAACCTCCACTGAATATTCCAAGACACCGGAATAGCAGATGGTAATGGTTGCTGCAATCTTATGTTATTCTGCGGTTATGAGACCATAAGTGTGCACTATCTACAAGATGCACGGCAGAAGTTCACTAAAGGTCCTCAGAAAACATCACCTTCCAAATCCATGTCCATCTAGAAGGACAAGGGCAGCAGATACATGGGAACACCAGCACCTTCAAGTTCTTCTCCAAGCCACTCACCATCCTGACTTGGAAATATATCACTGTTCCTTCACTGTGACTGAGTCAAATTCCTGGAATTCCCTCCCTAATATCATTCAAGGTCAGCAGCAGTTCAAGAAAGCAGCTCATCACCACCTACTCAAAGGCAAGGAGAGATGTACAATAAATGCTGGCCCAGCTAGCGACACCCACATCCCACAAATGAATAAATAGATGCATTTTTTTAAAAAGACCATAATATATAGGAGCAATGTTCGGCTCATTATGTCTGCTGTGCCATTTGATCATGGCTAGTATGAGAAACATAGGGACATTAGTGAGAAATCAGCCATGATCATATTGAATAGTGGAGCAGGTTCAAAGGGCTGAATGGCCTTTGTCTGGTCCTAGTTCCTATGTTTTTATGGTGACGGGGTTTTTGTTTTGAGATGAAAACTCTGTCACGATATTATTGTTGAGTTAAAAGAAAGCCTTCACACGCAAATTTAGAACAATTGGAATTTAATGCTGTTAAGATATTGCCCCAGTGTATGACAGTGTAATGTAAATATATAGTGGCACAGTGGTGTTGTCCCTACCTCTAGCTATTTGGAATTTAGTAGTAAGCAAATAGTCCTGACTTTGCACAAACTATCCACTATCTTCAAGGTACAATTCCAGGGTGTGATGGAATACTCTCCATTTGTATAAATGGGTGTAGCTCCAACATCCAAGCAGTTCAATGCTATCCAGGACAAAGCAGCCTACCTGACCAATGCTCCATCAACATTCTCTCCATTCATACAGCAGCGTGTACCATCTATAAGATGCACAGCAACAATTCACCAAGGTTTTGTAGATAGCACATTGCACAACCACGATCTCTACCATCTTCAAGGCAGGGGCAGCTGATACAAAGGAACACCATCACCATTTTTTTATTCATTCATGGGATGTCACTAACTAGGGCAGCATTTATCACCCATCCCTAATTGTCTAGAGGATAGTTAAGAGTTAACCACATTGGGTCTGCAATCATTTGTAGGCAAGACCAGGTAAGGATGGCAGATTTCCTTCCTTAAAGGACATCAGTGAACCAGATTGGGTTTTCCTGACACTCAAGCCATGGTATTATGGTCATCAATAGACTCTTATTTCTAGATTATTACTGAAGTCAAACTCCACCATCTGCAATGGCAGGATTCAAACCCAGTGAATATTCCAGTGATAATAACACTAGGCCATTGCCTACCCTCTGCAATGCAGAGTCACTCACTGATTTGGAACTATACTGACACACTTTCAGCGTTGCTGGATCAAAATCCTGGCTCTCGCCTCTTAACGGCAGTGTCGGTGTCCCCACATCACACGGACTGCAGCAGTTGTTGAAGGTGGTTCCCCACCACATTGTCCTGGGCAATGAGGGATGAGGCAATCAAATCTGGCCTCGCAAGTGACACCCTGATCCTGTGAAGGCGTTTTAGAGAAGAGCTGAAATGCATACTTCCTTTTAAGGCATAAACTGTTTATTTCAAATGGGTTTGTGGCTTCACTGGGATTCAATGGGCTGAATGTGTTAACCAATCAGGTTGAAGTTATGTACAATTTCCATGACACCAGTGGCTGATAGGATTCAGACCTACTGGATTCAGCTCAACATTGTCCAGGCTCATCAGTCACGTCGTATCCCATGGTGTTCTTTAATTCAGACTATTTCATAGAACCGACTAAAGGATTGACTTTATGTCAATTAATCCTTATAATAAATGCCCTGTCTCCCCACTGCTTCCCACTCACATGAGAGCCTAATTCATTGTCTTGCTTCTTACCAATTAGTGGATGATTGTTTTCTCAAGTAACAGGCAGAATCTGGGGCACCAAAAAAAACAGCGTCACCCTGTGGGCTGAATTCACACTGCAACCCACAGAGAAAAGGCAAGGTGTTTATCCACTGAAACAAAGTAGGTGTTTATAAAGGACAGGGACACATCAGATGAGTTTCATGGTTTCCTATATGTTAGCTCACGTAACATATCCTACAAAGAGCAGGAATTTGTATTGAGTCAGATATCTGGAAGTTTATTAGTAACTAGTTATCGTTACTAAAACCACATCTCAAACTTATGCCATGCTTACACAGATTATTAATATAACTAAGAAAGTTGACTTGTTGACTAACAGACTGACTAGTTGATTGGCTGTCTGCTTTCTTAGCTACTAATTGAACATTGACTGGTACACTTACAACATTTAAAAAGGCATCTGCATGGGTATATGAATAGGAAGGGTTTTGAGGGATATGGGCCAAATACTGGCAAATGGGACTAGATGAGGTTGGGATATCTAGTCAGTGAAGATAAGTTGGACCGAAAGGTCTATTTCCGTGCTGTACATCTCTAAGACTCTATGACTGAATGTGAGATGGAAATCTCTTGGAATAGAGTGCCATGTGTTGTGATGCCCTCTTACTGTCTTGAAGGAAATGGAGCCTTTCTGTGCGATAATACAACACAATAGTTTTAACATTGGCAACAATGAAGAGATTGGATTTGCTCTCTGGTAAGTGCTACATTGGAAGCAAAATCGTATAAGTGCATCAGTCTCTCCCCTCATCCACAACATCATGGGCTTCCTATTTTTAATTCACTCAAGGACATGGATTTCACTGGCTTAGCTAGCATTTTTCACTGATCCCTAATTGCTAAAGGCAGTTCAGAGTCAACCACATCATTGAGGGTCTATCGTCTCATGTAGTCCAGAGAGTTCAGTCAATGATGGCAGATTTTCTTCCCTAAAGGACAGTAGTGAACCAGGTGGGTTTTTGTAACAATCAGCAACAGATGCCATTGGCCTAGCTTATTATTGAATTCAAATTTCACCATCTGCCACAGTGAGATTTGAACCCATGCCCCCTATAACATTAACTTAAGGGCCTCTGAATTGCTAGTCCAGTGACATCACTACTGCACCTCCAATCACCTGTGGTCTGACACACTTTGGCTGCCATTTGCAGCCCCACCAACGAATGGGCATCCTGGATGCAGGTTTCCATTTGCTTGTTGAGCAGTGAACTCCACGTCAACTCGAACCCTTGAACTTGCTGGGAGGCCCCTATATTTTACCAATGCAACTATCAAGGAGGGGATGGCTGACTGAGATCATCGCTGGACTGGTAATCCAGGGGCCCAGATAATATCCCAGGAACCTGGTTTTAAATCCCTCCATGGCAGAGGCTGGCATTTGAATCTGACTTCTGGAATTAAGGGTCTAATGATGATCATGAATCTGTTGCCGATAGATGGGGAAACACCCGTCCTGTCCTTTCGGGAAGTAGGCTGCCATCCTTTTCCTGGTCTGGCCCAAATGTAACTCCAGAGCACAGAGCAATGCAGTTGTCTCTTAACTGCCCTCTGGGTAATTAGGGATGAGCAGTAAATGAATAAAAAAAGACTTGCTGCACCTTAATCCCTTTCACTGGCGTTACTGCACTACCCTGTATTAGCTAAGTCACCTTACAAAGTAGCCTCCTTTTCTTTAATTATTGTGCCGCGATATACAAGTGCTGCCTCTATGATGAAAGAAGGTTATTGTTACTTCCAGCAATAAAGTCTGCTGAGAGGAGGGTTAGTACCATTGTAATATTAGTGTTGTCGATACAAGAATATTGAATCTGGAATGAGTTGGTTCGGGACTTTTTTGGCACTACCTTCTTAAATGCCTGAGTAAATATTTAACAGGGCAGGCATTGCACTTTCATTTGTTAGCTTCTCGTTGGTGAGGAAATGCAGTGATTGAGGAGTATTTCATTTATTATATGTACCACGTCTCAACTTAGTGCACACCAGCACAGTGTGAGACTAATGATGATCTTCAGTGGTCTTAATGCCTGCTTTATTGCCTCCTGAACAGACAGCAGCTTCAGCAGCCCATTGCAGCCATACATGCTCAATGGAGCTGAGTAGCCCCGTCTCACGAGTTCCTAAAGAAAATCAGCTTGGCAGAGAAATTCTAATGGCCCATTTCCATGTTCTTCCATATCCTGTAATTCTCAATTCTAGTTAATGACATTATTACTCCATCTCATTCGGCAACACGTCTGTGGAGATAGGATGGTCGATTATTTTCCCTTTGCTTTTCCTTTCTCTCTCCCTTTATACTCTGCCAATTCAGCCTTGAGCTGTTGGCATTTAATTCTTTCCAACTGCAACAGAATACATGCAATTTAACTTCCTGGCAGCCTGCCCTAGTGTTATGTGCGTACGAATACTCAGCATGCCTCAGTTTGAGTTTTAAGAGTACAGTAATTGTCATTTCTTGCGACAAGTTTCTATGGTAAAGTTGGCTTGAGTGTTGTATTTAATTACCTACCTGACAGCGTAGGCCTCAGGCATTACCCAGCATTTGATGAAGTCCAAATTCACACTGAAAAACGCGGGAGTGCCCATTAAATTAAGTGGCAACAAGAACTTTAAACAGAAGACGATGGATCTTTAGGGTTTCTTCATGTTTCAAAAAGATCAAATTTAAATTAAAACAACAGGTTATTTGCGTGTATTTTCCCCTCTCAAAGGTAAAAGATCCCACGGCAATATCTAGAAGAAGGAAAGTGGAATTACTCTTCTCTGTCCTCGGCCAATATTGAATTCACAACGAACAGATTACCTGGTCAGTATCGCTTTCTGTTTTGGAGCTCGTATTGAATAAATTGTCTTGCACATTGAGTGTCAACATCCTGGAGGTTACCACAGACCAGAAACTGAACTAGGCCAGTCATATAGCTACAAGTACAGGTCAGAGGCTGGGAATTTTGCGGTGGGTAACTCACCTCCTGACTCCCCAAAGTCTGTCCACCATCTTCAAGGCACTAGTCAGGAGTGTGATGGAATACTTCCCACTTGTCTGGATGGATGCAGCCCCAACAATACTCAAGAAGCTTGACACTATCCAGGACAAAGCAGCTGACTTGATTGGCATCACATCCACAAGCATCCATCCGTCCACCATCGATGCTCAGGAACAGCAGTGTGTACTATCCACAAGACGCACTGCAGAAATTCATCAAAGATCCTTAGATAGCACCTTCCAAGTGCAGCAGATACATGGGAACACCACCACCTGCAGATTTCCCTCCAAGCCATTCACTATCCTGACTTGGAAACTACACGGCATCAACATCGACTTCACAAGTTTCCAAATCTCCCCTCCTGCCACCTCATCCCAGATCCAACCCTCCAACTTGACACCACCCTCTTGCCGTGTCCTACCTATCCATATGCATTCCCACCTACCCACTCCACCATCCCCACTGACCTATCACAATTACCCCACAACTGCATCCACCTATTGCCTTCATACCAACCTTCCCTCCCCAGCCCTGACAGTTGCCTGAGGCGGGAATTGAACCCGGGTCTCTGACGCTGTGAGGCAGCAGTGCTAACCACTGTGCCACCGTGCTGCCCCTATCTCTCATCCCCCTTCACATTCCTGATGAAGGGTTCTGCCTGAAATGTCAATTCTCCTGCCTTCAGATGCTGCCTGACCTGCTGTGCTTTTCCAGCGGCACCCTTTTTGACTTGGAAATGTGTCCTTCAATGTCATTGGGTTAAAATCCTGAAACTCCCTCCCTGTTGGCATTGGTCCATTTACACTAAATGGACTGCAATGGTTAAAGAAGGCAGCTCACCATCACCTCCTTAGTTAGATAAGATTACCTACAGTGTAGAAACAGGCCATTCGGCCCAACTAGTCCATACCAACCCTCCAAAGAGTAACCCACCCAGACCCATTTCCCTCTGACTAATGCACCTAGCACTATGGGCAATTTCACACGACCAATTCACCTGACCTGCACATCTTTGGACTGTGGGAGGAAACCAGAGCACCCGGAGGAAACCCACGCAGACACGGGGAGAATGTGCAAACTCCACACAGACAGTCACCTAAGGCTGGAATCGAACCTGGGTCCCTGGTGCTGTGAGGCAGCAGTGCTAACCATTGAGCCACCGTACTGCCCCTGAAGGGCTGCCAGGGCTGGGTAATAAACATTGGCCTCACCAGCAGCACCTACATTCCATGGAAGAATAAGAAAACAGTGACACAATACTTCAGAATGTGCTTAAATGCCCTGAGATCATGGAAGGAAAGGTAGAAATTTATGTTTGTACTAAAATACCATAAAGTCCTTGTAAATGAATTTTGAGAAGATTTGTAGCTCAGGTTCAGGTTCTGGATATAGGTTTGCTAGCTGAGCTGGAAGGATCATGTTCAGGCGTTTTGTCACCATACCAGGTAACATCATCAGTGAGCCTCCGGACAAAGCTTCGCCTAGAGGCTCACTTATGATGTTACCTCGTATGGTGACAAAACATCTGAAAATGAACCTTCCAGCTCAGCGAACAAACCTACATCCACCCTTGTAAATCTCTGAATATCTTTTGCTGCCAATTCAACAAAGGGATGTTAGTCTGAATTAAGGTACACCTCATTCTAACTACCTCACACCCTCATCCATCCCCAGTGATTGCTTCACATGTCCATTTTTGTACCATCCTCCTTATCTACGTCCTTTGAGGAAGAAGTAGACAGTTCCCCACAGGGGTGATTCTTGACTTCCAGTTCAAATCAATTCTAATTCACTTTTTGACATCCTAATAAAATCAGACAGTGCTTGAGAAGCTCAGCAGGTCTGACATCATCTGCAGCTAGAGAAACAGAGCTAACATTTTGGTCTGAAACGACACTTCTTCAGAACTGCAGGTCATACCAAACTCAAGCCATTAGCTCTGTTACCCTCTCCACAGATGCTGCCAGACCTACAGTGCTTCCCTAGCACCTTCAGTGCTTATTCTTGATGTCCAGCATCTGCAGTATTCTGCTTTTATTCCAACATTTTAATGACTAGGAAACAAAAGCATGGTATTTTTGCCCTGATGTATTTATCAAGTATTGCTCAAAACAATGTCCTGGGGATAAATTTTAATTCCGAGGCATACCAGGTCAATTCTGAAGCATTGGCAATCCCCTGACAATAGGATTATAAAAGTCTGTTAATTTGTATTGAAAGCACAGTGATTATAAATAAGCGCACTTCTTAAGCCAGAAGAAATGACAGCATTTTTTTCTGCTTTGCAAAATTGCACCAGAAAATTATTTTTTTTCCCCTGACTGGGTTGCTGATATTAAAACTTTAGTGGCATCACAATTGGAGTATTCTGGCTACCGCACTAGAGGAAGGATGTGGAGGCTGAGGAGAGGGTACAAAAGAGATTAACCAAGATTTTGCCTGGATTTCAGTGTACTGGTTTTAAGGAGAGCTTGGACAAACTTGGATTGTTTTCATGAGAAAGTCAGGGGCTGAGGGGTGGTCTGATAGAAGTACATAAGATCATGAGAGGCATAGATAGGGTGGATATTTGGATTCTTTTTTCCCCTGAGTGTAAGTGTCACATACTAGAGGCATAGGTTTAAGGTGAGGGCGGGGGAGTTTAAAAGAGATGTGCGTGGAAAGTATTTTACGCAGAGAGTGGTAGGAACCTATTACAGTAGAAGCAGACATGATAGCAATGTTTAAGAGCCATTCAGACAGACACATGAACAGGCAGAGAATAGAGGGATACAGACCATATGCAGACAGATGGGATTAGTTTAGAATGACATCACAGTCAGCACAGACATGGTGGGCCGAAGCTTCTATGTTCCATTAAGCCCTGACACTGCTGGTTCTAAGCTTAACAATCATTAATAGGCTGAAACAAAATGTAGGTCATTCCATGCACGGTCACATCTGAGGGACTTGGACAGTCGGAGCACAAACCTTTGATGTTTTTCAATGATATCAAGTGTTCTCCGTCACATCTTTTTATTTGTAAACCTAATAACACACTTCACCTTGTTTCCTAATTCAGACTATTTCAGAACACTGAGTAATGCATTGACTTTGTGACAATTTATTTTTATAATAGATGTCCTGTCTCTCCTCTGCTTCCCACTCACATCAATGCCTAATGCCCTGTCTACCTTCCTGTTAATTAGTGGATGCTTCTTTTATCAAGACAGTAGAACTGCTTTGTAAGAAAGCACAGGAAGAATTTGGGGTGTCTTTGCTAGACCTTGATAAATAGGGAAAGGAACTAAGCAAGTTCTTAACAACCAAAATCAAAACAGCCATTACTGCAAAGTGTACTCAGTAAGGTAGGAGGATGTCACACAATAATCACCCCGCTCAATTCTCTCCCCTCTCTGTCGTTCTCCTCTCCCGGCTCTCCTCTCCCAGCCACTCTCCCTTCTCTGCTGCCCCATGCTCCGATTCCTTTCTCAAGTCGCTCCTGGTGATCTCATTACAAGATCAGCCATCTGATGTGACCCAGAAAACTGTCTCAGTGTTGAAAGTGAACTCACGGCGAAGTCCAGTGAGCAGGTACCTTTACGACCAACAGATGAGTATTGTGTACCTGCTGGGGCACTCTCCAGAGTTTTAATGAAGCTCACTCAGCTCCTGTTGGTTTGCCATCCCCCTTTAAATAGCAAGATTCAGAAAAGTGAGAAAGTCATACATGCACCATGAAAACATTTTTCTTAACTGCTCCATGGGATGAGGGCATCGCTTGGTCGGTAACACTTATTGCCCATCCCTAACTGCCCAGAGGGCAGTCTAGAACGAACCGCATTGCTGTGGGTTTGGAGTCACATGTCAGCCGGAGCAGGTTAAGGACAACAGTGTCCTTCCGTCGAGACCATTAGTGAACCAGGTGGGTTTTTCCAACAATGTTTTCATGGTCATCACTAGATTCTTAATCTTTATTGAATTCAAATTCCACCATTTGCCATGGCAGGATTTGAAGCTGGGTCCCCGGAACATTACTTGGGTCTTTAGGTTAACAGGCCAGCGATAACACCACTAGGGCATCACTCCCCACTAACTGTTGAGACATTATTCCAAATGAGAAATTATCATTTGGTCAGAGGAAACAACCACTTCTGGCTACAACAAGCCAAAAACACGCAATGTGATACAGAACTCAGTGGATTGGAGTCAACTACCTGACTGCTCGCCTTCAGTTTCCTCGACTTATCCCCAATCCCTTCCATGTCCAAACTCCAGATCAAAGCTTCTCCCTATCACAACCTGCACCTCACCTCCCCCCAACAGCGTGTCATAGAATTCCTACAGTGTGGAAAGAGGCTGTTGGGCTCACTGACCATCTGATGAGCATTCCACCCAGCCCTCTCTCCCCACCCCACCCCTGTAACCCTGCATTTTTCCCCATGGCTAACCCACCTAGCCTGCACATTATGGGCAACTGAGAGTAGCCAATCCATCCTCATCTGCACACCCGTGGACTGTGGGAGGAAACTAGAGCACCCGGAGGGAACCCACACAGATACAGGGAGATTGTTCAAACTCCACACAGACAGTGACCCAAGGCTAGAATTGAACCTGGTGTCCCTAGCGCTGTGAGACAGCAGTGCTGACAACTGTGCCATCACAAAGCAATTCAAAGGGCTTTGAACTTTAGCCAAATTAAGTGGAAAATGATAAACTGCTTCAAATACAGTGTAGACCAAGTGAAACACTACTAGACTACAAACAAGGTGAAGGTTTGCTGTTGCAGATTCAACATTAACATACAGAGATGCACAATGACAGCTTACTCGACACATGAGATGCAGTTTGTCCTGATAACATCAAAATCATTACAGGAGCTGCCCTGGTGATGATGTGAGACAACCACACAGCTGATGCTGCCTGTATGGAAGAATAAAGTGACTTCTGTTACAAAACACGCTTGGCATTGATTGTCACATCCCAGACGGCAGCCTCCATGAAGTTCAGAGGGTTCCAGCACGTGGAACAGTTCACAATTTACTGGCCTGTCAAGATGACAGATCTAAGAGAAAAATCATGTATATTCTCCTGCAAACATATTCCTCTTGTACTCATTTTCAATCAATTACCCTTAGAATTGGAACCTTGCGGGTACAACATTCCAGGAGTCGCATCAATGCAACATAGATTATTATTGAAACTGCCCTACACATGAGGTAGTGGATCAACCTACTATCTCTCTCTGTGAACAGTCCAGATGACATTGAAGACCATGCAGCAGTCTTCAATGAGAAAGGGATTTTCCAATTGTCTTGCCAGGTATTCCCTCAATTAGAACCACCATCTCTATGCTGATTAGTGAGTCATTCATTGTTTAAAAATTCATTCATAGGATGCACATGTCAGTCTATTTATTGCCCATCCATAATTGCCCAGAGGACAGGCAAGAATCTACCATATTGCTGTGTCCTGGAGTCACATGTAGGTCAGACCAGGTAAGGAGTGCAGTTTCCTTCCCTGAAGGACAGAGGCAGATGTTTTTTTTTCCTGACAACTTGTTTAATGACATGATCATCACCAGACTCTTAATTCCAGATTTTCTTTTTAATTGAATTCAAATTCCACCATCTGCTGTGGCGGGATTTGAACACTGGATCTCGTTGGATGCTGCCTGAACTGCTGTGCTCTTCCAGCACCACTGATCCAGAACCCAGAGCATTACGCAGTCTTTGGAGTAATAGTCTAGAGGTAATACAGGTAGGTCATCGCTTACAACTGCTTTTCATGGGATGGTACCCCACACGTATTAGATGGTACATTAGTATAATTATTCCTGCACTGTGCAATGCCCTTGAATCTTTTTGCTGGTGTTTCAGCAAGGTGTGAGAAGGTGCAGGTCATACAAATGCACTATCATGCTCACAGAATTAGCTGCTGTCTTTCTTAACTGTCATTATCCCAGGGTTCCTGGCTGTGCCATTTAGAACTTTTTGGAAGAGCCAGAAAGTTAAGCCTCCATCTTTAAAAGCTCACCAATTTTCCTTAACGTCCCCGGGGGGGCGAGCCTTCCCTCTGGGCACCCTGGGAAAAGTCACACAAGACAAATACTTTGCAGGCTTCTGGCACATATGGTGGTGGTGGTGGGAGGGGGGAGGGGGAGGTGATCCGAGGAGGTTGGCAGGTGGGTTTGCTTCAGAACATGACAATGAAACCACTACTGGATCAGTGGTGCTGGAAGAGCACAGCAATTCAGGCAGCATCCGAAGACAGGCAAAATCGACGTTTCGGGCAAAAGCCCTTCATCAGGAATAAAGGCAGAGAGCCTGAAGCGTGGAGAGATAAGCTAGAGGAGGGTGGGGGTGGGGAGAGAGTGGCATAGAGTACAATAGGTCAGTGGGGAAGGAGATGAAGGTGATAGGTCAGGGAGGAGAGGGTGGAGTGGATAGGTGGAAAAGGAGCTGGGCAGGTCAGACAAGTCCGGACAGGTCAGGGGATCGAGTTGCTGGAGGTTAGAAGCTAGGATGAGGTGGGGGAAGGGGAAATGAGGAAACTGTTGAAATCCACATTGAAACCACTACACCCAGTGTTCCACAATGGCCTCTCTTGGCATGGGATTGTGGAGCACTTGGAACCATATTGCCCCCAGCAGCACCCATAGTTATCTTCAGACAATGATAGCAAAAGTAACACGTTGGAAGGGAAATCTAAACATCGTTCATGGTGTTTGGCATTGAGCAGCTAAGGGCCGACAGGGAATTTGCTACATATGTGAAGAGGGACCAATTTATTGGGCCATAATGAGGGAGCAGTCAAAGGGAGATTGATTAGTTATTTGTTCCAGAGCCTGCACCACAATGATGGACCAAGTGGTCTCATTTATGCTGTATGATTCAACGATTATAGAGTGAATGTTCAAAGCACTTTCTACATCAATAGTTATGCACTGTTTATTCTTTAATCTTCTTTGCATATTGGGCCGAGCCCAACATTAGGCAGATTTGTCATTAGCAGTTAGCTCTGAGTGGCAATTCTTTAATTTGCATTAGTGCGGTACTCAATCTGTAGTCATGTTCTCAATGAAATCACTAAAAGCTAATTTTGAATTGTACAATTATCACTCAAAAAGGAGAGATGGTTTCCTACTGTGCTTATATGTCGAAAACATTTGAAAGAGTGGTAGAAGCCTGGATCACACAGCCAGAAGAGGTGGTGGAAGCAGGCACATTGGTGACATTGAAGAGGCATCTGGATGTTACATAATCAGACAGAACAGACGGATATGGACCGAGTAAGGGCAGAAGGTTTGTTCTTTAGTTTAGTTAGGGCATGATAATCCGCATAGGCTTGAAGGGCCAAACGGCCTGTTCCTGTGCTATACTTCCCTTTTGTTCTTTTGAAAAGGTGTTTGTCTATTCTCTAGCTGGACTGGAGAGACAAGTTCTCGAACAAATATTTCCAAGGTGCGATGGACAGCAGATAAATCCAAGTTACCCCAGTACCATTATGGTAATGCCACACTAGACCTGTAACCTTACAGCACAGGCACAGGCCCTCCGGCCCTCCAAGTCTGCGCTGATGCAGATCCTCTATCTAAACCTGTCGCCTATTTTCTAAGGATCTGTATCCCTTTGCTCCCTGCCCATTCATGTATCTGTCTAGATACATCTTAATTGATGCTATCGTGCCCACCTTTACCACCTCCACTGGCAACACGTTTCAGGCACCCACCACCCTCTGCGTAAAGACCTTTCTGCGCATATCTCCCTTAAACTTTTCCCTTCTCACTTTGAACTCGTGATCCCTAGTAATTGAATCCCCCACTCTGGGAAAAAGCTACTTGCTATCTATACCTCTCATGATTTTGTAGACCTCAATCAGGTTCCCCCTCAACCTCTGTCCTCCGAATGAAAATAATCCTAATCTACTCAACCTCTCTTCATAGTTAGCGCCCTCCATACCAGGCAACATCCTGGTGAACCTCCTCTGCACCCTCTCCAAAGCATCCACATCCTTTTGGTAATGTGGTGACCAGAACTGTACCCAGTATTCCAAATGTGGCTGAACCAAAGTCCTATATAACTGTACATGACCTGCCAACTCTTATACTCAACACCCTGTTCAACGAAGGAAAGTATGCCATCTGCCTTCTTGACCACTCTATTGACCTGCATTGTAATATCTAGAATATAAAGCTAACGATGTTTACCATGGCAATTGTTATTGAGTGTAGAAACATGTCTTGTTCATCTGTGTCCTTGAGGGAAGAAAAACTGCCATCCTTACCTGGTCAAGCCTACATATTATACCAGCCCCGCTGAAAGGATCTCGTAAGCCACTCAGTCCAAGAGCAGCAAAGAGATGGGCAGCAAATACTGACCCTTGCCAGTGATGTCCACATCGTATGGCGTAATAAAAAATAATCTCCAATTGCTTACACGGACTTGTATTGAACTTCTGTGACTTTGTAAAATTGGCCCAGCTTTAAAGCAGGGAGTAGCCTGACAGTAACATTTGCTTTTAAGAAGAAGAGGCAAAAACTAAGAAGGGTAGCTATGGGGTGGCACGGTGGCTCAGTGGTTAGCACTGCTCCCTCACAGTGCCAGGGACCCAGGTTCGATTCTAGCCTTGGGTGACTGTCATTGTGAAGCTTGCACATTCGCCCCTTGTCTATGTTGGCCCTTCCTGGTTTCCTCCCACAGTCCAAAGATGTGCAGGTTAGGGTGAATTGGCTGTGTTAAATTGCCCAGGGATGTGTAGGCATGGGGAATTGGATGGGATACTCTTCAGAGGACTGGCATGGACTCAATGGATCGAATGGTCTGCTTCCACGCTGTAGGGATTCTATGAAATGAGCTTACAGGGACAGACTAGGTCATATTGAATAGCAGAGCAGGTTGAAGGATCTACTCTGGCTCCTATTTTCTATGTTTCGCTTATGCATGTGGACAACAATAACCTCTTGTATTTGTACAGCACCTTTAATCAGAAAACATCCCCAGACAGGATACATAATCAAACGGAAATTGACACTGGGCCTTTGTCAGAGGATATCCGGAGATGTGCCCAAAAGCTTTATCACTGCATTGGGTTTTTAGGGGGCATTTTAAGGGAGCACAGAGAGAGGGAGGGAGGGGGAAATTGATAGTTCCATTGAGAGAATTACAGAGATTTAGTCCAGGTAGATGGATGGACAGGTTTTGGGTTAGCAACCAAAAGAAAGGTGTGCATTTAGAAAGCACCCATTTGCAGCCTTAGGACAGCTGACAGTGCTTCCCAACTGATGAACCTTTGAAGTATTGCTGTTCCTACAAATGCAGGAAACAGAGCACAACATACCTTTCCTCATTGCGAGAGCTCCTCTGAAGATTTTCTCGAGGGTTATATTTTCATTTTCAGGGGTTACTTTTTTTTGGTTTTCAGGGGATCCTTATCCATTCTCACTATCTCAGTTATTGGGCAATGCTGTGGAGGTGGCAGCACCTTCTGTATTTGTGTTGACCTACATAATATTTGACCCACATATATAGGGGGAGTGGTATTATCGCTGGACTGTTAAGCCAGAGACCCAGGTAATGTTCTGGGGAACCATATCCACTGCAGATGGTGGAATTAGAATTCAACAAAACAAAAACTAGAAATCGGAGTCTAATGTTGGCCATGAACCTATTGTTGATTATTGGAAAAACCCATCTGGTTCTCTAATGCCCTTTAGGGAAGGAAACTGCCATCCTTACCTGGTCTGACCTACATGTGACTCCAGACGCACAGCAATGTGGTTGACTCTTAACTACCCTCTGGGCAATTAGGGATGGGCAATAAATGCTGGCTGAGCCAGCGTTGCCCTCATCCTGTGAATGACTTTTTTTTTAAAAAAAAGAAGCTCCCATAAATAGCAATGTGATAATGGCCAAATGATTCTCTTATTCAGGGATGTGAAATGAAGAATAAAAAATTGGCAAAACGTTTCAGGTAGAATTCAGCTGTTTTTTCTCCAAATCAAAGTGGGTGCGGCAGAATCAGATTGGCATGGCCCACACATGATTGAATTGGGTTGATGAACTGAACATGGAGTCATAGAGATGTACCGCACGGAAACAGACCCTTCGGTCCAACATGTGCATGCCGACCAGATATCCCAACCCAATCTATTTTCACTTGCCAGCACCCAGCCCATATCCTTCTAAATCCTACCCATCCAGATGCCTTTTAAAATGCTGTAATTGTACCAGCCTCCACCACTTCCTCTGGCAGCTCATTCCATACATGCACCACCCTCTGCGGTTCATTTTCCAAGCTTTCTGGTCCCGTTAACGAAGTAGAAAATTGATGTTCTGCGCTCTCTCTCTCTTTCTGGCATCATTCATCAACAGGTGATCAGTTTTGATCTTTAATTTCTGTCAAATTTTCTGTCATTTGTGACAAGAATTCACTGATCTTTTCCTCTCCTTAACCTGCTTGATCTCACAGAAAGGGGAAGAAAAGCTTCCTGGTGACTGAATGAATCCAACCAGGCTCTTGTTTTTTGCAATTTGCATGAAAAATCCATGTTAAACACCTCCCTGGTGTTTTATCCATCACTGATTGTCTCCAGGAATAATTCCTGCTCTCTACAGTCATCCTTACCTGGGGAATACTCCCTGTGGCATATCAAAAAGAGATTGTTGTCATAACCTTGAATGTTCTCCCCTGTTCATACTCCATCGTTGTGTTAACTTTCACATAGAATATTGTGCATTTGATTCATTTAGTCATGTACAGACTTTATTGAATTTCTAATCCACCAAATGCAATCATAACATGAACTATTGCCCTCCTGAATTACTATAGATTAAATCTATCACAGCGATTGACTTAAGTTATTTACTTTTAGATATACCATGAAAGAAATGAAATATTGTTGCATGCATTTCTATGTATTTTAAAAATAGAATAATGTACTTTGTTTTTTAATGCATATTGTAGTTTATAAATAAATGGGAAATGCATATTAAACAAAATACATACATACAAAATCATGAGAGGCAGAAACAGAGTAGATTGTGTGAATTTTTTTCCCCATGCCAGACGTGTTTAAAGGCAGAGGGTATAAGTTTAAATTGAGGATGTGGAGGTGCCCGTGTTGGACTGGGGTGGACAAGGTCAGAAGTCACACGACACCAGGTTATAGTCCAACAGGTTTATTTGAAATCACAAGCTTTCGGAGCGCTGCTCCTTTGTCAGGTGAAGTTTGGACACCTTCACTTCAGCTCTGATGAAGAGTCAGCTATACTCGAAACGTTCGCCAGCTTTCTCGCTACAGATGCTGCCTGACCCGCTGTGATCTCCAGCATTTTTTGTTTTCAGGAGTCAGGATTCTACCTGTCGAAGGAGCAGCGCTCCAAAAGCTTGTGATGCATATGTCAGCTTCATATGTCAGTCCTGCCATTCCAGGTCCTTTCACATTTGGCCGTAGTCCTTTAAAGATCCTATAACAGTATTTAGAAGAGGAGCAGACAATATGTCTCCCGTTGTCCTGGTCTAATACTTATCATTCCAAACAATATCAATGAAACCGACTATCCAGTCATTTTCACACTGCTATGTGTGGGATCATGCTGTGAACAATTTGACTTCCCTGTTCCTGACATCAAAACACTTACTGAGCTTCAAAGTTAATGTATTGGATGCAAAGTGCTTTGGGATACCTTGAGCTCATTGGAATGTCAATAACTTTGTTAAGATACAGAGGTAAATGCTATTATTTATGGTGGCTCAGTGGTTAGCCCAACTGCCTCACAGCACAGGGGACCCAGCTTCGATTCCAACTTCAGGTGACTGTCTGTGTGGAGTTTGCATGTTCTCCCTGTGTCTACTTGGGTTTCCTCTGGGTGCTCTGGTTTCCTCTCACAGTGTACAGTTTAGGTGGATTTAGGCCCTGCTAAATTGTCCATGTAGGCTAGGTGGGTTAGCCATGTGAAGTACAGGGGTACAGGGATAGGGTTGGGGGAATGGGGATGGGTCTGGGTGGGATACTCTTCAGAGGGTCGGTGTGAGCTCAATGGCCCGAATGGCCTGCTTCCATGCTGTATGGCTCTATGGAGTATTGACAGAATTTATGAAAAGAGACAGTCAGGCCACTGGCCTCAATACACTGGAAGCAGACATATATGATTCTACATTCTGTGAATAAGCCAATTATCACGAAAAGTGTTAGTGTCTAGCTTTTTCCAGTATAATAATGATGGTCGCAATATTAAAGCAAGTATAGTACACCGTTTCTTCAGCACGAACAATCAGACAATTGGAAAATCTTCCTCCTGCCTTTGAGACTAAGTGTCACCGTTCTCAGCACTGCCCCGAGTGGATGAAGTCACTTCAGTCGACGGAGTAATTGAGCTCTGACATCATCAAACAACAAAATGGCAAACAGGAGGCAATTTCTCTTCCCACTGCGAACAAACCACACAATCCACCAGTTCCAAAGGTTCACTTACTGCACCATAATTCTGCGTACATAAAACCTGCACAGTTCCATCGGTGATAGCCACACAGTACACTGGCAGTTATCTGGTCACTGCACTAACCTGCAGAGGCAACCATTTATGTTTCGTCATACCTACAAATGGAAAAAGAAACCATCATGGCTAATTTGGTGAATACACTGCCTATCAAGAGTGTGGTATTGGAAAAGCACAGCCGGTCAGGAGAATCGATGTTTTGGGCATAAGCCCTTCATCAGGAATATACTGCCTGGTTTGGTTCTGACTTGTAAGAACTAAGGTTCAACCTGATCAAGTCCTCATATTGCCTCATTTCCAAGATTTTTTTATTTCAAGAATTCATTAAAAGTATTTTTGTATATATACGCAGTCACAAACACAGTTCTGTTCTGTATGGTAGCCTATTAGGAAACAAACTAACATTAGAGTTTGACTCTACCCAGGCAAAAAAAAACCTTGCTTACATATACAAAACTGCATTTACATGGTTTTCTAGATTAGATTCCCTACAGTATGGAAACAGGCCCTTTGGCCCAACAAGTCCACACTGACCGTCCAAAGAGTAACCCACCCAGACCCACTCCCCGTCGCAACATTTACCCCTGACTAATGAACCTAACATTATCGGCAATTTAGCATGGCCAATTTATCTGACCAGTACATCTTTGGATTATGAGAGGAAACCCACACAGACACAGGGAGAATATGCAAGCTCTACACAGTCACCTAATGCGGGAATTGAACTTGGGTCTGAGGTGCTGTGAGGCAGCAGTGCTAACCACTGAGCCACCGTGCCACCCCAAATTTGAGTCACTGGGAGTGTAGCTGAATGGACCTCCAAATAACTGCAGCAGGAAGACATCAGACAGTGGTCTTTCCCGACTGCACCTTGACAGATGCGCCCCAAGCATTAGTGCGTCCCTCAGCACGTGGTCCTGTGCCAGTCTGCAACACCCAGTCTAGGTCAAGTCCTTGTTCTAATAAGCCCCCTGTGATGCACAGCAAAGGGTTACACCTCAAGAACATCTATTGCATTGAGGTGCAGGCAGTGGAACATTGCAGAAAGTCAGTGCAGGTTCACCTGGAGTCTTCAAGAATTAAAAATGAATCCCTGAGAAACACTTCTTTTTAGCATCTGAATTTATGGGGCATTAAAGTATTTCAGATGGGAGGGAAGCAGGGCTGTTTGGCTGAGCGGTGCATGTGGGAGTGGTGAAGGCGGAAGGTTAGAAATTATAAACAGTCTCTCATTATCACTTGCAGCAATACACTCTGCTCTGAAGCAGGGCTGCATGTCACAAGATAAAAACAACGCTGGATATGAGCAAACGAGAACAAGCTGACTCTGCATATACAGCCTGAAACCATTGCCTTGAGTGTCAGTCACCATTTGTTTTGACAAACTCCTGCTCGCTGTGGTTCACAAGCCAGACGGACCCAACGGTCAGCTGAATACAAGCTGATTTTATTTCTTCTTGTCATAATTCAGGAGGCGCGGGCACCCAGCATTTCTTGTCCATGCCTGCCTTCCCTTGAGAAGGTGGCACATCGCTGCTTTCTCGAACGTTTGCCCATTGCTGGTAAGCCCTGTTCGAGTGTTAGTCCCGCAGATTTTGACCCAGTGACAGTGGGTCACAGAGTCATAAAGATGTAAAGTATAGAAACAGATCCTTCGGTCCAACTCGTCTACGCCAACCAGAAATCCTAAATTACTCAAGTCCCATTTGTCAGCGTTTGGCCCATATCCTTCTAAACCCTTCCTACTCATATACCCATCCAGATGCCTTTTAAATGTTGTAATTGCATCACTCTCCATCACTTCATCTGGTAGCTCATTCCATAGATGTATCATCTCCTGCCTGAAAAAAAATTCCCCTTAGGTCCTTTTATATCTTTCCCATCTCACCTTAAACCTGTGCCCTCCCCTACCTTAGGAAAAAAGACATTGTCCGTTTACCCTATCCATGCCCCTCATGATTTTATAAACTTCACCCCACAGCCTATGACACTCCAGGGAAAACAGGCCGGCCTGTTCAGCCTCTCCCTCCAGCTCAAACCCTCCTACCCCAGCAACATCCTTGTAAATCTTATATGGTTCCAAAGGCCATATGATTCCAATATGGTTCTTAGCCAGAATGGTTCATGGCTTGGAGGAAAATGGGCAGCTAGTGGTGTTCCCACATTCCTGCTCCTTTCCTCTACCACAGAAACACAGCGCAGAAGGGGACATTTGTGTCTGCATTCATTCTATTATCTAGTCTCAATCTCCTGTCATTTTCCTGTACCCTCATACACCATCCCCATCCAAATAACCATCCAACGCCTTCCTGAATGCCTCAGTTGAACCTGTCTCCCCAACATTTTCAGATCGTGCTTTCCATTGCCTAACGACTCAATGAGAATCATAGAATCCCAACAGAATGGATACAGGCCCTTCGGCCCAACAGGTCCACACTGACGCTCCGAAGAGTAGCCCACCCAGACCCATTCTCCAACCCTGTTATCCTATACTTTCCCCTGACTAATGCCCCTAACCTACACATCCCTGAACACTATGGGCAATTTAGCACGCCAATTCTCCTGCACATCTTTGGATTGTGGGAGGAAACCGGAGCACCCAGAGGAAAGCCACTCAGATGTGGGGAGAACATGCAAACACCACACAGGCAGTCACCCGTGGCAGGAATCAAACCTGGGTCCCTAGTGCTGTGAGGCAGCAGAGCTAACCACTGAGCCACCATGACACCCCAAGTAAAAAAGCCTCTTCTCAAATCACCCTTGTTTCATTCACATATCATTTTAAATCTATCCCCTCTTGCTCTTTTCCCTTTTAAATCCAGGTACAGCTTCTCCCTATCTACCTTGACCAGCCTGCTCATAATTTGGAAAGCCTCTGTCAAATCTCCTCTCGGTTCTCCTGTCTCCGAGGAGAAGGTGGTTGAATGTAGAGGCCACAGATTTCGAAGCTGGAAGAAGCGTTGGTGGGTTGCATCAGTGCATCCAGATTGTGGTGCACACGGCTGCCAATCTGCATTGCTGCTGGAGTGAGTGAATGCTCAAGAGAGTTTACTGCTGTGACCATCTACTCCACACTGTAGCTATGGGACAAAGGTACCTGCTCATGTAAGGACAGAGCTCCTCTAGAGAACATCTCACCAGCCTTCTGATTACTTTACAAAACTGAATACACTCTGAAAGCACTTCCGTTGGTAATAAAATACTTGATGTCATTGCGACAGACAAAACAAACATCAATTCTTGCTTTTACAATGCAAAGAATTCGGAGGAACTAAGAAAGTCACCAAGCCTGCCTTTCGCCCCACATTATGTATTTCTTTCTCTTTTCAGTAACCACGGGGGTTGAGGGTCAGTGCTTGTCTGGGAGATCGTCAAATTCTGTGATGGAGTCATTTGGCAAAATGAGCAGATTTGCTACTCAAAGCAAAAACAATGGTTTCAGGCTCCATTTGTGCAGCCAGCTTGCTCTCCTTTGCTAACATGAGCAATCATTTTTATCTGGTGTCAAGCAAATCACAGCAAGCAATGATGTCAATTCTAGCGTTGTCAGATCTCCGGTATCACTCTGGAGTGTGGAGGCATTGGAGATTAATCTCCAACATTTTGTAAAATCCACTAAAGAAATCATTCGGGATGATCCTGTCTTCTCTCTTTTGCTTGGGGCATCCGTTCTTATCAGTGAATGTAAAAAATAGTCCAACAATCAAAAATTAGCCAAGATCGACTCTGTTTTCCCCCTGGGTGTTGGGAGGAATGGCACAAGGTGACTGGGAATGGAAGTATGGGGCAGGATAATTGGAGGCAGGATATCATGTGTTGAAACCTCCAGGAACACAGACAACAACAGTTGGTCACCCATTTGTTGGGAACCTGTGTTCTTATGCTATGTGCTTACTTCTCCAGATTCGCATGAAGAGACTGTTCATTATGTTTGGACAGATTAAATGAAATAGATGCTCATTCTCTCTTCAGTCTCATTATAAAATCTCTTCCAATCACCCTGCTCAGCAATGGTATTACACACGCCTCTGGAACAGGTTGGACTTGAACCTGGGTCTCTTGGAGGAGGGGTAGGGACACAACAACTGTGCCACAAGAACCCTTAAAATAGGGAGGCGCTTCGTCCTGGGATGGTTTCGAACCACCTCTGTCTCATTACAATGGCCACATTAACTGTCTTTTATTTCTTCCAAGGATGTGGGTGCTGCTGGTAAGGCTAGAATTTGCTGCCCATCAATAATTGTCCTTGAGGTGAGTGGCTTGCCAGGCCACTTTCAGAGGGCAACTAAGAGTCAACCACATTGCAGTGGGCCTGGAGTCACCTGTAGGCCAGACCAGGTAAGATTAAAATACAATTCTTAAAGCTATTGTATGGTGACACATGGGAGACGGGAAGAAACCTTTTCCACTTCACAGAGGGATCAGTGACCAGGAGGCACAGATTTAAAGTAAGGGGTAGGAGGTTTAAGAGGGGATGTGAGGAAAAGCCTTTGGACCCAGAGGTTGGTGGGAATCTGGAAGTAAATCTGTAAGGGTGGGAGAGACAGAAATCCTGAGAACAAAGAAGTATTGAAATATGCACTTGTGATACCAAGGCTACAAGGCTATGGGCCAAATGCTGGAAAATGGGATTTGAATTGCTGTTTTTGACCGGTGTGGGCACAATGAGTTGAAGGGCCATTTTCTATGATCTCAATAACTCAGTATTTTCCTCAAACTGCAGAGAATATTGCTCTGAATGTATATAGTCCTCTTAACATACTGACAGCGCTGCAGTAATT
The DNA here is from genome assembly GCF_037043375.1 of Chiloscyllium plagiosum. Taxonomy (NCBI): domain Eukaryota; kingdom Metazoa; phylum Chordata; class Chondrichthyes; order Orectolobiformes; family Hemiscylliidae; genus Chiloscyllium; species Chiloscyllium plagiosum. The sequence goes on from NW_028270146.1 coordinate 16,786,515, forward strand.
GTACTGAAGCTGTTGCTGTGACCCATTCGATTGATTTGGGTTCTACTCAGAGTGCATCACAACTGGAGTGAAATTATTGTAACAAACCAAAAAAGGGACACAAAGTGGAAATCGATGTTATTGGTGTCTGGAGTGCAATTGCTTCAATATACCTGGTGTAACCTTTCGCTGAGAAATTAAAACGTGTTTGTCCTCATAGAAAGGAATTGAGCCTTTTCAATTGCACAATAAATAAAAGGTGAGAGCACGGTGTGAAACTGACTTTGCGATGAAACGAAAATCAACTAAAACTTACAAATAAATGAACCATGACTGACAGTAACCAGCATTGTGTATTGGGACAATAACCAACTGTGCAAGAGGGAGGTATCATATCTGACACATTATTTAGATTAGATTATTTACAGTGTGGAAACAGGCTCTTCGGCCCAACAAGTCCACACCGACCCGCCAAAGCACAACCCACCCAGACCCATTCCCCTACATTTACCCCTGCCCCGAACACTACGGGCAATTTAGCGTGGCCAATTCACCTGGCCTGCACATTTTTGGACTGTGGGAGGAAACCGGAGCACCCGGAGGAAACCCACGCAGACACGGGGAGAATGTGCAAACTCCATACAGTCAGTCGCCTGAGGCGGGAATTGAACCCAGGTCTCTGGTGCTGTGAGGCAGCAGTGCTAACCACAGTGCCACCATGCCACCCACAAATTTAGGTCGGATTTTGATTGGAAACTCTGTAATTCTGCATGGAGAGAAGGGACTGTTTCAGTGGGTATCCGAGTCATACAGCATGGATGCAGACCATTTGTTCCAACTAGCCCAAGCCTACAATATTCCCAAACTAAACTATTCCCACCTGTCTGCATTTGGCCCACATCCCTCCAAGCCTTTCCTTTCATGCACTTATCCAAATGTCTTTTAAATGTTGTAACTGTGTCCACCATTTCCTCTGGAAGTTCATTCCACACACTAACCACTCTCTGTATAAAGAATTTGTTCATGTCCTTTTTAAATTTTTCTCCTCTCACCTTAAAGATGTGCCCCCTAGTTTTGAATTCCTACACCCTAGGGAAAGGACCCTTACTGTTTATCTTATTTGTGCCCCTCATGATTATTTAAACCCCCAATTAGGTCATCCCTCAACCTCCTACGCTCCAGTGAAAAAAGTCTGAGTCTATCCAACCCTATTTTTAAATCTCAAACCCATAATTCCTGGCAACATCCTGATAAATCTTTTTTTTCTTCTGAACCTTCTCCAGCTTAATAATCTCCTTCCTACAACAGGGTGACCAGAAATGGGCACAGTACTCCAGAAGAGGTCTCACCAATGTCCTGTACAACCTCAATATGATGTCCCAACTCCTATACTCAAAGGTCTGAGCAATGAAGGCAAGCGTGCTAAACACCCCCTTAACCACCCTGTCTACCTCTGACACAAATTTCAAAGGGTGTGTACCAGAACTCCGTGGTCCCTCTACAACATTATCCAGGGCCCAACCACTAATTGCATAAGTCAAGCCTTTGTCTGTTTTGCCAAAGTGCAATTCTTTGTATTTATCCAAATTAAACTCCGTCTGCTGCTCCTCAGCCCATTGACCCAGTTGATTAAGATTCCATTATGATCTTCATCAATGTCCACCAGGACACCAATTTTGGTGTCATCCATAAACTTATTGACCATGCCTTCTAAATTCTCATCCAAATCATTTATATAAATGACAAACAAAAGTGGACCCAATACCGATCTCTGTAGAACACTGCTGGTCACGGGCCTTCAGATCGAAAAACGGTCCTCCATCACTACCCTCTGTCTCCTACCATCAAGCCAATTTTGTATCCAAGACAAGCTCACCCTGAATTCCATGTGATCTTACTTTACTAATTAGTCTACCAGGCAGAACCTTGTCAAAGGCTGAACCTTGTCAAAGGCTTTACGAAAGTCCAAGTAAACAACATCTAACACTTTACCCTTATCAATCTTTTTGGTTATTTCTTAAAAAAACTCAAATTTCTGAGGCATGGTTTCCCTCACACAAAACCATGCTGACTATGCCTAACCACTGACCTGCTGTGCTTTTCCAACACCACTCTAATCCAAACTTCCTATTCCTAATCATTCCCTGCTCTCTAAATACATGTAAGTCCTATCTTTCAGAATCACCCCCAATAACGTACCCAACACCGACGTCAGAGGCTTCTCCTCACAGCGTTTACAACCCTTCTTCTTCCAACACATCACCAATTATTATAAATGACACAAATATCTTTCCACGCTTCAGGCTCACTGCCTTTATTCCTGATGAAGGGCTTTTGCCCGAAACATCGATTTCGAAGCTCCTTGGATGCTGCCTGAACTGCTGTGCTCTTCCAGCACCACTAATCCAGAATCTGGTTTCCACCATCTGTAGTCATTGTTTTTACCTCGTTGATTTTAATCCAACTGTGAATCCTCTTGCAAGGATGCCTGCCTTGAAGAAGTTTTCCTCCTCTCTCTACAAGAATCTCAGGGAGTCCCTCTCTCACTGCAACTCCCAGGTCATTTCCTCTGCCCTGAAGCTCTTCAACCATGTCGTGAAACAAACTCGCTACCACAGCCACATTTGCTTCCTCAGTGCCTGCCTCCGTAACCAACTCATCCCACACGGACTCCGGACCACCTTTAAACCAGCAGAGTTCGGACCCGAACAGGACAAACAGTACAGACTACAGATTCAAAAACACCAGCAACAGTTCTCCTTCAAGATCCTCCGCTCCATGCTTGCAGCAATGCGCTGGCACCTAACCTCTCTACAGTCTGCCCTGCCTCAGCTGAGGGCCACACTCTCTCAGAATTGCAAAGGACCCACTCTGTACTACATCCTCAGGAGAATTCATACTCTCAACAAAAAGTATTTCAATTCCATCTCAAACATCAAAAACTGTAAGTACAACAAACTTTTATCTACCCACCTCCATAACCAGCGCTCCTCAAACATTCCAGAAGATTCCCCTGGCCTCAGAATCTACTCCGACTCCATAAGCCATGCGGCTGATGCAGCTGCCACCCCCACGCTGATTGATGATGTCACTTCCACCCCCATCATGGCCGCTCCCACAACCACTTCCACCCCTCACAATTCCTCATGCATCACACGTGACATCACTTCCGCCCTTCACATCATCGCTGATGCCACATGCTCAGTGACTTCCGCCACCCCTACTGCCGTGGTCACAACCACTTCCGCCCCCACCAGCACCACTCACCTGCAGTCTGCTGACATGCCCCCCACAGACCCCACTGTCACTAACCCCACCCCCCAGAACACTGAAGGGAAACACTATCCCTGCTCATGACTCCACCCCTATTCCCCCCACCATCACACCCACTCCAGTTACAGGTTCCGCCCCCACTCCCAGCTCTACACTCACACCAGATCCCAGCTCCCAGCCCTGCCGAGTTTTCACCATCCCCCCAGACCTCCCCCTCACTGAGGACGAACGATCAGTCCTCAGCAAAGGACTCACCTTCATCCCTTTCTGTCCACGCATCAATGAATTTAATACACGCCTGACGTCGAACAATTCTTCCGTCGCCTCCGAGCTTACTTTCACAATCAGGATTCCTGCCCGCCTTCCGAGGACCCCTTCGCCCACCTCCAACACACTGCATCCACCTGGACACCCTACGCTGGCCTATTATCTGCCCTCGACCTTTTCATTTCCAACTGCCGCCGGGACATTAACCGCCTCAACCTGTCTACCCCCCTCCCCCACTCCAACCTCTCACCCTCACAACGCGCAGCCCTCCAATCCCTCTGCTCCAATCCCAACCTCACCATCAAGCCAGCAGATAAAGGGGGCGCAGTGGTAGTCTGGTGCACTGACCTCTACACCGCTGAAGCCAAACGCCAACTCGAGGACACCTCTTCCTACTGCCCCCTCGACCATGACCCCACCCCCCATCACCAAACCATCATCTCCCACACCATACAGAACCTCATCACCTCAGGAGATCTCCCACCCACAGCTTCCAACCTCATAGTCCGGGAACCCCGCACTGCCCGGTTCTACCTTCTTCCCAAGATCCACAAGCCTGACCACCCTGGCCGACCGATTGTCTCAGCATGCTCCTGCCCCACTGAACTCATCTCCACCTACCTCGACACTGTCCTATCCCCCCTAATCCAGGAACTCCCCACATACGTTCGAGACACCACCCATGCCCTCCACCTCCTCCAAGACTTCCGTTTCCCCGGCCCCCAATGCCTCATCTTCACCATGGATATCCAATCCCTCTACTCCTCCATCCGCCATGACCAGGGCCTCCAGGCCCTCCATTTTTTCCTCTCCAGATATCCCCAACAGTACCCTTCCACCGACACTCTCATTCGTTTGGCCGAACTGGTCCTCACCCTTAACAATTTCTCCTTTGAATCCTCCCACTTCCTCCAGACCAAAGGGGTAGCCATGGGCACACGTATGAGCCCCAGCTATGCCTGTCTCCTTGTTGGCTACGTAGAGCAGTTGATCTTCCATAATTACACCGGCACCACTCCCCACCTCTTTCTCCGCTACATTGATGACTGCATCGGCGCCACCTCGTACTCCCGCGAGGAGGTTGAGCAACTCATCAACTTCACCAACACATTCTACCTTGACCTTAAATTTATCTGGACCATCTCTGACACCTCCCTCCCCTTCCTGGACCTATCCATCTCCATTAATGATAACCGACTTGACACTGACATTTTTTACAAACCTGCCGACAGCTACCTGGATTACACTTCTTCCCACCCTACATCTTGCAAAAATGCCATCCCGTATTCCCAATTCCTCCGCCTCCGTCGTATCTGCTCCCAGGAGGACCAGTTCCACCACAGAACACACCAGATGGCCTCCTTCTTTAGAGACCGCAATTTCCCTTCCCACTTGGTTAAAGATGCCCTCCAATGCATCTTGTCCACATCCCGCACCTCCGCCCTCAGACCCCACCCCTCCAACCGTAACAAGGACAGAACGCCCCTGGTGCTCACCTTCCACCCTACCAACCTTCGCATAAACCAAATCATCCGCCGACATTTCCGCCACCTCCAAACAGACCCCACCACCAGGGATATATTTCCCTCCCCACCCTTTCCGCCTTCCACAAAGACCATTTCCTCCGTGACTACCTCATCAGATCCACGCCCCCCCCTACAACCCACCCTCCCATCCTGGCATCTTCCCCTACCACCGCAGGAATTGTAAAACCTGCGCCCACACCTTCTCCCTCACCTCCATCCAAGGCCCTAAAGGATCCTTCCACATCCATCAAAGTTTTACCTGCACATCCACTAATATCATTTATTGTATCCGTTGCTCCCGATGCGGTCTCCTCTACATTGGGGAGACTGGGCGCCTCCTAGCAGAGTGCTTTAGGGAACATCTCCGGGACACCCGCACCAACCAACCACACCGCCCTGTGGCCCAACATTTCAACTCCCCCTCCCACTCTGCCGAGGACATGGAGGTCCTGGGCCTCCTTCACCGCCGCTCTCTCACCACTAGGCACCTGGAGGAAGAACGCCTCATCTTCCGCCTCGGAACACTTCAACCCCAGGGCATCAATGTGGACTTCAACAGTTTCCTCATTTCCCCTTCCCCCACCTCACCGTAGTTCCAAACTTCCAGCTCAGCACTGTCCCCATGAGGAGAAAGTGAGGTCTGCAGATGCTGGAGATCAAAGTTGAAACTTTATTGCTGGAACAGGCCCTGAAGAAGGGCCTGTGCCCGAAACGTCGAATCTCCTGTTCCCTGGATGCTGCCTGACCTGCTGTGCTGTTCCAGCAATAAAGTTTCAACTTTGATCTCCAGCATCTGCAGACCTCACTTTCTCCTCGAAGATTTCAACCTACTGCGAATCCTCTTACAAGGATGCCTTCCTTGAAGAAGCTCTCTGCCTCTCTCTACAAAGATCTCAGTGAGTCCCTCTCTCACTGCACACCCCAGGTCATCTCCTCTGCACAGAAGCTCTTCAGCCACATTCTGAAGCAGACTCGTTACCACAGCCATGTCTCCTTCCTCAGCACCTGCCTACGGAACCGACTGATCCCCCATGGACTCCAGATCACCTTCCGACCAACACAATTTGGACCCAACCAGGACTACCAGTACCTGCAACAAATCCGCAGCCTCCAGCAACCATTCCTGAAGAAGGGCCTGTGCCCGAAACGTCGAATCTCCTGTTCCCTGGATGCTGCCTGACCTGCTGTGCTGTTCCAGCAATAAAGTTTCAACTGTCCCCATGACTTGTCCGGACTTGTCCTACCTGCCTATCTCCTTTTCCACCTATCCACTCCACCCTCTCCTCCCTGACCTATCACCTTCATCCCCTCCCCCATTGTACTCTATGCTACTTTCTCCCCACCCCCACCCTCCTCTAGCTTATCTCTCCACGCTTCAGGCTCACTGCCTTTATTCCTGATGAAGGGCTTTTGCCCGAAACGTCGATTTCGAAGCTCCTTGGATGCTGCCTGAACTGCTGTGCTCTTCCAGCACCACTAATACAAATATTTCTGCCAGGGTCCCCACAATTTCCTCCCCAGCTTTCTACTATGTCCTGAGATACACCTGATCAGGTCCGGGAGATTTATCCACCTTTATATTTTCTAAGATCTCCAGCACTTCCTCTTCTGAAGTGTGAACTATTTTCAAAACATTAATATTTATTTCCCTCTGTTCTCTAGCCTCCATATCTTTCTCCACGGTAAAAGCTGGCATGAAATATTCCATTCAATATCTCTCCCAACACCTGAGGTTCAACAGAAAGATGACCTATTTAATCTTTAAAGGATCCTACTCTCTCATTAGTTGCTCTTTTTCTCTCAATATACTTGTAAAATCTCTTTGGATTATCCATAACCTCATCTACCAAGGTGATTTCATATCCCCTTGGTTAGAAGAATGAGGGAGGGGTTTCATACAAACTTATGAAAATTCTGACAGGATTGACAGAGTAAACGCAGAAATGATATTCCTGAAGACTGGGGAGTTCAGAACCAGGGATCACAATCAAAGGATATGGGGTTGGCCATTCAGGACTGAGCTGAGGAGAAACTTCTTCACCCAGAGAGCAATGACCCAATGGAAACAGAAAGTAGTTGACGTCAAAACATGGAATTTTTCAGAAATGATTCAGATATAGCTCTCAGGGATAAAGGGATGAAAGAGTATGAGGAGAAAGCTGGAACAGGGGTCTGAGTTGGATGATTAGCCAGGATCATTTGAATGGGAAAGCAGGTCAAAGAGTGGAATGGCTTCAATTTTCCAAATTTCATTCTCAGATATATTTCAGGATGAGACTCAAAACATCATAGAGAACAATCAAAGAGCAGAGCCTGGCTGTGGTTGATGGATCGAGTCATAAAGATGTACAGCATGGAAACAAACCCTTCGGTCCAACTTGTCCATGCCAGCCAGATATCTTAAATTAATCTAGTCCCATTTGCCAGCATTTAACCCTTATCCCTCTAAACCCTTCCTATTCATGTATCCACCCAGATGCCTTTTAAATGTTGTAATTGTACCAGCCTCCACCACTTCCTCTGGCAGCTCATTCCATACACACACTACCCTCTGTGCGAAAAGGTTGCCCCTTAGGTCCCTTTTAAATCTTTTCCCTCTCATCCTAAGCCTAAGCCCTCTAGCTTTGGACTCCCCCATCCTGGGGAAAAGACCTTGCTATTCCTCATATCCATGCCCCTCATGATTTTATAAACCTCTATCAGGTCACCCCTCAGCCTCCGACGTTCCAGGGAAAACAGCCCCAGCCTGTTCAGCCTCTCGCTACAGCACAAACTCCCCAACCCTGGCAACATCCTTGCAAATCTTTTCTGAACCCTTTCAAGTTTCACAACATCCTTCCGATAGCAGGGAGACCAGAACTGAATGCAATATTCCAGAAGTGGTAAAAACAATGGCTGCAGATGCTGGAAACCAGATTCTGGATTAGTGGTGCTGGAAGAGCACAGCAGTTCAGGCAGCATCCAAGGAGCAGTGAAATCAACGTTTCGGGCAAAAGCCCTTCATCAGATATTCCAGAAGTGGCCTAACTAATGTCCTGTATAGCTGCAACATGACCTCCCAACTTTGAAACTCAATGCCCTGATATAGTGAAGGAGATTTGGGTCCTTGCTAGTGGAATATAATGAGCTTTCAATCATGCGGCAAAACTGGTGTGACCTGGAGCAGAGTTGATGGTCAATAAAGAGACAAGAAATGTATCTGTCTAAACTATTCCTTGTAGTAGCAAGTTCCCTACTCTAACTGACTTTTCTTCTGAATTCCCCATTGGACTGGGTCATGGAAACCTTCTCTCCATAGCCCCTGGTTTTGGTTTACTCCATGAGTGAAAATATTTTCCCTGCACATACTCTCTCCAACCCCACCTTGATGTTAACATCAGGTCAGCCTTCAGCCTTCTGTTTTCTAGAGAGAATTGAGAAAAAGCTCTAGACTATTCAACCTTTTCTGATCATTTCATCCATTCAGCGCTGACAGGGTCAAAGAAAATTGGAGCAGGAATTATTTTTTATTCATTCATGGGATGAGGGCATCGCTGGCTAGGCCAGCACTTATTGCCCATGCCTAATTGCCCAGAGGGCAGTTAAGAGTCAACCACATTACTATGGGTCTGGAGTCACATGTAGGCCAGACTAGGTAAGGATGGCAGTTTCCTTCCCTGAAGGACATTAGTGAACCAGGTGGGTTTTTCCAACAATTGACAATGGATTCATGATCATCGTTATATTCTTAATTCCAGATTTTTTTGCTGAATTAAAATTCCACCATCTGCCGTGATGGGATTCAAACTCAGGGTTAGAGAATTCCAAAGTTCCCCACACTCCAAGTGGAGAGATTCCTTCTCATCCCAGTCCTGAATGGCCTAAGCCTTATTTTAGAGTCCCCTGACTCTAAAAGCCCCAATCCTCCACAACTGGGGGAGAAACATCCTTCCTGCAATCATTTGATCAAGCCCAATAAGAACTTCAACAAAATGACCTCCCATTCTTCTGAACTCTCGGGAGTACACGTTCAGTATCCTCAATCTCTCTCCTTCACAGGACAGTCCCATTTCCAGGGGTCAGTCTGGATAACACATGCTGCTCTTCCTCTACGACAAGTACATCCTTCATGAGCAAGCAGACCAGAACTGTACACAATACTCCAGGGATGGTCCCACCAAGGTACTATACAAATGCAGACTTAATCAAGTCTCAGTGTGGCACTGAGAAAAAGCACAGCAGGTCAGGCAGCATCTGAGGAGCAGAAGAGTTGATGTTTTGGGCACAAGCCCTTCATCAGGAGGGTCCTGCCTGGTACATCAACTCTCTTGCTTCTCAGATGCTGCCTGACCCCCTGTGCTTTTTCCAGCGCTGTACTTTATCGACCTTTGACTCCAGCATCTGCAGTCCTCACTATCGCCTGCTATACAAATGCAGCAAATCATACTGACAACGGTACTCCAATCCACTTGCAGTAAAGGCCAAAATGCCATTAACATTCCATCTGCCTGGTGTATCTGACTGACTCATGACCATGGATTATCAAGTCCCTACGCACAGCAATGTCTCTCTCACCATTTAAGAAATATTCTATTTCTGTTTTTCCAGCCAATGTGCATAACTTCACATTTTTCTACATCATGTGCCATATTCTTGCCCACTCACATAGCCTCTCGAAACCCCCTTGAAGTCAAACTCCTCATATCACATAATCCCATTCAGTTTTGTGTCATCAGCAAATTTGGAAACATCACATTTGGCCCATACATCCTGATATATTCCCTTACAACCTGCTCAGAGATGCTCTGGAACAGGTGGGACTTGAATCTGGACCTCCTGGCTCAGAGATAGGGACAATACCACCACACAACTGGACCTTCCAAGACCCCAAATCCACCTCATTTCTGAACTGCCTATCTTGGTTCTAGACTTCCTAAACAGGGGAAACATCTTACTTGCATATCCCTTTCAATATTTTGTAGATATTTTAAAATCAGATGTTCAGATGTGTTTTGGCACATTCCTGGAGCAGGTAGAATTTGAACCCAGCTCTTTCTGCTCAGAGATAGAGACTCTAGAACAAGAACTCTTTTTAATGTATTTTGTGCCATGCAATTTGGGGAAATATGGAGGAATCACAGGTAGATCATTTCTAATCAACCTGTTCAGTGATATTGTTACACCCCTCTGGAACAGGTAGGACTTGAACTCAGAACCCCCTTGTTCAGAGATAGGGTCACTACCAACGTGCTACTAGATCTCTAGCCCCAGAGCCAGGATATTTCTGAATGAACCCGTTCAGAGGTGTTACAGCACACTCCTGGAACAGGTAGGACTTGAACCCTGTCTTATTGAATTCTTCGAGGAGGTGACCAAGCATGTGGATGAGGGTAGAGCAGTGGATGTAGTGTACATGGATTTTAGTAAGGCATTTGATAAGGTTCCCCATGGTAGGCTTATGCGGAAAGTCAGGAGGCATGGGATAGAGGGAAATTTGGCCAATTGGATAGAAAACTGGCTAACCGGTCGAAGGCAGAGAGTGGTGGTAGATGGTAAATATTCAGCCTGGAGCCCAGTTACAAGTGGAGTTCCGCAGGGATCAGTTCTGGGTCCTCTGCTGTTTGTAATTTTTATTAATGACTTAGATGAGGGAGTCGAAGGGTGGGTCAGTAAATTTGCAGATGATACGAAGATAGGTGGAGTTGTGGACAGTGAGGAGGGCTGTTGTCGGCTGCAATGGGACTTAGATATGATGCAGAGCTGGGCTGAGGAGTGGCAGATGGAGTTCAACCCTACCAAGTGTGAGGTTGTCCATTTTGGAAGGACAAATAAGAATGCGGAATACAGGGTTAATGGTAGGGTTCTTAGTCAGGTGGAGGAACAGTGGGATCTTGGGGTCTATGTACATAGATCTTTGAAGGTTGCCACTCAGGTGGATAGAGTTTGTAAAAAGGCCTATGGTGTATTAGCGTTCATTAGCAGAGGGATTGAATTCAAGAGTCGTGAAGTGATGTTGCAGCTGTACAGGACTTTGGTTAGGCCACAGTTGGAGTACTGTGTGCAGTTCTGGTCGCCTCACTTTAGGAAAGATGTGGAAGCTTTGGAGAGGGTGCAGAGAAGATTTACCAGGATGTTGCCTGGAATGGAGAGGAAGTCGTACGAGGATAGGTTGAGAGTTCTCGGCCTTTTCTCGTTGGAACGGCGAAGGATGAGGGGTGACTTGATAGAGGTTTATAAGATGATCAGAGGAATAGATAGAGTAGACAGTCAGAAACTTTTTCCCCGGGTACAACAGAGTGTTACAAGGGGACATAAATTTAAGGTGAAGGGTGGAAGGTATAGGGGAGATGTCAGGGGTGGGTTCTTTACCCAGAGAGTGGTGGGGGCATGGAATGCGCTGCCCGTGGGAGTGGTAGAGTCGGAATCATTGGCGACCTTTAAGCGGCATTTGGATAGGTACATGGATGGGTACTTAATCGAGGTTAGAAGTTCGGCACAACATCGTGGGCCGAAGGGCCTGTTCTGTGCTGTATTGTTCTATGTTCTATGTTCTAACCCAGACCTTCTGGCTTAGAGACAGGAACCCTAGCCCCAGAGCTGGAATATTTCTGAATGAACTTGTTCAGAGATGTTACGGCATACTTCTGGAGTAGGTAGGACTTGAACCCAGACCTCCTTGCTCAGAGACAGGGGCACTACCACCATGTTACAAGAACCCTAGCCCCGGAGCTGGAATATTCCTGAATGAACCTGTTACTTGTTCATTCAGGAATGACCATAGGGACATGGCCAGTGTGCCACAAGGACACTCGGCCTGTATCCAAATTGTTGTGATTAGCTGGGGTGCAATAACCGGCCTTTGCTGATCGACCACTTAAAACAAAACTACAGAGCCTCACAAAACCCAGTTAGCAAAGGGTATTACACTCTCTTCAGGCTGCACGCTTCATGCTGGGCTGCACAGAATGCTTGCAGCTCTTTGCTTATCCCTCTCCCCTCTCACTCGCGTCCTGAGTTATCTGCCACTCTCTTGCTGGTGCAAAGGGGAAGATGCAATGCGGCGGCTGTTCTGCGGAGCCCTCTTCCAGTTGAGTGAGCTGAGAATTGACCATTTACGCTTTCACCCAGCAACACCAGTTCTCCTCTCGCTCTCTCTCTCTCTCTCCTCTCACAGCTACCCTCAAGATATTCCCTGGAGCTTCCTTGCTGCACAATCAATTTCTCCGCTGATCTGTGACAGCGGTCCTTTTGATCATGATTGTTCCGAGCCATTCAGTTGAAAGCCGGCCGACACTTGCCTCTCACAATGGCCATGTGCTAACGGGCGCAGGCAGGTTCTTATTAACCGCGGTGAGGAAACCATTTCCATGGCACGCAATTAACTGCTGACAGGGAGGCTGCTGCTTCTCTGTGCCGAACTGTTCGGCAGCGAGGATGGAAAGCAACATTGATGTTGTTATTTTAAAGGAATCAGCAGAAAACGCTTGTGCCTGCCTGCCTTTTGATGGCATGGCATTGCATTCTCCAGGGCAGAGGGAATAGTGAGTCTTTGAAATACGCGGGAGATTCAGCGTTAGCGGAATCGCAGTCGGAATGCTTTCACATCCCCACTCTGAAAATCGCTGCGACTTTTCTTTTGTTGCATTTAGAAGGAGGAGGGTATGTGCTCATTGTATTATCGCTGGACTATTAATCCAGGCAACCAGTTATTGTTCTGGGAATCTCGATTCAAATCCCATCCTGGCAGAATATTACAAAATAAAATTGCAATCAGGTGTCTAATGATGATTGTTGGAAGAACCCATCTGGTTCAGTAATGTCCTTGAGGGATGGAAACTGCCATCCTTACCTGGCCTGGCTTACAGACCCAAAGCAATGTGGTTGACTCTCAACTGCTTTCTGGGCAATTAGGGATGGGTAATAAATGCTGCCTGGACAGCAACACCCACACTCCATGAATGAATAACAAAAAACTAACCACCAGTCATAAAAATACCCGTAGCCTATTCAATATTTGTAAGCAAAGCCTATTAAGGGAAATGTGAGCCATCAAAAGTGAGTGGGAGGTATGGAGAGCAGGAAGGGACAAAATGTAAATGGAGTTGGAGGGAGAGATAAAGCATTGTATCCCCTGCGGTGCCCACCTCTCTTGATAAGGGTATCAAACGCACTAATGTACACCATGCACTCCCTCTCCAAAGTCTGCCAGGCTCACATGTAACCATGGAAGAGGGATGGTTGGCATTTATAACTAAATTCTGAGCTTTTGAGTGGTGCCTGTACCCAGGTGTTTGATGCAGCAGCATGACAGTCCTTTATCAGTTACTGAAAGACAGATATTGGTCATGGAATACTTGGCACAGGAGGAGGCCATTCAGCCCCACATGGCTCTGACTGTAGCTTTGAAAGAGCTATCAAATTAGTTCCTCCCCCCACTGCCTCCTACCCAGCTCTTGCCCCACAGCCCTGCAACATTTTCCCTTTTCATGAATATATCCTTTTGCAAGTTACCACTGCCTCTGATTTCCTTGACCCTTTTGTTCCAGGACACTTTTTAACAATTCCATGCTTTTGGAGAGGCAAGGATTAAGGATAGTCAGGATACGTTTTGTGCGAGGGAAATCATGTCTCACAAACGTGACTGAGTTTTTTGGGGAAGTAACCAAGAAGATTGATGAGGCCAGAGCGATAGACGTTGTTTACTTGGACTTGAGTAAAGGCTTTGACAAGGTTCCACATGTTAAGCCAATTAGCAAGATGGGATTCAGACAGAGCTTGCCAATTCGATACAAAAATGGCTTAATGGTAGAAAACAGAGGATGATGGTGGAGGGTTGTTTCTCAGTCTACAGGCCTGTTACAATGTGTTCCACAGGGATTGGTGCTGGGTCCACTTTTGTTTGTCATTTACATAAACAACTTAGATGAGAGTATAGGAGGCATGGTCAGTAAGTTTCTGGATGACACCAAAATTGGTGGTACATTGCACAGTGAAGAAGGTTATCTATGATTACAGAGAGATCTTGATCAATTGGGTCAATGGGCTAAGGAGTGGCAAATGGACAAATGTGAGGTGTTGCATTTTGGTAAAACAAACAAGGGCAAAACTTGTACAATTAATGGTGGGGCGCTGGGTAGTGTTGTAGACCAGAGACCGAAGGATTCAGATGCATAATTCGTTGAAATTTGTGACATATATCAACAGGATGGTTAAGAAGGCAATTAGCATGCTTGCCTTCTTTGCTCAGACCTTGGAGTATAAAGTTGGGATGTCATTTTGAGGTTGCACAGAATGCTGTTAAGGCCTTTTCTGGAGTACTGTGTATCGTTCTGATTGGCCCGCGATAGGAAGGATGTTATTAAATTGGAGAAGGTTCAGGAAAGATTTACCAGCATGTTGCCAGGAATTGACAGGGGTTTGAGTTATAAGGCAGGCCACTGATCAACACATTCGGGGGAACAATGCATGCAACAGGGTCAATGGATGGGAGGTAGTGGTGGAGTGGTAATGGCATTGACTTAGTAAGTAGGAGTCTAGGCCAATGCTCTGAGGGAATGGGTTCAAAATCCAGCATATAAGATGATGGAAGTTAAGACTCAACCAATGTATCTGGAACATCAGGGGTGCCCCTCTGATGCAGCGCAGGGTTCAAGTCCCACCTGCTCAAGACATGTGTTAATGACATCTCTGAACAGGCTGATTAGGAAAATACATATTTCTGGAATATAAGGTTCATTTCAGTCTTAGCTATCATCAATTACCATTCTAAAGTCCACCTGGTTTGCTAGTATCAGTTTCTTCAGTATAGGAAATCTGCCATACTTATCTGGTCTGGCCTTCAACTGAGCACAATGTGATTAAATGGGAAAGCTACAGGGCCAATGAGTGATGGTAACAATTGTTGGCCATGCCACTGATGCTCACATCCCATGCAAAGAATCAAGAAAAATGACTACAAATCAGGCATGGAGGTTGTTATATGCACTACAATCAGTGCTTTCTTGGTTTAGCATCCTCAAGGGCCTACATAGATTAGCATAGTCAGATTCTCATCTCCCTGAAGAATCACTTGTATTAAACAAGGTAAAGGTTACTACATCTCTGGAACTATTTGCAAGTTACAATTGGACTGTAGATCCTTACAGAGACTGTTAAGAGCACTTGGTTTTAGTTTGAGACTCTTTCGCGATCCTTAATTCTTCTCATCACCAGACCTTATGACATAATTTCAGTCAATGATACTTAAGGCATTGAATTACTCTTAACCCTTTCAAAGAAACAAAGAAAATTTACAGCCCAGGAACAGGCCCTACGGCCCTCCAAACCTGAGCCGATCCAAATCTACTGTCTAAATCTGTCGCCCAATTCCTAAGTACCTGTATCCCTCTGCTCCCCACCTACTCATGCATCTGTCCAGACGCATCTTAAATGAACCTATTGTGCCTGCCTCTACCACCTCTGCTGGCAACGTGTTCCAGACACCCACCACCCTCTGTGTAAAGTACTTGCCATGTGTATGCCTCTTAAATTTTTCACCTCTCACCTTGAAAGGCCCACACTTAACATAGGTAAGGCCTCTTCTGGAGGACTGCATATAGTTCTGATGGTCCCACTATACGAAGGATGTTATTAAATTGGAGACGGTTCACAAAAGATTTACCATGATGTTGCCAGGAATGAACGTGGGTTTGAGTTATAAAGATAGGCCACTGATCAACACATTCAGGGGGATTACCTGGGGGTTGTCCTCGGCTTCATGTTGTAAGATGGGACCTCACCTTCGTCCTCTTACATTAGGTAAGATTTCTGATTCATTTGTGCTGGGTGAAAACTGTTAAAACTTTTTCGAAAGGGCATTAAAGCAGAAAAAGACTGCAACAGAAAGGAAATAATGTCACCTGGGAAAACAAGTAGAGGGAGGAGGCAGAAAATGGAGTTTGTCAACATGCGGTGATTGATGGCTACTCACAGAGAGGTGCCACAACATGAGGTGGATGTGAAATTGCCACAGAATATGCTTTCTCCTGGAGCACCAATGTGCAGGCTGCCTCGCAGGAAGTGACACTCTGGGGTTAATGCTGTTTAGAATCCCGTGGAACCTAGCGGCAGATGGAGGTGAATCCGGCATAGCTGAAAGAGGCTGCCAAAACAAGGCTGCAGAAAAAAGACCTGGCTCTTCACAAGCAGAGGCTGTCTCAAAGGAGAAAGTGAGGACTGCAGATGCTGGAGATCAGAGCTGAAAATGTGTTGCTGGAAACGTGCAGCAGGTCAGGCAGCATCCAAGGAACAGGAGAATCGACATTTCAGACATGAGCCCTTCTTCAGGAATGAGGAAAGTGTGCCAAGCAGGCTAAGATAAAAGGTAGGGAGGAGGGACTTGGGGGAGGGACGTTGGAAATGCGATAGGTGGAAGGAGGTTAAGGTGAGGGTGATAAGGTGAGGGTGATAAGGTGAGGGTGATAGGCCGGAGTGAGGGTGTGGGCGGAGAGGTCAGGAAGAAGATTGCAGGTTAGGAAGGTGGTGCTGAGTTCGAGGGTTGGGACTGAGACAAGATGTGGGGGAGGGGAAATGAGGAAACTGGAGAAATGTGAGTTCATCCCTTGTGGTTGGAGGGTTCCTAGGTGGAAGATGAGGCGCTCTTCCTCCAGCCGTTGTGTTGCTATGGTCTGGCGATGGAGGAGGCCAAGGACTGCATGACCTTGTTGGAGTGGGAGGGGGAGTTGAAGTGTTGAGCCACAGGGTGGTTGGGTTGGTTGGTCCGGGTGTCCCAGAGGTGTTCTCTGAAACGTTCCGCAAGTAGGCGGCCTGTCTCCCCAATATAGAGGAGGCCACATCGGGTGTAGCGGATGCAGTAAATGATATGTGTGGAGGTGCAGGTGAATTTGTGGCAGATATGGAAGGATCCCTTGGAGCCTTGGAGGGAAGTAAGGGGGGAGGTGTGGGCGCAAGTTTTGCATTTCTTGCGGTTGCATGGGAAGGTGCCGGGAGTGGAGGTTGGGTTTGTGGGGGCTGTGGACCTGACGAGGGAGTCACGGAGGGAGTGGTCTTTTCGGAACGCTGATAGGGGAGGGGAGAACTGTTAGAGGTGTAGTCACTGGAACAATGTAGGAAACTACAGGAACAGAGCCATATAGCAACTCGGTGGAACCATTGGTGACCTGGCAACCTCTTCTGTATTTACCACCAACCTATGTCAAGTTGTTACATGTCCACTGCTTACATTGCACATCCACTGACTTATGTTGAAACTGCACCTTGCAATGGCCCCCTTGTCCTCACATTTCTTTAACTTTCACACTGAGGGGATCACTAGCTATTTGTTCCCAGCCCTACTTTCCATGGTGAAAGTGCTACCTGATTGAACCCATGTAAATCCACTCTGACAGAGACACACCCAAATGGGTAGTTGACCCAGCGATACTGAAGGGACAGTGGTATCATTCTGAGTCAGGGTGGTGTGTGGCTTGGAAGAAAACTCGCCAGCCGCAATGCTCCCATGCCTCTGTCACCCTCGTCTGTTAAGTGCTGCAGGTCACAGGTTGGAAGTTACAGTTGTAAAAGGATTGGCAAATTGCTCGAGTGAATCACGTAGATGGCACATACCAAAGGTGGAGGAGAGCACGTGGGTGTCAGTGGTTAGGGTGACTATCAAGCGAGCTGCTTCATCCTGGGTGATGTTGAGCTTGATTACATTAGATGAGATCCCCTACATTATGGAAACAGGCCCTTCAACCCAACAAGTCCATATCGACCCTCTGAAGAGTAACCCACCCGGACCCATTCTCCATATTCACCCCTGACTATAGGCAATTTACCATGACCAATTCACCTAACATGCACATCTTCTGGGTTGTGGGAGGACACCAGAGTACCCGGAAGAAACCCACACAGACACGGGGAGAATATGCAAACTCCACACAGTCATCCGAGGCGGGTGTGAAGGCAGTAGTGCTAACCACTGAGCCACCGTGCTGCCCAAAATCTTGATTGTTTGAGAAACTGCATGGATCTAGGCAAGTGAGAAATATTGCTGAAAAATGTGTTGCTGGAAAAGTGCAGCAGGTCAGGCAGCATCCAAGGAGCAGGGGAATCGACGTTTCGGGCATAAGCCCTTCTTCAGGAATGAGGATCCACAGTTTGCACAGATGCACACTAACCCAGAGTCCATGAACTAGGCTTTGATCCAGTATTTAAATAAAGTCATGGCCCCTTTTTTTACGACAAGACTAATTCTCGGCTGTTTGTGCTGGGGAGGTCAAGTTGCCCAGATCTGATTATATGGATTTGAGATTGATTTCCTGAGTTCATCCACCCCAGACCTTCCCTATTGCCTGTCCCACTTGTAAGCCACTAAACTTGGCAAATGGAAAATAGGCTCCTGTGTAAGAACAATGGAAGCCAATTCATTAAAGCTGTCAAAAGGGAACTGGATACATACTTGAGAGGAGAAATTTGCAGGGCGACAGGGAGAAAGTGGAGGTAGTCAGGCTAATTGGACAGTACTTGAACAGAGTTGACATAGCCATGATAGTTCAAACAGACTCCTTATGTGGTGTATTCGTCTGAGCCTTAACATAACATACTCTCATCTATCTCACATTAAACCATAATGGAGTTGCGATGGGAAAGCTGCCACTGGAGCACAGTAGCTACTGCCCAGTGTCCTAGATTAGTGCAGGTTATTCCAGCGCTGACAATGAGGAACCCCTGGCTGAAACTGAAGTCCCAACAACCAACAGGAGTGCATTGCTCACCTAAAGAAGCACTTCAAGTGAGGATGCAAGACAGTGTGTTGCAATTGCTCCTGCCATTCTTATTTAAATAAAAGTTTACACCATTTCCAACTCAAATGCCTTTCTATCTCTTGCTTGCCTTGTATTGAACACCTCTGGGTTTCACTGCTAAAACATCTTTTGAGAGCTTCTAAATTTTGTTTCATGGAGTGTGGCAAGTCTTATTGGACATCCCTAATTATTATTGATCTGTGTTGACAGGGCCTTTGCTGAGGGCAGTTAAGAGTCGAGCACATTGCTGTGGGTCTGGAGTCATGTGTAGGCCAGACTGGGTGACGATTGCAGATTTCTTTAAGGTCGTTAGTGAACCAGATGGGCTTTTGTGACCTTTAAGAATGGCGCCATTACTCAATCATGCATTAAATTTCATACTTATTCTTAATTAATTGTATTTATTAATTAATTGAATTTAAATGGCACGATCGAAGTGGTGGGATTTGAGCATGCATCCCGAGAGCACTAAGTCTGGGTTTCCAAATTACTAGCCCAGTGTTGCACTAAAATCTCCCCCATGTGACATAAATTTGTTGCAAATTGAAGCCAAATTAGAACCTTTAAAAGTGGGATTGCCATGGGCCATTTTGCATTGCTAATTTGGTTCTAATAAGGAAGTGATAGATTGAAATGTCACTGAGCACTATCGGCTACACTGGGTCACAGCACTCACTGCTGGCTTTAAAGTGGAAAATGCCTGTCACTGATTCATTTATTTCACACATATACTAATATATTTCTCATATCATCCTGTGCGTCATCACTAATCAGAAACTGAACTGGACTAGCCATATAAATACTGCAACTGCAACAGCAAGTCAAGAGGCTGGGAATTCTGCAGCGAGTAACTCACCTCCTGACTCCCAAAAACCTGTCCCCACTATCTAAAAGGCACAAGCCAGAATTGTGATGGAATACTCCCCACTTGCCTGGATGGGTGCAACTCTAACAACACTAAAGAAGCTTGACATCATTCAGGACAAAGCAGCCCACTTGATTGGCACCACGTCCCATTTTCAGCATTCACTTCCTTCATCGGCTGCCCACATTGGCAGCAGTGTGTACCATCTACAAGATGCACTGTAGCAACTTGGTAAGGCTCTCCAGACAGGGTCAGGACCAGAGATCATAGCCCAAGATCACCTCTGGATCTAGTCAGAAGTCACACGACACTGGGTTATAAATCAACAAGTTTATTTGAAATCACAAGCTTTTGGAGAGCTGATGAACAAGCAGTGCTCCGGAAGCTTCTGATTTCAAATAAACCTGTTGGATTATAACCTGGTGAAAGTGAGGACTGCAGCTGCTGGAGATCAGAGTCGAGAGTGTGGTGCTGGAAAAGCACAGCAGGTTGGGAAGCATCTGAGGAGCAGGAGAGGACTATAACTGGTGTTATGTGACTTCTAACCTTCTCCACCCCTATCCAACACTGGCACCTCCACATCATACCGATGGATATACTGAACGTGTATGTGTGGGTGTGTCTGTACATGTGTGTGTGCATCTGTGTGTCTGTGTATGTGCGCGTATCTGTGTACGTGTATGTGTCTCTGCGTGTGTGCGTGTATCTGTGCATGTGCATGTCTGTATGTGTGAGTCTTTGCATGTGCATGTCTGTGCGTTTGCGTATGTCTGTGCGTGTGTGTATGTGCGTGCATGTGAGTGTGTGTGTGTGTGTATGCATGTCTGTGCGTATGGTTGTGTCTGTGTGTGCGTGCGTGTGTGTCTGTGTGTGTGTATCTGTGCATGTGTGTGACTGTGCCGGTGCATATGAATGTGTGTGTGTGTGTATCTATGCATGTCTGTGTCTGTCTGTCTATGTGTGTCGATGCATGTGTGCGTGTGTCGGTGTGTGTGTGTGTGTGTTGGAGGGGGTCTATGCGTGTGTCAGTGTGTGTGTTATGTGTGTGCGTGTGTGTATGGGATGTGGAGTCCTAGATGCTGTAAAATGCTGAAGTGGTAAATGAGGTTTGACCCCTGAACTTGCATCCAGCTACATTGGAATACAGCAGCACACTCTTGACAGAAATGTCAACATGGGAGCAAGATGCTTGATTGAAAATGGCAAGCAACTGGTTTTGTTATTATCCTCAAATTACTGTCATTGCAAAATCCTGGAACTCCCTCCCTGACAGCACTGTAGATATCCCTCATCCCATGGACTGCAGTGATTCAAATGGTCAGCTCATTACCACCTTCTCATGGGTAACTTCGGATGTGCAATAAATGCTGACCCAGCCAATGGCACCCACGTCCCATGAATGAATGTAAAGAAATGGCTTGGCTAACACAGTAACTTCAGCAACCCCCCAACTCCCTGACCTCGAAGCAATGACTCAAAATTAAATTCATTAACAAAACAAAATATAAAATGTCATGACTGTGGAATATTAAGGTTCATCTTGTGCTTTGTTTGAAAAAAGCTTCACAGTTAATTGTGGAACTGCACTTTAATTCAGAAAAAATAATATTGCAACAAATCCTGAAGGTCTTCCAATAAATCCCAGGAGTATTACTAATGTGTTGAGGCTGGCAAAGCTCCAAAGGTGATTGGAGCAAAGAATGCCATTGTTAAAAGGCACTTGTACAGGCAAAAGAGTTTTTTAAAAAATCACATTATCATCAGAAGTTGAACTATTCAACAATTCACCAATTCCTAGAAGCAAATGATAATAGCCAGGCTGTGAAATCGATACTGAAGCTGAAGGGGTCCTATTCTACTCTGCAATGTTACTGAATAAAGATTAATTACTCTTGAGGTTCCCTTAAAAGTAAAGAGGCACTGTCAGCGGGGTACCGTGGTTTCTGTCCGGTCTCTATGTACACAATGATGACAGTCATGTAACAAATTTAAGATGAGCACATTTGGGCTTTCCTCAACCCCCTCCTCCTGGCTGTTTCATGCTCCTTGAAAGTGGAGTCGCAGGTAGATAGGATAGTGAAGAAGGCATTTGGTATGCTTTCCTTTATTGGTCAGAATATTGAGTACAGGAGTTGGGAGGTCATGTTGTGGATGTACAGGACATTGGTTAGGCCACTGTTCGAATATTGCGTACAATTCTGGTCTCCTTTCTATCAGAAAGATGTAGTGAAACTTGAAAGGATGTTGTCAGGGTTGGAGGATTTGAGCTTAGGGAGCGGCTGAACAGGCTGGGGCTGTTTTCCCTGGAGCGTCGGACGCTGAGGGGTGACCTCATAGAGGTTTACAAAATTATGAGGGGCATGGATAGGATAAATAGGCAAAGTCTTTTCCCTGGGGTCTGGGAGTCCAGAACTAGAGGGCATAGGTTTAGGGTGAGAGAGGAAAGATATAAAAGAGACATAAGGCGCAACTTTTTAATGCAGAGGGTGGTACGTGTATGGACTGAACTGCCAGAGGAAGTGGTGTAGGCTGGTACAATTGCAATATTTAAAAGGCATTTGGATGGGGTATATGAATAGGAAGGGTTTGGATGGATACGGGCCAGGTGCTGGCAGGTTGGACTAGATTGGGTTGGGATATCTAGTTGGCATGGACAGGTTGGACTGAAGGGTCTGTTTCCATGCTGTACATCTCTATGACTCTATGATTGCAGTCCTTAAAACCCCTCACTTCATGGAAGCCTATGGAGTGAATCTTAACAGGAGCCTCCTGATCCCAGCACTGGTTGAGGGACAATTCCAGATCAGGAACCCAGAAGTTGTTATGTCCAAATGTTGAACTTGAATGGTGGTGGGGGGGGGGGGGGGGGGGGGGGGGGCGCTGGGGGGTGGTGGCTAATCGGCAAACTGACACCAATTTAAGACTGAGATGAGAGGGAATTTCTTCTCTCAGAGGGTTGTGAGTCTTTGGAAGTCCTTGTGTATATTTAAGACTGGGATCGACAGATTCTTGGTTAGTCAACGAATCAAGGATCACGGGTAAAGGTCAGGAAAGTGGACGTAAGAAATGTTGGATCAGTCATGATCCTACTGAATGGCAGAGCAGGCTGGAGGGGATGAACGGCCTACTTTACTGTCTTATTAATGATGTAATATTTTAGCAAGAAGGTATTATCTGCTTCGATTGATCCATCTAACTCACCCAACTTTGCCCCGAAAGGGCCAAAGAAAAGCTTGAATTCTGACAGTGGCACAAGGCTGTCTCTAAACCCTTTATAGTCAATGTAATAACCATGAGGTGTATCCACTTCTGTAATGTTTACCTTGACCCTCCCTGCCTTCCATGAGCAGTAATTGGTGTCTCCACCACACTCAAGTGGATACAGAGGAAAGCAGTTTTCTGTTGATAATTTAATGGTGGACATTGGTGGGGCCGGGGCGGGGAATGTAGGATGGTGGCAGCATCAACCACAGACCCCAATCCCATTCTCCCTCCCTGCTATCAAAGGGGTACATGTCCTGTTTCAAAAACAAGAAGAGATGGAGAAACTCAGCAGGTCTGGCAGCATCTGCAGAGGGCGGGGGGAGAGAGAGAGAGAGAGAGAGAAGTAGAGTTGATGTGTTGAGCACAAAATATGTTTTCTCTTTGGAACTACCTACAGTGATTTACACTGTGCCGCACCTACTTTACACTATTGGCAGAGGCAAAAGGGGCTAGATAAATGCAACATGTTGTTATTACTGAGCCACAATTCGGAGGGGAAGCTTGGTTGCTTTTCCCCACTCCCTAACCGACATTGATTGTACAAACCGCTTGCCTACTGTCTTTGCCAAATTTAACACAGAATTCCGCTTCTGCACCGATTGATCTATGTGCCTCTTTGCAGAGAGGAAGAAATAATGTCGCACACAGGTCCTGTTTGTCCACCTCTCCTGTGCTCAAATTGCATTGCATTAACCGCATCATTGTTCTTATGCTGTCCCCACACAAGGTGACCCGCATAGCTAGCTCTGAGCCAAACAATTCCCTTTCCTCCCGAGAGATTTTAACGCTCCAAGTTCACCCAAGATGTGAACTACCTCGCTTGCATTTCTCATTTATTCAAGGACATCATCTGTTCAGGGTTAATGGACATTGTCCTGGGTCAGTGATCTGATGGTCCCTGAGAAATGTCTGAGCTTGCTTGAGAGAACTGAGGTCATGTCTGCTCAGTTACGTGATGCTGTGGTGCCTCAAGAGGCACAACACACTGAGACTCAAGTGATAAGATCAAGAGAGATAAATAGAATCCCCACTGTGCTGAAGCAGGCCATTCAGCCCATTGAGTTCACAACGACCCTCTGAAGAACATCCCACCCAGACCCAGATTAGCATGTCCAATCTGCATATCTTTGATCTGTGGGAAGGAACCCACATAGACATGGGGAGAATGTGCAAACTCCACACAGAGAGTCACCCAAGGGTGGATTCAAAGCCAGATCCCTGGTGCTGTGAGGCAACAGTGCTAACCACTGAGCCACCGTGCTATTCCAAAGTGTGATCAAGTGTATCCAGGCCCAGGAATCAAGATAGAGAGCTTTGATTTGACAGCAATGTTACTCAATTGTGTTCTGTCACACATGAGGGAGGTGATGGCCGAGTGGTATTTTAGCTGGACTGTTAATCCAGGGAGCCAGACAATGTCCTGGGGGATGTGGGTTCAGATGGCGGAATTTGAAGTTAATAAAAAAAAATCTGGAATTAAGAGGTGAATGCTGACCCTCAAGCAAAAAACCCATCTAATTCACTAATGGCCTTTAGGGAAGGAAACCACGGTGCTTACCTGGCCTACATGTGAGTTCAGACCCACAGTAATGTAGTCGACTCTTAATTGCTCTTTAGGCAATTAGGGATGGGTAATAAATGCTGGCTCAGTCAGTGATGCCCACATCTCATGAGTGAATAAAAAAACGTCCTGACTCCAGGCCCAACATCACAGAATTGCTGCGACACAGGAGGAAGCCATTCAGTCCAATGCACTCATGACATCACCTACTGAGTGTCTTACTTCGGCCATTCTCCTGTCTTCGCCCTGTACAGTCTTCCTTTTCAAACTTATAAAAATTTTTATTTGTTCCTAGGATGTGGCTATCGCCAGCCATGCCAGCATTGATTCCCTGTCCCTTATTGCCCAGAGGGTAGGTCAGTGGAGGTGTAGCCTTTTGGGGCCAATCAGGCAAAACCAGGTGAGGAAGGTGGTGAGGTGGGGGTGGTGGGCAAAGGGAAGGGAATGTGTCCATAATGAGAATGAAGGTTGATGATCGAAGGTGTCTTCCAGCAGAGACAGTCTTGTTGCTGGGTTGTGCCCCATCACCCTCAAACCTTGGGGTGAGGGGTGGGTGCAGAGACGTCAGTCTCTCCTGAGTCTCTCGTCTTTTTTTTAGGATTAGAGTGGTGCTGGAAAAGCACAGCAGGTCAGGCAGCATCTGAGGAGCAGGAAAATCGATGTTTTGGGCAAAAGCCCGTCATCGGGAGTCAGGCATTTGCCCGAAACGTCGATTTTCCTGCTCCTCGGATGCTGCCTGACCTGCTGTGGTTTTCCAGCACCACTCTCATCTAAGCTTTGGTTTCCAGCATCTGCAGTCCTCATCTTTGCCTCTCTTGTCTTTCTGCCTGGCCTTTCTGCTGCAGTTAATAATATCATGAAATGGTTGCTAAGAGCCTCAACTGGCCGAAGGAGAACTGCTCTGCCTACCCTGACCATGCGAAATGACCAGTGGTTGCAAGAAGACAAGAAGCTCTGCAGAGAGTTCCATCATTGTCCTCAGTGAATACTTCACCCTCAAGCCTTGCTGTACAAAATAAAGACAGGAACTAGTCATTCAACATCTTGCTATCAGTTTGATTTTGTCATGTCCAAAATAACTGCTGTGCTCTCTGAGATAGCGAACATGACTGCATTTTAGACAGTGATTCAGTGAACATGTTGTGTTTTAGGACATTGCCAAAAAGATGTGACAAGGAGCTGTTTCAATGCTAATGCTTTCCTTGGTTAGTGACAAAAAAAACCTGCCGATGCTGGAATCCAAAACAGACAGGCAGGAGGCTGGAAGAACACAGCAAGCCAGGCAGCATCAGGAGGTGGAGAAGTCAGTGTTTTGAGGGTACTCCTTCTTCAGGACGGCTTTCGAATGCTTTCTTTGAGCATTTTAAAGATTTGGACCATGCCCCCTACGTTCCTCGGCGGAGGTTCTAAAAGGACGTTGGCATACAACAACAACTTGCATTCATGCAGCTCCGCCAATGTAAAGAAGTTATAAAGCTTCACAGAAGCGTTATAAAGCAGACTTTGGCATCACTTCATGGGATATCACAACAGGCTGCCCAAGGCTTGGTCAAAGGAGAAAGTGATGTTAGAGATCAGTGTCAAAAAGTGTGGTGCTGGAAAAGCACAGCCAGTCAGGCAGCATCCGAGGAGCAGGAGAGTCGACGTTTCGGAAATAAGCCCTTCATCAGAACATGCTTGATGACGAGCTTATGCCTGAAACATCGACTCTCCTGCTTCTTGGATACTGCTTGACCTGCTGTTTTCTTTCCAGTGCCTCACTTTTTGACGAAGGTTTGGTCAAAGCTGAGAAAATAAATGAGAACTCAGACCCCACGCAGCTGAGACAGTGGATGACTAAAACTGGTGATGTTGAAAGGGCCAGAACTGAAGGAGGGCAGAGATCGCCAAGGGTTATAGAGTTGGAGGCAATTTCAGAAAGAGAGAGGAGTGAGGATAAGCAGGGGTTTGGAAACAAGAAGGAGAATTTTATTTTAAAAATCAAAATGTTGGCCTTTCTTTATTCATTCATGAGATGTGGGCTAGGTCAGCATTTATTGCCCATCCCTAATTACCCAGAGGGCAGTTAAGGGTCAACCACATTGCTGTAGGTCTGGAGTCACATATAGACCTAACCAGGTAAGGATGGCAGTTTCCTTCCCTAAAAGCATTTGTGAACCAGATGGGTTTTTCCACTAACAATCAACAACAGATTCATGGTAATTAATTCCAGATTTTTATATTGAATTCAAATTGTACCATCTGCCATGATGGGATTTGAACCTAGGTCTCCAGAACGTTACCGGGGGCTCCAGGTTAAAAGTGCAGTGATAATACCATTAGGCCATTGTCTCCCCTCGTCCATGAAACAATAGACCAGCAAAAAGCAGCATCTGTAGTAAAAACAGGAGAGCCCTTTTCATTGCTTTGCCCATGGTAGTTCAGATGACATATGTAATGGACAAAGTTTTATGCTTGCTGTGGAACTGGGGTTTTGTACAAAGGCATCTCCATTCTGTTGCAACCTAATTGCTCATTTGAAAGAGTTTGCAGCCTTACCAGTACTGACCATTCCTCAGTTCGAGGTGAGAAAGTTCCAGCAAAAAATCCTTTCTCTTTGAAGTCTTCTGAAGTAATACAAGCTGATCTTGATGACAGACATTTATAGGAATAATTATAACCAGATGTAGATAGAGATCTAATGAGCAGGAGAGTTATCCCCAGGGATCTGAGCAATACGTCTCCTTCAATTGACATCCAATTATCTAGTTCTGACCACTTTGTGATTGTGGGAGTTTGCTGAGTAGAAACTGGCACATTACACCAGTGACCACACTCCCAAAGCATCTCATTGGCTATTAATGCCTGGAGGCATCCTGAAGTTCAGAAAGCTGCTACAGAAATGCAAGTCTTTAACATCAATAGTTCATGAGGTAAGCTGATGGATCTGCACTCTGATCCACATTAAGATCTCACATGGCATCTCTCACAGTGAATATTTTTCTAGTTTCGGAGGAGATTACAGGTAATCATAAAATACCTGAATTAAGATGAGGAGCAAGACATTCAGGTTCCCTCTGAGAGGTGAAGTTCCTCCTCATTCCCATCTTCAATGGTACACCCCATACCTTGACAAAGAATCACCTTGTGTTTCCACAAGACAGGAAACATTCTCCCCATTCCCACCCTGTCAAGTCTCCTCAGGAGCTGATATGTCCAATAAGATGGTACAGGCCCAATCTGTTTCTCGTCAGACAACATCTTCATTCCTGGAAATTGCTGCAGAAACTCAGCAGCTCTGGTAGTATCTGTGGAGAAGCAGTGTCACTGGACCTGAAACATTAACTCTGCTTTCTCTCCACAAATGCTGCCAGACCTGCTGTGTTTCTCTATCTTCTTCTGTTTTTGTTTAAGATTTCCAACTTCTGCGGCTCAGGATGTTCTGCTATAACGCGCTTTTCGTTATTGCGATTTCACTCTAACTTGATTGACGAATTGGGGACTGTGTTTCTAAAGCACAAACTTTTAAAGCGTGTATTAGTTACAACCATTAGGTTAAATGGTGCAGCTATTACGCGATTTTCTTCTAAAACGGGATTTCATGAGAAGGGAACTGACTGTTCTTTATTTTATCATCATTCCAGGAATCGGTCTAGTGAGCTTTCCTGGACTGTTTCCAACACACGTATCCCTCTTAAAATAAGAGGACCACACCCTGTTAAGCTTGGCACTTGGAGGAAGTTGAGATGGTTGAATGTTAATATCTGACTGATACACATAAGGATCACTCATCTTTCATAGTCCTACTTAACAATGACATTTGTGGAAATCCCTTAGCTATGTGATGGGAAAGTAAAGAGATCATATAATATTTCAGCAAACTGAAAAAATGCAAAATTCCAACTTCTTTACTGGATTGTATATTAAATGACGTAACAGTGAATAATTTCACTAATTTCAACAACGAAAGAACGTATGAAAGGAGGCGTGCAAAGTCCATCATGTGCATACTTCACGTCATCCTTAATGACAGGCTTCCCACACAGTGTAAAGGCTTGATTTGTAGGTGGAAGTGGTTATGCTTAACTTTCTATTGCTGGAATTCATCAGGCAACTGTTAACTTAGTGAGGGAGGGGTGCAGGGAAGGGGAATTTTACTCTAATGAGCAGCTCAGTCCAGTTGGATTCACTGAATTGCTCTCTTCCAACCTGGTGAGGACAGAGACTCTGGTGAGATGCAAGAAAAGCCACAACGATGCAGGAAGATTGCTAGTGTCCTGTGCCTAGTCACTGTCTTCGCATTTGTATTGTTCAACTGCTCTAGAATTTGACATTGGGGTGGCATGGTGGCTCAGTGGTTAGTACTACTGCCTCTCAGTGCCAGGGTCCTGGGTTCGATTCCACCCTTGAGTGACTGTTAGTGTAGAGTTTGCAAATTCTCTCCATGGGTTTCCTCCCACAATCCTAAAATGTGCAGGTTAGGTGGATTGGCCATGCTAAATTGCCGATACTGTCCCGGGATATGCAGACGAGGTGAGTTTGCCATGGGAAATGCAGGGAGACAGGGATAGGCTGAGATTGTCTTTGGAGGGTCTGTGTGACCTGCCACTGCACTGTAGGGAGTCTATGATTCTAAATCATCCCGTGGTGTCCAGGGATGTATAGGTTACATGGATTAGATATGGTAAATATGGAGATGGGGTCTGGCTGGTTCTTGGTAGGATGCTCTTTGAAGGGCCAGATGGCCTCTTTCTGCACTGTAAGGATTCAATGTTTTTATACACCTACCTGAGGCATTAAAACATTGTGACTAAACTCTCTGTTGAGAAGTTAAACTTGAAGGAAAAATGGAAGAGAGTAAGTGACAGCTGGAGAGCTTTAGAGAGGGAATTCTAGAGCTCAGAGTCTAGGTAATTGAAGGTATGGGGTGATGCTCAAGAGGCTAGATTCGGAGGAATTTTCAGATCCTCGAATATTCTAGTACAGGAGGAGCATACAGATATTGGGAGCAGGGAGGTCATGACAGGATTTGACAACAGGTAAAAGAACATTAAATTGAGGCTTTGTTAGTCTGGAAGCCAGTGGAGATCAGTAATGGGACTTGATGTGAATTAGGATACAGGCAGCAGCTCACGTTGATGAAGGTTGGAAAGTGAGAGGCTGACCATGACAGTGTTACAGTCACTGAGCTGAGAGCTAACAAAGAAACAAAGACTCTCAGAGGCAGATGAACTATGGATGGAAGTGTGATACCTTGACATCACGTTTACGTACAGTAAATTCAGTCCAGCCTCAAACAATTGCATAAGTGACTGGAATAACACTTCACAATCCCTCCCCTCCTCCAACCTCCATCTGCCCAATCCAATCTTCACTTCCCCCTGTCCAGGAACAACCATTCTCTTCAGAGTCCATTTGAGAATAAGACACATTGTCTTATTTCCAGACACATGTCCAGTTACTAGTGGTGTGCTACAAGGATCTGTTTTAGGACCACTGCTGTTGTCATTTTGTCATTAGACGCAGGCATAGGTGGATGGATCAGTAAATTTGCAGATGACACTAAAGTCGGTGGAGTAGTGGACAGTTTGGAAGAATGTTACAGGTTGCAGGAGGACTTGGATAAACTGCAGAATTGGGCTGAGAGGTGGCAAATGGAGTTCAGTGCAGCTAAATGTGAAGTGATGCACTTTGGGAAGAATAACAGGAAGGCAGAGTACTAGGTCAATAGACAGATTCTTGGTAGTGTGGATGTGCAGAGGGATCTTGGAGTTCATGTGCATAGATCTCTGAAATTTGCCACCCAGGTGGATAGTGCTGTGAAGAAGGCATACAGTGTGTTAGATTTCATTGGTAGAGGGATTGAGTTCCGGAACCGCAATATCATGCTGCAACTATACAAAACGCTGGTGTGGCCACACTTGGAATATTGTGTACAGTTCTGGTCGCCCCATTACAGGAAGGATGTGGAAGGTGCAGAGGAGATTTACCAGGATGTTGCCTGGTCTGGACGGAAGGTCTTGTGAGGAAAGGCTGAGAGACTTGGGTCTGTTCTCATTGGAAAGAAGGCTAAGGGGGGATTTGATAGAGACATACAAGATGATCAGAGGATTAGATAGGGTAGACAGTGAAATACTTTTTCCTAGGATGATGATGTCAGCTTGTACGAGAGGGCATAACTACAAATTGAGGAGTGATAGATTTAAGACAGATGTCAGAGGCAGGTTCTTTACACAGAGAGTGGTAAGGGCGTGGAATTCCCTACCTGCCAATGT
This sequence comes from Chiloscyllium plagiosum, assembly GCF_037043375.1. NCBI lineage: Eukaryota > Metazoa > Chordata > Chondrichthyes > Orectolobiformes > Hemiscylliidae > Chiloscyllium > Chiloscyllium plagiosum. The sequence continues at coordinate 16,817,267 of NW_028270146.1, forward strand.
AGTCAACTCAGCCACATTAGGGAGATTTAAACAATCCTTCGATAAGCACATGGATGATTTTGGGATAGTGTAGGGGGACAAGCTGAGAATAGTTCACAGGTCGGCACAACATCGAGGGCCGAAGGGCCTGTTCTGCGCTGAATTGCTCTATGTTCTATGTTCTATGTTCTGTGTCTTGTGAAGCCACAGTGGGATATCAAGGTCAGTGATGGAATGGAAATAGTGCCTGGTAAACACTTGGGAAAACCGCACTTCCTGTGTATGACTAGAGGTTGTTGGTGGCCAGATCCATGAGTTTAACCATTACAATGTAGCACATAAGTCACAACAGTGCAGTACTATGATGTGCATTGGTCTGATCAGATTTACTGGAAATACATAAGAGGGACAACAGGCCCCATTTATAAACTCCCTTTGACGTAAAGGATGTCCCAAGGTGCTTTGCGCAGGAGTATCAAGTGGAATCCCAACAAAAAGCACAGATGGCTAACTCAGTTGGATTTATATCACAGAAGTGTGAAGCTCCTGGGACAGAAAGAGTTCTATAGTCAACCAGAGACATTTAGAATTAGAACTGCCTGAGCTGGTAAACATGGATACGTTTTGTCTTCTCCTGCCGAGCACTGTCTGTTGGTTCATGTCTGCATGGGTATCTCATACAATGCAATTTTCAATATATGATGAGAACGAGATTGCCTTTTCCCTCACACATCCCCAGAGTTGTTCGCTCCGCACTGAGTCTTTGTGTGGGATCTTTGGGTCACTAGTCCAGTATAATTACCTTATTCAGGACACTGTTCCAAAGGTAGCCACTCTCCTCAGATACAAGAAGGTAGCTGGTACAATAAGCGCAAGAAAATGAGCAGCAGATGTTGGCCATTCAGCCCATCAAGCTTGCTCCACCATTTGGTAAGATCATGGCCAATTGTGACCTCAACTGCATTTTCCTTCCTCTCCCTCCCTGCCCCTTTGTAGACAAAAGACTTTCTAACCTTGAACATATCCAATGAGTGAGCCTCCACTGCACTTTAGGGAAGAGAAGTCCAAAACCATGAAAGATCCTCCCATGAGATGAAATTCCTCCCCATCGCGATCTTTAGTGGAAGGCGACTTATCCTGCAACGGTTCCTGAGTTTTAGACTCCCCATGAGGGGAGACACGATTCATGTATCTATCTCATCAAGCATCTTCAGACTTGCCTACATTTCAATAAGATCACCTCACATTTTTGTAAATTCCAATTAATATATATCGAACTTGCCCTTGGACCGAGACCACAAGGTAAAATGCCTGAGGGAACAGAGAGGGGGATGTTGGAAGAGATAAAATTTTACATGTTAAATCACACCATTAAGAGTGAATATACTTAAATGTTAAGGCACAATTCTGTTTCAGCGATCTCAGAAAAGCCATTTTGCCTTCAACAATTCGATATTTAACTGTGTGGGCCTGGTGACCGTTGCCTGTTTCCTGGGGCTGGTTTGTTAAACCTGTGGCTGTGGTTAAAGTGAAACTAAAACTACATGGCAGTAGACAGTGGAAAAGAACTAGAATAAAAATCCTGTTCAAACGCAGAACGTGTGTGTGCGTGTGTGCGCGTGTGTGTGTCTGTGTCTGTGTGTGTCATCGCTGTATAACCCCAGCATATAAAAACACAACCAACACAATCCCACTTTGGGGACCTCAGATACACAGCAACAAGATCTTTTAAAGTGGTTACTGCCACTGGGGACTAACCTTTAAAAGCTGAACAGTGATAGCCAGTCTAATTTATGTGTCACTACTGCATGTTCGCTGTACAATGCAATTCACATTATGAATGCTCATTACTCATAATTGGCCTAATCTAAATAATATGTTGTTGCCCTTTTTGGTTACGTTATCTCTCTGCATGCCACAGTTACTATGACTTGCTTTTATCCTGCTCTCCACAGTCATTAATCATTACTCTAACAACTGTGTTTGTACTTTGCATGAGAACACATTTGAAAGACATCGTTTTAGTGTGGGTTGGTTACAATAGTAATCATGTCTTGAGTATTATTTTATTATTAAGCTGTATGATGAAGTGAGTTAAATGCATTCAGCTAGGTCACAATATCCGTCTGGGACCTGTGAGTAAACTGGATTCATCTTTGCAGATCTTAACATATTTTCAGAGATCAAGTCTTCCCCTTGCTGCTACAACATGTTTGAATTTCTTTTTGTATTCCTCTCTGTGTTACCATTCATTATTCGATTGTGGCCCAGGCTTCAATGCTATTCTTGAAGTGAGTTAGGGTTGTTGTGGAGCAGTGGTAAAACGTAAGACCTAGGAGCAGGAGGAGGCAGTTCAGCCCCTTGAGCCTGCTCTGCTATTTAATACAATCATACCTGATCTCACCTCGGCCTCAACGCTACTTTCCTGCCCACTATCCAGAACCCTTCATAGAATCATAGAGATGTACAGCACAGAAACAGACCCTTTGGTCCAACTTGTCCATGCCAACCAGATATCCTAAATTAATCTAGTCCCATTTGCCAGCACTTGGCCCATATCCCTCTAAACCCTTCCAATTCATTCACCCATCCTGATGCCTTTTAAATGTTGTAATTGTATCAATCTCCACCACTTCCTCTGGCAATTAATTCCATACACACACCACCCTTTGTGTGAAAAGGATGCCTCTCAGGTCCTTTTAAGTCTTTCCCCTCTCACCTCAAACCTATCACCTCTAGTTCTGGACTTCCCCCACCCCAGGGAAAAGACCTTGTCTATTCACTCTATCCATTCCCTTCATGATTTTATAAACCTTTATCAGGTCACCCCTCAGACTCTGAGGCTACAGGGAAAATAGCCCCAGCCTATTCAGCTTCTCCCTATAGCTCAAACCCTCCAATCCTGGCAACATACTTGTAAATTTTTTCTGAACATTTTCAAGTTTCACAACGTCCTTCCTATTGCAGAGAGACCAGAAATGCACACAGTATTCCAAAGTGGCCGAACCAATGTCCTGTGCAGCCGCAACATGATCTCCCAACTCCTATACTCAATGCACTGACCAGTAAAGGCAACCCATTTCTAAATAATAATCTATCTCTTCCTTGAGTAGTGTTTCTACCTCTGAGCCAGGAGGCTCAGGTTAAAGTCCCACCTGCTCCAGAGGTGTGCCATACCATGGCAGAAGTGAGTACTGCAGATGCTGGAGGTTAGAGTCAAGATTAGAGTGATGCTGGAAAAGTGCAGCAGGTCAGGCAGCACCCGAGGAGCAGGAGAATCGACGTTTCAAGCAAAAGCCCTTTCCTGATGACGGGCCTTTGCCCAAAACGTTGATTTTCCGCCTCCTCGGATGCTGCCTGATTTGCCATGCTTTTCCAGCACCACTCTACTCTTGTGCCATACCATGCCTGAACTGGTTAATTAGAAGCTGCTATTCTTGCAGTGAGATACACTCATTGAAATCTGTTCCAGAATTATTAAGATGCAGGTTTCATCCCTGCTGTGTGAAGATGCTTGCAGGACTGAATAGGTCAAACTATTCTCAACTCCATTTACAACAGACCCCAGATCGCTCAGCAATGGTGGCGATTAGTCCTCATTAACCGGCAGTGACACTAGGACAGCAGGACACTGTGTAGATGGCTGGTGGGGGAATTGCAATTCTCCAGCCTGTGGTGCTGGTGAGGACAGGCTGTAATGCAGAGCGTAATTTCTGCACAATTACCAGACATTGGTGAGATTGGTCATCTCAGCAGTTACAGGAGGAGGAAACGAGAAAATTGAAAGCCTAGAACTCCAAGACTTTCCACTTCAGGCACAATCAGCCAGAAGGGATCAGATTGCACTGGTTTTCAGACACTGTTCTCTCCCCCCTCAATTTCTGTTCACACTCACCGCTATATCACTGAATCTAAACACTTTCATAAGTTACAGCAATCTAATTATTTTCATAAACTTACATTTAAAAAGAAATCCTACTTGGGTGAAAGTGATGACTTTGAGCACTTTGCTTATTCCAGCTGAAAATAGGTTTATGGCTAAAATAATGAGCTCTTTTATTCACAGTGGGTCCTCCCCAACCTGCAGTCTTAAGCAGCTGAGAACGGTTCTAAAATTGTCGAGAACCATTTAATGGTGGAGAGTGAAGGCTAGTTCTTTTGCATATTAAAAATAAATTGAAGCTTCCCTGTGAGTGAATGTGCATTAACAAAACAGAGCTGAATTTTGCAAAATGTCTGAAAGCAAGAAACAGTGCTGCTCATGTGCAGGTGCACTGGGACACCAATAACACATTAACCATTGTGTTCACGTAACTAAGTTGGTGAGGATTCTTGCAGCTGAACCCAGTGTTTTCCATTCAGTGAGGTAACTAGAGAGGGCTTTGCTCTGAATTTACCCCCTTTAAGGGCTGGAGGCCCACAGTGAGGGAACCAATAATATCAGGATCATCTGCACAATTTGCTTCCTGAGTTTGATACTCAAGTGAAAAATGATGGACAGTAAAACAAAATAGTGTCTACAAAGGTATGTGAACAATATTATTGTCACAGACCTTTTATGTGTTTGCATCAGATTCCCCTTTGTGCAATAATCCAGTTAGAATAAATCCATACTGTACGTACATACAGGGTATATTAAATATTGCAGGCTTATATCTACCTTTCTGTTTCCAAGGATATTAGATAGGTTTAAAAATGACTCTGGCAACCCCGAGAATTTTTTTGACTGCTACCCGTTCCACCCACGATCTGAGGTCTTGGTGAATTTTATCCTTATTCTGACTGGCAGATGATTTTGGAACAAAAGAGAAAGCTTCAAAGCGGAAGAAGGGACAAACAAAGCTCCAGATGATATACAAAATGAATGGGTCACGCGATAGGGAAATGCAAAGGAAGGAGTTTGTGAAAGAGAGCAAGTAAGGTAGTGACTACTGAAAGATGGCAACTTCAGAGATTAAAGTTGCAGAAATACATCTGAAGCTGCTGTCATGAAACAAGACTTTTCAGGAACATTGTAGTGTCACTTCCTGCAGAGGAAGCAGAAACGTACATGGTGACAAACAGTCCTGGCTCTGTCTTGTCTCAGAACTCTTTCATTGAGAAAATGGGGTGGTACGGTGACTCAGTGGTCAGCACTGCAGCCTGACAGGGACCTCGGTTCGATTCCAGCCTTGGGTGACTGTCTGTGTGGAGTTTGCACATTTTCCCCGTTTCTGTATGGGTTTCCCCTGGGTGCTCTGATTTCCTCCCACAGTCCAAAGATATGCAGGTCAGGTGGATTAGCCATGCTAAATTGTCCATAGGGTGAGGTGTATTAGTCAGAGGGAGGTTGGTCTGGGTGGGTTGCTGTTTGGAGGGTCAGTGTGGGTGTGTTGGGTCGAAGGGCCTGTTTCACACTGTAGGAAATCTTAAATCTAAAAAAAAAACAAAACCCATAAGCTGGTTGCATAGATGCAGATCATGGAGGAGGGTGAGAGAGAAGGCAGGAGGATCTAAAAAGTGAGATCCTCAGTAATAGAACAGAAATGTCCCCTCTAAATATAAGAAAGGTACTGCCAAATCTACACCCTATGGTTGTCTGGAAAAATATGGTTGAAACTTTATTGCTGGAACAGCACAGCAGGTCAGGCAGCATCCAGGGCCCTGGATGCTGCCTGACCTGCTGTGCTGTTCCAGCAATAAAGTTTCAACTTTGATCTCCAGCATCTGCAGACCTCACTTTCTCCTGGAAAAATATGGTGCAGGCAAGATTAAACAGACAAAAAAAGCTTATGGTAGACTCAAAAAAACTCAGAAGTCACACAACACCAGGTTATAGTCTGACAGGTTTATTTAAAATCACAAGTTTTTGGAGCGTCTGTCATCAGGTGAAGGACTTCGCTTGAGAAAGGAGCAGTGCTCCAAAAGCTTGCAATTTCAAATAACCCGGTGTCGTATGACTTCTGACTTTGTCCATCCCAGTCCAACACCGGCACCTCCGCATCACAAAAAACTCAATGTTACCAATAGCCTAGTACAACCATGGGGCCTCCATATCACAGAAAAACTCAATGCTACAGACGGCCCAGCAGAGAAAGTTAAAAATAAAGGAAATCAAAGAGAAGGATAAACAGGATAAAAGAAAATCCAAAGGTTTCTTAACAGGTTACAAAGAGCAAAAGGATAAGGAAAAAGTGAGACTGATCAGCTTATACTTTTGACTTGGTGGATAAAGCCTAGAACTTTGTAGACACTTTAAAATAGACCAATTGGTCTGAAGAATACACTTTATTTTCCTTCTTTCCCTGTGTTTTCCCTTTTCTTTCTCTTTCCCTAATAATTAAAACAAAACAAAAATCTTGGAATGTGCTGTTCCTGGTATATTTTTATCAGTGGAGTTTATTGTGGGAACTTTTGTGGGTGCCCTTTGTTGTTTTCTCTTTTTTTTTGTTCTTTTTCGCTTTTAATCACAAGTAGGGGTGACACGGAGCTGGAGATGGGTGGAGTGCTTATCCTGACTTTGTCTTCTTTTGTTGACTCAAGAATCATCTCCCTATTTATTTACTTTTTCTTGCCTCAGGCTGAGGCACAGTCTGGGTCTGGAAGAGCTGTGCAGGGGTGGGGGGGTAGGGTGAGTGCCCCCTATGGGCAGGGGGGAGAGTCTCCCATTCAAGGTTTTCTTTGTAGTGTTTTGGTTGCAATAGTTGTTTGCAGTTATGATAGAATAGTTTTTGTACACAGAATTTTGTGACTCTATGAGTCTCCATTTACTTGTGCTTGATGCACTGCAAGCAGGGTTCTCCCTCCTGGGGGTTCAAGAGTCTCTGAAAGGGGATATGGCTAAATGTCTTTTTAAATGGTGCATCTGGAACATCAAGGGAAGTAATTCGCCTGTTAAGAGGAAAAAAAATGCTTTCTAGCCTTCAGAGGGAAAGGGTTGACATTACCCTGTTTCAGGAAACCAATCTTGACAATGGGGAACACCTGAGGTTACAACAGGGGCGTTATAATCAGATCATCTTTTCATTCTTTACCACTTATCCAGAAGTTAAGTAGCTGTACTTATCCAGAAGAATCTTCTGTTCACATTATTAGAGGAGGTGAAAGATGAGCAAGGGTTCATTCCTGAAGAAGGGCCTGTGCCCGAAACGTCGAATCTCCTGTTCCCTGGATGCTGCCTGACCTGCTGTGCTGTTCCAGGATTAAGGTTCAGTTTGTGATACTGAAGGCCCTGATACATGGGGAGGAATGACAGCTTAAATATCTACTGTCCTCCGGCGCACCCCATCAAATTTTTGATTAGTGCCTTTTCTAAGTTGAGTACTTTTGGAACATGGCACATTATTTGGAGGGGGAGAATTTTAATTGCCTTTTAGATCCGACATTGGACAGTTTGCTAGTGAGCCCCCAGCTATTTCTTCAAAGGCCAAGCAGGTGACTGACTTATTCGAGGAGTTGGGGCTGGTGAACCCTTGGTGATGTCTTCACCCTACTGGTAGAGACTGCACATTTTTTTCAAACCTGCATAAATGTCACACGAGGATAGATCTTTTTCTAGCTCCCTCGATCCTTCTGGATTCAATTATAGGTTGTAAAATTGGGAACACAGTGATCACACGGCGAACTATATTTGTAAGTTAAGGCCAAAGGTGAGGGGCTAGATTTGCGGCACCGGCATCTGGATCCTTTTCTCCTTAAGAATTCCAAATTTGTGGAATACCTTTTTGAGGGAAGTTCAGGAGTTCTTGACTGATGAAAGGCATTTGCCCGAAAGGTTTTCCTGCTTCTCGGATGCTGCCTGACTTTCTGTGCTCTTCCAGCACCACACTCTTGACCAACAACTCAGGCACGGCTAGTAGTCTGCCAATGCTATGAGAAACCACGAAGGCCTTTGCTAGAGGATTAGCTATTTCCTATTCAGCTAGCTGGAAACAACAGGAGGGGGAACAGGAGCGTTTATTTGAGAGGTGGCTGAAAGCCGCTGAGGCAGCAAGTTTTGCGGTGCCTTTGGTGACTAAGCTACAGCGGATCATGGCCCTTCAGACCGCAAAGGAAGAACTTGCTTTTGCTAGACAAAGGCTGTTCGAGTATGGGGATAGGCCAGAGAGATATTTAACGTGTCTGACGAGGAAAAAGCATGCTCCCCAATCCATTACTGCAGTTAGAGACAGCACCGGGCTCCTTACATACAATGCCAAAAGGATTAATGAGGCTTTTCAGAGTTTTTACTCTGAATTGTATCGGTCTGAATGTTGCGAGGATGGAAGGGCCAAGATGGAAGGCTTTTTAAAAAGCCTGGACCTCCCAGGGGTAACCTTGGAACAGACCCCTCTCCTCAATGCCCCCGATGGTTCAGGAAATACAGGAGGTAAAATCAATGACTGCAGATGCTGGAAACCAGATTCTGGATTAGTGGTGCTGGAAGAGCACAGCAGTTCAGACAGCATCCAAGGAGCAGCGATTTCGCTGCTCCTTGGATGCTGCCTGAACTGCTGTGCTCTTCCAGCACCACTAATCCAGGAAATACAGGAGGCAGCTAGGTAAAGCGCCTGGCCCCGATGGTCTATAAGGAGTTTACAGGGATTCTGTCAGGGCCGATGTTGGAGATATACAATCTCCTATATGCATGAATACTTACCACCATCTTTGAGAGAAGCTAATATTTCATTAATTCTTAAGAAGGGGAAGGTTCCTAAGGATTGTGCCTCATACAGGCCCATCTCTGTATTAAATTTAGATTTTAAGATTCTGTCTAAGATGTTGGTGCTGAGATTGGAGAAGGTGTTGCCCTACAGTATATTGTCAAAGAGGACCAGACATTTTTAAGGGGCCGTAGGTCCTCTAATAATATGATAAGGCTGCTGAATATTATCCAAGTTTGTCAGCAATGATTGGTTCAGGGGTTGGTGATTTCCTTAGATGCAGCGAAAGCATTTGACCAGGTGGAATGGACATATCTCTTATGTCTTTGAGCGGCTTGGGCTGGGTGGGGCCTTTGCTAGGTGGGTGGAGGCTTTATATCGCCACCCTCTGGCCATGGTCATCATCAACAGAGTGAAGTCTGAGAACTTTAGACTTGGTAGGAGTCGTCGTCAAGGCTGCCCTCTCTCACCATTGTTGTTTACGTTGGTGATAAAGATGCTGGCAGAGGCCATTCGTCAGAACGTCCGCTTAACCACTTCGGAAGTGGGATCGAGGGCACACAAGATTACACTATATGCGGATGATGTCCTTATGTTTTTATCGGACTGATGACCTCCGTACCCCATCTGTATTAATGTATTAATTTGGGGCTTTTTCAGGATATAAGACCAACTTTGCAAAGTCAGAGGCAATGCCTTTGGGGGACCTGAAGGAAGTGCCAGAGGTTGAATGTGGCCCTAGGTTCTCCTTTAAGTGGTCATGGGTAGGTTTCTGATACCTAGGTATCGTTATTACCCCCATGCTTGATCGGTTATTTCAGACCAACTTTGCTCACCTGATCGACAATATTTGGTAGGGTCTCCAGAGATGAGACGCTCTTCCAATTTTGTGGTTGGGCCAAATAGCCCTTAAGATGAATGTCCTTTATCCCATGCATATGCTCCCTGCAATGTTTCACAGGTCAACATTGCAAAAACTTATGGATTGGTTTAGTTCCTTCTTCTGGTGTCATGGGCAGCCTCTCAAACTTACTAAATTGCAGTTGCCTCAAAGATGGGGAGGAGTTGATTGTCCAGGCATCAGGAGGTATCAGTTGAGTTCCCTGTTGTCCTTTGTGTGCGATTGGGAGGTAACGATCCAAACTCAATATGCAGCACTTAATTCAGTGCAAAGCCCATCCCTCAGTGGTGAAAGGGGCCATACATTGGAAGTCTATTATTCTTTTTATTGGCTGGCACATTTTTAACTGTAAAAAGTATCATAATTATAAAGAAGTGGTGGAGAGGGGCATTTGCATCAGCAGCTATGGTGGGTTTCAAACCTCCACTCTCAGAACATTAACCTGGACCTCTGGAGTCAAGTAATGTCAACACCGTGCCCCCTTATGCAGATAGGGAGTAGGATCATCGATGATGTACCATCAATACATATATTCTTTCATATTGGATTTCAGCTTCCCTTGGGGACGGATGGGAGAAAAGTGGAAAGTGGGTCTACACGTTGTCTGGGAAGAAATGGGAGGAAGGGGAGAGATGAAGTTACTGCAGCTGTAACCAGGAACAAATAAAGGTGCTTTGTAAATGCAAGTTATTGCTGTAAATGGCATGCAAGTGTTAACATATTCCCAGATCTCAACTCCTCATTTCTGAGGCTCTGTTTTTTTGGGAGGGGTTAAGTTCACAGTTTGTTTATTTTTCGTCCCACGTGTCCCCTAGTATTGAAATCGGAGCTATTCCAAAGGTGTAAAACCTGGTATATAACGTAATGACGAATGTAGGTAGTTTATTTTGCAAATGTGTCATCAAACAAACAGCAATGTCATTCCACCTACTGTTGTGGGAGTGCCTATTGTTTTAGATTATGTCGCAGTAGAGCAAAGGCCCATGAGCTGGAAAGGTCGTTTAGCTCAGTTAGCTGGATGGCTGGCTTGGGAGCCAGAGTAACACCAACAGCCTGGGCTAATTGTCAAATGAGTACAGTGTAAAGTTTACAAGTCGCCACTTATGGCCACTTAGGTGAAGATACATACATATTTGATATAAAATAGGAAAAAGGTTCAGCATTAGAATGAAAAGGAAAAATGAAGAAAAGAAAATGAAAGGATACAATTTATAGTCCTTCCACCCCAGTTCATGCCGGCCATCCAGACCACACCAAGCCAAGTGTCTAGATCATGATGGGCTTTGAAACCCAAGGTGTTGTCTCCAGAACAAACATGGTCACATTGAATGGCAAAGCAAGAATGATGGGCCAAATGGCCTACTTTTGCTCCTAATTCATGTGTTCATATCCAGGTCAATATTTCAGCTCTGCTACAAAGCTAGTAGAGTAGTGCTCATGTGATCTTGCATCATTCCCCATGATGTAAACTGTCTTATTTACATACTTGTGTTAACCCTTTAGATTACACTCACACCCTACTTCCAGGTCCATGGGAAATGATGAGAAAATAACTGCCTTTTCATCAACTGATGAAAACCAGTGAAACTTTGGCTGTCAGTCTTATCCAGCCCCAACGTTTTTACGACTGACCAGCAGAATGTTTACAAAAAAATGAAGTAAGTATTGCCAAAAAAAGACATTTTGTTGAAGCTTTTGGTCTTGCATTCAATCAGGACAATTTTCAAGAATTACAAACATAAAGAGAAAACAGTATTTTGCATTGTGTGAGAAAAGAGTGTTGATTGGTTTGAAATTGTTAGAGGTATTGCCAGGGAGAATGTGAGATGACAAACAGCATTCAAGTTTTAAAATTGCAACATTGTTTGAATTTGTTAAAATTTAAACAAAATTTGTCATTTAACTGTCAGTAGTTATCTAACTGGTATATGCTCCATGGGAAAATGTCTCTAAATCAGCACCCACACAATCATATGAAGTCAGAGCAGGAGTAGACCATTCAGTCCCTCTTGCTTGCTCCACCATTCAAAAAGATCGTGGCTGGTCTGTTTTGCATTTTTAATGCCACATTCCCACTTACACATGACAACTGTAGTTCCCCTACCTAACAAGAATCTATACACCTCAATATTAAAACGTCCAATTCCCTGCCTTCCACCCCCATCCTAGTTAGAGGTCCAAAGTTGCACAAACCTCTGAGTAAAAACATGACCTAGCTTTGTAGCAGAGTTGAAATATTGACCTGGATATGAGCACATGAATTAGGAGCAAGATTAGGCCACTTGGCCCATCATGCTTGCTTTGCCATTCAATGTGACCATCTTTGTTCTGGAGACAAGACCCTGGGTTTCAAAGTTCTGTCCACTTACAAGAGATCAGCACGGTCTTCTCATACAGTGTAAAAATGTTGTTTTTCCTTTACATTGCTATTTCTAGCAAATTGTCGTGATAGGTGCAATACAAGAGAGTCAACTAAACTTGTCTTCAGTAAGTTTGTAAAATCACAAAAAAAAACTGACGTTGTTGTAAAAAAAACGATCCAGTTCATTAGAGAAGGAAACGATTACTTATTTACAGTGTGGAAACAGGCCCTTCAGCCCAACAAGTCCACACTGATCCTCGGAAGAACAACCCACCCAGACCCATTCCCCTGCATTTACCCCTTCACCTAACACTATGGGCAATTTAGCACGGCCAATTCACCTAACCTGCACATCTTTGGACTGTGGGAGGAAACCCAAGCACCTGGAGGAAACCCACGCAGACATAGGGAGAATGTGCAAACTCCACACAGACAGTTGCCCGAGGTGGGAATTGAACCCGGGTCTGTGGCGCTGTGAGGCAGCAGTGCTAACCACTGCGCCACCGTGCCATCTGTCATCTGATCTGACCAACTCCAGATCCACATCAATGAGCCTGACTCTTACCTGCTCTCTGAAATGGCCAGGAGACATTCAGCTCCAGGTATAGGGGATGAGTAAGGAATGAGTTCTGAGGAAGGGTCACTGGACCTGAAACAGCAACTCTGATTTCTCTCCAAAGATGCTGCCTGACCTGCTGAGTTTTTCCGTGAATTTCCGTTTTTGTTTCTGATTTCCAGCATCCGCAGTTCTTTAGGTTTTTGTGGGTAACAAATACTCGCCTTGCCTATGATGCCCAAATCCGGAACAGGAATGAAGGAAAATGAAAACTATGTTCAATTAGCAGCTGGGACTTTTCCTGTTATGTTTTTGCTTGTAGCAGTGCCCTGGAAATTAATCTTCAATTCTTAGACTCAGGAGGACACACACGGAGTGAGCCTTTCCGCACTGACACAGGTTCATCCTACACTAATGCTTCAACAGCTGGGTAAAATGTCAAAATCTCTTAAAAAGAAACACTGAGAGTGCTGATGGTGCATTCAACATTTCCACTGTTCCTTTGATAATTCAAACCTGAAACCAAAATTTCTGCTTTGTCAAAGTACTGAACTCCTGAAGGGACATGAACAGAAACCAATCTCGCCTGCAAGTAGATGATAAGATCTGAGATCCCTCAGAGATGTACAAACACTCTCCTTCACGCTAAAACATGCTGGACATTATTTTCATTTCTAGCACGCATTGGTGTGAACTATATTGTCAGTACATCTCCCAGGAGCACCAGAAGTAATGTTAAGAATTACAATCAAGTTAAATATTCAGCAACTTTCATGAGGGGAGAGGAAATGGGAAAAGCATGGTGAAAATGCTGTTCTTTTGGTAACTTCTTTCTTTTCTTGGGGTCATTCATATCTGTATATTCATTTGTGGCAAGGTGATGGCCTACTATCTTATCAGTAGACCTTAATCCAGAGACCCAGGGGCCCAAGTTTGAATCCTGCCATGACAAATTATAGAATTTGAATTCAACAATAAATCAGCAATAAGGGTCTAATGATGACCATGAAACCATTGATGCTTGACAGCAGAAACCCATGTGGTTCATTAAACCCTTTTAGGATTGCTATCCTCAACTTTGTCTAGCCTACAAGTGGATCTGGGGATCAGTGGTTATGGGGAGAAGGCAGGAGAATGGGATTGAGAAACATCAGCCATGTTGAATGGTGGAGTAACTTGATGTGCCAAATGGTCTAATTCTGCTCCTTGGTGTAATGGACTCTTAACTAGCCTCTAGGCAATTTGGGATGGGCAATAAATGCTGTCCAACCAAATGACACTCACATGAATAAAAAATGTCTCCGACCTTCATCCTAGTTTCAAGCTAACATCTGAATCAAGAGCCTTCTTCCCTCTCTACAGATTCTGATAGTGCCTATCTTTTTTCTGAGCCTCTTAACCTTCAACAACAAGTGATATTATTGCTGGACTTTTAATCCAGAGATCCAGGAAACATCCTGGGGATGCAAGTTCAAATCCTACCATGGCAGATGGTAGAATTTGAAATCAATAAAACCTGGAATTGATAATGACAGTAAAATTATTGTCGAATGTCAGGACAACCCATCTGGTTCATTAATGTCCTTCAGGGAAGGAAACTGCCATCCTTACCTGGTCTGTCCTACATAAGACTCCAGACCTAAAGCAATGTTAACTGCCCTCTCCAATAAATGCTAGCCTTGCCCTTGTCCTGTAAAAGAAAAATGAATCTTCATTTTGTCAGTCATGGTTCACCTAAGGGCACTACTCCCTCAGCATCAGAAGCTTGTTGCGTTAAACACATTCCAAGCACTTGAGTACTGATAAGAATACTGATACTCTACTGCAGTACTGAATTAATGCTGTCAGAGGTGCTGTCAGTTGGGTGCATGGGTCAAATATGACCCTGTCTTGCCTCACAGATGGACAAGAAAGATCCCATGCCATTTTGACAAAGAGCAAAGGGTGTTCCTCACAGCGTCCTGACCAATATTTGTTGTCCGATCAGCAAAACAAAAGATTAATTATCCGGCTGCAACAATATTGCAGTTCAGGTAAGTCCAGTTTGCAAGCTGCCAACCACGCTTCCTAGCTCACAATAGTGATTTCATCAGCCACAATCTGTTTTACAATATCTTGAGGAGCTGAAGGTGAACAGCATTATAATTTGCTTAACGTAGATGTCTCCAAGATTACAAAAGGCTGAACCAAACATCTGTGCCACAGCAACTAGAACAATGGAAGGAGCATCAGAAAAATAAAAATTTGGTTTGGAATTCTGAAAAAACATTGGATTTGCTAACTCATTTCTTTCTAACTTTGAGTGACCCCTAACTTACTTACAACATTCATCTGATTACATTTCACTTTTCTGAAGTTCAAAGTTTCCTTTCAATTATTAAAAACAGTTGGATTCTTTTTGAATTAATCGAGAAGAATAATTATCTAAAAATTAGGCTGCTAATTGAAAATGCCTGCACCTTTATTTTTACAAAATAATTTATCGCATCACCTGGGCTATGATCCAACTCATTACTCTTAATGCAATTAAGAGCTTTAACTCCTGAAAAAACTTGCAATTGGTTGACTATTTCTGAAATACTAATGGCTATTTCATCCTCAACCTATTTGATGCTAAAAGCCATTCATTTGATTTTAGAATTTTAGCGTAACACTGCACCTTGCTCTAGCTTCTGTGTCACACACAAACCCCCTCCAGTGTCTTGTATCAGGAATATTCACAAAGACTGTACCAGAGCTCAGAATTAACAGGACAGACTGAGTGTGCTGGGGTCCAGTGTCCTTGAAACAGTCTTAGGAGCAAAATGATGAAGAGCTTCAAATTGCAAAGATACTTCAGTAAGGTGTGCATAGAGGAAACACAGACCGGAGAATCCCTACAGTAGGTAAAGAGGTCATTCGGCCCATCATGTACATACTGACCCTCCAAAGAGTGTTCCAACCAGACCCAGTTCGCTACCCTATCCCTATGACCCCACGTTTCCCATGGCTAACCCACCGAGCCTGCACATCTCCCTGACACTATGGACAATTTAACATGGCCAACCCATCTAAACCCGCACATCCTTGGACTGTGGGCGGAAACTGGAGCACCAGGCAGGAACCTACGTGGACACGGAGAGAATGTGCAAACTCCACACAGTCACTGGAGTTTGGAATCGAACCTGGGTCCCTGTTGCTGTGAGGCAGCAATGCTAACTACTGAGCTACCATGCTGCCTGTGGACGCCGGTCGGGGAATCTTAATTATAAGAAAGTCATGAAGGAAGCCAAAAGAAATATTGGAGAAACGCCTTTGCCCATACTGTGGCTAGTGTGTGGAACTCACTCCCAAATTGAGTCTTTGAGCATGTTGAAGCATGAGATAGGAGAGGATCATACAGGTAGGCTGATATCTGGATGTGTAGGAGGAATGCTGAGTTGAAAATGTGTTGCTGGAAAAGCGCTGCATGTCAGGCAGCATCCAAGGAGCAGGAGAATCGACGTTTTGGGCATGAGCCCTTCTTCAGGAATGAGGAAAGTGTGCCAAGTAGGCTAAGATAAAAGGTAGGGAGGAGGGATTTGGGGGAGGGGCATTGGAAATGCGATAGGTGGAAGGAGGTTAAGGTGAGGGTGAGAGGCCGGAGTGGGGGTGGGGGCAGAGAGGTCAGGAAGAAGGTTGCAGGTTAGGAAGGTGGTGCTGAGTTCGAGGGTTGGGACTGAGATAAGGCAGGAGGAGGGGAAATGAGGAAACTGGAGAAATCTGAGTTTACCCCTTGTGATTGGAGGGTTCCTAGGCGGAAGATGAGGCGCTCTTCCTCCAGCCGTCGTGTTGCTATGGATAGTTCAGCTCAGTTGGTTAGATGACTAAGAGTGTGGTGCAGGATACAGCCAACCATGCAGGTTTAAGAGGTAGTTAGGCATAATTCTTAGTGTGAAAGGAATCAAAGGATATGGAGAGTAAGTGGGAATTAAAGGTATTAAGTTGATGATCAGCCATGAGCATACTGAATGGCAGAGCAGGGCTGAATGATCTAAACCTGCTCTCTGATTCAGTCCCAACACTGGCTGTGATATTCCATTAAGGCCTAACCCCTTATCCTGCCCTTGAAGCTGAGTAGTGCCTCTCGATAACCACTTGCCTTTCCCTAACAGAGGGATGCCTATGATTTCAATTGCTCTGCATCTAATTACCATCGCGGTGGCTTATGTAAAGATAGGCATGCCCCAGCTGGGCTGAAGGGTCTGATTGTGCACTGTAAAAATGTACATGCTTTTTAAACAAAAAATCACAGGATGAAGGCATCACTGATGAGACCAGCATTTATTGCCTGTCCTTAAATGCCCAGAGGGCAATTAAGAGTCAACCATATTGCTCTGGGAGTCACATGTAGACCAGATCAGGTAAGGATGGCACTTTCCTTCCTTAAGGGACATTAGTGAACCAGATGGGTTTTCCAACAATCGATAATTACATAGTGACAGATATCTAATTCCTTAGTTACACCCGTGTGCTCATTAGTCCAGCATTTACACCGAGATAGTTATAAACTGAATAACCTTAATGCAACTATAAGAAACCAGCCAAATATGGGACGCATGTTCTCGGATTTCCCCTCACTATCTTGGATGTACACAGATGGTGGTAACTTACCAGCCTAACATATGATCAGCTCACGAACCTGACTCTGTGGGATTACCAGAGAAATGCACCCCTCTCTTGCTGGAAGAGGGGTACGAGATTGGAGCCAGCATTGTGGGCATCTTTAACAAGTTGTTATTGGCAGCCCTGGTACAGGGCTGGCACAGGGGCAGGAGCAGAATGGGGACTGATGAAGAATGACTGGAGATATTTATTTACCACTCTAACTCCCCCCTCCCCCCTTCCACCCCTGGTCCTTCCCTAGTCATATCAACTCTCCCTACAACTACCATTCCAAAACAGGTCCAATCAGCTTGAAGTCTGCCTGGGTAAAAATTCCAGTCACCCTGTTCGTTTATAAGACTCTAAGCAAGACTGGCGCAATTTGTGGCTCCGATAGCATTCAATACCATTGCAGAAAATATCTCACCTTCCTGTTGGAATGAATGAAGCAAAAATAAAGTAGGAACACCTCATTAGGGAATCTGACAGAGGTTTGTGGGCAATTATTTTACCTGCTATTCCCAGGTGCCAGGAGGAGATGTAGACGGAACATCATTATGTGAGAGAGTACCATTTCAGAATGGGGATTACATCAATCTCACCTCTCTCTTTTCCTTTATTTTTCACTTCTAGGATTACACGGAACAAAGCCAAGCTTGATGAGGTGGCTTCTGGACTTAGCTGGCTTGGGGTACCTGACCGAGCTGCTGTCAAGGATGATAAAACAGTCCCGTTAAATGCCAAATCTCTCGAGGGAGAGGCATCAAGGTAGTAATGTGTAGTAAATGGACACTGCTCCAAGTGGCAGCATGACAGATGATAGAGCCTGAAATAGATGCAGGCACTTGATACGACCACTGCCTTGCAAGAGTGTTTTCAGAGTTGAATTCTTCCCCGCTAATAAGCAAATAAATCAGTTAATGGATGATTCACCTACAGACTCCCGAAAGCCTATCCAATGTCTACAAGCCATGAACGTGAGTGTGATGGAATATTCCCCACTTGCCTGGATGATTGCAACTCCAACAACACTCAAGAAGCTTGACACCATCAAAGGAAAAATTACTCACTG
This sequence comes from Chiloscyllium plagiosum, assembly GCF_037043375.1. Taxonomy (NCBI): domain Eukaryota; kingdom Metazoa; phylum Chordata; class Chondrichthyes; order Orectolobiformes; family Hemiscylliidae; genus Chiloscyllium; species Chiloscyllium plagiosum. The sequence continues at coordinate 16,835,381 of NW_028270146.1, forward strand.
AGTTGGTATTTACTACCTTAAAGGTTCACTCCAAGAGCCGAATCAGAACACCACCACCTACAGGTTCCCCTCTAAGCCACTCACCATCCTGACTTGGAAATATGTAACCATTCCTTCATTGTCGCCAGGTCAAAATCTTAGAGCTCCACAGTGGGTGCACCTGCAGGTCAAAGACTGCATTGATTCAAAAAGGTCTCATCACCTCCTGCAGGGCAACTAGGGAGAAACAAAAAACACTGTGGCTTGGCAACGATAACTGCAACCCTTGACTGAATAAATCAAACTCCATTATATCAGTGTCTGCACTTCAAAAAGTCATAAGTACATATCTTTCCTCCTTTCTCATGTACATTGGCTGTTGTCCTTTGATTTTTGAACCCTGGCATGGAACACAAGGACATACTCAACCCACTTAACAGTGGGTTACTGCCCCCAATAAGTCACCTCAGTTGGGAATGTGCTGAAAATGTGTTGCTGGAAAAGCGCAGCAGGCCAGGCAGCATCCAAGGAACAGGAGAATCGACGTTTCGGGCATAAGCCCTTCCTCAGGAATGGAGAATCGACGTTTCAGGCATAAGCCCTTCCTCAGGAAGTTCCTTGGATGCTGCCTGACCTGCTGCGCTTTTCCAGCAACACATTTTCAGCTGTTCCTTGGATGCTGCCTGACCTGCTGCACTTTTCCAGCAACACATTTTCAGCTGTTCCTTGGATGCTGCCTGACCTGCTGCGCTTTTCCAGCAACACATTTTCAGCTGTTCTTTGGATGCTGCCTGACCTGCTGCGCTTTTCCAGCAACACATTTTCAGCTGTTCCTTGGATGTTGCCTGACCTGCTGCGCTTTTCCAGCAACACATTTTCAGCTGTTCCTTGGATGCTGCTTGACCTTTTGCGTTTTTCCAGCAACACATTTTCAGCTCTGATCTCCAGCATCTGCAGCCCTCACTTTCTCTCAGTTGGGAATGTGAACAATGTCTGATATTATTTCATCTTTTCCTCAGTTCATGAACATTGTTACAACTTTAATACTCGCAGCTGAAGTTTTCTCTTCATTCACTGTTAGCATACAGGGATCGCTGTATATCAACCGGGATATATTGATCTTCCTTCCTTACCCCTGAAATGGTGCTGAGTCACTTTCTTGGACTTCTGCAGTCCATGTAGTTTTGGTAACCCACTTGTGTACTGCGAGAACGTTTTAGGATTTTGACCCAGTGGCAATGAGGGAACAGCCATCATATTTCCAAGTCAGAATGGTGTGTGACTTGCAGGTCTTTCCTTTATACCTGCAGCTCTTGTCCTCCTAGGTGGTGGACAGGAAATGCTATTGAAGTAATCTTGGTGAGTTGCTGCCTTGTGTCTTATGATCTATCGGGATGCATCACGGCTTGGTACGGCAACTGTTCAACCCAGGACCGTAAGAAACTACAAAGAGTTGTGAACACAGCCCAGTCCATCACACAAACCAACTTTCCAGCCACTGACTCTATCTATACTTCCTGCTCCCTCAGAAAGGCAGCTAACATCATCAATGACCCCTCCCACCCCGGTTATAATCTCTTCCATTGGACAGAAGATACAAAAGCAGCAGGTTCAAGAACAGCTTCTTCCCTGCTGTTATTAAACTTCTGCATGAACCTCCCAAATTTCAAATCTAATATTGATCTTGATCTTTGTGCACCTTCAGTGTAGCTGTAACGTTGTATTCCTTGCTCTGTTCTATTACCTAACGCACTTTGTATGGTATGATCTGCCTGCACTGCTCGCAAAACAAAACTTTTCACTATACTGAGGTACATGTGACAATAATAAATCAAGTCAAATCAAAGTCAGGTACTGCTGTAGTGATGGAGTGGGGGATGGATGTTCAATCTTGTAGCTCACTTGGTAGCACTCTCACCACAAGGGATAAAAACCCAGGTTTACCCTCTGGTGCAGTATGGAGGAAGTGCTGCACTCCCTTCCGGAGCAGGCTATAAGCCAAAGTTATGTCTGGTGGTGGAGATGGATGGAGAATCCCAAGTCACTATTTCAAAGCATAGCCCATGAGTTCTCCATGGTGTCCTGACCAATGTCTCCCTCTCAATTGAAAAAAAAAGATTATCTAGTCATCTTAACCGCATTCACAATTTAGTAAACAATGCCAGAGTACAGATATTAGTCTGTATGCTGACACAACTGAATCAGGAAGCCTGTATCCTAATGCTAAAATCCAATACATGAGCCAAAATGTAAGGGCAATTGTCTATGGTTTGGCCTTGCAGCTCTCTTGATTTCAAGTTCAACTCAAGGTTAAGACCAAAGTAATAGGTACAACTGGAGGAGTGGACCGTACATATCCAAAGATTAAAAGACATGGATTCAAAGCGACAGGAGAAAGTTTTTTCACAAAGTGAGTGGTCGATCAGACAGCGCACCACAAAGGCAGAATCAATCAAGGCAGCCGAAAAGGGGATAGGGCAGGAGGTGCTGGAGAAACCCTCCAGGTCCAGCAGCAACTGTATCGAAAAAAACCTGAGTTAATGTACTGGACTCAAAATTCTCCCAGATGCTGAGCTTCTCCAGCACTTTCTGATTTTAATTGCAATTTCCAGCATCCGCAGAATTTTGGTTGCACTCAATAAGGGAGCTGGACTGTCATTTGAAAAGCAGCAACTTCAAGGGTTACGGTGAGAATGGCACAAAACAAAATGCTCTTTTGGAGAGATGGTGCAAGCACGGTGGGCTGAATGGCCTCCCCCTGCTCTACAACATTTCTGTTGGTCTACAAATCTAGCCCACAACTGAAGCTGATAACCTTGCCAAATGTCACAGGTGTAAATCAATGGTCAGAAGGAACGTCTACATTCCAATACACCTTGGGTGGCATGGTGACTCAGTGGTTAGCACTGCTGCCTTACAGGACCCAGGCTCGATTCCACCCTCAGGCGACTGACTGTGTGGAGTTTGCACATTCTCCCCGTGTCTGTGTGGGTTCCCTCCGGGTGCTCTGGTTTCCTCCCACAGTCCAAAGATGTGCAGGCCAGGTGCATTGGCCCCAGGAAATGCACGGTTACAGGGATACGGTACGTCTGGGTGGCATGCTCTTGGTGGGTGGGTGCAGACTCGATAGGCCGAATAGCCTGCTTCCACACTGCAAGGATCATATTCTAGGGTAAAGGGTGATCTATGCATTGAACCATCTGTTTCGCAAAGCACGAGAGGCATTTGGGTTTGATGTTAACAAGGGAATACCTGGACATCAATTGTCTGAAAATTCATTCTTGCCTTTACTCCCTGCCTGGGTTTATCTGACCCCTCAAGAAGCAGGAAATAGGAAAGGTTTCCTCGAGCAAGTTTTCTTTTTAGAAAGTACAGAGTATAAGTATTTCCTTGACTGGGACCAAGTCTTCATGTATTTCACTTACCAACCAGAATGTTCTTCTAGACTATAGCACAGTCCTTGGCTTTGGTAATAGTTATTGCAAAGAACAAATGAAAGACATTATAGTGAAATGAAAAACGTTTGCAGAGACAAACTGACTGCATTGTTGCCAAGGGGTAAAGCAAATGGCTGTGTATCTTGATATGGTATGAATATGCTCTATTAATTTTTTTTAAAATCCCACAGTGAAGCATAAGCATTTTTTATATAAAGCACTATAGCAAAGTAATGAGAAACTAATATAATTTATCAGCAAACAGGGAACGATGCAGGCATGGCAAATGCACTGTGTTTACTAAACGGCCAATTAAATGAATACAAATGTTACGTCCTGCACAGAATAAATTATGGGATGCATTCCTATGGGGGTGATACTGGAAGGTGTGTGGAGCTTATATCCAGCTTTTTGATCACAGAACTTCAGGTCAAACTAAAATGCTGACAGCCCATCTGAAATGAGCTCAGCCCCAAGCTCAGTCCAGTTCTGACTAAGTGGGCAGCCATAACTGATGTGCAAAAAATCATTCAGGTCTTTGCAGATTGTAGCAACATTGAGAGCTCTACATCCAGCGGGAGGTGACGGCCAAATTGTATTATTGCTGCACTGTTAATCCAGTAGACCCAACTAACGAATCAGACCGAACGAACGACATAAAAATCAAAATGCTGGAAACCAGAAACAAAAACAGAAATTGCTGGAAAAGCTCACCAGGTCTGGCAGTACATGTGAAGACAAATCAGAGTTAATGCTTTGGGTCCCGTGATCCTTCCTCAGAACGACAAGTAGTGTTCTGGGGACCTGGGTTGAAATCCCGCCACTGCAGATAGTAGAATTTGAATTCAATTTTTTTAAAAAAACCTCTGGAATTAAGAGTGTAATGATGACCTTGAATTCATTGTCAATTGTTGAAAAAACTCATCTGATTCACTAATGTCCTTGAGGGAAGGAAATTGCCATCTTTATCTGGTCTGGCCTACATATGAATCCAGACCCACAGCAATGAGCATTGACTCTGAACTGCTGTCTGGGCAATTAGGAATGGGTAATAAATGCTGGCCTAGCCAGTGGCGCCCTCATCCTGTGAATGAATTATAGAGCTGTAGAGATATACAGTACGGAAATAGATCCTTCAGTTCAATTCATCCATGTCACCAGTTATCCTAAATTCACCTAGTCCCAGTGCCGGCAGTTGGCCCATATCCCTCTGAACCCGAAATCAACTTTTTAAAAATAATTTTGCTGGCTGATGTCTATCTCCCAAGGTACATCACCAAATCAGATTACGTGGTTATGATCTCCTTGCTGTCTACACGGTCCTGCTGCTTATAAGTTGCTGACTACAGTGGGTGTGAGAATAGAGACAGGAGGGGTGTGTACACACAGTACTTCTAAGTTGAGGCAACATTTGAAAGAGCGACGATGACCACGCAGAAGGTTAAGGAGCTGAGCTAGGCTTTCTCCTAACTTCTTCAAGCCAAAGCGAAGCATTGGTTCCTTATCATAGGAGTCAGTGGAATATCAGAACAGGAGTAGGCCGTTCAGCCCCTTGTGCTGATTCTGCTAATCAAGGATCTCCTGGTTACTCTGTAACTGAAATCCATGCATCTCACCTTTGCCTCATATTACTTAATACCAGGATATACCAAATCAACTATCACCAACTTATCAAAGTTCTGGTGGTTGCTATGACCAGAAACTGACTGGATTAGCCATATAAATACTGCAGCCAGGAGGGCAGGCCAAAGGCTAGGAATTCTATGTAACTCACCTGCTGACTCCCCAAAGCCTATCCACCATTTACAAGGTACAAGTCACCTGTGTCATGAGATACTTCCCACCTGCCTGGGTGAGCCGAATTACAACAATACTCAATACGCATGGCACTACCTAGAACATCTTCAACATTCATATCTTCCACCAGCAGTGCAGAGTGGTGTCAGTGCATATAGAGTCACAGAGATGTACAGCACGGAAACAGACCCTTCGGTCCAACCCGTCCATGCCGACAAGATATTCCAACCCAATCTAGTCCCACCTGCCAGCACCCGGCCCATATCTCTCCAAACCCTTCCGATTCATATACCCATCCAAATGCCTCTTAAATGCTGTAATTGTATTAGCCTCCATCACTTCCTCCGGCAGCTCATCCATACACGTACCACACTCTGTGTGAAAGAGTTGCCCCGTCGATCTCTTTTATATCTTTCTCCTCTCACCTTAAACCTATGCCCTCTAGTTCTGGACTCCCTGACCCCAGGGAAAAGACTTTGCCTATTTATCCTATCTATGCCACTCATCATTTTATAAACCTCTATAAGTCACCCCTCAGCCTCTGACGCTCCAGGGAAAACAGCCCCAGGCTGTTCAGCCTCTCCCTATAGCTCAAATTCTCCAACCCTGACAACATCCTTGTAAATCTTTTCTGAACCCTTTCACGTTTCACAATATCTTTCCAATAGGAAGGAGACCAGAATTGCACGCAATATTCCAACAGTGGCCTAACCAATGTCCTGTACAGCCGCAACATGACCTCCCAACTCCTGTACTCAATACTCTGACCAATAAAGGAAAGCATACCAAATGCCTTCTTCACTATCCTATCTACCTGCGACTCCACTTTTAAGGAGCTATGAACCTGCACTCCAAGGTCTCTTTGTTCAGCAACACTCCCTCGGACCTTACCATTAAGTGTATACGTCCTGCTAAGATTTGCTTTCCCAAAATGCAGCACCTTGCATTTATCTAAATTAAACTTCATCTGCCGCTTCTCAGCCCATTGGCCCATCTGATCAAGATCCTGTTGTAATCTGAGGTAACCCTCTTCGCTGTCCACCACACCTCCAATTTTGGTGTCATCTGCAAACTTACTAACTGTACCTCTTATGCTCGCCTCCAAATCATTTATGTAAATGACAAAAAGTAGAGGACCCAGCACCGATCCTTGTGACACTCCACTGGTCACAGGTGTCCAGTCTGAAAAACAACCCTCCACCACCACCCTCTGTCTTCCACCTTTGAGCCAGTTCTGTATCCAAATGTCTAGTTCTTCCTGTGTTCCATTAGATATAAACTTGCTAACCAGTCTCCCATGGGGGACTTTGTTGAATGCCTTACTGAAGTCCATATAGATCACATCAACCACTCTGTCCTCATCAATCCTCTTTGTTACTTCTTCAAAAAACTCAATCAAGTTTGTGAGACATGATTTCCCACACACAAAACCATGTTGACTATCCCTAATCAGTCCTTGCCTTTCGAAATACATGTACATCCTGTCCCTCAGGATTCCCTTCACCAACTTGCCCACCACCGAGGTCAGGCTCACCGGTCTATATTCCTTGGCTTGTCCTTACCACCCTTCTTAAACAGTGGCACCACATTAGCCAACCTCCAGTCTTCTGGCACCTCACCTGTGACTATCGATGATACAAATATCTCAGCAAGAGGCCCAGCAATCACTTCTCTAGCTTCCCACAGAGCTCTAGGGTACACCTGATCAGGTCCTGGGGATTTATCCACCTTTATGCATTTCAAGACGTCCTCTGTAATATGGAAATTTTGCAAGGTGTCACCATCTATTTCCCTACGTTCTATATCTTCCACAGTAAATACTGATGCAAAATACTCGTTTAGTATCTCCCCCATTTTCTGCGGCTCCACACAAAGGCCACCTTGCTGATCTTTGAGGGGTCCTATTCTCTCCTTAATTACTCTTTGTCCTTAATGTATTTGTAAAAACCCTTTGGATTTTCCTTAATTCTATTTGTCAAAGCTATCTCATGTCCCCTTTTTGCCCTCCTGATTTCCCTCTTAATTATACTCCTACTTCCTTTGTACTCTTCTAAGGTTTCACTTGATCTATCTATACTGTACATATGCTTCCTTCTTTTTCTTAACCAAACCCTCAATTTCTTTAGTCATCCAGCATTCCCTATACCTACCAGCCTTCCCTTTCATGCTGACAGGAATACACTTTCTCTGGATTCTCATTATCTTATTTCTGAAGGCTTCCCATTTTCCAGCCGTCCCTTTACCTGCGAACATCTGCCCCAATCAGCTTTTGAAAGTTCTTGCCTAATACCATCAAAATTAGGCTTTCTCCAATTTAGAACTTCAACTTTTAGATCTGGTCTATCCTTTTCCATCACTATTTTAAAACGAATAGAATTGTGGTCGCTGGCCCCAAAGTGCTCCCCCACTGACACCTCAGTCACCTGCCCTGCCTTATTTCCCAAGAGTAGGTCAAGTTTTGCACCTTCTCTAGTAGGTACATCCACAGAATGAATCAGAAAATTTTCTTGTACGCACTTAAGAAATTCCTCTCCATCTAAACCTTTAACACTATGGCAATCCCAGTTGAGGTTTGGCAAGTTAAAATCCCCTACCATAACTACCCTATTATTTTTGCAGATAGTTGAGATCTCCTTACAAGTTTGTTTCTCAATTTCCCTCTGACTATTAGGGGGTCTATAATACAATCCCAATAAGGTGATCATCCCTTTCTTATTTCTCAGTTCGACCCAAATAACTTCCCTGGATGTATTTCTGGGAATATCCTCCCTCAGCACAGCTGTAATGCTATCCCTTATCAAAAATGTCACTCCCCTCCTCTCTTGCCTCCCTTTCTGTCCTTCCTGTAGCATTTGTATCCTGGAACATTAAGCTGCCAGTCCTGCCCATCCCTGAGCCATGTTTCTGTAATTGCTATGATATCCCAGTCCCATGTTCCTAACCATGCCCTGAGTTCACCTGCCTTCCCTGTTAGGTCCCTTGCATTGAAATAAATGCAGTTTAATTTATTAGTCCTACCTTGTCCCTGCCTGCCCTGACTGTTTGACTCGCTTCTGTTCTCAACTGTACGCGTCTCAGATCGATCTCTTTCCTCACTATCTCCCGGGGTCCCACCACACCCCACCTTACTAGTTTAAATCCTGTTGAGCGACTCTAGCAAATTTCCCTGCCAGTATATTAGTCCCCTTCCAATTTAGGTGCAATCCGTCCTTCTTGTACAGGTCACTTCTACCCCAAAAGAGCTTCCAATGATCCAAAAATGTGAATCCTTCTCCCATACACCAGCTCCTCAGCCACACATTCACCTGCTCTATCCTCCTATTCCTGCCCTCACTAGCACCAGGAGTAATCCAGATATTACTACTCTCGAGGATTTCCTTTTTAAATTCCTGCCTAACAATCTGTACCTCAACCTTTTCCTTTCCTATGTCGTTGGTTCCAATGTGGACAATGACCTCTTGCTGGTTCCTCTCCCCCATGAGAACATTCTGCACCCTCTCTGAGACATCCTTGATCCTGGCACCAGGGAAGCAACACACCATTCTGCTTCTTCACTGCTGGCCACAGAAACATCAGTCTGTACCTCTGACTACAGAATCCCCTAACACAATTGATTAGATTAGATTACTTACAGTGTGGAAACAGGCCCTTCAGCCCAACAAGTCCACACCGACCCGCCGAAGCGCAACCCACCCATACCCATTCCCCTACATTTACCCCTACATCTAACACTACGGGCAATTTAGCGTGGCCAATTCACCTAACCTGCACATTTTTGGACTGTGGGAGGAAACCGGAGCACCCGGAGGAAACCCACGCAGACACGGGAAGAATGTGCAAACTCCACACAGTCAGTTGCCTGAGGCGGGAATTGAACCCGGGTCTCTGGCGCTGTGAGGCAGAAGTGCTAACCACTGTGCCACCGTGCCGCCCACTGATCTCTTGGAAGCCGACGTACCCCTCGTTGCATTAGAGCCAGTCTCAATACCAGAAACTTGGCTGTTTGTGCTACAATCCCCTGAGAATCCAATACAGCATGCCTGTTTGAAATGGGTACATGCACAAAAGACTCCTGCCCTAGGTGCCTACCTCTCTTACCATTTCTGAAGTTAACCCATCTATGTGACTGTATCTGAGATATTCCCCCCTTCCTATAACTGCCTTCCATCACACACTGTTGCTGTTGCAAATTCCTCATCGCTTCTAACTGTCTCTCCAACTGATTCGTTCTGATAAGATTCGCAGCCAACAGCATTTATGGCAGATATAATCCGAAGATACCCTTAAACTCTCTTTAAACTCCCACATCTGACAAGAAGTACATAACACTCTAATAAAGGCCATTTTTGCTCCTTCACAATCTACAGTCCCAGAAATATCATCCATATCTAGTGTGGAGTGGCCTCAGCTGGAACATAGAGACAATTTCTGGGCACTCAGTAGATCTGGGCGATGTTGCAAGGCTTACCAGGCTTCACAATTCTGAGGCAGGGTCACTCTGACCTCTCTGTACAAATGCTGCTAGACCTGCTTAGCTTTTCCAGTAATTTCTATTTTTTGTTTCTGATTTCTACCATCTGCAGTTTTATCAGTTTCTACTTACTAGACCTCAGCCTTTGAATAGCACAGAAAAAGTTCCTGTCAGGTTGGATTGAGGTATTCAAAAGGTCATGAATCCTCCAGTTTAAGGAGAGAGAAACTCCCTGCAGTATCAGGAGGATTAGTAAACAGGGACAATGTAACCAAAAATAATATGGGGAAAGTCTTCTTTAATGCAGAGAGCTGCTTTGATCTGGAATATGCTGCTGACATGCTGGTGGAAGCAAATTTGATGGCAACTTTGCAAAGAGAATTGGGAGATATTTTGGGGGCAATGGATGAATGAGCCAGGGAAAGGGATTAATTAGACAGATTGACTAAAGGTGGAAGGTGTGGCCTCCTACTGCAGTGTCTCATTCTACACTTCAGATATACTTCCTAATTGGCAGTAAATCGCTTTAACATGTCTTGGAAGGCACTAAATAAATGCATGCTTTCCTTTGTGCAGTCTAACTAGGCGTGTCTGATGACTGGAGTGCTAAAACTGCTCCACTCCACCTTGATGAAGACAAGCATTTACAAATTAATAATGTATTTACACGTGACCCCTCTAACATTCAACAGAGTGTTTAAAACAGAAACATAACTTTCGCCACTGAGAGTCTACTTCAGCAGGTTAAAAAGCAGACTCTGCCCAAACCCCTTGAAGCTGCTGCATTAACATAAAGCATGGCTTTCAGAAATTATGACCCAATCTAATCTTATAACGTTCAGGCTCCAGGTTGCACTCATTGAAGAATCTGTTGGTCAGGTCACATTGCTTTTTAAAAGAAATACACCAAAAAGATTTACGATGCTGAAACAGAAATACAGAGCTATCTGGTTGGAAGACAGAGAAGGAAAAAACAGAATCCACATGCATCCTTGGCAAGGTGAAGGTCAGCTAGCACATTACCCAGCTCTTATCAAGGAGACATTAACAGCTCTGATAGCTGGCCCTTACTAGCCTGCAACCTGTGACTCGCCTAAGCTTTCAGATAGACTTTATCTCAAAAACTGCACAAATGTCTCCCTTAGTGAAGGAAATTGCTTGTTATTCAGTTTTTTTTGTGTGGGGCACACAATGTTGTGGTTCTACTTCCCCACCCCAAAATTAAAATTCAAAGAGATATACTTCTGGACAAGTCTAAAGTAAAACCCAGTCAAGTAGAAAGAAGACTGCCCACCACCTCAGCTGTGGGACCAGAGCCAGGTCATCATCCCCTGCAATCACCTGGGAAAGTTTCTAACTCCGCTAAAAAAGAAGGTAAAGGTGAAGTTGCTGGAGTCCTGCTCTCTCATTTAAGACAGATGACCGGTGGTGGTTTAACCTGTGGGTCACCTTGGCTCATGAGAAGGGAGAGGTTGGGAAGGAGAGTCCTTCATGGTAACCTCAGCGAATATATAATGCGAATGAAGCAATGTATTCCATTGCAGCCCCAATTCACAAGTGTTCCTTTGCAGCAGACACTGTACAGACAGCACTCTGCAATTTCAAACAGTCTTTCCCTTTTAACAGTGACAATATCAGGAGCAAAGCAATGGAGATAGGGTACTGGCACCAGACTAGCAAGCTATTGGTCTTCTGGTTCTGGGAGGAACTAAGGGTTCAAATCCTGCCATGGAATTTTAAAATTTGATGAATAAATCTGGACTGTAAAGCCTGTTATCGAGTGCTGTAAGAATTCATCTGGTTCATGAATTCCCTTCAGCAAAGGACATCTGTCCTCCTTAGCCAGTCTGACCTATACATAACTCAGACCCACAGTGACATGGTTGATTCTTGACGACCCACTGAAATAGTCCAGCAAGCCAGTCAACTTCAGAAGTTCACCAACGGTCCTCAGGCAGCACCTTCCAAATACACGATCACTTCCAGGTCGAAGGACAAGGGCAGTAGACACGTAGGAACACCACTACCTTTAAGTTCCCCTCCAAGCCACTCACCATCCTGACTTGGAAATATACTGCTGTTCCTTCACTGTTGCTGGGTCAAAACCCTGGAATTCCCTCCCTGAGGGCATTGTGGGTCAACCCACAGCAGGTGGCCTGCAGTGGTTCAAGGCAGCTCACCCTCACCTTCTCAAGGGGCAACAAGGGACAGGTGATAAATGCTGCTCAGCCAGTTACACCCACATCCTACAAGGGCAATGAGAAACAGACACCTGGTGTCAACATGACCAGCCCACATCTCATGACAGAATAAAGGAATACTAATGAGGACTTGACAACGAAGGGGAGCAAGTCGGTCTCTTTAATTGATGTACCCATACTATCACAAAAATGTCACCTCATTTATCATGTCATGGTTACTGTTTTGCAGCTGAAGGAACAGTAAAATGATCTTGTTGCTGGCAAAACACATATCCCATGTGCCTTTGCAGCAGTGCCTTCCCACCTGGCTACCCCAATGTCTATTTGGCGTACCTGCTAAATGTTTGTTTTTATCCTGTTCACTGGGCACATGATTAGCTCCCACACAGATAATGATTTTCATTCTCCATGAATTAGACTTTCTCAGTCTCATCAAAACAACAGGATCACTCCCTCCCCCCAACCACCACAGACGCACACCTCCCCTCCCTCAATACCCCGCCCCCCACCCCACAGCATCTAACACGCCAGTCATCAAAAAACCAACAGCAGTGATATGTTCATTACCTCCCAAGTACACTGTGTGAATTGTCAATACAATATCATCAGGACTTGTGTGTGCCCAGAGGCTAAGACAGCCAAGAGAGAGTATAAAAACTACCTCCTGCCCCGTGAGCTCTGTCCTTCTTCATACTGTGCTGCCGAAAGCATCTTATTCATCCACTTGCTTAAACAACTTTACACAACTTTTTTGTTTCAGTCAAGATGGTACTGACACCATGAGACTCCTTCCGTGTTCTCTACAGCAGATCTAATTCTAACTTACATTCTAAATCTGTAAAAATTACTAATAATGCTCTTTTAATTGACTCTCTAACTTCAAATAATGCTGATCTTGTTAATGTGACCTTGCCGAGCACTCAGTGTAACCTGTATGCCTTACTCTGTCCATCTTTCTTTTCACCCTGTAATCTGTATGTCCTTGCTTACCACGATCTGCCTGCATGGCTCACAAACAAAGCTTTTCACTGTACTGAGGTAAAATGACAATAAAACAAATCAGTCACCACACAGACATACCTTTCTTTTCTTCCTATTTTAGCATATCCAAGAAATTCTAGAATGAAGGATGTGACTGTACACAGGATTTTTTAGGGTGTAGGTTTGCTCGCTGAGCTGTCGGTTTGATATCCAGGTGTTTCATTACCTGGCTAGGTAACATCATCAGTGGCAACCTCCAAGTGAAGCGAAGCTGTTGTCTCCTGCTTTCTATTTATATGTTTGTCCTGGATGGGGTTCCTGGGGTTTGTGGTGATGTCATTTCCTGTTTGTTTTCTGAGGGGTTGATAGATGGTATCTAGATCTATGTGTTTGTTTATGGCGTTGTGGTTGGAGTGCCAGGCCGCTAGGAATTCTCTGGCATGTCTAGCAAAGACACCCCACAGTAGACAACCATCCCTTCACTTGTGCATAGACAAGTTGGACCAAAGGGTCTGTTTCCATGCTGTACATCTTGATGACCATATGTTTGAAATTCCCTCCCTTTATCTCTCCTCCTTGAAGATTTTCCTTATAAAAATGTCTCCATCCTTCTGAGTAACAAGATAGCTAACTGGAAGAATCAAATTCTGATTGATGATCTTTTGAAGTCGGGCTGCAGCATCAACAGAACATCTCGTTCAAGTCCATCCCTTTCTTCATCCCTACCAATATGGAAGCTGTTCTGGCAGGCAAAAGAGAAGGATTCAGCAAGTTTTGAGTTATGGGGGGAGGCTGAATGTGCTGGGGTCTTTTTCACTGGAGCACAGAAGGTTGAGAGGTGAGCATCTAGAGGTTTATAGAATCGTGAGGGGTATGGATGAAGTGAATGGCAGGTGTCTTTTCCCTAGGGTGGGAGAGTTCAAGACTGGGGGCAGATTCTTAAGATGAGAGGAGAAAGATTTTAAAAAGACATGACAGGCAATTTATTTTACAAAGAGAATGGTTCGTGTGTGGAATGAACTTCCAGAGGAAGTGGGGGATGAACGTGCAGTTACAACATTTAAGAGACATTTAGTACATACATGAATATGAAATGTTTAGGGTGATATGGACCAAGTGCAGGCAGGTGGGACTAGTTTAGTTTGGGATTACGGTTGGCACGGACTGGTTGGACTGAAGTGTCTGATTCCATGCTGTGTGACTCTATGATATGCAATAAGAACACAGCAACTGAGGGTTGAACATTCAGTATGGCCCTGATTAGATTTGTCAAATAGGTGAACCCTGCACATGGACAGTTCACAGCAAGTCAAACTGTGCAAATAATTTAACATTGAGAGCAGAGAGCTTAGACGAGATTTAATAAAGATGTTAAATTGTAAAACCATAAGAAATAAGATCAACAACAAGGGCCCTTTGAGTCTATCCCGTCATTCAGTGGGATGATCCTACGCTCTTCACATCACTTTCCTGCCCCTTCCTTGTAACCCTTGATTCCTTGACTGATCAGGAATCTCTCTCTCTCAGCCTTGAATATACACAAGGACTCTGCCCTCACAGCTCTCTATGACAAGGAGTTCCAAAGACTCATAACTCCCTGAGAGAAGAAATTCATCCTCAAGTTATTTGTGCAGAAATCTATTTGCTAGCAGGAGGACCAGTCATAAACGGGAATAGATCTAGGTGCATTTTGCAGTCATTTCAGGAGGTGGTTAAGAATCAAGCAGATTGCTGTGGGTCTAGAGCCACAGGAAGGTAATTATGGTAGATTTTCTCTCCTCAAAGACATTAGTGAACCAGGTGGGGTTTTGATAATAGAATCTGTGCAGGCACGATGGGTTGGATGACTTTATTCTGCACTGTCATGTCTTTTTAAAACCTTTCTCCCCTCACCTCTCACCCACTGGTCTTGACCTCCCCCACCCTAGGGAAAAGACACCTGCCATTCACTTCATCCATACCCCTCACGATTCTATAAACCTCTCGAAGCTCACCTCTCAACCTCCTATGCTCCAGTGAAAAAGACCCCAGCATATTCAGCCTCTCCCCCTAACTCAAAACTTGTTGAATCTTTCTCTTTTGCCTGCCAGAGCAGCTTCCATATTGGTATGGACTTGAACCAGATGTTCTGTCGATGCTGCAGCTATGCGTCCCCAAGAACCCAGCTTCAAAAGATCATCAATCATAATTTAATTTTTCCAGTTAGCTATCTTGTTATTTAGGAGGATGGAGACAGTTTTTTTTTTCAGGAAAATCTTAAAGGAGGAGAGATATTGAGGAGGCAAGGCTTTGGAAAGGGTATTTGTTTGGTTGATAGCTCTTTCAGAGAGCTGGCATTGGCGTGACAGGCTGAATAGCCTCTTTCTGTGCTCCAGAGTTCTATGGCTGGGTGGGAGGATGCAGAGATGCTTCAGTGAGATTTGGACAAGTTGAGTGATTGGGCGATTGCGTGGCAGATGATGTATAATGAGGATAAATGAGAAGCTATCTACTTTGGTAGCAAAATCAGGAAGGCAGATTATTATCGGAATGATGTTGGATTGGGTGAAGGAGAAGGTGCAATGAGACCTGGGTGTCCATGTACACCAGTCACTGAAGGTGAGAATTGCAAGTACAGCAGGCATTGAACAAGGCAAATGGTCTAAAATAAAACCAAATCACTGTAGGTCTAACTGACCTAAAAAGGGTCAGTTAGAGTCGAAACATCAGCTCTTTTCTCTCCTTAGATGCGGCCAGACCTGCTGAGATTTTCCAGCATTTTTCTTAAGGCAAATGGTCTATTGACCTTCATGGTGAGTGAAGTCAAATACAGGAGCGGAAAAGTCTTGCTGCAATTGTACAGGGCCTTGGTGAGACCACACTTAGTGTGCAGATTTGACCTCTTCATCTGAGGAACGATGCTCTGCCCATCGAGAGAGAGCAATGAAGGTTTACCAACCTGATTCCTAGGGTGGGAGGACTGATATATAAAGAGAGACTGGATTGATTGGGACTATATTCAGTGGAGTTTAGAGGAACGATGGAGATGTCATAGAAGCCTATAAAGTTCTATCAGGATGAGACCATTTAAAACTCAGTAAGGATTTTCCCGATGGCAGGGGAGGTCACAGTCTGAACATTTGGTTCGGCCATTTAGGGCTGAGATGAGGAGACATTTCTTCACTCAGAGAGTGGCGGGTCTGTGGAATTCTTCACCTCAGAATGTGGTTGTGGCCAAAATATTGAATGTTTTTAAGTAGGAGTGAGATATAGTTGTGAGGGTTAAAAGGATGACAGGGTATGGGGACAAAGTGGGAACAGGGTGATTTATTTGGATGATCACACTGAGTGTGAAGGAGGCTCCAAAGTCCTATTCCTTTTCCTATTCCTGCTCCTACTTTTGATGCTTCTTCTATGTTAACAAAAACATCCACTGTTGTCAAAGGGATGTATTCTAAAATGCAGGTTGTCAGTTGCTTCCTTGTCAATGGCTCTCAACCCCTTTGCCTCAGCAGTAACAGTGATATGTTAGATTGCTATTCGTTGCTTTTTTCAAGAATAAATCAAGGCCAAGAACACAGAGTGACACTGAACTGCTTATAACAATTCTTTCTCTGATCTCAGAACACTGTGCAGTCGAAGGCCTCTGCACTGTCAATCAGATTTGTAGCATGCAATTCTACAAGGTTGAACTGTGGTTCTTGTGGTGATAGATGCTGAATAATGTTTGCTTACATCAAAGCATCTTCCATCCCTCATCTCTGCTGAGCCAGCTGATCACAGGCAAAGCCTCACATTTTAGAAGCCAAAATAACACGGCTCCTGGACCACCACTGGAAGGCTCTTGCAGGAAGGTGTGCACAGTAATAAGACCGTAAGATATAGGAGCAGAAATTATACCATTCAGCCCATCAAGTCTGCTCTGCCATTCAAGTTTCTCATCCCCATTCTCCCACTTTCTCCCCATAACCCTTGATCCCTTTGATACTCAAGAACCTATCTATCTCCGTCTTAAATATACTGAATGACCTAACTTCCACAGCCTTCTGTGGCAATGAATTTCAGAGATTCCCCACTCTCTGGCTGAAGAAGTGTCTCCTTATCTCTGTTCTAAAAGGTCTTCCCTTTACTCTAAGGCTGTGCCCTCGAGTCCTAGTCTCTCCTACTAATGGAAACATCTTCTCAATATCCACTCCTTCCAGGCCATTCAGTATTCTGTACGTTTCAATTAGATCCCCCTCATCCTTCTAAACTCCATCGAGTATAAACCCCCAAGCATTCCTCATATGTTAAGCTTTCCATTTCTGGGACCATCTTCATGAATAGGGCTTGAAGACTGGCTCTAAGCCCCGACTTTGTTTCGATTCCCTCACCTTCTGAACATTCACTGCAGAATGGCTGTATGCGAATGGGTTGCTGGGGTTTGTGGAAACACATCTTTGCTTCAGCTTCTCTCGGGGAGGAAAGAGGCGAATCAGAGAGTAAATCAAGTAAGAATAGTGCGGACTCTACAGTAATACCCAAAGACATTTAAAATAGGAAGGTGAATTGTGTCCTTTGTTCAGCAAAAACATAGCAGGGAGATGATGGCATGGTGATGGACTAGGTTCATGCTCTGGGGAGATGGTTCAATTCCCACTGCAGCAGATGATAAAGCTTGAATTCAATAATAATCTGGACTACATAACGAAACAGACCTCCTGGTGACCATGAAAATACTGTTGTTTCTTACATAGGAAGAGGCCATTTGGCCCTTCGAGCCTGGTCTGCTGATCATCCAAGTCAACAGTCTACATTCATTTTCATCAGGCCCTTTAGCCCCAAGTGCTACAATGACATTTGGACAGGTACATGAATGGGAAAGGTTTAGAGGGATATGGATTAGATGTAGGCAAATGTGACTGGTTTGGTTTGGGAAACATAGTTGGCATGGAAGACTTGGACTGAAATGTCTGTTTTTAATGCCATATCACTCTTGACTTTATAACTCCTTCTGCAAATCATACAATGTTTTGTATGACCACTTTCTATGGTCGAGAATTCCACAGGCTCCCCAAACACTGGGTGAAGAAATTCCTCCTGATCTCAGTCCTAAATAACCTGCCCTGCATCCTTAGACCATGCGCCCTGGTTCTGGACATACCAGTCATCATCCTTCCAGCCCCTACACTGTCTAGTTCTGTTGCAAAATGTCAATTGGTTGACTAATGTCCTTTAGGGAAGAAAATCGATCATCAGTACTTTCTCTGGCTTACACGTGACTCCAGTCTCCAGATCTGCACTGATGTGTTTGATTCTTAATTCGAGGGGAAATCAGGGTGGGCATCAAATACTGGCTGTGTTAGCATCACTACCATCCCACGAATGTAAAAGGAACTGCTTCTCATCTGACCTTTGCTTCGGATTAAAAGTTGCATCTAAAAGGCAGAAATTGCAAAATCCTTAAATGCTTTCTCAGGCCGAGGAAAGCCTTTCAATAAGTTGATATTAAAAAAATATGAACAGACTGAGCAGAAGAGAGACAGAACCAAATACTTCACTTCTATCCCGAAATTGCATTGTTGCGACAAAAGTAAGTGATATCCGTCTTTAAGAAGTTGGATTATTGACTGCTTAAGAATAGAATAGAATCCCGACAGTGTGGAAGCAGGCCATTCGGCCCATTGATTTAACACCATCCCTCCTACTACTGTGCTGACCCCCCCCACCACCTCCTGCATTTCCCATGGGTAATCCACCTAGCCTGTAAATCCCTGGATGCTATGTACAATTTAGCAGGGTAAATCCACCTAGCCTCCAATCCTCTTGATTGTGGGAGGAATCCAGAGCACCCAGAGGAAAAATACACAAACACAGGGACAACATACAAACTTCACACAGACAAGGGTCCAAGGGTGGAATTGAACGTGGGTTGCTGGCGCTGTGAGGCAGCAACGCTAACCACTGAGCCACTATCCTGAATGACAGTGGTGGAGGCTGGTACAACTGCAACATTTAAAAGGCATTTGGATGGGTATATGAATAGGAAAGGTTTGGAGGGATATGGGCCAGGTGCTGGCAGGTGGGACTAGATTGGGTTGGGATATCTGATCAGCATGGACGAGTTGGACCAAAGGGTCTGTTTCTATGCTGTACATCTCTATGACTCTATGAAGAGAATGGAGTTTGCTAATCTCTGAGAACTTGTTCCTGTATCCAGAGGCTGGTCAGTGCCTGAAGCTCACTGCCTGAAGGCATGGTAGAAGCAAGACCCCTTAAGACCTTTGAGAAGTATTTAGATGAGCACTTGAAATGTCATAATATAAGTCTATGGGCCAAATGATGGATAGTGGGATGAGATTAGGTGGATGTTGGATGACCAGCATGGACACAATAGGCCCAAAGGCATCTTGCTTTTATGTAAAAACTCTATACAACTTCACTGCATTCACTCAGAAATTTGGAAGCATCTATTGGATGGTAGACATTTTGGTGAGATTGGATTCTTATGGTGCGATGGTAGTCCCGCTACCTATAAGCTAGGAGGCCCTGGTTCATGTCCCATCTGCTCCCGAGACGTGCAATAACATGCCAGAAGAGATTGATTAAAATTATTTACAAATAGCAAGAATTAAGCATCTCACAAGAGATGTTTACGAAATAAATTAGGAGAGGAAGGATTGGGAGAAGGATGGGCTGTGAGGAAAACATAATTACAGGATAAATGAGATACAAAGCTAAGAATTAAAAGCTGTAAGCAGGAATCTAATAGTGTAGATTACGACAACATTGGTAAATGTAGCTACTGCAGTGTGAAGCTAATGCACATGGAATGATAAACAATGGACATATGGTTGAAAACTACGATCATATGGTTGCCTTGGAAGAGATCTGATTTTCTAACAGCAAGAACCTAAGGGAGGATACGAGAGCAATCACAAAGAATGGTTTAACTGGAGATGATGTGGTGGAGATGGGTATAGAATCAATCTTTTCTCAACTGAAAGCTGAGATAAAGAAATGAATTAACTCAAAGATAAACAAGAGACAGCAACAGCAGAGAGAAAGGGGCAATCTCTGGGAGGACACAGCAGTGTTAAAGAAGAGAGCATTCAACTGAATCTATCAAATCGAAATTCTAAAAGTCTTAAATAAGGATGAAAAGGAAAAGGCTGGAAAAACCATCCACACTGGCAGCATCTGTGGAGAGAGAAATAGAGTGAATGTTTGCTTCAGGACAATGAATGGGTGAGAAAGAGAAAGGTCAGAATTTTGAAGCAAGACGAAAATACAATGAACAATGAAGAAGGTCCAGGACTTCAAGCAGTGAAATCTTTTTTGATATAAATTGATCCATCATTGGGATGAGAGCTTTAACGTTTATCAAAGTATTTGTACCCGATGAGGTACATCAGTCCAAAGATGTGCAGATTAGGTGGATTGGCCATGCTAAATTTGCTCATAAAAGTCCAGGAATTTGCAGCTATGTGGGGTTACAAGGATAGGTTGGATCTGGGTGGGATGCTCACCGGAGGGTCAGTGTGGACTCGATGGGTCAAATGGCCTGCTTCCAAACTGGAGGAATTCAATGAAAGTGATACTTATCTTAGTTCCCAAGCTAGAATTGGGTAATGTAGATTGTATAATTTTTTTATAGGTCCTGTTATATATTAAAGTCACAGGTGCTTTGGTGTCAGGGACAATATTAACCTATTCAGTTACAAACTAGTCAGTAGCATGCTTCCATCAGTATATCATGGCCCGAGTTAAGATAAAGACTGAGACCTTTGTACACTCAGGTCACATGCTATGCTATGGTGATGATCTCATTGGCATGTCTTTTGAAGGGTTACTGCATACTAGATATGAATCATAACATAACTGCAAGGGTCAAAAAGAGCATCCAAATGAGGTATGGATTGCTTTATAAAAACCAGCTTGAAGGAATAAACAGAGAAACCAGAAAATTAAACTAGTAAAATAAAGGGGAATAAATAAAAGCACACAGAAAAAGCTGAAAGCAGAGGTTATGATGAAAGGTTCAGTTCAGAAGGGCGTGGTGTGCTGACGAGGAAGGTAAAATGGAAATTCAAGTAAATCTCATGGTTGCCTCGAGCATGTGATGTATGATTGGAATGAAGAGGAAAAAGCAAAGTGCATATAAATCAAATACTGATGTTTCTATATCCTGCAGTTTGTTTTTTTAAAAAATTGAAAGTACTTGCAAATGCAAATAGATTTTCCTTTTCGGCAGGGGTGATGAAAAATTTCTGATTTCGAAAATATATATATTGCATTGCGCATCTCTTAGTTATTTCTGTCTGTACCCAGATATCTGACTATTTATTTACTTATTTTTTTCACACTCTATCACAGCAAGTGTGATGTGCGCAGACAAAAAATATGTTTTCAGCTTATGACATTCTTCAACGCAGAGTGTTACCACTCCGATGCTATAAAAGTGAATTTAATTACAATACAGTCCACATACTTCATCAACTTCCTCCATTAGTTACATAATTATCTCAAGTAATTGCTTGTGTCCTATGAAACATTTTTTAGCTCACAACATACTTGTGTTGGCAGAATTGGCTTTGGTTTATAAGATGCCTTGTGAAATCATGTAGCATGGAGTTGCTAAGTTAATTCATCAGTTCGTTCTACTGACGGAAGTCAGTACACCCGAATGTAAAATATATTTGCAATCAGACTAATAAAAGCAAACCATATTTATCTGTGATGCCATATTCTTTTGAGAGGCTAGTTTCATGAAGTGCATTGAAATTATTCCTAAATTATGTTTGCTTGCATTATCTTCTTATTCCTCCAACTTCTCACCCCTAAAACCTTCTAAGGTATCTGCACTCTTCCCATTCTTGCCTTTTGTGCCTCCCTCATTTTAGTTGATCACTTTGTCTTTTGTTATCTATCCCCCAGCTCAGTGGTCTGCAGATTTTCTGAGCACAAGATGACTTTTGGAATTTAAGTGCAATGTGGGATACATCCCCAAGAAAATACAGAATAAACAGTTTGCTTTTACTGCATTAAAAATCTAAAACTAAGAATATATAAATCTAAATCCAAGAATATATAATAATTCATTTTGTCTTTGATTCACCAAGTCTCCATCTGGTACCTATGACTGCACATTATCTGCCATTACTTGATGTCTGGTTTGGTGGTTTGAGACTGCGAGTTGTACACAGCCCATCAAATGGCTCTCTCTAATACCGATACGATTCTCAGACTTGATTGTGGGAGAACATGGTCTCTCAGAATGCATTTGGAGCCTAAGTAAGGAGGGTGATAGGAGTGGGCATGTTATCCTTTATGAGTACCCCAAATATCACTGTCTTTTGATCTAACTTTCTGCTCAATATCATTTACTTGGTAATTATCGCCACTGCTTTGTAAACTGAAGACCTGATGGAAATTGGCAGTAGGTACAGTAGCATGATGATTGACGTGTGCACAGTGAGGAAACATGGGCAGAGGTGTTGAGGTCACCTGTGAGGGATTCTGTGATCGACCAGCCGATTGTGATCCACATGCAAGAGACCATGCCCTGAAACCATGAAATCCAGTCCTGAAATCTCTTTGACTCGCTACTTTGGACTCCTCCTTTATGCTGTTTCTTAAACTCTCTTGTTTTGGCGTAGCCTTTGGTCATCCACCCTGTTAACTGTGATTCTGTGCCAAATTTTGTTAAACAACGCTTATGTGAAGTCTCTTGGGACTTATTACTATGTACCGAGGAGTGGCAAATGGAGTTTAATTTAGATAAATGTGAGGTGTTTCATTTTGGAAAGGCAAATCAGGGCAGGACTTACATAGTTGATCGTAGGGCCCTGGGGAGTGTTGCTGAACAAAGAGACCTTGGGGTGCAGGTTCATAGTTCCTTGAAAGTGGAGTTGCAGGTGCAGATAGGGTTGTGAAGAAGGTGTTTGGTATACTAGTCTTTATTGGTCGGTGCATTGAGTATCAGAGTTGGCAGGTCATGTTGCGGTGGTACAGGGCATTGCTTAGGCGACTTATGGAGTACTGTGCGCAATTCTGGTCTCGCTGCTATTGCAAAAATAATGTTAAATTTGAAATGGTTCAGAAACGTTTTACAAGGATGTTGCCAGGGTTGGAAGGTTTGAGCTATAGGGAGAGGCTGAATAGGCTGGGGCTGCTTTCCCTGGAGCGTCGGAGACTGATGGGTGACTTTATAGAAGTTTATAAAATCATGAGGGTCATGGACAAGGTGAATAGACAAAGTCTTTTCCCCAAAGTGAGGGAATCTATAACTAGAGGGCATAGGTTTAAGGTGAGAGGGCAATGATACAACAGGGACCTAAGGGGCAACTTTTCCATGCAGAGGGTGGTGCGTGTATGGAATGAGCTGCCAGAGGTGAAGCTACCCCCTCTCGTTCTGTTTTCTTTTATCCAGCCCACTCATGATTTTGAAAACCTCTATCAAATCTCCTCTGTGCCCTCTCCTTTCCGAGGAGAACATTCCCAATTTCTTCAATCTAACCTCATCACTGAAGTTTCTCATTCCTGGAACTATTCTCGTAAATTGCTTCTGAACTCTCTCCTGCCAATTGACATCTTTCCCATAGTATGGCTTCCACAAAGGGACACAACATTCTAGCTGAGGTCGAACAGGTGTCTTGTTCAAGTTCACATAAAAAGCAAAGAACTGTGGATGCTGGAAATCAGAAACAAAATCAGAACTTGCTGGAAGAGCTCAGCAGGTCTGACAGCATCAGTGGAGAGAAAGCAGAGTTAACATTTCAGGTCCAGTTATCCTTCCTCAGAAAGCTTCTTATGTTCTGAAGAAGGGTCACTGGACCCAAAACGTCAATTCTGATTTGTCTCCACAGGGATTTGCAAATTCTCCCCGTGTCTGCGTGGGTTTCCTCCGGGTGCTCCGGTTTCCTCCCACAGTCCAAAGATGTGCAGGTTACGTGGATTAGCCATGGGAAACACAGGTTATAGGGATGGATAGGGAGTGGGTCTGGGTGGGATGCTGTTCAGAAAGTTGGTGTGGTTCAGAAAGACACTGTTAGGCTGAATGGCCTGTAGGGATTCTATGATATGCTGTCAAATTCTATGATTCTATGCTGCCCAGACCTGCTGAACTTTTCCAGTAAATTTCTGATGTTGATTGAACAATACTTCCTTGTTTGTGCATTCCATGCCCGCATTATTAAAGCCGAGAACACCATATGCTTTATTAACTGCTCTCTCTAACTGTCCTGCCACCTTCAATGATCTGTGCACATATACACCAGGTCCCTGTGGCTCCTGCATGCCCTTTTGAATTGTACCCCCTTTTTATTTTGCCTTTCAGGGTTGTTCTGACCAAAGTCTATAACTATACACTTGCTTTCATTGAATTGAATATGCCACAGCCGCGGGATTATTCGTCTAACCACTTTGTCTCGATACCATCAGATCCTCCTCAGGTGTGAGGACTCATTCTCTGGGTCAAATGTTGGATAGTATCAGATTAGCTTGTTGATAACAAGCCGGTATGGTGTGGAGAGAGTTACCACATTGTGCAGCATTGAAGAGGATATTAAACCGCAAGAGTCTCGGACCACAGGGCATAATCTCAGAATGAGGGGCTCACATATTTAAGACAGAGACGAGGAAAAATTTCTTCTCTCAGAGGGGAGTGAATCTATGGAATCCTTTACCGCAGAGGTCTGTTCAAGGCTGAGAGATTTTTAATTGGTCAAGGAATCAAGGATTACAGAGAAAAGGGAGGAAAGTGGAGGTGTGGATTATTAGCGTCGAGAGTGTGTTGCTGGAAAAGCACAGCAGGTCAGGCAGCATCCAAGGAGCAGGAAAATCAACATTTCAGGCTGGAGCCCTTTATCAGGAATGGGATTCTGATGAAGGGCTCCTGCTCCTCGGATGCTGCCTGACCTGTTGTGCTTTTCTAGCAACACACTCTCGACTCTGATCTCCAGCATCTGCAGACCTCACTTTCTCAGTGTGGATTATTAGATCAGCCAAGATCGCGTTCCATACTGGAGCAGACTCGATGGGCTGAATGGCCACCTTTTGCTCCTACATCTTACCGTCATGTTTATGTTGTCCTGACGGGTGGTACTAAAAAGCTGAGGCCTGGCCAACATTCTTCACTGAAAACAAAACATGACAGCAGAAAAAAAGTCGCAGGTTAATATTCCAATGCTGTGTGCATCACTTTACTGTGCAGATTAGCTGCCTCGTTTGCATACATAATAGCCACATAGTGCACTCGGAAAGCTGGCTCATTGAGGCATTTCAATGCGATGAGGTGCAATGCAAATACATAATTATTGTTTTTTTACAAAGCAGTGCACCAGCAGCATTCCTTTCCCAACATGATTGACAAGATGCCTGTCACTCCCCTAATCAAAGCGGCATCTCATCACCGTGGGAGGGAGGTTTGTCATCTGCCACCATTTTGACTGTTGGCATTTAAATTTGTAAAAACAAAGGCAGTGGAGCATCAGGGGGTGGGGTCAAATATCCCCCGAAGGGTTAGTGTCTGATCCAATCATTGGTGCCCAACATGAGCCAACATGTGACAGTGTCTCTTTGGCTGCAACAATGAAAGCACACGTGGAAAAAATGCTCAATCTTCCTGTGCACTCAACTGAAGCAAGGATGCTTCACATACACAACGGTTCGGCATAAAAGAAATCCAGCCATCGAGAAGAATGAGAAACTCTGTGTAAATATTCATGCCAATTTCAATTTTCTGACAGAGAAAAACAAGCTCGGGAACAAAACGTTGCCTCGTGCAGGGGCCACCGACATGTTTACCTCACATTGCCTGCACGCTCACTCAGAAAGATACATAGATCCTGCAGCGGAGTTATTTGAAGCAACTCAGCTTAAATGACATCACTCATTTTTGAATGCAGATTTCCTTCAGTGTTTAGGCAGGAGGTGAGGAGTCAAGTTTTTTACAGAATAAACCATTGCTGTAATCTAATGATTAGTTCTTTCACTAAAGGTGCAAATCGCACACAGAACTCATGAACACACACAAATTCTCAAACATATGGACACTCACCTACAGTTATTTATCTATATATACATATATTATATACAAAATACTCTTTCTCACTTACATGCTCACATATACACATGCACACACATAGACACAAACTCTCACACACTCATTTACGTGCACACACACTTTCAAATACATGTGTACACATGCACACACTCATGCACAAATGCTCACACATACATACACTCATTTACATGCAGATACACATACACACACAAACTCTCAGATACACAAGTCATTTACATTGACAACATACAGTCACAAAGACATTCACACTCATACACACAAATACACACGTACACTCACTTCAATACACACTCTCACACACCAACAAAGTTTAATTTTTTCAACTTTCCTTGAACAAAACTATGTTAAAGTATGAAAGCAAAATCAAACTGATTTTCATCCTTTACCTAAAATAAACCTTAGAAAAGTACCTTTGTGCTGAAATGCCTAATGTTTGAAAAGATTGTTTATGCAATGCAGACATTCGTTCATGGGCGAGTCAGCGTTTAATGGCTGTCCTTAATTGCCCCTGTACAGGGGTCAGTGTGTACCATTCTTGAACTGCTGCAATCCTTACGGTGTAGGGACACGCACAATGCCATTAGGGAGGGAGTTCCAGGATTTTGTCCCAGTGAGAGTGAAGAACGGCAATATATTTTGAAGTCAGGATGTTGTGTGGCTTAGAGGACAGCCTGCAGGTCATCATGTTGTCATGTATCTGCTGCCCATGTCCTTCTGGATGGTAGCGAATATAGATTTGGAAGGTGAGTATAAGGTGCCTTAGTGAATTACTGCAGAGTCACAAAAGTAAAAGCAAAACAATGTGCATGTTGGAGACCTGAACCAAACACAGTGTGCTGGAGAAACTCAGCAGGGTCTGGCAACATCTGAGGAGACAGAAACACAGTTAAAGTTTCAATTCTGACTCTTCAGAATAAAAACAGGTTGGAAAATGGTGTTCATTTTATACTTCTGACAGAGTTGAAGAAGGGACAAAGGGAACAGATGGTGGGAAGGCCCAATGCAAAAATGTTGCTATGTGGGATGAAAGAGGAATAACGATGTAAATTGGGTTTAAATTCAAGGTATTGAAGGTTTGTTGGGAGCAAAGTAAACAAAATATAAACAAGTAAGGGCATGGTTGATGAGCTGGAGTGGCGGGGGGTGGGGGGGTGCTGGAGAAAGAAATGTAAGAAAAATGGAGGACAGATGTCATTAGCGCCAGGTTCTGAAGCTGTGCAAATCAAAGTTGGGAAATATCCAGTCCGCGAAGCTGTAAAGTGGATAATGAGGTGTTGTTTTCCAAGCTTGCTTACGCTTCATTAGAACAGTACATCAACCCTCAGGGCTGCCTGACCTCATGTAGTCAGTCCTCCAGTTTTGGACTTAAAACTGACTTTATTTTGCTCTCCAGAGATGCTGCTAGCCATGGCAAGATTTGAAAATGAAGATGAGGATTTGAAAATGAAGGTGACAGACAAAGGAATGGGCTACTTCTGGCTGGGAGGAAGTTCAATTCTGATACAGGCGCCGGAAATGCAGGAGCTTTCTCTCCCTCGACACTAGCACTCCTCAGCTAGACGTAGAGTACACGATTCATGGAAATAGATTTCACGGATGAATTTACAGCTGGGACAATTCAATAGCACAACAAAAGCTCCTTAGGAAACACAATGGGCTTGTAAAAGAATTAACATAAAAGTGAGCTTCTTTTGATTCGCTTTTGTGATAATAAAAATGGCATTTTCTTCTTTTTGTCTGCACTTTATGATTGAGTTTCCAAAAAGTTCCATTTAAAGGTGTAGTGTCTGTTTCAATCCTTACTGACAATAGATATGACAATAGATGTACCATTACTCATATTATCATCGAGTCTGGTCTGTCCACTGATGAGTAAATAGATTAATCCATTGAAATGTCAAGGAAGAAAAAGTTTTTTTTGGAAGGAACATTGCGGGGGTAGAAGAGAACAGAATCTAACGAATATACACAAGTCATAACTGATTATGAATATGCATCAATTTGTTACATTTGGCCTCAAAACATCCTTCATGTTTCATTTACTTTGGCCTAGTTTTGGGAGCAGAGTTGATAGGAACAGTCCAGCGAGTCCTTTTTAACAATTGTTCTTAGTTAAAATGTCAGGTAGCAAACAGACTGGGACAGCCATTCCCGCTGGATTCAGCATCATGGCCAGCGACCGGTGTCCTGAATTATTGTTCCAAAGACCCGGCAGAGCATTTTAGCCTCTTAAAGTGGTATTCGTGTACAAGTCAAGCCCTCACTTTTTTTAAAACCAAAAAAATTGGTTTCAAAAGCTCAAATTTTACACAAAGTATATTCAGCAATAACCAAGCGCATAATTAGCTGGAAGATTTTGTTTTTTCCTTTCAGCACACTCGAGAGCAATCAGTAACCCTGGATTCTAAATTTGCAAAGTGTTATAATGCAAATAGAGGAACAAACTATTTAATTCACTCATGGGCTATTGGCGCTGTTGGCTAGGCCAATATTTATTGCCATTCCTTATAGCCCAGAAGGCAGTTAACAGTCAACTATATTGCCCTGGAGTCTGGAGTCACAGGTAGGCCAGAAGAGCTAAGGGTGGCAATTTCCTGCCCTGAATGACATTCATGAACCAGATGAGTTTTTTCGGACAACTATCAATGGATTCACACTCACCTTAATTCCAGTTTTTTTAAAAATTGAAATCAAATCCATCAACTGCTGAAACTGGATTCGAACCTGGGTCTCCAGTACACGACATTAGGAGTAGGCCATTTGACCCATCTTTATGAAGATAACTGATCAATGAGCTCAATATCCTAAGCCCGCCCTTTCTCCATATTTCTTGATCCCCATAACCACAAAAGCTGTATGTACCTCCTTCTTGTTTGAAACTGGGCAAAGACAGTGGTTAGTCCATCATATCCATGCCTGTCTCTTTACTTCACCTGACATCCTTAACATATCCTTCGCTTCCTTTTCATGCATGTACCCAGATTCTCCTTAAAAATATATGTCATTCATCTCAATCAATTCTTGAGCTTGAAAGTTCCACATCAAGCCATTTTCTGGGTACAGACATTTCCCCTGAATTCATTATTCGATGATTTCCCATGAATGGAGAGATTGGTGGGAGATCATCGAATAGTGGACTCTAATAAAAGTAAAATACTACAGATACGAGAAATCTGAAACAAACACAGAGAATAATAGAGAAACACAACACCTCTGGCAGCATCGGTGCAGAGAGAAACTGAGTTAATGTTTCGAATCCAGCATGACAGTTATAGAATCATAGAGATGTACAGCGTGGAAACAGACCCTTCGGTCCAACCCGTCCATGCCGACCAGATATCCCAACCCAATCTAGTCCCACCTGCCAGCACCTGACCCATACCCCTCCAAACCCTTCCTATTCATATACCCATCCAGATGCCTCTTAAATGTTGCAGTTGTACCAGCCTCCACTACTTCCTCTGGCAGCTCATTCCATACAGGTACCACACTCTGCGTGAAAAAGTTGCCCTTAGGTCTCTTTTATATCTTTCCCCTCTCAGCCTAAACCTATGCCCTCTAGTTCTGGACTCTCTGAACCCAGGGAAAAGACTTTGCCTATTTACCCTATCCATGTCCCTCATAAATTTGTAAATCTCTATAAGGTCACCCCTCAGCCTCCGACGCTCCAGGGAAAACAGTCCCAGCCTGTTCAGCCTCTCCTTATAGCTCAAATCCTCCAACTCTGGCAACATCCTTGTAAATCTTTTCTGAACTCTTTCAGGTTTCACAACATCTTTCCGATAGGAAGGAGACCAGAATTGCACACAATATTCCAACAATGACCTCACCAATGTCCTGTATAGCCGCAAATTACCTCCGAACCCCTGTACTCAATACTCTGACCAATAAAGGAAAGCATACTAAACGCCTTCCTCACTATCCTATCTACCTGCGACTCCACTTTCAAGGAGCTATGAACCTGCACTCCAAGGTGGCTTTGTTCAGCAACACTCCCTAGGACCTTACCATTAAGTGTATAAGTCCTGCTAAGATTTGCTTTCCCAAAATTCAGTACCTCACATTTATCTGAATTAAACTCTTCAGAATTTCTTCTGTTCTGAAGAAGGCTTGCACTTGACTCGAAATTTTAACTTAGTTTCTGTCTCCACAGATTCTGCCTGACCTGGGTTTATTCCCTACTCCTACACCTACCCTGTCTGTCTGTTTTTCCAATCCCAAAGGTTAAGACACATTCTTCCCTTTGACTCAACACACACATGGGCAAAGCACTGTAGTGGTTTCCATTGCTGTGTGCAGGATGACTAAACAGCAGCCTCTCCAGCACTTGCCGTCTGCCATCACGTGCATTGGTATAATTTACAGACTGGCTTGCAACCTGTTTGGCCATGTCATAAACACTTTTCCCTGCTCAGCACATCCTGTCAGAGCACTCAAACCCAGACCTCCTGGGACACCATCACTGTGCCACAGAACCACCCTGAGTCATAGAGTTACACAGCACAGAAACAGCACATAAAAACTGGTCAGATTTAACAGAATATTGTGGTACGTTTGTGCAATGCAAAAGATAGACACAAGGTGAGTGGTGGTAACGTATTTACATACTCAACAGATAATCATAATGTTCATTGTTTGGTAATTATGTTCCACCCCAATGATGGACAAACCAGCCAGGCCGGATGGAGGGATTTGGAGGGCTGGGTTTCCTCCTGGTTGGCTCCAGATAACCCGATGCTGGCATTCTAACGTTCTGAGAGCGATGGAATTTGCTTACTAGTCTTCTTTGGATCATCCTGCTCCTCGGATGCTGCCTGGCCTGCTGTGTTTTTCCAGCACCACATTTTTCAACTCTGGTACCTCAGCACCTGCAGTCCCCACTCCTCCTTTGGATCATCCAGGGCAATGTAGCCCATTGCAAACTACCTCAGAGTGTAACTTGGCTTTGCTGCAGCAGAAGCAAGCAATACAGCTGATGGAGAGGCAGAGAAATAACTGATATAAAAACTCATCCCTAGACTCATAAATCAAGTATAATAAATACACGCCACAAGATGTGACAGTCGGTTAAACACCCATTAGGTGCAAAGTCACATATGGTTCCCCATTCTTTCTATATTTTGACAGTAGTGGAGTGAATTTGAGATCTATTTCTAATATGTTTGTGTCCTTCATAGCTTTTAATGTAACAAGTATGTGGCAGATGTTCATTCTCTGTTAAATTGTGATTGGCACTTGGAGGTTTACTCGACTCAACAGTGGCTTGTCTGTGCCTAACTAATGAATAAATCAAGGTTGCTTCCATCAACTCCTATAATAACACAAGGGCATTAATCTCCCTGCTCCGCATTATTGACCTTTGAAACATAAGTGGTTGACATTATGTTAGGGTCTATTGTAAAGTTGACACTTAGAAAACAGCAAATGGAGAAGAAGGAGACAGAAATAGATACGAGGAAAAGAGAGGGTGCCGTAGCAGCACAACACAACACAAAATACTTTAAAATTAATAAAGTACTTATCACTCGGAGGCATGGCAGCCAAGTTATTCACAGATAGCTCCCACTATCCACACAGACACCACCTATTTTCTTCGATATGGCCTGAAGAATAAATATTGATCAATATTTGCTAAAGTTCAGAGAAGTCAGATGTCATATGGTGTTTTGCATGTTATAGCATGTTTTATACCATATTATAAGAGTCTTGTTGCTAATGTGTGGACAACACATTTCAAAGTGGAGAAGGTATTCTAAATAAAGGGGTAAAATAATGTTTTCTTCATTTTCATTTTGGCCAGGGAAGGGAATTTTTATGACTACCTGACAATCTGGATCCAACCCTCACCAGGCGGCAATTGCCTCTTAACTGTCCTTCAATAGTTAAAGATTCACTGAGTCATACAGCACGGAAACAGATCCTTTGGTCCAACTGGTCCTCACTGATCATGTTCCCAACTAAAACTTGCCCCACTGGCCCATATCCCACCACGCATTTGCTATTCATGAACTTATCCAAAAGTCTTTTAAATGTCGTTACTTTACCTGCATCCACCACCTCCACTGGCAGTTCATTCCACACTCTCTGTGTAAAAACGTTTCCACTCATGTCCTTTCTATATCTTTCTTCTCTCACCTTAAAGCTGTGCCCCTTAGGTTTGAACTCTTCCATCCATGGGAAAAGATCCTTGGCATTATGCCTCTCAAGATTTTATAAACCTCTATATGGTCCTCTCAACCTTCTACACTCCAGTCAAGAAAAGTCCCAGTCTGTCCATCTTATTGGAGCTCAGACCCTTTTGAAGTCATTCAGCAGAGTTCCTGCTCAACTTATGGTCGCAGTTCGCAGTACTGGGAAATGAAATTGCATAATTGCAAGTTAAGGTGAAATTGCCATAGTCCCAGAGGACTGGTCTCTCATTAATAGTGAGGGTCACCCATTTCAGGCAACATCCTGGTAAATGTCTTCTGAACCCTCTCCAATTTAATAATATCCTTCCTATAGCTGGGCATCCAGAATGTGGACACAGTACTCCAGAAGAGGCCTCACTAATGTCCTGTACAACTGCAACCTGATGCCCAAACTCTTATACTCAAATGTCTGAGCAATGAAAGTAAGCATACTGAACACCTTCTTAATCACAATCAAAACCAGAAGCTGCTCAAAGCTGCTGCCTCACAGTGCCAGAGACCCAGGTTCAATTCCCACCTCAGGCAACTCTCTGTGTGGAGTTTGCACATTCTCCCCGTGTCTGTGTGGGTTTCCTCCGGGTGCTCCGGTTTCCTCCCACAGTCCAAAAATATGCAGGTTAGGTGAATTGGCCATGCTAAATTTCCCGTAGTGTTAGATGAAGGGGTGAAATGTAAGGGAATGGGTCTGGGTGGGTTGCGCTTCGGCAGGTCGGTGTGGACTTGTTGGGCCAAAGGGCCTGCTTCCACACTGTAAGTAATCTAATCCAATCGAATCTTCCCCAATTCTGAGGAAGGGTCACCGGATTTCTCTGCACAGATGCTGCCAGACCTGCTGAGCTTTTCCGGCAACTAATGTTTTTGTTTCTGATTTACAGCACCTGCAAATCTTTCAGTTTTTACCTTCTTAACCACTGTGTCTACCTGGGGTTGGTGAGCTTAGTTGCCTGAAAAGCTGGTTTTGTCAATTCCTGTACTGGCGAGGTCACCATGAAGGTCTCACCCTCTCAACTTTACTGCCTTGCCTGAAGTGTGGTGACCCTTAGGTTAAGCTCACTATTAATGAGAGTTAAAAATCACACAACTCCAGGTTATAGTCCAACAGGTTAAATTGGAAGCACACTAGCGTTTGGAGCGCTGGTCCTTCATCAGGTGGTTTTGTTGAAGGAGCAGCACTTCGAAAGCCAGTGTTTCCAATTTAACCTATTGGACTATAACCTGGTGTTGTGTGATTTTTAACTTTGTACATCCCAGTCTAACACCAGCATCTCTGAATCACGACTATTAATAAGAGACCAGTCCTCTAGGACCATGGCAATTTCACCTTACCTTGCAATTATTCAATTTCATTTCCCAGTACTGGAACTGCGATCATATGTTGAGCAGGAACTCTGCTGAATGACTTCAACAGGGTCTGAGCTCCAATTGAGGTTCAGCAGCAAGGCTTATTTCACTAAAAGCTGCATGGTGCCTCTAATTGTTCATGAGCTTCAGAATTCAGTTCGGAGTCAACCACATTGCTGTGGATCTGAAATCACATACAGCCCAGATCAGAGGAGGTTGGCAGTATGCTATACATTCATGAGCCAAATGGATTTTTCTGACAATTGACAGTAGCTTCATGGTCACCATTAGATTCTTCATGCTGGACTGAATTAAAATTCCACTATTTTCCAAGGCAGGATTCACATCCATGTCTATTGCCTGGATCCATAGTCCAGTGATTATACCAGTGTTCACTGCCTACCCAAAACAGAATTAGATTAGAACATTTGGTATCTGTTAGTTTTTAAATTTACTTGCAGGGTATCACTGGCCAGGCCAGTATTCATTGCCCATCTCTAATTGTCCAGAGGGCAGCTAAGAGTGAACCACATTGCTATGGGTCCGGAGTCACATGTAGGCCAGACCAGGTAAGGATGACGGAATCCTTCCCTGAAGGACATCAGTGAACCAGATGAGATTTTCCCTAACAATTGACAGTGGTCACCATTGGACGCTTAATGATTACATTCAAATTTCATCATCTGCCACGGTCTCCAGAATACGTATCTGGATTAACAGGGTCCAGTGATAACATCACTGTGCTACTGCCTCCCCAGTTGCAGGTAGTAACTTGCACTTGTGGAACTGTCTAAGGTTCGAGTCAGCACCTTATACAAAAGGGGGGGAATTTACAAATAGAAATGTTGTCAGCATGGCTACTTTGTATGCCAGGGATATTTAATTAAAATCCTGGATTTTATTACCTGCTGCTCCACAACTCAATTTTATTTTGGGTGGTTGGCATGTAATTCAGAGGCAAATGCTTTCTCTGCTCTTCTGCACCTACCAGATTGACATGCAAATTAAAAAAATACTCTTTGCAGATCAATAATATTTGTTTCAATTGGATTTACAATGAGCCATTATCACAGTTTGATAAGTCATTTGTGACCTAGACTTTTGAGTTATTTGTGACAAAGAGAAAAAATCAAATTAGATGGCACACTGCCAATCATTTGCACAATGTTCTCTTCTGGCAATGATCGATATATTGAATGTCAAGAATCTACTTGGACGTTGACACTTCAGAAGCTCATGTGGAGCAGCAGTCCACTGTAAAGTGCCCCCTAATTGAAAATGCTTTCGAGCAAGAACTGTGCGATTCACCAATGTTTTGTTGTAAACTCTCCAGTGAGTCACAGCATCATACACCATTGAAACAAACCCTTCGGTCCAACCAGTCCATGCCTGCCATGTTCCCAAACTAAACTAGTCTCGCTGCCTGCATTTGGCTCATATCCCTCCAACCCTTTCCTATTCATGTACTTATCCAAATGTCTTTTAAAAGTTGCGACTGTACCTGTATCTACCACTTCCTCTGGCAGTTCACTCCACACGGTGCTGCTCAGGTCTATTTTAAATCTTTCTCCTCTCACCTTAAAAATAGTTTTGAACTCCCTAACCTAGAGAACAAGACCCTTGCCATTTACCTTATCTATACCCCTCACAATTTTATAAACCTCAACGAGGTCAACCTTTAACATCCTGCACTCCAGCCTCTCCTTATAACTCAATACCTCCATTCCTGGCAACATCACGGTGAATCTTATTTGAATCTTCTCCAGCTGAATAATATCCGTCCTATTACAGGGCAACCAGAACTGCACACAGTACTCACCAACAATCTGCACAACCTCAAAGTGACATCCCAACTCCGACACTCAAAGGTCTGAGCATGCTAAATGCTTTCTTAACCACCCTGTATGTCTGTGATGCAAATTTCAAAGAACTGTACATCTGAACCTGTAGATCTCTCTACTTTACAACACTACCCAGTTCCCTATCATTAACTAAATAAGTCATGTCCTTGCGTGTTTCACCAAATTACAACACCTCACATTTATTCAAGTTAAACTCCATCTGTCACTCCTCAGCTCACTGTCCCAATTCATCAAGTTTTCTTTGTAATCTTCAAAATCCTTCTTCACTTTCCATTTTATAGCTATTTTTGGTGTCATCTGTAAACTCACTAAGCATGCTTCCTATATTCTCATCTAAATGATTGACATAAATGACAAACAAAAGTCAAACACCGTCTGAAAAGCAACACTCCACCACCATGCTTTGTCTTCTATCGTTTCCAGTCATTTTGACCTCAGGTAACTGATAAGATAACCAGACACCCATACAAGCATGACAAATACTAACATGAACAAGCAAAGCAGAAGACATTCCTGGACATTTTGACACATGGGTTCTGATGTTCAACAATCCCAGCCTGGTCAAACAGTCATTTTCCCTCATCATCCATTATCTTCTATACATAACGAAACAATAGGGAGTGCTTGCAGAGCCAGAAGGCATTCTTTCAGTGTCTCTACAATTTTTCTAGATTATCTTGTTGGTAAATTCTCTGTCGCAGATGCGTAGCTCTAGATTTGATGCCTAAAATTGAGGAAGAGGAGGAGCTGATGTGGCAGATGGGAACAAGGGAGTGGCGGGGGGGGGGGGGGGCTTGGTTTGAGTTAAAACCGTGGACAGCATGATAAGATCATTACAACTGGAACTTGTGAATCTTGAGTATTTGCTGTGATTAATATAAATATTCTAAAATATTAATGTTGTAACCAGTGATAATAATGTTACACTCACATTTACACAAAGCTTCACTGCATCGAAACATCTCAAAGTGATTCAGACGATGAAACGCCTTTGAAGTGCAGTCACAATTGTTATGTAACCTAATGAGGATAGGATCCCACTTCAGTAATAAATTCTTGCTCCCATGTGCTGAGTGAAGCCAAAGATCAGTAATTCTAAAGGAGATTACATGCTGCCTCGGGACCTAGTTGGCAGTCGTTGAATCGTGATGCTGAAGTGAAGTTGAATGTTTATCAAGGAATTGTGATGGATGAGTGGCTAATGTATTGACATTTCAATCTTGCTTGCAGACAATCCTTATTCTGTCCTTCCCAGATCCTTCCTACCTAACCCTAACCATAATCCTAATTGTAACCTTACTCCTATTTTAGCCATAACCCTAAACCTAACCTTAATCCCCATCACAGCCCTAACTTGTATCTTAACCCGACCTTGAATTATAACTTATATCCTAACCCTAACCTGAATCCTGGCCCCAACCCAAATCCTAACCCTAATCCCCATCCAAATCCTAACACTACTCCTAATTCCCATTCTAACCCTAACCCTAATCCTAACCCTCATTTTAGCCCCAACCATAATCCTAACACCCATCCTAGCCATAATTCTAACCTGAGCCCTAACCCACATCCTAGGCCTAAATCTAATTGAGACCTCCACCCCCATTCTAGCCCTAACACTAAACCTAACTCTCACCCCAATCCTAGCCCTAACCTTAATCCTATGCCTAATTCTATTCCGAACATTAATCCTAACTCTAACCCTCATCCTATAGTTAACCCTAATCCTAACTCTGAACCTCATCCTAACCCTACCCTCATCCCAACCCTAACCTTAATCATAATCCTGACCTTAAAGTCTAGCCCTACACCTCCTATTTTTAACCCCCTCTCAGTGACTCAAATATCCAAAGTCCCTCCCACCATTTCTGCACTCAACTTTCCTCTAGCCTTGCTTGTTTCCCATGCTTAGAGTTTTCCCTTTCTCCTGGGGGAAAGGACCCCAGGAGGCACTCATTGTTGCCTCACCATAAGGAAGCCATTCCATCCTATTTCCTCACTGACCTTCCCACCCTGGGCAGCTCACCACCTTCTCCAGGGTAACTCAGGACAGGCAACAAATGCTGGCTCAGCCAACCAAGCCCATACCCTGTGATCCAAGCCATTTATCCTCTGAGGATCTCACTGTGTTCCAGCCCTCTCCATGTCTTATTGTTCAGAACATTGCTCAAGTACAATGCCAACTTTCTCTCAATGAGGTACTTTCACTGTTTGCTGCCTTGTACTGGATGGCTTCATATCCACAGAAATTTCCAACTCCAGCTCAATTAATTGTAGTCTTTCTCCTCAGAATTCACTGCTCTTCAGTCCTCTCTTAATCACACGGAGAGGGAGAGGAAGGGAGGTTAGTTCCAAACCTACATGCACACTATCCACTTGAACTTGCCAACTCTCATGACCTCCTTACTACTATTCAGGGATAAAAGACTTCTTTATCCTCACACGTGTATAAAGACCCTCTTCTTTATACACCCAGAAATAAAACCCTTGCCCCTGTTCATTTTCTCAAATATCCAGCTGAACAATCTGTGGCCTCCTTTTCACGACATTTCTGTAGGTCATGGTCAGTTCCAATTACACCCTCACCAATACCTTTGATGAACTGGTCCCATTAACAGGTTAACTCTTGCTCACATTGGCCCTTTACCCAGCATGCCACTTGTCTCCATTCTCTGATGTCCAAGGAAAGCAGAATTGAAACGAGAAGTCAAACAAATGTTTAGCCAAGGCCTGCCACATCCCATTAGAGTGTACAAAACTCTCGTGAGTCATGCACTCATCCACAAAATTTGTTCAGTATATTCCAGAACCATCCTGAAAAGCTGAATTACGCCTTGATTTTCTTTCTGTACTGAAAGCCCTCTGCTTAAAGCCCTCCATCCCACCTCCAGCAAGATATCCAAAAGTGTTTTGAGTTTCTTTATCTACACAACTGAAATTATCCAATCGGTTACCTCAGTTACTTTCCTCCCGTCAACTAGTCCACCTGTCAAACATCCTTCACATTCCCTGTGTTCCAGCCCTGAATTTGATTCCTGATTTCCCTCATGATCCTTGAACCTATCTTGCCCTGATTAGACCACCCCTTTTCCTATTAACCTGCTATCCTGTGACGGAAGATTGTTCTTTTTCTCAGGTGATGCTGCTCGGT
Organism: Chiloscyllium plagiosum; assembly: GCF_037043375.1. Lineage (NCBI taxonomy): Eukaryota > Metazoa > Chordata > Chondrichthyes > Orectolobiformes > Hemiscylliidae > Chiloscyllium > Chiloscyllium plagiosum. Next base: position 16,873,837 of record NW_028270146.1, read on the forward strand.
CCTTTAGATTTGCTATCATCAGCTCTTCTCCATAAATACAACATATAAGCATCAAAAATAGGAACAGGAATAGGCCATTCAATTTGATCATGGCTGGTCATCAAACTCATTACCCTGTTCCCTCTTTCTCCCATACCCTTTGATCCCTTCAATGTTTTGACCTCAACCTCTTTCTGTAGCAAAGGATTCCACAGGTTCACCACTCTCTGGGGGAGGAATTTCCCCTCATCTCAGTCCAAAATGGCCTGCTGTACATCCTTAGCCAGTGACCCATGGTTCTGGGCTCCCTGGTCATTGGGAACATCTTTTCTGTATTTACCCTATCTAGTCCTGTTAGAATTTTACAGGTTTCTCTGTGATCTCCCCTCATTCTTCGAAACTCTAGTGAATATAATTGTAACTAATCCAGTCTCTCATCAAATGTCAGGCCGACCATCCAAGGGCTCAGTCTAGTAAACCTTCGCTGCACTCCCTTCATCGCCAGAACATCCTTCCTCTGATAAGGAGATTAAAACTGGAGTCCATAGTATTCCAACCATGCTCTCACCGAGGCCCTGTGCAATTGCAGCAAGATATCCCTATTCTTGTTTTAAAATCCACTCAGTACCATTTGCCTTCTTCACTGCCTGCTGCACCTTCATCCTTACCTTCACAACTGGGGTACAAGGTCTCATTGCACCACCTCCTTTCCCAATCAATGTCCGTGCAGATAACAACCCCTGGTTTTTGTGTTCGTGAAAACGACCAGCTCATTTCCAAACCTTCTTTTTCTCTCCACGATGGGAAGGAAGTTGTGAAACTTGAAAGGGTTCAGAAAAGATTTACAAGGATGTTGCCGGGATTAGAGGGTTTGAGCAACAGGGAGAAGCTGAACAGGCTGGGGATGTTTTCTCTGGAGCATCGGAGGCTGAGGGGTGACCTTATAGAGGTTCATAAAATCACGAGGGGCATGAATAGGGTAAATAGACATGGTTTTTTTCCCTGGGGTGGGGAGTCCAGAACTAGAGGGCATAGGTTTAAGGTGAGAGGGGAAAGATATAAAAGGGACCTAAGGGGCAATGTTTTTGCACAGAGGGTGGTACGTGTATGGAATGAGCTGCCAGAGGAAGTGTGGAGGCTGATATAATTACAACATTTAAAAGGCACCTGGATGGGTATATGAATAGGAAGGGTTTGGAGGGATATGGTCGAAATGCTGGCAAATGGAACTAGATTGGGTTAGGATATCTGTCGGCATGGACGAGTTGGACCAAAGGATCTGTTTCCGTGCTGTACGTCGCTGGGACTCTGTGACTCTCCAAAGTTCTTGAACTTGTTGTCACTGATGGCACCCAAATCTGCCTCACCGTTGCTGAATTACCAGGCTGCTTATGCAACATCTAAGACTGGATATGCGAAAATTCCTTCCAATTAAATAATACTGAAGCCATTTGGCCCTTGTTTTGATAAATTATATTCCCCATCCATCAACTCAATCCCTTTCCTTAGCATCTGTCTGATGCTGGAAACAAGGGAACGAGATTTTAGGTAATGCATGTAGGTGTTTCGTTTGAGAGTAAAGATGCAGACATCAGCCACGACAAGTGTATTTGTTTGCATTCTTTTAAAAGAAAGAATGTCTCTCATCTTGTACGAAATGCAGTTGAAAGGAACAGGGGAGGTAACAAGCTGGTTCAAGTATAAACCTCATCAGTATGTAAATGTATTCTAATTCAGTAAACAATTAGGTAGTTATTCAGTACAGGACACATATAATGATTTTTTCTGTTATACAGATAATAGCACCCTTGAGTGTGAAAGAAGACCACCAATTCTGGATGACAAGCAGATCATCAAACTCTTTGGTAATTAAAACTCTCCCCAAAAACCCGCCTTTCCAGCACAGATTGAATTACGAAATGCTGGCAGATAAAGTTCAAGAGATTAAACGTTTATGTTTAAGGTTTTAATCAGTAACAACACGTAATCAAGACAATGCATTAATGTGTTATCCCAAGCCAAAGACGCTGTTTACATTACTGATTCGAGCTCTGTAATTCAGAGATCAAAATGTCAGCCTATTTTCTCAGCTAAGAATGAAAAGAATGAAACTTTGTTGAGGATTACGTGTGCCCTGATTCACATTCATGATGTAAGGTTTTAAGAGCCAGAGCTTGTCACTCCTTGTTGAGAATCCAAAGCTTCCACATTCCTACGACGTGAAAGGAGACCATTCTGCCCATTTAAAGAACTATCCAATTACACACACCCACACGCACCCACACACAGGAGCTGGGGACATGAAATCTACGCTGGCACCTCATCATCCCGGTTTCCAAATCCATTTGAATCAAGTAGTACCTGGTCTACAATAACTGCTCACTGATGTCCAGACTGAAGGTGCATTTCTCCAGGGTCACACAGCTCCTGACCTCACTACAGCCTTGGCCCAAACATAGCCAAGAGGGCTGAACTCCAGAGGTGAGATGAGCGCCGCTGACATCAAAGTACCAGAGCCCCTAGCAATACTGAAGACATTAGAAATGAGGGAAAATCAAAAGTGCAGTGGAATATTCTCCACTTACCTGGATGAGTGCAGTTCCAACAATACTCAAGAAACTCAATAGTTTCCCGGACAAAGCAGTCCATGTTTTTCACATCAACATCCACCACCTTCAGTATTCACTCCCTCCACCACTGATGCTCTGTAACAGCTGTGTGCACTATCTACAAGATGCACCAACCCTTCTTCAAAAATATCTTCCAAAACCTGATCTCTACCCCCTGGAGGACCAAAGGGAGCAGATGCATAGGAGTGCCATCACTTGTAAGTTCCCCTCCCAGTAGCCATACTCAATCCCGTCATGTAACTATATTGGATTTCCTCCACTGTCATTAGGTCAAATCATGGAGTTCTCTCTCTAAGTGACATCATGAACATGCCTAGCCCCTATGGACTGCAGTGGCTGAAAAAGGCCACTCACCATCACCTTCACCAGGGCAACTAGGAATGGGCAATCAATACTGACTTTGCCAGTGATGCCCATGGCCCATGAATGCATCTTTAAAACAAAGACCTTTCTGAAGGGAAGGTGCTGGGCATAGTGATAATGCCACTGGGCTAGTAATTTTGAACCCCAGGTTCAAGTTCTGAGGAAAATGAATTTGAAACCGTCCATGACAGATAGTGAAATTTTAAATCAATAAAAATTAAGAAAGGTTGCATGTAACCACAGTCAGTTGTCAGAAAAGCCCATCTGGTTTAGTAATGTCCTTCAGGGAAGGAAATCTGTCATCATCACTTGATCTGGCCTACATATGACTCAAGAAGTGTGCCTCTTGGCAATTAAGGATTGGCAATACATGTTAGCCAAGACAGTGATACTCATATCCTGTGAATGAATAATTTTACAAGACAATAAACCTCATTCTGTGCTTTCATGAGATGTATAAGTGATGTTGGGCCTGTCATAATGTTACATAAGCAAGTCAGCGCAACATAATGGCTCAACTGAGTAAAATTTACATTTTTTAATATTTATTTTATAACAAGTAGAATGAAACATTTTGAGAAACAAAGAAAGAGATGGAATCAGAAAAGCTCGTTCAGCCTTTCAAATACACTCCTCCTACAAATTGGATGGATTTGATGCAATGAAGGAAGGAACTCTTTTATATCTATTTAATTCGAAGAGATGGTTCTGTACAACTCCGGTCACCCACTTTTAATCAATTTCATGGCTCAACCTTCTCACAATTGACAACTCTCTTGATCTCCCCTGGATCCAAATGGCACAACCATCACATCCTGAATTTTCTCATCTTTGCAGATCCATGACCCCACTGAGTGGCAGAGTAGGTTCAAATGGGTAAAAGCAAAGGACTCACCTTCGTCCCCCTCCGTCCACGCATCAATGAATTTAATACACGCCGTGACATCGAACAATTCTTCCGTCGCCTCCGCCTCCGAGCTTACTTTCATAATCAGGACTCCCGCCCACCTTCCGAGGACCCCTTCGCCCACCTCCAACACACTGCATCCACCTGGACACCCCGCGCTGGCCTATTACCTGCCCTCGACCTCTTCATTTCCAACTGCCGCCGGGACATTAACCGCCTCAACCTGTCGACCCCCCTCCCCCACTCCAACCTCTCACCCTCACAACGCGCAGCCCTCCAATCCCTCTGCTCCAATCCTGACCTCACCATCAAGCCAGCGGACAAAGGGGGCGCAGTGGTAGTCTGGCGCACTGACCTCTACATCGCTGAAGCCAAACGCCAACTCGAGGACACCTCTTCCTACCGCCCCCTTGACCATGACCCCAGCCCCCATCACCAAACCATCATCTCCCAGACCATACAGAACCTCATCACCTCAGGAGATCTCCCACCCACAGCTTCCAACCTCATAGTCCGGGAACCCCGCACTGCCCGGTTCTACCTCCTTCCCAAGATCCACAAGCCTGACCACCCTGGCCGACCCATTGTCTCAGCATGCTCCTGCCCACTGAACTCATCTCTACCTACCTCGACACTGTCCTATCCCCCCTAGTCCAGGAACTCCCCACATACGTTTGAGACACCACCCACGCCCTCCACCTCCTCCAAGACTTCCGTTTCCCCGGCCCCCAACGCCTCATCTTCACCATGGATATCCAATCCCTCTACACCTCCATCCGCCATGACCAGGGCCTCCAAGCCCTCCGTTTTTTATTCTCCAGACGTTCCCAACAGTACCCCTCCACCGACACTCTCATTCGTTTGGCCGAACTGGTCCTCACCCTTAACAATTTCTCCTTTGAATCCTCCCACCTCCTCCAGACCAAAGGGGTAGCCATGGGCACACGTATGGGCCCCAGCTATGCCTGTCTCTTTGTTGGCTACGTAGAGCAGTTGATCTTCCGTAATTACACCGGCACCACTCCCCACCTCTTCCTCCGCTACATTGATGACTGCATTGGCGCCACCTCGTGCTCCCGCGAGGAGGTTGAGCAATTCATCAACTTCAACAACACATTCAACCCTGACCTTAAATTTACCTGGACCATCTCTGACACCTCCCTCCCCTTCCTGGACCTCTCCATCTCCATCAGTGACGACCGACTTGACACTGACATCTTCTACAAACCCACCGACTCCCACAGCTACCTGGATTACACCTCTTCCCACCCTACCTCTTGCAAAAATGCCATCCCGTATTCCCAATTCCTCCGCCTCCGCCGTATCTGCTCCCAGGAGGAGCGGTTCCACCATAGAACACACCAGTTGGCCTCCTTCTTTAGAGACCGCAATTTCCCTTCCCACATGGTTAAAGATGCCCTCCAACGCATCTCATCCACATCCCGCACCTCTGCCCTCAGACCCAACCCCTCCAACCGCAACAAGGACAGAACGCCCCTGGTGCTCACCTTCCACCCTACCAACCTTCGCATAAACCAAATCATCCGCCGACATTTCCGCCACCTCCAAACAGACCCCACCACCAGGGATATATTTCCCTCCCCACCCCTCTCCGCCTTCCGCAAAGACCGTTCCCTCCGTGACTACCTGGTCAGGTCCACGCCCCCCTACGACCCACCCTCCCATCCTGGCACTTTCCCCTGCCACCGCAGGAACTGTAAAACCTGCGCCCACACCTCCTCCCTCACCTCTATCCAAGGCCCCAAAGGAGCCTTCCACATCCATCAAAGTTTTACCTGCACATCCACCAATATCATCTATTGTATCTGTTGCTCCCGATGCGGTCTCCTCTACATTGGGGAGACTGGGCGCCTCCTAGCAGAGCGCTTCAGGGAACATCTCCGAGACACCCGCACCAATCAACCAAATCGCACCGTGGCTCAACATTTCAACTCCCCCTCCCACTCTGCCGAGGATATGGAGGTGCTGGGCCTCCTCCACCGCCGCTCCCTCACCACCAGACGCCTGGAGGAAGAACGCCTCATCTTCCGCCTCGGAACACTTCAACCCCAGGGCATCAATGTGGATTTCAACAGTTTCCTCATTTCCCCTTCCCCCACCTCATCCTAGCTTCTAACCTCCAGCAACTCGATCCCCTGACCTGTCCGGACTTGTCTGACCTGCCCAGCTCCTTTTCAACCTATCCACTCCACCCTCTCCTCCCTGACTTATCACCTTCATCTCCTTCCCTACTGACCTATTGTACTCTATGCCACTCTCTCCCCACCCCCACCCTCCTCTAGCTTATCTCTCCACGCTTCAGTCTCTCTGCCTTTATTCCTGATGAAGGGCTTTTGCCCGAAACGTCGATTTTGCCTGTCTTCGGATGCTGCCTGAATTGCTGTGCTCTTCCAGCACCACTGATCCAGAATCTGGTTTCCAGCATCTGCAGTCATTGTTTTTACCTCAAATGGGTTAATGGCCTATTCCTGTTTATTTGTCTTATGGTCTTATGAGGTAATTATATCTTGCAATTGGTCACCCCAATCTTTCCAATCATTCGCATGATCTTTCCTAAAACATCTCTAACTTCCCTGACCACCATCCTCTATTACCTTTCCTCAGTCTCTGATTGCTTTCTCCCAATGCCATGGATACCCCCAGAGGTCTCCAGTATCTTCTATATCCCAGGCCATGAATATGCCTTCCAAATCATCCCAAATCCCAATCCTCATGGCCACCTATCCATTCCTCTCCACTCACCCACCCACACTACCCCACCAACTTAATGCCCACCTCTGCCTGAGACCTACACCCACAACTCTTACCCCCTCCCCTGTATCCAGCATTCAACACCATGCTTACTCCCACCCCAGGACCTACAATTCCCATGTCTCCAACAACCCTCACCACACCATGAAAGCTCAGACATCCCAGAACCTGAGGCTTCTGATCCCAGTCAGAATTTCCTTCCCTGTCCTCTCACCAACCCATCTGCACTTAACTCCAGCTTCAGTCGTGATGGTCCACTCCCGGGGGAGATCTCTGACCTTTCCACGCACCTCTGCAATTTAATCCCTTTTAAGTACTTCAATGGTGACCTGTTTACAAGAGTGAGGTAGGATCTCTTAGCAAAATGTTAAATTGCAGCAAGTCCAGACACAGTGACCACAGGAAGGCTGTTCCCAGTGACTGGGGACTCCAGAATTGGGGTCACAGTTTTGGAATACAGCGTAGGCCTGAGATGAGGAGAGGCTTCTCACCCAGAGAGTGGGGAGTCTGAGGTATTCTCTGCCATAGAAAGTGGTTGAGGCCAAAATATTGAATGTTTTCAAGAACAATTAAGATACATTTCTTAGGGCTAATGGGATTAAAGGGTATGGGGAGAAAATAGGAACAGGGCACTGAGTTGGTCATACTGAATGGCGGGGTAGGCTCGAAGGGCCAAATGGCGCACTCCTGCTTTGTGTGTTTCACTGCACTCAGGCAGTTCACCTTGTTGCGTTGTAGCCTGGGTCCATGGATAGTGGCTAGAGAGGCTCCAATATCCTTTCCATCACATGGCTCAGTGGATGGCACTGCTGCCTCACAGCCTTTGCCTGTGAATTTCTGTGTGGAGTTTGCACATTTTCCCCATTCCATCCCACAGTCCAAAGATGTGCAGGTTAGATGGATTGGCCACGTTAGATTGTCTGTAGTGTCCATGGATGTGCAGGCTAGGCGGGGTAGCCGTGCGAAATGCAGGTTTACAGGGATAGGGCAAGGGGGATAGGTCTGAGTGGGATGCTGTTCGGAGGGTTGGCATGGACTCAATGGGCCTAATAGTCTAACTGCAACTAGGACAGGAGTCCCCAATGGTCCTCACCAGCCACCCCACCAACCTCCGTATGCATCACATCATGCTCCGCCATATCCGCCACATACAAATGGACCCCATCACCAGAGATATATTTCCCTCCCTACCCCTATCCGCTTTCCGTAAAGACCGTTCCCTCCACGACTACCTCATCAGGTTCACGCCCCCCAACAACCCATCCTCCGCTCCGGGCATCTTCCCCTGCCACCACAGGAATTGCAAAACTGCGTCCACACCTTCACCCTCACCTGCACCTGCACTTGCACACGTCATTTACTGTATCCGTTGCTCCTGATGCAGTCTCCTCCACACTGGGGATACAGGACGCTAACTCGCAAAACGCTTCAGAGACCATCTCCAACCAACCCCACCTGCGCCAACCAACCCCACTGCGTTGTGGTCAAACACTTCAACATCCCCTCCCTCTCTGTGAAGGACATTCAGATCCTGGGCATCATCCCCAGCCCCACCCCCTCCCATTTATCTCTCCACCCCCGAAGCTCCCAGCCTCATTCCTGATGAGGGGCTTTTGCCCGAAACGCCGATTTTCCTGCTACTCGGATGCTGCCTGACCTGCTGTGCTTATCCAGCACCACACTCTCGACTCTAATCTCCAGCATCTGGAGTCCTCACTTTCGCCTAATAGCCTAAGTCCACACTGTCAGGATTTGTTGATGATGAACCTTTTTTTGGCCATCAAATGGGGAAGGTCTTGAATCCAGAGTGCCAGGCTGACAGGTAGGAACATTACCCACTGGAGCACGAGACAGCTCTGTGCACATAAAATAAACAGTTTCAGGGGATTGCACTGTAGGCGTGTGGGGCAAGAGTAGGTTCCGAGCGACTAGTGATTAGGTCTTTCAATAAAAACTATCACAATCACGAAGGGTAAAATAACCTCCTATGGTCCCATAGAATTCTATCATCTGAGTAAAATACTGTCACTGCACACTGCAATGTCATAAGTCACAGTGCTGCGCTCACTTTATCATTACATTTAGCAAAGATAAGCACACAGCAATCTCCTAAATATTTGAAGTTTTATGTTTTGGTTTATTTCTAAAGGATAAAATGAGTAAGGAGAAATTGCTGAAGTCATGAAACAGTTCTTAAATTGATTTTGAGCCTGCAATTTGCTATCCTCTGGAATTAATGGAATTTGGATTGTTGTTGACTCAATCAAACAGGGACTGCTCACAGATAAAGAGGCGGAGTACAGCCTTTATCGAGCTACATTTACAAGTTGAGCAACAGATGACATTTCCCTGGAACTATTCCACAGTGGGCGGCCAGATCACAGGTTCAACCTTGAGCAAGAAACAAACGTCACAAAAGTGGTCCCTCTTCACACCCCAGGACGGTCATCACTTTGAGGAGAGGGGGGCATCTGCCAATGACTGCTGGGGGGTCCTGAGGTCCCAGAGACTCTGGGAACAAAAAGATGATTTGTGCTGAGGGGGGGAAACTGCCCACGATAACATGGGGAGGGGTGTTTGAAAGGCCTTGGGGTCACAGCTAAAGGTGGGACGGCCAGGAAACTGGCAATGATAAGCAGTGTACAAGGTTGCTGGCATGTCCCCACCTCTGAATGTTTTGAGAAAAGCAGACTTGGGAAGTGGGGGTTGAAGCAAGGGTTGGTCAAGAGATGTTTGAGCTTAGATTCCCTACAGTCCACACCGACCTTCTGAAGAGTAACCCACCCAGACCCATTTCCCTCTCACGAATGCACCTAGCACTATGGGCAATTTAGCATGGCCAATTCACCTGACCGGCACATCTTTGGACTGTGGGAGGAAACCCACGCAGGCACGGGGAGAATGTGCAAACGCCACACAGACAGTCGCCCAAGGCTGGAATCAAACCTGGGACCCTGGGGCTGTAAGACAACAGCGCTAACCACTGAGCCACCATGCCGCCCAATGCCTAGTCTGATAAAGCCTACGGAGGCAATGTTTTGTAGCCATCAGGACTTGTACAGAACCCTGCCAACACAAGGAGGCAGCTTCCTGATGGCACATACAGACTGGGTTGGAGGTGGGGGTGACGTGGGGAGGAGGAAGTGGTGGTATAGTCAGTGCTCTGACACCCTGTCACCCTAAACCTGCAGCTGATTCTTAGAGATGGTCATAGATACATCTGCTTTTTAAATTTTAAAAAAATCTTCAAAGGATGCTCCACCTGGAGGGGCCCTCTCTCTTATTGAAGGAGCAATCTCGAGGGGCTGAATGGCCACTTCTATCCCTGAGTTTCGAAGCTATTTCCCTCAGTGTTAGATGTGGCTCAGTTGATTTCATGCTGGCCTCCGAATTAAGCGGTTTTGAGTTCAAGTCCCCTCCACTACTTGAGCATAACAGTCCAAGTCTGGCATGACAGGGCAGTGTTGAGGAAGTGTGACACTGTCAGAGATATTATCTTTCAGGTGAGACCAGGATCGCATCTGTGTTAACCAGTCGCCTCATCAAAAACTAGCCTCTGGATCCAGACACTGACATGCAGGGATTTGAACTTTCACTCTCTCCTTCACATAGGATTTTCAAGATGGACATTAGTCTCTCTGTGGAAATCTGCAAGGCTAGATTGTATCCATGGATCCTTTGCTGCACGACAACCTTCTAGAAAGAATGAAAATAAGTCACTGGGGTGAAAAATAAGGGACCCTTATGTTAATACTGCCACCTTCTTAAGATTCAACTGACCAGAATCAATGAAGTCTGCATCTTCCAAGTGTCTGAATCAGGAGCATACCTCAACTTTGCATTGGTGCATATTGCTGTGAAGTGTTTGTCTGTAGACAGTTAGACATTCAAGAACATACAAGCTTGTAGCCATGTGACGGGATAGATATGGTTCAAAAACCACAGACTGAGACATCCATCAACTCAATCCTGCACCACATGCATTGATTCCAGTATGGTAATTCTTTCTGATCCAACGTCACACATTGAGTCACCGTGTTCAATTGAGACAGATGCATTCCCCTTCTTGATTTGTCTATGCCCCTCTTTGAACAGAACACACTTTATAGTACAGCCCCTTGGAGCACTGAACGCATCCCAGAAGTTATGATGTGGAGGTGCTGGTGTTGGACTGTGGTGGACAAAGTCAGAAGTCACATGACCACCAGGTTATAGTCCAGCAGGTTTATTTGAAATCACAAGCTTATGGAGTGCTGCTACTTTTTCAGCTGAAGTCGCTTCACCTGGAGAAGGAGCAGCGTTCTGAAAGCTTGTGTAATCGCAAATAGACCTGCTGGACTATAACCTGGTGTCATGTGACTTCTGACTTGGTCCCAGAAGTTAATTTATTCTTCAGTTCAAAGATTGAACTTGACTCCCACTCAGAACTTGCTGGGTAAAGATCCTCCACAAAGATTCCACAGGATTGAATGAAACATCACGATTGACTCACAGCACAGCAGACGATGGAAGGAAGCCATCTGTGCTCGCTCTCTGAAAGAGTTAACTAGTTAGTCCCACAGCCCTGCTCTCATTCCCTTCGTCTGCCAATCCCCCTTTTCAAAGTTAGCAGTACATCTCTCTAAGAGGCCATATATTCCAGATCACTTTAGATAAATGTTTATTTTTAAGTAGTTTTTTTATGACATCAATTGGAAACATCTCAAAACATTTCAGATCCAGTAATATGATTTGAAATGCAGTGACTTGCAACGCAGAGAAAGAAAAAAAAAACAATTGTCATTTTCACAGCACGAGATTGCACAATTATTAACTGAATGACAAGCTATTCCCTTTCCTGGGTGGTGGAGGGAGGAATTGAAAGAACATCAGAACAGGAGCAGGCCATTCAGCCTGCTGAGCCTGCTCTGCCATTCAATCAGATAATGACTGGATCATCTCAACAGCACTTTCCAGCAGGATCTCAATGTCACCTGGCGTCATTTGGGTCCACAAATCTATCCATTTCTGAAATGAACCTTCACAGCTCTCCGGGGTGGGGGTGGGGGTGGTGGTGGTGGTGCTTGGTTAGCAAATCTGAACGATTCCACCATCCTCTGAGTGAAGAAATTCCTCCACATCTCAGTCTTAAATCTCATTAGATTCCCTACAGCGGCACGGTGGCACAGTGGTTAGCACTGCTGCCTCACAGCGCCAGGGACTTGGGTTTGATTCCACCCTCAGGCGACTGTCTGTGTGGAGTTTGCACATTCTCCCCGTGTCTGGGTGCTCTGGTTTCCTCTCACAATCCAAAGATGTGCAGGTTAGGTGAATTGGCTGTGCTAAATTACCCATACTGTCCAGCGATGTGCAAGTTAGGTGCATTAGTCGGAGTAAATATAGGGGAATGGGTGGCTCTTTGCAGGGTTGATATGGACTTGTTGGGCTGAAGGGCCTGTTTCCACACTGTAGGGAATCTATGATTTCTAAATGGCCTGTCTCTTACTCTGATTTTAGATTCACTAGCCAAAGGAAACTTCCTACCCACATGTGCCCTGTCATGTCTTGTAAGAATTTTGTACATTTCAGTGAGACCACCTCTCACTCTTTGAAAATCTAGCTACTGCAGGTTCAGTTTCTTCAACCTGTCCTCATAGGTCAAGGCCGTTACTACAGGGGTTTCTGCAGAATCTTTTTTGCACTCCCTCCACTGCATGTGCATGCTTCCTTCGGTAAGGGGACCATAATTTTACAAAACATCCCAGGTGGAGTCTCAACATGGTTCCATCCAATTGTTGCAAGATGTCTTGACTCCAGTGCATGCATTTCCTGGCAATACTTTTTTAGATTAGATTCCCTGCAGTGTGGAAACAGGCCCTTCGGCTCAACAAGGCCACACCGACCCACCAAGGAGTAACCATCCAGTCCCATTTCCCTCTGACTAGTGCACCTAACACTATGGGCAATTTATCATGGCCAATTCACCTGACCTGCACATCTTTGGACTGTGGGAGGAAACCCATGCAGACACGGGGAGAATGTGTAAACTCCACACAGACAGTCGCCCAAGGCTGGAATCAAAGCTGGGATCCCTGGTGCTATGAGGCAGCAGTGCTGACCACTGAGCCACTGTGCCACCCTGGGCTACTTACCTTCTGCCTTCCCAGTTTCTGGCTGACCTGACCAACACCACCCCTCCATCCCCACCCCCACATCAAACCTAAACAATGTAATCCTCTCCCCAACTCTCACTCTATCCAAGAAATAACCCAGCAAACGGAGAGTCAGCTGCTCAGCGATGCTCAGGATAGTCCTCTCATAAAGCATCAAGGCAGATATTTTGTGGGCCTTAAAATCCACAACTTATCACCTCAGTGCAGAGAGTGAAGATAATACTCGATATAAACCAGCAAGATATCTGACTTAGGTCTGAGATGAGGGGGAATTCTTTTATTCAGAGACTATAGGATATAGGAGCAAAGTCAGGTCATTCAGCCCATCTGTTCTGCTGTTCGATCATGTTTCTGAAGCCCATTCTCCTTGTAACCTTTGATTCCCTTACCAATCAGGAACCTAACCATCTCTGTTTTGGCCTCCACACCCCACTGTAGCAATGAGTTCCAAGACTCACCCCACCCTCTGGCTGAAGAAATTCCTCATCTCAGTTCTAAATGGTCGTCCCTTCATTCTGAGGCTGCGTCCTCAGATCCTAGTCTCTTCCACTGATGGAAACATCTTCTCCACGTCCACTCGACCCAGGCCTCTCAGTATGCTGCACGTTTCAATCAGATCCCCCTTATCCTTTGAAACTCTATCAAGTACACTCCCAGAGTCCTCAACTGCTCCTCATATGACAAGCACTTCATCCCTGCGATCATTCTTGTAAACCTCCTTCGGACACCCTCCAATACTAGCACATCATTCTTTCAATATGGGGCGTGAAACTGCTCTCAATTTTCCAAATATGGTTCAGCCAGAGCCTTACCCAATCTCTGCACTTATATTCTAGCCTTCCCAAAATGAATGCAACATTGTATTGCCTTCCTAACTGCTCACTGAACCTGCAAGTCAACCTCATGAGAATCCTGAACCAGGATTCCCAAGTCCCTCTGTGCTTCAGATTTCCAAAGCCTTTTTCTATTTACAAACTAGTCTGCACCTCTATTCTTCCTGCCAGAGTGCATAACTTTAGACTTTCCCACATTGTATTCCAAGTGCTACTTCTCTGCCCACTTTCCTCGCTTTTCCAAGGACTTTCTGCAGCCTCCCCGCTTCCTCACCAATACCTGCCCCTCCACTTATCTTTGTGTCATCTGCTAAATTAGCAACAACATCCTCAGTTTCTCCATCCAGACTGTTAACATATAATGTGAATAGTTGTGTTCCCAATACTGACCCCTGTGGAACTTCACTAGCCACTAGTTGCCATCGTGAAAAAGACCCCTTTATCCCCTGCCAGTCGGCCAATCCTCTATCCATGCCAGGACCTTACCCCTAACACTTATCTTATTTATCAGCCGTCCGTGCCACACTTTCTTAAAGACCTTCTGGAAATCCAAATAGATCACATCCACTGGCTCTCCTTTGTTTAATTTCCTCATTATCTCCTTAAAGAATTCAAATTGATTTGTTAGGTTTGACCTCCCCTTGACAAAGCCATGCTAATTCAGCCCTATTTTACCATGCACTTCCAAATATTTTGCAATCTCATCCTTAATGATGGACTCTAAAATCTTACAAAAACTGACGTCAGGCTGACTGGTCTATAGTTTCCATCTTCTGCCTCCCTCCCTTCTTAAACAAGTATGTTATATTGGTGATTTTCCAATGGTCTGGATCCTCCCTGACTCCACGATTCGTGAAAGATCACCACCAATGCCTCTACAATTTTCTCAACTGTCTACGTCAGGACATTGGGGTGCTGTCAGACCGAGGATCATGAATACTCCTGGAATTTCTAATCCCAAAGAGCTGTAGAAGCTCAAACTTTGAGTATGCTTCAGGTCACAACTGAAAGACACAGAAATTGCTGGCAAAACTCAGCAGGTCTGGCAGCAGCAGTGGGGGAAAAGCAGAGTTCATGTTTCGAGTCTAGTGACTCTTCATCAGAACCCATTGGCTGTGCTAAAAACAATTCAGAGCAGAGTGGATTTGAATGTGGAGGTGGGTGAAAAACAGAAGGACAGAATCAGGCTCTAAAGTTATTGAATTTTATAGAATCTGTACAACATGGAAGCTGGCCATTTGGCCCATCGAGTCCACGTGGGCCATCTGAAGAGCATCCCAGACAGACTCAGCTCCTTACTCTTTCCTGTGACCCTGCATTTCCCATGGCTAATCCACCTAACCTGCACATCCCTGGACACTATGGACAATTTAGCATGGCCAATCCACCTAATCAATGGGAAGAAACCAGAGCACCTGGAGGGAACCCATGCAGACACGGGGAGAATGTACAAACTCCATGTAGATAGCCACCTGATGGTGGAATCAAACCTGGCTCCCTGTTGCTGTGAGGCAGCAGGCACTAGCCACTGAGCCATCATGCTGCTCTGTCTTGATGTTGAGTCCCAGAGGCTTCTGGATCCTCAAGCCTGGACCTAGCCTTCAATAATTTTAGAGTTCAATAACTTTCGAGTAATAATGTTTGTTTAATGAGACAGTACTGGCATGATGGGCTGAAATTCCTCCTTCTGCATCAGCTGTAATTCTGTGAGTAGAGCCATTATGTTCCCCTCTTACCTTTGACAGTCAGCCTACCTTTTGTCCTTCCATTTTTGACATCACTCATTGCAAACTCCCACACCTCATTCATTGCTCACTTTGCCTTTAAGACACCAGCGTCTCTCATGATAAGTGCTTCATCATTCCCCAAAGCTTTTACTTTCCTTAAAGGCCATGTCAAAGTTGGAAACCTCTCCCTCGCGATGGCTCCTTCAATACCCTCTTAAACCGTGGTGGCTCAGTGGTTAGTACTGCTGATTCACAGCACTAGAAACCCAGGTTCAATTCCAGCCTCAGGTGACCGTCTGTGTGGAATTTGCACATTCTCCCCGTGTCTGCGTGGGTTTCCTCTGGGTGCTGTGGTTTCCTCCCACAGTCCAAAGATGTGCAGGTCAGGTGAATTGGCCATGCTAAATTACCCACAGTGTTAGGTGCATTAGTCAGAGGGAAATGGGTCAGGTTGGGCCGAAGGGCCTGTTTCCACACTGTAGGGAATCTAACCATCTAATCTAAAACTCTTGACTGGTTACAAGTGAAAGTTCATGTGTAAGCAAAATCACATTTAGCTTTCTTGCCCAGCTTTCCTTTCTTCGTTTTATCAGGAATATTATGATTTTTCCTCTTCCATTGCTTTTGTTTGTTTGAGTTTCCAAACCTACATTTACTCCGCAGCCCCCACCAACATCCTGAGCTGTCACAGCAGAACTTAATCGCGATAATTTACCCAATTGCAGAAGTACAAATGAGTGTAACTCTTATATTTCCCCAGTTATACCTTACCCCTTACAATCCACAGATCTTCGAAACCCAAATCTGACATTGACAAATCATTATGGCCGAAATCATCCCAACTTTGATTTCAACCTCAAAATGACTGTTCACCCCAGTGTTTTGACTTAATTATAGAGACACCGAGTCACAGAGCTATACAACATGGAAACAGACACTTCAGTTCAACTTGCCCATTCCAATTAGATATCCTAAACGAATCTATTTATATTTGCCAGCATTTGGCCCATATCCCTCTAAACCCTTCCTATTCATATACCCATCCCGATGCCTTTTAAATGTTGTAATTGCACCAGCCTCCACCACTTCCTCTGGCAGCTCATTCCATACACACACCACCCTCTGTGTGAAAAAGTTGCTCCTTCGGTCCCCTTTAAATCTTTCCCCCTCTCACCTTAAACCCAAGCCCTCTGGTTCTGGACTCCCGCACCCCAGGGGAAAAAAAACCTTTGTCTGTTTATCCTATCCATGCCCCTCATGATTTAATAAACCCTGATATGGTCACCCCTTAGCCTCCGACGCTCCAGGGAAAACAGCCCCAGCTTATTCAGCCTCACCCTATAGCACAAACCCTCCAACACTGGCAACATCCTTGTAAATCCTTTCCTAACCCTTTCAAGTTTCACAACATCCTTCCTCTAGCAGGGAGACCAGAATTGCAAGCAGTATTCCAAAAGTGGCCTCACCAATGTCCTGTACAGCTGCAACATGACCTACTAACTCAATGCACTAACCAATAAAAGCAAGCATACCAACCACCTTCTTCACTATCCTGTCTACCTGCAACTCTATTTTCACAGAACTATGAACTTGCACTCCAAGGTCTCTTTGTTCAGCAACATTCCTCAGAACCTTACCATTATCTACCCCCTAAAACAATGGGTTCTATCTCCCGAAGGACAGAGATCATTACCACACCGACATGAACTCAGGGTGTGGTGAATCTGTGGAATTCTCTATCACATGGAGGTCAAAGTCATTGAAAATACTCACCAGTGGGACAGATAGGGTTTCTTTATACAAAAGGAGCGAGGAGAGAGAGCAGGAGTATAGAGTTGATACTGAGGATCAGTCATCAAGCCATACAGCATGGTTGCTGAAGCTTCTATGCCAATCATATTCCCAAACTGAACTAGCCCCCACCTGCCTGAATTTAGCCCATATCCTTCCAAACCTTTCCTATTCATGTACTTATCCAAATGCTATAGAGTCAAGATCACGTTAGATGGCAGCATCAGCCCAATGGTACAAATGGTTACTCCTGCTCCTATTTTCCATATTTCTGACCGTACTTCAAAATGTTTCCGAAGTCCTTTGGGCCAGCTCTAGATTGTGAAGAGCAATTGTTGCTTCGCTCTCCATTTCACCCATTGGTGCTCAGTAATTTCGATCCCGAGTTCGAGATTTTCAACCCAAATAGTTCTGAATGGTTCAATCTAAAATCCCGTTGGATATGGGCCCACGGCACAACATTGCCAATAACACAGCAGAAACTGCCATCAAATTGGCAGCTTCAGTCACAGACACAGTATTCCAGCCGACACTGGCAATGGAAAGTCACACTGATACTTTAAGAAGTGGCTGACTTAACTGCAATTAAGGGTCAATTTTGGGGAATGGGACATTGGTATGAAGAGCAATAGGAGCTTTTTGCACCCATAAACTGATGCAGAACAGCAACGGAAGCTGAGGCTAGTCCTAAACAGATGTACACGTGCAATTGTTTGATACTAACCTATAGATAACACATTTTGAAAATATTCTGGGATTGTTGATGAGGACTGAGTAATCACTTATATTGTCTGACTTTAAAAATTCTTTCTGTCCTCTTATAGAGTCATACAACATGGATATAGACCCTCCAGTCCAACCAGTCCATGCTGAACATTATCCCAAACTAAACTAGTCCCACCTGCCTGCTCCTGGTCTATATCCCTCCAAAACTTTCCTATTGATGTACCTATCCAATTGTCTTTTAAACGTTGTAATTTTCATTCCACACACAAATCACCCTCTGTGTAAAAGATTTGCCCCTCGCGTCTTTTTAAATCTCTCTCCACTCAATTACAGTTCTGATTGCAGGAGTTTTGAGGGATGGGGAATAAATTAGCTTTTTTGAGAGGGGGGGCAAGCGATTACTGTGACACTAAAGTCTGTAAACAATGCCTAAACTTCATTACATGCTAATCGATGGATGCTTGGCTGCTTGTCCTGTATCGATGGGTGTAAATTCCTTTGTAAACAATTAATGAAGTTTAAATCCAATTTTGCTTACCTAGACTAGTTTGTTATTGGGTAATAGATGGGTCATGATGAGTTACAGGACACTCACTCAATCTGTGACATCCTGAAGCTCAAATGATTTTGTGCATATCAATAGAATGATGACTCATTGTCTTGTACACACTGCAGGCCATTTCCAATTCTTGATTGAATATTTAAACAATACTGAAGGAAAACTTCTTGAAATTGTTACCTGTCAGCAAAATGAAAGCTTGATATCTTGGAAAGAAGTCAAAGTAATGCACCTTCATGCGCCCTCAGGCCTTGTCTCCTCATATTGCATTACTGCCAAAACACTACAAAGTCTATTGGGTGACAAGGAGGAAGAGGAAAAGGGCTCCAATTCAAAGTAGAAAAGCAGGAGGCTGGGAGAACACAGCAAGCCAGGCAGCAGCAGGAGATTAAGAAGTCAACTTTTTGGGTATTAATCGAGTAGGATTAAATTCTAATCCTGAAGAAGGGTTAATACCTGAAACGTTCTCTTCTCCACCTCCTGATACTGTTTGGCTTACTGTGTACTTTCAGCCTCCTGTTTGTCTACTTTGGATTCCAGCATTTGCAGTCTTTTTTGGGATTCTAATTCACCGGGATCTGAGGTGCCCTCTTATAGTTTAGGAGAAAGTGAGGTCTGCAGATGCTGGAGATCAGAGCTGAAAATGTGTTGCTGGAAAAGCGCAGCAGGTCAGGCAGCATCCAGGGAACAGGAGAATCGACGAAGCCCTTCCTGAAGAAGGGCTTATGCCCGAAACGTCGATTCTCCTGTTCCCTGAATGCTGCCTGACCTGCTGCGCTTTTCCAGCAACACATTTTCACCTCTTATAGTTTACTCAGGTAGCTATTCTCTCTGTGAGTCTACGGTCCTGTCAATCCATTAAACTCTTCACGGAGGCTGAATCTGTCCTCTTCAAAATGGCATGCATATGTGTGGTTTATCTAAAAAACTATTAACAGTTTATAGCATCTCACTGGTTACAATGGGTTACAATGTTTAAATGCTTAATCCACATGGCATTGTTTTCGGATTAAATAGAATTGCCAATCTGATTAACAAGATATATTAAAATTAAGTAAACATTCTTACACAGTAAGGGAGTTAACTATCTAAAGGGCCAAAACAGAGAAAGCAGGTAGCACAGGACAATGTTGGGAAAAGTACAAGAACTCTATCTCTGAGGAAGGAATGTAAAATTGCTTTCTCTATGCCAAGGAGCTAGGCTCAACTCTGGCACAGGCAGGAGATGGGCAGTATTGAATTGACTGCCTGCTGTGCCTTGGAGCATTATCCTGTCAATTGACTTCAATGAATCCACTGGCTTTAGCTTCTGTCATCATGTATTAGTGTTAGAGTTTTTAATGCAGTGAAACATTAGCCTAAAGGGACTTTACAGGAGCAATTACTGTACCAAATTGAAACGTGGCTCTGGGTTATATAATGAGATATTTGACGAGATAGCCAAAAGCTTTGTCAAATGTTTAAAAGATGATTTATAGGTGGAAAGAGAGCAACTGAGGCACAGGGAGGGAGCTTAAAAAAAGTATTTTATAGAATGTGAGTTTTGCTGACTGGGCAAGCATTGTCCATCTCTAACAACCCGGGAGCAGGTGGTGGTGAGCTCCCTTCTTGAACTGCTGCAGGTCAAGTTCTGTCAGGGAGGGAATTCTAGGCTTTTGACTCAACAACAGTGATCAAATGGTGATTTACCTCCAAGGTAGGACCTGTGTACCTTGGAGGGAGCTTTTGCAGGTGGTAATAATTTAGGTGGTAATAATGCCAGGTACTTGTTGTCTTTGTCCCTGTAGATGGTCGAAATTGTGGGCTGGAAGCTACTGATGAAAAAGCCTCGGTGAGTTGCTGCAGTGCATCTTGTAGATGGTGCGCTCTGCTGTCACTGCGTGTTGGTGATGGAGGGAATGAATGTTGAAGATGCCAGTCATGTTGGCTGTTTTGTTCTGGGTGGACTCAAGCTTCTTGAGCATTATTGGAACTGCACCCAACCAGGTAAGTGGTAGTATTCCACTTACCAAGTGGCAGTTGGGACGTCATGTTGAGGTTGCTCACCAACATCGGTGAGGTCTCTTCTGGAATACTGTCTCCAGTTCTGGTCACCCTGTTATAGGAATGATATTACTAAGCTGGAGAGAGGTCAAAAGAGATTTACCAGGATGTTGCCAGGTATAGAAGGTTTGAGTTATAAAGAAAGGCTGGATAGGCTGGGTGTCTCTGCCTAGGCCAGAATTTGGTGCCCCATTCCTAATTGCCCAGAGAGCAGTTAAGAGTCAATCACATTGCTTTGGGTCTGGAGTCACATATAAGCCACACCAGTTACAAAGGCTTGTCGATCTTGGATTCCAGCATCTGTTGGTTTTTTGCCGCTAACGAAAAAGGGCTATACCCAAAACGTTGACTTCTCCATCTCCTGATGCTGCTTGGCTTGCTGTGTTCTTCCAGCCTCCTGCTGGTCTATGCAGGTAATGAGGAAGGCAGTTTCCTTCCCTAATTAATGAGCCAGAAAGGATTTTCCTGACTTTCGACAATGGATTCATCGTCATCATTGGACTCTCTAATTCCAGATATTTATTGACTTCATATTCCACCATCTGGCGGGATTTAAACTGGGTCCCCAAAACATTATCGGCTTCATTGGACTAACAGTCTAGCAATAATACCATGAGGCCATTGCCCCTCAGGACATTACAAAGTCAAACTTAAACTTGGGATTATATGATGAGCAAATGTAGTTTTCAAATCTGGAATCTAAATAACTCTGTTCACTTAAAAGTGTCTCCCATTTCTAAAAATAAAAGAAACAAACTCTTGGCAATAACACAATTTTTTTGCTGTTCAGGGTACCTTTCATTCAACTGATGAGTAATGATGACATTATCGCAGAAGTGTACAAGTGAGCTGACTTAATCAACAGTTAAAAATGATGCGATTACCAAAGCAGATCGTGTTAATTACTGTATTCAAATTATGCAAATACACAGCCCCTTGTACTGGTGAGCTGAGTCACACTTACAAACCAAAGTTCCTCTGTGATTCTGCTCATTGTTCACACAATATCCTGTGGATGTTACAGAGTGAATTACAGCAACTAGGCCAAGCTCTGCTGAGGGATCAAGGCAAATAACCTTCAACGAAAGTGGAATTTGCTGGAGAAACTCAGCAGGCCTGAAAGCAGAGTTAGCATTTCAAGTCCACTGGCCCATCTTCAGAACATAAAGTTTAACCTTTACAACAAGGTCAGTAAGTGGCAAAAACAGGAAACATTCCCAAGTTCAAAGGATAGTGAACGTTCAAAATTATTTTCCCCAAAAAACACTGCTGAAAATTTCATGAACCACCTCAGCAGATTCTGTGAACATGGACTGCTTTCCCAGTTTTCCTTTCATTCATAACACCAAGTTTTCCATGTGTGTTCTTCTCTGTTTGTGAGTTGTGCATGTGTGCACGTGTGTGCATAAGGGCTAATGCATAGAGAAATTTGGGCTTTAACTAGTTGGAGGTATATGTCAGCCATTCTTTTTTTTAACCTATAACTAGAGTCTCTACTTGTAATGGATACATGTTAAATATAGAAACCTGACTCATGGTCTCTCTCAGTATGGACGAGAAAATGAGGCAAATTGGGAAATTCTGTGCACTTTTAGAACTCTGTAATTTTTGTGATGACTCCAAGCATAGCAGGGCTTGATTATCATTGTGAGGTGCAACACGTCACTTAACTATTTATCGCAAATTGCTTTCACTGTGTAGTATGCTTGCAGTTCAAGGTTAGACTTCAATTTTGGATATGTCTGTGTTGGTCTGGCATGCTCTCCTACACTTCTCATTGAAACAGTGTTATAAAATCAACATTATCCCAGAAGAACATAGGCTGGTCTCTGAGACAGAGAGAAAAAACTAGTGATGGTTTAATCTGAGGGTCACCACGCCTCAGATGAGGGGAAAGGCTACAAAGGTAGCCCCAGAGCTGGGAAGTGAACCCATGCTGTTGGCATCACAGCACAGCCATTCAGCCAGCTGAGCTAGCTTTGGACCTGCTGGCTGTAGAGTAACCAAAGAGTAAGGGTCACGAGGACAGAGTTTATAGTTGAATCGAATCACAGAATCCCTACAGTGTGGAAGCAGGTCATTCAGCCCATTGAGTCCATACTGACCCTCCAAACAGCCACCCTCCGAGACTCACCCCATCCCTGTGACCCTGCATTTACCATGCCTAATGCACCTAACTTGCACATGGAACAGGGCAGCCCTTCCTCATGAAGGGCTCCTGCCCGAAACATCGATTTTCCTGCTCTTTGGATGCTGCCTGATCTGCTGTGCTTTTCCAGCAGCACACATTAATCTTATCTCTGCACATGGAACAGTACAGTGCAGGAACGGGCCCTTCAGCCCACAATGTTGTGCTGAACATGACATTAAATTAAACGAATCTCTTCTGCCTGCGCTGGGTCCATGTCCTTCCACATTTACATGCTTTTGCACTGTGGGAGGAAACCGGAGCACCCAGAGGAAACCCATGCAGACACGGGGGAGAATGTGCAAACTCCACACAGACAGTAGCCCGAGCCTGGAATCAAACCCGGGTCCCTGGCGCTGTGAGGCAGCAGCGCTAACTACTGAGCCACCATGCTGCCCAATGTCATACACAAGGTAAAAATTCAGGTACCAGTCATTTGCATCGGTATCTCAGATAATAAACAATAGCTTCAATATGCCAGGTGGTAATTGTGACCAAGGTATTTCACATGGATTCTCATAAGCTATTAGTCAAGTGAGAACAAGTACTGCAAACTATTAATTAAAGTGTAGACAATGTATGGGAAAAATGTATTTTGCTCCGAGTTAGTAATATCTATTAAGATGGATTAACCATCAAGTGATGAAGTAAATGTATTACCAAATTCTTTGTCTGAATGTCATGAAGAAGTATTGCCTAATGGTGAGCAATAGAGACTTAAAAGTAAGTACATTTTGAAATATGATAACTTGAAGAAAATAATGCGTGAGCTTTGAAGAGGCAACTAGATAAATCCACCGATCTTCAGGGGCTATGAGGAAAGATCAAGACATTAATTGTAGTGCTCATTCAAACAGGCACAATGGGTGAAATGGCTTCTTGCTCTGTTGTATCATTTTATGCTTCTGCGAACCCAGATCAATCCTCCCCTCTGTTTACTCCTTTAATCTACATGGGTAAAACTGTTGAAAGGCACCAAAGAAAGACTATTTTCTTCAGAGTTGAGATGTACAATATTTCACGGGAGACAAGAAAGTGCTGTCAAGGTTTAAAGTGCCTGAGCTATGTGGGTGAGCCACAATGTTAAATGTGACTCATTATGTACATGAAATCTTTTGAGATGGTGCCTCTGTAAGATTCTTTACTGAAATAAAAGAAGTAGACCTTTTTAGAGTGATTATGGCTAAGAGATATGAGCTACGTTTTTGTAATGGGTCACAAAAAGCACAATGAGCCAGGTCTTACCAGGTTCTAATGGACACTGAACGGAACAGGCCAAATGACTCCAATTAGAAGCTTGATGGACACAGAAGTGGTGTGTCCTACAATGTTCTGCACATCTGTATTATTTAATAGAGTCACAGAATAATAGATATGTACAGCATGGAAACAGGCACGTCGGTCCAATTCGTTCATGCTGACCAGATATCCTAATCTAAGCTAGTCCCATTTGCCAGCAATTGGCCCATATCCCTCTAAATCCTTCCTATTCATAGACCCATCCAGATGCCTTTTAAATGCTGTAAATGTACCAGGCTCCACCACTTCCTCTAGCAGCTCATTCCATACATGCACCACTCCCTGCATGAAAATGTTGCCCCTTAGGTCCTTTTAATATCTTTCCCCTCTCACCCCAAACCTATGCCCCTCTAGTTTTGGACACCCCCACCCCAGAGAAAAGACCTGTTGTTTTTTACCCTATCCATGCCCCTCATGATTTCATAAACTGCTATGAGGTCACCCCCACAGCCTCCGACTCTCCATGGAAATCAGCCCCAGCCTGATCAGCTTCTCCCGATAACAGAAACTCTCCAACCCTGGCAACATCCTTGTACATCTTTTCTGAACCCTTTCAAGTTCCACAACGTCCTTCCGATAGGAGGAGTACTTTGAGAATTGGTACCCAGCTCAAATGCTGCTCAGTGTTTATTCCCAAGCCCCCACTACCCGAGTGAAGAAGAAATTACAAGGCCAAGTTCATTAAAACAAAGAGGAGGTACAAATACGGACTCTGGAAATAAAGGCAACAATAATACTGGAAATGCACATCACGTCAGGCAGAACCTGTTTCAGGTCGAGACGCCCTCCCATCAGAATTGACAAAAAACAGAAAAGTGAGGGTTTTTAAACAGTACAAGTTGTAAGGGGGCAGGAAGTAGAACCTGGAAGCCCTGTATCTCTCAAATGGCAGAGGTTTGGTGAGGCAAGGGTGGGAGGGGGCAGGTAGCAGATTCTCCAATGCCTTCTTTCCTTCCTGATTAAATACCCCTCCATCCATTCATTAAACCTGTTACAGGGGAGGGTACAAGATTTCATATCCTGCAGGTCCGTGGTCTAATTGCCACAAAACAGACATCCACAGATTGGTCAGATTGGTTGTGAAAATCACAACGAGACACGCTGTGTCGAGAGGGAGGTAGAGCCATCACAGCCATAATCAGCCAGAAAAGGAACAACACACAAAAGAGGCCATTCAGCCCCTCATGGGCGGTCCAGCTGAAGAAAATGGGTATCCATTTGAATCCCACTTTCCAGGACTCGGTCCATAGTCTTGCAGGATACGGTACCTCAAGTGCACACCTATGTTCCTTTTAAATCAGTTGACGGCTTCAGCCACAATCATCAAACCAGGCAGCAACTTCAGGCACCCACCACCTTCGGAGAGAAAACATTTCACCTCCAAATCTTTTACCTTAAATCTGGTTATTGGCTTCTCTGTAGCGATATTCCCTGTGCCCTCGTTATATCCCTGTGCCCAAACCCTTCAATATTCTGCACACCTCAATGAAGGTACCCCTCTGCTTCCTCCCTCCTGAGAAAAACAAGCCAAGCCGACTGAATTGTTTTGCCAACTACAAATTTCAAGCCCTGGAAGCTGCATATGCATTTACATAGCACCAGATCATTCACCGTACACAACACTGAGCACTCCCGCAGCGACATAATAATGAAGTGCAAAGTTTTGCACATTACTACATCAGGTGATACCTGAAGACTCTGGGGTTTTTCCAGAGGCTTGGTATTCTTCATGCTAGCTCAGCAGACGTGGCCCGGATATTTCCTGAGCTAACTCCGAACCACTGACATTTATAGAACATAGAACATAGAAGAATACAGCGCAGTACAGGCCCTTTGGCCCTCGATGTTGCGCCGATCCAAGCCCACCTAACCTATACTAACCCACTATCCTCCATATACCTATCCAATGCCCGCTTAAATGCCCATAAAGAGGGATAGTCCACCACTGCTACTGGCAGGGCATTCCATGAACTTACGACTCGCTGAGTGAAGAACCTACCCCTAACTTCAGTCCTATATCTACCCCCCCTTAATTTAAAGCTATGCCCCCTTGTAATACCCGACTCCATACGCGGGAAAAGGTTCACACTGTCAACCCTATCTAACCCCCTAATCATCTTGTACACCTCAATCAAGTCACCCCTAAACCTTCTTTTCTCTAATGAAAACAGCCCCAAGTGTCTCAGTCTTTCCTCATACGATCTTCCTTCCATACCAGGCAACATCCTGGTAAACCTCCTCTGCACCCGTTCCAGTGCCTCCACATCCTTCCTATAGTATGGCGACCAAAACTGCACACAATACTCCAGATGCGGCCGCACCAGAGTCTTATACAACTGCATCATGACCTCAGGACTCCAGAACTCAATTCCTCTACCAATAAAAGCCAGTACGCCATATGCCTTCCTCACCGCACTATTTACCTGGGTGGCAACTTTCAGAGATCTGTGTACATGGACACCAAGATCCCTCTGCTCATCCACACTACCAAGTATCCGACCATTAGCCCAGTACCCCATCTTTTTGTTATTCTTCCCAAAGTGAATCACCTCACACTTAGCTACATTGAATTCCATTTGCCACCTTTCTGCCCAGCTCTGCAGCTTCTCTATATCCCGCTGTAACCTGCCACATCCTTCCTCACTGTCAACAACTCCTCCGACTTTCGTATCATCCGCAAACTTGCTCACCTAACCTTCTAACCCCTCTTCCAGGTCATTTATAAAAATGACAAACAGCAATGGTCCCAAAACAGATCCTTGCGGAACACCGCTAGTGACGGCACTCCATGAAGAAACTTTGCCATCAACTACTACCCTCTGTCTTCTTCCATCCAGCCAATTCCTAATCCAAACCTCCAACTCACCCTCAATGCCATATCTCCGTATTTTCTGCAGTAGCCTACCATGGGGAACCTTATCAAACGCCTTACTAAAATCCATATATACCACATCTACCGCTTTCCCCTCATCAACCTCCTTCGTCACCTTTTCAAAGAATTCAATAAGGTTTGTGAGGCACGACCTGCCCTTCACAAAACCATGCTGACTATCCTTGATCACATTATTCCTATCCAGATGTGCATAAATCCTATCCCTTACAATTCTCTCTAAGACTTTGCCCACAACAGAAGTGAGACTCACCGGCCTATAGTTACTAGGGTTATCCCTACTCCCCTTTTTGAACAAGGGAACCACATTTGCTATCCTCCAGTCTTCTGGCACTACTCCTGTAGACAAAGAGGACATAAAAATCAAGGCCAATGGCTCTGCAATCTCCTCCCTTGCTTCCCAGAGAATCCTAGGATAAATGCCATCAGGCCCAGGGGACTTATCTATTTTCACCTTTTCCAGGATTTCCAATACCTCTTCTCTACATACCTCAAAGCCATCCATTCTACTTATTTGTGACTCAGTATTCACATCGACGACAATGCCCTGTTCCTGAGTAAATACTGAAGAAAAGTATTCATTCAGTGTCTCCCCAATCTCTTCCGGCTCCACACGCAACTTCCCACTACTATCCTTGACTGGACCTATTCCTACCCTAGTCATTCTTTTATTCCTAACATACCTATAGAAAGCCTTAGGGTTTTCCCTAATCCTACCGACTAAGGACCTTTCATGTCCCCTCCTTGCTGCTCTTAGCTCTCTCTTCAGGTCCTTCCTGGCTACCCTATAACTCTCAATCGCCCCAATTGAACCTTCACGTCTCATCTTGAGATAGGCCGCCCTCTTCCATTTAACAAGGGATTCCAATTCCTTATTAAACCACGGCTCCCTCGCACGACCCTTTCGTCCCTGCCTGACAGGTACATAATTATCAAGGACACTCAATAGTTGCTCCTTGAACAAGCTCCACATATCATTTACACTCTTGCCTTGGAGTCTACTTTTCCAAGCCACACATCCTAAGTCATGCCTCACCGCATCATAATTTCCCTGACCCCAGCTATAACTCTTGCCCTGTAGTACACACTTATCCCTCTCCATCACAAGAGTAAATATCACCGAATTATGGTCACTATCCCCAAAGTGCTCACCTACCTCTAATTCTAACACCTGGCCTGGTTCGTTACCCAGAACCAAATCCAGTATGGCCTCACCTCTTGTTGGCCTGTCTACATATTGTGTCAGGAAACTCTCCTGCACACATTGAACAAACACTGACCCATCTAACGAACTTGAGCTATAGCTTTCCCAATCAATATCAGGAAAGTTAAAGTCCCCCATAACAACCACCCTATTACTGTCACTCATCTCCTGAATCACCTTCCCTATCCTTTCTTCAATGATTCTAGGACTATTAGGAGGCCTGTAAAAGACTCCCAACAGGGTGACCTCACCTTTCCTATTCCTAACCTCAGCCCAAACTACCTCAGATGGCAAGTCCTCATCCATCGTCCTTTCCACCGCTGTAATACTATCTTTGACAAGCAATGCCACACCTCCCCCTCTTTTACCCCCACCTCTGACCCTACTAAAACATTTAAATCCTGGAACCTGCAACAGCCAATCCTGACCCTGTTCTAGCCATGTCTCCGTAATAGCCACAACATCGAAGTCCCAGGTACCAACCCACGCTGCAAGTTCATCGACCTTATTTCGTATACTTCTTGCATTGAAGTATACACACTTCAAGCCACTTTCCAGTTTACAGGCACCCTCCTTTGAAATTGATGCCATGTGCACTCTCCTCTGTTTTTCAGATCATCTAATAGTCCTGAAACATCTGTTCATCAACAATTCCAAACATCTCTGCCTTCTCTATTCCCCAAGGCTTAAAACAGATGGAATTATTTACAGCTTTTCTTGAAAAGGAGTGGTACTCCCTGAAATTGTCAGTGGTAATGATATTATGGCTTTAAGAGGTGTATTTTTTAATGACAAAAGGTTGAGACAGAGGTGCGAAGCAGACTGCTAAACACCAAAAAAGGTAAGCAGCTTGTGAGTCCCTGGGGCCTTTTTAAAAAAAAAGTTTAAACAATAGAAGCATCCTGAATGGGTGGGGTCAAGCTCTCACAGAACCAGGATTTTTAGTTTTATTTTTTGGCAGTTGCTGGCACCTTGAAGATGGATGTGGACACTCAAATTCCTCTCTCTGTTACAGCTAAAAGCCAAGTTCTGTTCCTGCTGATAGAATTGCATATGAGACAATTTATTTTACTGAATTTGCCTTTGCAAGGGTGTGTTTATGGGATGTTACTATATTAAAACATCTAATTAGTTATAATATATATCTATTGTTTTGTTAAGCATTTCTGTGGAGTGATAGTTCAGCCATTTCTTTTTTGTTGTTTTTATTTTGTCTGTATTTTAAATGCAGCGTAAAATATAAAGTGTGTTTTGCTTAAAGCCAAGCAGTTTGATCAAGTGAATTGCATTTGGAATGCAATGCCTCACACCTACCTTTAAAATAAGAAAAAGTTCGGCTCTTGACTATCTACTTAATACATTTGGAGGGGGTTTGGTTTGGTCCATAACACAGCGCTATTAAAATGTTCACAGAATTATTCTGACAGGAGCTTTGAAAAATATGATCAGTATGGAGTTAAAAAAAACAAATTGCAATATATATGCATATCTTCAGTTGCTTTCTTTAAATTTAATTTTCCTCCAGCGTTAGTCGCAGTACCTAGTAAAGTGCAACACTTTGCACTTCATTATTATGTTGAATTGTGCCTGAGGAACATGTAATGTACTCTGTAAATAAGTGTCATTAGTTTGTATCTAATTACTGTGTTTTATATGTTAACCAGCAGAACCAAGTTTTGAAATTATTACATTGGCAACAAGGTTAAGGCCTGCATCTCAAAATTACAAAAAAAAACAAAAGCCAGTCAAGTCTGTAAAGAAGATTACAGTCAAATACCTCTTTTTGGAAACTAGCTCCAGAAAATTGACTACAATGATGGCAGCCTGTTGTTGGCAAGGGCGTGGATGGATGTGAGATAGCACCCAGAGGAAATCCACGCAAACAAGGAGAGAATATGCAAACTTCATGCAGTCAGTTGGCCGAGGGTTGAATTGAACCTCAGTCCCTGGCGCTGTGGGGTAGCAGTGCTGACCACTAAGGCACAGTGCTGTCCTGCAAGTAAGGCACAGGCACTGCTGGGGTGTTGATGGATAAGGATTGGATCTGTCCCAATTGAGACACTTAGCATCAGCATCAAACCCTCTCAGGACAGGAACAGCACAGCCAAAGGAAGAGGTTCCTTCTGCTCTGCTCCAGTATCACAGTTCAGATACGATCTCAGAAGAGCATTTCCTAACCACACACAGGCAAAAGGAACTGGTTCAGACATTGTTTTTGTTTTAATAAACCATGCTTCCCTAGTGCATTCTCCTTGGAATACCTTGATTAATCAAAATGCCAACCAACCAGCTATCTTTTTGCCGTACGGCATAAATTGTTGTTCCCTTCAAAAATAGGCATTCTCACATCTGTCCTGATGAGTGCGAGATGAAAAACTTTAACAGTATGTCTTCATTTACAGCAATACCTCCTAAATACAGACCTATGCCATTTGTGACAGTTTCCACTAGGCTTGCCAACTCTTGTACATATTCCTGGGCACTTATAGCCTCATAGCTGTAACAAAGCTACACATCAGTCCTCTCTCTCATCCCCACACTCCGGGTAACCTCGTGTGTCTGAGTTGCCACAGTCTTACAGACCATACGGCTTTTATCTCATGAGTTGGATAGAGAAGGAGACAATTGGTGGTGATTTAACCTGAAGGCCACCATGTCTCAGGCGAGAGGGGAGAGACTGAGAAGGAGAGTCCTTCATGGTGACCTCAGCCGGTGTAAGAATTGAAACCACGCTGTTGGCATCACCTTGCTTCACAAACCAACCATCCGGCTCACTGAGCTTAACTGTCCCCCCCCGGGTTACTGAGTTAGTCCACCCTCTCAGGAACCATAGCCAAATAGAACACATAAACGTTGACTGGGTGATTATGAGTCAGACAGCCTTATTCCAAGCCCCATCTACCTATCTATAATACTTCTCTCGCCGAAAAGCAAAAATGATCAGAAAGCGAAAAATAAACATTTATTTTGTGCCCCGATACTGTTTTTCCACGATTCCCCTTGGCAAGGCCCTGGAGATTAATCTTCAATCCTTGTGGGTGTGGTTACCATTCTTCCCACATCAATCATCCTGTGGCCTCTATGAACAAAACAGCCAGCGTGAACAAATTAACAGCAAACTCGTGGCATGTGCTCCTTCCTCCAAGGGGTTTATGGACTAAAGCAGCTCAAATCAATCCCACAGACATCCCCTCGGATACATTCACACTGAGCTCACGTTCATCCATTTACTGGGATGCTCTTAAATGTTACATTTATTCATTCATGGGCTGTGAGCCTCACTGCCTGGACCAGCATTTGCTGCCTGTATCGAGTCGTCCAGAGGGCTTTTAAGAGTAAACCATGTTGCTGTGGATCTGGAGTCATGTGCAGATAAAGCAGGTAAGAATTGGCAGATTTCCTTCCTTGAAGGGCATTAGTGAACCTAATGGTCTTTTTAACGACATCTAAAATGTTATACCGAATCAAAATATTATACCGAATCAAATTTCACCATCTGCCACTGTGAGATTCAAGCCTTCACTCACAGAGCATTAGCCAAGAGTCCTGAATACTTACTCCAGTGATACTACTATTTCACCACCAGTGCCACTTCCCCTGCATCTACTGAACGCGAATCAGAGAGTAAAGAGAGCTGTGTCTTCCACGTTTTACCTCTCCTTACCTGAGGAAGGATGCTTGGGCTATGGACAGAACACATTGAAAGTTTACCAGACCGATCCCTGGGATAACAGGACTGACGTATGAAAGGAGACTGGATTAGTTAGGAGTATATTCACCCGAGTTTAGAAGAATAAGAAGGGGATCTCATAGAAACCCACAGAATTCTAACAGGACTAGGCAGGGTAAACTCAGAATCACAAGTCACAGTCTAATGATATGAGGTAGGTCATTTAGGACTGCGCTGAGGAGAAATTTCTTCTCCCAGACAGTGGGTGCCCGTGGAGTTCTCTGCTACAGAAAGACATTAAGGCCAAAACACAGAAAGTTTTCTAGATGGAGTTGATCTGGATCTTCGGGCGACAGGGATCAAAGGGTGTGGAGTAGAAAGTGGAATCAGGGCACCGAGTTGGATAATCAGCCATGATCATATTAAATGGTGCAGCAAGCTTGAAGGGTCGAATGGCCTACTTGCCATTTTCTATGTTTTATTATGCCTGATCACATTTAAAACCCTGCTGCCTGTATTCTAACTTGCACCATCCAATCCATCCACCCATAAAGAGGCCTGCGCTCACTGGTTTATACTGGCTCCTGGCCTAGGGCATCGCTGGTTTAAATTTCCCATCCCATTGTTCCCATGCACCTCACACCTCTCTGTCTCTATAACTTCTTCCAGCCTTTGCACTCCTCCAATTTTCACTGTGGATAAATTTCCAATTTTTATTGCTCTTCTTTGGTGGCTGTGTTTGACACCTCTCAAACCCTCCGAGATCTGGAATTCTCTCTGTAACTATCATCTTTCCACATCTCTCACTCTTGCATTATCCTTTAACTCAAATTCCACGACCATACATTTTTGTCAGCCATTCTAATGTCTCTTGAAGTGGCTTGATGCCAAATTCCATCTGTCCATATTCCTCAAATCACATTGGGATGCTTCATTACATCAATATGCTATCTAAATGTAAGTTGTTGTTGTGCAAGACTGCACCACTTGGCCTACCTGCTGAAATGTCATTAGCATCAGCTGCAAGTCCTGGAACCTGTCCCTGGAGACAGTGCTGACAAGGATGGTTGGGGCACATTGTGCGTGAGTATCAGGAGGGCCTGGAAATTAAATGTTCCTATTGCTTATGGGATCCAGGTTTGACTGGAAGGAGAGGAAAAGTACTTTTTTGTAAAGCCTCCTTAGATACTGAAGCAGTCCATGTTCAAATGCAGCAAGGTCTGATCAGCATCCAGGCTTGGGCTGACAAATGGCAAGTCGCATTCACACCACACAAATGCCAGGCAATTGAAGTCAATCTAAGCATTGCACCTTGGCATTCAATGGGATTACAATCACTGAATCCCCTGCTATCAACATCCTTGAGGTTACCATTAACCAAAGACTCACTGGATTTGCCATATGCACACAGTGGCTACAAAAGCAGGTCAGAGGCTATGAATACTGGGATGAGTAACTCACTCCTGTCTCCCCAAAGCCTGTCCACCATCTACAAGGCACAAGTCAGGAGTGTGATGGAATACTCCCCACTTGCCTGGATAGGCGCAGCTCCAACAGCACTCAAGAAACTTGACACCATCCAGGACAAGGGAGGTCATGCCTGACAAACCTGTTGGAATTTTTTGAAGAGGTAACAAGTAGGTTAGACCAGGGAAACCCAGTGGATGTCGTCTATCTAGACTTTCAAAAGGCCTTTGATAAGGTGCCACACGGGAGGCTGCTGAGCAAGGTGAGGGCCCATGGTGTTCGAGGTGAGCTGCTGGGATGGATTGAGGATTGGCTGTCTAACAGAAGGCAGAGAGTTGGGATAAAAGGTTCTTTTTCAGAATGGCAGCCGGTGACGAGCGGTGTCCCGCAGGGTTCGGTGCTGGGGCCACAGCTGTTCGCATTATATATTAATGATTTGGATGAGGGAACCGGGGGCATTCTAGCGAAGTTTGCCGATGATACGAAGTTAGGTGGACAGGCAGGTAGTACTGAGGAAGTGGGGAGGCTACAGAAGGATCTAGACAGGTTGGGAGAGTGGTCCAGGAAATGGCTGATGGAATTTAACGTGAGCAAGTGCGAGGTCTTGCACTTTGGCAAAAAGAATAAAAGCATAGACTACTTTCTAAATGGTGAGAAAATTAATAAAGCCAAAGCACAAAGGGATCTGGAGTGCTAGTCGAGGATTCTCTAAAGGTAAACATGCAGGTTGAGTCCGTGATTAAGAAAGCGAATGCAATGTTGTCTCTTATCTCAAGAGGGTTGGAATATAAAAGCAGAGATGTACTACTAAGACTTTATAAAGCTCTGGTTAGGCCCCATTTGGAGTACTGTGTCCAGTTTTGGTCCCCACACCTCAGGAAGGACATACTGGCACTGGAACGTGTCCAGCGGAGATTCACACGGATGATCCCTGGAATGACAGGTCTAACATATGAGGAACGGCTGAGGATACTGGGATTGTATTCGTTGGAGTTTAGAAGATTAAGGGGAGACTTAATAGAGACGTACAAAATAATACATGGCTTGGAAAAGGTGGATGCTAGGAAATTGTTTCCGTTAGACGAGGAGACTAGGACCAGTGGACACAGCCTTAGAATTAGAGGGGGTCATTTCAGAACAGAAATGCGGAGACATTTCTTCAGCCAGAGAGTGGTGGGCCTGTGGAATTCATTGCCACGGAGTGCAGTGGAAGCCGGGACGCTAAATGTCTTCAAGGCCGAGATTGATAGATTCTTGTTGTCTAGAGGAGTTAAGGGCTACGGGGAGAACGCTGGTATTTGGAGCTGAAACGCGCATCAGCCATGATTAAATGGCGGAGTGGACTCGATGGGCCGAATGGCCTTACTTCCACTCCTATGTCTTATGGTCTTATGGTCTTATGGACAAAGCAGCCCCCTTGATTAGCACTGCATCCACAAATGTCCACTACCTCCACCACCGACACTGAGTAGCAGCAGTGTGTAGTCTCAACAAGACACACAGCAGAGATTCACCAAAGATCCTTGGACAGCACCTTCCAAATCCACAATTACTTCCATCCAGAAAGACAAGGGGAAGAGATACATCGGAACACCACCACCCACAAGTTCCCCTTCAAGCCACCCTGACTTCTATTTCTAAGTTCCTTCATGATTGCTTGGTCACAATTCTGGAATTGCCTCCCTACCAGTACTGTGGGACTGCCTACAGCACAGGGACTGCACTGCTTTGAGAAGGCAGCTCGCCACCACCTTCCCAAGGGCAACTAGGGACGGGCAATAAATACTTGCACAATCAGCGACACCTCTGTCACACAAGAGAATTTTTAAAAATTGAACTGTTTGGCAAACGTAAAGCATACAGCCAAGAAAACAGGAGAATAGAAAGTTTCCAAATGTCTGCATGATTTACAATTGGGCATTCCACAGATAATTACTCCTCGTGCCTCAATAATTCATTGATGTTTCTGTGATCTACAAATCTTGTCGGATTGTTTCTAATGACAAGAGCTGCCAAATCAAGGTCACACCTTGATTTGAGTGATTGACTGCTTACATGATTTTTTTGACTCCTGTGCTTAAAACTAGAAAAGGATTATTGCCTTATTCCATTGCCATCTTAAGGATTGGGACTGCTGTTGGTCTGAACTGTGATTTTGCCGTAAACCTCAATAGCTCTTAACCAGCTCTGCTGAACTGAACTAAATAATCAGAGTTAAATGCTATCACTTACACAAAGGGGTTCACAGTCTTCAAATCTATCTTTATCCTGTGAGGCTCAAAGTCTAACTGGAGGATAGAAGCACAGAGATAGTGTTTCATCAGGTTGTCAAGGAAGAATAAATTAATTGACTGCCTATTGAGTAAAGGATGAATATTAATGTGATTCTTTTTAATGAGGAATATAAAAATATTGACAGTGAGCACAATACCGAGATTATTCTGAAAGTGCATCAAACTGGCAAAGGATGTGTTTGTCTGAGGTTGAATAATTTGTCTTTTTCCTTCATTTGATTGACACAGGCAAGACCAGCATTAGTTACCCATCTCTAAATGCCCTGATCTAGGTGCATTTTGCAGTCATTTCAGGAGGTGGTTAAGAATCAAGCAGATTGCTGTGGGTCTAGAGCCACAGGAAGGTAATTATGGCAGATTTTCTCTCCTCAAAGACATAGTGAACCAGGTGGGGTTTTGATAATAGAATCTGTGCAGGCACGATGGGCAGGATTACTTTATTCTGCACTGTAACAATTCGGTGATTCCGTCAACAATAGCTTCATGGTCACTGTGGTTCTATGTGTTCCCAGCGCCAGATTTCATTCATTGAGTTAAAACCCAACCAGCTTATGTGCTGAGATGTGAACCTACGACCTCAGAGAATCGGTCTTGGTCTTTGAATTTCTCACCCTGCAACTTTTCCACCCTACTTCCATTTTAATAAACCCGCACTACCTGGTTGCTGGTTAACTTTAAACATCTGTACCATCTTGAGTAAAGTTCTGCCCAATATCCATTTTGGCTTTAATTTCTACTCAATCTGTCTCTGCTGCTCCCATGCTACCTCAGTGTAATTTACAGATTTGGGAGGTTTGCACTGAATAGGCTTCAATAACTGGGTTCTTTATATAAAACAGAACACAGCTATAGATCCAATCCATAATGTCTTCCTGGTTAAAATTAGAACTTCCATTGCACTCTCCACATGCAATATTTTTCTATATCCCTGTTATAGAAGGGACATTAACATCTCAAAAAACATAAAGTATTGACTTGCATGGACAATTGAACAACGTGCATTTCGTAAACACCCTTTCAATCAAACCTACCAAAGCACTTAAATGTTGAATGACCCACATGAGAAAATAGTGAGGGCTTTATAAAGAGGGAGGCTTTAAGGGTCAAATTAAAGGAGAAAAGAGAGATGAAGAAGCAGAGAGATTGAAGGAAGAAATTCAAGAGTTTGGGGGTCTTGGAATCTGAAAGCAAAGCCATTGATGTCAAAATGAAATTGGGGACGTACAAGAGGTCAGAAATGGAGGAGCGCAGATACCACCAAGGATTTGGAGGAGATTGCAGAGATAAAGAATATTAAAGTGAAATTGTCCATTTGGGTAGGAAGAATTTTAAAAAAAGCATGTCATTGAAATGGTGTGGAAATGCTGAGATCTGAGATGTGGAGGGATCTGGGTGTCTGAATGCATGAATCGCAAAAGGTTAGTTCCAAATGCACAGCAAGTAATTAGGAAAGGTAACAGAATAGTCTTGCTTATCACAAGGGGAACTGAATACACAAGTCGGGGCGTTATGCTTCAGTTACACAGCATCTGGAGCTCTGTGTTGGTCATCTCATTGAAGGAAGGAGCAAAATGGGGTGGAGGCAGTACAGAGAAGCTCAATACCTGGAATGGGTAAGCTATCCTCTGACAAAGGGGTGGTCAGGCTAGTTCTATATCCATTGAAGCTGAGAAGAGGTGACTTGATTGAAACATAACAAATCCAGAGAAGTCTTGACAGTGTTTCCTTTCATGGGGGAGTCTTGAATTAAGGGGTCACTGTTTAAATATCAGGGTCACCCAGTTCAATGCGGGATGAGGTGATTTTCTCTCTCTCTCAGAGGATCATGAGTCTTTGGAAGAGTCATCCTGGACTCTTTGATGGAAGCAGAGTCCCATCAACATTTTTAAGGCAGGTACAGTCAGATTATTGTTAAGTTGGAGGGTGAAAGGTAATTGGAGTAGGCCGGAATGGAGATTTGAAGTTACAATCAGATATGATCTGATAGATTGGCAGAGGAGGCTCCAAGTGCTGAATGGCCTACTTCTGCTCCTCACTGATGAGGCCAAGGAAGAACCTAATTCAAGGGGAAAAAATTTCAGACCGAAACATCGATGGATGGCAAGTTTCGGATTGATTGGAGAAGGGAACAGGAAACTGCAGTTAGAAACTCTTCAGAGATTGGAACTAACTTTACTGGAACATGAACTAGCCACTTGGATACAGAACTGGCTTGAAGGTAGAAGACACAGGGTGGTGGTGGAGGGTTGTCTTTCAGACTGGAGGCCTGAGACCAATGAAGTGCCACAAGGATTAGTGCTGGGTCCACTACTTTTCATCATTTATATAAATGATTTGAATGTGAATATAAGAGGGATAGTTAGTAAGTTTGCAGATGACACTAAAATTGGAGGTGTAGTGGACAGTGAAGAAGATTACCTCAGATTACTTTGATCAGATGGGCCAATGCGCTGAGGAGTGGCAGATGGAGTTTAATTTAGATAAATTGAGGTGCTGCATTTTGGAAAAGCAAATCACTCATACACTTAATGGTAAGGTCCTGGGGAGTGTTGCTGAACAAAAGGACCTTGGAGTGCAGGTTCATAGCTCCTTGAAAGTAGAGTCGCAGGTAGATAGGAGATCGAAGAAGGCATTTGGTATGCTTTCCTTTATTGGTCAGAGTATTGAGTATAGGAGTTGGGAGGTCATGTTGCGGCTATACAGGACATTGGTTAGGCAACTGTTGGAATATTGTGTGCAATTCTGGTCTCCTTCCTATCGGAAAGATGTTGTGAAACTTGAAAGGGTTCAGAAAAGATTTACAAGGATGTTGCCAGGATCGGATGATTTGAGCTATAGGGAGAGGTTGACTAGGCTGGGGCTGTTTTCCCTGGAGTGTTGGAAGCTGAGGGGTGATCTTATAGAGGTTTGTAAAATCATGAGGGGCATGGATAGGGTAAATAGACAAGGTCTTTTCTCTGGTGTTGGGAAGTCTAGAACTAGAGGGCATAGGTTCAGGTTGACAGGGGAAAAATATAAAAGGGACCTAAGGGGCAACCTTTTCACGCAGAAGGTGGTGCGAGTATGTGATGAGCTGCCAGAGGAAGTGGTGAAGGCTGGTGCAACTCCAGCATTTAAAAGGCATCTCGATGAGTATATGAATTGGAAGGGTTTAGATGAATATGGGCCATGTGCTGACAAATTGGACTAGATTAGTTTGGGATATCTGGTCAGCATGGACAAGTTGGACCGAAGGGTCTGTTTCCATTCTGTAGAGCTCTATGACTCTATGTAAGATGAACAAATTTAAATGAAAAACAGTACATATCAAGAACAGACCCTTTGGCTCAGGAAGACTGTGCTGACACATGATGTCTTTTGAAATTGAAAATCTTTTGCCTCGACACAGTCCAAATCTCCCTATTTGCTGCCTATTCATGGAACGGCGGTATATTTCTGAGTCAGGGTGGTGAGTGGTTCGGAGGGGACCTTGCAGGTTGTATTGTTCCCAAGTTCCTGCTGTCCTTGGCCTTCTATGTGGAAGTGGTCGTGGGTTTGGAAAGTGCTGTCTAAGAACCTTTGATGAATTTCTGCAGTGCGTCTTGTAGATTGTACACACTGCTGCTACTGAGCACCAGTGGTGGAGGTTTGTAGACGTGGTGCCAATCAAGCGGGTTGCTTTGTCCTGGATGGTGTCAAGCTTCTTGAGTATTGTTGGAGCTGAACCCACCCAGACAAGTCGGGAGTATTCCATCACACTCCTGACTTGTGCCTTTGTTGATGGTAGGCAGACTTTGGGGTGTCAGGAGGTGAGTTACTCGCCGCAGTATCCCTAGTCTCTGACCTGCTCTTGCAGCCACTGTGTTTATGTGGTGAGTCCAGTTGAGTTTCTGGTCAACAATAACCCCAAGGATGTTGATAGTGGGGGTTTCAGTGATGGGAATACCATTAAATGTCATGGGGCAATGGTTAGAATGTCTCTTATTGGTGATGGCCATTGTCTGGCATTTATGTAGTATGAATGTTACTTGCCACTTGTCAGCCCAAGTCTAGATATTGTCCAGATCTTGATGCATTTGAGCACGGACAGCTTCAGTACCTGTGGGCTAAATCTCTGCATACCTGGCAAACATCGACAAATATTTAAAGCAGACAAAGATATTGGACACAGGAGAACAGTGCATTTCTTTTTGCAGGACTCTTTTGCTGGTTCAGGTGATCTATTTTGGCATTGAAAAAAATTCAAAAGTTCTATGGTTCTAGCAGAGTAGACAAAGATAGACAGGACAAACTGTCTGAGGAACATTGAAGAAGGAATATCAAAACAATCAGCCCTTGGAAATATGTTGAAGCAAGTCGACAAATTCAGCTTTGTGAAGCTGATCCAATACCTGAGATAACTAGTCAGGAGTGTGCCCAGGGTAGTTAATAATAACTATCCCTTGTTTCATTTGCAGAACAAGTACATTACATTCACCTTCCATTTAACAATTCCAGTGAGAATGGATGTGGTTTAAATCTCCATATCACAGATACATTTCCTCTGTTACAGAATTAATTCTGATCTTGGTTTACAAGTAGCAAGATTTCCCACGCATGCAAATATTTTTAGTCAAAGTTTCATTGGCACATGAAAAGCTGATAGAATGGATGTCGAACGGCTTACTGTTTAATTACAATTTGCAATTACAATTACAATTTAAACTACAATTTGCTGCTTTACATACATTCCCATTTCTCCTTCTGCCATTTCAGTTTGGGATCAGTCTCCATCTCTGGAAGAGAAATTGTTGACGTGGACCAGATTATTGCAGAGTCAGGACGTTGTTTTGTGCTTTCATAGGATGTGGGTATAAGTGGCAAGGTCAGCATTCATTGTTTCTCACTAAATGTCCCTGTACTAAGTGGCATGCTACAGCCATATCATGGGGCAAATGGCAGTGTACCATGTTACTGTGATTGCAGTGTCACATGTCAGCTAGATGATTTAAAGATGGCAGATTTTCTTCCCTCAAGGACATC
The DNA here is from genome assembly GCF_037043375.1 of Chiloscyllium plagiosum. Taxonomy (NCBI): domain Eukaryota; kingdom Metazoa; phylum Chordata; class Chondrichthyes; order Orectolobiformes; family Hemiscylliidae; genus Chiloscyllium; species Chiloscyllium plagiosum. The sequence continues at coordinate 16,914,332 of NW_028270146.1, forward strand.
AATGAACCCAGTGGATTTTTGATCTAAATTGCCAACTGAAATGTAGAAAACAGGAATGGGGTGGGCCATTCGGCCCTTCAAACCTGCTGGAGTATTCAATATGATCATGGCTGATCATCCAACTCAGTATCATATTTCCAATTTCTTCCCATAAACTTTGATCCTTTCAGCCCTAACACCTATATCTAACTCCTTCTTGAAAACATTCAATGCTTTGGCCTCAACCACTTCTTGTGGCAAAGAATTCCACAGGCCTTCTCTGGGTGAAGAAAGTCCTCCTCAACTCAATCCTAAATGGTCTTCTCCATGTCCTGACACTATAAACACATTTTGGATTAGTGGTGCTGGAAGAGCACAGCAGTTCAGGCAGCATCCGAGGAGCAGCAAAAGCCCTTCATCAGGAATACAGGCAGAGTGCCTGAAGGGTGGAGAGATAAATGAGAGGAGGGTGGGGGTGGGGAGAAAGTAGCATGGAGTACAATAGGTGAATGGGGGAGGGGATGAAGGTAATAGGTCAGGGAGGAGGATGGAGTGGATAGGTGGAAAAGAAGATAGGCAAGGAGGACAAGTCATGGGGACAATGCTGAGCTGGAAGTTTGGAACTAGGGTGAGGCTGGGGGAAGGGGAAATGAGGAAACTGTTGAAGTCCATATTGATGCCCTGGGGTTGAAGTGTTCCGAGACAGAAGATGAGGGGTTCTTCCTCCAGGCTTCTGGTGGTGAGGGAGCGGAGGTGAAGGAGGCCCAGGACCTCCATGTCCTCGGCAGAGTGGGAGGGGGAGTTGAAATGTTGGGCCACAGGGCGGTGTGGTTGATTGGTGCGGGTGTCCTGGAGATGTTCCCTAAAGCGCTCTGCTAGGAGGCGTCCAGTCTCCCCAATGTAGAGACCGCATCGGGAGACCGCATCGGGAGCAACGGATACAATAGATGATATTAGTGGATGTGCAGGTAAAACTTTGATGGATGTGGAAGGCTCCTTTAGGGCCTTGGATGGAGGTGAAGGAGAAGGTGTGGGCGCAGGTTTTGCAATTCCTGCGGTGGTAGGGGAAGGTGCCAGGATGGGAGGGTGGGTTGTAGGGGGGCGTGGACCTGACCAAGTAGTCACGGAGGGAATGGTCTTTGCGGAAGGCGGAAAGGGGTGGGGAGGGAAATATATCCCTGGTGGTGGGGTCTGTTTGGAGGTGGCGGAAATGTCGGCGGATGATTTGGTTTATGCGAAGATTGGTAGGGTGGAAGGTGAGCACCAGGGGCGTTCTGTCCTTGTTACGGTTGGAGGGGTGGGGTCTGAGTGCAGAGGTGCCGGATGTGGACAAGATGCGTTGGAGGGCATCTTTAACCACGTGGGAAGGGAAATTGCGGTCTCTAAAGAAGGAGGCCATCTGGTGTGTTCTGTGGTGGAACTGGTCCTCCTGGGAGCACATACGGCGGAGGCGGAGGAATTGGGAATACGGGATGGCATATTTGCAAGAGGTAGGGTGGGAAGAGGTGTAATCCAGGTAGCTGTGGGAGTCGGTGGGTTTGTAAAAAATGTCAGTGTCAAGTCGGTCGTCACTGATGGAGATGGAGAGGTCCAGGAAGGGGAGGGAGGTGTCAGAGATGGTCCAGGTAAATTTAAGTTCAGGGTGGAATGTGTTGGTGAAGTTGATGAATTGCTCAACGTCCTTGCGGGAGCATGAGGTGGCGCCAATGCAGTCATCAATGTAGCGGAGGAAGAGGTGGGGAGTGGTGCCGGTGTAATTATGGAAGATCGACTGTTCTACATAGCCAACAAGGAGACAGGCATAGCTGGGGCCCATACGTGTGCCCATGGCTACCCCTTTGGTCTGGAGGAAGTGGGAGGATTCAAAGGAGAAATTGTTAAGGGTGAGGACCGGTTCGGCAAACGAATGAGAGTGTCGGTGGAAGGGTACTGTTGGGGACGTCGGGAGAGGAAAAAACGGAGGGCCTGGAGGCCCTGGTCATGGCAGATGGAGGTGTAGAGGGATTGGATATCCATGGTGAAGATGAGGCGTTGGGGGCCGGGGAAACAGAAGTCTTGGAGGAGGTGGAGGGTGTGGGTGGTGTCTCGAACGTATGTGGGGAGTTCCTGGACTAGGGGGGCTAGGACAGTGTCGAGGTAGGTAGAGATGAGTTCAGTGGGGCAGGAGCATGCTGAGACAATGGGTTGGCCAGGGTGGTCAGGCTTGTGGATCTTGGGAACGAGGTAGAACCGGGCATTGCGGGGTTCCCGGACTATGAAGTTGGAAGCTGTGGGAGGGAGATCTCCTGAGGTGATGAGGTTCTGTATGGTCTGGGAGATGATGGTTTGGTGATGGGGGGTGGGGTCATGGTCGAGGAGGCGGTAGGAAGAGTTGGCGTTTGGCTTCAGCGGTATAGAGGTCAGTGCGCCAGACTACCACTGCACCCCCTTTATCTGCTGGTTTGATGGTGAGGTTGGGATTGAAGCAGAGGGATTGGAGGGGTCCGCGTTGTGAGGGTGAGAGGTTGGAGTGGGGGAGGGGGGTAGACAGGTTGAGGCGGTTAATGTCCCGGCGGCAGTTGGAAATGAAGAGGTTGAGGGCAGGTAATAGGTCAGCGTAGGGTGTCCAGGTGGATGCAGTGTGTTGGAGGTGGGTGAAGGGGTCCTCGGAAGGTGGGCGGGAGTCCTGATTGTGAAAGTAAGCTCGGAGGCGGAGGCAGCGGAAGAATTGTTCGACGTCACGGCGTGTATTAAATTCATTGTTGCGTGGACAGAGGGGGATGAAGGTGAGTCCTTTGCTGAGGACCGATCGTTCGTCCTCAGTGAGGGGGAGGTCTGGAGGGATGGTGAAAACTCGGCAGAGCTGGGATCTGGTGTGGGTGTGGAGCTGGGAGTGGGGTCGGAGCCGGTAGCTGGAGTGGATGTGATGATGGGGGGAATGGGAATGGGGTCATGTGCAGGGGTGGTATTCCCCTCAGGGTTCTGGGGGCCGGGAATGGTGATAGTGGGATATATGGGGGGGCGTGTCAGCAGAATGCAGGTGAGTGGCGTTGGTTGTGGCGGAAGTGGTGGCAGACACAGTAGTGGGGGGAGGCTGCGGAAGTCACTGAGCGTGTGACATCAGTGATGATGTGAGGGGCGGAAGTGATGTCACGTGTGATGTATGAGGAATTGTGAGGGGCAGAAGTGGTTGTGGGAGTGGCCATGATGGGGGTGGAAGTGACATCATCAATCAGCGTGGGGGTGGCAGCTGCACAGCTAATGGAGTCCAAGCAGTCCCAGAGGCCGGGGGAATCTTTTGGAATGTTTGAGGAGCGCTGGTAATGGAGGTGGGTAGATAAAAGTTTGTTGTACTTACAGTTTTTGATGTTTGAGATGGAGTTGAAATACTGTTTGTTGAGAGTATGAATTTTCCTGAGGATATAGTACAGAGTGGGTCCTTTGCAATTCTGAGAGAGTGTGGCCCTCAGCTGAGGCAGGGCTGACTATAGAGAGGTTAGGTGCTGGCGCATTGCTGCAAGCGTGGAGCAGAGGATCTTGCAGCAAAACCTACTATAACCACATTCCCTGGTCACTGCCAAGATGGTGGTGCCAGGATTTAAGTCGTGTTCAGGCTCACTGGATCCCATCTGCTCCAGGCCGGCAGCATCTTGGTGTACCTTTCATCTTCTTTTCTTTCTTTATCTCTGAGGTCAGAGAGGTGTTGGCCAGGTAGTGGCAGTGGTAGGCCCAGAGCCTGGACACTTAGCAGCAGAGTGTTGAATGGCAGCAGAGCCAGGGTCTCCTGTAACATCAGCGTTGTAGTTGCTGTATCCAGTGTGGGAACCCCTTCAGGACCAGAACACCTTGCAGAAGCCCTAGAACCTCGCTTGAATCTCAATTTGAATAGAAGACAAACTCTATTTTAGTAATTTCTTTTTATTCTTTTTGTAATGCAAAATGGCACCAGATTGTGGCGTCAAGACGCTTTCTAATGTTTCTTCAAGATTTATATGACAATAAAATCATTCATTCATTTGCGAACATCCTTTTTGCATTTCCCTGTTTAGTCCTGTTGGAATTTTATGGACTTGTATGAGATTCTCCCTTCATTCTTCTAAGCTCCAATGAACACACACACCATGTGACTTGGAGCCATATCTCCAGAGTATTGGTCCGAATTACTAGAAGAAAGTCCAGTGATATTACTACTGGGCTAGCATCACTCCCCAGTAGACATCACTCCACAGCTGCTTCCAATAGTTGGTATTGGAACAAATGGAAAGAAATGCTGTTTGTTAAAGATGGTAAATAGTATGTGAGAAATAAAACAATCTAACATAGCAAACCCCTAATGACTGGAGAAGCACAGTGATACAGCTCTTCGGGAAGATAGGAACAATGGAATCCGAAAACAGTACAACTAAATAAACACAATACCATTGAGTGTGGTCCCAAGGAAGTTATGTCAAGGTTGCAATATTTATCTAAGCCTGCAAAAAACATAAAACCTAACAGTGGGGAGTTGTAGGGGCAAGTTAGAATGCTACCATGTTGACAGAAACATAGTGGGACTGGGAAATAAATATTCCCAACTTAGGAATTTTGGGGAAAGAGGAAGAAGGAAAATATGAAGAATTCCTTGCTAAGGAAGGACAAAAGTCACAGCCATAGGAAAGGGTTATATTGAAGGAATGGGCATACTGCTTCTGTTGTAAGGGAGTACACTATAAATTTCTAAGTACCAGAAATGGAGGTTTGCAAGTAGTTACCAGGATACCATAATAGGAAGTTATGAATAGCTTGAGTCACCTTAGGATAACACTGAAGTTTATAGCCAAAAATAGGTGGGGGAGTCCAGTGGTTAAAGAAAGAGTGCGGGATTGGTGTCTGAATTGGTAGTTCCCATGGAGAACAAATGGCGATGTAGTGCAAGACTTAGTTCTGGGTAATGAAGCAGGACAAGTGGACAATGGGGATGCAGAAACAGGGAGATGTGAGTTCGCACACATAAGATGCAGTTAAACTTGAGTGGGTGTGAAACAGATTTACAATGATGTTGCCGGGATTGGAGGGTTTGAACAGGAAGAGGATGAATAGACTGGGGCTCTTTTCACCCTTGGAACTTCAGAGGTCGAGAGGTGACATTATAGAGGTTTACAGAATCATAACGGGGCATGGACAGGCAGGATCCTTATCCGAGGGTAGGGGAGTCCAAAACTAGAGGGCATGGATTAAGGTAAGAGGGGAAAGATTTAAAAGGGACCTGAGGGGTAATGTTTTCATACAGAGGGTGGTGCATGTATGGAATGTGCTGCCAGAGGCAGTGGTGGAGTCTGGTACAATTACAATATTCCAAAGGCATTTGGATAGTTTAAGAATACAAAGGGTTTAGAGGAATATGGGCTAAGTCATAGCAAATGGAACGCGGTCAGATTGGGATATCTGGTCAGTGCGGGCACGTTGGACAGAAGGGCCTGTTTCTGTGCTGTCTGACTCAATCTCTGAAGAAGGCATGGCAGATTGAGAAGGCTGTTGAAGAAGCAGACAGCACCCTGAGCTTTGGAAGCTGTGGCATAAGTACGATTGAAAACTTAATGAGTCAGGTACAGTATGGCCATTGCTGGATTGACTGAATCTGATTCTGGGTTTCAGGGGAAAGTCAAGGGATTGGAGAGACTGCAGAAGTGACTTTTTACAATGTTCCAAAAGGGAAAGGGACAGATGTGTGAAGGACCTATAGAAACAGAGATTGTTCACGGCAGAGCGGATCAGACTGAGGGGACATTTAACTCAGTTGTTCAAAACCATGCTGTGTGAGATGGAGGGGAAGGAGGCTGGAAGAACACAGCAAGCCAGGCAGCATCAGGAGGTGGAGAAGTCAATGTTTTGGGTGTGAGCCTTCTTCAGCACTAGGGTGGGTTTGGGGGGAGCTGCAGATAAAGGGGGTGGAAGGGGCAGGGTGATGAAGTGGGGATAGGTGAAGAGAGGGAGAGGGTATGACCTGATTGGTCAGTGAGAGAAATGAATCCAGTTGGTGGCAGGGAGTAATGGAAGGGAGAGGGAGGGGCTGTGAAAGGAAGTTATTTGAAATTGGAGAACGGTGGCACGGTGGCTCAGTGGTTAGCACTGCTGCCTCACAGTGCCAGGGACCCGGGTTCAATTCCCACCTCGGGCAACTGTTTGTGTAGAGTTTGCACATTCTCCCCGTGTCTGCATTGGTTTCCTCCTGGTGCTCCGGTTTCCTCCCACAGTCCAAAGATGTGCAGGTCAGGTGAATTGGCCATGCTAAATTGCCCATAGTGCTAGGTGCGTTAGTCAGGGGTAAATATAGGTTAGGGGAATGGGTTTGGGTGGGTTTCTCTTCGGAGGGGCAGTGTGGACTTGTTGGGCTGAAGGGCCTGTTTCCACACTGTAGAGAATCTAATCGAGTCTCAATGTTGAGTCCTCCATGTGGAAGATGAGGTGTTGTTCCTCCAATTTGCGGTGCGGCAATGGAAGAGGCCAAGGATGGTCTTGTTGGAAAGGGGATTTTGTTGGCTGTTTGGTCAGGGTTAGTCACCACCGAATACGGAATGTGGATAGCTGCAATAAAGTGTCAGAAGTCGGGTGGGGGAAGATGACGATTTTTTTTCATTATGATCTGGAAAGCACTGCATGTAAGGCAGATGTTACTCTTCTATCTGTTCCATCCAAGAGCAAATTCAATAAATGTTTGGAAAGGGGAAACTTGAAGGGGTATTGAGAAAGAGCAGGGAGTGGGAGCTCTTTGAAAGAGGCATGAGTATTGAATGGTCTCCTCTTGCACTATATACAATTCGATGACAAGTAAGTAATCTGTAGGTAGATGATCACTTGGGAGATAGGGACCATGACTTAACAGGGTTCACAATGAAAGCAGATAAAAGGGAGTGAAAAAGATAATTTGTAGTCAACATAAAGGGAAATAACCAAGAAGTAATAGGATACTCAAAGCAAAGGTGCAACAAAGGAGGTTGTCAGAATGGCAGTGATACTTAATAAGCATCTTGCAAATGTTTTTACAGAGGAGGTTGGGAATGATACTGTAGGTGTTACCCGAGGCGGATGGTAAAGAGCAGCTGCTGGAGATAAACATACAAAAAGAAACTGCAATAAGGAACATAATCATATCAAAACTAGAAAAGGCAACAGATCCAAAATGGTGTGCATACTGGGGACTGACTGTGACAGTACAAAATCCTTTGCAAAGGGGAGTTAAAGACCAGGAAATTGTTCGAGCCTTGTTCAACAAAGAGATAACTGAGGAAACTATATACTCATTATTTTCACTTCAGTTATGAGTAGTCCTCAGTGTTATACAACACAAGGTGACATTTGCAAAGTCATCAAGTCATCCATGATTTGTAAAAGGAACACTGTTCCAGACTAATTCAATTCACTTTTCCGAAGAAGAAGCAGATAATATGGGCCAAGAAATGCACTGGTCGTGATCGAGATGGAGTTTTCGGACATGTTATAGGTTTCAATCTACTGCCCATCACACCACCACCTCCTGTCCCCCAGCTTCATAAAAACTGCTGAACGTACTGGGGAAAAGAGTTTCATTGATTCTGTACCAGCCCAGAGAGAAGCAGCCTGCACTGATAGGCACATACATTTAGCTTTCATTCTTCAATTGATGTAGATTACACTGGTTCCGTGTGGACGTGATGGGCTGAATGGCCTACTTCTAAACTGCAGGAATTCTATGATCCCAGGAATTTGAGATTACTTTTCAATGGGGAGGAGTTTGAAGTGATACATTTTGGTAGAGAGAAACATGGCGGCGCAGTATTAAAAAAGGGGAAGTGGCAAAGGTACAGATTCAGGAATATCATTAGTACAGTACATAGGAAAGTAGAAAAATTTTCTGGAAACGAAAGATCACCAGATTCAAAATATCATTTAAAGAAGAAATGGGAAGTAGAAAAGCAGACAGGCAAATGGGTTTCCAGTTGCTCCATTTAAGGAGCTAGAATTGGATGACCATAAAAGCTTTGTGGAATAATACAACACCAGAAGAGGCTATTATTCCAACCAATCCATTCTTTCATCTTAGCCACCCTTTGTATGCTCAATTTTTTTGATAATTTGAAAATGTGGAAAATGACTCCATAGAAGTCATCAATGCTTTAGGTAGTGTGGCCCTGGAAAGCATCACACTCCTTGGCCCTCCCTAACAGGGCAAAATAACCAGAAAGCAAGATGAGGAGAAGCCTTATCACGAAGATGATCTGAAATATGCCGGTGACAATGGTGGGGGAGAAAAGACTCAACAATAACTTTCAAAAGGGGTTTGGTTCAATGGTTGACATGGTGGAAGATTGGATCGATCCTTGCAGAGGCTTGATGGACTGAAAAGCCTCCATTGTCTGGATTTTTACAAGTGTTTTCTCACTGTATGATGTTCACGGTAACACAGGGTTTCTCGACTTATCATCTTTTACACCATTCAAATGGTTAGTTGATGTCTGACACTTGGGATCAGCAGAAAAGGTACCATCTGCCCCACTTCCAATAAGGGAAGTCTGCTGGGGTGTACCTAATAACAATTAGGGGTAGCTAAACCTGCTAATACAAATAAATCCTAATGCCACTGAACCAGCCCATCAGGAATTCTGTTATTAGACTCAATCTAAAGCCATATTTTGCTGATCGAAACTCTGTTTTGCATACTTGCTCCACTGTGGTGCCTTTTTGATTTAAAGTGGACAAATCCACTGGAAATTTCTTTCACAATTAACATCTTGTCTCGCTGAACTGCATTAGGGAAGAAAATACAGTCCAATTTGTATTGTAATAGGATGGAGCATTAACTCCACACCACAAGCAGTGGGCAATTGCAACTCATGCAATTGTCTCACTTATATCACCTCCATTTCACTCATTATCACTGATTGCATAGATCCTTTCGCTCGCTCAGTCCTTTTCAGTATACTTGGCAGCTCTCAGCTGAATTGGCTGCAAATAGAATTTAAATGATTTTTACTTTGATTCTCATTTGGGGTGATCTGTGCCTTTGTTATTTTGAGACTGTGTACTATTCTAATGTGCTCCTAACCAGTATTACACATTTGAATCTCCAAAATCTAAACTCTGCTTCCCATGTCCAAACTAAGTTCTGGTCATCCACTACCTCTTTCTGACATACACTGGGCTCCTGGTTAGAAACTGTACCGCAGTTTTGAAATACTCATGCTTGCTTACAAAGCCCTCCATTGTTTTGCCCCTTCAATATCACTGCAATCACCCCGAGTTTCCAAGAAATCAGCAATCCTCCACTTCTGGCCTCTCAATCATTTCCATTGTTCTACCATTGTTAGCTGTGTTTTCAGCTGCTAAGGTCTGAAGGTCAGAATTCCCTTCCCATATTGGAGCGGCCCCCAAGGATGCATTCTCAGCCTCCCATTGTACTCCCTGTACACCCATGACTGTGTAGCCAATGCTATCCACAAGTTTGCTGACCAACACCACCATGGTAGGACAGATATCAAACAATGATGGGTCAGAATGGAGAAAGGAGATAGACTGCTTGGTGTCATGATGTAATAACAATCTCCCTCTCAATGTCTAACTGGTCACCGACTTCAGGAAGAAAAGAGGAGGACATGCCCCTGTCTACATTAATGGGAACTGAGGTGGAGAGGGTCGAGAGCATCAAGTTCCTAGGAGTGACGATAACTGGCATCCTGTCCTGGACTTCCCATGGAGATGCACCCCAGTCAAGAAGGCACAACAATGCCTCTTCTTCCTCAGGCAGCTCAGGAAATTTGGCATGTCCACAAGGATCCTCACCAACTTCTACAGATGCACCATGGAAAGCATGGCCTGGATTGGAAACTGTTCTGGCCAGGATTGTCGGAAGCTCCAGAAGGTTGTCCCCAGACCAATACACAAGCCAACCTCCCATCATGGAATCTATTTACACTTCTCGTTGCTGTGGAAAGGCTGCCAACATCATCAAAGACCTCTCCCACCCCTGTAATGCTCTCCTACGACCTCTTCCATCAGGCAGAATATACAAAACACACGCACCAACAGGTTCAAGAAGAGCTTCTTCCCTGCTGTTATGAGACTGATGAATGGACTCTCTAACTTCAAATGGTGTTGATTTTACTGATGTTGGTCTAGCTTTGAGCACCTCTGTGCAACTTTAACCTTGTATACTTTGATCAGTCTATGCTCCCTATGATCTGCATACCCTTCTTTCCTATGATCTGCCTGTACTGCTTGCAAAACAAAGCTTTTCACTGTACTTAGGTACATGTAACTACAAGAAATTAAATTAAATCAATGAGGTGTGACCTTAGAGGTGTATTAAATCATGAGGGGCATAGATAGGGTAAATAGACAAGGTCTTTTCCCTGGGGTGGGGGAGTCTAGAACTAGAGAGGATCGGTTTAGGGTGAGAGTGGAAAAAATTAAAAGGGACCTAAGTGGCAATTTTTCCACGCAGAGGGTGGTGCATGTATGGAATGAGCTGCCAGAGGAAGGCATCTGGATGGCTATATGAATAGATAGGGTTTAGAGAAATATGGACCAAGTGCTGGCAAATGGGTCTATTTACCCTATTCATTCCCCTCGTGTTTTTATAGACATCCAGCATCTCATCTTCCTGGCTGACGATCATCAACCCCTTTGTCCACCTCCTCTTTCTCTCTCTTTCAGGGCTCTGTCTCCACCTACCCATTCCCTCCTTTCTCCCCAGTCTCCATCATCAGCACACATATAACCTTTCTTTAGCTGCTATCAGTTCTGAAGAAGGGTCATTGGATCCAGAACATTAACTTTGAGTCTCTTTTTCATAGGTGTTGCCAGATGGGCTGAGTTTCCCCAGCAATTTCTGTTTTTGCTCATTTCAGATCTCAAGCATCTGCAGTTCTTTGTTTTATGTTGGTGGCTATCATTGCTTGTTATTAAAGCCTATCTAGACAGCTTTGGAAGAAAGGAATCTTACATCTTCGACTGGCCTCTGTGTGACTCTAGATCCACAGCAATGTGGTTTCCCCCCCCTAACTGTCCATGAAATAACCCCACAAGCTACATGGGTCAACAGCAAGTAGGGATGGCTAACAAATACTTGCCTTGATAGTGATACCTGCTTTCCATGCAAAATCTATAAAAAGAAACAATATTTAAATAAGTAAGTTAATATATTTTCACTGTGACTAAAAGGTGAAATCTCAGCACAAAAGAAAATCCTGGGTTTCCTAACTCTGAGAGATCAGCATAAACTCTCATTGAGTTCAAAGGACAGATGGAATGTTACAGCTAAAAGCATCAAAGAAATTTTCAACAGACTGAGATCACCTGTGTTTCCAAAAATAATGGGGGACTGATGACCCTCTGCTTAAGCTACCCCCTTTTGATTATGTCCCAAGCTACAGGCATATTTCATATGTTTCCCTTTGAGGAATATACAAGGAGTGGAGTTAAGCCAGTTTCAACTGTACTGGAGAGCGCTCGTGGGACTGAGCATTCTCATGTCCCTTAGCCTGGATTGGAGCATTGGCATATTATGAAGATCACAGTTGAAGAACTATCCCCTAGTCATCCCTGTGCGATGGGTAAAGAATCTCTCACTCTGAATGATGGAAGCAATCTAGGCAGCAGTCAGATGAAAGGGAAACAGGACAAAAAAGGACTCTATCTCATTCTGGATTCAATCTTGGTCAGAAGGAATCAAAATTATAGAATCTCACCAGTCTTCAAAACAAAGGTTCATGAAAATAGCTCCCCCGTTCTGACCCGAAACATTAGCTCTGATTTCTCATGCTACCAGATCTGCTGAGCTTTTCCAGCAATCTCTATGTTTGCCTCTAATTTACAGCATCTGCAGTCCTTTCATTTTTTTAGCAAAGTTCCAGTAAACCCCAATGCAATGGTCACAATATTCAACAGTCTTCTTTTCCAAACACTTCAGAGATTGGTCTGTATATCTTACAGGACTCCCCTCTTATTCCTAATCTGCACGTATGCATGTTGTGTTCATACTTGTTCTCACACGTGATCATGCATAAACTCACTTTTTGCGTAATTCAAGAAAGCCTGGTTAAATTGGTTCCTGTTAAAAAAAAAATAAGCTCATTTGGATCTGGGAGAAAGAGCAGGGATCATTTTCAGATTAAACTTGGTGGAACCAACCAAGTTGGATAAACAGGGGGAGTTAGTTCATGCCTTCTAATCCGGGAGTATAACAGTCTGGGGTATCCCATCTGCAATTGTAATAAAAACAAAAAACTACTCGAGATCACACTCAATGCTCTGATGAAGAGACATCTAGATTTGAAATGTTAGCTTGCTCTGTCTCTCTCTCTCTGGATGCTGTCAGGCCCACTGTGATTTCCAGCATTTTTTTTTGTTTTCAGTACAGATTTCCAGCATCTGCAGTAATTTTGTTCCTGCAATCGTAATAAATTGATAAACTTTGCTGGAGTAGGTTTGTAACAGATGCAAGTCAGCGTGAACTGAACAAATGGGACCAGCACTTTGATACAGCAAATTACAGCCATGCTGAATATATTTACATTTCCTAGCTGCCTCTTACTGCAGCATATTCTCCTACAGATTCAATCTCTACACTGTTCACCCAAAACCATCCATGTTCCTAATGATGGCATGGGTTAATGAGCTTCTGAATTCCTCCCCCATTTCCCCCCCCTCACTCCAACCGCCTTATTTAACTTGCTTAACATATACTGGGTTGGAAGAGAATCACAGTCTAACCAGGACTATAATTTGCTGTGACAGAGTACAGTGACACTGATTTAATATGAAGCAATTGTACTTATAATACAGCTGACATGGACACTCAAAGATATTAACATTTCCTTTACACTGAAAAATCTTCTCATCCAAAAACTATCTCCTTCGTTGTACTACTTAGTTGATATAAAATAATTTTAACTCCTCTAAACGGAGGGATAATTATGTTGTTCAGCGAACACAGTGCAAGCTCAACTCAGGACTGACACATTCACTCAACCACATTATTACTGACACTGTCAAAATATTGGTCTATTCTTTGAATAAATGCGTATCTCTGAACCCAGTAGGTTGCGAGTTTTCAGCTCACTTCAGGGAGTTATAGAGATGTACAGCACGGAAACAGACCCTTCGGTCCAACTCGTCCATGCCGACCAGATATCCCAACCCAATCTAGTCCCACCTGCCAGCACCCGGCCCATATCCCTCCGAACCCTTCCTATTCATATACCCATCCAAATGCCTCTTACATATTGCAATTGTACCAGCCTCCACCACTTCCTCTGGCAGCTCATTCCATACATGTACCATCCTCTGCGTGAAAAAGTTGCCCCTTACGTCTCTTTTATATCTTTCCCCTCTCACCCTAAATCTATGCCCTCTAGTTCTGGACTCCCCAACCCCAGGGAAAAGACTTTGTCTACTTACCTGATCCACGCCCCTCATAATTTTGTAAACCTCTATAAGGTCACCCCTCAGCCTCCGACGCTCCAGGGAAAATAGCCCCAGCCTGTTCAGCCTCTCCCTATAGCTCAAATCCTCCAACCCTGGCAACATCCTTGTAAATCTTTTCTGAACCCTTTCAAGTTTCACAACATCTTTCCAATAGGGAGGAGACCAGAATTGCACGCAATGTTCCAACAGTGGCCTAACCAATGTCCTGTACAGCCGCAACATGACCTCCCAACTCCTGTACTCAATACTCTGACCAATAAAGAAAAGCATACCAAACGCTTTCTTCACTATCCTATCTACCTATGACTCCACTTTTAAGGAGCTATGAACCTGCACTCCAAGGTCTCTTTGTTCAGCAACACTGCCTTGGACCTTCCCATTAAGTGTATAAGTCCTGCTAAGAGTTGAACAATCTGGTCAACTCCCCTGCCTCAGAGCAGGACTGAGTGAGTGCCGCACTGTCAGAGGTACTATCCTTCAGAAAGAGGTTTAAAGTGAGGTCTGAACCACCAATTCCTCTGGAAGTTCATTCCACACACAAACTACTCTCTGTGTAAAAAGATTTCTCCTCATGGTCCTTTTTAAATCTTTCTCCTCTCACCTTCAAAATATGCCCCTTAGTTTTGAACTCCCCTAACCTTGTCTTACACTTTCTCTATGCCCTTCATGATTTTGTAAACCTCAGTAAGGCCACAACCTCCTACTCTCCAGTTTGTGTTTATTAATATAAAGTTCAAGAGTTGAGAATGATATGGGAGCAGATTTCCTGGAGGGTAATGGAGCTGGAGGAAGTCACAGGTGTGGAGGGAGCAGCAGAGGGAGACTGAGAAAGAGGGCTCAGAATTTTAAAAATGAGGTATTGGTTGATCAGGAGCCAGTACAGACCAACGAGCACAGGAGGGGTGAATATATCTCCGAGGGGTGCAAATTAGGATAGAAGGGATTTACGTGACCCCTGGCTTAGGTGGTAGAATGTTGCCGAGGGATTAAGAACCCAAAAAAAAGGGGAGGGGTTGGAAAGCGAAAAAAGTGGCAATATTATAGAACAGCAACCATTTCTGAAAACCGTTTCTGTCCTTTCAGGAGACACATCTTTTTTTAAAATTTGAAGACTTGTTAAAACAAAACAAGATACTGTATAAACATCTGCAGCTTGAAGTGATGTCGCTGACCCAGTAAAGGAGCTTCATTTGTCTTCACACTGATTCCTGATGGTTAGTGATGACCTTTTGTCTCATTGAAGTGACATCCTCTGCACTGAAGAAGCTGCACAAAAATAATTGTTCACAAGCGTTGCGGACTATAATTGCGTCTGTGCCTTACTTTTAGCTGACTCGTTAGGAGGGCTGAGGAATAATGCAAAGCAAATAGTCCTTTCATGATGGGCTGATGCAGGCACAATGGACTGTTAAATTCGTATTATCTTTGTCTGCCCAGTTTGGAACAGGGTCGTTAGCCCATTTAATATAAACGCGCACACAAAAAAAAATGCACTGCTTGCAAAGAGCTGCTAAATAGTTATTCGAATTATGCTCATCTCCCCCCAAAAAATGCATGAACATTTACTCACTTAACAGCTGTGTAACTGAGTGCAAAGCTCATTGTACCTTCCCACCCAGTATTGCTTATTGGAATAGACAATGTGTTCTGGATTGCAAGAAGGACTGGGTCTATATCCTCTTGAGTTTAGAAGAGTCAGGGGTAACATGACTGGGTGGATGTTGAAGAGATGTTTCCTTTCTTTAAGGGAATCCAGAACTCTGTGACTCTCGAACCAGGGTTCATAGTTTAAAAACAAGGGGTCACACATTTAAACCAATAGTGCGGAAACATTTTATTTTCTCTCAGAAGATCCCTGAGTCTTTGGAATTCCCTTTCTCAAAAGGTGGTGGATGCAGAATCTTTAAATAATTTCAAGGCAGACAGATAGATTGCCAAGGAGCATGAAAGATTATCAGGGATGTAGAGTCGAGGTTACAATCAGACCAACCATATCTTATTGAATGGTGGAGTAGTTTCGAAGGGCTGTATGGCCTTCGCCTGCCGCTAATTTTTAAACCTCAATATTTCCATAATGTGGATTAAGATTTGGAATTTACTGTCAGGGTTAAATGAACATATGAAGAAGGAACAAGACTATAGTCACTTGGCTCTTTGTGCCTGCTCCACCATTCAATACAATCAAGGATGGTCATTCTACTCAGCCCCCTTGGCTTCTTCCCATTGATCCATTTACACCCAGGAATGATCTCTAATTCCTTCTTGAATTTTCCCAATGACCAGGGAGTACAGAACACGGGGTGACTTTGTTCCCAATGATCCGGAGTCAGACGTTGAGTGATACAGGGCAGGCTTTCCAGAACTGCTATGAAGAGAAATTTCTTTCACCCAGAGAGTGGCGAACCTGTGGAATCCTCTGGCACAGGATCCCTACAGTGTGGAAGCAGGCCATTTGGTCAATCAAATCCACACCAACCCTCTAAACAGCAACCCACCCAGACCCACCCCCCATTTCCCATGGTTAATCCACCTAGACCAAACATCCCTGCACACCTTGGGACAATTTAGCATGACCTATCCCCCTAACCTGCATATCTTTGGAGGGTGGGAAGCATCCCACAGAGACACAGGGAAAATGTACAAACTCCACGTAGACAGTCGCCCAAGGCTGGGATTGAACCCAGGTCCCTGGCAGCAGTGCCAACGACCGAGCGACCGTGCAGCCCTCAAATGCTCCTCGACCTTTCCACAACACCACCGTTTCCGGACAAGGAACTATGTTTGATATCACCACAGTTAGCAGCCACTGGTTTGGAGAGGCGAGAGCGAAAGAATACCTGACTACATAACTGTTTGCCCCCATCACCCAGGGACACTCTGCAAGGAGCTCTGACAAGGGAGAGTGCCAGCTCCCTATGCTGCTAGTTAACTATTGTGCAGTGTCCCGTGCCTTGGATGAAATAGAAATGGAATTGGCTGCAGTTCAGACTAGACAAACTGACAGGCAATTCCTATGATCCCGCAAAGGCTCTGCGACAGACACAGAAACAAAGAACTACAATTACTTAGTGTCTTATTACACCATTCAGAAACTTCCCAAAGCACAACACAGAGAATGGACGACATAGTACAGTTATAATGTGAGAGAACATGAGAAAATGTGGATGCCAACAGACTCCCGTGTACAGGAATGAAACCAGCAACCGGTGGGGCATTAGGATGGGGATGCTGTTTAACATCGGCTTTAACATCAGGACAACTAAACATCCTTCTCTGAATAGCACAACGAGATCATGAAAATGAACTGAAACAAGGCCGTTGGGTTACTGATTCATCTGATGGATGGTACACAGTTGCAATGAAGTATCCGCAGGGATTGTGAGGGAGGTTTGAAGTTATAGCCTTGAAGCCGAGAATGCAATTTACAGCATCAAACCAATGACAGCATCATCAGCTTTTGCCAGAAGGCTAAAGCCAAATGTGGAGTGACAGCATCTCTGAGTTTTGCTTTATCTCTAATGAAAATTCAATGAAGAACCAGAAAGACAGAAAGATTTGATAATCCCATGACATGAGACCTAGAAAGAAGTGGGTAAAGGTTGGCTTTTATTTTATGAGTAAAGGTTTCTGGGATATGAGCTTCCCACTTCAGAAATTTGGAGACAGCCAATTGCAATGTCAAATGTGGGAGAGAATGGCCATCATGCCTCTGTGACTTTACAAGTGAATACTCTCTGCTCATGCGAATATTATGGTTTTGAAATCTGACAGCTTGGAAGGAACGACAGTGTCTGTGCTAGTTCGACTGGAGTTTAAAGCAAACAGATGGATACACAAAGACTGAACAGAGCTTAGCTGATATCCAGAGGCATAAGGAGTGTCTTTCATAGACCTGCATAATTTCCCAAACTAGAAAAGAATAAAATTTCAGCTCAAATTCTTCAAGGATTACATGCCTTTTAACCAAGCTTCCTTCTTTCCTCTCTCTGTTTGCCTCTTACAGTCCAATCCTTGGCAACTGGAAATTAAAACGCATTTTTCTAGTTGCAGACATACTTGGGCACCGTTCAAATGCAGCAAGGGAGCACCCCCCTTGGGTTAAGGAAAGGAAAGTATTGTACTTAACGTCTTTCGTTATTCACTCACAGGGCAAGTGTGTCTGCAAGGACAAGGGCAACAGATACATGGGAACACCACCCACCTCCAAGTTCCACTCCAAGCCACTTGCTATCCAGACTTGGAAATATATTGCCATTTGTTCACTGTCATTGGATCAAAATCCTGGGGCTCTTGAGCAGCATTGTGGTTGCAGAAGGCAGCTCTTAGATGCTTCATACATGCACTATAGAAAGCATCCGATCCGCTGTATCATATAAATGGTCTGTGAGATACTACAGAAAGTCGTGAACACAGCCTGGTCCATCACACAAACCAGCCTTCCTTCCAATTATTCCATCTGCACTTCCCACTGCCTCCGGAAAACAGCCAACACCATCCGGGTTATACTCTCTTCCATCGGGCAGAAGATACAAAAGTTTGAAAAACGTGCCAACAGATTTAAGAACAGCTTCTTCCCTGCTGTTATCAGACTGACGAACAGATCTCTAAAAAAAAATTAGAGTTGATCCTTCTCTGCACCTTCGCAGTAGCTGTAACACAATAATCTGCATTCTGTTCTATTACCCTGCTGTACATATGTGTGGTATAATTTGTCTGGTTAGCACTCAAAACAGTACTTTTCACTGTATCTTGGTACATGTGACAATAATAAATAAAATCAAAATCACCACCTTCTCAAGAGCAATTAGGGGTTGGAAGTAAATGCTGGCCTAGTCAGTGAAACCCACTTCTTGGAATATATTAAGTTAAAGCAAGTGCTTCATGATATAAGAAGTTATGAATTGTGCAATCATCAATGGCGATCCCTATTTCTGATCTCATGACGAAGGGAATGGCATTAAGCAAGCAGCTGAAGATGGTTGGGCTGAGGACATGACCCTGAGGAATTCCTACAGAGATGTCCTCAAGTTGAGATGAGTCACTTCCAACAACCAGGACCGTTTTCCTCTGTGCCCAGCCTGGCTCTAACCTGCAGAGCCTCCCTTGTGATTCTCAACAACTTCACTTTCAGTCAGACTTCCTGATGCCATGCTCAGTCAATCACTGCTTTGACGTCAAAGGTAGCTACTTTCATTTCACTTCTGGAATGCAGCTCCTTTGTCCATTTTGGACTAACGCCAGAATGAGTTCAGGAGGCAGCTGGTAAGACCCGAAATGAGCATCAATGAGCTGGTTCCTAGCTTGGCAATTCTATCAATGACACCCTTCATCGCTATGCTGATGTTTAAGAGTAGGATGGCGTGACACCAATTGACAGGATTGGACTTGTACTGCTTTTTGTGGTCATGTTCACACTGCTCTCAAGCTGCCAGCATTACTCCTGCACTGGAACAACAATGGGAATGCAAGTGCAGCTAGTTCTGAAGAACAAGTCTTCAACACCACAGCCAGGATGCTGTCAAGGCTTTTCCTGTATCATGTGCACACAATTATTGCTTCGTGTCATGTAGGATGAATCCAAGTGTCTGAAGACTGGAATCTGTTACGCTGGAGACTTCACATAGATATAAAGTTGGATCATCCGTTCAGCTCCTCCATGCTGAAGATGGTTGGACTTGGTTTTTGTACTCACATGGAATTTACAAACAGGCCAATGGTGACCATGCAACCATTGTTGGTTGTTAGCCAGGACCAGTGGTCCAGTGAGGACTGTGACAGCAGCCAACGGTCAGACTACGTAAAGGACCCTGCGCTGGTCTGCTGCAGAGAGACAGACAGTGATGTTTGCCTTTTTAAACTTTGCTTCTTGTTTCTCTAACTTATGGTTACACTGTGTACAGCTGCAATGTAACCTTTCTTTTCCTTCAGTTCTCTCCTCTGTGAGTAAGGATTATACCTATGTACCGAAGATGACACTGTAAGTGGCAACTCATAAACATTCACTCATTGCAAAAAAACTATCTGCTTCGTTAGGGTCCTTGTGGGAAGGAAATCTGTTGTCCTGACGTTGTCTGGCCAACACATGACTCCAGACCGACAGCAAATCAGTAACAGCCCTCTGGGCAATTATCAATGGGCAATACTGCTTGCCTGGCAATGAGGTCCATTACCCACAAACATAAAAAAGTCTGCATTTCCAGACTTCATGTAATGATAGGGGACAGGGTCAGAGTGTGGAATTGAGATAAACATTTTGACCTTATTGAATGGTACGTAAGCCTAAAAAGGTATCACATGATCTTCTGCTGCTCCAATTTCTTCTGTTCCTAACTTCCTAAAGTGTAACGCATTTAGCCATTGGGCTTGTACCCCTTGGAATTAGAGCAATGACAGAAGACCTTACTGAATCTTGTCAGATTCTCAGGGTAGATGTGGGAAGGTTGTTTCCCATTCTGGGAGATTCCAGGACCTTGTTTTTGTTTATTCACTCATGGGACATGGGCCTCACTGCCAGGCCATTCTATCCCATGCTGCCCTTGAACTGAATGACTTTCTAGACCATATCCGAGGGTCGTTGAGGATCAACCATATTGCTGAGAGTCTGGAGTCACATGTAAGCCAGACCAGGTAAGGATGGCAGATATCCTTCCCGAAAGGACACTAGTGTGCCTGATGGGTTTTCCTGACAATCAACAATGGTTTTTATAACCAATACCAAATTCTTAATTTCCATATTTCTTTAAGAATTGAATTTAAACTCCACCACAGCAAGATGTGAACCCAGGTCCCCAGAATATTGGCTGACCTTCTGGATTAATAACACAGCAACAATACCACAGGAACATTGTCTCCACAGAGATCAGTACCTCAGTATAAAAGATAATACTGCAAGACAGAGGTGAGGAGGAATGTATTCTCTCAGAGGGCAGTGAAGCTGCGTGAATCAGTGGCAATGTCACTGGATTAGAAACCCAGAAATCCAGCTCATATCATGGGGACATTGTTCAAATTCCACATGACAGCTGGCAAAGCTGAAGTTCAGCAAGTCGATCAGGAATTACCAAGTTAGTTTCAGTTATTGTGAAGCTGACACTCATTGGAAAAGAAATCCAATTTGTTTGTAATGTCCCTAAGGGAAGGAATCTGCCAGATTAGTCAGTGGTTAGGAAGGCAAATGCAATAATGGTATTTATTTTGAGAGGACTTGAATATAAAAGTAGGGATATAGTTCTGAGGCTCTATAAGGCTCTGGTCGGACCACATTTGGAGTATTGTGCACAGTTTTGGGTCCCATATCCCAGGAAAGATGTACTGGAGCACGTTCAGAGGAGATTCACAAGAATGGACCCAGGAATGAACAGCTTAACATATGAGGAATGCTTGAAGAGTCTGGGTCTATACCAGATGGAGTTTAGAAGGATGAGGGGGGAATCTAATTGAAACATACAGAATACTAAATGGCCTGAACAGAGTGGATGTTGGGAAGATGTTTCCATTGGTAGGAGAGACTAGGGCCTGAGGGCATAGCCTTAAAGTAAAGGGAAGACCTTTTAGAACGGAGATAAGGAGAAACTTCTTCAGCCAGAGAGTTGTGAATCTGTGGAATTCACTGCCACAGAAGGCTGTGGAGGCCAGTCATTGAGTATATTTAAGACCGAGATAGATAGGTTCTTGATTGTAAAGGGGAGCAAGGGTTACCGGGAGAAAGCGGGAGAATCGGATTGAGAAACCTATCAGCCATGTTTGAATGATAGAGCACACTTGATGGGCTGAATGGCCTAGTTTCTGCTCCTACATCTTGGTTTTATGGGTTTAGCTGGTCTGCCTGCAAACGCTGCTTTATCAAAGCCCTAGCACGATAGTCCAGTGAAGGGTATGTAGGTTAATCTGATCTTCGAGTCGAATAAAAGATGAGCACAACATTGAGGGCTGAAGGGCCTGTACTGTGCTGCACAGTTCTATGATCTATATTCTGTGGTCCACTCAGTTCAATGTCAAATTGGAGGCAGAGAACGGATGATGGTATTGTTGGTGATGTTCACCTCCCATGAAAGAATAGACTTAAAAAGAAGTGACAAAACACTGCAGATCATATCCCACCGTTCCTGCAGGAGTTGTTTGCACTGTGAATTTGAAGCAAACTGTCCCCCAGCAAATATCAATAAGCCAACTGTCCAGTGAAAGAGTAGAGGAGGTAAATGTTGGCAAATTCAAAAATCGATAGATATTTGGCAGTAGAGAACAAGACAGAGTATCCTGTGATATTTCTTTTAGCTTTGGGACTGTCCAGATGGTGTCATGAAGTCCTGTGTATCCCTACATTATTTATAGGAGTGAAATCTATGTGGTATTGGCGATATGTTGATATTTTGCATCCATTTTTAATGCTTAACACCTTTGAAGGAGGCTCCAATTTTAAAATTTATTTTTAAAACTGTGTGCTAACATAAAATTCCACAGTACAAGTTCAGCTCTGTTTCTAATACCAATATCCAATGGTAAGAGATGCCGAGAATATCCAGAACAGACTGACGTGCTGCTTCTAATGAAAGCCTTGTCACTACAATATGCAAATTGGATGTTGGCAAGAACTGTGCTGGCTTCACACTGGGATGAAATATATGATCAGTCATAATAGACATTTGTCACAAAGAAACTCGGCACTGACAGTCCGTAATTTGCATTATAACTCGAAAAGACAACGACCTTCAAAGTGAGTTGGGGGATGGCAATTCGTCAGCAACACAAAGGGTAAATCGTTAATTGTTGTTTATTTGATAATTGGGATTGGAGGGCACAAAGGGCATAGAACTAAAGGGCATAATTTAAAAATGAGGGGTTGCCCTTTTAAGGAGAGGGGGAAGGAATTTGATTCTCCGAGGATGCAGAGTCTTTGAAACTATCATCGACAATCAGTGGGGCTCATTGACTGTGCTTCAAATAGGGGCAGATTGTGACAGAGTGGGAATATCACTGCATTAGTAACAAGCGTCAAACTGACTTGGAAACATACTACCATTCCTTCACTGTCACCTGGCAAAAGCTCCTGGAAAGCACGCTGACTCAAAGGTTAGCACTGCTGCCTCACAGTGTCAGGGTCCTGGGTTTGATTCCAGCCTTGTGGATTCCAGTCCACATGGTGTTTGCACATTCTCGCCCAAGTCTGCGTGGGTTTCCTCTGGTTAGGGTGGTTTGGCCATAAGTTGCCCATAATGCTCAGTGATATGCAGACTATGTGGGTGAGCCATGGGAAATGAAGGGTTACAGGGATAATAGACAATAGGTGCAGGAGTAGGCCATTCTGCCCTTCGAGCCTGCACCACCATTCAATATGATCATGACTGATCATCGTTAATCAGTATCCTGTTCCTGCCTTATCTCTATAACCCTTGATTCCACAATCCTTGAGAGCCCTATCCAACTCTTTCTTAAATGAATCCAGAGACTGGGCCTCCACTGCCCTCTGGGGCAGAGCATTCCACACAGGGTAGGGTCAATGGTTGTCTCTTGATGGGATGCTCTTTGAAGGGTTATGTAGACTTGATGGGCTGAATGGCCTGCTCCACACTATAGGGATTCTACAAATATTCTATGCTGTGGACTGCAGCACTTCCAAATGGCATCTCACAGCCATCTTTTCTTGGGCAACTAGGGATGGACAATAAACGTTGGCCCAGTCAGTGATGCCAACACTCTGTAAATAAATTTTAAAAGGAGATACAACTTGTTTGATCCAACTGGGCCAGTGTCTATGCCTTACTCCAGCCACCTCCCAACTGTATTCAGCCAAACTCACCAACATAATCCTTGATTCCTTCTTTCCTCAACTGCTTATTGAGCTGGTCCCTGAATGCACCCTTGCACTTTTATCTTAAACATTCCATTCTTGAAATTCCAGCAACATTTTTTGGGAAAAGACTTTTCTTTAATCCTAAGTTCCCTACTGGATTTACTTGGGACTCTCTTATATTTAGCTTACTTAGGGTGTGGAAACAGGTCCTTCAGCCCAACAAGTCCACACCGACCCGCTGAAGCACAACCCACCCAGACCCATTCCCCTACATTTACCCCTTCACCTAACACTACGGGCAATTTAGCATGGCCAATTCACCTAACCTGCACATTTTTGGACTGTGGGAGGAAACCGGAGCACCCGCTTTGCCCTCGTCCATACCACTGAGACCTATCAAACCTTTTCATAACCTGAATGAGCTCTATCCAGCTCCACTCAGTCTTGTTTTTATCACATGGAGAGATTAGCCGTCGTCTGTTCATTCCTTCCTGATAGCTGCAACCTTTCAGTTCTGGTCTCATTCTTGCGAATCCCTTCTTTATCAAGCAAATTAGAATTTTCCAGGGAAAAAAAACACTTCTTTGAGATAATTGCGTCAGGTTTATGATTGATTGCATGAAGACAAATTCTCGTCAGCATTATTATTTTTCATTCTAATTACAATGCTACAGCCGAGCTGGCGAGATATGGCTTTTTATTTTTGTTGATACATCGATAGAGCTCCACCTTTCTCCAAACAAAAACACTTCATTAGAGATAAGAATTTATTCAAGCTGTTGGGAAAAGAACCCATTGTTCTTAATTGTCAAAACAAGATAACATGGTAGTGGGAAGCTGCCTCGTCAAATGTTTTCGAGGTGAAGATGGATTTTTGAACAGTAAAGGAATTGAGGGTTATGGTGAGCAGGCGGGCAAGTGGAGTTGAATCACGAAAGGATCAGCCACGACATTATTGAATGGCGGAGCAGGCTCGATGGGCCAAATGGCCTACTCCTGCTCCTATTTCTTACATTCTATTAGCCCAAGTAAAGGGGAGAAATGTGTGCAACCTTGGTCTCCTTTTCATACCGTTGGCATGTCTATCAGCTTGTAAAAGGTAAACCTAAAATCGCTATTGCCTCATTAGACCATACGGCTGCCCTCTCTCATCAGAGAGAGGTACCTGGTGGGTTTGACCTGAGGGTTACCGAGCCCCGGGCGAGGGGAGACGTTGAGAAGGAGATTCTATCATGGTGTCCTCAGGCTGGATTTGTCATCCAAAGCAGCAATCACATTATGAGAACACAAGTGGGCCATTCAGTCCCTTGAGGGCTTGCTGTCATTTCATGAGACTGAGTGGTATACTCTGCACCACTTCCCTGCACTAGTGCTGTATCCCTTGAGGTTTTTGGTGTCTAGAACTGCATCCACCTCATTCTATAATGTGTTCAACAACTGAGACACCACCGCTATTTGGGTTAGAGCACTCTAAACATTCACCACCTCAAGTGAAGAAATTCCTCAGTCCTCAAGGACCAACCCTTTACTCTGAGAAGGGAGAATGTGTAGTTTGGGTGGACTGGTTGAGAAGAAGATGTGATTGCCAGTAAAGTTGATTGCCAAAAGAACCAGAGGGGGAAATAAGGAAAATCATTTTGACACATCAACTTGTTCTATCCTAGAATGAGGTTAAAAATCACACAGCACCAGGCTATAGTCCAACAGGTTTATTTGGAAACACTAGCTTTTGGAGCATTGCTACTTCATCAGGTGGTGAAGGAGCAGCGCTCTGAAAGCTAGCGTTTCCAAATAAACCTGTTGGACTATAGCCTGGTGCTGTGTGATTTTTAACTTTGTACACCCCAGACCAACACCGGCACCTCCAAATCATATCTTGGAATACACAAGCTGGAAAGGATGTGGAAGCAGACTCAATAGTTTCTTCTAAAAGGGTACGGATGAATGCTTGAAAAATCAAAATTACTGGACAACTCTGGGGAAAAGTGCAGGCTGTGTGCAGGGACAGACAGCTTAGATAAAGGGGAGGGCTTTTATTCAAAGAGATGGTAGAGGGGTGACACATTGTGGTGTTCCGCTGGGCTGCAGGATCATGCAGTTCCACATCTCGCTGAGTGAAACTGCACGAACGGGTGGGGCCAAAGAGAGCGATGCAATCCCAGAGAAAGGCCAGGCGTTCCCGCTCCTCATCAAGGGAGGGATTTGGCTTGCTTTGCGGATCCGGTCTCAAATTTAATTGCGTTCTTTTATCGACTCGAGTGCAAATCGCACCTGCTCGATGGATGAAAAGGTGCAAATTAGGTCACACATAGATAATCAGCTGCTCTGCTTTCACCGCCCACACTGGAAGATGTATCAAATATGTTACATTTTTATGATGTGTTCCACAGCACAGATAGCTCCATGCTGACAGTGTAGCAGTGCATCTGAGATACACAAAAGTATCACAGCAAGTGGAATGCTGCGGGGGCACGTTGCAAGTTGCTTTTTTTTAAATGTCTCTGAATCATCATTTTGAAAATCCTAAAAAACATCACCGAACTATATTTTCTGAGGTCCCTTGATTGATTTTCTAATAGACTGGCTTTCTCTTTTAACTCTCCAATTCTGTGTATTCACATCTGCTCTCCTCCTACAGAGGAGCTGTCAGTGCCTGGTCTAAAAGTGACCCTGGCTGAGAGGGTCTTTGGGAGGACGAGACTTTAGACAGAGCAGAGTAAGCTACTTGATGCACTGCATCTGCTTCACCATGCATTTCAATTTGATAATCCTCAACCCCACTTTGCTGCTTTGTCCACATGACTCTTCATTCCCTTACTGATTATAAGTCTATTTAGCTCAGCCTTGAATATACTTCATGACCCAGCCTTAACAGCCCTCTGTGTAAAGAATTCCACAGATTCATCATCTTCCAACAGAAGAAAGTCTCTGTCTTAAAGGGGCACCCCCTGACTCTGACATTAAGCCCTCAATCTTTCCACATCTACCTGAACAAACATTCTCTCGGAGCTGTTCCACACAGTGTGACAAAACAGTTTTGCACTGGGGACTAAGAACAGTATTTTTATCAAGAGTGTGGTGCTGGAAAAGCACAGCAGGTCAGGCAGTATTCGAGGAGCAGGAAAATCAACATTTCGGGCAAAAGCCCTTCATCAGTAATGTCCCCAGGAGGACCAGTTCCACCACAGAGCACACCAGATGGCCTCCATCTTAAAGACTGCAATTTTCCCTCCCATGTGGTTGATGATGCCCTCCAGCACATCTCATCCACATCCCTCACCTCCACCCTCAAACCCCACCCCTCCAACCGCAATAAAGACAGACCCCCCTCCTGAAATGCAGAACGAAGAGTCTAATGGTGACCATGAAACCAGTTTGAATTTTAAGAAAAACCCAACTTGGTCACTCATATCTTTTAGGGAAGGAATTCTGCCCTCCTTTCTTTGTCTAGCCTACATGTGGCGCCAGACTAACAGCAATGTGGTTCACTCTTCACTGCCCTCTGGGTAATTAGGGATGGGCAATAAATGTTGACCTCGCCAGTGACACCACATCCTGTGAGTGAATAGTTTTTAAAAAGAAGCTGTTGGAGTTGTATAGAACCAGAACAGGTTGGTATGAGCGAGTGTTTAATTGAATGTATGTTATTAAAAATGATGGAGTCAGATTTTAATGGAGTGAGACTTCAGAGGGGGGGCTAGTTTAGCTTGGGCTTATGTTCACCATTGACTGATTTGGCCCGAAGGGTCTGTTTCCATACTGTATGACTCTATGACAGTGACAGCCCATTCCGTACAAGCACCACCCTCTGTGTCCCTTTTAAATTTTTCCCCTCTCTCCTTAAACCTATGCCATCTAGTTTTGGACTCCACTACCCTGGGGAAAGGACCTTGTCTATTATGATTTCATAAACATCTATAAGGTCACCCCTCAGCCTTCGACACTCCAGGGAAAACAGCCCCAGGCTGTTCAGCCTCTCCCAGAAGCTCAAACCCCCCAGTCCCGGCAACATCTTTGTAAATCTTTTCTGCACCCTTTCAAGTTTAACATCTTTCCTACAGCAGGGAGACCAGAATTGAACGCAGTTTTCCAAAAGTAGTTTTAAATATCCTCAATATGTAAATTTAGCCTGATCTCCAGGCCAAGACTCCAATGGGAATATTTCTTGGTGTTATCAAACATATTCTAAACAGTGCATTTAGATTAATTGGAAACTCTATGGACTTGCAAGTCAATATGGTACAAATTTATGATGACAATGGAATATTAGAAGCAGTTATCAACAGAATATTTTCTCATTCACTGTGGACATCCTTGTCTCAGCCAGCTTTTATTGCCCACTTGTAACTGTAGAGGGCAGTAAAGAGTCAACTATATTACTGTGGGTCTGGAGTCAATTGTAGGCCAGATTCCTTCCCTAAAGTCATTAGTGGCTCTTCTAATAACAATGACAACCAACAATTTCTACATGGTCATCACTAGGAAAGCTTTTTATTCCAGGCTTCCTTAGGAGTTAGCTTGAAACTTTCAGTTTAGTGGGATATGAACTCATGACCCTAAGGCATTAAGCTGAGCCCAGGATCATTGGGCCAATGACATTACCACTACGCTATCACATTTCTGAGATTTCAGGAGTTCACTGAAGGTAATGGAGAATGAGAAAGGAATGATAATCCTGCCTACAAGTTTATAGTAGTTGCCATTCGCATCGAGACAGACTAATAACTGCAGTCCAGAAAGTAGCTCAGCCCAAATCTGACAAGACAAATGCAAGAGGCAATCAAACAGATTTGAAAATAATAATTATAATGGCAACAATGAGTGCTATGCAGCTAGAGGTGGTACCGGAACATAAAGACACCCACAGCCTACAGTGCTGTCAACCAAAACATTTCATTCAATCCAGTCTACCTTACTTGAAGAGCTACCGGCAGAGACACCACCTTGGTAGCTGCTATTTGGTCTGAAGAAGTGTCTCTTGTCCTGAAACATTAACTCTGTTTTCTTTCCACAGATGCTGCCAGACCTGCTGAGTTTCTCCAGTGATCTTCAGATCTCCAGTATTTTTAGATTAGATTACTTACAGTGTGGAAACAGGCCCTTTGGCCCAACAAATCCACACTGACCCTCCGAAGAGCAACCCACCCAGACCCATTCCCCTACATTTACCCCTTCACCTAACACTACGGGCAATTTAGCATGGCCAACTCACCTAACCTGCACATCTTTGGACTGTGGGAGGAAACCAGAGTACCCGTAGGAACCCCACGCCAACATGGGGAGAATGTGCAAATTCCACACAGACAGTTGCCTGAGATGGGAATTGAACCCGGGTTCTCTGGCACTGTGAGGCAGCAGGGCTAACCACTGTGCCACCGTGCCACCCATTTGTAGTTCTTTGTTTCATCTCATTGGGGATAGGCTTGTCTCTGTGCCAGTTTATGGTAGATTCGAGACCCACATTCCCTCTCTCTTATAGGAACACACATACAGTTTCGGAGCAGGCCATTCAGCCCAGTCTCGCTGTTCTCTTTATGGCCTCAACTCCACTTTTGTGCTGATCACTGACATCGGTTGACTGCCTTGTTTCTCATGGACCTAGCTACTTGGGTTCAACTGAGACTTATACCCTATTAGTGAGGGGCACTCATTTACATCTTTCTTTCTCTATCTGGAAATAGCATGAGGTCTGAACATTGGAGGTTGAGAGATGACCTTATAGAGGTTTATAAAATCATGGCAGACAGGTTTAGGGTGAATAGTCAAGGTCTTTTCCCCAAGGTAGGGGAATCCAAAAAAACAGAGGGCATAGATTTAAGGTGAGAGAGGTAAGATTTAAAAGGGACCTAAGGGGCAACTTTTTCATGCAGAGTGTGGTGTGTGTATGGAATGAGCTGCCAGAGGAAGTGGTGGAAGCTGGTACAATTACAACATTTAAAAGGCATCTAGATGGATACATTAAGGCTTTAGAGGGATATGGGCCAAATGCTAGCAAATGGGACAAAATTAATTTTTAGACACCTGGTTGGCAAGGACATGTTTGACCGAAGGGTCATTTTCCGTGTTGTCTGACCCTGTGACTCAATGACCGTATACAATAAATGGCCGAGCCCTTAGAAGCATTGACATACAGAGAGGTTGAGACATACAGCTCCACAGTTCCCTGGCAACACAAGTGGAGAAGGTGGTCAAGAAAGCATATTGCATATTTGCTTTCATTGGTTGGGGCAGAGAGTATAAAAGTTGTCAAGTCCTGTTGCAGCTGTAGAGAACTATAGTTCGGCCAGATTTGGAATACTACGTACAGTTCTGGTCGCCACACCAGCAGAAGAACGTGGAGGCTATGGACAGGGCGCAGAACCCATTTACCAGGATATTGCCTGGTTTGGAGGATAGTCAACAAATATGAAGAGAGATTGGACAAATTCAGTTTATTTTCACTTTAACATCAGAGGCTGTGGGACTATTAAGCAAGAGTGAAAAATCACAAGCCATATTACACCAGATGAAATGTTAGAAAGTTTTTTTTTAACAGACATCAGAAAAAGATTGAACACCATACTATCCTTACAAAGAATTCTCAAACATTAGTGAAGAAACGCTACACTAAAGCTCCATGCTCTCTCCCAGGCTGCGACAGATGCAACCAATTTCCGTGCGGCAGGTTTCTATGCCGTCAGTAGATGCAACTTTTTCCATCTTCTGGTCGCTCTTCCTGACACATCTGAAACAAACTGCAAACGTTTCTTCATAGAGATACACCGCGCAGAAAAAGGACCTTTGACCCATCACGTCTGCACCAATCAAACACAACCACCTAACTTACCTCACTTCTACTTGTAACTTTAAAGCAACTATGTGAGGTTTCTAAACTCAGCTGTACAGCGGCATTGCCTCTTCCTTCTGGCACATATATACACAGACTTTCAACACTGCTCGGGTTCTCTGCATGTCTGGACCTCTCTCACTTGGCGCGAACACACTGATTGTCACTTTTTAAAAATGATACATTAAACCTTGCTAAGCTTTACTCCAACTATTCTACCTCACTTCAATCTCATTAAAATACGTATAAAAGAAAACAGACCTACAGATTTCCCAGTATCACTCACAGAACAAATCTAAAATGAAACTAAATCTGATCTCCCCCTTCTTAGCAGACAAAATATAAATGCAACTTAAATTTATACAGTGTTCTTAGCCGAAGCAATGGATCCTCCAAATGATGACTTTGGACAATTTCAGCTATGAGTAGTAAAATGCTTATAACTCTAAAGTTCATTTTCAATGGTAGTTTTTATCTGAATTAGATAGGCCTGTGTATTGGAGGGATAGGGATTAATAAATAAGCAGCCGAGCATCTTGAAGTGTGCTATGATATAACTGTGACCATAGTTGTCCTGTGACCGCGACTCTCTTACAACATCGGACCAGTAGTAGGTCATTCAGGCCCTTGAACCTGTTCTGTCATCCAATGAGATCATGGTTGATCTGTGGCCTAGTTTCGAGAGTGTGGTGCTGGATAAGCACAGCAGGTCAGGCAGCATCCGAGGAGCCATTCATCAGGAGTGACTGTCCATTCAGTACTGGTCGACCAGGAATGACCAGTCACTCCTGAAGAAGGGCTTTTGCCCGAAACATCGATTGTCCTGCTCCTCGGATGCTACCTGGCCGGCTGTGCTTTTTCAGCACCACACTCTCGAATCTGATCTCCAGCATCTGCAGTCCTCACGTTCTACTCGTTGATATGTGGCCTAACTCTATGTACCTTTGGTCCACATTTGCTTAACAAAAATTTATCTCCCTCAGTTTTAAAATTAGTAACTGATCTAGCATCAATTGCTGCTGGGGAAAGAGAGTTCCAAAAGTCTACCTTCCTTTGTGTATAGAAGTACTTCCTAACATCTGTCCTGAATGATCTGGCCCTAATCTTTAATCTATGTCCCCTAGTTCTAGAATCTTCAACCAGTGGAAATAGTTAGACTTTATCTACCCTGTCTTTTGCTATTAATATCATGGGGGAGGCGATAGCCTTGTGGAATGACTGTTAATCCAAAGAGTCAAATAATGTTCTGGGGACCAAATCCTGTCACAGCAAATAGTAGCAGTTGAATTCAACATAAAACAATTCTGGAATTAGAGATCTCATAATGACCATGAGTCCATTGCCAATTGTTCAAAAATCTATCCACGTGAAGGTCCTTTAGGGAAGGAAACTGTCATTCTTACCTGAAATGGCCTTCATGTGACTCCAAACCCACAGCACTATGGTTGACTCTTAGTTGCCTTCTGGGCAATTAGGGATGGGCAATTAATGCTGGCCGAGCCAGTGATGCTCATGGTCCCTGAATGAATACAAAACTCTTGACGACTTCAATCAGATCACCCCTTAACCTTCTAAATTCAAGAGAAATCAGGCCAAATTTGCATAACTCTCCTAATAATTCAGAAAGGAATAAGGGGAGCCAAAATCCCATAATAAATACTGCTTGAAGAAACACACATTGGCATGATGGCTCAATGGTTAGCATTACTACTTCACAGCACCAGGGGCCCAGGATTGATTCCAGCCTCGGGTAACTGTCTATGTGGATTTTGCACATTCTCTCTGTGTCTGACTGAGTTTCTTCCAGGTGCTCCGGTGTCCTCCCACAGTCCAATGTGCAGACGAGGTGGATTAGCCATGGGAAATGCAGGGTTATAAGGATAGGGAGGGATGTTCTTCTTAGGGTTGGTGTGGACTCAAATAGGCCAAATGGGCTCCTTCCACACTGTAGGGATTCTATGATCTGGGCTGAGCTGACTGCAGCTGACAAAGTCACAAACACACTTTGGGGCAGCACAGTGGCTCAGTGGTTAGCACTGCTGCCTCACAGCATCAGGGACGTGGGTTCGATTCCAGATTTGGGTGACTGTGTGGAGTTTGCACATTCTCCCCATGTCTGCATGGATTTCCTCTGGGTGCTCTGGTTTCCTCCCACAATCCAAAGATGCTAAATTGCCCATTGTGTTAGATGCATTAGTCAGGGGTAAAGATAGGGGAGTGGGAATGGGTTTGGATGGGTTACTCTTCGGAGGGTCAGTGTGGACTTGTTGAGCTGAAGGGCCTGTTTCCATGCTGTAGAGAATCTAATCTAATAACATAATATTAATAATGAACATGGATTGAGGTTTAATATCAGCATTACTGGATGCAGAAATGGGTTTGAAGGGTTGTTATTCTGAAAGAGCAGACCGTAGGATACAGAGAAGCTGGGGGTATGCACAATCAATTAAGAAAAGGTTTGTTGAAAGAATGTACATTGACTTTATTCTTAAATGGTTCGGATTGATTCATCTTTGACACATGAGAAAAAAATTGTGTGTGCATATATAAAGAGGTATCATAGAATCCCCACAGAGTGGAAGCAAGCCATTCACCCCATTGAGTCCACACCCACCCTCTGAAGAGCACCTACTTCATCCCTGTTACCTCACATTCCCTATGACTAATCCACCCAGCCTGCACATCCCTGGACACTACGGGCAATCTAGTATGGTCAATCCACCTAACCTGCTCATTGGACTGAGGGAGGAAACCGAAGCACCCGGAGGAAACCCCCGCAGACACGGGGGAGAATGTACAAACTCCACACAGACAGTCGTGCAAGGATGGAATTAAACCCAAGTCCCTGGAGCTGTGAGGCAGCAGTGCCTAGCTACAATGCCAAGTATAATGTGATGATTCGGAGATGCCGGTGTTGGACTGGGGTGTACAAAGTTAAAAATCACACAACACCAGGTTATAGTCCAACAGGTTTAATTGGAAGCACACTAGCTTTCAGAGTGACGCTCCTTCATCAGGTGATTCACTAAGTATAATGTGATGTTGCATTGTTGAAATCTATTCTAATCTTCTGGCACACATCAGTCAGAAGCATAGTTGCACAGATCCAGAAACTGCTCAGTACACTTCTTCGTTATTAGGTACTTAAACAGGTTATCAACTTATTCTATGCATTTGTTTTTGCTTTAATATTGAACACTCAGTGCACTGTCAGCATAAAAATACAAGAAGGAAACTATTATATGGTATTTGGGCAGGGAAAGGGGGAGGAGGAGAGGGCTGCTGTCTTAAACACACTAGAGAGAGAGGCTGAGAGTTTGTGTTTCTGTTCACTTAGCAGCAACATTCACTCCCAAAGCTTTCGAGATAGGTCATTTTATCTCATGTTTCAGTATGCCTAGTCTACCATCTTCCCATTATAGCTTCGAGCTGCAATTTACCTGGATCCTGCTGCACAGTAAATGCGATGGTGGGCGTCGAGGTGACAGTAAGGGTGAAAGTAAGAATGAAATGATCAACAGGCTTGGCAATCATGTGACAGACCAAATTCTCTAATCTGTAATTCCATCGTACATCAGTCTGCAATCACACCATTACTGTGTATGAATCCACTTTACTGCATCATTAGTTCAATCAACAACCATATTATTAGGGCATTTGCATTACACAGGTAATTTATTTTTTTTTAAAGAATACAATCTAATGTGTCATTACCAGAGACACAAGTGTCAATTGTGCAGTGGCCTGCAGAACGGTAACCAAAATTAATTCCCATTCTGTTCACCGTTAGGTTGCCCCAGAATTGTGGAAATGAAGATTACATTCCTTGCTATGGATTTCTGGAAATCTATCACTTTGCAAAATCATTCTAGTGTAATATGTGGGCACAGCAGCAAAAATTCCGAAGCTTGACAATTGCATGGAAGAGCAGCATTATGTTGGTGCTGGCTTGTTTATAATGGCTGAGCTCATGCAGTGACTAAATGAGCAGAGAGGTGCACATTAGATGCACACTTTCTCCATCGACCATGACAGTTCTACAACAACAACCTTCCACAGTGTAGCAAAGCAT
This sequence comes from Chiloscyllium plagiosum, assembly GCF_037043375.1. Lineage (NCBI taxonomy): Eukaryota > Metazoa > Chordata > Chondrichthyes > Orectolobiformes > Hemiscylliidae > Chiloscyllium > Chiloscyllium plagiosum. The sequence continues at coordinate 16,948,418 of NW_028270146.1, forward strand.
TCCAAGAGGTTTTGCATGTCATCAAGCAAAAACTCGACTGTCGATCACACAGTGTGACGTGAGGCCAGGTGACCAAAGGGTAAGAAGGTTCAGAAGGGTCTTTTAACAAACCAAAAGGCCAATAGAGAGGCTTAGGGAGACTTGACAGCTGAAGGATGACTTCATTCCCAAAATTTTAGTACAGATAACCACAATTAATTTGCGTGGAGAAAATCATTTTAAATTTACTTTGGGGCTCCAAATCTTATAGCTGGAATCTCCATATCCTAGCTATAATTTTTAATTGCACTTTTATATTTCATGCCATGAAACCTATTGCTCCCATTTCAGAATATCCATCCATTGTTGCTCTTCATAAAGGGACTGGTTAAAACACTACTTAGTTGTTACAGCACAAGATGTTCTGTCCCATTAAGCATTTCATTAAATCATTCCATACATAGTCCAGTAATTGTGAGTATTCTTCCACATGACGAAACTGACAATCATCTCGACACATCTGAAAGGGGAAAAAAAAAGACCTGCATTTATATAACACCATCTGCCCTAATGTCTCCTGCAAAGCTGAGTTGTAAATTTTGTTTCACAATTCCTCTGTGAAATGTCGTGAGAGGTTTACATTGAGCATTGGAAGCAGTTTAATGAAGGTTTACTGGATGAGCACTGAGGAAGGGTCACTGGATTCTGGATTAGAGCGGTGCTGAAAAAGCACAGCAGTTCAGGCAGCATCCGAGGAGCAGGAAAATCGACGTTTCAGCCAAAAGCCCTTCATCTGGACCTGAGCCGTTAACTCTGATTTCTTTCTACAGATGCTGCCCCAGGCCTGCTGAGCTTTTCCAGCAATTTGTTTACAAGACTAGTGTTGGAATGGACGTGTCATTTTAAGAGGAAAGGTTGGACAGGCAAGAGCTTTATTTAAATCCCCTCGAAATCACCTGCCTCTTACCTTAAATCCATGCTCCCTAGTTACTGACCCCTCCACTAGGGTAAAATGTTCCTATCTCCCTGATCTATGTCCCACATTTTTTTGATCTCAATTAGATCCCCCTCCCCCCACCAGTGCTCTATGTTCCAAGGAAAATCCCAAACCATTCTCTGTCCCTTCAGAGCTTAGGCAACATCTACTGAATCTTCTCTGCACTCTCTCTGGTGTGATCATATCCTTCTTGAAGTGTGGTGATCAGAACTGCACGCAGTACACCAGCTGTGACTTAGCTAACATCTCATACAGCTCTGACATAACTTCCCTGCTCTTGTATTCAGTGCCACATCTTATGCCCTTCTTAAGCATGCTATCGATCTGCCTTGTTGCCTTCAAGGACTTGTGGATGTACACACTGAGATCCCTCTGATCCTCAGTACATCCCAGGGTGCTGCCATTCATTCTATACTCCCTCGCTTTGCTAATCTTCCCAAAATCCCTGACACTATCACATCATCTCGCACAATTCAGTATCAAACTACATTTTGCAGTGTCCTATCCATTTGACCAATCTACTGATATAATCCTATCGTCTACTTATTATTTACCACACCACAAACTCTTGTATGATCCATGAACTTACTGAACAAACCACATACATAGAACAGAGATTATAGAATGTTACAGAGCAGTCCAGGTCTTTTGGCCCATGATGTTGTGCCGACCTGTGAAAGTAATCTGATGCCCATCTAACCTACAACGTTCCATTATTATACATATGTAAGTCCAATGCCCATTTAAATCCCTTTAACGTCTACTACTGTTGTAGGCTGGCTGTTCCACGCCCCTATTACTCTCTGAGTGAAGAAACTACCCCTGACATCTGTCCTAAATCTATCACCCCTCAATTTAAAACTATGTCCCCTCATGTTAGCCTTCACCATCCGAGGAAAAAGGCTCTCACTGTCCACCCTATCTAACCCTCTGATTATCTTATACGTCTCGATTAAGTCACCTCTCAACCTTCTCTCCAACGAAAACAGCCTCAGTTCCCTCAGCTTTTCCTCATAAGTCCTTTCTCCTACACCAGGCAAGATCCTAAATGACACAGGACCTCCCATCTGGACGTGACAGTCAAGAAGGCACAACAACATCTCTTCTTTCTCAGGTGGCTGAGGAAATTTGGCATGTCCTCACCAATTTTTACAGCTGCAGCAGAGAAAATACATTGTCCAGGTGCATAACGGCCTGGTACGGCAACTGCTCAGCCCAGGATGGTAAGAAACTACAGAAGGTGGTGTGCATGGGCCAGACCATCACAGAAGCCAACCTCCCATCCATGGACTCTATTTTCTGTTTTCGTTGCTGCTGAAAGGCTGCCAGCTTCATCAAAAGCCCCACCCATCCCGGTAGTGCTCTCCTACAACCTCTTCCATCAGGCAGAAGATGCAGAAACATGAACACACACACCAACAGGTTCAAGAACAGCTTCTTCCCTGCCATTATTAGGCTGATAAATGGACTGTCTAAATTCAAGTACTGCTGATTTTGTTAATGTTGATATTGTTCTATGCACTTCCTGTGCAGTGTAACCAGAATGCCTCACTCAATCTAAGCAGCCTATGATCTGTATGTCCTTGCTTGCTACGATTGGCCTATACTGCTTGCAAACAAAGCTTTTCACTGTACATAGGTCTACATGACTACAAAAAATCAAATCAAAACATACAACAAGTGATGAAGTAGTACACCACTGAACAAAGGCTTCCACGTGGGTCAATCCAGGCAAGGATGGCAGATTTCCTTTCCTTCAAGGGGAGACAGGTTTTCAACAACAATTGACATTTGTTACATGGTTGGCACTGAACTAACATTCTTTAATAATTCCAGATTTTACAAAATTCCCATTCGAACCATCTATCATGGTAAGTTTTGAACCAACATTAACCAACCTGAGGTTCTGGATTATCAGTCCAGTGACATCACCGTGATGCCACCTCCTTCTTCCACACCTGCATAAGAGCTCCAACAAATTTGTTCAACATATCGACTCTGCACAATCATTTCATTACTTTCTTTGGGTTCAGTTGTTATCACATCCTTCATAATAGATTCTAACATTTTCCCCACCGTTTAAACTAACATGACTTTAGTTCTCTATGTTCTTTTTTCCTCAACTTCTTAAGTGGAAGGATTTCATTTACTACTTTCCTATCTGCAGGATCCTTTCCAGAATCTTTTGAAACATGAAAGCTGACCACCAACGAACTCATTATCTCTACAGACACCTCCATGGTGTCTGGAATGTAGCTGGTCTGGTCCAGGGGATTTATCCAATACTTACTTGTTCAAATCCTATCTCTTTATCAAAACTAATTTATTTCAGTTTTTCTCTCTCTCATATATCCCTTGATTCCCTTGTATTTGTAAGTAATTTTCTGTCTCTTCCCTTGAAGACAGCCATATATGAATTGTTTATTTAGTCCAACATTTATTTATTTTTCATTCTAAATTCACCACCTTGCAACTGTAATGCACCCACATATTTTCTTGTCAATCCTTGCCTTTTCACAAAACTAACATGCAATTACAGTCTACCTGTGTGTCTTTCACTGGCTTGCATTCATATTCTCTTTTCTGTTTCTTTATTTGATTCCTGATCGGGTTTTTGCTGGATTCTACATTGCTCCCAATCCTTGAGTTTACCACATTTTCTGCCAACTTTATAAGGCACTTCCTTTGACCAACTGCAATCATAAAATCATAGAGTTGTACAGCGCAGAAACAGATCCTTCAGTCCAACTCATCCATGCTGACCAGATATCCTGAACTAATCTAGTCCCATTTGCCAGCATTTGCTCCAATAGTCTTCCTATTCATGTACCCAACAAAAATGCCTTTTAAATGCCATAAATGTACTAGCCTCCACCATTTCCTCTGGCAGCTCATTCCATACATGTCCTACCCTCTGCATAAAAAAGTTATCCCTCAGGTTCCTTTTAAATCTTGCCCCTCTCATCTTAAACCTATGGTCTCAAGTTTTAGGTTTCCCTACCCTGGGGAAAAGACCTTTGCTCTTTACACTATCCATGCCCCTCATGATTTTCTAAACCTTTATAAGGTCACCCCTCAGCCTCCAATGTTCCAGTGAAAACAGCCCCAGCTTATTCCCTGCAGCTCAAATCCTCCAGTCCTGGCAACATCCTTGTAAATATTTTCTGAAATCTTTGAAGTTTCACAACATCTTACCATAGTAGGAAGAACAGAACTGAACACAGTATTCTAAAAGTGGTCTCACCAATGTCCTGTACAGCCTCAAAATGGCCGCCCAACTCGAAGTCTCCAATGCACTGCCCAATGAAGTCAAGCACACCAATCACCTTCGTCACCACTCTGTCTACCTGTGATTCCACTTCGAGTCATAAAGTCATAGAGATGTACAGCACGGAAACAGACCTTTCGGTCTAATTCGTCCATGCTGACCAGATATCCTAACCTAATTTAGTCCCATTTACCAACACGTGGCCCATATCTCTCTAAACCTTCCTATTCATATACCCATCCAGATGCCTTTTAAATGTTGCAATTGTACCAGCCTCCACCACTTCCTCTGGCAGTCATCCCATACACGCACCACCCTCTGTATGAAAAAGTTGCCCATTAGGTCCCTTTTACATCTTTCCCCCCCCTCATTCTAAACCTATGCAGTCTAGTTCTGGACACCCCCACCCCAGGGAAAAAATATTGTCCATTTACTCTCTCCATGCCCCTCATGATTTTATAAACCTCTATAAGGTCACCCCTCAGTCTCCGAAACTTCATCAAAAACAGCCCCAGCATATTCAGCCTCTCCCTATAGCTCAAATCCTTCAAACCTGGCAACATCCTTGTAAATCGTTTCTGAATCTTTCCAAATTTCGCAACATCCTTCCAACAGGAAGGAGACCAGAAATGCAATATTCCAAAAGTAGCCTAACCAATGTCCTGTATGGCCCAACATGACCTCCCAACTCCTGTACTCAATACTCTGACCAATAAAGGAAAGTATACCAAATGCCTTCTTCACTATCCTATCTACCTTTAACTCTACTTTCAAGGAGCTATGAACCTGCACTCCAAGGCCTCTTTGTTCAGCAACACTTCCTTGGTCCTTACCATTAAGTGTATAAGTCCTGCTCTGATTTGCTTTTCCAAAATGCAGCACCTTGCATTTATCTAAATTAAACTCCATCTGCCACTCCTCAGCCCATTGGCCCATCTGAGGTGACCTTCTTCACTGTCCACCACACCTTCAATTTTGGTGTCATCTGCAAACTTACTAACTATACGTCCTATGTTCATATCCAAATCATTCATATAAATGGCAAAAAGTAGTGGACCCAGCACCGATCCTTGTGGCATTCCACTGGTCACAGGCCTCCAGCCTGAAAAGCAACCCTCCACCACAACCTTCTGTATTCTACCTTCGAGCCAGTTCTGTATCCAAATGGCTGGTTCTCCCGGTACATGAGATCTAAGTTGTATAAGACTTTGGTGAAAATAGATAAGTCCCCTGGGCCTGATGGCATTTATCCTAGGATTCCCTGGGAAGCAAGGGAGGAGATTGCAGAGCCATTGGCCTTGATTTTTATGTCCTCGTTGTCTACAGGAGTAGTGCCAGAAGACTGGAGGCTAGCAAATGTGGTTCCCTTGTTCAAGAAGGGGAGTAGGGATAACCCTAGTAACTATAGGCCGGTGAATCTCACTTCTGTTGTGGGCAAAGTCTTAGAGAGAATTGTAAGGGATAGGATTTATGAACATCTGGATAGGAATAATGTGATCAAGGATAGTCAGCATGGTTTTGTGAAGGGCAGGTTGTGCCTCACAAACCTTATTTAATTCTTTGACAAGGTGACTAAGGAGGTGGACGAGGGGAAAGCGGTAGATGTGGTGTATATGGATTTTAGTAAGGCGTTTGATAAGGTTCCCCATGGTAGGCTACTGCAAAAAATACGGAGGTATGGCATTGAGGGTGAGTTGGAGGTTTCGATTAAGAATTGGCTGGCTGGAAGAAGACAGAGGGTAGTAGTTGATGGTAAAGGTTCATCTTGGAGTGCCGTTACTAGCGGTGTTCTGCAAGGATCTGTTTTGGGACCATTGCTGTTTGTCATTTTTATAAATTACATGAAGGAGGGGCTAGAAGGTTAGGTGAGCAAGTTTGCGGATGATACGAAAGTCGGAGGAGTTGTTGACAGTGAGGAAGGATGTGGCAGGTTACAGCGGGATACAGATAAGCTGCAGAACTGGGCAGAAAGGTGGCAAATGGAGTTCAATGTAGCTAAGTGTGAGGTGATTCACTTTGGTAAGAGGAACAAAAAGATGGGGTACTGGGCTAATGGTCGGATACTTGGTAGTGTGGATGAGCAGAGGGATCTTGGTGTCCATGTACACAGATCTTTGAAAGTTGCCACCCAGGTAAATAGTGCAGTGAAGAAGGCATATGGCGTACTGGCTTTTATTGGTAGAGGAATTGAGTTCCAGAGTCCTGAGGTCATGTTGCAGTTGTATAAGACTCTGATGCGGCTGCATCTGGAGTATTGTGTGCAGTTTTGGTCGACATACTATAGGAAGGATGTGGAGGCACTGGAATGGGTGCAGAGGAGGTTTACCAGGATGTTGCCTGGTATGGTTGGAAGATCGTATGAGGAAAGACTGAGGCACTTGGGGTTGTTTTCATTGGAGAAAAGAAGGTTTAGGGGTGACTTGATAGAGGTGTACAAGATGATTAGGGGTTTAGATAGGGTTGACCGTGAGAACCTTTTTCCACGTATGGAGTCAGCTATTACGAGGGGGGATAGCTTTAAATTAAGGGGGGGTAGGTATAGGACAGATGTTAGGGGTAGGTTCTTTACTTAGCGAGTCGTGAGTTCATGGAATGCCCTGCCAGTAGCAGTGGTGGACTCTCCCTCTTTATGGGCATTTAAGCGGGCATTGGATAGGCATATGGAGGATAGTGGGCTAGTGTAGGTTAGGTGGGCTTGGATCGGCGCAACATCGAGGGCCAAAGGGCCTGTACTGCGCTGTATTCTTCTATGTTCTATGTTCTAACCACTTTAATGTCTTTTGTTAGCCATGGTTAATTCGGGAGCGTTTAGGTGTTTGGGTGTTTGTTCCCTTTTGTGACCTTTTCACAATAAAAAATAAGGGCAGTAGAGAGTGGTAAATTGAGACCGAAGTTCCAAAATAAGTGTTAAATATCCATCTCCTCCTTCGGGACTGAAAGAGTAACAGTGACAATGAACTGAATGCAAGATTCCTCTGCTTGACCAGAGAACTGGTCGGAGTGCTATCTCTGCTTAAATGCCTTGTATATACGACACAACTATCACATTTTATCAATAAATAATGTTGCAATCTGCATTCTATAAAATAAAACTTGATTCATTTATTAAAACTAAAACATCCAAGACTATTCAAGAGAAATAGCAATAAATCCTTAAATTGTATTTTCTTCTTCCTCCTTTAGTTTTTTTCATCACTTTTCCTGTGATTGGATGTGGTAGAGATATTATTTTTAGTGAGCTGTTCTCTCCCCATTCTTCATTTGCTTGTTCTGGTATCTGTAACAAGCTGTATTCCTTTTTAAAATTGCAAATCAGGACCCTGTTGTGACAATTGTGGTTTGAAGGCTACTGTGAAAAGCACCGCATTAAAAATAAACTGCAACTCCCCTGAGAATGTTTCTGGCTTAGCATCACTTGGCTACAGAGAAAACGTTTAGCCTTTATTGGTTTAGAAACTTTATTGGTGTCCATTACTTACTTACACCTGGTTGATAGTTTGTTTGATTCCTGTAAGGGGTCCTTATCTCAGAAGATAAAAGTGGTGACACAACAAGATGTAAGACCATAAGACATAGGAGTGGAAGTGAGACCATTTGGCCCATCGAGTCCACTCCGCCATTTAATCATGGCTGATGGACATTTCAACTCCACTTACCCGCACTCTCCCCATAGCCCTTAATTCCTTGCGAGGTCAAGAATTTGCCAGTCTCTGCCTTGAAGACATTTAATGTCCCAGCCTTCACTGCACTCAGTGGCAATGAATTCCACAGGCCCACCGCTCTCTGGCTGAAGAAATGTCTCCTCATTTCCATTCTAAATTGTCCCCCTCGAATTCTAAGGCTGTGCCCACGGGTCCTAGTCTGCTGCCTAACGGAAACAATTTCCCAGCATCCACCCTTTCTAAGCCATGCATTATCTTATAAGTTTCTATTAGATCTCCCCTCAGCCTTTTAAACTCTAATGAATACAATCCCAGGATCCTCAGCCATTCATCATATGTTAGGCCTACCATTCCAGGGATCATCCGTGTGAGTCTCCGCTGGACACGCCCCAGTGCCAGTATGTCCTTCCTGAGGTGTGAGGCCCAGAATTGGATACAGTATTCTAAAATGTGACCTAACTAGAGCTTCATAAAGTCTCAGAAGCAAATCGCTGCTCTTACATTCCAAACCTCTTGAGATAAATGACAACATTACATTTGCTTTCTTAATCATGGACTCAACCTGCAAGTCAACCTTTAGAGAATCCTGGATTAGCACTCCCAGATCCCTATGTACTTTGACTTTATGAATCTTCTCACAATTTAGAAAATAGTCCTTGCCTGTATTCTCTTTACCAAAGTGCAAGACCTCACATTTGCTCACATTTGATGTCATCAGCCATTTCCTGGACCACTCTCCTAAACTGTCTAAATCTTTGTGCAGCCTCCCACCTCCTCAGTACTACCTGCCTGTCAACCTAACTTCATATCACTGGCAAACTTCACCAGAATGCTCCCAGTCCCTTCCCCCAGATCATTAATATATAGAGTGAAAAGCTGCAGCCCCAACACTGAACCCTGCAGGACACCACTTGTCACCGGCTGCCATTCTGAAAAAGAACCTTTTACCCCAACTCTCTGCCTTCTGTCAGACAGCCAATCCCAGTCCATGCCAGTAGGTCACCTTGAGCACCATGGGCCCCCACCATACTCAGCAGCCTCCTATGAGACACCTTATCAAAAGCCTTTAGGAAGTCTAGATAGATAACATCCATTGGGTTTCCCTGGTCTAACCTACTTGTTATCTCTTCAAAGAATTCCAATAGGTTTGTCTGACACAACCGCCCCTTACGAAATCCAAACTGACTTGTTCTAATCCAAACCTGCGCTTTCAGGAATTTAGAAATCTCACCCTTAATGATGGATTCTAGAATTTTACCAACAACAGAGGTTATGGTTAACCAGCCTATAATTTTCCATCTTTTGTCTTCATCCTTTCTTGAACAAGGGGGCTACAACAGTGATTTTCCAATCATCTTGGACTTTCCTGACTCCTTGAAAGATCACAACCAATGCCTCCGCTGTTTCCTCAGCCACCTCCCTCGGAACTCTAGGATGTGGCCCATCAGGGTCTGGAGATTTATCAATTTTTAGATCTTTTAGCTTTTCTAGCATTTTCTCTTTTGTAATGGCTACCATACTCAACCTTGCCCCCTGACTTTCCTTAATTGTTGGGCTATTATTCCTGTCTTCCAATGTGAAGACTGACACAAAATACTCAATAGGTTCTTCAGCTATTTCCTTATCTCCCATCACTAGCCTTTCAGCATCAATTTGGAGCAGCCAGTGTCTACTTTTGCCTCTTGTTTGTTTCTTATGCATTGAAAGAAACTTTTATTATCGTTTCTAATATTATTGGCCAGCTTACCTTCATATTTGATCTTCTCTTTCCTTATTTCTCTCTTTGTTATCCTCTGTTTGTTTTTGTAGCCTTCCCAATCTTCTGAGTTCCCAGTGCTCTTGGCCACTTTAAGGGCTCTCTCTTTTTCTTTGATACATTTCCTGACTTCCTTTGTCAGCTATGGCTGTTTAATCCTCCCTCCAGATAATCTTTCTTTCCTTTGGGATGAACCTCTGTACTGTGTCCTCAATTACACCCAGAAACTCCTGCCATTGTTGCTCTACTGTCTTCCCCACTAGGCTCTGTTTCCAGTCGATTTTCATCAGTTCCTCTCTCATGCCCCTGCAATTCCCTTTAATTAACTGTAGCACCATGACATCTGAATTTGCCTTCTCTCTTTCAAACTGCAGACTGTACTCTACCATATTATGATCGCTGCCTCCCAAGTATTCCCTTACTTTAAGATCTTTTATGAAGTCTGGCTCATTACATCGCACTAAGTCCTGAATAGCCTGCTCCCTTGTGGGCTCCATCACAAGCTGTTCCAAAAAGCCATCTTATAAGCATTCCATGAATTTCCTTTCTTTGGAGCCACCAGCAACACTATTCACCCAGTCCACCTGCATACTGAAGTCCCCCATGATCACAGTAACCTTGCCTTTCTGACATACCCTATCTATTTCCCGGTACATCTTGTACTCCTGGTCCTGACCACCGTTAGGAGGTCTGGTTTTTTTGGCATTTGTGGTTCCTCAACTCCACCCACACAGACTCCGCATCATCTGACCCTGTGTCATTCACTGCCATAGAGTTAATTTCATTCTTAACTAACAAGGTAACCCTGCCCCCTCTGCCCACCTCCCTGTCTTTTTGATAAGTTATTAATCCTTGGAGTTTAACTGCCAGTCCTGACCCCCCCCTGCAACCATGTCTCTGTGATGCCTACCACATCAAAATCATTCATGATGACTTGTGGCATTAATTCATCCAACTTTGTTACAAATACTACAAGCATTCAGGTAAAGTGCCTTAATGCTAACTTTCTTATAATTATTAGAGATATTGGAAATCGTAAGCTGTCCGAAGTTATCCTTCCTTTTTGCTGCCTTCCTAGTCTGCCTCGAGCTTAAACCCACCTGCACACCTGCTGTCCTGCTGCTTATCTTTCCATGTAACTCCATACTCCCTGTCACTTTCGCTGTCCCTTCTCCCCGACTCAGAAGTTTAAAGTCCCAGTGACTACCCTATTTGTCCTTTTCGCTAGAACCCTGGTTCCAGGTCGGTTCAGGTGGAGACCGTCCCATCGGTACAGGTACCCTCAGGTTCCAAAACTGATGCCAATGCCCCATGAAATGGAATCCCTCTTTCCCACACCAATCCCTTAGCCACAGGTTTACTTCCCTAAGCAGTTCTTTCTCAGCAGAGTGTCTACAGGCATGAAAGTGTTAACCAATGAGGTTGGGGGGGGGGGGGGGGTGGTGTGGTGGGTATGGTCAGGCAATGATGATTGGGAAAGCTGGTGGCAAAGGCTGAACAGGCTGGGGCTGTTTTCCTTGGCGCATCAGAGGCTGAGGGGGTGACCTTATAGAGATTTATAAAATTATGAAGGGCATGGATAGGGTAAATAGGCAAAGTCTTTTCCCTGGGATCGGGGAGTCCAGAATGAGAGGGCATAGGTTTAGGGTGAGAGGGGAAAGATATAAAAGAGATCTATGGGGCAACTTCTTCACACAGAGGGTGGTACGTGTATGGAATGAGCTGCCAGAGGAAGTGGTGGAGGCTGGTACAATTACAACTTTTAAAAGGGCATCTGGATAGGTATATGAATAGGAAGGGTTCGGAGGAATATGTGTCAAATACTGGCAAATGGGATTAAATTAGGTTGGGATATCTGGTCGACGTGGACGAGATGGACCGAAGGGTCTGTTTCTGTGCTGTACATCTCTATGACTCTAAGTGGTGACACCACTGAACTAGTACCCCAATAGTTGGCAAAGTGGTTGACTCTGAACTGCTGTCTGGGGTGGCTGACTGAGTCAGTTTAAGGGTAATTAGGGATGAACAACCATTGCTGGCCTTGTCTGGGACACCCCTATCCCATGAAAGAACAAATAAAAAGAAAAGTTGCAGTTGGACCTTGAGCCAGATATCAGGGATTCCCCTGGTCTCCCTTTGTGTCACAGAAGTCAACAGACTAAAGGCGCCATTCAGCCCATCCCACTTATACCAGCTCTTTAAAAGAGGCCTCCAATAATTTTGACTCCACCTAGCTTCCTTTCAAAGCTCTACAAATGCTTCCTCTTCACAGGTTTATCCAACTTAATTTAGACAGGATTTATTGAATTTGGTTCAACCAATCTTTCAGGTCATAGTCATGGAGTCATCAAGATGTCCAGTACGGAAACAGACCCTTCGGTCCAACCCGTCCATGCCAGCCAGATATCCTAAATTAATTTAGGCCCATTTGTCAGCACGTGGCCCGTATCCCTCTAAACCCTGCCTATTCATATACCCATTCAAATGCTTCTTAAATGTTGCAATTGTACCAGCCTCCACCACTTCCTCTGGCAACTCATTCCATACACGTACCACCCTCTGCGTGAAAAGATTGTCCATTCGGTCTCTTTTATATCTTTCCCCTCTCACCCTGAACCTATGCCCTCTAGTTCTGGACTTCCCCATTGCAGGGGAAAGATTTTGCCTATTTACCCTATCCATGCCCCTCATGATTTTATAAACCTCTATAAGGTCACCCCTCAGCCTCTGACGCTCCAGGGAAAACAGCCCCAGCCTGTTCAGCCTCTCCCTATAGCTCAAATCCTCCAACCCTGGCAACATCCTTGTAAATCTTTTCTGAACCCTTTCAAGTTTCACAAAATCCTTACGATAGGAAGGAGACGAGAATTTCATGCAATATTCCAACAGTGGCCTAATCAATGTCCTGTACAGAGGCAACATGACCTCCCAGCTCCTAGCTCCTACACTGAATACTCTGACCAACAAAGGAAAGCATACCAAACGCCTTCTTCACTACCCTAGTGACCTGCAACTCCACTTTGTATTTCACTCTTGACATTCATGGGCAGAGGTTCTCAGCGACAGGCACTTCAAACAAGAGGTCACAGCAGGAGATACATTCGCAACATTTGGGGAATAGAGGACTACAGATGTTGTGCAGGCAGATGTGATTAATTTAAAATGGCATCATGGTCGGCACAGACATGGTGGACTGAAGGGCCTGTTCCTGTGCTGTAGTGTTCTACGTTCTAAGAGACTGTGCCACAGAGGTAATATCAATAGCCTAGTACACAGGGCAAGACTTATACACTTAATGGTAAGGTCTTGGGGTGTGTTGCTGAATGAAGAGACCTCGGAGTGCAGGTTAATAGTTCCTCGAAAGTGGAGCCACAGGTAGATGAGATAGTGAAGAAGACATCTGGTACGCTTGCCTTTATTAGTCAGTGCATTGAGTATAGGAGTTGGGAGGCCATGTTGTGACTGTAAAGGACATTGGTTAGGCCACTTTTGAAATACTGCATGAAAGAGAACATGTTTAAAAGGAACCAAGGGTCAGCTTTTTTACGCAGAGGGTGTTGTGTGTATGGAATGAGCTGCCAATGGAAGTGATGGAGGTTGGTACGATTACAACATTTAAAAGGCATCTGCATGGCTGTATGAACTGGAAGGATCTAGAGGGATATGGACCAAGTGTTGGTAAATGGGACTTGATTAATTTAGGATATCTGGTTGGCATGGACGAGTTGGACGAAAGGGTCTATTTCCATGCTATATAGCTTTATGACTCTCATAATCTGGAGGCCTGGGTTAATGAACTGAGGGATATTAAATCTAGTGAATAAATCTGGAACTGAAAGTGAGTCTAAGTCATGGTGACCATGAGAACTGTCACTGATTATTGGAAAAACCCATCTGGTTCACCAATGTCCTTCAAAGAATGAAATCGTCTGGTGTCCAGGCCCACATCAATAGAATGGATTCTCTGTAGCAAGCCATACAGTTCACAGGTAAATAGGGATGAGTAATAAATGTGACTAAATTAAAATAATTCTGTAGAGCAACTCGCTGCTTCAAAGAAATGTCTCTTCATGACATCTCTGGTGTGCGTATATTTAAGGTTGAGAAGGCTGCAATCCAATTCAAGGAGAGTGGATGCCTGAAAACAGGTACCACTTAGTGAATTGTGATTAGAGAGTAAATTTACCTCTTCCAGATGATTTTATGGAATTGCTGAGTGATTGGTATAATACCAATCCTATTTAGGAGGTCTAAATGACACTACAAATGTGGAAGCTAACCGCAAAATGGCTTGAGTTCATTGCTTGACCCCAGAGTTATAATGTTGTCATTTTTCCCAGTGCCTATTGTCACAGATTAATCAGTGCATTTTCTAAATGGTTGTATTTTACTCCTGTGATGCCATACTTTCCTTCTGTCACTTGCAGATGCTGTTGTGATGAATGGCTAAAACAAAATATCAATTTTATGAAGTGGGTCCTCTGGTAATATTGGGTTTGTGATAAAAGAGATGATTGCACATTGAATTCTTGATATAGACCTTGCAGCATTAGTGAATTACTTAATGAATTTACTCTCTCCAAGTTTTGTATTGAGATAAATGCACTATCTCGGATATACTTTGTATTTCATATTATTCCAATCGCAGGACTGTTACGGCGCAGGAGGGGGATATTCAGCCCGTCGTGCCTGCTCCTATTCTATTATCCAGTGCCAATCTCCTGCACCACTTCTACCCAAAAATGGATCCAATGCCCCTCTTGAATGCCTCAGTTGAATCTGCTTCCCCCACATTTCCAGGCAGTGTAGCCCATCCCCGAACTCCGCTGTGTGACATGTTTCACAGTTCACCCATGCACCCTTGCATGTCATTTTAAATCTATACCCTCATGTTCTTGTTACTTTACCAAGTAGAATTCAACTCTGTCCAGCTTGCTTTTGATTTTGAAAACCTCAATCGGATCTCCTATCCTCAGCCTTCTTCTCTCCAAAGACAGCAATCCCCAATTCTTGAATCTATCGTCATCGCAGGGGTTTTACCATGCCTGCAGCAGTTCTAATGAGCTGCTTCTGCTCTCTGTCCAAGACGTTCACATCTTCCCCACAATGTGACACCTCAACCGTCTTTATATTCAGTAAATGGTTTCTCATTTGGTCATTCACAGCACATCAAACACTTCAGCTGGGATTGCCGTAATAAATTATGACATCATAATGACAAATTCCAGGATGGTTGGCGATCAAGAGTTGTCCATTTACGGTTCAATCCCTTTCTCATCGATGTGGGAAGATAGGGAATGTGCGGACAGGTATTCCGATGACAAGTGGCAGGGAAGGCTGCAGGGTGGGAATGGTTGGAAATCGGGAGTCATGCAGTGAAGACGTCGCGTCAGAACTGACAACCCTCATGTTAAAACTGAACATGAGGAAAACAGAAATATGGAAAGTAGGAGCCGGAGTAGACCATTCAGCCCTTTAAGCCTGCTTCACTTTTCAATTTGATCATGGCTGATCATCCAACTCAGATCCCTTCCTTCCCATATGCATCGATCTTTTCGCCCCAACAACAAAAACTAGTTCCTTCTAGAAAAATGGCTCACAGGTGAGGATCGTCCAAACGCTCCCAATTTATGGGGCTCAGAAGGTAGAAACATCAGCTGGAATTTCCTCAGGGGTGACCCCATTCCACCATCTCCAGGTTTGGCACTAATCACAGTCAGGTTTCGTATCTCCAGTAGACCATTCATTGGAAAGTGATTTCTAATAAGACAATAGAGTCATAGAGATGCACAGGACAGAAACAGACCCTTCAGTCCAACTCGTCCATGCCGACCAGATATCCTAAACTAATCTAGTCCCATTTTCCAGCACTTGGCCCACATCCCTCTAAACCCTTCCTATTCATATACCCATCCAGGTGCCTTTTAAATGTTGTATCTGAACCTACCTCTATCACTTCCACTGATCGCTCGTTCCATACGTGCACCACCCTCTGCATGAAAAGGTTGTTCCTTAGGTCCCTTTTAAAATTTTCCCTTCTCATCCTAAACCTGTGTCCTCTAGTTCTGGATTCCCCCACCCCAGGGAAAAGACCTTGTAAATTTACCCTATCTGAATACTTTGAACAAAGACAGTTTCACAACGTATGGTGTTCATCACAATATTCCAAAGAGCTTCATACCTGGTGCAGTAGTCCTTGAAGAGCGGTCACCATAGTAAATCAGGAAACACAGTTGCCAACTGGCACCTCCTCACTACAACAACAGGATAATGCAAGGTGTGGGTGAGGGGGAGGATTTTTAACCTACTAAAATAGACAGTTTTCGGTCAAGTAAAGATGTACAGTCTGGAAAGTCTATTTCACAACCCTCATTGTTGTTCAGATTTTCAACTTAGGTGTTCATGAGCAAGATTCCATCATGACCATTGAGAACTTGGCTGATTCTTGAAGTCAGTGTCTTTGCCTCTGGCTCATGGATCTAGGACCCTGCTTCAGAAGGCTCAATATTAGATTCTGTGGAACAGGGACATGAACTTACTAACTCGTACCTTGGGGGAAAGAATGCTGTCACCGATCCATGGCTAACTCTGCCATTAAAACTAACTAACAGACACAGAACTGTCTTTACCATTTGTGATGGGAATGTTAAACAAGGACTGAATTACTGCTCTGAGATTTCAAACAACATCCTCTAATGGGATATTCCAACTGCTTTTGATTTAAATGCAAGGCATTTACTTTTAATATGCCTGAAATGATTTCCAGGGAATTCAGGGATCATGAATATAAACTGTCTCTCAATTTTAAAACATCAGTTGGATGCAAATTGAACCATTGCCAAACAACATCAGCAAAGTTTAGAATTTTACTGTCTCAAATCTGCATCAGGACAGTGTCATGAGAATTTTCCTGGCTGTTAGACTCACTGGGTTCACAGAATGTTAACCAATTAGCACTCCAACATGAAAATCAAATGTGTCCCACTCTGAAACATTTTCTACTGGTTGAAATCAGGACTGAACACACCTACTATCGGCTAACATCCTTCTTTCTTGAGAGATGAACAAAGGAACGTTGCTTGCCTTTCATTTATGCCTTATCCTGGCCATGTATGCGCTTCTTAAAACAATTGTGGTGCCATGGAAAGTGAATATACGGACTTCGTTGTCACCTGTACATACAGGAAATTCCCATTGTAATCCATCATATAATTACTGTCCATGCTAAATATGATATCAAACACAATTACACAAAATGTATTGTATGCTGTATACAGGCACAAAGGGCTGAAATGGACCTCCTTCTGTCTTGTACCATTCCATAATGGTCACCAACTCCTCAATCAAGGAAGGATCTAGAAAGAGTGCGGATTCAGATCATGGCATCACTGGAGATTACAAACTCATATAGGTGCAGGATGAAGAACAAATTAGTGATCACGACTGTCATTTCACACACCTTGAACAAATCATAGAATCTCTACAGTGTGGAAACATGCCATTCAGCCCATTGAATCCACACTGACCCTCCGAAGAGCATCCCACCCCTAACCCTGTATTTTTCCAATGGCTGATCCACCTCGCTTGCACATCCTTGGACACAATGGGGCAATTCAGGATGGCCAATCCACCCTAACCTGTACACCTTTGGGCAGTAGGAGGGAACCGGAGCACCCGAAGGAAACCCATGCTGACATGGAGAGTACATGCAATCACCCGAGTGTGGAATCAAATCCAGGTCCCTGGCACTGTGAGGCAGCAGTGCTAACCACTGAGCCACCATCCTAATGGATGAAATAGAAGCATTGCAGTTTGCACTGATTCATAGTGATGAAGGATATAGGGAGAGTAGCTACGAATGATACGCATGTTACTTTACCAATGTCAACTCCTACATTTATTGTCACGCTGTACAAAGGGAGAGGTACTGGGGCCAACGTATGAGTCAGGGAATGACAGGGCAAACAAGCAACAAGGTGTTCACTGAGAAAGAAGGCTAATTCGATCACTGAACTTGATAGCCCGAAGAAAGAAAAACACAGAGATGAAGGTATTCAGTTGTCAGAATGAAACAGCCTGACAGCTGTTGCTAAGAAACAAGCTAACAGAGTCTTCAACTCACAATCTGAATAGATGTTTTCAACTGACACCACCTTACATCCAGAGTTAACAAATTACATTGTGCAGGATGTGCAAGAGGGAAAAAGGGCTGTGTGTCAGAACATAAATTTCAGTTACCCTTCCATGTCAGGACCCTGCATGTTTCTACTTATGCAGAGCAATCTTAGAAAGTCGCATGAACTGTGGTAGACAGAGGGGCATTTGATTTGATTCCGCTGTGAGTCAGCACTGAGTCTGTATCGTCAGTGGTTATATCAATGTGATTTCAATAGGATCAGCCAACAAAAAGGCCATATTGCAGATGTAATTCCAGTATATGCCTCTCTTGATCAACCAGGAAATTAGGCATTTCCCTCTAATAAATACGCAATTTCTCCTCCAACCATCCTGACTGGGAAATATATCACCGCTCCTTCACTGTCGCTGGGTCAAAATCCTTGAACTCCATCTCTATGTGTATTGTTGGTCAACCTACAGCACATGGATGGCAGTGGTTCAAGATGGAAACTCACCACCATCTTCTCAAGGGCAATTAGGAACAGGCAATAAATGCAGACCCAGCCAGCGATACCTACATCCCACGAGTTAATAAAATAAATGCTGGTCTGTAGCATAAACATTGGGATAAACCAATTGGGACAAGTGGCCTTTCAGTGTACTGCAAAAGTCATTGCAATACTCTGGTATTGCCAGGATAAGGCAGCTGGCTTTAGCAGGGAGGAACACAGGTCTCATGCGCTTGATAATTCAGACTCCAGAAGTGTCAAATGCAAAAATGTGCATTGTGAAAGTCCTGACGAAACATCACCACCTGAGCAACTGAATTAGACAGGTCTTAACAACCGTTAACACACTGCTTCTGAAACTGAATATATTTGTGTCACACTGCACATTTGCCTCCACTGGTTTGGAGGTCTCATCCTGTGAATCTGCCTGCCATTTCATTCTTCCCGATGAATATTTGTGTGTGTGTGTGTTGCAAAGCTGCTGATTGCTCTCCATACAGCGAGAGGACAGACAGAAGCTGCTTTGTACAAAATCGAAACACTCAGTGAATAATTCAGCAGACAGGAAGGAAGGCAGAAAGGCACCAAGGAATAAAAGGTTTGCATTTCAGTAAATCAGAGGTTTATATGTCAGTCCCCAAAGTTCCCTTTCCAACTCTCCATAACCAGCACACAAACACTCACTCACTCACATGTGTATACATATTTGCTCACTCGCACACTGGGCAGTTGAAAGCTTAAAGTGCACATTGACAAAAGTCCAGGACCTTCGATACATAACCTACAATTAGACAGCTGATTACAGCAAGGCTGGACTAATTTCTGTTTGGAGAAGGGAAAAGAAAAGTCTATCAGAAACTGTCTGCTTTAGCTGTGGGAAATAGACCGAGATGGATATGAACACAAGCTCAGTGATGAACACTGAAGATAAAAAACTAATAAATTCCCACACAAATAAATACAACCCACCTGGGCAAAGAATCGAGGGACGGCCAATCCTGTGAAATTGTACTTCTGTACAGTCTGTGCTCTGATACTGTACCCTAGTACGGCCTGTGCTATGATACTGTACCCCAGTGCAGTCTGTGCTCTGATAATGTACCCAGTATGGCCTGTGCTATGATACTGTACCCCAGTGCAGTCTGTGCTCTGATAATGTACCCAGTATGGCCTGTGCTATGATACTCTACCCCAGTGCAGTCTGTGCTCTGATAATGTACCCAGTATGGCCTGTGCTATGATACTCTACCCCAGTGCAGTCTGTGCTCTGATAATGTACCCAGTATGGCCTGTGCTATGATACTGTACCCCAGTGCAGTCTGTGCTCTGATAATGTACCCAGTATGGCCTGTGCTATGATACTCTACCCCAGTGCAGTCTGTGCTCTGATAATGTACCCAGTATGGCCTGTGCTATGATACTGTACCCCAGTGCAGTCTGTGCTCTGATAATGTACCCAGTATGGCCTGTGCTATGATACTCTACCCCAGTGCAGTCTGTGCTCTGATAATGTACCCAGTATGGCCAGTGCTCTGATACCGCACCCCAAAACAGTCTGCACTCTGATACTGTACCCCAGTACAGTCTGTGATCTGATACTGTACCACAGTACAGTCTGTGCTCTGATACTATACCCCAGAATGGCCAGTGCTCTGATATGGTACCCCAATACTGTCTGTGCTCTGATACTATACCCCAGAATGGCCTGTGCTCTGATACTGTATCTCAGTACAGTCTGCACTCTGATACCGTACCCCAGTACGGCCAGTGCTTTAATATTTTACCCCAGTACAATCTGTGCTCTGATACTGTACCCCAGTGCAGCAGCTGGTGCTCTGACTCTATACCTCAGTACAGCCACTGCTGTGACATTGTAGCCTAAAGAATAAAGTGAGAATGTAAGCCAGAACAACCATGAACCCCAGCTGGGATGTGCCGGAAGTTTTGGTCATTCAGTTTGACCAAAGAGAACAACTGGATATTTTCTCCGATAATAGAAATTGGAATAAGGAAAGCAACATATGGAATGTTACATTATGCATAAGCTTCTAATTTTTGTTTGCATCTGTTTTCAAATTGTTTTACATTCCCACCTCCCACTTGTCTTCTCCTGTCATTGAGATACCACACACCACAACCCACATGAAGGAACATGCAAGTTACCTCGCTCCAGAGTTCTTTAAACATGCTCTCACATTGAGAAATCTCCTTGTCTGTGGACCCTCAATGATCCAGCTGCCATACACAATGATGTTTGTGACTGATGGGGGTCAGATAACTTGGACATCTGACCTATTGTATCCCAGCATCATTATCAATCCCACATTAATCCTGCAACAGTTTTCCGATGAATGGAAGTGACAGACACTGCCTGATTGCCCAGACACCCAGCAGAGCCATAGTTTTCACAGAAAGCCAAGCCAATACAGCTTGGACAGAGGCTCTTCAACCCATCGCCTTTGTGCCCGGCTCTCTGAATGAACTTCTTACTTGGCGCCATTCTCCCATTTTCTCTCCATTAACCTGCACATTGTTCCTTTTTTAAACAACTGACTAACTTCCATCTGAAAGCCTCAATTGAAACTGCCTTCAACCACACTCACAGGCAGCTCATTCCGGACCCTCACCTCTCAATGCATGCAGAACTTGCCACTTTGGCCTTTTTGTTCCAACTGTTTCCTATCAGTCCCCTCCCATTCTCAATCCTTTCATGATTGGGAACTGCGTCTCTCTCTGTTCACTCTGTACTGTCCCCTCATCAGTTTGAAAATTTTAGTCAGATCCTATCCTAGTTCTTCTCCACTCCAGAGAAACCGGCCTTAACATCTCCAATCTACCTTCATTGCTGAAATTCCTCATCCTGTAAAACTCTATACTGTCCAATTTCCAGCTTAGGCCAAACTAGTATCCAACACCAGCTCCTTGCTTTTTTACTCTATGCCATTATTAATAAAGTCTAGGATATTGTTTGCTTTACTAAAGCTCCACCAATAGAATCATAGAATCTCTACAGTGTGAAAGCAGGCCATTTGGCCTACTGGGTCCACACCAACCCTCCAGAGAGCAACCCACCCAAACCCTGTAATCCCGCATTCACTGTGGCTAACCCACCTAGCCTGTGCATCCCTGTACACTATGGGCAATTTTGCATGGCCCATCCACTTGACCTGCACATCTTTGGACTGTGGGAGGAAACCGGAGCACCCGGAGGAAACCCACGCAGACATGGGGAGAATGCGCAAACTCCACACAGTCACTTGAGGGTGAAATTGATCCCAGGTCCCTGACGCTGTGAGGTAACAGTGCTAACCGCTGAGCCACCATGCCACCCTTAACTCCAAAGATTCCAGAGTTAATGGAGTTGATTTAAGAGGAGAGATTGAGTAGTCTGGAGCTATATTCTTTGGACTTTAGAAGAATGTGGGAGTGATCTCATGGAAACATACAAAATTATAAAGGGAATAGATATGATAGAAGCAGGGAGGTGGAAAGCGGCGGGTGAAACTAGAAATAGGGGGCATAGGCTCAGACTAAGGGGGAGCAGATTTAGGATTGAGTTGAGGAGGAACATCTTCACCCAAAGGGTCATGAATCTGTGGAATTCCTCACCCAGTGAAGCAGTTGAGGCTATGTCATGGGATGTTTTTAAGGCAAAGACAGATTTTTCAACAGCAAAGGAATTAAGGGTTATGGTGAGCGGGTGGGTAAGTGGAGCTGAATCCATAAAAAGATCAGTTACGAACTTGCTGAATGGTGCAGCAGGTTTGAGGGGCCAAATGGCCTACTCCTGTTCCTATTTCTTATGTTATTTTCAGCCAATGATGTCCTGCCCACTTTAATACTTTATGCGTCTACTAAACACAGATCCCTCTGCTCCTGTATCCCTTCGGAGTTGGATCTTTTATTTTCTATCATCCCTCCATGTTCTTCCTCCCAAAATGAATCATGTGATATCTCCCTACATTGTACCTAATCTGGTACTGTCTCACCACTTTAAAGGCTCGGATTGCCCTTCTGAAGTTCTATACCACCCTCCTCACAGTTTTCACAATATTTCCAGGTTTCACATCATCTACAAAGACTAAGATGACATTTCAATGCTGCTGGAACAGTGACATGAGTAATCATGCATTGGATCTGAGAAGAGAGAATCATACAATCCATAGAATCAAAGCATACTGTGGAAACAGGCCCTTCGGCCCAACAAATCCACACCGACCCGCTGAAGAGTAACCCACCCAGACCATTACTCTACATTTACCCCTTACTATTGCGGAGAAAGTGAGGTCTGCAGATGCTGGAGATCAGAGATGGAAATGTGGACCTGCTGCGCTTTTCCAGCAACACATTTCCATCCCTTACTATTGCACCTAACCCACACACCCTTGAAACCTATGGGCACTTTTAGCATGGCCAATGTGTGTACATTGCTGTGTGTCTGGAGTCACATGTGCAGCAGACCAGGTGTGGATGGCAGATTTCCTTCCCTGGAGGACGTTAGTGTCCCAGTTGGGTTTTTCTGCCAATTGGCAATGGTTTAATGGTCTTCAAGAGAAGGAGCAGCCAATACAGGAGAGGGGTGTACCACCTGACAGAATGAAATGCACGGGTGTGTAAGTAAAGGGAGTTTTGCAGAACCCAATCAGAATCACTCTGAGGCAGAGGCAGCATCCAGTTGCCAGAGAGACGTCCAAATAGGACCAAATGTTGTAATGCAAAGAATTGAGGGGTGACTTTATAGAGATTTATAGAATCATGAGGGGCATGGATAGGAGTTGGGAGGTCATGTTGCAGCTGTACAGGATGTTGGTTCAGCCACTTTTGGAGAATTGCGTGCAAATCTGCTCTCCCTCCTATAGGAAGGATATTGTGAAATTTGAAGGAGTTTCAGAAAAGATTTACAAGGATGTTGCTGGGGTTGGAGGATTTGAGCTATAAGGAGAGGCTGAAAAGGCTGGGGCTATTTTCCCTGGAGCATCGGAGGCTGAAGGATGACCTCAGTTTATAAAATCATGAGAGGCATGGATAGGGTGAACAGACAAAGTCTTTTCCCTGGGCTGGGGGAGTCCAGAACTAGAGGGCATAGCTTTAAAGTGAAAGGGAAAAGAGTTAGCAGGGAGCTAAGGAGCAACGTTTTCATACAGAGGAATGGTGCGCATATGAAATGCGTTGCCAGAGGAACTGGTACAGTAACAATGTTTAAAAGGCATCTTGATGGGCATTTGAATAGAAAGGGGTTAGAGGGATATGGGCCAAAAGTTGGCACATGGGACTAGATTTATTTCGGATATCTGGTCGGCTTGGCCGAGTTGGACCAAAAGGTCTGTTTCTGTGCTGTACGTTGCTAAAACCCTCCGACCCTGCACACCAAAGTCTAAATTGCGAATATATATTGGGAAAAGCTGCTAGAGGAAGTGGAGGAGGCTGGTACAATTATAACATTTACAAAAATATCTGGATGGGTATATGAATAAGAAGGCTGTATGGGATATGGGCCAAGTGCTGGAAAATGGGACTAGGTCAGATTTGGATGTGTGGTCGGCATGGACGAATTGAACCGAAGGGACTCTTTCTATGCTGTACAGTTCTCTGACATACGCCTGGAAATCTTCACTTCAAAACCTTCCTCCAACACAAAGGATGTCCATTAACTATTCTGTTTCCTGTCACACATGCAATTCTGTATCCATGTTGATATTTTCCTTTTTATTCCTTGAGCTATAACTTTGCTCATAGGCACTGTATCAAAAACATTCTACATTTATACATCATCTGTACACCTCATCCACGACACTGCCCTCAACAATTCTACCTGTTACCTCTTCAAAAAGCTCCAGCGAGTTTGTTAAATATAATTTTCCCTTATGTTGGCTTTTCTGCCCAAAATCACACTTGTCCTTGGGACTTCTAATTTCGTCACAAACAGTTATTTATCTTGCAGTTTCTCCACCCCCAGGAAGTTAGGTCTACCAGCCTGTAGTTACTGCCATCATTATCAATCCCACAACATTGCCATCATTTTCTGACTAATCTAAGTGACTGGCAGTATCAGATAACTTGGACATCAGTATTCCTGCCATTATTACCAATATTCCTGGTGCCATTATTACCAATATTCCTGGAACTGCACTGCCAGGTGTGATAGGATTTCAGGGTAGGAGCATGTGACAGGGACTAAGGTGAGAACCACTTAAATAACATACATACACACACAGATACAAGTATGTGCCCATGCACACACTCACCCCACACACAGACCAGACATGCGTGCACACACAGACACATGCACACATGTACACACACACTCTTTCTCACACACTAGTACACACATACACACAGATGTACACATGCACATAGACAAACACATACACACATACAGATGTGAATGCGCACATGCACAGACACATGCATTGACACACAGAAAGAGATACACACATATGCACACCCATATGTATACATAGACACAGTCAAACTCCCATTTGAGTGGGAGCAGCGGCCGAGTAAAGGCGAACCCGGGAGACTACAGCTAAGGTAAAACAGTTTGTTTCAAAATTACTTACCTGTAGCGGGCAGCGGTGTTTTTTATTCTCTCTTCACAAAAAGAGCGGGAGCAGCAGAGGAAGTGACGGCAAACAGAGGGGCAGCCGGGAAGGAGAACTGTGAGTATAAATACTCACCCTTTAATCACCATCGGTCATTTGAGTGGGAGCAGCGGAAGTGAGGTTGGAGCGCATAGCTGGGCGGGAAGGTAAGTGATTAGTATTTGAGTGGGTGTGTTCTAGACACCAGGTCCTACTTCCGTAGGGCCTCCTCTAACCTAACTTTAAAGTCCACAGGTAAGTGACTCAGTGTTATTGACTCAGTGCTCTTGTTTTTGGAGAAAGTGTACAGTCATGGCAGCGCAGGCGGTGGAATGTTCCTCCTGCAGGATGTTTGAGGTAGGGGTGACCACCGATACTCCTGCCGACTTCGTCTGCAGGAAATGCAGTCAGATCCTGATCCTCACAGAACGAGTTAGGGAACTGGAACTGGAGTTGGATGAACTGAGGATTATTCGAGAGGCTGAGAGGGTGATTGATAGAAGCTACAGGGACATAGTTACGCTGGAGAACAGAGGTAGCTGGGTAACAGTTAGAGGTGGGAAGGGGAAGAAGCAGGCAGTGCAGGGTTCCCCTGTGGTCGTTCCCCTAAAAAATAAATATACAGCTTTGGAAACTGTTGGGGGGGACAGCGTTGCAGGTGTAAGCTGCAGTGAAGGGGTCTGTGGCTCTGAGACTCAGAAGGGAAAGGGGGAGAGGAGGAGAGCGCTAGTTATAGGGGACTCTCTAGTTAGAGGGACGGACAGGCGGTTCTGTGGACATGGGCGAGACTCACGGATGGTTTGTTGCCTCCCGGGTGCTAGGGTCCGAGACGTCTCAGACCGTGTCTTCAGAATCCTTAAGGGGGAGGGTGTGCAGCCAGAAGTTGTGGTGCACATTGGCACCAACGACATAGGTAGGAAGAGGGGTGGGGAGGTCATTCAAGAGCTCAAGGAGTTAGGCTGGAAGCTAAAAGCTAGGACAGGCAGAGTCGTCATCTCTGGGTTGTTGCCGGTGCCACGTGACAGTGAGGCAAAGAATAGGGAGAGAGTGCAGTTGAACACGTGGCTGCAAGGCTGGTGTAGGAGGGAGGGCTTCAGATATTTGGACAATTGGACTGCATTCTGGGGAAGGTGGGACCTGTACAAACAGGACGGGTTGCACCTGAACCAGAAGGGCACCAATATCCTGGGGGGTAGGTTTGCTAGCACTCTTCGGGGGGGGTTTAAACTAATTTGGCAGGGGGATGGGATCCGGACATGTAGTCCAGCAAGTAGGTTAGCTGTTTGTCAGGATGCCCAAGACTGTAGGGAGGCTGTGGAGAAGGTAGCACTGACAGGGACTACTTGCGGACACAGAGATGGGCTCAAGTGCGTATACTTCAACGCGAGGAGTATCAGAAATAAGGTGGGTGAACTTAAGGCGTGGATCGGTACCTGGGACTACGATGTTGTGGCCATCACGGAAACGTGGATAGATGTGGGACAGGAATGGCTGTTGGAGGTTCCTGGTTACAGCTGTTTCAGTAAGATTAGGAAGGGTGGGAAAAAAGGAGGGGGAGTGGCATTGCTAATTAGAAATGGTATAACGGCTGCAGAAAGGAAGTTTGAGGGGGATCTGCCTCTGGAGGTAGTATGGGCTGAAGTCAGAAATAGGAAAGGTGCAGTCACCTTGTTGGGTGTTTACTATAGGCCCCCCAATAGCAGCAGAGATGTGGAGAAACAGATTGGGAAACAGATTTTGGAAAGGTGCAGAAGCCACAGGGTCGTAGTCATGGGCGACTTCAACTTCCCAAATATTGATTGGAAGCTCTTTAGATCAAGTAGATTGGATGGGGCGGTGTTTGT
This sequence comes from Chiloscyllium plagiosum, assembly GCF_037043375.1. NCBI lineage: Eukaryota > Metazoa > Chordata > Chondrichthyes > Orectolobiformes > Hemiscylliidae > Chiloscyllium > Chiloscyllium plagiosum. The sequence goes on from NW_028270146.1 coordinate 16,975,132, forward strand.
GCAGTGTGTCCAGGAAGCTTTTCTAACGCAGTATGTAGATTGTCCAACCAGAGGGGAGGCCATATTGGATTTGGTACTCGGTAATGAACCGGGACAAGTGGTGGGCTTGTTAGTGGGTGAACATTTTGGTGATGGTGACCACAATTCTGTGACTTTCACCTTGGTTATGGAGAGAGATAGGTGCGCACAACAAGGTAGATTTTATAATTGGGGGACGGGAAATTACGATGCTGTAAGGCAGGATTTGAGGAGCATACGTTGGGAGCATAGGCTGTCAGGGAAGGATGTGGTGGAAATGTGGAACTTTTTCAAAGAGCAGATACGACGTGTCCATGATATGTATGTACCTATCAGGCAGGAAAGAAATGGTCGTGTGAGGGAGCCTTGGTTGACGAGAGAGGTTGAATGTCTGGTAAAGAGGAAGAAGGAGGCTTACATAAGGTTGAGGAAACAGGATTCAGACAGAGCAGTGGAGGGATACAGGATAGCCAGAAGGGACCTGAAGAAAGGGATTAGGAGAGCTAAGAGAGGGCATGAAAAATCATTGGCGGATAGGATCAAGGATAACCCCAAGGCATTTTATGCGTATGTGAGAAACCTGAGAATGACGAGAACGAGGGTAGGTCCGATCAAGGACAGTAGTGGGAGACTGTGTATTGAGTCGGAAGAGATAGGAGAGGTCTTGAACAAGTACTTCTCTTCAGTATTTACGAACGAGAGGGACCGTATTGTAGAAGAGGAGAGTGTGAAATGGACTGGTAAGCTAGAAGAGATACCTGTTAGGAAGGAAGATGTGTTGGACATTTTGAACAACTTGAGGATAGACAAGTCCCCCGGGCCTGACGGGATATATCCTAGGATTATGTGGGAAGCAAGAGAGGAAATTGCAATACCGTTGGCAATGATCTTCTCGTCTTCAATGGCAACGGGGGTGGTACCAGGGGACTGGAGAGTAGCGAATGTTGTGCCCCTGTTCAAAAAAGGGAATAGGGATAACCCCGGGAATTACAGGCCTGTTAGTCTTACTTCTGTGGTAGGCAAAGCAATGGAAAGGGTACTGAGGGATAGGATTTATGAGTATCTGGAAAGACACTGCTTGATTAGGGACAGCCAGCACGGATTTGTGAAGGGTAGGTCTTGCCTTACAAGTCTTATTGAATTCTTCGAGGAGGTGACCAAGCATGTGGATGAGGGAAGAGCAGTGGATGTAGTGTACATGGATTTTAGTAAGGCATTTGATAAGGTTCCCCATGGTAGGCTTATGCAGAAAGTCAGGAGGCATGGGATAGAGGGAAATTTGGCCAATTGGATAGAAAACTGGCTAACCGGTCGAAGGCAGAGAGTGGTGGTAGATGGTAAATATTCAGCCTGGAGCCCAGTTACAAGTGGAGTTCCGCAGGGATCAGTTCTGGGTCCTCTGCTGTTTGTAATTTTTATTAATGACTTCGATGAGGGAGTCGAAGGGTGGGTCAGTAAATTTGCAGATGATACGAAGATAGGTGGAGTTGTGGACAGTGAGGAGGGCTGTTGTCGGCTGCAGAGGGACTTAGATATGATGCAGAGCTGGGCTGAGGAGTGGCAGATGGAGTTCAACCCTGCCAAGTGTGAGGTTGTCCATTTTGGAAGAACAAATAAGAATGTGGAATACAGGGTTAATGGTAGGGTTCTTAGTCAGGTGGAGGAACAGAGGGATCTTGGGGTCTATGTACATAGATCTTTGAAGGTTGCCACTCAGGTGGATAGAGTTTGTAAGAAGGCCTATGGAGTATTATCGTTCATTAGCAGAGGGATTGAATTCAAGAGTCGTGAAGTGATGTTGCAGCTGTACAGGACTTTGGTTAGGCCACAGTTGGAGTACTGTGTGCAGTTCTGGTCGCCTCACTTTAGGAAAGATGTGGAAGCTTTGGAGAGGGTGCAGAGAAGATTTACCAGGATGTTGCCTGGAATGGAGAGGAAGTCGTACGAGGATAGGTTGAGAGTTCTCGGCCTTTTCTCGTTGGAACGGCGAAGGATGAGGGGTGACTTGATAGAGGTTTATAAGATGATCAGAGGAATAGATAGAGTAGACAGTCAGAAACTTTTTCCCCGGGTACAACAGAATGTTACAAGGGGACATAAATTTAAGGTGAAGGGTGGAAGGTATAGGGGAGATGTCAGGGGTGGGTTCTTTACCCAGAGAGTGGTGGGGGCATGGAATGCGCTGCCCGTGGGAGTGGTAGAGTCGGAATCATTGGCGACCTTTAAGCGGCATTTGGATAGGTACATGGATGGGTACTTAATCTAGGTTAGAAGTTCGGCACAACATCGTGGGCCGAAGGGCCTGTTCTGTGCTGTATTGTTCTATGTTCTATGTTCTATGTTCAAACACATACATAGGCATATATGCAGACAGCAGACACAGACAAAGAGTGATACATGTGTAAGCAGATATGTACAGAGATATATAGATGCAGACATACACACATTGACACATAAAGCCATATCGATGCACTTACACGCACCAACTCATAAATACGTACAAGACACACACTTTTTCTCTCTCAGACACACAATTATAACAAACAGAACATTAATCTATGGCCAATGAAAGGTAAGGAGAATGAAATTAGTGTAAATGAAGAGCTATTAAAGAGCCAGCATCAGCAGAGAGATAAATGGTCTCTACAATGTAATTACAGTGACTACAGAAACAGAGGGAGAAATTTCCTCTTTCTGTGACGAAATTATTTCTGCCTGTTGAGTCTGCATTATTTCCAAGAGAAACCTAGTTAGTCACTTTGCTCCCACCTCATCCCTGATTGCATCTTCTGTATAAATAGGTCAGCCACGTTTGGCATTACACAGCAGTGGAACAAGTGGACCATTCGGCCCCTTAAGCCTGTGCTGGTATTTATGCTGCTCTTGCGCCTCCTCCCATCATGCTCTTGTGTCACAGTGGCAGTATCCTACATCTAGGCTAGAAGACCTTGGTTAAAATCCAACTTACTCAGAGATTGTCATATCACTAGCAGGACTCTTGCAGGGGGCTGAGGTTGTTTCCCTACCTCCAAATCGAGAGACCTGGGTTCAAGTCCCACCTGCCCCAGAGGTATGTAATAACAACTCTGACCAGGATGATTAGAAAAATAGGTTACCTCACGGTAACATCCAAGCATTCACACAGCCCCTCTCAATTTTGATTTTCTGTAGAATGTACAGGGATAAACTCTTGTTACTGTACTCAATGCTTCTGACCCCAACCAAGTGATATACTGAAATCTGCGTTTTGGGATTCTCGAGAAGTTCCACTGACGTGAAGCATGCTGTGGGCTTGCTGCCATGTGCTTATTTGTTTAATTACAAACTGCTTCCAAACTAATTGAGAATTCAATGTTGTTGTCATGCGGCTCCCCAGGTAATTGAATATGAATTCCAGGTAACAATGCCCCTATCACATCAGCTGCCATCAACACAACAGCTTTGTGCCTGATGGTGTAATTACCTGGATTTTCTATTTGCAAGATGCCATCTGCTTTTAGAGCACAAACCTCAAACTAGAAACAGGATTAGGCCTATCAGTCCCACGAGGAGACATTGAGGTCTGCAGATGCTGGAGATCAGAGTTGAGAGTGTGTTGCCGGAAAAGCACAGCAGGTCAGGCAGCATCCAAGGAGCAGGAAAATTGGCGTTTCGGATAGAACCCTTCATCCTGCTCCTCGGATGCTGCCTGACCTGCTATCAGTCCCACGTGGCTTCTTGCTTATTTGATCAGATGATGGCATAATCTGACTGTGCCCTTACTCTCTTTTCTAATCCTATATCCTTTGCCAACCTTGCCAATTTACCCAAATCATACTTAAAAGAGATTGTTTTCCTTTCAGAAATTATTTTCAAGCCAGTGCTGATGCATTTTTAGATTAGATTAGATTCCCTACAGTGTGGAAACAGGCCCTTTGGCCCAACTAGTCCACATTGACCCTCCGACAAGTAACCCACCCAGACCCATTTCCCTCTTGACTTATGCACGTAACACTATGGGCAATTTAGCATGGCCAATTCACCTGACTTGCACATCTTTAGACTGTGGGAGGAAACCGGAGCACCAGGAGGAAACCCACGCAGACACTGGGAGAATGTGCAAACTCCACACAGACAGTCGCCCGAGGCTGGAATCAAACCTGGCACCTTGGCGCTGTGCTAACCACTGAGCCACCATGCCACCCCTTTGTTCCACACTCAATGCAATGTCAGTATTTTCTAATCAATCTGCTCAGAGATGGCATTAACATACCTCTGGAGCAACTGGGACTTGAATCTGAGTCACCGAGCTCAGAGGGGCACACCAATACTGTACGACAGGGCCCCTCTGTGCCACAAGTGAAGATTACTCAATGATCTGGCCTCCATTGTTCTCTGGGAAGAGAATTCTATAGACAAACAACCCTCGAAGAGAGAAAAATTATATCTGTCTTAAAAGGGAGACCCCTATTTTTAAATTGGTTTCCTAGTTTTCTTCGAATAGATTCCGTACAGTGTGGAAACAGGCCCTTCGGTCCAACAAGTCTTCACCGGCCCTCCGAACAATAACCCACTCCCCCTACCCTATATTTACCCCAATTTAGCTTGGCTAATTGATCTGACCTGCACATCTTTGGACTGTGGGAGGAAACTGGAGCACCAGGAGGAAACCCACGCAGTCACAGGGAGAATGTGCAAACTCCACACAGGCAGTCGCCCGAGGCTGGAATTGAACCTGGGTCCCTGGCACTAGGAGGCAGCAGTGCTAATCACTGAGCCACCATACAGCTCCCACTGTACTACAGGACCCCTCTAGTTCTAGCCTCTCCTACAAGAGGAAACATGCTTTCAGCATCCGCCCTGTCACATTCTCTCAGGTTTTTCGATGTTTCAATAAGTTCATCTTATTCCTTGAACTATGGGTACAAACCTAACGTATCCACCTTTTCATCACAAGAAAACCCCTTTATCCAAGGATCAATAAAGTAAATCTTCTCTGCATTGCTTCCTATGCAGTTGTATCCTTTCTTAAATAAGATGTCCAAAATTGAACTCCAGATGTGATCTCACCAAGGCATGATACAAATGTAGCAAAGCTTTCCTATTTTTATATTCTATTCTCCTTGCAATAAGGTATATTGCGTTTGTTTTCCTAATCACTTGCTGAATTGGAATACTAACCTTTTGCAAATCATGTACCAGGGCACCCAGAATACACATCTCTCTCAATTTAAATAATATTCTGCTTTTCAATTTTTCTTACTGGAGTGAACAAGTTCACATTTGCCGACAGTCACCTGCCAAATATTTGCCCACTCAATTAACCCATCTGTGTTCATTTGCAGATTCCTTATGTTCTCTTCACATGTTATTCTCCTATCTATCCTGTGTCATTTGTAAATTGAGTAGCCATATGTCTGGGTTATTTTATTCAAATTGTGGGTATAGACTGGAAATTTGGGTCAATATCCTGGAATTCCCTCCCAATCGTATTGTGGGTCAATCTGCAGTGGTTCAAGAAGGCAGATCACCACCACCTTCTCAGGGGTAATGAGAGATGGGCAATAAATGCTGGTCAGTCAGCAACATCCCACAAATGAATAAAAACAACTAATAGCCCAGTATTAATCCCTGTGGATCACTTATTATACCCTGGCAATCCCAAAATCACCCATTTATGACTACTCCCTATTTCCTTCCTCTTTCCACAATTGTATATTTTCTCCAACAACACAAACTCTAATTTTGTGCACTGCAATTTGATGTGGCACTTTGTCAAGTGCTTTCTTGAAATCTAAGCACATTGCATTCCCGTTATCTACATGGCTTGTTATTTCCTCAAACATTTCCAAAATAAAATTTCAAACGTTCCTTTCACAAAACCATGTTGACTCTGCCTTGTATCCCATTAAAACCTCCTTAATAATAGAATCGAGCCTTTTGCCTGTGATAGTTGTTTAGCAAAGTGGTCTGTTTCCAATTTTCTCCCTCCTTTCTTGAATAGAGAGCTACATTCATTATTTTGTAATCGGATGGCGTCTTTCTGGAATTTAGGGAATTTTGGAGAAATTGAGATTTTCTACCTCAGCAGTCACTTCTCATAAAACCTTATAGTGAGGTCCATCAAGACCTGGGAACTTGTCAGCTTTCAGTTTTAATAATTTTCTAACTTTCCCTGATGGTTTTTCAGAACCCCAGTTTAGTTTTCAGTTTGTTAAAATGTTAACTCTGTTTCTCTCTCTCCGCAGAATTTGTCAGATCTGCTGAGTTTCTCCAGATTTTCTGTGTTTGTTTCATGTCTCTTTTTGCATTGTCCTCCCTTCAGACCTCTAGTGTTCTTTGGAACAGGAATCAAAGGCAGATGCAGTGTCGAGTCCAGCCTCTATGCTCACATAACCTACTCCTTCGCGTTCTGGTATGCTTTCATCTCCATTTGTCCTCCCATCTCTTCTTTGTCCCCCCACCTCACTAAATGCGTCGTAAGGATAGTGTCTGGAGGCAGAAGAAGTTGAGGAATAACCGACTGAATGAGGAATTGGTTGAGTGGATCCAATTCAAAGTACCCAAGCGAGCTTTCTCTATCGATGAAAACCCTTGTGCTCCAATGCAAATTTCTTTGGTAGAATAAGCGGTTGCTGCAGGAGCAATAATATATTCAGTGAAGAAGCTGAACTGAAATCAAGACATGACGGGCTCCCGTTGCTCTTTCCACTGTTTTCCTCCTCTTCGCAAGTTATTATCAGCTTTCAATATCCTTGTACTAACAGGTTTGGAATAACAGGGCTAACACTTCAGAAACAGTGGCATAGTTGGCACCAGCAGCATTTTGCAAACTTGATCTCCATTTGCAATTACCACTCCTGCCCAGAAGGATGGGGAATGACCCCTTTGCACTTTTTGCTATAAATTCACTGATCTCTTGATTTCCATTTAGACTTGAACTGTGATGTGAGTCAGCAGGTACTGCTGATTCATTTTATTTATTGTAAATTAGTAACCGTCTAGTGCAGTGTTTTCTCTCGACCTTGCGCTGAGTGGTGGTTTAGGAGGATTCACCAAGATAAAAAATTAAACAAACTGATGTTTTAACTGCTCTGCTGTTGTAATTGAAACAGATTTACAAGACAATGGCAATCCACCGCTGAAGCTGCTTTGTAATACCAATCAGCGCACAAGCCACTTTTGAATAAGGAACAATGGAAGCTACCAGATAGTTACAAGGCAGAATTGAGAGGTTAGATCACTTACCTGGAGAATTAATGTCCAGGAGATATTACAAGATTGCAATCCAATGGAGTAATTCACAATGACTCATATATCAGAGATTGTAAAACTTTAACCTTCACCTGGGGAATATGATGATGAGGATGGTTGTTGAATGTCAAACAAAGATGGTTAGATTACCTCTTAATTGTGACTGTCTCGCACATAGGAACATAACTCAGTTGTCAGCTCAAACCTGAATGTTTTGTCAGAGTCTTGCTGCACATGGACAAGGGTTGCTTCAGCATCTTAGAAGATGGGAATAGTGCTAAAGATTGGGCAATTATGAGCAAAAATCCCACTTCTGGTCTTCTGGTAATGGAAAATCTTTGACGAAGCAGCTGAAGATAGTTGGGGGTCAGAGCCGACAGTGAGCAGCTCCTGCAGTGGACTGAGATCATTGGCATTCAACAACCACTTTGATCTTCCTTTGTGACTCCACCCAGCAGAGAATTTCCACAGGCTGGAAATGTGTTGCTGGAGAAGCGCAGCAGGTCAGGCAGCATCAAGGGAACAGGAGAATCGACGTTTCGGGCATTAGCCCTTCTTCAGGAATCAGCTCTTCTCCAGCAACACATTTCCATCTCTGATCTCCAGCATCTGCAGACCTCATTTTCTCTTCAAAAATTTCCACAGGCTGCCCTTGCATACTCAGAAACAATGGATTGCTGGGATAAGTTACACACACAATTTACTTGAAGGGTTCAGAAAATTTCTACACACTTAATAATGGACATTTGAAAGGAGATTACAGGATGCAAATGATTAACAGATATTCAGAAAATGGGAATGGAGAAAGACACAGGGTGGCATGATGGCTCAGTTGCTAGCACTGCTACCTCACAGTGCCAGGGGCCAGGGTTCAATCCAGCCTCAGGTGACTGTCTGTGTGGAGATTGCACATTCTCCCCGTGTCTGCGTGGGTTTCCTCCCACAATCCAAAGATGTGCAGGTCAAGTGAATTGGCCATGCTAAATTGCCCATAGTGTTCAGGTAACTGTAGGTGAGGTGCATCAGTCTGGGGTAACTGTAGAGGAATGGGTCTGGGTGGGTTACTCTTTGGAGGGTCAGTGTGGACTTGTTGGGCTGAAGGACCTGTTTCAACGCTGTAGGGATTCTGTGACAAAGACCTGGCATTTGGGTAATTGAGTGAAAAGAAATTTCGCAGACATTTGAATGTGAGGAGCAGTACTTTAGAATCTGAAGTTAAAAGTCATTAAATCAGTAGGAGCATGTGTTCTTGTTTCCAGCACACATTTTCAGTTTTATGTCCTGTACTTTATTCTGTATTGGCCTGTTTATGTGTTGACAGCATCTGTCAAGATGGAACCAACTGTTAGTACATTCCACGTCCTTGAAACATGGCGATCCTCACAGGAGAGATTAACCGCATTGACATCCACATTTACCGAAAAGTAATCTGTCTTTAATTGCAGATGTGGTCTACTTCTAGTAAGTGCACTATCCCTAATTCAAAGTCACAGAGTTTGAAACATCTAAATATTTCCACATCCTTAGACCTTTGATTTCTAACACTGCTGGGTTAGTTACACTGCTGATCTTAATTATTGCATAATTCAGATACTTGCAGCAATAAAAATGATTCTAAAAAAATGAACCAGGAGCCGGTCATTTACACTGGGTCATAAGACCATAAGACATAGGAGTGGAAGTAAGGCCATTCGGCCCATTGAGTCCACTCCGCCATTCAATCATAGCTGATGGGCATTTCAACTCCACTTACCCGAATTCTCCTCGTAGCCCTTAATTCCTTGTGACGTCAAGAATTTATCAATCTCTGCCTTGAAGACATTTAGCGTCCTGGCCACCACTATCATTTCTAATATTACTGGCTAGCCTACCTTCATATTTGATCCTCTCCTTCCTTATTTCTCTCTTTGTTATCCTCTGTTTGTTTTTGTAGCCTTCCCAATCTTCTGATTTCCCAGTGCTCTTGGCCACTTTATAGGATCTCTCTTTTTCTTTAATACATTTCCTGACTTTTTTTGTCAGCCATGGCTGTCTAATCCCTCCCCGGATAATCTTTCTTTTCTTGGGGATGAACCTCTGTACAATGTCCTCAATTATACTCAAAACTCCTGCCATTTTTGTTCTACTGTCTTCGCCGCTAAGCTCTGCTTCCAGTCTATTTTCGTCATGGAACATCCTGAAAGCTGCAGCAGTGATAACAGAAACTGCTTGTATTCGTCAGTGTTCATCAAGGACATGGAACTCACTTGGAGTGACATCATTCACTGGTAATTTAGCGAGACGCTATGGTAACAAGACAAAGACCATTTCTGGGTGACCCCATTTGGTGGTTATTATTCAGGCTAACAGTGACACCTAGACACTGAATTTATTTTTGACAATACTGCATTTTTGTTCAAGTGAAAATTACTTGAAAATTATAACATGTGAGTATTTCCTCTGGTCAATGTGTGTTAGAGACATTGTAAGCCGAGAAGATAGACTTCCTCTGATCTCCCTATATGTTAATGACTTAGTAAATACAGCAGGCAGACTCTCTTTGTGCGAGTGACACTATAATGACCGCAGTAACACTCTGTGAATATCATAGGGTCATAGTATCATAGAGATGAACAGCATGGAAACAAACCCTTCAGACCAACCCGTCCATGCCAATCAGATATCCCAACCCAAATTGGACCCACCTGCCAGCACCCGGTCACTGTAAATAAAGGAGAAAGATTGTGTGTTGGGACACTGTAAATATAGCAGGAAGACTGTGCGCTAGGGACATTGTAAATATAACAGTAAGAATGTGCGTTAGGGACACTGTATATATCGCAGGAAGACTGTGTGTTAGGGACACAGTAAATATAGTAGGAAGACTGTGCATTCGGGATACCGAAAATATATCAGGAAGACTGTGCGTTATGGACACTGTAAATATAGCAGGAAGACTGTGCTAGGGACACTGTAACTATTGCAGGAAGACTGTGTGTTAGGGACACTGTAAACATAGCAGGAAGACTGTGTGTTAGGGACACTGTAAATATAGCCGGAAAACAGTGTGATAGGGTCACTGTAAAAATAGCAGGAAGACTGTGTGTTAGGGACACTGTAAATATAGCAGGAAGACTGTGTGTCAGGATCACTGTAAATATAGCAGGAAGACTGTGTTGGGGCACTGTAAATATAGCAGGAAGACTGTGTTAGGGACACTTTAAATACAGCAGGAAGATTGTGTTATGGACACTGTAAATATAGCTGGAAGTCTGTGTATTAGGAACACTGTAAATATAGCAGGAAGTCTGTGTGTTAGGGACACTGTAAATATAGCAGGAAGACTGTGTTAGGGGCACTGTAAATATAGCAGGAAGACTGTGTATTAGGGACACTAAACATAGCAGAAAGACTGTTTGTTAGGGTCACTGTAAATATAGCAGAAAGACTGTGCGTTGGGACACTGTAAATGTAGCAGGGAGACTGCGTTAGGGACACTGTAAATAAAGCAGGAAGACTCTGTGTGAGGGACACTGTAAATATAGCAGGAAGACTGTTTGTTAGGGACACTGTAAATATAGCAGGAAGACTGTGTGTTAGGGACTCTATAAATATAGCAGGAAGACTGTGTGTTGGGCCACTGTAAATATAGCAGGAAGACTCTGCGTTAGGGACACTGTAAATATCGCAGGAAGACGGTGTTGCGACACTGTAAATAAAGCAAGAAGACTGTGCGTTAGGGACACTGTAAATATAGCAAGAAGACTGTGTGCTAGGGACACTAAATATAGCAGGAAGACTGTGCGTTAGGGACACTGTAAATATAGCAGGAAGTCTGTTTGTTAGGGACACTGTAAATATAGCAGGAAGACTGTGTGTTAGGTCACTGTAAATATAGCAGGAAGACTGTGTTAGGATACTGTAAATATAGCAGGAAGACTGTGTGTTACGGGCTCTGTAAATATAGCAGGAAGACTGTGTATTAGGGACACTGTAAATATAGCAGGAAGACTGTTTGTTAGGGACACTGTAAATATAGTAGGAAGACTGTGTATTAGGGACACTGTAAATATTGCAGGAAGTCTGTGCGTTAGGGGCACTGTAAAGTATAGCAGGAAGACTGTATGTTAGGGGCACTGTAAATATAGTAGGAAGACTGTGTATTAGGGACACTGTAAATATAGCAGAAAGACTGTGTTAGGGACACTGTAAACATAGCAGGAAGACTGTATGTTAGGGACACTGTAAGTATAGCAGGAAGTCTGTGTGTTAAGGACACTGTAAATATAGCAGGAAGACTGTATGTTAGGGACACTGTAAGTATAGCAGGAAGTCTGTGTGTTAGGGACACTGTAAATATAGCTGGACGACTGTGTGTTAGGGGCACTGTAAATATAGCAGGTAGACTGTGTGGTAGGGGCACTGTGAATATAGCAGGAAAACTGTGTTAGGGGCACTGTAAATATATGAGGAAGACTGTGAATTAGGGACACTGTAAATATAGTAGGAAGACTGTGTGTTACGGGCACTATAAATATAGCAGGAAGACTGTGAGTTAGGGACACTGTAAATAGAGCAGGAAGACTGTGAGTTAGGGACACTGTAAATATAGTAGGAAGACTGTGTGTTACGGGCACTATAAACATAGCAGGAAGACTGTGAATTAGGGACACTGTAAATATAGGAGGAAGACTGTGTGTTACGGGCACTATAAATATAGCAGGAAGTCTGTGTGTTAGGGATACTGTAAATATAGCAGGAAGACTGTGTGATAGGGACACTGTACATCTCGCAGGAATAATGTGTGTTATGATCACTATAAATATAGCAGGAAGACTGTGTGTTAGGTATACTATAAATATAGCAGGTGGACTGTGTTAGGGACACTGTAATTATAGCTGGAAGTCTGTATTGGGGACACTGTAAATATAGCAGGAAGACTGTGTTAGGGGCACTGTAAATATAGCAGGAAGACTGTTTGTTAGGGTCACTGTAAATATAGCAGGAAGACTGTGTGTTAGGGACACTGTAAATATAGCAGGAAGACTGTGTTAGGGGCACTATAAATATAGCAGGAAATCTGTGAGTTAGGGGCACTGTTAATATAGCAGGAAGACTTTGCATTAGGGGCACCGTAAATACAGCAAGCTGTTCTCTGCTCTCTGTGTGCATCAGTGAGACTGTAGACATAGCCATAATCACTCAAAATTAATTACATTAAGCAGATCCTGAAACCAAGGTGGGAGACTCCCACGCGGGCCGCGGGAATGCCAAAGCAATGTACTCCATACTTCCCTGAAAAGGTCAGTGATACTTGCGAGTTCCTGACTGTCACCAATCAAAATAGAGAAAGTCCATTCAGAAAGGTACCAAACAGACCTGAAGACTTTGTCAGAGACGTGCAGAGGTGAAGTCAAAATGCACCACCGAGCCAATAAACCATCTCCCGAATCCTTCAAAGCACCACCCAGCCATTACATGGGGAGTGGCTGTGATAGCCCAGTGATCTTGCCAATGAACTGATAATCCAGGGACCCAGGTAATGTTCTGGTGAGCTGGGTTCAAATCCCATCACAGCATGTGGTGGAATTGCAATTTCAATTCAATAAAACATTGAATTAAAAGTGTGATGATGACCAGTTGTTGATTGTCATAAAGCCCATCTGGTTCACTAATGTCCTGTGTAAAAGGAATGTGGTGTCCGTCTCTGCACTGGTCTACATGTGACGCTTATTAGGGATGGGCAATAAATGCTGGCCCAACCACAAAAACCTATATCCCAAGGCTGAATTTAGAAAAAGGCTACAGGTCATCCATTTGGCTTCTCAGAATCCATTACACTGGAGTCGTCTTCGATCTCTGAGGGACTGAAATGCATTGGGAATCATCCTCCTTGGTCATGATATTGTGAACACAGGAGTGTGAAAAAGTGAGCATCTTCTATACTTGCGTGAGCAAAGATGTTTTTTTTTCACAATTCTCAGACGCTAAGCAACAATGAATGGAAACTAAGAGGAGGAATTGGGCAATTGTGAGGTGCAGCTACATCACTGAAATATGCGGGGTAAATATCAGTCAGGAATGCCCCACTTTTCTTCAATAAGATACTATTTCATTGGAGGCAGTTCAGAGCGGGTTCTCTGAGGTAATCCCCGGTATTAAGGGATTGCCTTATGAGCAAAGATTAAACATGTTGGGGCCTCATTGGAATTTAGAAGAACAAGACGTGATCTCATTGAAACATAGAGAATCCTTAAGGGGCTTAACAGGGTAAATGCTGAGAGGACGTTTCCCCTTATGAGCGATTCCACGACCAGAGGGCAAAATCTCAGAATAAAGAGGTGACAATTTAAGACTGAGGTGAGGGGGAGTTTTTCTTCTCTCAGAGGGGTGAGATTCTTTATAATCTCTTGCCGCAGAGAGTGGAGTGGGGGAGAGTCCTTGTGTAAGTTTAAGGCTGAGATAGATAGATTCTTGATCAGTCGGGGAATCTAGGGTAACGGGGGAAATGCAAGTCAGTGTACGTAAGATATGTCGGATGAGTATGATCCAATTGAATGACGCAGCAGGTTCAAGGGGCAGAATGGCTAAATTCTGCTCCTATTTCTTATGGTCTTAACCCATGCTTTGGGATGTTTGTTAGCCCCCTAGGGGTGTAGACATGACCTTTAATCTGTGAATAGGAGACGGTGAGGACTGCAGATACTGGCAAGTCAGAGTCAAAAAGTGTGGCACCCGAAAAGCACAACAGGTCAGGCAGCATCCGAGGAGCAAGAGATTTGACGTTTTGGGTATAAGTCCTTCATCAGGGATGCCGATTAGTAATCATTCAGATTACAGTGGTGTTTGTATGTGTTGCAAGTAAACATGATATTTTCACCTTGTTGGGAAGTCAATGCCAGAAGTCAACAGTATAAGATAGTTAACAATTATTCCAACAGGGCAGTCAAGAGAAAACTCTTTCCCTTGAGAGTGAAAAGTGCTTCCACAAGGTGTCATGGATCACTTTGATGCATGTAAAGTGAAGCTGAATGAGGGAGTACAGAATTGAAGGATATGCTGATTGGGTAGCACTGCTGCTTCACAGCTCCAGGAATCAGGGCTCAAGCGGTCATCTGCGTAGAGTTTGCACATTCTCCCTGTGTCTGTGCGGATCTCCCCCAGGATACTCTAGTTTCCTCCCACAGTCCAAAACTGTGCAGCGTAGGTGGATTGGCCATGCTAAATTGCCGTGGAGAGTCTGAGGTTGTGCTGGCAAGGCGGATTAGCCATGTTAGATGCAGGATGACAGGGATAGGGTAGGGGACTGGGTTTGAGTGGGCTGCTCTTCGGAGGGTTGGTGCAGACTCGATGGGCCAAATGGCACTGGAGGGTTCTTTGATTCTGAGTGGGCAAGATTGGGAGGAGGCTTGGTGTGCATCATAAATCCTGGCATCGACCTTTTGAGCAAGTGGCTTGTTTCTCTGCTGTACATTCAGTAGGATTATGTTATAACTGTGCATGTGAAATCTTGTCAGTTCAGAACTGAATTTGCTCATCTTGTTGCCAAAGGCTTTGTAGCAATTCGCTTCCCCGTATTTCTCCTCCACTGAACTGGAAGTGCGCCTAAGTGAACTGAAAATACCTCCACAACTTTGTACCCAGTGTCTCTCTCTATACTATCAGTTGTTGCAAGTCATCCCCAGAAAAAGTCAATGAGCACAGTTTTATACTGCACAGTGAATTGGGCTGGCATAATAGAATTTAGATCATACCTTCTATCGTTATTTAGATCGTCACATTCCTTAACGGAGTTATGAATTTCTAGGGAAAATCAAATGTGAGAACAAAAGAACTATTATGAATACAGTAAATGTTTTTGCTTTATTCTCATTTAAATTGTGAGGCTGTGTTGTTGTGGTAATGTCACTGAACTCAGTAATCCAGAACTCCAGGCTAATGCTCTCGTTCAAATTGCACCATGGCAAATGTGGAAATTTGAATATAATAAAATCGAGTATTAAAAGCTGGTTGGATGGTGAACAATGGAGTCATGCTCGATTGTCAGAAATGGCTCATCAGGTTCCCAAATGCCCTGTGGGTAAGGGAAATCTGCCATTCTGACCTGGTTTGGCCTACACGTGACTCCAGACCTACAGCAATCCAGTTGAAGACAGCAGTCGGCCATTCAATTGCTCAAGCCTGCTCTAAAAAAGCAAAGATCATTACAGCACAGGAACAGGCCCTTCGGCCCTCCAAGACAAAAGTGAGGACTGCAGATGCTGGAAATCAGAGTTTAGATTAGAGTGGGGCTGGAAAAGCAGAGCAGGTCAGGCAGCATCCGAGGAGCAGGAAAATCGACGTTTCGGGCAAAAGCCCTTCAACCTCCAAGCCTTGGCCCATCCATATCCTTATTCTAAACATGCTGTCTATTTTCTAAAAAAAAATATGCTATTCAATATGATCATGGCTGATTATCCAACTCAATATCCTAATTCCACCCTCCCCCATATCCCTTGATCTCTTTCACCACAATAGTTATATCTGCCTCGTTGAAATCAGGGCAATTAGGAATGGGAATTTGCTTGGGTTTGTACTTGCTGGAGTGCAGAAGCATGAGGGGGGAATCTGACTGAGGTGTATAAAACACTGAAGGGGATTGGTAAGGTGGACATTGAGTGCACAGATGCTCCATCTTGTGTGGGACAGTCTCGAATAAGAGGGCGTGGATATTGAGTGAGGGGGGGTAGGTTCAAAACTGAGATGAGGAGAAACTACTCTCGATGAGTTGTGATTCTGTGGGACTCCATGCCTCAGAGTGCAATGGAGGCAGAATCATTCAATAGATTAATGAAAGAAATAGATGTGTTTCTGACAAAAATGGAAAAAGGGCTGGAAACTGGAGTTGAGACCAGGATAAGATCAATCATAATCATGTTAAATGGTACAGTAGCTCAAAGGGGCGAATTGCTTGTTCCCGCTCCTGATTCCCAAGTTCCTGTGAAATAAATGCTTGGCCATGAATGAATAATAACAACTGAACCACAAATTCTCATTCATTAACGAAAACTTTGCACATTGTATTTTAGCTCAACTCATTCTTGAGTTCCCATTTCACTTCGTCCTATTTGAGGTATTATTCAGAAATTTTATGTTGCATTGTTTATTTTATCATTTGAGTTACAAACAGAGGTTGGATAGGCTGGGACTTTTTCCCCCCCCCGGAGCATAGGAGACTGAGGCGTGACCTGAGAGACGTCTATAAAACCATGAGATGCCTAGACAATGTAGATAGCCCACAACTTTTCCCCATCAGTAGGAGGAGTCTAAAACTGGAGGGCATAGGTTTAAGATGAGAGGGGAGTGATACAAAAGGGTCTAGAGGGGCAATTGTATTCACAGAGAAGATGGTGAGTCTCTGAAACAGGCTGGAGAAAGTGAGATCTGCAGATGCTGGAGATCAAAGTTGAAACTTTATTGCTGGAACAGCACAGCAGGTCAGGCAGCATCCAGGGAACAGGAGATTCGACGTTTCGGGCACAGGCCCTTCTTCAGGAATGAGCAGAGAGTGTTCAGCAGGAGAAGATAAAAGGTAGGGAGGAGGGACTTGGAGGAGGGGCGTTGGAAATGTGATAGGTGGAAAGAGGTCAAGGTGAGGGTGATAGGTCGGAGTAGGATGGAGGCGGAGAGGTCAAGAAGAAGACTGCAGGTCAGGAAGGCGGTGCCGGGCTGGAGGGATCCGGCTGAGACAAGGTGGGGGGAGGGGGGATGAAGAAACTGGTGAAGTCCAAGTTCATCCCCTGCGGTTGGAGGGTTCCCAGTCGGAAGATAAGACGCTCCTCCTCCGACCGTCGGGTTGTTGTGGTTTGGCGGTGGATGAGTCCAATGACCTGCATATCCTCGGTGGAGTGGGAGGGGGAGTTGAAATGCTGTGCTACAGGTTGGTTGGGTTGGTTCGTCCAGGTGGCCCAGAGGTGCTCTCTGAATCGCTCCGCAAGTAGGCGGCCTGTCTCTCCCTCTATATTGGGGAGACAGGCCGCCTACTTGCGGAGCGATTCAGAGAGCACCTCTGGGCCACCCGCAACAGGGAAAGGACCCCTCCCCCACTGAGTGTCAGAGTTGAACCTTACAACTCTCCATTGTAAAGGTTGAGAATTAGGACATGGGGATGTTTGTCAAGCAAACAGTGAACACTTGTTTCGGTCACGAGATTGTTGCCATTAATGGATGGGATGCAAATGGATGGTCAAGACACTGGAAACTTTCAATGGAAAAGCAACAGATAAAAGACTTTTAGATGGTAGACTTGGGACTCTTAGTAAACTTCCTTTTATTCAAACTAATTCGCCCTACTTTTTTTTATTGTGGTCATAGCTTTACTCAGCAAAGCAGTAGTACAATGAAGTCTCAACGTTAATGGCAAGAACTGCATGGACATTGGAAAATTGTACCACCACTCAAGCATTTCCCTTTGCAATTAATGAGGTAATTGGTACCACTTCACATAGATATAGTCTGCCAATAGTAATTTCATATAAATATACATTTTGGGATAAATGGAGCCATGATTTGGATCTCTAACACATCGGAGCACTGGTTGACATTGGCCCCTTGTATGGGACAGAATCAGTCTGACCATTGTGCCACAGACAGTCTCACACAGGAAAGCTCACACCTTCAATACATTATCTGGGCCAACATGACACCAATTGTTAAAGTTCACTTGAGAACGTAACTTTCAAAAAGGTTTTGCAATTTACATATGAAAGAACTGAAACTGACATGGTCATTCTAACAGATGAGAGACTTAACAAACAATCCAGGTCTTTTTCAATATATAATTTCAGTTGCATCACACTGTAAACTTTTACTATAAATTCTGTGTCTTACAATGTTATACTCCACAACCATCTGATGAAGGAGCAGTGCTCCGAAAGCTAGTGCTTCCAATTAAACCTGTTGGACTATAACCTGGTGTTGTGTGGTTTTTAACTTTGTACACCCCAATCCAACACCGGCATCTCCAAATTATGGGAAAGGAGTCTTCTTACAGTTCAGCTGTTAATTGGCAGTGGCTGTGAACCACCTCAATCTAGATCAAAATGGCTGCTAATCAGTACAGAGTTAAAAATCACACAACACCAGGTTATAGTCCAACAGCTTTATTTGAAAGTACAAGTTTTTAGATTTCTAAGTGATTAAAGACTGAACAGCAATCTAGGTTTGTTCAATACATTGCATCAGTTGTATGACACTTTGATCTTTTACTATAAATTCTCTGTGTCCTCTGTGATCCTGCCCCACTAACTACCTGATAAAGGAGCAGTGCTCTGAAAGCTTGTAATTTCAAATAAAGCTGTTGGACTATAACCTGGTGTGGTGTGATTTTTAACTTTATCCACCCTAGTCCAGCACCAGTATTTCCACATCATAATCAGAAACATGAAATGGCCTTTTGATTCAACAACTTCACAGAAACCCCACATCAGTAGTTGATGCGACGGGTGAAACGTATCACACTGCCTTCCTCCTCAACTTCAGGTTAAGATGTTAAAACAGGGAGTAAGATGTTCCAATTTTCACTTTACCCAAGCTGTACAAAGGGAGTGGTATATTGGAATAAGGAAGCCTTGTTACAATTGCGTAGGGCATTGGTAAGACCTAATCTGGAACATCACATGTAGGTTTGATCTTCATATTTAAGGAAGGATATACCTCCGAAGGAGATGGTACAGCAAAGGTTTACGAAATTGGTCCTTGGGACAAAAGGACTGTCCTACAACAAAAGGCCAGGTAAATTCTCAGGATGTTTAAAAGAATGAGAGGTGATCTTATTGAAACATGCAAGATTCTGAAGGGACTTGACGGATATGTTTTCTGCTGGTCTTTGAAATTAAAATATGGGGACATAATCTTAGGGTAAGACATTCAACATTTAGGACTGACATGAAGAGAAATATCTCCACTTAAAGAGTTGTGAACTTGTTGAATTCTCTCTCCCAGGGGATTGAGGGTGCTCTATTACATTTATCTGGGATAGACAGATATTTCGTCCCTCAGATAATCGAGGGGTAATAATTGCTTTGTAGTCGACTTTCAAGTCTGGTTCTTGTCCCTGGTTCTGATGAGTGCAAGACAAAAAGCTTCAAACTCCATTTAGCAGTTGATTGAGGAGCAAACAGGGGAAGAGCAGTTGAAAGAAAGCGAAATACTGCACAGAAATTTTCTTGTACACACTTAACAAATTACTCTCCAACTAAATCCTTCACACCATGGCAGTCCCAGTCTATGTTTGGAAAGTTAAAATCCCCTACCACAAACACCCTATTATTCTTACAGATAACTGAGATCTCTTATAGTTTTAATGATTACTTACAGTGTGGAAACAGGCCCTTCAGCCCAACAAGTCCACACCGACCCGCCGAAGCGTAACCCACCCAGACCCATTCTCCTACATTTACCCCTTCACCTAACATTATGGGCAATTTAGCATGGCCAATTCACCTAACCTGCACATTTTTTTTTTGGATTGTGGGAGGAAACCGGAGCACCCGGAGGAAACCCACGCAGACACGGGGAGAATGTGCAAACTCCACACAGAGAGTCGCCTGAGGCAGGAATTGAACCTGGGTCTCTGGCACTGTGAAGCAGCAGTGCTAACCACTGTGCTACCGTGCCGCCCATATCTCCTTACAAATTTGTTTCTCAATTTCTCTCTGACTATTAGGGTGTCTATAATACAATCCCAGTAAGGTAATCATCCCTTTGTTATTTCTCAGGTCCACCCAAATAACTTCCCTGGATGTATTTCCGGGAATATCCTCCCTCAATACAGCTGAAATGCTATCCTTTATCAAAAACACCCCCCCCCCCCACCCCCTCCTCTCTAGCCTCCCTTTCTATCCTTCCTGTAGCATTTGTATCCTGGAACATTAAGCTGCCAGTCCTGTCCATCTGTAATTGCTATGATATAGGTTTAGGGTGAGAGGGGAAAGATATAAAAGAGATCTAAGAGGCAACTTTTTCACGCAGAGGGTGGTACGTGTATGGAATGAGATGTCAGAGGAAGTGGTGGAGGCTGGTACAATTGCAGCATTTAAAAGGCATCTAGATGGGTATATGAATATGAATTTGGAAGGATATGGGCCAGGTGCTGGCAGGTGGGACTAGATTGGGTTAGGATATCTGGTCAGCATAGACGGGTTGGACCGAAGGGTCTGTTTCTGTGCTGTACATCTCTATGACTCTACGACTCTATACTGCAGATACTGGAAATCTGAAATTAAAAAAAGCAGAAAGTGCTGGAGAAACTCAGCAGCTCTGGTAGCATCTTCGGAAAGTGAAACAGAGTTAACATTTTGAGTCCAGTGTGGTTTCAACTCCACTTCTGAAGAAAAGCCAAGATTGGCCATGATTGTACTGACAGTACAGCAGTCTCAAGGGGCTGAATGGTCTACTCCTGTTCCCATTTATTTTCTTTTTGTACGTGACTTTGGAATGCTTAAATGATAACCGTGGATGGAAGAAATAAACCAATAGGTGTATTGCCTGGCATAGACATCTCCTGTCTTGACAAGTGCCTTTCAAGACTTTGCAGTGAAATAAAACATTCCTTTGTGTGCATGCAAATTCCTTTTTCATTGACAAAGATTGCTTTCCTATTGACTTGAAACGTTACTCATACATGATGTAACATGGTGAGTGAGGTGCACAAATCGTTTATGATGGGTTTTTTTTCTCTCCTTCAGTTTCATTCTTGTGAAGAATTAGGGCATTTCTCTGAAATGATGCCACATCAGTTTCAATTCCAGTTTCCACAAACGAAAGGCAATGTAACATAAGGGTAGAAATTCCTGTTGGCAATAGAAACAAGTGAAAGCTGAAGACATTTGCATGACACTCGTCTCTGCCCTCAATCTAATTGCAAGAATTAACCTATATTTCTTTTTTCTTCATGTAGGAGGGGTTGGAGATACTCAGACTATTTCCCCCGGGGGCAGAGATGTTTCAGGGTAGGCTGACTAAACATTTTCAAATTATGAAGGATTTCGAACAGCGAGAGATCATTTTGTATGGCTCGGGAGTCAGTGGAAAGAGGTCATCGATTTAAAGTTGTCGCTAAGAGACAGTGAAAAAAACGAGAAATTTCGTTATGAAGGGAGGCACTGGACTGTGGAATGTTTAGCCAAAGGAAATAGTCAAGATAGAGACCATTATGTCATTTAAAGGAAAACTGAATAGACTTTCCCTTTTATGCTCCTGAAGCAGAAACAGATACAGGACTGGGGAGAGAGAGAGAACAACAGAAACTGCGAGGTCGAAAATGGTTGCTCCATGACACATTCCTTTGATATTGTTTTCATTCAAATGGTGCATGAGATATCACATGAATGCACTAAATGAAGCGATTAAGTATTGCATATACAACAGTACAGTATATGTGCGTACAGACAAAATAGTGTTGTGCATTGTACACATTTGAATTAAGCAATGCAGAAATAATGCTAGTATTTAAATACACAAATCTTTTTGGCAAGATTTATGAAAGGTCTCTGCTATCCTTCCAGCTCAGCTTCTAATGGTTTATTCTGTTGCTTATCTCTGAGTCAACACCCAAGTTTCACCAATTAAATGCAGTGAGCATAGATCATTTATTAGACGTACATAGAATGACTGAACATGCCAGCTGGCTTCATACAATGCTGTGGGGGTGCTCCAGCAATTTCCACTGCAGTGATTGGAATGAGGTTGGCTCGGTGGATTTCATTCAGCATGCGTTCCCTGACTGGGGCTGGTAATGTGGCCTAATCAGGGAGCCCTGGCTGACTGATATAAACAGGAGTGTGTGTGGTGTTGTGGTAATGTCACTAAACAAATAACCCATAAACAGGAGTGTCAGACAGTCTCCTTTCTCTCACGTCTGGCTCTGAACAAGCTGGCCAGAGTGCAGATACTGTGCACATGTAAGTAAAGGGTGACTTTGTGATGGGCCACCAGCCTCTATGCAATTATTTCATCTGCAAAACTAGAAAATTCATCTGTATTTTACCTGTTTATCCTTTATTTTTCTGCATACACCTTGTATTTTTTCTCATCTGATTATTGTACCAGAGGGGCATACTCAGAGGTGAGACAATAACCTAGTGGTGATCTCAGGGGACTCACATTCCAAAGGTTCAGGCTTAATATTCCAGGAATGTTGTTCCAAATTCTACTGAGGCAGCTGGTGGAATTTAATGTTAATAAATAAATCGGAGTGCTGATCATGAAACTACTTGCAGTAAAACCCCAACTGGTTAACTAATGTCCCTTTGGGAAGGAAATAGAACATAGAACAGTACAGCACAGTACAGGCCCTTTGGCCCTAGATGTTGTACTGACCTTTCATCCTACCCTAAGATCAAACTATCCTACATACCCTACATTTTACTATCATCTGTGTGTCTACCCAAGAGTCGCTTAAATGTCCGAATATCTCTGCCTCTACTACCACCACTCCACAAACCCACAACTCCATCTGTAAAGAACCTGCCCATGACATCTCCCCTAAACCCCCCCCTTCAATCACCTTAAAATTGTGCCCTCTCATTGTAGACATTTCCACCCTGGGAAAAAGTCTCTGGCTATCCACTCTATCTATGCCTCACATCATCTTGTTCACCTCTATCAAGTCACCCCTCATCCTTCTTCACTCCAGTGAGAAAAGCCCTAGCTCCCTCAATCTTTCTTCATAAGAAGTGCCCTCCAGTCCAGGCAGCATCCTAGTAAATCTCCTCAGCACCCTGTCTAAAGCTTCCACACACTTTCTCTACTGAGGTGACTGGAACTGAACACAATATTCCAAATATGCCATCATTGCCCAATCGGACCTACGTGTAAGTCTGGACAACGTAGTTGACACTTAACTGCCCTCTGAAATCATAGAATCCCGACAGTGTGGAAGCAGCCCATTCGGCCCATCGAGTCCGCACAAACCCTGTGAAGGGCATCCCCCCCAGGATCCCTCCATCCTCTAACCCTACATTTCCCAAGGCCAATCCACCTAACCTGCATGTTTTTGGACTGTGGCAGGAAACTGGAGCACCCGGAATAACCCAACACAGACATGGGGAGAACGTGCAAACTCCACACAGACAGTCACCTGGGGGTGAAATTGAACCCAGGTCTCTGGCGTTGTGAGGCATCAGTGCTAACTACTGAGGCACCGAACTGTAACTAAGGAAACCATACAATTCAAAGGAAATTGAGGATGGGCAATAACTGCTGACCTGTCCATTGTGATCTGCATGAAAGAATGCACTATTTGAAACAAAATCCTTCACATGAGGTTCCAGACCCTTGCTAAGGAGCCCCAGGGTGTACTGACTGCTATTCAGTACTTCCCACACCAATAATTCAACAGTGAATCTGAGTGAACAGGCAGCTGAGCGTCAATAGGTTGACAGGCAGGAGGATGGAAGAACACAGCAAGCCAGGCAGCATCAGGAGGTGGAGAAGTCAATGTTTCGGGTGGAACCCTCTCCACCTCCTGATGCTGCCTGGCTTGCTGTGTTCTCCAAGCCTGCTATTTGTCGACCTTGGATTCTAGCAACTGCAGCTTTTTTGTCTCAAGCTTCAACAGTTCACTTGGAGGTACTCAAGAAGGGGAGTCGAGACAACCCTGGTAATTATAGACTAGTGAGCCTTACTTCGATTGTGGATAATGTGTTGGAAAAGGTTATAAGATAGAGGATTTATAATCATCTAGAGAGGAATAAGTTGATTCGGGAGTCAACATGGTTTTGAAGGGTAGGTTGTGACTCACAAACCTTATTGATTTCTTTGAGATGGTGACCAAACAGATGGATGAGAGTAAAGCGGTTGATGTGATGTCTCTGGATTTTAGTAAGGCATTTGATAAGGTGCCCAACAGTAGGGTATTGCACAAAATACAAAGGCATGGGAGTGAAGGTGATTGGCTAGCTAAAAGAATACAGAGGATGGTGGTTGATGACGAATGTTCATCCTGAAGTGGAGTTACTAGTGGTGTACCACAAGGATCTGTTTTGGGTCCACTGCTGATTATCATTTTTATAAATGACCTAGATGAGGGCGTGGAGGAGGGGTTAGTAAATTTGCGGATGACACTAAGGTTAGAGGAGTTGTGGATAGTGACGAAGGATGTAGTAGGTTGCAGAGAGACATAGATAAGCTGCAAAGCTGGGCTGAGTGGTGGCAAATGGAGTTTAATGCGGCAAAATGTGAGGTGATTCACTTTGGAAGGAGCACCAGGAATGCAGAGTACTGGGTGAATGGTAAGATTCTTGGTAGTGTAGAAGAGCAGAGAGATCTTGGTGTCAATGTAAATAGATCCCTGAAAGTTGCCACCCAGGTTGATAGGGTTATCAAGAAGGCATACAGTGTGTTAGCTTTTACTAGTAGAGGGATTATGTTTAGGAGGTCACGCTGCAGCTATACAAAACTTTGATGTAGCCACACTTGGATTCTGGTCACTGCATTATAGGAATGATATGGAAGCTTTGGAAAGGGTGCAGAGGAGATTTACGAGGATGCTGCCGGGTATGGAGGGAAAGTCTTATGAAAAAGGCTGAGAAAACTTGAGGCTGTTTTCGTTAGAGAGAAGGAGGTTGACAGATGACTTAATTGAGACATATAAGATAATCAGAGGGTTAGATAGGGTGGACAGGAAGTGCCTTTTTCCTCAGATGGTAAAGGCTAGCATGAGGGGGCATAGCTTTAAATTGAGGGGTGATCGATATAGGACAGATGTCAGAGGTAGTTTCTTTACTCAGAGAGTAGACTCGCAAACTCTAAGAGTATTTAAATGGTCATTGGATAAACATATGGATGAAAGTGGAATAGTGTGTGTAGCATAGACAGGCTTCCGATTGGTCCCACAGGTTGGCACAACATTGAGGGCCGAAGGGCCTGTACTGTGTTAAAATGTTCTGTGTACTCACGATCACTTGCAATTCTGCTCCACTGCAGCCCTGGTCGGGCCACTTGTAGTATTCTGCGTACAATTCTGGCCACCTTTCTACAGGAAGGATAATGTTGAACTTGAGCGGGTACAGAAAAGATTTACAAGGATGTTGCCAGGGTTGGAGGGTTTGAGCTCCAGGCAGAAACTAAATTCTCCCTGGAGCGTCGGAGGCTAAAGGGTGACCTTATAGAGGTTTATAAAATCATGCGGGGCATAATTAGGGTGAAAAGACAAGGTATTTTCCCCAGGAGAAGAGGGTCCTAAATTAAAGAGCACTAGGTTTAAGGTGAGAGGGGAAAGATTTCAAAGGGACCGGAGAGGTAACTTCTTCACACAGAGAGTGGTGCATGTGTGGAATGAGCTGCCAGAGGAAGTGGTGAAGGTGGGTACAATTACAACATTTAAAAGGCATTTGGAATGGTATACGAATAGGAATATGGGCCAAGTGCTGGAAAACAGGACTAGATCACATTGGGATGCCTGGTCAGTGCGGACAAGATGGTCCAAAGGGTCTGTTTCCATGTTGTGTGACTCTATGAGATTGGTACAATGTTGATGGAACCCAAGCTGAGCTTTCTCCCTTCTTCACCCTCAGGCATTGAGGTTATCTAGACACAACGGAGATAAGCTGGTTCACCTCAGTCTGAAAATTGAGTGTGGGGTCTCACCATTGCACTGGAGTGCTCAAATTGATTGGGGCTCATACTCTGCACTTTAAACCCACTACCCACCAGCTTTCATCTGTGACTCAGCACTGTTGTCCCTGAACAGCACTGTCTCTCTCGCCCCAAGGACTGCAGCAGTTTAACGAGGTATCTCAACATCACATCCTCCAAGGCAATTGGGGATGGGCAATAAACTCTCACCTAGCCAGTGATGCCTACGTCCCATGAACAAATTTAAAAAAGAATCAGCCATTTGTAGTTTCAGGCCCTCGTCATTTCGGAGCTTTAATCAACACAGACTGTTCAGCTGAGAGTGCTGTTGGAGGTATCACCCTACGAGTGAAGTTGGGACACTGCCTATTCTTCCAGCAACTTGTCAAATATCCCGTGGCGCTGCCATGAAGAGGAGCAGCACTGGCCGTGATACCCTGACCATCCCTTGAATGAAATGCGTTACTCTGTCGTTCACCTTGTTGCTCTCTGTGGAAGCCGGCAGTCTGGAAACTGACTGCTGCATTACAGCCATGCCAGTACTTGGAAGATTAGACCTCGTTGGCTGCAAGGGGATGTCAGAGGAGAAAAGGCAGTATGTAAATACATCTCCTGTCTGACTTCCTGAGCTGTCTTCACTGAATTCAGCTTCCAAGCTGTCCCTGCACTCAGTCGTGTGGAAGCACTGGGGAAGAAATCAGGCAGAGACACCGGAATATCGAAATTTGAGTAAACAGGGATGATGCTTAATGCGCAATGAGATATGATTTTAAAAACAGACCAGGGTTGCTGGGTAATGTATGCTCTGAGTGCACATTCCCTTGAAGAGTTATATTCATAAGCAGTGACCTCTTGGTGTCTACAGTTTTCATTATCTACAATGAAAGCTGATGCTTGGTAATGCAGAGCAAATTACATTCTCAATCCTGTCACATAGATGCAATCAAGTCTTTGCAAGATGCCAAGAGGCGGTCTCTTTGGGAGGGGGTGCTGGGAAGGGTGGGGTGTCAGTTGTCAATATCTGCCAGGCTCATTACTATAATTTTGGAGCTGAGTTCACCGTCACAAAAGAGGACGCATTAACAATACGATGGTGCAATGTTCAGAATTGCACCATTTGAGTGGCCCTCTTTATCTCTCACACAGACGCTCGCTCTCTTCAAAATCAAAATTCTATTCATGTAAGTCACTCCCCGGATTGTGGCTGGTGAGAGGGAAGAGAAAAGACAAGAGATAATGATTCATAATTACAAGTAATAGCAGCCAAAGTGAGGAACAAGCGAATTAAATTGCAGCCTGCTCCCATCGGACCCACAGTGAGGGGTCACAGCAAGTCAGTTGGAGCTTCCCAAATGCCTTTGATCAAACTCCTTTGTGATACAGCTTCAGATTCTAGTCATCCTGGCTGGAAACGAGGAAGGAAGGGGGGGAGGGAGACAACAAAATTAAACGTGCTGTTTGCTTCTTAACTGGCGCCGATTCAACAGAAGAAGATGAAAGCTTATCGAGGAACATTTAGGAATGTAGAGTTGAGGTTAAAATCAGATCAGCCGTGATCTGATTGAATGGTGAAGCTGGCTTTAAGGGCTGAGTGGCCTGCTCCTGTTCCTTGCCAAAGACAAGAAATGCTGGAGGTGACAGCAAGTCAGACAGTATTCATGGAAAGAGAGCAAGCTAATGTTTCCGAATCTAGATGACACTTTGTCAGAGCTGATGTGAAGTGTGGAGGGGACAACGCTTATGCAATTGTGCAGGGGGGGAGGGGGGATGGGGGGGAGTGGAGGGAACCTGGTGGGTGTGGATGGAGTGCTAGCGGAAGAAAGGATGTTGATAATTTGGATTAAGTGATTGGAATGTGAGTCAAAGATCCAAAGATGTGCTGGTCATGGGTACGGAAATGGGTCTGCGTGTGTTACTCTTCAGAGGGTCAGTGTTAAATTTGTTGGGCCAAACGGCCTGTTTCCACACTGTAGGGAATCTAATCAATGGTGTGTCTAACTGTCAAACTGGAAAGGACAGTAACTGGGATGGGGTGAGAAGAGAGGGGAATGGTGACAGAGAGTGTAACAAAAGAAGTGAAAAGGGAGGGAAGGAACTTGAGTGGGTTCATAATTTGAAGGTCTTGAATTCAATACGAAGTCCAGAAAGTTGTAAGGTGCCTTGTCTGAAGGTGAGATGTTGTTCTTCTAGTTTGTGTGTTAAGTACCATCACAGGAAGATGAATACCTTGGCATTTGCCAACAACAACTTGCGCCTCATTGTTTTCATCCCAACATTCAAACTGCTTTTCTGTCACATCAACATTTTTTGATCACCAATAAATCAAAGTATTCAAAGAAAAATGAAAATAAAATGCAAACACTTTGTGTATCCCTTCTTTTGGCCTCCCACCAGGGAACGAGAAGTGAGCTTAATGTTATTTCTGGGAATTCCTGAATAACCCTTGGCAAATTGAACTCTGAGGATTAACTGAACCTCTCTCTAAAACCTTCCATTAAACCTTGCAAATAAATCAGGAGAGATAAGCGTTTTTCTTTTCCTCTCAGAAAATCCTTATTGCAGAAAATGTGAGTGGTTTCCAAAGAAATTTTGCTCTTGGAGTAACAGGTCGTTCATTAAATTGTTAATAATGAGCGAGACAGACAGCTCCCTATAATCTGCTGTGAGATTTCAGTAGCAATTTCCGGAGTGCTTGCAAGAAATGTAAATGATAGCATGGTGTAAAATAAAAACAAGAGGATGAAACCTCCAGGATGCTGAAAAACCAGACAACCCTGAATTCAACAAGTGGCTATCAGTTCATTATTAGCAAATCTGTTGCATTGGACATAGCCCAGTTTGCTAGCGATCTCACATGGGAGCACTGAGAGGGTGGACAGTGGTGTCTGAGCTGAGGCTCTTGTACATGTTTTAGGTATTAGAGCCATGCAGAATTTCAAAGATTCTTGTTCTGTTATGTACCAGTTTCAAAATATCACTGCAATCAAAAAAATAATACTTGTACTCATGATGAGAGCTCAAGCTTCTAAAATCTCTGTAAGTGTCTGTTCCCCTTGCTCTGAGCCCTCACCCAGGCCTAAGCAGTCACACACAGCGAGTACAGATCAGTCACCAGCCACACATAATCAAACGCAGATCAGTGGAGTTGCTGAACATTGTCTGCCTTCTCAGGTGGACAACGGAGAATCCCACAGCACTATTACAAAGAAGAGCTGCACTTGGTGTCTGGACTATTGATCTATCTTCAATCAACATGATTTTTGTTCAGTAAGCACAGAGTTAATGCAGTTTGTAAAAGAAGGAACTGCGATTTGAAAAAAAAAACTTTTCTCACACAGTGAGGAGTTAAGGCCTGGAATGTGCTGCTTGGAAGTGAGGTGGAGGCAGATTCAAACAAGACACTCACGAGTGCATTAGGTGATCAGGGCTACAGGGAAAAGGCAGGGAATTGGTATCTAAATTAATATAGTCAGGGAGCTGGTGCAGACACAATGGACTGAACAGTCTCCTTCTTCACTACAATAATTCACTGGTTACGGGGATGGCGAGCAGGGAAGTGCGGTTGGGACTGTGCTCTTATTGAATGATCGAGGAGACCTGAAAGAGTAAATGGCCTATCCCTCCTCTTGTTTATTTGTAAGTTGTGTTCTTATGAAGCACATTATTTTTATGGCTTTGAGCAAATTGACTCCCTCACTCGATACAGTAAAACAGCTACCACACTTCAGGAGTACTTCACTGGCTTTTTTTGTTGCAATTAAGGACATGGATGCATTTATATTAAAATGAGTCACTGCCTGAAATTTAATCAAGTGTTAGAATTATTATCATGTTCTCTTCCTTCATTCAATGGATGCTGGATCCTACAGGATTGCTGCTCTCTTGTCAAATGCTGTAAATAAATTCATGCACCACAATTAATTACTGCAGTTAATTGTGAGATGAGACTTGTGACTTCCAATTTCCTTGTATTAAATGTAGACACCGTCTCTCAGGCCTTTAAGGCCCACACCTGCCATATGAGTGTGTGAGGCTGAGGATAAAGGCATGAACCATCAATCATCAAGGTGAGTTGGCTTGTGTGTGTGTGTTTGTGTGTGGGGCAGAGGGGGAACTGGTGATGTTTTTAACAGGGACAAGTCCAGACCGACTGTCCACAGAGTAACCCACTCAGACCCTTTCCCCTACTCTATTACTCTACATTTAACCCTGACTAATGCACCTAACCTACACATCCCTGAATACTATGGGCAATTTAGCATGGCCAATGCACCTAATTTGGACATCTTTGGATTATGGGTGGAAACCGGAGACCCGGAGGAAACCCACACAGACATGGGGAAAATATGCAAACTCCACACAGACAGTCACCCGAGACTGGAATCGAACCTTCGTTCCTGGCCCTGTGAGGCAGCAGTACTATCCACTGAGCCACTGTGTCTTCTACCAGGAATCTGGACATGAACGTGGGAAAGTGATTTAGCTGGTTATTTTCACTGAAAATCACGACATTCTCTTTTCCATTACAGAGAGATGGCTGGTGGTGAGTTTAAGGTGAGGGTGGCCACCCCTTTGGGGAAGGGTAAGGTTGAGAGGGCATAGCCTTCATGATGACCTCAGATGGAGCAGGAATTGACTTTAGATCGCTCTACATCACAAATCAGCCATCCAGTTAATCTGACCTCCTCGTCATATATGTTGTCACTTTCTTGTACAGAGGGCTGCTTCTCTCTCAGTGTCCTCCTCAGACTATGTTCCCAGTGCACCCTCTCCTTTATCATGATCACACCATCAGCTCCATCAGTAACTGACTCCTGTCGGATTTTACTCTGGTAAAGCTCTGCACCTTTAACAGAGAGGTGAAAACAAGTAATGGGTTTGGATTTATTGGGTGGGTGGGGACTGACCATAATAGCAGCTGGGCTCGAGATGCTGTGACCATGGGCAGGGTTCAAAAGGGATGGATGACCTTCAAGGGTGGGGTGCTCCCAATGCACCCACGGAACACTCAAAAGAAACTCCCTCCCCTGTAGCTGCCTGCCTGACACCAGCCGGTGCATTCAAAGCTTTCTACATGATGTCAGCATCCCCTTTGAGGGGGTGGTAAAATAGCATTGGTGTTGAAGACCTTCACTGGCCAATTGGCTACTTCAGTGTCTCAAAAGACCCACGTCCCCATTTTCCTTAATGTTTGAGATAAATGGATTTCCCACGAGAAGGCCATATTTTGAATTATATGTGACTCCACCCTACTCACCTCCCTCAACCACCACCTGAAACCCACTGGCAGGAGAACATAAAGTTCAGTTTATGACCAATTTGCTTCAAGTTTTCTTTAATTTATGTTTTCATTTTCAAAACAAAATTGCTGCAGATCCCTCATCCTTCCATCATTTCTCTGGAAGAGAGTGAGCAGACTCACTCGACGGATGGGGGCAAATCACTCCTCCTCCAGAAGTTGTTTTGTCATCTTTGGTGTCCCTCTGCCTTATGAATTCACTTGTGGAAGGATCAGGAGGACACAGATTTAAAACGGTGACATGAGGAAAAAGTGACATGAGGAAAAGTCAATGTCTCACAGTGGGATATTTAGAGCTTGAAATGTGCTGCCAGAGAGTGTGGTGGAGTCAAGGCCCATTGATGCATTCAATAGACAAAGTTAAAAATCACACAACACCAGGTGATAGTCCAACAGGTTTATTTGGAAGCACTAGCTGTCGGAGCGCTTCTCCTGCATCAGGTGGTTGTGGAGCAGGACCTTAAGACACAGAATTTATAGCAAAAGGTTACAGCAAAATCTTTATAGCAAAACCTTTTACTATAAATTATGTGTCTTATGATCCTGCTCCACAACCCCCTGATGAAGAAACAGTGCTCCGAAAGCTAATGCTTCCAAATAAACCTGTTGGATTATAACCTGGTGTTGTGTGATTTTTAACTTTGTACACCCCAGTCCAACACCGGCTCCTCCACACCATGACTACCTTCAATACACAACTTAATGTTATCTCATTAGTTATTTGCATCAGAGAAGAGAGGAGAATGGCACAGGGTGAAGTTCTAAGTCGGAGGGCAGGCACAGATAATGGGCTGAATGGCCTGCGTTGGCAGCAGCTTGACATTAACTAACATAAAGAGAAGCTTGCACCAGTTGGGGGCTCATCGCACTTCTCAGAGATCCCTCACAGAGCACCAAACGCCTCTGAAATCCAAACAAATTCAAACAGTTACTTTTGGCAAGGTATGAGGCCATCAGTCAGTTTATCTGTTTTTTGTCAGTATTAATTAAAGAGTGTCAGGGGATTCACTGGGTAAGCAGACAGGGCCTGGATTTAGAAATGACTCAGGAACAATGCTGTAGATCCACTGAGTACAGTGGCATAGGGGTGTACTGATACAGTTCTCTGGAGGGGAGGAGTCATCAGCAAAGTGCCAAAAGGCACATTGTCCCCAAAAATGTAAATCGGCAACAGCAGCGTGGCAACTGGTATTGTGTGAAACTTTGGTCTCCTTATCTCAAGAAGGAGGTTCTGCTTATGGAAGGTGTGCAACAAAAGGTTTACCAGTCTTGGGATGACAGGACTGATGTATGAGCAGTGACTGGATCAGTTAGGACACAGGAAACAGAGAATCAGGAGTAGCCCATCCAACCCCTCAAGCCAGGTCCACCATTCAATGAGATCATGGCTAATCTGTGGCCCACCTGCCTTTGGCCCATATCCCTTAATACCTTTGCTTAACAGAAGCTTATCTATCTCAGATTTAAAACCAATGACTAATCCTGCATCGGTTGCCATTTGTGGAGAGAGAGTTCTGAACACCTACAACCCTTTGTGTGGAAAATTGCTTCCTAAAATCTCGCCTGAATGGTCTGGCATAAAATGGCGTTGGTTCTAAAGTCTCTGACCAGTAGAAATAATTTATCTTTATCCACGCTCTATTTTTCTGTTAATATCTTGAAAACTTCGATCAGATCACCCTTTATTCTTCTAAATTCGAGATACAACAGGTCTCATCTTTCCTCATAACTTAACCTCATTCTTATAAACATACTTCGTAGTCCTTCCTAAGGTGTGGTGCCCACATCTGCTCACAGTACTCCAAGTGGGGTCTAACCAGGGTTTGGTATAACTGCAACATAACATCTGCATCCTTATACTCCAGACCTCTCGTTATAAAGACCAGCATTCCTTTAGCTTTCTTGAGTATGTTTCACGCCTGTTCATGATATTCCAAAGATCTATGCAGCTGAACCCCCAAGTCTTTTTGGATATCCACTGTATTTTAAATCTCTCTTCTCAATTTAAAAATGAGCCCAGCGGTCGTGGAGGGAGCGGCCATGTGGCTGGTGGCATCTGAGCAGTTCTCCTGCTTCTCCGTTGCTTGCCTGACCTGCTGTGCTTTTCCAGCACCACACTTTCAACTCTGAACTCCAGCATCTGCAGTCCTCAACTTTTCTGCTTAAAAATGTACCCCCTAGTCTTGGAAACCCCCCACCCTAGGGAAAAGACAACTACCATTAACCCTATCTATATTTTACATTATTTTAAAAACCTCTGAAAGGTCACCCCTCAACCTCCTACACTCCACTGAAAAAAGTCTCAAACTATCCAGCCTTTCTTTACAACCCAGCAACATCCTGTCACCAAATCTCTTTAGTTTAATAGTATCCTTCCTCTTACTGGGTGACCAAAACTGGACACAGTACTCCAGAAGACATCTCACCAATGTCCTGTACAACAAACTCAATGTGACTTCCCAACAACTATACTCAAAGGACTGAGCAATGAAGGCAAATGTTCAAAATGCCTTTTTAGCCACCCTGTCTACCTGTGATGCTAAAATTATGTATCTGAACCCCTAGGTCGCTCAGTTCTACAACTTTACCCAAGGCGTTACCATTAATTGTGTAAGTCCTACTACCCCATTTTGTACCAATATGCAATACCTCACATTCATCCAGATTGAACTCCATCTGCCATTTTTCAGTCCATTGACCCATTTGATCAAGATCCCTTTGAAATCTTTGAAAATCTTCTGCATTCTCTACTGTTTCCTCAATGTGGGTGTCACCTGCAAACTTACTAACCATGTCTTCTACATTCTCTTCCAAATAATTTACATCAATGACAAAGAAAAGAGGACCCAGAAACGATCCGTGTGGCACACCACTGGTCACAGGCTTCCAGTCTGAAAAGCAACCTTCCACCACCGCTCTCTGTCACCTGCCATTAAGCCAGTAATGTATCCAATCGGCAAGTTCACCCCGAATCTCTCTTCAAAAATATTCAATGAGGTTTTCCAGGCATGATTTGCTTGTCATGAATGCATGTCGGCTCTCCCTGATGAGCTGAAAACTTTCAAGATGTTAATTTTCCCATCCTTGAATATGGACAATAACTTTCCCACCAGCTATACTGGAGTTATTGGTCTGAAGTTCCCCTGTTTTCTTCTTTGGCCCTTCCTGCATTAGAGAAGTGACATGTGTAATGGATTTAGGGGACTCTCACTGAAACATATAAGATTCTAACAGGATAAATGTAGGAAGAATATTCCCAATGATCAGAACCAGGGGTGACAGTCTAAGGATATGGGGTAGGTCATTTAGGACTGAGATTAGGAGAGATTTCTGCACCCAGAGGGTGGGGAGCCTGTGGAATTCTCTGCCACGGAAAGCAGTTGAGGCCAAAATATTAAATGTTTTCAAAAAGGAGTTAGATAACGTTTGTAGGGCGAAAGGGTTCAAAGGGTTTTGGGAGAAAGCAGGAACAGGTTTAAATGATCAGCTGCGATCATGCTTGATGGGGTAGCAGGGTGATTCACCTGCTCCTGTTCCCTATTCCTATTTTCTAAGCTTTGGTGTTCCTATTGCATTCTGTGTTTTACTGTAACGAAGGAATTGGAGGCAAATGCACACGCATGATGCATGAAGCTTGCACTGTTCAGTAAATAGGCATCACACAGCTGCAACATTTCTGAATAACGGAGCAAAGGCTGAATTAAACTTGTTTTTTTACCTTCCTTAATGAGGCCATATTTGTATGCACTGTAATTTTAAATCTCATGCGCAATACTGTTATAATTATGTTCCTTTGTAACTCTTTCTTTCGCATAGAACAGGTTATTGAGGCATTCAAGAGGATATTGAATGATTTTTTTGGATAGAAATGGTGTGCAGGAATACGAAGAAAAGGGAGGAGATAAGCTCCAGGGGATAGAACCAGTACAGGCACGTTGGGCCAAATGGCCTCCTTCTGTGCTGTAACAATTTGCTGATTCTGTGATTATTTCTAAAAGTAAAGGTTCAGGGACAAAAGAAAAAAATACTTCGTGTTCACATTGTCCTGTTTCTCTCAACCACCTGCATCGCTGAGTCCTTAAATTAAAATCTTAGGTTAACCTGTGCCATATTTTGAAAAACAAGCAGAAATGAGTCAAAGGATATAAAGAGCAGGGGTATGCAGTTAATATCTGCAGTTCTGCTTCATACCAATGAGGGTGAGAGATCACATGTTGGAGGTCCTGGATGGAGGCAAGGTCCATCAGTGAGCAAGTCACTCAGGGATTATAGTCGTACACCTTTCTCTAGCTTGTTCACACACATACAATAATTTTAACAAGTGTTGTGCATTTGAATCCCTGGCCTGGATTGTCATGAAGGAAAGGCATTGACAAATACTGGGGTCAATGCACTGATATGTTCATGTGGATTTGTAATCACCAGACCTGCAGGAGAGACTGCCAATGTGTGCCGCACTACAAGCTATGAAATAAGTTTGCATTAATATTTATTTTTGTTTTTAATGAGACCTATTACAAGCACAACAGGCATTTTTAGTACACATTCCTCACTGTGCAACAGAGAGCAGCATAGGAATGTTAAACTGCCTGACTCTTTGTCATTTGTAAACTGCACTCCCGTTGACAAAAAAGTGAAGGATAAAGTATTACATATCCGTTTCACCACAGACTGAAGGAATTGCTTTGAATTTGTTACCATCTGGAGAATGTTAACACCTTCCAATTAATCAATGCTTGAGCACATTCATGGGATGTGGCTATTGGTGGCAGGGTCAGTATTTCCTGTTCCTGATTCTATTGTGGGATGTGGGTATTGCTGGCAGGGTCAGCATTTCCTGTTTTTGATTCTATCACGTGATGTGTGTATTGCTGGCAAAGCAAGCATTTGTTACCCATCATGAATTGGTCAGCATGACTTTCTGGGGCCATTTCAGAGGATGGTCGAGAGTTAACCACGTTGTATTAATATCTAACATTATTACAACCAAGCAAAACTGATTAGAATATTTCGGTCTTGCTTTTGACCGATGCAGATTCAATGGGCCGAAGGGTCTTTTTCTGTGTTGTAGACCTCTATGGCCCGAGGACAGTGTAGTGATTGGAACAAGGTTGACCAGACGGATCTCGTGGAGTATGGGTTCCCCGAGTGGCCTGGGTTAACAGTCTCCAATCAGGGAGCCCTGGCTGACAGGTATAAGCAGGAATCTCCAACAGGTCAAGGCAGCGGGCCGTGGAGGGGGTCGTTAGGGCCGACTGCCTGCCCCTCTTCTGTGGTTATGTTAGAGCCCGGGTGTCCTTGGAGAAGGAGCACGCGGTGTCCACCAACACCCTGGAGTTGTTCAGGGAGAGGTGGGCGCCGCGGGGAGTGGAGTGCATCATTTCTCCCTCCAACTCTATTTTGATTTAGTCCCTACCCTCCCCTTCACTGTTTGATCACACAGCACTGCCCTTTGATGTGAAGGGCAGTGCTTGTCACTGGCCACTCGGGTGTTTTCCTATCTTCCTGGTGGTGGAAATTGAATAAAGAGTTGTGCACTTTGTGTCTTTCACTGTGTCTCACACGTATATACACACACACCATCTGTGCTGGGGAAAAAAAAAAATAAAATAATCAGGAATCTCAGGGATTCTCCTCACTCTAGTAACTGGCTCTGAACTAGCTGGTCAGAGTCCATGTACTGTGTACGTGTAAATAAAGGGTGACTTGGTGACAGGATACCAGTCTCTGTACAGTGA
Source organism: Chiloscyllium plagiosum (assembly GCF_037043375.1). Classification (NCBI taxonomy): domain Eukaryota; kingdom Metazoa; phylum Chordata; class Chondrichthyes; order Orectolobiformes; family Hemiscylliidae; genus Chiloscyllium; species Chiloscyllium plagiosum. The sequence continues at coordinate 17,012,017 of NW_028270146.1, forward strand.
TTTCAGACACTAATATCTGGAACGAGTTGATTGCTTTATAAGGAAAGGTCAGACAGGCTAGGCGTGTATCCTCTGGAGTTTAGAAAAGTCAGAGGTAACTTAATTGAAACATATAAGATCCTGAGAGGACTTAACCAATTGGATGTGGAAAAGATGTTTCCTCTTGTGTAAGAATCTAGAACAGGGAGTTAAAGTTTAAAAATAAGGGGTGCATAATTTGAACAGAGATGAGGAAACATTTTTTTCTTCTCTCAGAGGGTTATGAGTCTTTGGAATTCCTCAAAAAGTAGTAGATACAGAATCTTTAAATATTTTTAAGGCAGGGGTAGATAGATTCTAGATTACCAAGGGAATGAAAGATATTGGGATATACAGCGATGCAGAATTGAGGTTAAAATAAGATCGACCATGATCTGATTGAATGGCAGAGCAGATTCAATGGGTCAAATGACTTTGTCTTGTACTTACATATGTATATTGCTGCTGTCTGGAGGCACATGTAGGCCAGACCAGGCAGGTCTTCTTCATAGAGTCATAAATATACAGCACAGAAACAGACCATTTGGTCCAACCCAACCAGATATCCCAACCTCATCTAGTCCCATTTGCCAGCACTTGGCCCATATCCTTCTAAACCCTTCCTATTCACATACCCATCCAGATGTCTTTTAAATGTTGCAATTGTACCAGCCTCCACCACTTCCCCTGACAGCTCATTCCATACATGCACCACCCTCTGTGTGAAAAAGCTGCCTCTTAGGTCCCTTCTATATCTTTCCCCTCTCACCCTAAACCTATTCCCTCTAGTTCTGAAGTCTTCCACCCCAGGGGAAAGCCCTTGTCTATTTACCCTATCCATGCCCTGCATGATTTTATCAACCTCTATAAGGTCATTCCTCAGCCTCCAACGCTCCAGGGAAAACAGTTCCAGCTTATTCAGCCTCTCCCTATAGCTCAATAAAAGGAATTAATTAACCTTTTTTTAATGACAATTGATCGTTCTCATGGTTACTGTTACCGAGACTATGTTTTAACTCAGTGAAAGTGAGGACTGCAGATGCTGGAGATTAGAGTCAAGAGTGTGGTGCTGGAAAAGTACAGCAGAGCAGAAGAGAATTGACATTTTGGCCAAAGGCCCTTCATCATTCCTGATGAAGGGCTTTTGCCCGAAACATCGATTCTCCTGCTCCTTGGATGCTGCCTGACCTGCTGTGCTTTTCCAGCACCACACTCTTGATTTTAATTACTTGAAGTTAAACCCTAACAGCTGACATTCCGAGATTTGAACCACATCCTCCCAGGCCTCTGAAGTACTAGTACCAATGACATTTGCCGCTACAGCACCATCTCATCTCGTTGTGTTTAAGTACTTATTGTCCACCTTTGATGACCCTGAGAAGCTGGGGACACAACTGTGTTGACACTTTGCTGAAAGCTAGAGAAACCTGCTCCGACCCACCACTATTTACAACCCGCCAACGTCAATCAATCCAACATTCAGGCTTTTCTCTATTCATTGTTGGAGCCATGACATGCCAGTGGTACCCTTGAGTATCTCAGCAAATGCCTACCGTTCACACATAAACGAGCATCACAAGGACTCATTGTCCTGTCAATTGCAGAAGCATTGCAGTCAATTGCCACTCAACTTTCACCCTTTCGGGTACGGGTTCCTGGATAATGATCTGGAGCTGGAGCATGGCTTTATTCATTGTCCTAGGATCAAGAGATTAATTGCAGAGCTCTCTTAGAGCTGTCAGAAGCTGACTGAGTTTAAATTGCATAGGCTGGATTTTGGAGCATTTCCTTTCCTCTGAGAGAAAATAAGCAAACAACTCTGGCCTCAGCAAGGATTTGACACAATGCTTCTGAATCTGCAAACCCAGGAAAGGTAAGTGACCATTAATTCTAATCAAGTCGAGTGTAGCACAAAATTCACAGGCTTTAGAAATAGCTAGGCTGGTGAAGTACAACAGAATGCATCAAATAATGTCTCTCAGCTTTTATATAATGTTGGCTTTCTAAGACATGATCATGATATCACATCATAGCCTATGACCTATTTGTGTAAAGATCCTGGTTTTCATTTTACTGAGGCCACTTACAAAATGATACACTTGAGGGAAATGTGCAACAGATTGGAACCAAATTACACCATGCTAGCCCAGACACAATGGTGACTGGGATTGTACATATGTAGGTACATGGAGCTGTAGTGAACATCTATATCAGTCCTTCAATATCACTGTTTAGTTCTTTTGTTACAGGAGCCAACGTAAGTATTATTTTATCAGCTACACTTTCCCTTCTGAAGGTAAAAACCCACTGCACCACAGCAGACCACAACAGCAGAACAGATCAGAGTACAGGAGAAATTCAGAGTTGCAGTAATTTCTTTTTGCTCCAGAAATTTATTCTAAAGCATCAGCTATTAATGTAAAGTGTTACAAATTCAACTCAAGAGAACATAATTATGACAGCAGAAGAACGTCAGATTTTAAATTGCAGTGTCGACAAATATGGTTTCATTAGGCAAAAAGTTTGATTCAGCTGCAGCTCACTTCCTTAGACATGATGCAGCTGTATTCTGTCCTATTGTTGAATGACGCCAGTCTCTTGCAGATTAAAACAGGATGTGCTTCTGCCTCCTAACTCCTGCAACCCTGAATGAAACAGTAAACGGTAGGGAAATCGTGCTGTGGCAATGTCACCAGACCACCAGTCCAAGACCAATGCACCGGGGGTATATGTTCAATTCAGGTGGAAACTGGTGGGTAGATTCAGTTAACAAATCTCATACATTATAAAGCTTGCTTCAGTAATTGTGCAGTGATTGTGTTTTTATCCAGGTGGTGGTGCAATGGCGGTAACTCTAAATCTGGGCTGAAGGATCTGGGTTCAAACCCTACCTGTTCTGGAAAAATGTGTTTGAAAAGGTTGGTTTCAAAGAAAGACAGCAGAGTTCTGACTTCGCAGGGATCGTTCCCTCCGGGACACCACAGTCCATTCCACAACCATCAACACCAACCCCCCTTTCACACGGCACCTTCCTATGTAAGGTGCAAACCTTCACCTCCTCCATGCTCACCATCCAAGGGCCTGAACAGTCTTTCCAGGTGAAGCAGCATTTCACCTGTTCCTCCTCGAATCCTGCAACCAGAGCGGCCGACTCTACATTGGAGAAACCAAACGCAGAATGGGTGGCCGCTTTGCAGAACACCTCAAGTCTGTGTGCAAGCAGGGCCAGACCTTCTTGTATATGGTTATTTCCACACAGTGTCCTGCTCACATACCCACGTGTCTGTCCTTGGCATGCTGCAATATTCCTGTGAAACACAGCGCTAACTGGAAGAACAACATCTCATCTTCAGACTAGGCACTTTCCAACCTTCTGGGCTCAATATTGAGTTCAACATCTTCAAACTGTGAATCCATTCCTTCCCTTTCTTTCAGCTTTGCTTGTTACATTCACCAGGCAAAAGTGAGGATTGCAGATGCTGGAAACCAGAGTTTAGATCAGAGCGCTGCTGGAAAAGCACAACAGGTCAGGCAGCATCCGAGGAGCAGGAAAATCGACGTTTCGGGCAAAAACCCTTCATCAGGAATAGAGGTTACATTCACTGTCACCATGTCCTCTTTCGTCTTCCCCCACCCCACTGGGACTGTCTACTCTTCCCATTCTAGAGTAGACAGGCAGGAGGCTGGAAGAAAACAGCAAGCCAGGTAGCATCAGGGGGTGAAGTCAATGTTTTGGATGTAACCCCTCTTCAGGCTAGTCTGGCAGTTAGACACACCATTCTTCTGCCATTCTCACATTCCCATCACCTAATCTGAACTATCAACATCCTTTCTCCCTTTTCAGAGGTGGTTCTGATTAGGTTCCCTACAGCGCGGAAACAGACCCTTCGGCCCAACTAGTCCACACCGACCCTCCGAAGTGTAAACCACCCAGACCCATTCACCTACTCTCTACTAATGCACCTATCACTATGAGCAATTTAGCATGACCAATTCACCTGACCTGCACATCTTTGGACCGTGGGAGGAAACCGGAGCACCTGAAGGAAACCCACGCAGACACGGGAAGAATGTGCAAACTCCACGCACACAGTTGCCCAAGGCTGGAATTGACCCCGGGTCCCTGGCACTGCGAGGCAACAGTGCTAACCACTGTGCTGCCCCACCCTCAGCACTTGACCCCCCCCAACCCCAACCCCTCATTATTGCACAAATGCTGTCCCCTCCACACTTCATCAGTTCTGAACACATCATCTACAGCTAGCTCTCTCTGCACAGATGCTGCCTGACTCACTGTGATCGTTAGCATTTTCCTTTTCATTAGTAAAGTTCTTTCCCAGCAGGATGTGAGCATCTGAGTGGGGTAAGGACACAGAAGGGAAAGGTTGAAGTTAAAGTTTGTTCTGAATTACAGATTTACAACAAAATAAATTTGTAAATCACTGATAGCTTTTTCTCACCTGTTTCAATGTATGGAAATCAGTGTGTGAAACAGTAGGGTCAGTAATGCAGAGGATGTAAACTCAATAATCAAATAAAGAAATGAAGAATACTGGAAACTCTTCCTTTTTCTTATGCAGCAAATTGTTGTGATCTGGAATACCCTGGCTGGAAGGATAGTGGAAACAAGTTCAATTGTAGTTTGCAGGAGAGAACTAAATATAAACATGAAGAGAGTAACAAATACAGAGGAACCTCGATAATCCGGCAGTCGATTAACCGAATTTCGGATTATCCGAACAAGATCGCAAGGTCCTGATGCGTGGCTAACTATGTTGCCCAGCATTGATTATCCGGCATTCAATTAACCAAGCAAAATACTCCTGGACTGTCTCCTGTGGAGAATCGAGGTTCCTCTGTATAATCACTGGCTACGCAGGAGGGAGAGAGAAGTGGAACTAATTGCATGTGTATCCATGAGAGTCTGATTGGCCTCCGAAAGCTACACAATTCTATGATTCTGTAAGAAAGACTTGTAAATGTCCTATTTTTGTGGTAAAACAGGGGAGATTTTTGTTGGATCAATTGAGGATTTTCAAGGATATGGAAGATTTTGAGAATTATGCAAAAAAATGAAAGCTTGCTGGCTAATACATAACATTCAGGATTAGCCCGGATTATCATTAGAAGCAGCAAAGAGATTTTTTTATTTTAAAAAATGGTCATTAATGCATGTAATACCTTCCCACAAGCAACTCTTAAGGGAAAGACTGTCAAAGATTATAACAAAATTTAAAATTGTATTTGACATACACAAAAAGATACATTGCAAAGGGCAGCTAAATTGGATTAGAATAGATAGCACAGATAAAGAGTTAATGCTAGTGATGAGGCTGAATGGTCCCGTCGTGTGTTCTGATCTCTGTAATTCTACCATTGTTTCTGGTGAACTAGGTAACAAACAGGTCTTCACATCTGGTTTGTTAAACCTACTGCTTCTACAAGCAGATCCAACACTCTCGGTGACAAAAGTAATTGACAATTCCTTTGCCAAATGCCAAAGGAAGAACGCTGCTGAGTGCAGAGATGTCCAACGCGCCACTTCCTCAATAAGACATGAAACAGAGGTTTTTTCACAAGCTAAAATTTCTGTCTGAGATCAGTTGCAGTGTCCCAGTGAAGTCTAATGCAAGCTGCAGCAATAGTACCTCATTTTCCAACACTGAGTTCAAGAACTTCAGATCAGAACCTATTTTGCATCGATATCTCTCCTTTACTTTCATTATAAATCCCTTTGTCTTTTGCTCTGGACACCCTTACCATCTAGATTACGGTGGTGCTTGAAAAACACAGCAGGTCAGGCAGCATCCAAGGAGCAGGAAAATCCTGATTCCTGATGAAGGGCCTTTGCCCGAAGTGTCGATTTTCCTGCTCCTCGGACGCTGCCTGACCTGCTGCGTTTTTCCAGCACCACTCTAATCTTGACTCTTATCTCCAGCATCTATTCCACTTGCTCCACCTTCCCCTCCCCATTATTTTCCAGGCCCCTTCACTTCTTAAGAAAATTTATTGGACTCAAAACATTAACTCTGCTTCTCTCCTCACAGGTGCTGGCAGACCTGCTGAGTTTCTCCAGCACTTTCTGATTTTAAACAGAGGCTCCCGTTCTGAAGGACATGTGGGAAAAAAAAGTCCTATGGCACAAGTAAAGCCCTCCCTCAAGTTGTCCCCAGTGTCCTAGCCGGTATTTAAGCCTCATTACAAAATATAAAGAGGATCTAGACATGGCTGGTTGGTGTGGTTTGCTGTGTACAAATCGCTGTTTTATGACCTACATGGCAATTGTGACTACTCTTCCAAATGACTCTATTGACTAGGAGAAAGTGAGGACTGTAGATGCTGGAGATCAGAGTCAAAAGATGTGGCGCTGCAAAAGCACAGCAGGTCAGGCAGCAACCAAGTAGCAGGGGAGTCACTGTTTCGAAAATAAGCTCTTCATCAGAAGTGACGAGATTATGCTCGAAACATCGACTCTCCTGCTCCTGGGATGCTGCCTGACTGGCTGCACTTTTTCAGTGCCACACCTTTTGACTGAAAATGGGGGGAAGGGAAAGTGAAAGCGACAGGGAGTATGGAGTTAAATGGAAAGATAAGCAGCAGGATAGCATGTGTGCAGGCGGATTTAACCTTGAGGCAGACTGGGAGTGCAGCAAAAAGGAAGGATAACTTAGGACATCTTATGACTTCCAATATCTCTAATGATAAGAAAGTTAGCATTAAGACACTTTACCTGAATGCTCGTAGCATTCGTAACAAAGCAGTTGAACTAACGGCACAGATCATTGTGAATGATTATGATGTGGTCGGCATCACAGAGACGTGGTTGCAGGGGGGTCAGGACTGGCAGTTAAACATTCAAGGATTTTCAACTTATCGAAAAGACAGGGAGGTGGGCAGAGGGGGCGGGGTTGCCTTGTTAGTTAAGAACAAAATTAAATCTATGGCACTGAATGACATAATGTCGGATGATGTGGAGTCTGTGTGGGTGGAATTGAGGAACCACAAAGGCAAAAAAACCATAGTGGGAGTTATGTACAGACCTGCTAACAGTGGTCAGGACCAGGGGCGCAACATGTACCGGGAAATAGAGAAGGCATGTCAGAAAGGCAAGGTCACGGTGATCATGGGAGACTTCAATATGCAGGTGGACTGGGTAAATAATGTTGCCAGTGGATCCAAAGAAAGGGAATTCATGGAGTGCTTATAGCTTGGTTTTTTGGAACAGCTTGTCATGGAGCCCACAAGGGAGCAGGCTATTCTGGACCTAGTGCTATGTAATGAACCAGACTTTATAAAAAATCTTAAAGTAAGGGAACACTTAGGAAGCAGCGATCATAATATGGTAGAGTTCAGTCTGCAGTTTGAAAGAGAGAAGGCAAAATTGGATGTAATGGTGTTACAGTTAAATAAAGGTAATTATGAGGGCATGAGAGAGGAACTGACGAAAATAGACTGGAAGCAGAGCCTAGCGGGGAAGACAGTAGAGCAAAAATGGCAGGAGTTTGTGGGTATAATTGAGGACACTGTACAGAGGTTCATCCCCAAGAAAAGAAAGATTATCCGGGGAGGGATTAGACAGCAATGGCTGACAAAGGAAGTCAGGAAATGAATTAAAGAAAAAGAGAGATCCTATAAAGTGGCCAAGAGCACTGGGAAATCAGAAGATTGGGAAGGCTACAAAAACAAACAGAGGATAACAAAGAGAGAAATAAGGAAGGAGAGGATCAAATATGAAGGTAGGCTAGCCAGTAATATTAGAAATGACAGTAAAAGTTTCTTTCAATACATAAGTAACAAACGACAGGCAAAAGTAGACATTGGGCCACTTCAAACTGATGCTGGAAGCCTAGTGATGGGAAATAAGGAAATAGCAGGAGAACTTAACAAGTACTTTGCATCAGTCTTCACAGTAGAAGACATGAGTAATATCCCAACAATTAAAGGGAGTCAGGGGGCTGAGTTGAGTATGGTTGCCATTACAAAAGAGAAAATGCTAGAACAGCTAAAAGGTCTTAAAATTGATAAATCTCCTGGCTCCAATGGGCTACATCCTAGAGTTCTGAGAGAGGTGGCTGAGGAAATAGCAGAGGCATTGGTTGAGATCTTTCAAAAATCACTGGAGTCAGGGAAAGTCCCGGATGATTGGAAGATCGCTGTTGTAACCCCCTTGTTCAAGAAAGGATCAAGACAAAAGATGGAAAATTATAGGCCAATTAGCATAACCTCGGTTGTTGGTAAAATTCTAGAATCCATCATTAAGGATGAGGTTTCTAAATTCTTGGAAGAGCAGGGTCGGATTAGAACAAGTCAACATGGATTTAGTAAGGGGAGGTCATGCCTGACAAACCTGTTGGAGTTCTTTGAAGAGGTGACAAGTAGGTTAGACCGGGGAAACCCAGTGGATGTGGTCTATCTAGACTTCCAAAAGGCCTTTGATAAGGTGCCACATGGGAGGCTGCTGAGCAAGGTGAGGGCCCATGGTGTTCAAGGTGAGCTACTGGTATGGATTGAGGATTGGCTGTCTGACAGAAGGCAGAGAGTTGGGATAAAAGGTTCTTTTTCGGAATGGCAGCTGGCGACAAGCGGTGTCCCGCAGGGTTCAGTGTTGGGGCCGCAGCTGTTCACATTATATATTAATGATCTGGATGAAGGGACTGGGGGCATTCTAGCGAAGTTTGCCGATGATACGAAGTTAGGTGGACAGGCAGGTAGTACTGAGGAAGTGGGGAGGCTGCAGAAGGATCTAGACAGTTTGGAGGAGTGGTCCAGGAAATGGCTGATGGAATTCAGTGTGAGCAAATGTGAGGTCTTGCACTTTGGAAAAAAGAATACAAGCATGGACGACTTTCTAAACGGTGAGAAAATTCATAAAGCCAAAGTACAAAGGGATTTGGGAGTGCTAGTCGAAGATTTTCTAAAGGTAAACATGCAGGTTGAGTCCGTGATTAAGCAAGCAAATGCAATGTTGTCATTTATCTCAAGAGGGTTGGAATATAAAAGCACCGTTGTGCTACTGAGACTTTATAAAGCTCTGGTTAGGCCCCATTTGGAGTACTGTGTCCAGTTTTGGTCCCCACACCTCAGGAAGAACATACTGGCACTGGAGCGTGTCCAGCGGAGATTCACACGGATGATCCCTGGAATGGTAGATCTAACATACGAGGAACGGCTGAGGATCCTGGGATTGTATTCATTGGAGTTTAGAAGATTAAGGGAGATCTAATAGAAACTTACAAGATAATACATGGCTTGGAGAGGGTGGACGCTAGAAAATTATTTCCGTTAGGCGAGGAGACTAGGACCCGTGGACACAGCCTTAGAATTAGAGGGGGTAAATTCAGAACAGAAATGCGGAGATATTTCTTCAGCTAGAGAGTGGTGGGCCTGTGGAATTCATTGCCACAGAGTGCAGTGGAGGCTGGGACGCTAAATGTCTTCAAGGCAGAGATTGATGAATTCTTGATGTCTCAAGGAACTAAGGGCTACGGGGAGAATGCGAGTAAGTGGAGTTGAAATGCCCATCAGCCATGATTGAATGGCGGAGTGGACTCGATGGGCCGAATGGCCTTACTTCCGCTCCTATGTCTTCTGGTCTTATGGTCTTATATTGGTTCTTAAGGGGTTTTGGGCCAACCTGAGGTAGTGAAAGGTGCTACAGAAATGTAATTTCAACCAACAAACATGCAAATTAGGAGCGGGGTAGGCCACTTCCCCCTTAGCCTTCTGTGCCATCAGTAAAATCATTGATGATTTGATGACTCCATATTCTCACCAAACCATGATGAGCTTTAACCCCCAGAATCTCAGAATTGTTACAATGCCATTCGGCCCATTGTGCCTGCACTGGCTCTTCAAAAGAGCATCATTATCTTTTGTTAATCTCTTGCCTTTCCCCCATAGCCTCGCATAATATTTCCAGATAAATAATCATCAATGTCAAAAAGTGTGGCACTGGAAAAGCACAGCATCTGAGGACCAGGAGAGTCGGTGTTTCGGCTATAAATCCTTCATCAAAAAGCAGGGATCCCACAACCGAATTTTGGGGAATTCCACTATAAACCTTCCTCCAGCTGAAAAATATCCATTGACCTTGACTCTCTGTCTCCTAACCCTCAGCCGATTTTGTATCTAAGTTAACACAGTCCCTGTTATGACATGACCTCTTCGTCTCCTGTTGTGGGGCACTTTATGAAATGCCTTCTGGAAATCGACGTACACCACACCACTAGTGTTACCCTCGCCCTTATTGTTAACTCTTCAAAAAAAAAACTGTTAGTCAAACACGATTTCCCCTTTAGAAACTCATGCTGAATCTTTCAAATCAACCCCCCTTTCTCCACGTGTCTGTTAATTCTATTCCGAATTCTATGTGACGACTAGTTCTACTTCAGACTGTGCCTCCACTGCCATTTGAGGATGAGAGCTTCCAAGACACATGACCTTTTGAGAGCAAGTAGAAGAGGCAAGATATTTTCCATATCCAACTTGTCAAGATACCCTTCAGGATCTTGTATGTTGTTGCCTCTTAGACGTCTAAACCCATGTGGATGTAAGCCTAGTCAATCCAATCTTTCCTCATAAGACAACAAGCCCATTCTGGATTCCAGCCTATCTTTCTTTGGAGACCCAGCAAAATGTTGGGACTGCTGGACTGACTCGACAGACAGCAACATGACAGAAGTTTCTTTTTGTTGATTTGTTGGTTGTCAGTGTTAATAATAACATAAATGCATATTCATATGTATAATAAGCAAGTATTTGCATGCGGGGGAGAGTGTGGGAGGTGGAAGGATGCTAATTTTAGAACTGACACATCATTTGCAGGTGTCCTGAGCAACAAACCTGGATTTCTGCAGCCAGGCCTCCGGAGTGAAGCATTGGTGCCAAACCCAATTGTGGATTTCACACTCTGAGCTGTGTCACCACCTCCACAATCAACACGATGACAAGCAAGCTGCCGTCCCACCCATCTGGTACTTACCAGCTTTCCTGGAGTCAAAGGACAGGTTTTCCTGTCTAAATGCCTCAGTAATCCTCAATTTTCAGAATATTTCATTGCAAGGATGTGGATATTCAAGAACTATTCTTATTAACTCTCATTCGTCTAACTGCCTATCCTTCACAATTATACAGGTTCCATCCACTTGTCAGTACTGATTGGACAAAAATCACACAACACCAGGTTATAGTCCAACAGGTTTAATTGGAAGCAGTAATTTTCGGAGCACCGCTCCTTCATCAGGTGGCTGGGAAGTATAAGATTGTAAGACACAGAATTTACAGCAAAAGTTTATAGTGAGATGTAACTGAAATTATATATTGAAAAAGACCTTGATTGTTTGTTAAGTCTTTCATCTGTTAGAATGACAATGTTGGTCTCAGTTTTTTCATATGTAAATCACAAAACTTGTTTTAAAAATGGTTACATTCTCTTGTGAACTTTAACAGTTGGTGTCTGCCAGCCCAGATAATGTATTGAAGGTGTGAGTTCCCCTATGTGATACTGGCTGTGCCCCAATGATTAGATTGATTCTAATCTAAAAAAATGAATTTACAGAATCTTACAAGGATTCATGCAGTTTTTGAGCAAAGTAAAATGTAACTCTGCAAGTACAAATTCACCCCACACACTTATAGGTGTATGTGTGCATGTGGGTGCGTGTGTAGGGAGGGGAGGGGAGAGGTTGTGAGTGTCTGTGAGAGAGTGTGGGTGAGTGTGAGTATAAATGGGTATAAGTCTGTGAGAGGGTGCATGTGTGTGTGCATGTATGTGTGTGTATGTGTGCGTGTGTGTGTGTGTGTAGTGCAATGGGGTCACCTGTAGTGTGACATGAACCCAAGGTACTGGTTGAGGCCACCCCATATGGGTACTGAGCTTAGCTATCACTCTCTGCTCGGCCACTTTTCGTTGCTGCCTGTCCCGAAGTCCGCCTTGGAGGATGGTCACCCGAAGGTGCTAGGACAAGGTTGTTGTTTTAAATTCATTCATGGAATGTAGGCACACTGCCCAGGCCAGAATTTTATTGCCCATCCCTAATTGCATGGGGCAGTTAAGAGTCACATTGAGTCACATGTAATCCAGGGCAGGTAGGGATCATAGCTTATTTGAACTAGATGGGTTTTCCCTGACAATCAATGGACTCATGGACATCATGAGAATCTTACTTTGTTTTATATTTCATTCAAATTCTGCATGGCGGGATTCGAACTGGAGTCTCTGGGTTAACAGTTTAGCGAAACTATCACAAAGCTGTCAACTCCCCCCAATAGATGTTGAGCGAATTTTGTTGCTAAACTGAGTCTTAACCTCAGCCTCAAAAATAAAAGATATCTCTTAGAATGTTAGTCTAGATTGGCTCCCTTCTGTTCCTTCCCTTGGATAAATCTGCACAAGGAATATTAGAATGTTGGAATTGAGGTACAGCAAGAAGGCAAAGTTTATTTTTTAATTCTTTCATGGGACAGGAGTATTGGTGGCTGAGCCAATATTTATTGCCCACTGCCCTTGAGGTGGTGGAGGGTGAGCTGTCTTCTTGAATCGCTCTGTCCACATCTGTGTGTGGACCCATAATACTATGAGGGAGGGAATTCCCGGATTTTGACCCAGCGAAACTGAAGGAATGGTGATATATTTCAAAGTTAGGATGGTGAGTGGCTTGGAGCAGAACTCGCAGAAGGTGGTGTTTCCACTAACGTGCTGCCCTTATCCTTCCAGATGGAGGTGGTCATGGGTTTGGAAGGTATCTGCCAAGGATCTTTGGTGATATTTCTGCAGGGCATCTTGTAGATAGTACACACGGCTGCTACTGAGCATTTGTGGTGGAGGGAGAGTATATTTGTGGATGTGGTGCTAATAAAGCTGGATGCTTTCTCATTATTGCAACAGAACAAGTGCAAAAACAAGCAATCTTGCTCCAGATGTGCTGAGTTGTTTAGTCCACCCAAGGAGTATTGTGCACATGTTTTGTGTCCATGTCTAAGGTCTTGGAGATGGTATCACGAAGATTTATGTCATATGAGGCTAAGTAAATAGGAGCAAACATTTGGCATTGTGAAGTGTGCCGAATACAGAAGGTTCTGAAGGGGCTTGTTTGGATTGACACTGGAGGTCACCTATTCTAGGTGAGGAAATCAGAACATGGGTTGGGGAGCATGAGTTGTTAGGGGGAGTGGCACAGCCTCAGATAAAAAAGTCAATCAGAGAAGGAAAATGTTTTCACTAAGAGGATTGCGAATCTTTGAAATTTTCTACTTCAGAGGATGGTGATGCTCCATGATTTAATTATGAATAATTGGATCTCTCGGGACATAGGGAGTGGCTGGGAAAGCAGCATGCTGAATAACAGAATGGTTACATCACAGGAGTGGACAACTTGGCCTGTTGAGATCATGCTGGCTCTCCAACTCACCCAGACCCACTGACCCCCTTTTCCCTGTAGCCCAGCAATGAACATAGAACATAGAACATTACCCCGCAGTACAGGCCCTTTGGCCCTCAATGTTGCTCCAACTTTTTCACTTGAGTATGAATTATTGCTGAAGCAGAAGACCAGCCATGATGGTATTGACTGTGGGAGGCGACTCAAGGAAACATTTGGCTACTCCTGTCTCTATTTCTTATGGCTATTTTAATCAACCTGCTCAGCCATGTGACAACACACATCTGAAGCGAGAAGAACCCGGGTATCCTGGCCCAGAGTTAGGGATGCTACCACTGTACCACAAGAGCCCCTCTATTTCTTGTATGCTTATCATTGTAATTCATGTCCACAGCTGACACTTGGCTCTGTTAGGATCTGCTTTGTGTAGATTTGTTGTCACCAACCCCTCCTGTAATGTGAGTCCAAGGGGTTTACTCGTATTAAGCAGTGAAGGATGAACTATTAATGTGACTTCAGCAGAAGAGATACATACTTGAGTAACAAGAAGTGTTTATTATGAAATAGGAATTGCAAAAAAATCTGGACAATATCCATGCTAGGGCTGACAAGTGGCAAGCAAAATTCACGCCACATGAAAGGCAATCACCATCTCCAAAAAAAAACTATCTAATCAATACCAATGATGTACCATCACTGAATCTCCCACTATCAACATCCTTGTAGTTAACAATGACTCAACTGGACTAGTCATATAAATACAGCAGCTACAATATCAGGTTAGAAGTTGGGAATAAGGCTGCGAGTAATTCATCTCCTGACTCCCTGTCCATCATCTAAAAGACAGAATCGGGAATGTGATGGAACATTCCCCACTTGCCTGGATGAACGCAGCTCCAACAATGCTCAAGAAGCTTGAAACCATCCAGGTCAAAGCAGCCGACTTGATTAATGCTGCATCCACAAACATCCAAGCTCAGTAGCAGCAGTGTGTACTATCTACAAGATGTCCTGCAGAGATTCACCAAAGTTGCTCAGACAGCACCTTCCAAACCACAATCGCTTCCATCTAGAAATACAAGGGCAGCGAATACATGGGAAAACCATCACCGGCAAGTTACCACTTACCACTGACCTGAAAATATATTGGCTTTCATTCATAGTCATCAGGTAAAAGTCTTAGAACTCCCTCCCTCAGGGCATTGTGGGTCAACCTACAACAGGTGAGCTGCAACAGTTCAGGAAGCAGTTCACCACCACCTTCTCAAGGGCAATTCGGGACAGGCAATAAATTTGGCCCAGCCAGCGACACCCACATCCCATGAGTGAATAAGTATTTAAAAAAAGACAAGAGGTTACATTAGCTTAAGACTGATTAATTACATTTACCTTAGGAAATAGACAGTATCCCTGAAGAATAACTAGATCTACGTCTGATAGCTCTAGACTATAGAACTGGTGAACAATTAAGAACAAAGTGAGGAGAGCCTGCCACAGACATTATTTACACATTATTGAGTGGAACTGCTGCAGAGCTTTTGAATTAACCCTTTCAGACCTACTGTCATATGCAATGCTTATTTTCTTAGTAAGATGCTGAGATGGATTATCCACTTGATACTACTGAAAATGGTTGTAAATGCTTCTGCCTTGGTGTTTGTTCTCACTTGCTGGACTCTTACCATCATTCAAGGACAGGGGATGTTTGTGATCCCTCCTCCAGGCATTAGTTAGAGTCATACAGATGTACAGCATTGTACATCCTTCGGTCCAACCCGTCCATGCCGACCAGATATCCCAACCCAATCTAGTCCCACCTGCCAGCACCCAGCCCATATCCCTCCAAACCCTTCCTATTCACATACCCATTCAAACGCCTCTTAAATGTTGCAATTGTACCAGTCTCCACCACTTCCTCTGACAGCTCATTCCATACACATATCACCCACTGTGTGAAAAAGTTACCCCTTAGGTCTCTATTGTGGCCTTATGTTGTAGCTTCACTTTATTGCTGCGTATACCTGCAGCTGATCTTGGCACGTTCGATTATTCTTACCATTGAACTAGGGTTGACATCCTGACTTGATGGTAATGGTAGAATGGGGGATATGCCGGACTGAAAATGTGTTGCTGGAAAAGCTCAGCAGGTCAGGCAGCGTCCAAGGAGCAGGAGAATCGACGTTTCGGGCATGAGCCCTTCTTCAGGAAGGCGTTCGGGCTCATGCCCGAAATGTTGGTTCTCCTGCTCCTTGGATGCTGCAACACATTTTCAGCAACACATTTTCAGCTCTGATCTCCAGCATCTGCAGTCCTCACTTTCTCCTCGAAGATCTGCCGGACTATCAGGTTCAATGCAATTCAGAAGTTGTTGATGGCCCACAGAGTCTCACGGCTGCCCAGTTTTGAGTTGCTCAATGTTCAACGTCTGCCCATTTAGCATGGCGGCATGACCGACAGTATCCTGAGCATTCAGGTGGACCTTCATCTCCACAAGAACGGTACAGTTAGAACTCTTACCACAACGGCCACATCTGTGACAGTTCAGTGACGATGAGGTCTACAATTGTACAAAAGTATGCATTGTTCTCTAAGAGCAGTACAAGGCTATGTGGCTCTGAATGTAGGGTTCAGGTCAAGTGATGGAGTGATCTGAGTCAGACTGCTTCGATGAAGCATGAAGGAGGTGGTAAATGTGATTAATAATGATGGGAAGAATGAAGAAGACACATTGACAATGTGTCAATTAATGGAAAGGATGTGTGCCTTATTCAATGACGCTATATCTCAAGGAGATCAAACCCAGGAGTGGTTTTGTTAATCACCCAGATGACTAAGAGGACATGTACTCGTGTTAAACAACTTTGAAAACACCTATTCAACAGTGATGATGTAAACCAATTCAAACCATATCACTTTGTCACTTGCACACAACAGATTGGCCAACCAAAGGGAAATGTCAAATATTTTACACAAAGTTTGCAGATGCAAAACCAATGTAAGAGTCACACAGCACAGAATGAGGTCATTCAGACTATCCGGTCTGTTTCAGTTAAGTTTTTCAGTTAACCCCTACAGCCCAGATCTTTCTTCATTGCCCAAAATCATCCTTTCACTTGTATCTTCGACTCTCTTGCAAAGGTTACAAAGGAATCTGTTTTCAGCATCCTCAAAGGAACTACATTACGTAGTATAACAGTACATTAACAAACCTTCTTTAAATGGTCAAGAGATGACAAATTAATGGTTAATCTGTTATGCTATTTAAGATGATTAAAGGGTAAAGTCATAGAGTTGTACAGCATGGAAACAGACCCTTCGATCCATCTCGTCCATGCTGACCAGATATTCTAAAAAAATCGAAACTCTTCCGATTCATTTACCCTTCCAGATGCCTTTTAAATGTTGTAACTGTATCACCCTCCACCACTTCCTCTTTCCATACACGTCCCACCCTCAGCATGAAAAAGTTGCCTCTCATAAATCTTTCACCTTAAACATATGCCCTCTAGTTCTGGATTCCCACAGCCTGAGAGAAAGACCTTGATAATTCACTCTATCTATGCCCCTCATGATTTTATAAACCTCTGTAAGATCACCCCTCAGCCTCCGAAGCTCCAGGGAAAATAGTCCCAGCCTATTCAGCGTCTCCCTATAGCTCAAATCCTCCAACCCCAGGAACATCCTTGCAAATCTTTTCTGAACCCTTTCAAGTTCAGCACCTTCCCTATAGCAGGGAGACCAGAACTGAATGCAGTATTTCATAAGTGGTCTGACCAATGACACTCAATTCCTATACTTGATGTAAATGAAAAGGTAATCTTTCCTCTGGCTGGGGCAGCAAGTATTTCCTCCTTTACGCCCACAACATCGCAATACCAGTATTTAGTCAATTCGAATCACTCTACATGGTTGGAAGCATTGGATACTGCAAAGGTTATAGTCCCTGACCACATTCCAGCAGTAATACTGCAGACGTGTACCCCAGAGCTTGCCTCTCCCCTAGCCAAGCTCTTCCAGTGGAGCTACAACACCTATCTGACAATGTGGACAATTGTCCAGTGATGTTCTGTCTATAAAAGCGTGCATAAATCCAATCCATCAATTACTGTCCCATCAATGTGCTCATCAGTAAAGTGATTATGAGAGTTTGTCCATAGTGCTACCAGCACTTGCAAAGGAATAACCTGCTCAGTGATGCCCAGTTTGGCTTCTGAGATGAGCCAGTCGACTCCTGAATTCATTACAGCCTTCACTCAAACATGGAAAGAAGTGCTGATTTCCAGAGGGGAGGCATGACTGAGTACTCATTGTCAAGATTACATTTGACCGAGTGTGGCATCAAGGAGCCCGATCAAAACTGGAATCAATGGGAATCCGAGGAAAATTCTCTGCTGATTGAAGTCAGACCTGGCACAAAGGAGGATACATGGGGGTGTCAAAGGGCAATTATTGCAGTCCAAGATTATCTCTGCTGGAGTATTGCCCTCAGCTCAAACATATTCACCTGCATCATCTCTGAGTATACCTCAATGTAAGATCCAAATTGGGGATTGGTCATTGATCATCAGCCCGATTCACAATTTCTCAGATACTGAAGACGTCCATGAGCAACATCCAGGTTTGCACTGATAAGTGGCAAGCAACATTTGTACCACACAGATGCCTGGCAATGACCGTCTCTAACGAGAGAGAATCTAAGCATTGCCCTTTGACATTCAATGGAACGGCATCACTGAATTCCCCAATACTAACATTCTAAGGGTTAATATCAACCAGAAACTGACTGGACTTGCCAAATAAATACAGTGGCAGTAACAGCAAGCCAGTGGCGAGTGATGTTGCTGTGAGGAACTCACTTAATGACTCCCCAAAGCCTGGCCACCATATAGAAGGAATAAATTATGCAATGGAAATCCAGTTGCCTCGATGGCTGCAGCTCCAACAACACTCAAGAAGCTCAACACCATCAAGGAGAAAGTAGTTTTCTTGTCAAGCACCCATGCATCATCTTCAGTCCCACTCCCTCCACTAGTGAAACACAATGACAGCAATGTGTACCAACTACAAGATGTATTACAGTAACTCACCAAGGCACCTCCAACAGCACCTTCCAAACCCACAGCCATGACCATCTGGAAAGACAAGGGCAGCAGATACGCGAGAACATCGCCACCTGAAAGCTTCCCTCCAAGCCACATAGTATCCAAGCTTGGGAACTTATTACCATTCCTTCATTATTGCTGGATAAAGTTCCTGGAACTCTCTCCTTAATGACAGTGCAGTGTCCCTACATCAAAGGGGCTGCACCTTCTTCAAAGCAATTATGGATTGGCAATAAATGCATGATCCCTCCTCTGATGAATAACTGAGAATGATGGGCGTAGTGGTAATGTCACTGCACTAGTAATCTAGAATCCCAGGGTGACATTCTGGGAGCGTGGGTTCAAATCCTACAATGGCAAAGGGTGTAATTTGAATTCAGTAAAAATCTGGAATGACAAGCAAGTTGACTGTCCCAGAATTAGGCTTAGTGATATCCAGTTAGGGAAGAAAATCTGCCATCCCGACATAGTCTGGCCTACATGAAACTCCAGACCCACAGCACTGCAATTGACTCTTAACTGCCCTCTGAAATGACTCTCTCCAGTCAGTTCAAATGGCAGCCATGGATGGGCAATAAATACTGGCACAGCCCGTGATCCTCTGATCCCGTGAATGAATAAAAATAAAACTGGAACAAGGTTATTCGGATTAATGTCCACATTCTTTCCTCCTCCTGAAGGCAAGTAGCGACCCAGCAATTGCTTACCAAAACATTGTTGAGCTATGTGGGGTGGGGGGGAAGATGTGGGTGATTGTCAATCAACTGGAAGCTTGAGAAAGGCTGCCATGATAAAGAGAAAGCATCCCAGTTCCATTAAGATACTTTCTCTCGCAGCCTAATCAAGTGTTAGGAGTTCAAGTCCAGATATTCTTTGAGAAATATTGTCACAGACACAACCTAATCAAATACGCTTTACCAGAAGGAATCAATAAACAATGAGCCAGAAATTGAACATTAAATAGATAACAGAAGGACAAGATTTTAGAAAGATCCCCCTTCAAACACTTAGCGAGTACTGAGGAAAAGTATGAATATTTTTGCACTTGGAGTGTATTCCAAAGATCTCTGAGAGCTGGTGTCGGCCTCACAATAGAGCAGATTTAGGTACTGTTTACAGTGCAGCTGGGAATTTGCATTTGTTGAGAATTTTGCAGCAGATGCTGGTTCACATTTACATATTTTGAACAGCGGGTAAGCTGCTTTCTCTCATCCTGGTTTAGATTCAACACATTCCCAGCAGCTGGGCTCAATTTAGAAGGAGTACTTTTTCTTCATTTTTGTTTTGTCGGGGAGCGAGTTAACACTGCCTTCTGATGCCCACCAATCCAGTTCTATTCGCGAGGGTCTCAGAGACCACTCTGAGCCAGGAGGCTGTAGGAGATCACTCTGAGGCAAGAGGCTGTAGGAGATCACTCTGAGGCAAGAGGCTGTAGGAGATCACTCTGAGGCAAAGTTAAAAATCACACAACACCAGGTTATAGTCCAACAGGTTTAATTGGAATTATACTAGCTTTCGGAGCGACGCTCCTTCATCAGGTGATAGTGGAGGGCTCGATCGTAACACAGAATTTATAGCAAAAATTTACAGTGTGATGTAAATGAAAATACACATTGAAAAATTGATTGTCTGTTAAGCCTTTCATCTGTTAGAATACAGTGATAGTTTCACTTCTTTCATGTGTAAATCACAAAACCAATTTTTTAAAGTTGCATTCTCGGGTTAGCTGTTAACAATGGTGATAGCTAGACAATATGTTGAAGGTGTTAGACCCCTGTGTTCTCTGTCTATGCCATGATGTTTAGATTATCACTGTATTTACAGGAGGCTGTAGGAGATCACTCTGAGGCAAGAGGCAGTAGGAGACCACTCTGAGGCAAGAGGCTGCAGGAGACCACTCTGAGGCAAGAGGCTGTAGGAGGTCACTCTGAGCCAAGAGGCTGTAGGAGGTCACTCTGAGCCAAGAGGCTGTAGGAGGTCACTCTGAGCCAAGAGGCTGTAGGAAACCACTGTGAGGCAAGGGGCAGGAGGAGACCACTCTGAGCCAGGAGGCTGCAGGAGACCACTCTGAGGCAAGGGGCAGGAGGAGACCACTGTGAGGCAAGAGACTGTAGGAGACCACTCTGAGCCAAGAGGCTGCAGGAGACCACTCTGAGGCAAGGGGCAGGAGGAGACCACTCTGAGACAGGAGGCTGTAGGGGATCACTCTGAGGCAAGAGGCTTTAGGAGATCACTCTGAGACAGGAGGCTGTAAGAGACCACTGTGAGCCAAGAGGCTGTAGGAGATCACTCTGAAGCAAGAGGCTGTAGGAGGATCACTCTGAGCCAAGAGGCAGTAGGAAACCACTCTGAGCCAAGAGGCAGTAGGAGACCACTGTGAGGCAAGAGGCTGTAGGAGACAAGAGGCTGTAGAAGACCACTGTGAGTCAAGAGGCAGTAGGAGACCACTCTGAGGCAAGGGGCAGTAGGAGACCACTCTGAGACAAGAGGCAGTAGGAGACCACTCTGAGGCAAGGGGCAGTAGGAGACCACTCTGAGGCAAGGGGCAGTAGGAGACCACTCTGAGCCAAGAGGCAGTAGGAGACCACTGTGAGGCAAGAGGCAGTAGGAGACCACTCTGAGGCAAGGGGCAGTAGGAGACCACTGTGAGGCAAGAGGCAGTAGGAGACCACTCTGAGGCAAGGGGCAGTAGGAGACCACTGTGAGGCAAGGGGCAGTAGGAGACCACTGTGAGGCAAGAAGAATGTACACACAGAGCACCAAAATGGGAAGCTGGGAAGGGAACAACAAATGATAGGATATTATGATAAGGTGAATGAATAGCAGGTTGGACTATAACCTGGTGTTGTATTAATAAGAAAGGGAAGAGGGATAGCATTAACATGTTACAACAAACCTTATAACTTAGCTGCTAACTGGTTAGCCTGTCCCTAGTTGCCTTTGAGAAGGTGGTAGTTAGCTGATTTCTTGAACCTAACTCAAACATTCATATAAAAATAAACAAACAACTCCTAAACCAGAGAGGTCTTTCAGCACAAGGCTGTGGCCTAAGTGACATTTTCTACAATACTGGAATCTTCTGACATACTTGTAACAGATATTTTTAAAAATATGCAATAGTAATTCTAACAGAATTTAATTATATTAATTGTGTTTGAATGTGGCATGTTTGTAAGGCTTTTACATTAATCACCAATCTAAGTATCTGAAATTTATCACCCTTGACCCATTCATCTTAAACAAGCATGTTTATTGTACCAGTCGAGAGTGTGGTGCTGAAAAAGCACAGCCGGTCAGGCAGCATCCAAGGAGGAGGGGAACCGATGTTTTGGGCAAAAGCCCTTGTACCAGTTTAGTGCTTAATCATTAAGGGTATGAGAGACCCAGTCAAGAGGATTAACGAATTTAGAAAAACACTCACTTGGTATATCGTCTTTCTTTCAGAAGGACTGAAATTCCACAAAAATAGGGCAGCATCTCAGGGAGGAAATTGTAATGTTCTGTTGTTCAATTGCTCTTTGTTGGATTGCGTTTCTTTTTGACTACTCCCCTTCTCTACCTCTCCACTTTCCTGAGATGTGGTGATCTTCAGTTTAAAACACTTCCTGTATAATGCGAGCACAACCCTCTGGGGGTCCGGCATGACTACGGAGACATCACCTTTATCAATGAAGCTGGGGTGTTTGTTTATTTATTTAACAGTCACTGCCTAGGCTAGCATTTACTGCCCATCCCTAATTGCCCAGAGGGCGGTTAAGAGTCAACCACATTGCTGTGGGTCTGGAGTCACGTGTAAGCCACACCAGGTAAGGATGGCTGTTTCCTTCCTTAAATGGAGTGAACCAGATGGGTTTTCCAAACAATCGTAAGACTGTTATTTACAGGTTTTTATTGAATTCACATTCCATCATCTGCCATGGTGGAACTCGAACCCAGGTCCCCAATATACTATCTGGGTATCTGGATTAACTGTCCAGCAATAATGCCGCCAGGCCATCTCCTTCCCTTAAGCAGTTACTTAGAAACAACTAAACTTGGAGAAGAAACTGGAACACATTTTAAAATCCCTGTCACAAAATCCCTGCCTGTTTAAACACAGACACTGATGTGCCACCTGTGTAGATCTCTGAAGTACAAAACACAGCAACTGATAACAGAGATGGAGAATAGTTTAAGTTCCCCAGCCCCAGAGCCTTTCCTTCCTTCATCATATGATCCACCCGCACCATGGGATTGATGGATTCCAGGATTCAAGCCATGGGTATGAGTAATCTGCAGGCAGCTGTGATCCCAACAAGAGGAAGCGTCACCATCTCATGGTAGGTGGTTGGGTAGATTTCTAGCAGCTCACAGAGGCACGTCTATGTTTCATATGGGTGTGAGTGGAGGTGGTGAGCCCTTTCTGCAAAATACTTTACAGCAAAGAAATGCTTGCGTGATTTAGGGTTTTATCAGTAATGCCAGTGTAATGGATGCATCTTTTCATAGTCTGTTCTTCTTTTAAACTGTGGACGGAAATGAGAAAGTGCTATTTTAAAAAACAATATTTCATAGGGTGGCCACAGTTTTGAAAAGAAGTAACCTGACACCCACACCGAACATTAAGCAACAATCGTTTGAACAAGCCATAATTGTAGTTTGGGCTGTAGGCGCTTTGGAACTGCAGGTGTGTGCATTTGCAGCTTTCGCTGGCAACAAGAAGTTGATTAGTCTTTGCGCTAGTTACCAATGACAGAGTCCTTTCACATGCAAACAACAGTGCAATTGGTTCTCAGGTAACTGAACAGCTTAGAGCTAGAAACAACTAAAAGAAAAAGTTCTTCTACAGCATGGGAGCAGTCTCTCTGTTCTCTGCAGTAAAAGTTCATTGAAAAACTGAAGGAAATGAGTTTACCTTTCATGCAACTGTTCTTGTAAGATGTGACTTTTAAATGATGAGTCCACCTTGTGTCTTTTAACAACCAGTGAAAACATCTGGAGAAAAATGACTGAAGTAACATGCTGGCCAGCAGAACAATCATAAAGATCATCTCAAAAAAAGAACATGGGAATGAAGATGAGTGAACAATGTTTGTAGTTTTTCCCTTTGTCCATAATCTATTTTCACCCTGTCTGTTTATCTGTGTGTGTGTGTGCACACGCGCACATGCGCACATTAGGGAGAGCTTATAAGGGCATGAGAGTTTTAATTAGAAGCGTTATATACTGATAGCTTATGACAGCTTTCTTTTTCTGGAGCTAGATTCTATTTACTTGCAATAAACAGTAATTTTTGTTCAATACAGAAACCTGGCCTGTGCTACTATCGATCTGGACTTGAAAGTCAAGTAATTTAAGGAATTTTGCATACATTATAAAATCTTTAACTTTTATAACAACTCTGAGAATAGTGGGAATTGATTTCGAGGGTACTACCCCAGTGAGTCACAACACCTGTAAACCGAATCACGTCAAATGCCTTCAAAGATGTGCCCAAATTTTGGAGGTACCCTTTGCTTCTATTCACCATCTGGACATTTTGATTGGCATGGACCAGGTTGGACCAAAGGGCCTGTCCCTGTGCTGATAATGAAAAAAAAAATCCAGTTCAAGGGAAAAAAGTATAAATTGTGTTTAAATTGGAATCATTTTACAAATGTGTTTAGGTAGAGATAGTCTGAGAGTGAGATATGTGTACACCATCGCAGATAATAAAGCACATTTTTTTCAAGACTGGTTGAGATAGAGAACATTTGAACATTGATTTCCATTGATGTTGGTACATAAGCAACGATGGTGAGTGACAAACTCTACTATTGTTATGCTTTGCAAAGTTCTCACTCCTGCAACGGACACTCTTCAGGGTTATGATGACTTGATTATTTCAGTTTTGGGAATGTTCACATTTCCAGTTTACTACAAAAGCGTCTCCCTAGACAGGCTCATGTTCTGTATAAGCGGGGACAGAAGTCTTCTGAAGGTAAACCTTTTTGTTAAACTTGAAGACCCCACTAGAGCTCAAGGTGATGTGAACAATTACAAGGGCTGTAAGTAGCAGTACCCTTTCTTATGGAGTGAATGTGGGGAGTTGAACGGGGTACTTACATGTTTCTCACATTACACATCAATTCCACCAGTTTGTCAACCTGTTAGACAGCTATCATTTGCCATCTGTGCCAAGGTGTGAAATGACTTGAAGCAGGTCAGATTGTTGAACAAATCAATTCAAAGCATGGATGTCAAGATTAGCCACAGCATGAGGCACAAATAGCAAATGTGTCATCCTTAAGGTGGTCAACAATGAGATAAACCGAGACAAGAGTCTGCTTCCTACGATTCAAAAACCATCTGCATCATCTCATGACTCTACAGTTTTCAGAAAGATCGATAAATGATGGAGCTACCACTAACAGAGCAAAGCCAGTAACATAAAGATGTATTAATGAAATAGCACCAGGTTATCCATCTTAAATACCCACCCAGGCAAGCACCTTACTGGAAAAAATAAACAATTACATTCTATGACAGTTGTGCTTGTTCATGGAGAATTTTACATTTGTGATTGTGCAAAAGTATTTTTTTTACATAATTGAAAACAAGTCAGTACAATTTCAGGTACATTTTGAGTGTAACTTCCTGATTGCACTCAAAGCTGAAGATTGATCTTTTAGTAGTTATGTTAACATACCATAAGAAAAATTCTGTGAAATTACAATAATGGAAATGTCAGCCTGATGCTATTGTTGAGTCCGAAAGGCCTGAGGTTCTCTAATTGTATTCTGCGGCTTTTTCCCAATGTCATTTAATCTTTACCCTTTGCAATTATCTCATAAATTGCCCGTATAACAACATTGATTGTGCTTTGAAAGTAGTTCAATGTTAGTGAAGTGCTCTGGGATACTTCATCTGTAGTGGGTGTGCTATACAAATGCATGTTCTTTCCTTGTACATGTTAAATGACAGCCTGAACAGTCACTTGGAGCAACACACTCCATAACCTGCTTCTTGTCAATAAATTCCTCATAAATAAGACTGAAAAAAAAAGCAGCATGTTACCAAAGCTTTTTATCTCACATTCATCAGGACAAATGCAAGAATGCCAAATTTCAACTGATCACAACAATTTGAACAATAAGAGAAAAGGGTGCTGAATGGTTAGCAAGTTGAATCTGATGTTTTGCGTCTGCTTTAAAATTTAGACAAAATCTGGTCATTAATTGTCACTCCATAATACCTCTTTTTATGCATTAAAAAAGATGCATTGTGTGGAATTTTTTTATCCATATGTATACAATCTGTATATTTCATGAAACGAAACAAGTGTCATGGAGGCTGCCAATTTCTGCGGCATTCCCATGGCAACACCCTGACCAATCAGAGTGTACTTGCCTTGTCAGAGAACAACGATTGACATTTAACTGTTCTTGCTGCCTGATCCCGGCCAACCAGCACCCTGTATAAAGTGGTGTTTATTTTCTCAAGTCTGCTTCTTATATCCTGGACCTGATGAACTGATGATAAAAAGACTTTAACTTCCGCTCTCCATTTAGTGATGTTTAACTTCTGTACCCTCAAACAATTTATAAGCACTTCCAATAGATCATCATTTTATCTTTACTACTTTCCAAGTCTCTCATCCTGTTTCCACCTTAGTGAATCAATGCTGCATCATGTCTGTGGCCCACTACTCTCTCTGTGATGGTATGGCCAAATGTCCCAGTAATGATGCTTGTTTGAAGGGCTGGTGCAGGTGTGATGGGCTGAATAGCTTCCTTTTGTTCCTTGTTTGTACACTTGTGTATCAACTGTCATAAACTGCTCATCTGAAAGTCAGTACTAGATGAGCTGAAATGTCCTTCTATATGGGTGACACAGTGGCTCAGTAGTTAGCACAGCTGCCTCACAATACTGGGGACCCAGGTTTGATTCCAGCCTCATGCAACTGTCTGTGTGGAGTTTGTGCATTCTCCCTGTGCCTGCGTGGGTTTCCTCCAAGTGCTCTGGTTTCCTTCCACAGTCCAAAGGTGTACATGTTGGGTGGGTTGGCCATGCTAAATTGTCCAGGGATGTGCAGGTTAGGTGGATTAGCCATGGGAAATGCAGGGTTATAGAGATGGGTTGAATGGCCTCCTTCCACTCTGTGGGGATTCTTAAAGACCAGGAAGACGAAAGCTATTGTTTATGGTCATCACTCCGAACTTCACCCACTACCAAATCCATCCATCTCACTAACAACAGTTTGGGGTCAAGGCAGTCTGCTTGCAGATTTGATGTTATATTTGACCTCAAGATGAACTCCCATTCTCATATTTGTGCCACCTCCAAATCTGTTTCATTTCGACTTCCATGATTGTGCTCCGGCCTCTGCTCATCTGCTGCTGAAACTCTCAGTCAAGCCTTTACCAACTCTAGACTCGACAATTCCACATGCTGGCTGATCTCCAATATTCTACCTTCTGTGAGCACAAGGTGACCTGGACCTTTGCTGCTAATGTCTTATCTTGCAGCAATTGCCAGTCCCCTGTGCTGCCTGAACCAAGCTGGCTCCCAACCAAGCAACTCCTTGGCTTTAAAATGCTCACCCCTGTTTACAAATCCTTCTGTGACCTCATTCACACCCCAAATCTTGACAATCTTCTCCCCCAGAGGCATCTGAGATAATTGCCCTCAACTAATTCTGGCTGCAAGAGTCTCTCTGACTTTAATTGGTCCACCATTGCTGTTATTAGAAAACCATTGTTATCAGACTTATAAACATGCTCCTCAATTTCTTTTTACTCATTCCTGGGATGCGGACATCATTGGCTAGGCCAGCATTTATTGCCCATCTATAATTGCCCAGAGGATAGTTGAAAATGAACTACATTGCTGTGGGTCTGGAGTCACATGTAAGCCAGACCAAGGAAGCATGGCAGATTCCTTCTCTAAAGGAGATCAGTGAACCAGGTGGGTTTGTCCGACAAAAGATTCATGGTCATCATTGGACTCTTAATTCAAGACTTTCAACTGAATTCAAATTCTACCATGGCAGGATTCAAACCCAGGCCCCCGAACGTATCCTGGCTCTCTGGATTAACCGTCCAGCGATAATATCACGAGGCCATTGGCTCCCCTATTAGAGATGATGTTTCTCTGCACCTTCTCTGTAGGTGTAACACTATATTCTGCATTTTGTTCTATTACCCGGACATACTTCTGTAAGGTATGATTTGTCTGTATAGCATGCAAAACAACTTTTCACTGCACTTCGATACATGTGACAATAATAAATCACTTCAAATCAAACCACTGGATGCCATGTGTCCAGTGAGCCTAACCCCGAAGTCTGAAGCTCTTTCCATTTAGTTCTGCGCCTCACTATCACTTTCATCCTTTGAGTCTCTCCTTCAAATCTACCTTGGCATCTCAGCCAATATGCCTTGCTGTGTGTTTTATTAAGTTTCCTTCCATAGAGTACCTTGGGACACTTTGTTACAGTTAAGGTGCTATGAAGTTATAAGGTGTCACCAGTATTAATTCTAAACTTTTTCCAGTTCAAACATGACTGAAATGTTAACTCTGTTCAGATACCAACCCAGACACTAAATGTTTCCCAGTTGTTTCTTCTTCCGTTCACTTATGCTGCAATTTATTCCAGAATTCACATTGTTGTATGGCAGAGGATTTACAAAATGCGGTGCACAGGTTCAAGATGCTGTAAAAGCAGCTGCTATGTACATCTGAGCCCTCAGACTGGAATCCCATTTGACATGGTATTCCACATGTATTACGACATGTCTTCAATTTATCACTGCTGTGTTTGATGGGGAGTCTCTCTGGTGCACAGCTGACAACAACAGCACATTGGGATTAAGCAAGAAGTTACCTCAGTCATGTTTGACTAGCAGATTGCACTTACTCCCATTTCAGCTTGGTTATTTTTACCTGAAGACTGAGTGGGTGGAATGAATACCCTTCACCTTTTCTCATCCTACATCAACGTTGTAACCAGCAGTACAGGCTCAAGGCCATATGATTCGAGATCTATGCTTTGCTCGAAAAGGGTTTAAATTGAACATATTCCCAAACCCTCCAAAGGCTTTGTAACAGGGCAGGCAGATGCACATAATATATGCCAGAAATACGAGTTAACAACAAAAGCTTTCATTTACATAGCATTCAATGTAGTAACACTTCCCAATGCACTACTGGACCAGAGATTGACAATGAGCCATGTAAGAAATATGAGCTGGCCAAAAGTTTCATCAAAGGTGCATGTTGAAAGGGGCATCTTCAACCTGAATAGGGAGGTAGCAAAGTCATAGAGTCAGAGAGTTGGACAACGTGGAAACAGACCCTTCAATCCAACACGTTCATGCCAATCAGGCATCCTAAATTGATCTAGTCCCATTAGCCAGCACTTGGCTCATATTCCTCTCAACTCTTCCAATTCATGTACCCATCCAGATGTCTTTTAAATGTTGCAATTGTGCCAGCCTCCACGACTTCCTCTGGCAGCTCATCCCATACACGCACCACCCTCTGTGTGAAAAGATTGCCCCTTAGGTCCCTTTTATATCTTTTGCCTCTCACCCGAAACCAATGCCCTCCAGTTCTGGACTCCCTCACTTCAGAGAAAAGACTTTGTCTATTTATCCTATCCATACCCCTCATGATTTTATAAACCTCTATAAGGTCACCCCTCAGCCTCCAACGCTCCAGGGAAAACAGCCCCAGCCTGTTCAGTCTCTCCCTGTAGCTCAAACCCTTCAAACCCTGGCAACATCCTTGTAAATCTTTTCTGAACCCTTTTAAGTCGGCTGGTTGAGGGAGGAAAGCCCAACACTTAGTGCACATGCAGCGAATGAAATGGTCTCCAAGTGAGGAATGATTAAAATGGGAGATGCACAATAGACCCTGAATCAGAGGTCACAGAGATCTCAGAAGGTAGTTAGTGTGATGGGTGACTGAAATAAAGTGGGATGAAGCCATGAAATGATTGGAAATAAAGATAATGATTTAAAAATTTCAGGCTTTGCTGGACTAGAAGCTAATGTAACTGTGTGAACAGGATTTGAAATGAGTGAGGATAAGGGCAGAGTTTTGGATAAGCTCAAATTCCCATGGTGTTCAATGCTAGAAATATCAATAAATGTACAATCCCATGATGGACTGTGGATTAAGTTAAAGAGAGTTGAAAAATAGAGACCAGAAATTATGCTTGTCACATTCTGTTTCCAATCCATGTTCCGTGTTAAGATTCATTAAAAGAGAAGTCAATTGCAATTGCAATAAATAAGTTACAATAAAAAATTATGAATGGCATCATGAATTCCTACTTCACCTGTTCCTGGAAAGGTTAGAAAAGAAAGATACTGTGAACTGACATATTCAAAGGAAATACTACACTAGCTATTTCTGAAGAAGAGCCAGAAGACTTGAAATGTTTTCTCTCCACAGATGTTGTGAGATCTGCTGAGTTTCTACAGCAAATCTTGTTCAGACTTCCAACATCCGCAGGCTTTTATTTTACATATCCCTGTTTCTAACGTTTATTTAGTGTACCTCTAGGTCTACAGATCAGCAATTATTAATCACAACACAGATAGACAATAGACAATAAACAATAGGTGCAGCAGTAGGCCATTCTGCCCTTTGAGCCTGCACCACCATTCATTATGATCATGGCTGATCATCCTTAATCAGTATCCTGTTCCTGCCTTATCTCCATAACCCTTGATTCCACTATCTTTGAGAGCTCTATCCAACTCTTTCTTAAATGAATCCAGAGACTGGGCCTCCACTGCCCTCTGGGGCAGAGTATTCCACACAGCCACCACTCTCTGGGTGAAGAAGTTTCTCCTCATCTCTGTCCTAAATGGTCTACCCCGTATTTTTAAGCTGTGTCCTCTGGTTCGGCACTCACCCATCAGCGGAAACAGAGTGCCTCCAGAGTGTCCAATCCTTTAATAATCCTATATGTCTCAATCAGATCCCCTCTCAGTCTTCTAAACTCAAAGGCATACAAGCCCAGTCGCTCCAGTCTTTCAGCGTAAGGTAGTCCCGCCATTCCAGGAATTGACCACATGAACCTATGCTGCACTCCCTCAATAGCCAGAATGTCTTTTCTCAAATTTGGAGACCAGAACTGCACACGATACTCCAGGTGTGGTCTCACCAGGGCCCTGTACAGCTGCAGAAGAACCTCTTTGCTTCTATACTCAATTCCTCTTGTTATGAAGGCCAGCATGCTATTAGCCTTCTTCACTACCTGCTGTACCTGCATGCTTACCTTCATTGACTGGTGTACAAGAACACCCAGCTCTCTTTGTACTGCCCCTTTACCTAAATTGATTCCATTTAGATAGTAATCTGCCTTCCTGTTCTTGCCACCAAAGTGGATAACCATACATTTATCCACATTAAACTGCATCTGCCATGCATCTGACCACTCACCTAACTTGTCCAGGTCACCCTGTAATCTCCTAACATCCTCCTCACATTTCACCCTGCCACCCAGCTTAGTATCATCAGCAAATTTGCTAATGTTATTACTAATACCATCTTCTATATCATTAATATATATTGTAAAAAGCCGCGGTCCCAGCACTGATCCCTGCGGTACCCCAGTGGTCACTGCCTGCCATTCCGCAATGGAGCCATTTATCACTACTCTTTGTTTCCTGTCAGTCAACCAACTTTCAATCCAAGTTAGTACTTTGCCCCCAATACCATGCGCCCTAATTTTGTTCACTAACCTCCTATGTGGGACTTTATCAAAAGCTTTCTGAAAGTCCAGGTACACTTCATCTACTGGATCTCCGTAGTCCATCATCAGAGTTACATCCTCAAAAAATTCCAGAAGTTTAGTCAAGCATGATTTCCCCTTCATAAATCCATGCTGACTCTGACCTATCCTGTTACTACTATCCAGATGTGTCGTAATTTCAGCCTTTATAATTGACTCCAACATCTTTCCCACCACTGAGGTCAGACTAACTGGTCTATAATTTCCTGCTTTCTCCCGAATCTATCAAACTCTGGAAAATAATCACCAACGCATCCACAATTTCTCGAGCCACCTCCTTCAGTACCCTGTGGTGTAGACCATCAGGCCCCGGGGACTTATCAACCTTCAGACCTAACAGTCTCTCCAACACCAATTCCTGGCAAATATAAATTCCCTTAAGTTCAGGTCCTTCAGCCACTGTTACCTCAGGGAGATTGCTTGTGTCTTCCCCAGTGAACACAGATCTGAAGTACCAATTCAATTCTTCTGCCTTTTTTTTAGATTAGATTAGATTACTTACAGTATGGAAACAGGCCCTTCGGCCCAACAAGTCCACACCGACCCACCGAAGCGAACTCCACCCAGACCCATTCCCCTGTATTTACTCCTGCACCTAACCCTATGGGCAATTTAGCGTGGCCAATTCACCTAACCTGCACATTTTTGGACTGTGGGAGGAAACCGGAGCACCCGGAGGAAACCCACGCAGACACGGGGAGAATGTGCAAACTCCACACAGTCAGTCGCCTGAGGCGGGAATTGAACCCGGGTCTCTGGCGCTGTGAGGCAGCAGTGCTAACCACTGTGCCACCGTGCCGCCCATTTCTTTGTTCCCCGTAATATATTCCCCTGTTTCTGTCTTCAAGGGCCCAATTTTAGTCTTAACCATTTTTTTGCCTTTCACATACCTAAAAAAGCTTTTACTATCCTCCTTTATATTTTTGGCCAGTTTACCTTCGTACCTCATTTTCTCTCTGCGTATTTCCTTCTTAGTAATCCTCTGTTGTTTTTTAAAAGCTTCCTAGTCCTCCATTTTCCCACTAATCTTTGCTATGTTATACTTTTTCCCTTTTAACTTTATATGTTTCTTAACTTCCCTCGTCAGCCACGGCCACCCATGCCTCCTCCTAGGATCTTTCTTCCTTTTTGGATGCTAAAGTTACCTTCTCTGTGAGGAAATTCTCCATAATGTGCAATATGTAAACAACTTGTCCAGATGTAGAAGTCTTATTTATTTAATTCATACTTTACAGACTTCAATAATTTCAAATCATAACTCTGTTTCCACTTCTTTCAGACAATAAATGCTGGTAATGGCTCCTCTGCTGATTGTAGTATCCCGACAGTGTGGAAAAAGGCCCATCGAGTCCACACCGACCCTCCGAGGTGTAGCCAACCTCCCTACCCTATCCCAGTAACACCGCATTTCCCATGGCCAATCCACCGAACCTGCACATCTTTGTGGGAGGAAACCGAAGCACCTGGAGGAAACCCACACAGACACGGGGAGAATGTACAAACTCCACACGGGCAGTCACCCAAGGCTGGAATCGAACCTGGGTCCCTGGCACTGAGAGGTAGCAGTGCTAACCACGGATGCACCGTGCCATCCTTCCATATGTTCACCGTACCTCCTCCAGATCCACCTTCATTTTCTTTACTCAGGCCGTACAATGAAGGAGCAGAAGCAGGCCATTCAGCCCATCTGCTCTGCCATTCAATGAGATCATCACTAATCTGATCATCCTCAACTCCACTTCCTGCTTTTTCCCACAACTCCTGATTCCCTGACTGATTAAAAATCTCAGCTTTGACCCACCATTTATTGCACCGTCACTCTCTTTTTGCCTTACACAATCACACTTCTTTTAAATCCCTTCTGCCTCCCGCCCTATCACAGAGCTTCCCTTTTGGTTTCCTTGACCTCTCGTTAACCATTAGCCTGTATTAAAGCCAATAAGAGCCAACACTGAGAGAAGCAGGATTGAAAGGAATAGCAACTATCTTCACCGTTTTTCTGGATCCTGTTGATGTTTCGAAAACTTGCATTTAAATTGCAAGTTGCTCATAACATCATCAGTTAACAAGCCTGGAGAAGCTAATGTACTGTGGCAGAGCCAAATTACAATGTACAGTTCCAGCTGTTGACCAATGAATGTTAATTCAGCTCCTTCACATTGTCAGTCTCAGGCACCTCTCACTGTCAAATTCCCCTGACAGCATCAATTATGCTGTAGGTTAAAAATATTCCATCCCCTCTCCACATTTGTTTCAATCCAATTCTTAGATTCTCAGGAAACCAGAACTGATTGAAGAAAAATAAAGAAAAGCCAGTAACATACATGATGTGAAAATCTCGTCGACAAACAGCTAACGTAGGGAGTGTTAAGTTCCCAGTTACCCTGCGATGCTGTGGCTGGCTCTGTCACTGTTGGGACAAAAGGTGGTACAGTCTGAGAATAAGGGCCATACCATTCCAGAGAGATGTCAGGAAGCACTTCTACATACAAAGGGTGGTAGATGTTTGGAACTCTCTTCCACAAATGGCAATGGATGCTAGATCAGTTGTTAGTTTTAAATCTAAGGTAGACACATTTTTTTTACAAGCAAAGGTACTAAGGGATATGGGCAAAAGAATCAGGTCACAATCGGGCCTCAATGTCATTAAATGGTAGACAGGTTCAAGGGGCCGAATGGCCTACTCCTGTTCATTTGATCTGATATCAAATTCACATAAACGAAAGGGAAAAGAACATCAAATACTTTCTGTAACTGTGGCTTTATCCTTCGACCAACACTGCAAACAGAGCATCTGGCCATGAATACGTTATATTTTGTGTGGGAGATAAATAAAGGGCTGATATCTGTGTTGAAGACTGCTTTGACGACAGGGCTTTTAGAGAACGAGTTAATGCAGTCTCAGTCTGATTCCGTCCGCACCATTGGAATGCACAACACTGCCACGTAGAAACTTAGCAGATAGCATCAGGAGGCCAGTCGGTCCTTCACATCTGCTCCCCCGTTCAATATGATCATGGTTGAGCAGCTAACTATATATCATGTCCCTGCTTTCTTCCTATACGCTTTGACCCCTTTAGCTCTAAGGACTATATCTGACTCCTTTTTGAAAACACTTAATGTTTTAAAGCCTTGACTGCCTTTTCAGTGGCAGAGAATCCCACAGATTCACCATTCTCTGGGTGAAGAGATTTCTCCTCAGCACAGACCTAAATGACCTACCCAGTATCCTTAGACTGTAATCCCTCTTCTGGAAATTGTTTTCCAACCAGAAGACATGAACGCTACCTCGAGTGTTAAGTTGCTCCCCAAACCCCTTTCACTTTGATGTAAAGGAGCTCTCCATGCAACCCTAGTGGATGCAGACTATGGGGGGCATGTCTTGTTAACAGTCCCTCACACTTCCCTTGATAAGGGAGTCAAGGGTTATGGGGCAGCAAGTAGGAAAGCAAAGACAAGCCACAATCAGATCATAGAAACATAGAAACTATGAGCTGGAGTAGGCCATTCAGTCCTCATTCTTGATGAAGGGCTTTTGCCCGAAACGTCGATTCTCCTGCTCCTTGGATGCTGTCTGATCTGCTGTGCTTTTCCAGCACTACACTCTCCATTCAGTCCTTTAAGCCAACTCCATCATTCAACATGATCATGGCTGATCATCCAACTCAGTCCCCTGTTCCTACTTTCTCTCCATATCCTTTGATCCCTTTAGCCCTACCAACTATGAATCCCTACTTGAAACATTCAATGTTTAGGCCTCAACTGCTCTCTGTGGTAGAGAATTCCAACGGCTCACCACCCTTTGGGTGAAGAAATGTCTCCTCATCTCAGTCCTAAATGGCCTTCCCCATATCCTCAGTGTGTGACCCCAGTTCTGGGCCGCCTGATCATCAGGAACAGGGGC
Organism: Chiloscyllium plagiosum; assembly: GCF_037043375.1. Lineage (NCBI taxonomy): Eukaryota > Metazoa > Chordata > Chondrichthyes > Orectolobiformes > Hemiscylliidae > Chiloscyllium > Chiloscyllium plagiosum. The sequence goes on from NW_028270146.1 coordinate 17,047,186, forward strand.
TTCTTGTGTTTACATTGTCTGGGTCCTGTTAGAATTTTACAGGTTTCTATGAGATCAGTCAGGAGAAAATAATATAGAAATGACTTCTGGAAGGAAAATAATGCTGAAATACATTACAGATTTACAATTTACAGATGACACAAAGGTAGGTGGAAAGGCAGGTTGCAAGAAGGATATGAATAGTTTACAGAAAAATATTGATAGTTTAAGTAAGTGGGCATAAAAGTTGGCAAAGACATATAATGTGGGAACTTGTTCATTTTGTAAGGGAGAATAAAGGAACAGAGTATTATTTAAATGGAGAAAAACTGCGGGACGCTGCAACACAAAGTGACTTGGGGCTACTCATATGCAAAACACAGAAAGCTAGCACTCAGGTAATCAGGAAGGCCAATGGAATGTTAGCACTTATTTCAAGTGGACTTGGAGTATAAGAGTTGGGAAGTCCTACTGCAATTGTACAAGATGCTGGTGAGACTGCATCTGGAGTACTGGGTGCAGTTTTGTTCCCCTCATTTAAGAAAAAATATCATTTCATTGGAGGCAGCTCAGAAGAGGGATCCTTAGTGTGGAGGGATTGTCTTTTAAACAAAGCTTAAACAGATTGGGACTCTATTCACTAGAATTTAGAGCAACGCGAGGTGATATTATAGAAACTTATTGGCTTCTTAATGGGCTTGATAGGGTAAATGCTGAGAGGATGCTTTCCCCATGGGAGAGTCTGGGATAAGAGGCCATCGTGTCAAAATAAAGGAGAGCCAACTTAAGGCTGAGATGAGGAGGAATATCTTCTCTCAGAGGTTTGAGAGTCTTTGGACTCCTTGTCACAGTAAATTGTGAAAGACAGAAAAAAGTATAGATGCTGGAATTCAAGGTAGACAGGCAGGGGGCTGGGAGAACACAGCAATACAGGCAACATCAGGAGGCGGAGAAGTCAATGTTTCGGGTGTAAACCTTCTTCAGGAAAGTTGTGGGGGCAGAGTCCTTGTGTATATTTAAGGCTGAGATGGATAGATTCATAATCCTTCGGGAAAGTAAGGGTTAACAGTCAATAGTGTGGCACTGGAAAAAGCACAGCAGGTAAGGAGCACCTGAGGAGCAAGAGAGTCGACATTTCAGGCATAACCCTTCATCAGGAAAGGATAGGAAAGTGGACATGAGAAATGCTGTATCAGTCACGATCCTTTTTAATGGTGGAGGAGCTTTGAATTGCAAAATGGACTACTCTTGTTCCTATTTCTTGTAGGCCTTACAAACCCCCCTCATTTTTCCTGAACTCCAGTGACTATAATCCATACAGATCAGTCAGGATCTTACTGAGCAGCAGAATGGGCTTGAGCAACTGAATATTCTGCTCCTGTTTCCTATGATCTGATGGTGACATTCTCAAAGAAGTACATCAACAGCTACCCAATTGATTAGGATGTAGGAAGGTCATACTGGGATGAGAATAATTGGAAGTATTTCTAACATCGGAGTTCTGTATACTCATAACAGATTGGCAGTGGGCCTTTATTCAAAGAGCTATGAGAACAATTTCAAAAATAAATGATTGGAATCATAATTCTTTTCCACCTTCCTCCCCAGAAGACACAATAATAAACTGAACTGTGGCTATCCCTGACCATGATTGTTTTATTTCTCTCTGCATTGGATCTGTCTCATTTCTATTTGCAGTATTTCATTAAAAAGGAGCTGCCCTCGTGAAATCTCTGCAATTTGCAAAGAAATCGAATGCAACTGTTCCTTGACTTCAAAGATATATGACCAGGATTTGGTGTCATTAATAACTTAAAACTTGTGCTGCCTGGCCTTCTGAAAACTGCATTTACTCCTGTCATAATGTGATGCTGTGATAGCGAGCGCATGATTTCCAATAGGGGAGAGCCAGACACAGATGGGGAGAAAAGCAAAATCCACCTATACCGATCTTTGAAGATGACCGGACAAATCGAGGAGTCCGTTTCAAAAGCGTATGATAAGGCCCTGTAACCAAATGCCTGCATGTTTTGCCCAACCTTTATAGAAGCACAGCATGTGGGCCTCAACTAGATTATTGAATGCTTTTTCCACACTTTAGACAGGATGTCAAGGCATTGGCGAGGGTTCAGAGGGTACTTACTGCAAACCTACCAGGGACTAGAGGTTTCAGTGATATCGAGACACCAAAGTCAGAAGTCACACAACACCAGGTTATAGTCTAACAGGTTTATTTGAAATCACCAGCTTTCAGAGCGCTCCAAAGCTTGTGATTTCGAATAAACCTGTTAGACTATAACCTGGTGCCTAGGGACTTCTGACCTTGTCCACCCCAGTCCAACACTGGCACCTCCACATCAGAGATACCAAAGAGGTAGGGATTGTTGCCCCTCGGATTTGGAGGGTTAAGGGGAAAATAAACAGTAATGTTCAAAAAACTACAAACCAGTGAGGATCTAGAAACTGTTCACTCACATAAAAGTTGGTCACGTGGACATGCAAGAAAATCGCCAAATTGGAAAACGAGGACAATTTTTTTAAATGCAGTCAGTAGTTATGACACGAGGAAGCTGCTTTTAATTGTTATTTTTAAAAGTGGATTGGACATGTACTTGAAAAGGAACTATGTCAGGTTCTATTAATGAAGTGGGATAAACTGTATAGCTTTACCAAATAGCTGGTGTAGACAAAATAGGCTGAATAGTTTTTTTGTGCCAATAAAGCCAATGAGTTTGTTTGTCGCTGGAATCCAAATTGGTCATGTCCAATATACTGCGCAGTCCCATCCACTCTCTTTGTTATAATTATCAACACAATCTCCAAGGCATGTGCAATCAGTCCAAATGGATGGGAGGTGAGAGCAAAAGTAGAGAATATACATATGTGTTTGATTGCAGATGGACTAACACAAAACAGCTATAAACTCTCCAGTCGCTTCAACTCCAGGGATCACACTGAACAAAAGAAGAGATTAAAATTTAACCGGTGATAGACATGAGTGAATGGACATTTATAAGCTTCCATTGTATCATGGTTTCAAGTTTCAGAAGTGTTACACTGCAACATAAGATGTAGGGATCACCATAAACATCACCCCATTGTAGGAACAAATTACTGCAAATGCTAGAATCTGAACTAAAAACAAATAATTCTGGAGATCACAATGGGTCATCCATAGATGCTGCCTGACCTGCTGTGATCTCCAGCATTTTTGTTTTCACGAAACTTTGGATAACAACTTTGCACTTACAAAGGTCGCATGGTGAAAAAGCCATGTTTTCTGCCTGATTTTTACAAATTAGCGCTAGCTGTCTGCCTGTGGTTTCACCAGAAAACAATTGACCAACATCTCAATTGACAAAAGGCCAGACCACAAAATAGCTTTAAGTAACCAAACAGCCAAAGTAATTGTCAAAGGGAGATCCAAACAGAGAAAAGGATTGCTGTTTCCTGTTTGACATTTGAGTTCGTCTGAGAAGCAACCCTCACAAATTGCTGAGAATCACTTGCTTTACAAGATTAAAATCCACACAACACCAGGCAATAGTCCAACAGGTTTATTCAGAAGCACTAGCTTTTGGATTGCTGCTCCTTCAGCCACAACCACCTGATGAAAGACCTGCGCTCTGAAAGCTGGTGCTTCCGAATAAACCTGTTGGACTATAACCTGGTGTGGTGTGATTTTTAACTTTGTACACCCCAGTCCAACACCGGCACCTCCAAATCACTGCTTTACAAGCCATTTCAAAGCCTTGAAAACCATCTTAGAAACTTCACTCCGACCATGAGGGAGACCAAAGATCATAAGGTAGAGACTGTGATAATTCTAGTCTGCAATATCACATTCACCTGTGCCTATTTTTTGAGTGAGTGTGTCTTTCTGTGAGACATTGTATTTAAAATCAGCCTAAGTGTGTGGGAACAAATCAGCTTTTCTGTTTTACTCAGTAAAGCTTGTTGAAGTTCAATTAAAGTATACAATCCAAATGGGAAGAGTATATGCACCTCCCTCGTGCAAAACATACCGAGGTGACAAGAAAACACGAACATCCTGATCATGACACTTCACAAACTGATTGATGTTGTCTAGCTGCTAACTTCAAGAACACAACAGAATGTTCCCCACCCCGGTGTGGTGTGAGTAAAGTCAAGAGAGGTGGGAAAATGCAAAAGGAGCAAAAATAAATCAGAATTTCAATCCTGAAAAAAATCATGTGTGATTCTTCCCTCAAGCCTTTGAGTGGTAACCACCTTAGTTCAGGATAACAGTCACTGAACCCAAAACATTGACTCTGCTTTCTCTCCACAGATGTTGCCAGATCTGCCGAGTTACTCCTGCAATTTCTGTTTTTCCTTTAGATTTCCAGCTTCTGCAACTCTTTGTTTTACCTTATTTCCAGAGGCTAGCAATACTGAAGCGAGTAACTCATCTCCTGATTTCCCAAAGCCTGTTCACCATCGACGAGGTACAAACCAGGACTATAATGAAATACTGTCAAGATTAGAGTGGTGCTGGAAAAACACAGCAGGTCAGGCAGCATCTGAGGTGCAGGAAAATCGATGTTTTGGGCAAAAGCCCTTCATCATACTTCCCACTTACCTGGACAGGTGCAGTTCTGAAAACACTTAAGCAGCCTGCCTGATTGGCACCATGACTACATGCATTCACTCCCTCCACTACTGACATTCAATAGCATTCCCTACAGTGTGGAAACAGGCTCTTCAGTCCAACAAGTCCACGCCAACCCTCCGAAGAGTAACCCACCCAGACCCATTCCCCTACCCTATATTTACCCTGACTAATGCACCTAGCACTGTGGGCAATTTAGCATGACCAATTCACCTGGCCTGCACATCTTTGGATTGTGGGAGGAAACCGGAGCACCCAGAGGAAATCCACACAGACACGGGTTGTATGACTTTTAACTTTTACCATCTACAAGGTGGAAAAATTCACTGAAGATCCTTACAGAGCACCTTCCAAACCTATGACCACTTGCAACTAGAAGGACAGGAGCAGCAGGTATGGGAACACCACCACATGCAAGTTCACCTCCAAGGCACTCACCTTCCTGACTTGGAAATATATTGCCGTTCCTTCACTGTCACTGGGCCAAAATCCTGGATTTTCCTCTCTAAGGGCATTTTGGGTCCAGCACGTGGACTGCAGCGGTTCAAGAAGACAGGTCACTGCCTCTTTCCGAGGGGCAATCAGGGACAGGCAATAAATGCTGGGCCCAGCCAGCAACACTCGCATCCCACGAGTGAATAAAAGAAAAAAAACACGCACATTGACATGACTGAGTGAGTACTCAGGATAAACTATCAACACTTCTCTTGCAAATTATATTTCATCAGACGCAAAGCAATTTGGTCAAACAATGATGACAGGTTCATCTTGGTTGTTTAAGCTGACAGCACACTCTTTTTGTCAATCCTTCGCAAAATAAGAAACATTGAAATGCGTCGCTGGGCAACCGTGTTGAGAGACTTTCCTTCCAAGTGTCAATTTGTCAAATTTCAAATTTGCTACCAGATCGTGTAATGTTCCACTAGACTGGAACTGTTTCTTTATATTCTGGCATGGAGTACATGTATTGCTGGCAAGGCCCATATCTACTGCTTTTCCCAAATTGTCTTTGGGAGGGGAGTAATGGGCTGCCTTCTTGAAGTTGGCAGGCCTTCGCTGTTGGAGAGATTTTCAACTTGTTTGGACTTACCAAGGACAAACAGTTAATAATATAGTGCAGTATCCTGATGCACGACGGCACTTCAAGCCACAAGCCACACCCTGGTTGAATTCGGCGAAGGCGTGGCAGGTTTAAAACAGAGATGAGGAGAAGTCACTTTGCTCAAAGGGCTGGCAATCTGTGGGCGTTTACTACCCCAGGTTGTGCTGGATGCTTAAGGAGGAGATTGAATAAACTTAAGGAAGAGATAGAAACATTTTTAAGATTGTAATGGAATGAAGGGTTATGGGAAATGGCCAGGAAAGTGGAGTTGAGACTAAGATGTGATCAGCCATGATCTTATTGAAGAGCAGAACAGTTTCATGGAACTGAATGGCCTCCTCCTATTCCTCATTCTTATGAATAGTGCAGCAGGCGAGCGGATCCAAATTGCCCACTCCTGTCTCTATCTCCTATGTTCCTTAGCAGCAGTGTTACAGGGCAATGAATATACCTGTTCACATTCTTCTATAGTTTGACCCATCTCATTCCTGATATTTGTCAGAGAGGGAAAGGGGAGAAAAGTTTTGAATTTATATAGTGCCTTTGCTCTGTGGAAACCCTGTGATGCAGAAGATTGACCTGTTCAAGCCTCTAATTCATATATATGAACACACAAGCTCCAGAGCAATACAGAGGGAATACTGCCCTATCAGAATGTGTGCGACTTTAGTGAGGCATCTAGGTCTTCATCTGCCTTTTCAGGTTGTCATACAGGACCACAGACGACCTTAAAGAAATGCAGGTAAGTTCTGCCACCGTCCCGGCCAATACTTATTGCTTGATCAACATCAGTCACGATAACTTATCTGGTCATAACCACTCTCCAAAAACCTGGCTACTGCACTTCCTACGTTACAGTGGTTACTGCCCTTCCAAATATCACGCTGCCTTTAAAGGAGTTGAGGTAGACTGGAATCCTGACAAACAGATGTGCATAAATGCAGGATTTGCTGTTCTGTGTGCCCCGTATCTTGTTGCTCTTTTGCTTATCATTAGGTTCATCCCTTGCCTGCTCTTCAACCCCATCTTTCATAGAGCTGCAGATGAAAAGGGCATAAACTAAGAGTGCATGAGTAGAACATTCTTGCATTTCCGAAGACAAAGAAGGGTGTGGAGATATCTGTCTGTGCATTCCTCGCACCGATGCCACGAGGACATCTTTGGTCTTTAACAATCGACTGAAATGTCACACCCCCACTGCTTGAAGGGAGTGAGGTTACAAACTCCAACATTCTGCGGCATGTAGTCGTTTGGTGATTCAGAACTTTGAGGATTTCTCGAAAGCATCGCATTTTGCCAAAGCTTTTTGCCTTGTACTAATCAGGAAGATTCACCAAGGTAGAGTGAAATCGACATTTATAATAACTGAGAGGAGAGTGCTCAACTTAACAAAATAGGTGACAGCCATTTCTCAAAGCAATGCCTGGACCGATCACAGGCAAACTGCTTGGCAGTTAACTGTCACCCATCATCAGTTGGGTCATTCTCCATGGTAACACCACCTCTCGAGTCTGCTTCCCAATCAATGATAACTCTCTTGTCATGCAGTGTAAACCCTATTTTCCTGTTTGCATTGTCCCTTTAAGTTCGAATTGAATGTTTTTGACAATATTGTGTTTTTTTTCTCAACAATATTCAAACTCTATGATGCATAATGGCCCGTGGTTCAGTCTGCCTTCTTCAGTACTGTATTGGGAATGTGTGCAAATTCTACTAAATGCTTTCGTTGCAAAATAACATTTGAGTAATATGTCCCAGGTGCATTCAAATAACTGATGCAACCGATTAGCTCATATCAGTCAGTTAAAGTGGATGCAGGGCTTTAAAAGCTTCTGTGGGCTCGTAATTAAAGGAGATGAGATCGCATCTTGTAAGACATGGTTAGCAGAAGTCCTTAACCACAACACAATGTGAAGGGTGAGCAGTGCAGCAATTAATCTTCCAATGTGAACAGAGTGTTGATGTCCATGTTGCCCACAATTAGAAAGGTGGTTGACATATTACTCTCTCTGCCCTTGTGTTGGCATTGAACTTTTCTCTGGCAGTGATCTTCAGCTCTCAGGATGAGGGAGAAGGGACATGCAGGATCAATGCTATTTGCAGTATCTTCTGTCTAACTGATACACACATTTTCGAGGCTTCATTTTCGTGCACTCTTTTCATCCCTGACTAAGGTAGAGAGCTTCATACTGATAGGATATTGGAGGTACGTGAGTAGCAGGCACAATCTGAACACCATGTTTCACTGCTCTGAGTTCCACGTCATGCTGAATCCCATTCAGAAATAACACCATTACCCTCACCCAAAACATCACGCTGCTCTTTCCAGCCCTTTTCTCAATTCCCCCTTAAATGGGGACTTTTTTGACTCCTCCACTTGATTTCTAGTTTTCCAAAGCACTGTAGAACTTCAAACAAGGAATGGGGTTTGCCATGGTAGCTCAGTGGTTAGCACTGCTGCCTCACAGACTCAGGTTCAATTCCATCCGCGGGTGACTGTGTGGAGTTTGCACATTCTCTCCTGGTGCTCTTGTTTCCTCCCACAGTCCAAAGATGTGCAGGTTAGGGTGAAGTGGCCATGCTAAGTTGTCCATTGTGCCCATAGATGTGTAAGCTAGGTGGATTAACCATGGGAAATGCAGAAGTTATTAGGGAGGTGGGGTGGTCTTCTCAGGGTCGGCGTGGACTTGATGGGCCAAATGGCCTGCTGCCACACTGAGGATTCTATAGGTAGGCCAGTCTGCTTAGTCTTTGAAATGGTTTAATCATGTTGCTCCCTGCTGCACCTATCTTTTAGATATTCCAAATTGCTGGAAGATTGGTGAATGTGCAGGTTTCCACTGGATAACGTAAGGGTTGTGCTCACCTAACGGCAGTGTGATGTGTGCAGCAAACGATTCTGAGTCACATAAAATTCAGAAAAAGAAGTGTTGGAGAAACTCAGCAGGTCTGGCAGCATCTTTGAGAGTGAAACAGAGCTTAAGTTTCAAGTCTGTTGTAACCGCTCTCGAGAACCCATTTCTATTTCTCTCTCGACAGAGCTGGAGGCGATGGCCTCATGATGATATTATTCCAGAGACCCAGGTAATGTTCTGTGGAATCGGGCTCGAATCCTGAATTCAAATCTGGTTGGTTCTTAACAGCCCTCTGGGCAATTAAGGAAGGGCAATAAATACTGGCTTAGTCAGTGACACCCATATCCCATGAATGAGCAAAACAAAATGTAGACCAGCTGAGTTTCCCCAGCACTTTCAGTACTTTTACTTCAAATCGCTAGCGTCCACTGACCGTTGCTTTTATCTGAGTCTTTTGGAGAAACAGAGGAACAAGGGAAGCAACAACTACATGGTATTATCGCTGAACTCTTAATCCAGACACCCAGGTAATGTTCTGGGAATCCGGGTTTGAATCCTGCCACAACAGGTGGTGGAATTTGAATTCAATAAAAATCTGGAATTAAGAGTCTAATGATGACCGTGACTCTGTGAAGTTGATTGTTGGAAAAACCCATCCAGTCACGAATGTCTTTGTGAGAAGGATAATGCCATCCTTACCTGGTCTGGCCTACATGTGACTCCAGACCCACAGCAATGTGGTTGACTCTTAACTGCCCTCTGGGCAATTAGGGGTGGGCAATAAATGTTGGCTGAACTAGAGTTGCCCACATCTTATGAATTAATAAAGAGTGGTCCCACATTTGGAAGCAAATGGTCAAAAGGGAACATTTACTTCATCCATTTACCCATTAAATTTTGTGCCCAATCTTAGAATTTGGCTTGCGAACTGGTCTAAATCTTTTCAAAATTAGCATCTTGATGGACACCCATTTTATCATCACCACACGACTGAAGAGTAAACTTAGCACTCGGAGGCTCTGTGTTTGCTTTGAAAGTCTGCAATAAATCGTCACTTTTCCTACTTAATTCATACAAGGGCCATTACAGCTGTGTTTGAGCTTGAGGGATGGTTCCATCATCAGGGAGGCCAGTCCACAAGACAGACAATGAAAACTGACAGTTTCGTGCCACAGTTAAAATTGAAACCTGCGCAGGAACGTTCTCAACAAATAATGAGACAAACCGAATTCAAACATCTCAGGAAATAACCCTGAGTTGTAAGCCACTGAAGTTTAACAATTCCTCAATCAATGTAGCCAAGACTGCAGCCTCAAGGCAAGCACTCTGCCTGTTGGTGATAGTTCAGACCCTGGCACTCTCTCCTTCAGACCACAGGTTCATTTCCACTCAGAAAGATTCCCCTCATACATTTACTTCTGACTGCTCCAAAAATCAGTAAATTTCCAATTGAAAGACGTTCTATTTAGACTATCCATCAGCACACTCAAACTCATAAAAGCCATGCACAAGAAGGTAATCAGGGGAAACCGAACAATTCACAGGAAGAAAGCACCATATTGATTGTAGGATTTTATGTGTTGGTTTATACTATAAATTCGAACTGCAAACATAAGGTGATTGATGGCTCCTTGGGCACCGCTCAAGCTTAAAGCAAACTATGCGCAGGTTGCCTGAAGGTCACATAGCTATAACAAACAAATGGATTTTCTCCTTTCAGTATATTTCCTTGATGGGCAGTTCAATAAGTCTTTTCAGAAAATAGCCAATTTAATGAGTTTAACTCGTGTGCCTTTATCTAAATTATGACAGTAAAATAAAATAAAGAGAAAAAAGCGAAGAGGCGAATTTACCAAATCTTACAAATCAATATAGCGGAAGACAAGGGTGGATCAGAGTGAGATTTCTTCACAAGCTGAACCAATGAACAATGCTGGATAAATTCACAAGGGGAGTTTTTGTATGAAATTAACACCTGCGTGGATTGTATGTTAAGGAGCAGTGTTGTTATGGATTATTGGATGCAAACGATTATATGCAAAGCTAAGTATGCTGATTGAAAATGAGTACCGAGTGGTGTGGAGAGGCTGGAGGTATGGAGTGGAGCATGGACAGTTGCTGGACTGGGGTCTAGCACGGGAGGGGTCAGCGGCTTGTGAGGCCAGTCAGACCACATGTGGAAGCCCCTGCACTAACCTACTGCAATTTAATGTTTATCTGACTGTAATGTTTGCCCTGTTAACTATGTCTTATTTCTAACTTATACTATGAATCACTGAAAGGTAATGCAATTTCTTTTCATCTTTATTGCTCTTTTGTATCTAAGATTTGTACCTAAGATGGCGCCATGAGAGGTGTCATTACAAATTGAGTACACGTGACAATAAACCTAATTCTAATTCTATTCCTCTTCTGCACCTTGATTCAGATATTAGCACCTTTGGTTGGCTAAGGGATACCTAATGTGGAACATGGGACAGGATACTCTGATGACCATCACTTTATCTCAGTGATGCTGACCATGAAATATAGCACCATTGTTGTTACAAACCACCTGATTCACTAATCTCCTTAAAGGAAAGAAACCTGCTGTCCTTACCCACTCTAACCAACACTGAAAGACACACTAATTGTAGCTGGCTCTTAATTAGCCTCTGAAATGGCCTAACAAGCCACTCAGTTCAACCGCGATTAGGAACGGCCAACTGATGACGACCTTACCAGCAATGGTCACATCCCATGGAAGATTAAGGAGAAAAGGCCTTTGGTGTTAGGAGAGTTACGAAGATGTTTGCCCCTTGATCTTTCTAGCTTGTCGAAAATAGCTGAGAATCTTTCTGAAAACCTAAGCAACATGTTTCACTTCTGATTGAGATGTTGCCTCAATTTCAGTCAAAAACTGTATATCCTTGATGGGCAGTTTGCTAAGTCTTGTCAGAAAATAGCCAATTTAATGAGTCTAACTTGCATGCTTTTATCTAAATTATGGCAATGAAATAAATTAAAGAAAAAAAAATCGAAAAGTTGACTTTTAGCAAATCCTACAAATCAATACAGCAGAAGACAAGGCTGGGTGAAATAATTTCTGTGTGAAACTACTGAGTGACACCTATATTTCTACCCAAGATAATTGGTGTCCCTTGCTCTAAATCACAGTTTAAAATCATTGATTCATACTGATATATACTGCAGAACAACACAGCTATATGATCCTCATACTGTGAAGAGAGTTGCCAACTCTTTGAATGGCTTTGGCGTCTTCAGCAATTGAAGATTAATTTTCCGTATGCTGCTGCAAGCAAAGATCCTTGTTGCATGACTAGATTAGAGTAGATTCCCTACAGTGTGGAAACAGGCCCTTCAGCCCAACAAGTCCATACCTACCCTCCGAAGAACAACCCCACCCAGACCCATTCCCCTACATTTACCCCTGACTAATGCACCTAATACTACAGGCAATTTAGAATGGCCAATTCACCTGACCTGCACACCTGTGGACTGTGGGAGGAAACCAGAGCACCTGGAGGAAGCCCACACAAATACGGGGAGAATGTGCAAACTCCACGGAGACAGTCACCCAAGGTGGGAATTGAACCCAGGTCCCTGGCGCTGTGAGGCAGCAGTGCTAACCACTGAGCCACTGTGCCGTCTGCATTATAAAGAGTATGTTTTTTACTTTATTTTCTTTGAAGACTTTCATTTACTAATTGCAGAAAAATTGCCAAAGACCTTCAGAAGAAAAATCATCAAGGGCATGGATACGATAAACAGACAAGGTCTTTTCCCTGGGGTGGGGGAGTCCAAAGCTCGAGGACATAGGTTTAAGGTGAGAGGGGAAAGATTTAAAAGGGACCTGAGGGACAATGTTTTCATGTAGAGGGTGGTGCGTGTATGGAATGAGCGGCCAAAGGAAGTGGTGGAGGCTGGTACAATTACGACACTTAAAAGGCATCTGTATGATGAATAGGAAGGGTTTAGAGGGATGTGGGCCAAATGCTGACAAATGGGACTAGATTAATTTAGAATATCTGGTCAGTATGGACGAGTTGGACCGAAGTGTCTGTTTCCATGCTCTACGACTTTAAGAATATTCAAGATTAATTCAGTTGGGCAGGAAGGTGTCTGCACTAATTGATTCGGGGTTGGCAGGAGCATAGTGGATGACCAATCTGCAGATTTTCAAATGGTGGGGTGGTGCAAAGTGGCAGGGCAACTGATGAAACCTCCAGTAAGTCAACCAAGCAAGACGTGGCAACCCAAACTCTACCCTGGGACAGCAGACTTTGTAGGCATTCCAGATGAATTCCTCCCAAAACAGCTGCAGCCTCTGCTTGGGCTTTTCTTCTGACCAGCCTCATTTATTGCTTAAATATTTACCAACTGCATTCTTAAGGAATTCACTCCGAACATTGGTCTTTCTATGCCTGAGTTTAGTGTGGATATCTTGCTGCAATTGTCTTGACCTTAGTGAGACGCAGCTGAAATATTACATGCCTTGTCTGAGGAAGAATGTCCTAGCGATGGAGGGAGTGCAACAAATGATTCCTGGGATGGCAGGGCTGACATACGAACAGAGATGGGATCGGTTAGGCCTATACTTACCGAGGTTTAAAAGGAAGATGGGGGAATCTCACAAAATTCTAACAGGAGAAATGCAGGAAGGATGCTCCAAGGACTGGAGAGCCCAGAACCAAGGGTTACAATTTAAAACTGAGAGGAGGAGATATGTCTTTACCCAGGGAGTGGTGAGCCTCTGGAATTCTCTGCCACAAAAAGAGGTCAAGGCGAAACAATTGAATGCTTTCAAGAAGGAGTTAGATATTGTTCTGAGGGTGAAAGGGATCAAAGGGTGTAGGGAGAAGGCAGAACAACGGTTGGATGATCAGCCATGATCATACTGAATAATGATGCAGGCTTGAAGGGTCGAATAGCCTACTCCTGTTCCTAGTTTCTGTGTATCTGCCTCCAGCCCTCTAAGTAGGTGCTATCCCCAATTGGATTAATGCACTGAGCAATGTTTAACCGAGTCAGCATGGTTTTCAGGAGAGCTACATTGTGATTCATTGGCAATATTGCAGTGTCTATTTTTTTTCCTGGCTGACTGCTCACTTATATAGTTATTGCCATCTAAGAGCCAGCGACAAGCAAATCTTCGCACAAAAATAAACAAAAACAGCGTTAAAAAAGTATAATCTAAGAGTTAGATCACTAAGAACGAGTGCAGAAAATTCTCTGGGAATCTTCAACACAGATGTAATCTCAAAGATCCTAGTAGGGAGAGAATTTTGTAATATGTAAAACTCAATCTCTCAGGCTGAGAGAGAATTTTGTTAATCTTTTTGAACTTGCAGGGAAGGTTTAATAGCTTAGAAAGGAATTATTTCATAGAATCCCTACAGTGTGGAAGCAGACCATTCAGCCCATCAAGTCCACACCAACCCTCCAAAGGGAATCCACCCAGACTCTATAACCTTGTATTTTGCATAACCTAACCTGCACATCTTTGGACCGTGGAAGGAAACCCCCGCAGACATAGAGAGAATGAGCAAAGTCCACACAGACAGTCACCCGAGGCTGGAATCGGAGCCGGGTCCCTGGTACTGTGAGGCAGCAGTGCCAACCACTGAGCCACCATGTATTACTCGTAAAGGAAAAGAAGATAATTGATTCAGAGGCCCTATGCATAAATCAATAAAAGGTAAATTTCAATCAGGTATCAAAGGAAATCTATTCCTGGAAAGAGTGTAAAATGATGTCAACAACCTGCATTTTGATTGCTCCTTTACTGCAGTAAAATTACCCAGGGGTAATTACACAGGAGTGCCATGGAGGAAATTTTGACACCAAGAAATGTCGGGCTTGGTCAAAGATGTAGATATCAAGGACAGGCTTAAAGGTGGTAACAGAAGAGGAGATTTGGAAATATGTAGCGAGGAAATTCCAGCGTTTAGAGGCTGCAGACTGCAAAGGAAATTGCAGCCAGAAATGGTGAAGCCACTAAAATCTCAGAGGTCAGAGTTGGCAGAGTGCAAAGATTAAGGGCAGGTGTACTGGAAATCTACAAAGCCAGGCTAATGCATTACTGTCATGGTTTCAAACCCCACCAGAGAGATTGTGAAATTTGAATTCAGTAAAAATCCAGCCTCATGGCGTTTACCTGGTCAGTGCTCTTTAGGGAAGAAAATCTGCCATCCTTACCTGGCCTGGCTTATATGTGAAATCCACGGTAAAAAATAAAATTCAATCAGATATCACAGCAATATCATTGATTCTTAATTGGCCCCTGGCCCAGCCAGCAACAACCCCACATCCTTCAAATGAATAAAACAAAAATTGTCAGGCTGGAGGACATTACAAAGATTTCCACACTTCATGTAAAAACACAATGCACCAAGCACAATGTCAAATGAACTGTGATGAATACTTAACCCTTCAGATTCACCCATCACCCTTCCTCAATCAATTTTGTTACTTACCCTTCTTTGCAGAAAACATTGACAAGGTAGAATTCTGTGGATGCATCTTGTTTTGTCTAACCAGATATTCAACACATGTCAAACTCATCGCCCACTTTGATAGTCCCCACATTGCAACACTGAGTTCAAACAAATTCGCTGACATAAGAAAGACTAGCATTTCATGACCTCAGGATGTCTCAATGTGATACAGACAGTGAAGCTCTTCTGAAGCACACTCACTGTCGAAGTGAAGAAAACTTTACAAGGCACCGTGCACGCTGTGAGCTCCCAACAAAGCAACAACATGATTAACGAGCAGATAATCTGTTTTTTTTTTAAACTGACGTTGATTGAGGTGTTAATGTTGACCAACATGTTCAGAGACAGCCTTTTCCTCTGGGAATGACATTGCGTTTCATCTGATGAGCTTTAACAGCCTGCGTGATTTCACCTCAGCCTTATTCACCTTAAAATTCAAGCTATTTATCAAAAGAAAACATCCTGGATTCACCAGATCATCCTGGTTACCCCATTCTAACTATTCATCACTCACTGCAAACTCGTACCTCCGGATAGCTATCCTCAATTTGTCCTTGAGAATCCTCAAACCATGTCCTCCAGTCTGCATTCTAATGGCTTTTGATTTGATTTGTTTTATTTATTGTCACGTGTACCTCAGTACAGTGAAAAGCTTTATTTGTCAGCAGTACAAGCAGATCATCATAAGCAAGGACATACAGATGTTAGGGTGAAAACAAAAGTTGGACAGAGTAAGTCATACAGGTTACACTGCATAGGACATGTGCTAGACAAGATCAACATTGATCTAACTTGGGCATGGCTCATGAGATGATATGGGTTTTTCATACACAGGTCTATTGCTGGACTTTCATCAACATAGAGCACAAGTCAACGTTCTCATGCTCTGACTGCGTTGGATTACCATCCCTGTTAGGACAATGGCAGCAGAGTTATCTCTGCTTACCAGAATCAAAGATTGGAAATTGGCCAATCTTGTTTTGCTACCAGAGATTTAATAACTTCTTGCCTCAGCCCCTCTCATCTTTCGTTATCAAGGCGACGTGAACAATTTCCTATTTCACCAGAAGTAGATTACCAGAATTTGGATTGTGTACCTGTTGGAGACACTTGCTGCATTAATCACATTTTCTGCATGTAGTGATTTTTCACCACATAGTTCAAACCTGCACACTTAACTGTCTCCTTGCAAATCGACCATCATCTCCCTTACACTTCCTTATTTTATAACAGAGCCACCTCAAGTCAGTACAGCGGGGCTGATTGATGGATGCTCCAATCGCTAATAAATCTCCTGGCCCTTCATCGCCTGTCACCAGCGCTGGATTTAGTTAAGTGAGGATGTGCAAAACGCCAGATGCTAATGCAGCCAATAAAACATACCTCCTATTTTGTCTCTTTTGAAAACCATCATCAATGCTCAGTGATTTAAAACATGTATAATCTCCCGACAACTGGAGCGAAATAAACTGAAAGGGGAAATAGGCACAGCACATTCGGTGAGAACTCAGGAGGACTTCTTTATGCCTTAGTTTGACAGCTCCCCATTGGCTTGTATGACCTTGCCTGGATGATTTGGCCAGTCACAGGCCACAGCTTTGCATCCAGTCTGTGCTGTATTGGTTACCTCAGCCAACAAGTTGCAAGGGGCAATAGAGGGGCTCACTGCAATTAGTAAACCATTCATGCACTCTTTACTGCTGCTCACCAGTCTCTGGTAGAAAGTAAGCACTTTTGGATGTACAGGTAGTGGATGGGTTCCATTCTGCAGTCCACTTGATTTGATTTGAATTATTATTGTCACATGTACCTCAGCACAGTGAAAAGTTTTGTTTTGTGTGCAGAACAGGCAGATCATACCGTACAAAGTGCATTGGAGTGATAGAACAAAGCAAGGAATACAATGTTACGGCTGCAAAGAAGGTGCACAGAGATCAACATTAAATTTAAAATTTGAGTGGCTTATTCAGAAGTCTAATAAGTCTAATAAGCTATTCTTGAATTTATTTGTATGTGTTTTCAAACTTTTGTACCTTCTGCCTGATGGAAGAGGGTGGAAGAGAGTATAACCGGGGTCATAGAGTCAGAGAGATGTACAGCATGGAAACAGACCTTTCAGTCCAACTTGTCCATGCCGACCAGATATCCCAACCAATCTAGTCCCACCTGCCAGCACCTGGCTCATATCCCTCCAAACCCTTCCTACTCATATACCCATCCAAATGCCTTTTAAATGTTGCAATTGTACCACCCTCCACCACATCCTCTGGCAGCTCATTCCACACACGCACCACCCTCTGTGTGAAAAAGTTGCCCCTTAGATCTCTTTTATATCTTTCTCCTCTCAACCTAAACATATGCCCTCTAGCTCTGGACTCCCCAACCCCAGGGAAAATACTTTGTCTACTTATCCTATCCATGCCCCTCATCATTTTTTAAACCTCGATAAGGTCACTCCTCAGCCTCCGATGCTCCAGGGAAAACAGCTCCAGCCTGTTCAGCCTCTCTCTATAGCTCAAATCCTCCAACCCTAGCAACATCCTTCTAAATCTTTTCTGAACCCTTTCAAGTTTTACAACATCTTTCCAATAGGAAGGAGACCAGAATTGCATGCAATATTCCAACAGTGGCCTAACCAATGTCCTGTATAGCTGTAACATGACCTCCCAACTCCTGTACTCAATGAGTTTTGAGAAGATTTGTAGTTCAGGTTGAGGCTTTGTATGTAGGTTTGCTCGCTGAGCTGAAAGGTTCATTTCCAGACGTTTCGTTACCTTACTAGGTAACATCTTTAGTGGACCTCAGGCAAAGCAATGCTCAATACTCTGTCCAAGAAAAGAAAGCAAACCAAACACCTTCTTCACTATCCTATCTACCTGTGATTCCATTTTCAAGGAGCTATGAACCTGCACTCCAAGCTCTCTTTGTTCAGCAACACTTCCTAGGACCTTACCATTAAGTGTATAAGTCCTGCTAAGATTTGCTTTCCCAAAATGCAGCATCTCGCATTTATCTGGATTAAACTCCATCTGCCACTTCTCAGCCCATTGGCCTATCTGATCAAGGTCCTATTGTAATCTGAGGTAACCCTCTTCACTGTCCACTACGCCTCCAATTTTGGTGTCATCTGCAAACTTACTAACTGTACCTCTTATAGGGCTAGGAGGGGTCTTTAATTATATTGGTTGTTTCCTGAGGCAGTGGGAAGTACAGATGGAGTCAATGGATAGAAGGCTGATTTGTGTGATGGACTGGGCTATGTTCACAACTCTCTGTAGTTTCTTGAAGTCTTGGGAAGAGCAGTTACCAAATAAGATTATGATGCATCCAGATAGGATGCTTTTTATTATGTATCTATTTGCAAGTTGATTTGTTCGCAGTCAGAACGTAATGCAGGACAATGTAAAGCAGCTGTTTGTAAGGACAGGAAATGTTCATACGTCGGTCCGTAACATGACATTTCTGTGTGAGATTGCGTTTGTAAATCAAGAACACTCTATACAGTGAGGACTGGATCATGTTCGGGTGCTGCCAAGCGTACTTCAACATAGAGTATTCCCAGGGAGCAGAGACCACCAACCACCCCACTGCATTCTCAACGAGTGGCCTCTTAAACATGTTCAGTAAGGGGTACTCAGTATCTAAATGGTAACACATTCCAAAACAGGTGGAGGATCCAAAACTTGCACAGGAACATTAATGAAAGAGAAAAACACCAATCAGCTCTGACTGAATGTCTCCACTGAAATAAAGACACTAAGAAGATCAACACCAACTCAGTTCAATTCCTAGGATTTTTAAGATTTACAACTAATTTAAGATTTAAAATTGAATTTACAACTTAATAAAAATGTAAGACCAAGATTACATCCAGTCTCAGTTCCAATGCAAGTTCCCTTACAGAATGGCTATGAGGTAAACAGGAATGTCCCACTGGAAAAAGGTCCCCACTCCGAGATTGGGCGTTGAGTTGAAATGGAGATGAATCAAAAGGTAGGTAATGACATTGAGGCAGAAGATCAAAATCCTGGAATTCCCTCCCTAAGGGCAATGTGGGTTAATCCACAGCAGGTGGACTGCAGCAGTTCATGAAAGTAGCTCATCCCCACCTCCTGAAGGGCAACTAGGGACGGGTAGTAAATGCTCGCACAGCCAGAGTCATTCAAAGTCCACAAGTGAAACAAAAAAAGATCAATATTAAAACAAAAACAATTGTAAAAATCACAGAATCCATCTTAATCCTACGTGTAATGTTTATTCACCATCACAATGCAGTGTTTGCCAGGTCAAATTTGTAATCAGAGAAGGTAGTATATCTACAGATAGTAAATCTATTCTTCCAACTCTTCCAGACAAAGGTACAAGTTTAAACATTAACATGAATTTTCACACTGATGTGATTTAGGTTGCATTCCCAAAGCCTTTTACCCATGGTGGCTCAGTGGTTAGCATGGCTGCCTCACAGTGTCAGGAATCCGGGTTCTATTCCATCCTCGGGTGATTGTTCATGTGGAGTTTGCATGTTCTCCTTGTGTCTGCATGGGTTTGCTCTCACAATCCAAAGATGTGCAGGTTGGGGGACTGGTCATGCTAAATTGTCCCACTGTGTCCAGGAATATGCAGGTTAGGTTGACTAGCCATTGGATATGGGGATAGGGGGGTCTGGGTGGGATGCTTTTCAGAGGGTCAGCATGACTCAATGGGCTGAATGGCCTGCTTCTATACCGTAGGGATACTATCTCTTCGGTGGGCCATCCTTGCCAAAGGTTGAACACCCTCTCATCCACGAACAGACTTGATGACCAGGGAAAGGTTAGAGCGATGGTCATGAACAGCCAACCATCATTTTCTCCAGCACACATGGCCAGTTAATTAATTTCAGAGCTTAAAAATGTGTTGCTGGAAAAGCGCAGCAGGTCAGGCAGCATCAAAGGAGAAGGAGAATCGACATTTCGGGCTTATGCCCGAAACATCGATTCTCTTTCTCCTTTGATGCTACCTGACCTGCTACGCTTTTCCAGCAACACATTTTTAAGCTTCGATCCCCAGCATCTGCAGTCCTCACTTTCTCCTAATTAATTTCAGAGACAGCTTAACCACCTCATGGACGCACAACCTTCACAAGATAATGGCCTTAAAAAAAATAGTTTTAAATAATTCAAAACAAAATAAAGGTTGTACAAGATAGGTTCCCTTGTTTGCAAAAAGCTACGTAGCCAATTTTAGCATCTCATGTACTAACTTCTGCAGAACACTGTAAAATATTTGTCCCATAAAAGAGATCAAATTTTAATAAGTTTGGCATTTTATTTGCACGCATTGAGATGGCTCAACAAATGTATGTTATCAAGACTGGAGGGAAGAAATCCAAGGAGCTTCATTGTGGCAGGATTTTCTTTTTCCGAAAGGCAGCAATAACTGAGCTCCCTCTTTCCTGCAGCATGTCTCACAGCCAGAAACATTTCCAAGTGTTTATATGAATAGCACCTGAGATTGGGTTACATGGAATTCAAATCATGTTGTCACCTGTAGGAGCAGTGCTTTTTTTGAGTAGTTTATAATGTCTTTCAAACCCTTAAGCATGTAATGGACTCAAACACACTTCCCAACACATTTATGTTTTCTTTTTCTGTTGTTGCCAAGGAGCGAAAACCATAAAGTACCATTTCTTACTCTCAGTCAGACATTTTTCTCCCTTCTCATTCTGCTGGTGGAGTTTGCAGACACTGAAGGATGTTCGTATTCTTAGGCCTTGTGGATATACTCCAGAGGTACAACTGGATGCTCCCTCCCTCCCTCCACCCAAAAGTGGAGGGGTTTACAGCCTCGGGTACTTGAAACAGATCTCCTCTCATCCTGAGCAGGGCCTTCTCACCACTGTCCTGCCCTAACAGAATCTGCCTGACATCCTCACAGGGGGAAGGCGGAGTTGCGTGCTCTTGCTAAACTTCAGATCCTCAAGTGGTCCAATAACATCCGCTTGCTACCCCAGCTTCAACTCAGTGGCCAGTGGGAAGGGTTCAGAGTCAGGTGAGGACCTCCCAGGTAGGCTGATTGGGGGGGGGGGGGGGGGATGGTTTGGGGCACAGTTGTTCAGAACAGGGGCGGAAACGGGGTCTGCGTCAGGGGCCACCTTTGAAGGTCAGTCACCCTCTCCCCCAAGGATTTCAGTCCTGGATTCTGTATCACCAGTTGCCCTTCAAATCACAATACCCACACTCCTGGCATTTCCCCCCACCACATCCCCCTATCCAAATGACCCTCATCTCCCATCCCAGCCATGGCACACTCGTCCCCCACCACAGCTGGTGGCGCCAACCTGCTCTTATGGACCAGACCAAACCGCCTCGAAATATTTTAAGAAGGTGAGCCTGACCCGAACATTTTCTTATTTTAAAGGCAAATGGAAAGTGTTGCATTGCAGCTGCAACTTGATTGGTCAAACTACTTGACATTAAGCAAAACACCATTTATTCATACACTATAGTTAAAATATGACAAAAGAAAAAATAAAGAAATGAATTGGCTTAGCTGTGACTCTATTGCAAAACACAACACAATAATAGATTCAGTAATTATTTCTAATTAACTGCTCCAATATAGTAACATCCCATAAGCACACACTTGGAAAAAGGCAAATTCAGAAAGCAGATTGTCTCACACGCAACTCCAGCAGGTAAAGAAAAATCAAGGGAAAACTCGGAGAGAGTGCAGCGGAGAGAGGTGTACTGCTGTAATCGACCAGCGACAACTGCTACTGAGAAACTAAGAAACTAAAAACAAAAACAGAAATTGCTGGAAATGCTCAGCAGGTCTGGCAGCATCTGCGGAGAGAAATCAGCGTTGACACTGTGGGTCCGGTGATGCTTCCGATAGAAGGCTGCTGCCCAGGCCCCTCACCAGGAATCATCAGTTATCACAACCCTGATGAGGGGCTGTTGCCTGAAATGTCGACTCTCCTGCTCCTCGGATACTGCCTGACCTGCTGTGCTTTTCCAGCACCACACTTTACGACTCTGATTCTC
Organism: Chiloscyllium plagiosum; assembly: GCF_037043375.1. Classification (NCBI taxonomy): domain Eukaryota; kingdom Metazoa; phylum Chordata; class Chondrichthyes; order Orectolobiformes; family Hemiscylliidae; genus Chiloscyllium; species Chiloscyllium plagiosum. Next base: position 17,069,274 of record NW_028270146.1, read on the forward strand.
CAGCATCTGCAGTCCTCACTTTCTCCTAGTTGCTTCTATTGATCCAACTTCAAAAAAATACCAAGGCCTCACAAGCTGTTTACTTGACTGGCTTTTAAAATTGACAGCTTGGTAGCCCTTCCTGAAAACCTCTCTCTAAAAAAAGGACAATGTAACCTCTTAAAGCCATAGTATTATCACACTGCTTCCCGGCTTCAGCACTTTGACTCTGGAGCGGCTTGCAGTCTCAGAAGTGGCCACCAGTATTGGTGGCGCTGCTGAGATTATAGATTGGCAGGATCTGCCATCCTGAGATGAAATGTCCTCCCCTCTGACAGGAGTCTTGCCTCCCGCCTGAAAGCTCTGCTTGCATTCCCGTTTCAGCTACCAGCTGGCACAGGCGAGAAAGGAAAGCCCACCATCAGAAAATATCTGCTCAAGTGTCGGTCCAGTCAATAAGCATCGTCAGGCATGTAAAAGGAGGGAGGTGCCGTATCAATAAAAGTGAAATATGGCAGATGGTAGGCATCTGAAACACAGAGAATGTTGGAGAAACTCAGCAGGTATGGTGGATCCTGCAGAGAGAGAAACAGAGCTCCCGTTTGGGGGTTTAGATTCCTAACAGCATGGAAATAGGCCCCTCAGCTCAACAAGTCCACACCGACTCTCTGGAGAATAACCCACCCAGACCCATTTCCCTCTGACTAATGCACCTAACGCTATGGGCAATTTAGAATGACCAATTCATCTGACCTGCATATCTTTGGGCTGTGGGAGGAAACCAGAGCACCTAGATGAAAACCCACGTAGACACGGGGAGAATGTGCAAACTCTACACAGACAGTCACCCAAGGCTGGAATTGAACCTGGGACCCTGGTGCTGAGAGGCAGCAGTGCTTACCACCGAGCACCATGCCACCCAGAAAGCAACGAAGCTTGAGGGATGACCGTGTACAGGGGTTCTATAAAATAATGAGGGGCATAGATATGGTGAATAGCCAACATCTTATTTTGCAGGGTTAGGGGAGTCCAAAACTACAGGGTGTAGGTTTAAGGTGAGAGGGGAAAGATTTAAAAGGGACCTGAAGGGCAACGTTTTCATGCAGACGGTGGTCCGTGAATGTAATGAGCTGCCAGAGGAAGTGGCGGAGGTTGGTACAATTACAAAATTTAGAAGGCATCTGGATGGGTATATGAATAGGAAGGGTTTAGAGGGATGTGGGTCAAATGCTGGTAAGTGGAACTAGATTAATTTAGGATATCTGGTTGGCATGGACAAGTTGGACAGAAGGGTCTATTGTTGAAATGTACAATGCTATGACTCTACAATACTGTAGAAGAATCTCACGAGTCTCAAAGCATTACTGCTGTTTTTCTCTGTCTCCCCAGATGCTGCCAGACCTGCTGAGTTTCTCCAGCATTCTCTGTGTTATGTACAGCATGAAAGCCATGTCCGACCATGGGACAAGCTGTCTACACACTCAAAGACTACAATTTTAAATGGTATGGCATAATGTCACTAGACGAGTAAACCCAAACCTCCGGACTCAATTGCCTATGGCTGTTCCTTGCATTTTGTGTTCAGACTGAAAACAAATTATCATCAAGTTGCATTTACTTCTTTTCCCAATGACCATAAAGCTGTGCTTTCCAGGTTCTTAATCCTTCTACCAGTGGGAACAGTTTCTCCCTGTCTACTCTATAGGCAAATGTTATGGGGTCATGGGTTCAAATCCCTCAATGTATTTGAATTGAATAAAAATCTAACCTAATTTGAAACAGAGGTGAGGAGGAATTATGTTCCTCAAAGGGTTGTGAATCTGTGGAATTCACTGTCCCAAAGTGTGGTGCTGGTTGGGAGTCTGAGAAAACTGACTTGAAGGGGGTAAACTGAGTTAACGGATCTTTAATAAGTGAATGGTTATGGAGAGTGGACAGGAAAGTGGGCTTGAGAGCGAGGTGAGATCAGCCACCCTATTAAAAAACAGAGCAGTCTCACGATTGGGATGGGCTGATGGCTAATTGCTGACTCCTGTTCTTAATGGTAACCATGTAATTGGCATAAAAACTCAGCTAGTTCACTCATCTCCTTCAGGGAAGAAAATCTGCTCTCCTGACCTGGTCTGGCTTACATGTAACTCTAGATCTAAAATAATGGTTTTGACTTGTAACTGCCCACTAGACAGTTAGGGATGGGCTAAATTGATGGCTTAGACATGAACGTATTTGTTGAAAATGGCGAGATTCTTATCAGACTGGAATTGACCACTGTGGTTCAGAAACAGCAGTGCCACCCACTGAGCTCCAGTCTGTACATAATAGGGTCCTCATGTGGTCCACAAACACACTGGTCCTGATAACACCTTTTCATGTTTTGCCACGTTATGGTGCTATATAAATTGGGGTTACAGTTGCTGTGTAGACTGGCTCCTGATTCTCAAAAAGTCAATTCAGGACCTGGTATTTTGCATCCTTCATCTGAAGAAGCTGTCTTCAGCAACACCCCTCACCCCACCAGGATCATAACTCATGCTGACATGTAATTCAGCTGACTGAAGCAATGCATCAGCTCAGTTTCCTTTGCAAACCAGAGAAAAAGAGAATGATGGACAGAGACAGACAGACAGGAAAAAAGGAGAGAGAGTGTAAGAGATGGAGAGAGACAGAGAGTGAGGGGTGAGACAGAGAGAGACACAGAAAAACAGAGAGAGAGAGAAGAGAGTAAATGTGAGAGACAGAGAGAGGCACAGAGTGAGGGGTGAGACCATGAGAAACTTAGAGAGACAGAGAGAAAAAAGAGACACAGAGAGTGAGGGGTGAGACAGAGAGAGACATATAGAGAAAGAGAGAGAAAATGAGAGGCAGAGAGAGTAAGGAGAGAGAGGAGAGACAGAGACAGAGAAAAGAGAAAGAGAAAGTGTGAGACAGAGAGAGAGAGAGCGAGAGACAGATAAAGTGAGGAGACAGAGAGAGGGAGACTGAGGGTGGAAAGAGAGAAAGTAAGAGAGAACAAGTGGTTGTTTTTAACTGGTGTGGGCATGATGAGGAGAAGGGCCTTTTTTTTGTGCTGTAGATCTCTATTACCCTGTTGAAGGGTTGAATACCATTGGTGAGCATGGAGAGAATTATGCCTCATGGTACTCAAAGTAAACCGTTGCTGCCAGCCAGGTTGAAGTCAACCAAACAAATGGAAGCCGGACAAGTCAACTGTGATGGTATTGAGGGAGGTCTTGGTTCTTGAACTTCAGAACCAGGACTGACTAAAGCTACTCTTGGTTTTACATGAGAAGGCAGCAAACTCTATGGTCAATCAGCCAACCTGACACTTTGAGAAGTTTTTGAGACCATGAAAGATGCTCCATAGTGAGTTCCACAAATTCTCACTTCAAGTGACCTGCCACACTATTCCAGAGTCAGCCGGATTGCTGTAGGTCTGGAGTCACACGTAGGACAGGACGACAGATTTCCTTCCTTAAAGGTTATTGGTGAACCACATGGGCTTTTACATCAATTGATGATAGATTCATGGTAAACATCACTGAGATTGGCTTTCATTTTGAGATTTATTAACTGGATTTAAATTCCACCAGCTTTGAACACATCATCCCAGAGTATTGGGTGTGTTTACAGCACTATCCCAGTGATATTCCCACTGCAGAAATCCATTTTCCAACTTTATCAAACGACACGGAAAGACAAATTTCTGCCACCAATCTCACACCCATACAACACCACTTTCCTCCTACTCTCCCTCATCCCTTCACTCCCTCCCCCTCTTCCATCCCATCTCCCTTCCAGAATATATTACAAAGTATAAGAACTGGAGACCTGGCCAACAGGAGCAAAATATGCAACACATTTGTGATGGAAACCAAATTTAAACACCAGGGGTAACGTTTCACTGCTTTTAAATCAAATTTCTTGGAAAAGGGAAGTAATTATTTTGCTTAGAGAGAGAAACTCCTTTAGGAATTGTGCACCAACAATTCATTCAACAAATTTCCTGATTTAAGAAATTTCTGAACTCATGGGAGATATTCCCTCCGCGGTCTTACGAGCAAACAGTGATAAATTCAACATCCTTCACCACCTCCTGCCTACTCACAGTTCAAGTGATGATGAAGTGTCTCTCAGGTTTCCCAATTCCCTCTTTCTTCCCCACTGTGGAATGATGCCTTCAGTCTCCACCCAAAATAGGACCTGCCGTGTGACTTCAGCGACCTGAGTCCAGCTTATCCGAGGCTGAATACAAAATATCTGCCTGACGGCCAGAAATCAAATAACTCATTTCATCAAGGAGGACACATCCTGTTTATTTTAAACGGCTTCCTCACTGATTTCTATAAATTTGTAAATTACAGGTTAAATTGGAAAAACTGCCAAGATCACAGAATTGTTACTGTACCAAAGGAGGCCATTTGGCCCATCCTTCCTGTGTCAACTCCCCAAAGGAGCAACTTAATGAGCAGCCTCCCTACTTTCTCCCAGATAGCCCTGGATATTCTTCCTTTCTTAGGTAATGATCTACCTCCCCTGGAGGAACGTCTTCCCAGCGTTAATCTGTGGAATTCTTTAGGGCTGTTGAAGCTGGGTCCTTAAGTAAGATCAAGGCTGAGACAGACAAATTTTTAAGGGAAGCATGGGTAGTAAGGAAAAGGCAGTGGAAAAATGGAGTTAAGGTCGATCAGATCAGCATGATCTCAATGAATGGGGGAACACACTCAATGAGCTCAACTGCCTACTGCTGTTCCTTGTATTTTGTGTTAGGCATGAAAGCAAAATTATCTTCAAGTTGCATTTACTTCTTTTCCCAATGACCTGAAAGCTGTGCTCTCCACGTGCTTGTTTCTTCTACCAGTGGGAACAGTTTCTCCCTGTCCACTCTACAGAGTCCCCTTTATGACAGAATCATAGGATCGTAGAATTTAACGGTACAGAAGGAGGCCGTTCAACCCATAGTGTCTATACCGGCTTCCAGAAGAGCTACCCAGCTCGTCCCATCCTCCAGCCCTCTACCTGTAACCCTGTCAATTCATCAAATATATGTAGATAATGTTGAAGAACTCTATCAAATCGCCCCTCAGCCATCTCTCAAGGGAAACAGTCCCAACTTCTACCTTTTTGTAAACAGTTACAGAATCATAGAGATGTACAACATGGAAACAGACCCTTTGGTCCAACCGTCCATGCCGACCAGATATCTCAACCCAATCTAGTCCCATTTGCCAGCATTTGGCCCATTTCCCTCTAAACCCTTCCTATTCATAGACCCATCCAGATGTCTTTTAAATGCTGTAATTGTACCAGTCTCCACCACTTTCTCTGACAGTTTATTCCATACATGCACCACTCTCTGTGTGAAAAAGTTGCCTCTTAGGTCCCTTTTATATCTTACCCCTCTCACCCTAAACTTATGCCCTCTAGTTCTGGACTCCACCACCCCAAGGAAAAGACCTCGTCTATTTACCCTATCCATGCCCCTCACGATTTTACAAACTTCTATATGGTCACCCCTTAACCTCTGACACTCCAGGGAAAACAGTCCCAGCCTATTCAACCTCTCCCTATTGCTCAAATCCTTCAACCCTGTCAATATTCTTGTAAATCTTTTCTGAACCATTTCAAATTTCACAACATCCTTCTGATAGGAAGGAGGGCCAGAATTCCACACAATATTCCAAAAGTGGCCTAACCAATGTCCTGTATAGCTTCAACATGATCTCCAACTCCTATACCTAAAGGAAAGCATACCAAACGCCTAAAGGAAAGCATACCAAACACCTTCTTCACTAGTCTATCTACCTACGACTCCACTTTCAAGGAACTATGAAACTGCACTCCAAGGTCTCTTTGTTCAGCGACACTCTCCAGGATCTTATGATTAAATGCATAATGACCTGCTCTGATTTGCTTTTCCAAAATGCATTCTATTTTTTTTGTCTACCTCAGTGATTTTGATAGATTCCACACCAATAGAAATTTAAAAAAGAATATGTACAAACAATGTTAATACAGGAAGAAAGGAAGATTTCAGATGCAAGGGAGGAGTAGCAATCTGGTGACACCATTGCACAGGATGACTTGTGGACTATACAGAAGCAGCATGTGATGGATGTCAGATCTAGGTTCCACAATCCTGCCATGAATACTGGTGGGCAATTAACCAACTACCAGGCTTCATAAATATCTCCATCCTCAGCAATGGGGAATTGTGCATATCAGTCCAAAAGATCAAGCTGAAGCATTTGCAACAATCTTCAGCCCGAAGTGTCAAGTGGATGATCCATCTCAGCCTCCTCCAGTGCTCCCCAACATCAGAGGTGCCCGTCTTTAGCCAGTTTGATTCATTCCACGCGATATCAAAGAATGGCTGAAGGCACTGGATTCCACAAAGATTATGGGTCCTGTCAATATCGCAGCATGAGTACTGATGATAGTGCTTCAGAATTAATTGCATCTCTCGTCAAACTAATCCAGTACAGCCATAACACTGGCATCTATTGGAAAATGTGGAAAGTTGCCCAGGTACATCCTGTACAAAAAGCCGAAAAAATCCAACCAGGCCAATTAATGCCTCATGAGTCTATTCTCAATCATCAGTAAAGTGATGGAAGGTGTCATCATGTGATGCCAATCAAGCAGGCAGCTTTGTCCTGTATGGTATCAAGCTTCTTAGATTTGTTGGAGCTACACCCATCCAGGCAAATAGTGAGTATTCCATCACACTTTTGACTAGATGGTGGACAGGTTTTGGGGCGTCAGAAGGTGAGTTACTCGTTGCAGGATTCTTCACCTCTGACCTGCTCTTGTTTGTCATTGTGCTAATTCCATCACTTATTGCAAAGCAAACATTGTTTGCAATGGGTCAGCCATGTTCACCAAATGACTGTTTGCCATCCTCCCAAAGACTTTGTGTCGTGTAAAATGACCAGAACACTAACCCCTACTAAAGGACACCTGTTAGCAAAGCACAATCTTGGCAATCCTTAACTACAATTCCTGCAGGACACTTCTCCTGTTCAGGAGAGTGGTAAAAGTCTGTTATTCCTACTCTTGGACTCTTGCCTCCCAGCCAATTTCCTAACCAGGTTAATTACTTGCCTTCAAATCTATAAAGCGCCAAATTTGCTGATCACTCTCTTCTGAGAGATGTGATTAAATTCCTTTGGAAACACATATTAATATCCACAGACATTCCCCTGTCCAGCAGTGACGCCACCTCTTCAAAAACTTCAATCAGGTTTGTCAGGCATGAGCATTCCCTTTACAAATCCAGACTGTTATCTCTTTCTAATCACCTGGGATATTTTGTGTTATTATTTTCCTTATTCCTTCTGGAGGGAGAACTGAGAATTGAAATGATGCAATTCATTAAGCTGCTTTATCTTCCAGCTGATTAGTGAACATATGGATACAAATAATTCCCATTTCCTTTACCTGGCTCATGATCTCTCCTTGGAAAACAAGAATAAATAATTAGTAATGTGCCCTGCCTGATTTTTGACTTTTTTCCCCCCTCATTTTTGGCATTCCTTTCCTTTCTATTCCATATCCACACCGGCCTCTTACTGTTCGCATTCTGACGATCTCCTTGTTGACTCTATTCCTATCTACTCAAGCAGTAAGGCTGAGGACGAAGCCAAGTAACTAACCCTATCTCCCACGATGATGTTTGCAACAAACAGTCTAAGCAACGCTGTCAGAAATAACAACCGTCTCTTCAATAGTTGGGAATGTTCCCGGAAACCTCTAAACTAACTTGTGTCATCTAAACGACTCCAGCAGAGATGGTATGTCTGATTTTTAATCTGTGCTGCTTGCTGTATTTAACATTGCACCCTTGGATAGATCCCATGGAGAGGAACACCTAACCAAAGAGCAGCATCGTTCATTTGGTCCCAGAAGTTAATGCCTTGAAAGCCTCCAAACATGGCTACAAAATACATGTTATACAGCAATATCCTGACCATATTTCACTCGATTCTTTTTCTCAGGGGTATAAAAACACTTGCAGGAGCAAAGTGCTGGAATCTGTACTGAAAACAACAAATGCTGGAGATCTCAACAGGTCAGGTAGCATCCGTGGAGAGAGAGCAAGGTAATGTCTCAAGTCCAGATGACTCTTCATCAGAGCTTGGTCTCTCTCTCTCTCTCAGTCTCTCTCTCTCTCTCTGTCTCTCTCTCTCTCTCTCTGTCTATATGTCTGTTTCTCTCTCTCTCTCTCTCCTCTCTCTCTCCCCCCACAGATGCTGCCTGACCTGCTGTGATTTCCAGCACTTTTGTTTTCGGCATAAAAACACTCTCATTCCCATAATGACTTTTACAATGTCAGGATGCTCCAAGTGCACTGGAATCGAATGAAGTATTTTTGAAGTTTAGTACCAAGTTGCAATGAATGAAATGCAGCTGTCAATGTGTGCACAACATGTTCCATAACATAGAGTCCTACAGCACGGAGACAGGCCCTTTGGCTCAAACTGGCCCATTCCAACCAAAATGTCCACACTCTAACCCCATTTCCCTGCACTTGGCCCATATCCCTCTATCCTTTCCTTCCATGTATTTGTCCAAATGCCTTTTGAATGGTGTTAATGTACCTGCCTCAACCACTTCTGCTGGAAGCTCATTCCATATGTGTACCACCCTCTGTGTAAAAAAGGCTGCCCCTCAGGTTCCCTTTTATTCTTTCCCCTCTCACCTTAAACTGATGCCCTCTAGTCCTCGACTCCCCAACCCTGGGAAAAAGAACTGTTTGCATACACTTTATCCATGCTTCTCATGATCTTATACACCTCTATAAAATCCTCCCTCAATATCTTAAGGTCTGAAGAAAAAAGTCCTAGCTTGACCAACCTCTCCCTACAACTCAGACCACTGGGTCCTGGCTACATCCTTGTGTATTTCTTCTGCCCTATTTCCAGTTTAATAGCATCCTTCCTTCAGCAAGATGACCAAAACTGAATATAATACTCCTAGTGAAGCCTCACCGATGTTCTGTATAACTCCAATACAACTTCCCAACTTCTATACTCAGTGCCCTGACTGATGAAGGCCCTGTGCCAAAGCCTTCTTCACTGGATTGAGTCTTTTTTTGTTCATTCATGGGATAAGGGCATCGCTGGCTGGACCAGCATTTATCACCCATGGCTAATTGCCCAGAGGCCAGATAAGAGTCAACCACACTGCTGTGGGTCTGGAGTCACATGTCAGCCAGACCAGGTAAAGATGGTGATTTCCATCTATATAGGACATTGGTGAACCAGGTGGGTTTTTCCAACAATCGACAATGGATTCATGGTCATTGTTAGACTCTTAATCCCAGATGTGTTTTTAAAATTGAATGCAAAATCTTTCATCTACCACAGCGGGATTCAAACCTGTATCCCCAGGACATTAGTTTGGTCTTTAGATGAACAGTCCAGTGGTAATACCACTAGGCCATTGCCTTCCCAGTGAGGGACATATACTGGCGACCTTGACAAATCCAGATGTGGGGAAAAGCACATCAATCTGCTGACTTCGGCCATTTGGAATGTCAAAAAAGTAACAGCCACTAACAGTAACTAACGTACTTGTACATTCTGCAGATTGTGTAGGGAGGCTGGTGGGAATGTTCTTCCAGTGGATAGTCACATGCCATTGTAAATTAGCTGGAAGCTGTAGATGGAAAGGGTTATATTTCAGTGATTCAGCAGAATCATTAATACTGTAAGAAGACTTGTCTACATGAATGCAAATGCGACACAAGGTGAAATAGCAACTGAGGCCATTCTATGTATATCTAACCAGCTTAGGGTGACATGAATATATCACCTTGGTGACTGTTTCCTTCTCAATATCTTTCCAACCTTCTATTTATTTTAAGCTGGTAAATGCATCCTAGTAAGCTCTGGGAGAACAATGAGAACTTCCAAGGCTAGAATTGATGCATTTCTATTCCTTTGTTAACTTTAACAGGATATTCTTTTATTCCTTCTTTCCCTTATGTACTAATTTAAGTTTCTCTTTAATACCTCTCCATTGTACCATGTTCCCCACTCTAAACACTCTCTAAAAGAGAGGCACTGGATTTATTAGTTGACTATGACAGATATCTGACCCCAATTTTAAACTTTGCTACAAGTGGAAACAACTTCTTTGCAACTACTTTGACAATCTCTTTCATGGTTTCAGAGAACTCAGGAGAAAGTGAGGACTGCAGATGCTGGAGATCAGAGCTTAAAAACGTGTTGCCCTTCTTCAGGAATGAGGACCTATACAGGTGTTTAGCCAACACAGAAGCTTCCTTCCACCTGACCTCATTGAACACCACCAGGAAAAATTACTTCTTTCTCAAAGAACCTTTTGTTTATTAAGAGTCAAACCTCATATTAAATAATAAAGAGTTTAGTCTAGTAGCAAAGATTAGATAACTGCAGACTTTAGAAGCTCGTAGGTCATGGACAGAGGCAAACAGAGGGAGTTGATGCTTTGTGAGGCAGATGTAGATGGATCCTTGATTTTCAAGAGGAGGAAAGATTATCGGGGGTATACAGGGATGGAAAGTTGAGGTAAAAATTGGAACAGTTCACGCTGTTCTTTCATTGAAGTTTTGAGGAGGCATATTCAATCCCAGCGCACTTGCTGAGGGAGTGCTACTTTGTTGGATGTGCTTGTTTTTCATTTTGAGGCATTAAACTGAGGACCTGCCTTCCTTTTCTCGGGGCTGTGAAAGATTTTGTTGCACCATTTGGAAGGACTGCAGGGTGACTCCCCTTCGCTGTGACTGCTGATATTGACCCTCTAACACCACACACACACAAAAATAAAACCAAGATGGTCTTACCATTATTGCGTTTTGCTTGTGGGAGCTTGCTTTGCTCAAATTGGTGGCTGCACCTCCTACATTATAACAGCGATTACTTATCAAGAAATACTTCAATGGCCATAAGTGCCTTTCTGTACATTTCCATGTTACGAAAGGGACTGGACAAATGAAGGTCGTTGGATTGCAGCTTTTTTCTGGGCCAGCATCTGCTGCCTGTCTCCTGTCTTTGAATTGAGTGGTTTGCGAGGAAGCCACGCTGAGTCACATCGTTGCTTGGGCTAGTTCTCCTGATGAGGGTCCACAGTCACACTTCTTGCCAGACCACCTTGCTCTCCCTACATGGAGTAAGTCACAGCACGGAAACAGGTCCTTTGGTCCAACGCGTCCATGCCAACCAGATATCCTTAATTAATCCCATTTGGCTTTTGTCCCCTTTCTATTCAAATACCCGTCCAGATGCCTTTTAAATGCTGTAATTGTACCAGCCTCCACCACTTCCTCTGGCAGCTCATTCCACACATGCATCCACCCTCTGTGTGAAAAAGTTGCCCCTTAGGTCCCTTTTAAACTTTTTCCGTCTTGTGCCTTCTAGTTTTGGATTATTCTATTTACCCTTTGCATGTCCTTCATGGTTTCCCAAACCTCGATAAGGTCACCCCTCAGCTTTCAACACTCCATTGAAGAAGATGGGGTTTTGAATGTCAAAAAAAGGCAGTTTCCTGGTTGCCATGGTAGCTTTTAATTCCACATTTTGTTTAAATCCCATTGGTTGCAGGGATGGCATTTAAACCCCTTGCCTCAGTCACAGCATTAATCTTTTAATAACCAGTGCCAAAGGCATAACCACTACACTACTACTTTCCCCTCCAATGCACCCTTGGAATACCTGGCACCATTTGCAGATGGATTACTGATGTTGTGCCATTCATTTGTGATCTTCTGTGAATGATAAAACATGGGCATGGAACCTAACTGTGCAACTGGCCTGTTGAACAAAGAGGGCTGAATATTTCTTCCCCAACCCCAGCACTCAAGAGCCTTTTATTTGATTCGAAATATGACCGTATTGAATGCCACAGTACCATCTTCTGTGCAAGAAAGCTATCTAATCAATGGGAAGAAAAATGCAGAAACAGCAAAAAATTAGGTCATAAACATAAAAAGAATGCATTCATTACATGGCTTGAATGAACATTCTCCAAGGTAATTGGTATTTGGGGCAATGAAAAGACTGATGATGAGTTAGGCACGGAGCAGCATTTAATCAGATGAATACTGGAAAATTCTGCACAGATTTCTCTTTCTGTGTTGTTTAAAAGTCACGATACTGCATCAAAGGAAAAAAAGCCCCTTAAGAAAACAGACAGGAAGTGCACAGCCCCATCCCTCATCATAAAATCGTCATTTGTTTTCAATGGGTAAATTTATAACATTTGAGTCTTAATCAGTAGGACATACTTTGCTTTATTTTATTTTTGAACAGTTTGCATTGGGAATATTGGCTTTCAAAAGCCCTCCATCTCCAAAATTGATGTGGACAGAGGCAAAGATTTACACTGTTAGAGAAGCAGAAAATAAATCCCTTCCTCCATACGTCTTTCAGAGTCTTTCTCCTACAAATTACCGTGAAAGGGGGTGAGACACATCTCTGCCCAAACTAGTGTCACAGCACCATCTAGTGTCGCTACCCTATCTGAAAGGATTCAGCCAAATGTTTCCAAGATTTGGACCTGCACTTGGCTGTATGCTTCATTGATAAAATGCAGATAAAGTGCGGTTAGTGAGTACCTAACTTGATTGTTGCACATTTAGAGTCACAGAGAAACACAGTGCGGAAACAGACCCTTCGGTCCAACTCGTCCATGCCGACCAGATATCCTAAACTAATCTAGTCTTATGCGTGGCACAGTGGTTAGCACTGCTGCCTCACAGCGCCAGAGACCTGGGTTCAATTCCCACCTCAGGCAACTGACTGTGTGGAGTTTGCACATTCTCCCTGTGTCTGTGTGGGTTTCCTCCGGTTTCCTCTCACAGTCCAAAAAATGTGTAGTTTAGGTGAATTGGCTGTGCTAAATTGCCCGTGGTGTTAGGTGTAGGGGAATGAGTCTGGGTGGGTTGCGCATTGGAGTGGACCTGTTGGGCCAAAAGGCGTGTTTCCACACTGTAAGTAATCTAATCTAATTTGCTAGCATTTGGTCCATATCCCTTGAAACCCTACCTATTCATATGTCCATCCAGATACCTTTTAAATGTTGCAATTGTACCAGCCTCCATCACTTCCCGTGGAGGCTCATTCCATGCATGCACCACCATCTGTGTGAAAAAATTGCCCCTTAGCTCCCTTTTAAATATTTCCCCTCTCACCTTAAAGCTATGCCCTCTAGTTTTGAACTCCCTCACCCCAGGGAAAAGATCTTGGCAATTCATCCTATCCATGGTCCTCATGATTTTATAAGCCTCCGATGCGCCAGGGAAAACAGGGTTTCTGTGATCCAGGACTGCAAGGGGAGATAGTAATTGCTGGAAGAACTCCACAAATCTGTGGACAGAAAACAGCGTTGATGCTTCAAGTCCAGTGGCCTTTCTTCAGAACTGATTGGAGCTGAGGAAAAGTGGTGTATACGCTGATGACAGGGGTTTGGGGGGGGGGGGGGGGGGGGGGGGGGAGGAGTAAACCAATAGGTGGATGTGGAGCCCAGAGAGCAAGAGAAAGCAAGCCAGGGAAAAAGAAAAACTGAGAATGGGGACAATGAGTAGGTGGAAATCATAGAATCTCTACAATGTCAAAGCAGGCCATTCAGCCCATACCAGTCCTTGCAAGACCCTCCCACCAAGAGTCAACCCCTGCAACCCTATGCACTGTGGGCAATTTAGCACAGCCAGTCCACCTAACCTGTACATTTTTGTATTGTGGGAGGAAACCCACACAGGCACGGGGAGAATGTGCAAACTCCACACAGACCGTCGCCCGAGGCTGGAATTGAACCTGGGTCCCTGAAGCTGTGAGACAACACTGTCAACCTGTGGCGTTGGTTATATTAAAAGTAGCCCATGTGGTGACAGAAACTAGGGGCATGGGGGTGGATAAAAGACATGAAATGCCCCAAACTTGATGTTGAGCCCTGAGGACTGCAGGGTCCCCAAGCAGGAGACATGCTACTGTTCTCCCAGCTTGCGCTGAGTCTTGTTGGAGCACTGCAGCAGATCCAAAACACAGAAATGTCTAGAGAGCAGTGATTTTTTTTTCTTCACTCTTCTTTCCAGTGGGGATAAGTCCCAGCTTTTGGTCCCCTGTGTATCTATGCAGCAAGGACAGTTTCGTGCATATAAGGAGTTTAGATCCTACTGCTTTCTGTCAGCAGCAACACCCAATTTTAACATAAATTCTTAGTCTCCTCAAATAAGATAGCTGCCCTCATGCATGTTTTACTTTATCATTCACTTATTTCTCTTATTCCTACAGTTGTCAATACACTCTCAAGGATGCAATTTAGAGTTGGTAAGAGGTAATCAGCCACAGGACCACAGGCATCTCTCTGTTGACAATTGACAGTGTTTACATTGTGATCATTCAGCTTTTTTAAAATTCCAGATTATTATTAATTTCAAATTTCACAATGGGTTAAATTCCACCTTCTCGGAACATTAGCCTAGCATTCCAGATGACTAGTCCAGTGTCTTTACCATTTCGACATCACCTCCCCCATTCAAATGATAGCACCTGTGCCAGCTTCCAAAGGTGACAGATATTTGCTTCCATCTCTCGACATCAAATATTTATCTATTTGCTTCTTTTTAGAAGATATTATAGTTCTGCTGGAGGAAGTCACATTTTGTCGAAGCTTTTCATCTTGCACTCATCAGGACATTCCCAAGGAATACCGAAGTAAAGACAGACAATCTTTCACACTGCAAGACCAGAGAGCACGCTGATTGGTAGAGGTGTTACTGCGGAGATGTACCAGCTAGATGACAACTGACAGTTAACTACCAAGCTTTGTTTACGTTTTAAAAATGAACTTTAAATTTACCCTCCCAGGGTAATCTGAGGAGGGCCAGGCAATCTTCAGGACTGCCTGCTCATGCACTGACAGTATATACAGGGAAAAGTAATCTCATCTGGGCAGCCACTGTGGGGAGGTGATGATCTAGTTGTATTATCACTGGACTATTAATCCAGAAGCTCAGGTATGTTCTGGGGACCAGGGTTCGATGGTAGAGGGTGGAATTTAAATTAAATATGAAGAAACAAAATCTGTACTTTAGAGACTAATGATAACCATGAATCTATTGTTGATGTTGGGAAAAGCCCATCTGGTTCACTAATGTCCTTTAGGGAAGGAAACTGTCATCCTTATCTGGTCTGGCTGCATGTGACTCCAGATCCACAGCAATGTGGTTGGCTCTTATTTGCCCTCTGGACAATTAGGGATGGGCAATGAATACTGGCCTGGCCAATGATGCCCTTATTCCATGAATGAGTAAAAGGAAACTACCGCATAGAATGGTTTTGATGGTCTCTATTTCAGTGCCAAGCTTATACAATCAGCAACTAATTTAAGCTCCATTTATGAAGTTGCTGATGAGGCTAGTCCTATAGAGCGAAGAATCATAGGATTCCCGAGGCCATGTACTGACCAGGAAAGCTAGGTTTGCAGGTGACAGATGTAAAGATCACTCAACCAGCACAGCAAGGAAAGGAAGTTTGTCTGATTGCTCCATTTCAAGATGAAACTTGTCAAATTAGCTAAACCAGTCAAACCTTTGTCAAACTGATATCACATCTTCTAAGATTGTCTTTTCTATCCTGAAAGATGCCCAGTCCACTTCAGATTAAGGTAGAGTAAGGTATCTCAAACACTTGAGCCACCAGGTGAAGATAACAGCTACACACAGTGACTATGTAGAAGTAGTACTTGCCAATAACAGGATGATTCTGTCAAGCCAAGAAGGTATTCTGCCTATCGCATATGATTAATGTGCTATATGAGTTTCAATGTTGGTGTGATGCCAGATCTGTAGACTGTACATCCCAAATGCATTCCTGACGAAGGGCTCCAGCCCGAAACATCAATTTTCCTGCTCCTCGGATGCTGCATGACCTGCTATGCTTTTCCAGCAACACACTCTCAACACTGTACATCCCAAAGGCTGGTGGCTCATATCCAATTGCATGTTTTCAACAGGACTTGTTTTAAGCCACTAGCATGTGAACCTTAATACAGAGTGTCCAATAATAGATGTGATTCTGCAATTAGGCAACACTTACTAGACAATCCTGAGTGTGCTGAGGAGTTATACACACAATCAATTTAGAATTGCTAATCGAGCTCGTATTGTGGGCATGCGTTTACTCAAATCTCCTCATATGCACAGCCGGGGCCCTATATTTTGCAGACAGAAAGAACATACATTGTGGCCACTTCAACATTAAAAAGAAAGAGTAATAGAGATGTACAGCACAGCAACAGACCCTTCAGTTCAACTGGTCCATGCCAACCAGATATCTCAGCCCAATCTCATCTCATGTACCAGCACTTGGCCCTTATCCCTCTAAACCCTTCCTATTCACATAATCATCCAGATGCCTTTTAAATGCTACAATTGTACCAACCTCCACCACTTCCTCTGGCAGCTCATTCCATACACACACTACCCTGTGTGTGAAAAAATTGCTCTTTAGGACCTTTTATATCTTTCCCCTCTCACCCTGAACCTATGCCTTCAAGTTCTGGACTCCCCCACCCCAGGGAAAAGACTTTGTCTATTTACCCTATCCATGCCCCTTATGATATTGTAAACCTCTATAAGGTCACCCCTCAGCCTCCGACGCTCCAGGAAAAACAGCCCCAGCCTATTCAGCCTCTCCCTGTAGCTCAACTCCTCAAACCCTGGCAACATCCTTGTAGATCCTTTCTGATCACTTTCAAGTTTCAGGTGACAATCATTCACTGGTCAAGTCAGTGCCCTGAGTATCAATCAGAGTCAACCTGCCTGGTTTAAACTGAAACAAAACTTGGCAGTTAACCATCAGTCATCATCCAAGTAGCACAGTACTTAGGTATATGTGACCAAAATAAATCAAATCACCTTTTCATTCCATGTGGCAATGCTTCTACCAATCAGAGTCCACTAGCCTATCCATCATCACTCCCTTTTCATGCAGCATAACATGTTCCTTCCCTCTATACTGGCATTCCCATGGAACTCATTATTGACTTTTGGCAGGATGTCACTCATGTCCCCCTAGTCATGATTTGGAGATGCCGGTGTTGAATTGGGGTGGACCAAGTTAAAAATCACACAACACCAGGTTATAGTCCAACAAGTTTAATTGGAAGCACTAGCTTTTGGAGCACCGCTCCTCAACTATCTGATGAAGAAGCAGCGCTCCAAAAGCTAGTATGCTTCCAATTAAGCCTGTTAGATTATAACCTGGTGTTGTGTGATTTTTAACTATGTCCCCCTACATATTAACAGCACAAAGGTAGAATGAGTGGAGAGGGTCAAGCTCCTGGCAGTGGTCATCCAAACCAAGCTTTCTTGTACTCTTCATGTGGACGCACAGGTTAAAAAGGCCCAACAATGTCTCTTCTTCCTCAGGCAGCTGAGGAAATTTTGCCTGGTGGCAAATACCCTTACCAACTTTTATAGGTGCGCCATCAAGAGCATTCTGTCTGGATGTATCACCACCTGGTATGACAACTGTACTATTCAAGATCGGAGACGGTTACAGAGAGTGGCGAACTCGGCCCAGACAATCACAAAGGCCAACCTCCCATCTACAGAATCCATCGACCAGGCCTGCTGTCAAGGAAAGGCCGCCAGCATTCTCAAAGATCCATCCCACCCTGGAAATGTTTGTCTACAATCTCTACCATCGGGGAGAAGGTACAGAAGCCTGAACACGCGCATCAGCTGATTTTGAAACAGTTTCTACCCTCTTGTTGTTAGAATACTGAATGGACTCACAAACTCTTAACATTCGCCTGTACCTGTGTTTTTGTTTTTGCCGCTGTTTATCTATTGTTTACTTATCTAAGTTACCTAACTCTGTGATCTGCCTGTATTGCTGGCAAGACAAAGCATTTCACTGTGTCTCGGGACACGTGATAATAAATTCAATTCAATTCAATTCATTCTTGTGAATGTCCTGATGAATGCAAAATGAAATACATCGACACAATATGCCTTTTATTCAACAATACTCAAGTTCTATCCTACTAAATGACTACTTATAATCTGGTTTCTGGTTTTGGTAGGATGTTCTTAGGATAGACAATGTCTGCAGAATTTCTCCTACTCTGCCAAACCCTTGTGGGGATGGAAGTGGTTATGTTATCTGTCTATGCAAACAGATGTTCAGTCAAACAAAGCAAGGTAATCCCATCGAAAATCAACTTCCCCCTGTCCTTTCTGTAAAACAAAAATATCTTCCAACCTCTCCCATAGAAGCATGTACACGCGCATACATTTTGAGACAAACAGCAGTTCCAATAATGGCACTGGAAGTCTCCAACTGTTACATTGTCTTGGTTGAAAACTACCCATTAACTAGTCAACACTGATTCCTGTCTTTAAATCAGCTCTCTGTCCATGTTGTTAAATTTCTTTTCATGCTGTACACCTTCGGTTTATCAAACAAGACTCCACTGTGGCACCTTATCAAAAACCTTTTGAAAAACATCTATACAACATTAACTGCATGTCCTTTATCAATACATTCCATTATTTCATCACAGAGCCTCATTAGGTTTGTCAGACATGACTTGGATTTTATGAATTCATACGTGCCAGCCCTAATTAACCTCAGTCTTTCTAGGTGAATATTAATTTAGTTGCACATTATAACCTTTAAAAATTTACCCACTGTCAACTACGAGGGTTGTTTATCCCCATTTTTCGAGTAACATTTCTGGAATGTTAACCTTAAACTACTAAAATGCAATTCCAAATATGGAATGATATTTAATCAATACAGGCATTCTAAATTTGTTTGTCCCTTAATGTTAATCAAGAATAACAAGCAGGATAGATGTAGTGAATTCATGAAATAGCATATTTAGATTTTCAGAAGGTATTCAATAAGATGTTATGTAAAAGGTTATTACACAAGACCTGAGCTCATGGGAGTAGTGTATTTATCGGGACTGAGAATTCATTAAAAGACAGTGGAATTCATTATCCCCCAGTGCTTGGACAATTTTAACAAGGAGATTGATAGATTTTGACCAGCAATGGGTTGAAGGAGAGTGGGTAGGCATGTGGAGTCAAGGCCATGATGAGATCAGCTGTGATTGTATTAAATGGCAGAGCAGGCTTGAGGGGCCGAATGGCCTACTCCTGCTCCTAGCTTTTGCGGTTTATGATGGAAAGCAAGGAATAGCAATGAATAGGAATATTTCTTCAGGACTGCAAGTTGTGACTGGTGGACCAATGCTTCGGACTCAGCTTTTTACAATCTAGGGTAATCACTCAGATGAACTGAGTTTAATGAACCCAAGGTGGCTGATGATAAAAAGTAAGCTATGAGGAGGCCAAAAAGAATCTGCAATGGAATGTTGACCAGTGCAGTGCTTGGGCAAGGAGCTTTAAGATCATTCGACAGAACAGCAGAAATAAGAGCCACTGTTAACTAAAAATACTACAAATCATTGTAGCAAATTGAAGAGTTGTCTACTATTTTTAAGGGTACACCTCCCATTCATGCATGAATAGAGGCTTAGACAAATAAATCTAAATCTCCAATGGTCTTTAAGGGATGAAAACAATAAAACCAATTCCCTTTCAGAACAAAGAAACAAAGGTTGGTGCGTTCATGTCTCCTCCAGCCCTGAAATGCAGTGTCACAGAGAAAAGATGAGGCTAGGAACACCGATGCATTTCAGAGGAAGCTAGGTAAGTATGGGAGAAAGGGTTGGAGGATATGGTCATAGAACGAGATCATGAGAGGTGTGCGGATGCACAGATAGAGCAGAAACAAATCCAAAAAAAAGCTGGGACAAATTACTTGCTTCTGTCCTGCAAGTTTACTTCAAGGATTCAAAGATGTGCATATTCAACATATTTTGCACATTATAGAAAGACTCTCTTGCCTCACCAAAGACATGAGCTAGTGTCAAACAAAGGACTGCATACCCATAACTAAGACACAGTTGAGTGCCTACGTTTTCACAGAATTCCATCCATCAAACTGTTGGCACCAGTCAATTGCTGCAACTTACATGAGCCCCTCCTGGGATTAGATGCGAGGTGCTTGTAAATTTCAAATAGAAAGCTGGGAAATTTAACTGCACTGCAGGACTGAAGCCAGCATTGCACATGCAGTTAAATCAGATACCACACTCAATCAGTACAGCGCCATTTGTGAAAGCACCGTGGGACAATTCAGTAAAGATCTTTGCAGGATATTGTATTCCCTTAAGGGCGAAATGGAAAGCTGTTAAAGAGCTGTGGTTGCAGAGATTGACATAGATACACATCACACCAATAGCCTACAGTTCCCTGCTATGATTCTCTGAGGGAATATTTTGCATCGGTTTACTGCAACTTTCTGCATAGTTTTCTGTAAGTCTGTGACTTTCCAGATAATCAGCGAGAGTCATCCTGTACCATGAGAGAAGTATGGGTGTAGATCAATGTAAGAAAGAGCCAAAAGAAATCATAGAATCCTTACAGTATGGAAGGAGACCATTCAGCCCATTGAGCCTACACTGACCCCCCCAAAGAGCAGCCCCTCCAGACTCTCCCCCAGCCTTGTAGCCCTGCATTTCCAATGGATAGCCTGCACATTCCTGGACAATAGGGCAATTTAGCATGGCCAATCCACCTAAGCTGCACATCGATGGACTGTGGGAGGAGACTGGAACACCCAGAGGAAACCCATGCAGACACAAGGAGGATGTGCAAACTCCACACAGGTTGTTGCCCGAGACTGGAATCAAACCTGGGTCCCTGGCGCTTTGAGACAGCAATGGTACATTGAGCCACCATGCCAGCCCAGAACTGGACACTGCCATTGGTTCTTCAGCCAGCAGGTACAAGTCCATTGCCGAAGGAAGGTTCTGCTGAAAGTGGGCAAGTCACAGATTTAGTCAGTTCTTTAAATTTAACTGCTTGAAGATGGACTACAGTTAGCCTCAGTCCCTCATGATTAAGAAAGGAATGGTGAATGGGTGAAGATCATATCAACACCACCCAGCAGTGGCTTCTGCCAATAAGTGTGCACCTTGGACATCAGTGAGGACAGGTTTAGGTCAACCTACATCAGGATCAAAGGGCCAAGGAGCCCTGGCTATGGACAGAGATGGCCACTGACAATACAACACAAATCAGCACGCTGATGTGGCATAGCGATGTTTTCGATGGAGAGCTGTTTACTGAAAAATGTTTGGAATTATTCAATTGCAGTATTTAGACATTTCTGTCACAGAAGTATGTCTCAGAAATTATATTTGCATTTAAAAGCACTGTTCACACAAGCTGTCTGGCAGCTGGTAAAAATGGATTTGTTGCAAGTTTGTGATTGATGGCTGCATTTTACCTGTTATATTATTCTCATTGTTAATGGATTAAGGGTGGAGTGTGCAACATTGATTTCCAAACAAAACAATCTTATAAATCAGAAAAAGACAATGCAAGGCAACAAGGAGAAACTCAAGACTGAGAGAGCCTTATCACTCAGAGGGAGGACATTAAAATCCACCATGTACCAGGGTCAAAGGCATTCATTGGGAGGTACGTGACTAATGTGGAGACCTCGGGCAGAATTTCCCTTTTCTGGAAGGTGGCCAAAGAAGAGGATAAAAGGGAGAAATAGTAGAGTGAGTTGGTCCTGGAGAGAGGTCATTAACTCAGCGATTAACTGCTGGGTAGATAGGTCGATCAAGGCCTTTGCTGACTTGTCGCCACTGAAGTGATGGATTAATGGCTACACAAGTATCTCAATTCACCCCCTGCACCCCTGGGAAGCAAGGGCAAATTGTTTCCCGGGATGGAAGAAGACCTCCAATCTGGACAGGCATTGGAGGCATGGATTGGAGGCGGAAATGGAAGTGTCCCTGTAGGTTAGTCACTGCTGGTGCAGGGATGCGAATGACGAGGTGCTGTGACAGGGTGAGGCACTTGCTAACATTTCTTAGTCGCTAATTAACACAGCTTGCCCTCTGCACTCAGAAAAATAATGGGAAAATCATGCCTATAGTCGCTCACTAAACCTGATTAAACCTATGTTGCCAGTTTCTTCAAAATAAAATTCTTCCTCCCTGATCCTCACTCACATGCGATGATCTTTGAAGAAGATTGGGTGGAATTTAATGCCCAACCCATGGTGTGTTTGGAGTAAAGAGGTCCATTTATTCAGGCAGATAGAGACTCCACCACTTTCCATTTCTACTTCAATTAAGACCAAGGCAGAAAGGCCCATTGACACCCGTCCCACCTCTCCTCCATTTTATGTAAGTGGGCACTTGTGTAGTGATTACAGCAATGTCAGCCAGGTGGACCTCATAGAATGGCTTGTTTGGGGCTGTTAACCTGATCCAGTCAGGGAGCCCTGGCTGACAGACATAAACAAGAGTGTGGGGGGTCCTACTCACTCTCGCAGCTGGCTCTGAGCTAGCTGGATCAGTGTCACATACTATGCATGTGTAAATATAAGGTGACTTGGTGATGGGATACTGGCCTTTATGAAGCTATTTCAATTAGTGTCCAGGTAAGACCCTTATCCCACTGCCATTGATGAACAGCCAGAGGCAGGTGGAGGATAAGCCACTCGCAAAATATTGTGTGATTCTGGGGTCAAGCTGATTTAAAGGAACACCACTGTCTGACTGAGTGAGCTGGCATCAGGAAGTGTGGTGGTCACTGAGATCCAATCCCTTTGCTACCAACTCCTCTCTGTGGCCCCTGCCCTGTGACACTCACCTGTACCTGGGTACATCGACAACCTTGAGCCTCAGCTGTGTGCAGTACCAACAGTGACCACTATCTCCTTGGTGACGCTGTTGAGCAATAACAGGAGAATGTGGAAGAAACCTTCTTCTTCTGGGGTCCTTAATCCTGGGAGAAGCTTACTGCTGCCCAGTGACATGCCTGATAAGCACTCAATGCAGTGAAACAAGATCCTTGCCCCTTTAATACCATCCATTCTTTTCAAAAGATAAAAACATTGAAAATAGGCAGAGTAGGCAATGTGAGCCTGCTCTTGCCATGCCATTCAGTATAATTATGACTGATCATCCAACTAAGTCGGCGAAAGTGAGGACTGCAGATGCTGGAGATCAGAATCAAGATTAGAGTGGTGCTGGAATAGCACAGCAGGTCAGGCAGCATCCAACTAAGTCCCCTGTTCCCAGTTTCTCCCTGCACCCTTTGATCCCTTTAGCCCCAAGAACTAAATGGAATTACTTTTCGAAAACATGCCAATGTGTTGCCCTCAACCACTTTCTGTGACAGAGAATTCTACAGGCTCAGCACTCTCTGGGTGAAGGAACTTCATACCTCAGTCCCAAGTGGCCTATTCAGTAGCCTTAGAATGTGACATCTAGTTCTAGAGTTTTGTATGGAATAGTTCAGAGTAAAAGACATATTCCCCATGCTCTTTAAACCTTTCTAAGAGTGTGCCATTTTAGAAAGCCTCTCCACTGAGCCTACTACAATGTGGGATCTTGCTGTATGCAAACTGACTGCCAATTTACCCGCATTAAATCAATGGAAGCCCTTCAAAAGCACTTCATTAGTTGCACAGCTAAAGTCCTGAGGTTATAACAGAAGCTATAGAAATGCCATTTCTTTCCTCCTTTATTTTACAGTA
Source organism: Chiloscyllium plagiosum (assembly GCF_037043375.1). Lineage (NCBI taxonomy): Eukaryota > Metazoa > Chordata > Chondrichthyes > Orectolobiformes > Hemiscylliidae > Chiloscyllium > Chiloscyllium plagiosum. Next base: position 17,092,874 of record NW_028270146.1, read on the forward strand.
AGTGCTACTCTTAATCTTGGAACACTGTGGCTACAAGCAATCAGCCAATCCTGCAGCCCAAAATCATTAAGAAATAACCTGGGTTGCAAAGTACAGGGGAACTTTCTATCAAAGAAAGGATAGAGCTGGTTTCTTTGCATTTTTTAAATTATTTGTTCATGAGATGTAAGCATCACTGGCTAGGCCAGCATTGATTGCCCATCATTAATTGGCTGGAGGACAGTTAAGAGTCAACCATATTGCTGAGAGTCTGGAGTCACATGTAGGCCAGATCAGGTAAGGATGAAAGTTTCCTTCCTTGAAAAATATTAGTGAACCCAGATGGGTTTCTGCAACAATCAACAGAGGCTACATGGTCACCACTACGCTTTAATTGAATTCAAATTTTCCACGCTAGGATTTGAAAGCATTTTCTCAGATCATGAGTCTAAGATTCTGGATTACTAACCCAGTGACACTGCCACCATCTCCTGTCTAGCAGAATTTAAATATCAACAGATGTTAAGGTGAGGCCAGCAGGATATTCAGTGAGTAGGCCATTAATTTTCAATGTGACTGAACCTGATGAAGAAATGGTTTCACTGGTCAATTGAACACACTATCTAATTGAACACACATGAACCTTCCAGTTCAGCGAGCAAATCTAGACCCAGAACCTCAACCTGAGCTACAAGTCTTCTCAAAACACTACCTAATGCTCAATTCTCTTGTATCACATACAAACAGCCTCAGAGTTTCTTATCCTCCATTTCTCATCATGCTTATAATGACTTAATGTCACTGAAATAAAGAAATCCTGCTTCATGATCTTTGGGCTATCCATGGTTTAAATGGAAGAGGGAATGGATGATGGCTGCAGTGTATAGTTTTCTTTTAAGCTTTGCTTTGCTTTTAAAGGCAACAAGCGTGGATAGCCCAAAGATCATGAAGCAGGATTTCTTTATTTCAGTGGTATCAAGTCATTTTAAACAATGCTGGGTGGCAGGGTGGCTCAGTGCCTGCCTCATAACGCAGGGACCTGGGTTCAATCCCAGCCTCAGGCAACTGTCTGCATAGAGTTTGCAAGTTCTCCCTGTATTATCATAGGTTTCTTCTGAGCGCTCTGGTTTCCTCCCACAGTCGACGATGTGCAGGTTAGGTGGATTGTCCTTGCTAAATTACCCATAGTATGTAGGCTAGGTGAATTAGCTATCAGAAATGTAGGGATAGGGAATGGGTATGGTTCTGGGTCTGAGTGGGATGCTCTTTGGAGGGTCAGTTTGGCTGAATGGCCTGCATCCACACTGTGGGGATTCTATGACGGGGAAACTAAGGATAAACAAGAAACTCTGAGCCTCTAAGTAAACGATGCAATAGAACTGAGCACTGGACTGTGTATTCAACTGACCAGTGAACAGTTCTGGTTCGCAAGACCTGCTCCATTTCCATCTCTAAGCCACTTACTGTAATTCATTGAAGAGTAGCTTTGATCTGCTATTTCCTGAACATCCAGGTTGAAAATTCACAAAACAGCATTGAATAGACCAACAGCAAAATCAGCCTCCCCCAGATCCCCGCACCCCCAACGTATTCATTATTTGTCATCTCAGTCATTTCCTTATAATGAATACCAAGCCTTTTGTTTTGGTAACAGTGAACAGCAGTAACTTGTTAATTCGATGCATTCAGATGGACAAAATCCTTTGGGAGACTTGCATTCCCCAACTACAAACCAATCCCTCGGTCTTCTCATTGCACCTCCGTGCTTACACAGACTTGCAGGTACCTCCATTAACATTCCCTCCGGAGTATTGGAACACATTATGCACTCGTTTCCTGACTTGACACTCCCGCACACATCTTTCCGACCAACACTACAGGATAAACCATGAACACATCACTAGAAACAGGACGTATCAGCCTAGAAACAGTTCCAACATTCAATACAGATTTTCCACCTCAACTTCCCTTTCCCAATCTGTTGCCACTTCCATGGATTTTGTTAGCAATTCATAAGTGGCTTAAAAGAATGGATAAAATAAGGAAGTAATTCCACTGATCCTGTCCTTTTCCAAGGGGAATGAGCAGTTTACTCAGTCATGGGCTCTTTCTCTGTGCATTCAAATTAGGATTTGGTTCAGTGATGAAATCACACCTTCATAGAAGGAGTTTGTAAAGTTGTGGTGCTTAGTGACTTCAGAGTGGGAGTGTTTTGATAGGTGTGAGGGTTAAGCAGTTAACAGAGGGGGTTACAGGGAGGTGAGAGTTAATGGCTTGACAGTGGGGGTGTTACAGAGAGTTGAAAGTTAGTGTGTTGACTATAGGAGAGGTTACAGGGAGGTGAAAGTTAATGTATTGACAGTGGGGTGCGTACAGGGAGATGCGGATCAATGTGTTGATACCAGTGGGATTACAGGGAGGTGAAGGTTAATGTGTTGATGGGTGGGGTTACAGGGAGGTGAAGGTTAATGGCTTCACAGTTGGGGAGCTACAGGAAGGTGAGGGTTAATGTGTTGATGGGTGGGGTTACAGGGAATTGAGGGTCAATGTGTTAATGAGTGGGGTTACAGGGTGGTGAGGGTTAATATGTTGGGTTATTGGGAGGTGAAGGTTAACGTGTAAACAGTGGGTGTGTTTATTGGGAGGTGAGGGTTAATGTGTTGATGGGTGGGGTTAGAGGGAGGTGAGGGTTAACGGGTTCACAATGGGGGTGTTTACTCGGAGGTGAGGGTTAATGTGTTGACAGTGAGGAATTACAGGGAGGTGTGGGTTAATGGGTTCAAAGTGGGGGGGAGTTAGAGGGAAGGGAGGGGTTAGAGGGAGGTGAGAGTTAATGGATTCACAGTGGGGGCATTACAGGGAGGAGGGGGTTAATGGGTTCACAATGGGGGGGTTTACAGGGAGCAGCAAGTTAATGGCTTCACAGTTGGCCTTGCATGAGAAAGGCTTATTAGATGTTGGTCTTGAAATCTGTTCACATATCTGGCTGTAAAATTCATCCCTTCAGGAAATGAAAATCCATCTACAAAGCATGATAAAAAATATTACATGGCTCAGAGCAAATTCAAGTGGAGTGTTTATAAAAAAGTGTCTGATCTTACATTTTAGGAAAAGTAGCATTCACTATACTTTCAACTCGAAGTTGCATGGTTAGATCTACCTTGGGTGCTGTAAGTGATCTGCTGGCAATCATAACTCAACACTTTTACTGCCTCAGGGACATTTACTGAAAAACTCTAGTACTAGGGCAGTACATGAGCTAAGTGGGATTTGATGTGATACATATGCTTGAATACATTTTGGTGAATAATAATGGAGGAAACAGTGTGTTAACAATTCACAGTAAGTGGATTTAATCTGCAAATTTTGATCAAAATAAAGTGGGCTATGACAACTTTATGATAGTGTTTATATTATGGAGAAGTATTATTGTCATTCCATCATTGTCGACTGCACCTTCGGTTGCCTCGGTCTTAAGCTCTGGAATTCTCTCCCTACTGCTCTCCAGCTCAGTTAACTCTATTAAGACATCTCTTAAAAAACTACCTCATTGATCAAGCTTTCTTTATATGGTATGGCATCATATTCTTTTGTCAAACACTGTTAGGAAAGGTTGAGCACTGCTTTATGTTAAAGCTGCTATGTAAATGTAAGATGTAGTTATAGAGTCAGAGAGTCATAAAGATGTACAGCACGGAAATAGACCCTTCGGTCCAACTCGTCCATGCCAACCGGATAGCCCAAACCAATCTAGTCCCACCTGCCAGCACCTGGCCCATAACCCTTCCTATTCATATACCCATCCAGATGCCTTTTAAATGTTGCAATTGTACCAGCCTCCACTACTTCCTCTGGCAGCTCATTCCATACACGTACCACCCTCTGTGTGAAAAAGTTGTCCCTTAGGTCTCTTTTATATCTTTCCCCCTCACCGTAAACCTATGTCCTCTAGTTCTGCACTCTCCCACCCCAGGGAAAAAAACTTTGTCCATTTATCCTATCCATGTCCCTCATGATTTTATAAACGTCAATAAGGTCACCCCTCAGCCTCTGACGCTCCAGGGAAAACAGCCTTAGCTTATTCAACCTCTCCCTATAGCTCAAATCCCCCAACCCTGGCAACATTCTCGTTATTCTCATTTCATTTTTGATTGTAAATTCTGAAAATACCATAACCTTCTAATGGTACAAAAAAGTTTTTGCACGTTTTTTGTGTACATTTGATAACTGTAATTTATTCAATAACTTCAAAGTCTTGCATTTTTATAACAACTAGAAGGTAATTATTTGTCTCAAACCACTTCTCACAACAACATCACAAAGGCAGATGACCAAACACCTGATCAAAAGGTAGTTTTAAGGAACCTCTTAAAGGAGTACAGCCAAAAGAGCACTCGAGACATTTAGACAGTGAATTTCAGGTCATAGGAGTCTTGGCAGCTGAAGGCAAGCCAGCAACCGTGAAGCAACTAAAATTAGGGATGCTAAAGAGGGGTAGAAAGGGAGGAAAACAGATATCTTGGAAGGTTTTGGAATTGGAGGAACCAACAGGAATAAGGGTGGGCAGGGTCACAGTGGAATCAGAAAACAATATTGGGAATTTTAATTGGGAGCCAATTTAGGTCGCAGAAACATTGGAGCACAATGGCTAGGAGCATAAGTAGGCCATTCAGCCCCTCGAACCTACTCTTTCATTCAATACAATCATGGCTGATCATCGAGCTCAATTACCTAAGTCAACCCTCCCCCGACATCCGTTGATCACTTTTGCCATAAGAATTAGTCCTTCTTGAAAATATTTAATGTTTTGGCCTTGACCACTTCCTGTGGTGGGAGCTCACTAATTTTTCCTCATCTCAGTCCTAAAAAATCTACCTCTTATCCTTAAACTCTAACCTCTGGTTCTTGACTCCCCCACCATCAGGAACATCCTTCCTGCATCTAACTTGTCTAGCCCTGTTTATAGATTTCCGTGAAATCTCGCTTCATTCTTCTAAATTCCAGTGAATATAATCCTAGGAGAAAGGGACCACTGCAGATGCTGGTGAGAAGAGTCAAAAAGTGTGGTGCTGGAAAAGCACAGCAGGTCAGGCAACATCCGAGGAGCAGGAGAGTCAACATTTTGAGCATAAGCTTTTCATTCCTGATGAAGGGCTCTTGCTCGAAACGTCAATTCTCCTGCTCCCTGGATGCTGCCGGACCAGCTGTGCTTTTCCAGCCCCACCCTTTTTGAATATACTTTAATCCTAACCGACTCAACCTTTCCCATACGTCAGTCCTGCCGTCCCAGGAATCAATTTGGTAAACGTTCACACTATAGCAAGAACATCCTTACTCAGCTAAGGACGATACAATATTCCAGGTGTGACCTTACCAATGTCCTGTATAATTACCATAAGACATCCTTGTTCCTGTCCTCGAATCCTCTCACTATGAAGGCCAACATACCGTTTGCCTTCTTTACTACCTGTTGCACCTGCACGCTTACTTTCAGTGACTGGTGAATGAGGAATCCCAGGTCTTCAGAAAAGATTTACAAGGATGTTGCCAGGGTTGGAGGATTTGAGCTGTAGGGAGAGGTTGAATAGGCTGGGGATGTTTTCGCTGGAGCATCGGAGGCTGAGGGGTGACCTTATAGAGATTTATAATATCATGAGGGGCATGGATAGGGTAAACAGACAAAGTCTCTTCCTGGGGTCTCCAGAACTAGAGGGCATTGGTTTAGGGTGAGAGGGGAAAGATATAAAAGAGACCTCAGGGGTAACTTTTTCACACAGATGGTGGTATGTGTATGGATTGAGCTGCCAGAGGAAGTGGTGGAGGCTAGTATAATTGCAACATTTAAAAGGCATCTGGATGGGTATATGAATAGGAAGGGTTTGGAGGGATATGGGCCAGGTGCTAGCAGGTGGGACTAGATTGGGTTGGGATATCTAACCGGCATGGACGAGTTGGACCGAAGGGTCTGTTTCCGTGCTGTACACCTCTATGACGCTATGATTCCCCTCTATAAATGTAAAGCCATTCAAATAATAATCTGCCTTCCTGTTTCTGCTCACAAGTGAATAACCTCACATTGACCAACATTATACTGTACCTGCCATGCATTGGCTCATTCACTCAGCCTGTCCATATCTCACTGCAACATCTCACAGCTCACCTTTCCACCCAGATTTGTATCATTAGCAAATTTTAAGATATTACATTTTGCTCCAGTGTACACTGGTGTGGCGGATAAATGGGACTTGGTGCAATTTTGGACAGAGTCAAAGTTATAGAGGTTACTGAGATCAACCAACAATGAGTTGGAATAGTCAGGCCTTCTGGATGTTGAAGTTCTTTGTTTGGATGGTGGATAGTGTGAGTGGACATTCATGATACTTGCTTGGGAACAGGTGCAGCAGTGGGTCAAATATGCATCTTCCACCCCTGTGGCTGGCATTCAAATTCAGCCTCGATCCGACTCCTGAGCTTTCATCATAATTTATCTGAGTTACACTCAATATGGGCACTCGAATACTGGCCCCAATCACCTGGAGTCGGAAGATAGAGGGAGAACCCACACTTGATAAATCCAGCTAGAACACCTCAAATGGCTTCATAGAGGTAGTTTCAGCCAAATGTTGACACCTAACCACACCAGGAGATTAGAATGGGTGACGAAAGTCTTGACCAAAAAAGTAAGCTTAAAGGCATCGAATAGGACAAAATGTGCATGTGTGTGCATGCGCATGGGTGTGTGTGGGCGAATATGTGCCTATGTGTGGGAAGATGTGTATGTGTGTGGGGGCGAATATAAATGTGTAGGTGAGTATGAGCATTGTTTGTGTGTGTGAGAAACAAAGAATATGTACTTGTGTATGTAGGTGAATAGAAGTGTGCAGGTGAGTGTGAATTGTGTGCGTGTGTATGTGAGAGATTTCAGAGTTTGGTAAACAGAAATCTGAAAGTGAGGCCACCGATGACACAGCAATAAAATCTGTGGCTGAAGGGGTAGCCGGAATTCAAGGAGCTCAAGAGATCTGGTGGTTGGGGTTGGTGGTGTAGTAATTGTGCTGCAGAAGGTTACAGAGATAAAGGCAGGGATTTTAAATGTTTCTGTAGCCCAAGGGGTGGACGCCAATGACATGCATCAGAGATGAGTTTACTCAGCATGGACTCAGGGGCATTAGGCAGCCCTCTCTAAGGAGACAAATAGCTTGGAAAGCCTGAAGTCTCGATGGGATTTGCCTTCAGTTATGACTGCAACATTTTAATTTATCTCAGAATCTGATACATTTTCCCCTCGGGTTTCTCTGATTTAATTATGTTTTATAGCATTACTTAAAGTCGTTGCAGGCGCCTGATCAGAAATACAGTGAATAAGGTCAGAAAAATCGAAAATAGACGAACTTACACACTACAAACAAATGCCGATTCTGCTTTGTGCCTTATTTCTTTGGTGTTAACACAGCAAATTGAGCTGACCTACATTCCCATCACTGAATATGCAACACAGCTAGGGGTGAAAACTGGACTAAACACTGTAAATGGTTTCCCCTGTGACAGCAGTTCAGCACCGGCAGCATTACTGAAGAAACCTTTAAGTTCCGTACATGGGATATTTCAGGATGATACCCTGTTAACTCGTGCACAAAGTCAAACTCCAACGTCTTACTGAAATAAATTCCAAACCTTTTGTACTTATTAGCTGCTCACTGATGGCATCAAACTCTCCCTGGTGAAAACCTACTCATTCAAAAGGTGGCTTTTCAATTCCTCCAGTCTGCACAGAGTAAGAAAGTGCTTTTTTGGCTAATTTTGGAGTTGGGGTTGACAGGAACAGTCTCTGACCTGGAAACATTACGAACCATTGATCTAACATTGTAAAGAGTTCAGGCAATGGGAGATACTGTTAATCAACATGGGGAAAGTCAGGAAAGTGAAGTCACGGATTATCGGATCAGCCATGATCTCACTGAATGGCAGAGCAGACTTGATAGGACGGATGGCCTGCTCCTGCTCATGTGTCTTACGTTTGTTTTTGAGGAGACAACACCTTGATGTGTTACTTGTTGACCCTCTACCCCTTGGCTGAAATATCTAATCTCAGAAACTAGTCTATTACATGGGTATGTCTGCCAAATGAAACTCTAACTGCTGGATTTCCTTCATATCGGGTCTGGGGAGAATGCATTGACCAGACTTATTCAGGACTGCTAAGGTTAGTAATCTGCTGCTGTCACTGTCACTGAGGAGCCTGTGATCAGAGGGAGAAATTTCAAAGAGTTTACATCAGGCCAGGATTACTCAAGACAGTGGAAGACCTACCATCATTGTTCTCTCCACTCAGTTAACAGATTGCGCAGTCGCCACTTGATTGATCTCCCAGAATTTGGCATTGTGGGTCTACTTACATTAAATGGAGTGCAGCAGTTCCAGAGGTTACCTGACTCTACCTTCTCAAGAACAATTGGTGATGGGGAATATATGTTGACCAAGCCAGCAAAACCCACATCCTCTGCATAAATAGTAAAAAAAACTTGCGTCGCTGAGAAAACATCAAGTTTCTTGATAAAGACTGGAGGCTCACTGGACCTGAAACGTTAACTCCAATTTCCCTCCACAGATGCTTCCAGACATACTGAGATTTTCCAGCAATTTATGCTTTTGTTTGAGATTTCTTGATATATCGCTGTCCATTTTGTTAAAAAAAATTCCCACTTCGATCTGAAGTGTAAAATGTTACTTGGAAGAGCACCATTTGTTCCCCTTTCTATGGTTCATTCAAGTAACTATCCAAACCAGAGGAAGAAAGAATTAAAATGTTGATAAATGCTCTAAGAATTCTTCTTACATTTGTTTGATAAAAGGATTGCAAGTATTAGTCGCTATTTGCCTGCTGGTCCATCTCACTTCAATTTGAATTTTCTTCCAACAATAAATTTGATGTCGGTATTTAGCCTGCGCTAGACAATTCAATTGGAATTTGCTTGCCTGTTCATCCAATGAAACACGAATATACGATGAGTAGGCTATGAGAAATTCCATTTCAAAAATGTTTATTAATCACACTGACCCATTCACAGCATGAACAGATTTCAGATCAGAGAAAGTCAAGGTGCCATATCAAATTGCCATGAATAAAGATAAGAGTCATAACAAATCTTATAATTCATTGTATACAAAGCTCTTGCTAAAATGTTAATATTGTTCGTGGTAATTTGCAGTTAGATTGTGTGGTACCTGCTTCAGTGAACTTGTTTAGGTTCATTCAACTCATATGGACATTAATTATCACCTTAAACACCAGTCTCAACTTCATTATTTTGTTCACTAATTACTTTTCACGTTTGTTTCAAAGGATAAGTTACAATATTCCAACGGAGATATGAAAATGTTCCAAACTTAGTCACCCATTTAAACTGGGTGCCTGTTCTGCTATCATGACTGCTCTGTTCATTCACTGAATCCACCCAACGGAGAGGTTGTTTCTCCTTTTGGAGAGTTGAAGGCCAGAGAGAATAATCTCAGAATAAGGGGCATACACTTAAGACAGAGGAGGAGGAATTTCTTCTCTGAGAGGGCAATGGATCTGTAGAATCTTCATTAAGAGGGCTACAGAGGCTGTGTTGGTAAGGATATTCAAGGCTGAGATAGACAGATTTCTAACCAGTAAGGGAATCAAGGCAGGCTAGTGGAGTTGAGGATTATCAGATCAGCCATGAACAACCAATGAATGGCAGAACCAGTTCGATGGCCTGAATAGCCTACTTCCTCATCTATGCCTAATGGTGTTATGGTCAAACCTAAATTTCTCTGTTCTTTCCTGTAAAAGCACTGCCTCAGACTGAGGTATTGGACATTCTCTGTAACCTCAACCAGGAAGTCATTTTTCACATATTCTGAGTTAACAGAGAATATGTGTTACGGAGGACAACATCACAGCTGTGTCAGGTCCTGCTCCGATTGGTCTTTGACACATGTCCACTTCATCACTAACTTCTTCCGACCTGTGTAACAGCTCCCAGCTCAGTGCCTGCCTCAGCCCTTTTTATTCCAGTATTCTCTTGACCAGCCTCTCCTCCATAAATCTGAATACATCTGATTCATTTCAAATCCCTCCCTGACCTCATCCTATTTCAGGAATCTCACCTTCCAGTCCTGTGCAATCTCTACAGTCCTCTAATTCAAAATTCAGCATCGCCAACTTTGACCACTTCATCATTGGGGACTGTACCTCTTCCTGCCTCGGCCCTAAACCCTGGAATTCACTCCGTAAACTATTTGTTACAACGTTGGGCAGAGTCATTATAGATTGAGAGGCAGGAAGTTAGAATTGGGCTTGTGTAAAATTGTAAAATGCTTGCGGAGAAAAGCATTGCATGGTCCCTTTAAAAGATGGTGCTTTTTCAGTGCCTAGAGATTTAAAATGGATGTCTGTGAGTAACAGCTTGAAATGTTTGCAAGTACACAAAGAGAACTGAAACATTTGTATCGAAAGGCAATACAGTTAGCAGGCCAAGCAGCAGTTTTTAACAAGACAACAGACTTTTAGATTTAGCCAGTCAGTTTGAACTAGGCATTTAGATACCAAAAACCTATTAAATTTAAATCTGATGGTTTTGAAAACATAGGATCAATCCTATTATAAGAAATATTGATATGTCATCAAGGGTATAAAAAAAAGAGGCAGTTGGACAAAGACTCCAGAGCTAACTGCCATCCACCAGAGCTCACGGCCATTAGCTCTCTCTCTCGAGAGAGAGAATCGCTGGCTCTCATAGCCTCATCTATGTCTCAGAGAAAGCACCATTTAAATAACAATGGAGAAGCATTCATGACAGAAGAACCGACACAGAACATTCCAGAAGATACATAACCTGGCTGTAATTTTAAAAGACTAAATTCTATTTTTGTTATATGAGTGGGTCTTATATTTATTGGAACAGCATACAATTAGAATCTTGTTTTTTTTTATATTACTTACAGCGTGGAAACAAGCCCTTCGGCCCAACAAGTCCACACCGACCCGCAACCCACCCAGACACATTCCTCGACACCAAACACTACGGACAATTTAGCATGGCCAATTCACCAAACCTGCACATTTTTGGATTATGGGAGGAAACCCACACAGACACAGGGAGAATGCACAAAGTCCACACAGAGTCGCCTGAGGCGGGGATTGAACCCGGGTTTCTGGTGCTGTGAGGCAACAGTGCTAACTGCTGTGCCACTGTGCCGCCCATGTTTTAATCAGGAATAGTAAGTAGTTAGAAGGGATTTATTTGGTTTGTTAGTAATTTGTTTCGGCTGTGTTCATTGCTGGACTTAGATAAATAAATTGTTATTTGTTGATTTTAAAGAGAGTGTCAGGGAAATTATTTTACGTAACCACAAAAGATTGCTGAAAAGCAGGTTACACCACTTTTCACACTCTCGCTCCTCCTTGGGTGCTTCGGCTTTAGTTCTCGGGGCGGGGGTGTCAATCTCCACTTTATAACATATTCCACCTTCTAACACCTCACTCCTCTTTTATGATGTGGCCCATGTGACTGAACTTCAGACCACCTATCCCATGTCTCCTTGTGCAGCTTTGTTTGACAATGCTCCTATGTGGAATGTTGAAGCATTTTGTTACATTAAACATGCTATATAGATGCAAATAAAAGCAAAATCCTGCAGATGCTGGAACTCTGAAATACAAACAGTTGATGCTGGAGAAAGTTAGCAAGTCCAGTACCGTCACAGTTTGTTCCAATCACTCTTCCTCCCCTTCTGTCTACAAAAGAAACAGAACATTTCCTATCCCATTTTTGTTCAGAAGGAGACTCATCCTGAAACATTAAATATGACTCTCTCTCTTCAGAAGCTGCTTGACCTGCTGAGATTCTCAAGCACTTTCTGTTTTTATTTCATTTATTCTATATATGCAAGCTATTGTTGTTTCACACATCCATTCGGAAAATAAAACGTGAAGGTTGATATTCCAAGAAATCAAAACAGACATGTCAGTACAGCCACTAACCAGGAAGGTTTAGATTCTAAGTATGTCAGTTAGCTCGCTGAGCTGGATGATTTGTTTTCAGACGTTTCATCACCATGACTAGGTAACATCATCAGTGAGTCTCTGGTGAAGCACTGGTGATATGTCCTGTCTTTCTATTTATAGGTCTTGGTTTTTTAAGGTGGGTGATGTCATTTCCAGTTTTTTATTTCAAAGGAAGGTAGATAGGGTCTAAAGCAGAATGTTTAATGATGGAGTTCCTCTAAGAGTTCTTGTGCGTGTCTTTGTTTTGTCTGTCTTAGGATGTGTGAGTTGTCCCAGTCAAAGTGGTGTCCTTCTTTGTCTGTACGTATAGAAACTAGTGATAGTGGGTCATGTCTTTTGGTGGCTATTTGGTGTTCGTGTATCCTGGTGGCAAGTTTCCTGCTAGTTGGTCCGACGTAGTTTTTTTCACAGTTCTTGCATGGTGTCTTGTAAATGAAGTTAGATTTGTTTGTAGTATCTAATGGATCCTTTAGTTTCATTAGTCTCTGTTTAAGTGTGCTGGTGGGTTTGTGGGCTATCATGATGCCAAGGGGTCTGAGTAGTCCGAAAGCCATTTCTGATATGTCTGATGTACGGTAATGTGGCTATAGTTTTTGGTTGTGCTGTGTCTGCTTGTTTGCGTTTGTTTATGAGGAATCGGCAGATTGTGTTTATTGGGTACCCGTTTTTTTTTAAAACGTTATATAGATATTTTTCTTCTGCTGTTTGTAGTTCTTGGGTGCTGCAGTGTGATGTAGCTCATTGAAATAATATCTTGTTTCAGCTCCGTTTGTGGGTGTTGGGATGATTGCTTCTGAAGTTAAGTATTTGTTCTGTGTTTGTTGCTTTTGTGTAGACGCTAGTTTGAAGCTCTTCATTAACTGTACATTCAACTGTCACATCTCGGAATGGAAGTCTGTTGTCGTTCTCCTTTTTTGTACATTTTACACCTGTCAGGATATTGTTGATGGTGTTGTATGTTTCCTCAAATTTGTTCCATTTTGTCATGACAACGGCTTCATCCAAGTAGTGGACCCAAAGTATAGGTAGGATAGATGGGAGGGCAGTTTGTTCAAGTCTCTGCATTACTGCTTCCCCAATGAGCTCTGATATTGGTGATCCCATAGGTGTTCTGTTGACTTGTTTGTAGGTTTTGTTATTAGATTCTTTTTTCTAAACTGTATCGTTATCATATTACAATCTGTAAGTAATGGGCCATAAATGGACAGCAGGAACAGTTCTCATCTTCATGTAGTAAGGATAATTCAGTCGCATGTCAGTTAGTTCAAGAAAGAATCGTACTGAGAGGTTATAATGAAAGACATAACAGGTTGGCGATACTTTCTTCAGGAAAGAGCTGACTAATTGATAACCTGATAAGATCTTTGGGATAATGAAAGAATTAGATCAGATGAATAGGGTACAGAAAACAGGAGCGGGAGTCGGCCATTCAGCCCTTTGAATCTGCTCTGCCATTCAACATGATCGTTACTTTACTCCCTATCCGCTATGTGCCCTTGAGCTCTGAGAATTATATTTAACTCCACCTTGATGACAAAATATGCTTCCAGTTGCTTGTGAGATCACAATTAATGGGCCATTTTCCTAAGGGTGTCACTGGTGAGTTTAACAGGGAATTCAGGAGAAACATTGGTACTGAAAGAATAGTCAGAAAATTGAACTGTTTCCCTCATGAGAAGCTTTGGCTAATAACATAGACGGAGATTCAGGGAGAGGGATTGTAACCATATGGTGGGAGAAAGGAAATGGTTTGTGATATATAAACTGACTTGGATGAAAATGTAGTTGAATGGGTTAGCAGGTTTATAGATGACACAAAGATCGATGGAGTTGTGGATAGTTTAGAGGGTTGTCAAAGGGTACAACAGGATAGACATCAGTTGCAGATCTGCATGGACAAGTTGTATCTAAGGGTCTGTTTCCCTGCAGTTCATTTCTATGATTCTCTATCCTCAGAGAAATGGCAGATGGAGTTTAATCCAGGCAAGTGTGAGGTGCTGCACTTTGTGAGATCAAATGTCAAGGAAAAGTATACAGTTAATGGCAGGACCCTGAACAGCATTGAGGTGCAGGGGATCTTGAGGTTCAAGTCCACTGCTCTCTAAAAGTGGGCAAACAAGTAAAGAGGCTGGTAAAGAAGGTGTATGGCAGGGAACTGAATACAAGAGTCAGGATGTCATTTTGCAGCTTTATAAGACTTTGGTTAGGCCGCACCCCTACAGTATTCCATTTAATTCTGGAAGGATGTGGAGGCTTTGGAGAGGGTGCAGAAAATGCTGCCCGGATTAGAGGGTATGAGCTATAAGAAGAGGCTAGAAAAACTCAGGTTGTTTTCTCTGGAGTGGCAGAGGCTGACAGGAGACTTGATAGAAGTCAGTAAAATTATGAGAGACATAGATAGGGGTAATGGTCAAAATCTTCACCACCCGCCCCCCCCGAGTTGAAATATCTAAAACTATGGGGCAAACACTTGAGGTGAGGGGGGGCAAGTTCAAAGGAGATGTGAGGAGCACGTTTTGTTTTACACGGGGAGTGGTAGGAGTCTGGAGTGCGCTACCAGAGGTGGTGGTGAAGGCAGACAGGATTGGGGCACTTAAGAGGCTTTTAGATAAGCACATGTCTGTGCAAAGAATGGAGGGATATGGACCAAGGACAGGCAGAAGGGATTAGTTTAGTTGGTGTCATGTTTGATACAACATCATGGGCCAAAGGGCCCATTCCTGTGCTGTACTGTTCTATTTTCAAGGGATAGTAATGTGGGATTAGATGAAGTGGGAGGAATTGAAAAGTGTGGCGCTGGAAAAGCACAGCAGGTCAGGCAGCATCTGAGGAGCAAGAAAATCAACATTTCGGGCTGAGGGGGAAGGGGGCTGAGAGGTAAATAGGAGGGTGGGGAAGGCGATGGGTAGCTGCAGGTGGAGGGTGATGGTGATGGGCTGGAATGGAGGGTGGAGTGGATAGGTGGGAGGGAAGATCAAGAGGTAGGACAGTTCAAGAGGGCAGTGCCAAGTTGGAAGGCTGGATCTGGGATGAGGTGGGGGGAGGGGTGATGAGGAAACTGACGAAGTTAACGCTGATGCCATGTGGTTTGAAGGTGGGAGGAGATAAAATTGAAGCCTCTGAACTCTAATACAAACCTATTGGGCCCTTCTTGTGCTGCAAACAATCAGCAACTTTGTATTCAGCAAACTAGATACCAATTTCATTTTTAATTCTACTCAGCTCACACTAACGCTCGTTAAATTGATGAAAATTCCAACAATTTCACAAGATCCCTGCTAGAATAATATGTAGACATGCTACCTATAACTGACAGTAACTTCACTGTCTGGTTTGCACAGATACATCAAGGGAGAGACAGTTTAATTACTCCAAAAAAATTGGACGGTCTCAGGAGAATTTAAGCAGGAAGCCTCATTTTTCTTTTTTTTTTGTTCACCAGATATGCATTTCAAATGTATAATTATTATTGACTTGAAGTTGGTTTTATCAGAGTTTTCCAAAGTTACAAACATTCACTATAATACTCAGCTGAAAATAACACACATAACCAAAGTTAAAAACCCCACAACACCAGGTTATAATCCAACAAGTTTATTTGAAAGTACTTCTGTTGGACTATAACCTGGTTTTTTTTTTTAGATTAGATTAGATTACTTACAGTGTGGAAACAGGCCCTTCGGCCCAACAAGTCCACACCGACCCGCCGAAGCGAAACCCACCCATACCCCGACATTTACCCCTTACCTAACACTACTGGCAATTTAGCATGGCCAATTCACCTGACCTGCACATCTTTGGACTGTGGGAGGAAACCGGAGCACCCGGAGGAAACCCACGCAGACACGGGGAGAATGTGCAAACTCCACACAGTCAGTCGCCTGAGTCGGGAATTGAACCCGGGTCTCATGGCGCTGTGAGGCAGCAGTGCTAACCACTGTGCCACCGTGCGATTTTAACTTTGTGCGATTTTAACTTTGTCCATCCGAGTCCAACACCTGCACCTCCACATCACACATAATCAAGACAGCCCACTTAAGAGTGGCCCTCAACTAGACAGCTAACTCGTATATAACAGCAAAATACTGCAAGATGCCTTAAATCTGAAAATTGCACTTAGAATGCTGGAGAAACCCAGCAGGTCTGGTACCGAATCATCAGACTGTGACCCACAGTTCGGGACACACTCGCCATTGTGAACACCCTCTCTGCATCGACCCTGTCTTGTCCTGTTAGAATTTCATAAGTCTTGATGAGATCCCCCCTTCATTCGTCTGAACTCCAGCCAAAACAATCCTAACGTAGTCAATCCCTTCTCATATGTCAGTCCCACCATCCCCGCAATCAGCCTGATAAACCTTCACTGCACTCCCTCAATGGTAAGAGCAAGAGTGTACTTGGAAAACACAGAGGGATATCTGAAGACGACTTGCAGGAGCCTTGATCACAACTGCATTGAGAAAAGATAGAGACAAGATAATTTGTAACTGAGAGAACGTACAGCGGCTAAAGGAAGGATATGGATGCTGTAGAGAAGGAAGTCAGCTGTCCTGACCTGGTCTGACCAACATGTGACTCCAGACCACAGGAACGTGGCTGACTCCAAACTGCCCTCTGGGGCAATTAAAAATAGGCAACAAATGCTGTCCTAGACAGTGATGCCCACACCTCACGAACAAATAAAAAATAAATTGCAAGATATTTGCCAGATGACTGAGAATCTCTTTGATTCTGAATGATAACAGAAACCACTGTGGCAACAACACTCCAAGGTTTGGATGAACCTTGTTTTCCTCCAGGGCTATAAGGTTGTAGCATCAAGTAGCACTGAAGGAGGCTGTTGGGCCCATTGTGCCTGCTGCACCTCACTGAAAGAGCTATCCATTTGGTTCTCTTTTCTCCAAATTGCTGGTTATGTTTTTCCCCCCAGTTTAACTGCTCCCTTTGGAAAGTGTTGCCTTACTTCTGTTTCCACCCTCCGTGCAACAGTGAGAACATATGGAGGTGAAAGGAAGGAAATAGACACTTTCGGGAAGGAAATGAAAACTCAAAGAACTGCGGATGCTGTAAATAAGAGACAAAACCAGAAATTGCTGGAAAAACTCAGCAGGTCAGGCAACATCTCTGAAAAGAAATCAAAGTTAATGTTTCGGGTCGGGTGACCCTTCCTCAGAACTGATGGTAGCTAGGAAAATGTCAGTTTTTGTGCAGAAGATAGGGGGGGAGGGGGTAAGGAGTAAATGATGGGTGGGGTTAGAGCCCAGAGAGAGAGAAGAATAGTTGGACATACAAAGGAGTGGATTACGATCTGCCAAGGAGGGTGAATAGCTGTTCATGAAACTGTTACTCCATTGCTAACAATAGGAAGGAAGTCTGCTTTTGTTACTGGAGGTCTGGTCTACAAGTGATTCCAAACACACTGCAATGTAGCTTGACTCTTAACTGCCTTCTGGGCAGTTAGGGATGGGCAATTAATGCTGTCTAAGCCAGTGATGCCATGTCCAATGCACGACAAGTTGATCACATAAAGGATAAGACAAGATTGAGTTTTTTGAAGAAGTAACAAAGAAGATTGATGAGGGCAGAGCAGCAGATGTGATCTATATAGACTTCAGTAAGGCGTTCGACAATGTTCCCCATGGGAGACTGATTAGCAAGGTTAGAAGGAATACAGGGAGAACTAGCCATTTGGATACAGAACTGGCTCAAAAGTAGAAGACAGAGGGTGATGGTGGAGGGTTGTTTTTCAGACTGGAGGCCTGTGACCAGTGGAGTGCCACAAGGATCGGTGCTGGGCCCTCTACATTTCGTCATTTACATAAATGATTTGGATGTGAGCAAAAGAGGTACAGTTAGTAAGTTTGCAGATGACACCAAACTTGGAGGTGTAGTGGACAGCGAAGAAGGATATCTCAGATTACAACAGGATCTGGACCAGATGGGCCAATGGGCTGAGAAGTGGCAGATGGAGTTTAATTCAGATAAATGCAAGGTGCTGCATTTTGGGAAAGCAAATCTTAGCAGGACTTATACACTTAATGGTAAAGTCCTAGGGAGTGTTGCTGAAAAAGAGACCTTGGAGTGCAGGTTCAGAGCACCTTGAAAGTGGAGTCACAGGTAGATAGGATAGTGAAGAAGGCGTTTGGTATGCTTTCCTTTATTGGTCAGAGTATTGAGTACAGAAGTTGGGAGGTCATGTTGCGGCTATACAGGACATTGGTTAGGCCACTATTGGAATATTGCATGCAATTCTGGTCTCCTTCCTATCGGAAAGATGTTGTGCAACTTGAAAGGGTTCAGAAAAGATTTACAAGGCTGTTGCCAGGATTGGAGGATCTGAGCTACAAGGAGAGGCTGAACAGGCTGGGGCTGTTTTCCCTGGAGCGTTGGAGGCTGAGGGGTGACATTATAGAGGTTTACAAAATTATGAGGGGCATGGTTAGGATAAATAGGCAAAGTTTTTTCCCTGGGGTCGGGAGTCTATTACTGGAGGGCATAGGTTTAGGGTGAGAGGGGAAAGATATAAAAGAGACCTATGGGGCAACTTTTTCACGCAGAGGGTGGTACGTGTATGGAATGAGCTGCCAGAGGAGGCTGGTACAATTGCAACATTTAAGAGGCATTTGGATGGGTATATGAATAGGAAGGGTTTGGAGGGATATGGGCCGGGTGCTGGCAGGTGGGACTAGCTTGGGTTAGGATATCTGGTCGGGTTGGACCGAAGGGTCTGTTTCCATGCTGTACATCTCTATAACTCTAAAAGCTAGGACCCAAGGAACAGTGGTTAGCACTACTGCCTCACAGCACCAGAGACCCAGGTTCAATTCCCGTCTTGGGCAACTGTCTGTGTGGAGTTTGCATAGTCTCCCCGTGTCTGCGTGGGTTTCCTACAGGTGCTCTGGTTTCCTCCCACAGTCCAAAGATGTGCAGGTTAGGTGAATTGGCCATGCTAAAGGCCCGTAGTGTTAGGTGAAGAGGTAAATGTAGGGGAATGGGTCTGGGTGGGTTGCTCTTTGGAGGGTCGGTGTGGACTTGCTTGGCCGAAGGGCCTGTTTCCACACTGTAAGTAATCTAATCTAAAACTGATCTGATATCAAGGTAACGTCGAGGAAATATTTGGTTCTGTCAATGGATTAAAAAGTTTAATTTTAGCTGTAAGTTGCTAATTACATCATCAGTTAACAAGCCTGCAGGAGTTAATGTACTATGGCAGAGCCTGAATTATCGTGCACAGTTGCAGCTGTCAGTCAATCAATGTTAATTCAACCCCTTTGCGCTGTCAATCTGAGTAACCTCCTTTCCCTTTTCAAGTACATGTCTAATTCTTTTTTGAAAATTAGTGTTCAATTCACTGCCATCACCCTTTCAGGCATTGTATAAGAACACACTGCATTAAAACACTTCTCATTTCCCTTTCAGTCCTTTTGCCAGTTATCTTGAATCTTTGTCACATGGTTACTGACATTCCAGCCAACTGATTTGCCCCATCTACTCTAACTAAACCCTATATCACTTAAACCCAGGAGATATCTGGATGAGGGACTGGAAAATTGTCAATTTTGAACTCAGTCAATGCAATTAGTTTTAAGGAGCTTTGTGAAGGGGTGAAGAGAGATGTGGAGTACAAGGGTTTGGAAAAAGAGTTCCAGAGTTTCATCTTAAGCCATAATTAAAGAGATAATTAAAATTGTGAGGGTGCAAGAGGTGGGAGCTGATTTAATATCCTGGCACTTATGTAATCATACATGTTGGTTACCTAAAAGCCATTGTTATTGCTGCTATGAGGTTTGAAAGAGAAAGAAATAAAGGGGTGTAGAAAATCAGAGAACGAGTAGTTGGTTGAATATTATGCTAAAATGATACAAGGCAGCTGATTGAGAATAGTGCATCACTTTGAGCAATGGGAGAGGCAATGGCCTAGTGGTATTAACAGTGGGCTGTTCACCCAAAGACCAAACTAATGTCCTGGGAACCCAGGTTTGAATCCCACTGTGGCAGATGGCAGAATTTTAATTCAATTCAAAAATAAATCTGGGATTAAGAGTCTAATGATGACCATGAATCCATTGTTGATTGTTGGAAAAACCCACCAGGTTCACTAATGTCCTTTTGGGAGGGAAGCCGCCATTCTTATCGCTGGACTGTTAGCCCCCAGGGCTCAGATAATGTTCTGAGGACCCAGGTTTGAATCCGACCATGGAAGGAGACAGAACTTGATAAATATCTGGTATTAAGAGTCCAATGATGAGCATGAAACCATTGCTGATTGTTGGGGGAAAACTCACCTGGTTCACTAATGATCTTTTGGGAGGGGAAACTGCCATCCTTACTGGGTCTGGTCTACATGTGACTCTAGACCCACATCAAGGTGGTTGGCTTTTCAAAGGGACAGTGTGGACTCAATGGGCCAAATGGCCTCCTTTCACACTGCAGTGATTATCTCTGGATTAAAAAAAATTAATCTGCTATGATGGGATCTGTACCCAAGTTCCCAGAACATTACCTGGGTGTCTGGGTTGATATTCTTAAAACAATACCATGAGACATCACTTCCCACAGGAGATGGGGGAAAGGCAGGAGATTGACACTACTGATAGAACTGATGCAGACTCGATGGGCTAAATGGCATCCTTCTGTGGCAATAACAATGCTGTGACTATGTGAACTAGATGCTACAAGAAGAGGAGGTGGGCGTGGAATGCTGAGGTCAATCTGAAGGTGCACTTTTACTTCCTGCATTCACTTGATGACTTTGTATTGCAGAACACCTCATTGTACAAGGAAGTAACGGGTGAGGAAGGCTGTCAGAGGCGATGCGCCTTTAAGTTATCCAGAACAACGGCTTTTGTTCTGCCAGTCAGCTGTTTCTTGAATGATCGGATGGCTTTAACAACCAATATTCAGCCTGGGAAACCTTTTCACATTTTGATCACGCTATTCGTGAAGATCCTCCTGACACCTTAAGCTTGTCTCATGCTAATTTGAGCCAGTGCCCCAAAGTTCCATTATCGCAATTTAATTTGAAGCAATGTTCCATTTTTTCCCATGTCATTCATAATTTTACCTTTGAAATCCCCCCTATTCTTGACTGAAAAGCCTGAAGCAACCTCGGAAAGTGATATTTTTCAACTGCCTTCTTTGAAAGGATGCTAGCACTGGTGTAATTTCAGCTGGGGTCAGGCAGTGGGTTAATTGTTTTACCAAGTCCGCGTTTCCCATACTTCTTATTCATGAGCTGTCCCGAAAAGCAAGTTAGTCTGTCAGACAAGAAAGAGTGTGCTTGTATTATGGAAGGATGGATTCAGTTCTCAGTTTTTCCTGCTCTCCCTTTTTCCCAAAGTGGTATCCACCTCCCCCCCCCCCACACACACGCGCATGCAAACTCGTGCCAGCACTCACACCAAGAATTTAATGTTTGGACCTTGTCATTAAAAAAATAGTGACTTATCAACTAGCCACAAAACGCCACGACCAGCTATCCTTAGTAGCCACACACGCAGACGACAAGCAACATGAATTCGACTGGGACAACACTACCATTATAGGGCAAGCCAAACAAAGAACAGCCAGGGAATTCCTAGAAGCATGGCACTCATCCACAAACACATCGACCTGGACCCAATATACCGGCCACTACAGCGGACAGCTGAAACTGACAACCGGAAGCGGCAGGGACAGGCCACAACAAATGCTGGAGAAAACACCACAGAAGTGCTTCAAAGGAGGCTCCCAAGCACTGAGGATGTCACCTAGACAGGGGATGAAACATTTGCAACAAAAATTTCCAGCTCGGCGAACAGAACCACAACAACGAGCACCCGAGCTACAAATCTTCACCCAAACTTTGAAATAGTGACTTAGCCTGGAACTGGCAGGTTTTGTGTATGGAAATTTGTAAATGACCTGTAACCACAGTGGGTCACTAAGCAGTATTAAGACATTGAATCCAACACGGACCATTCAGCTCATCCAGACTGCTCCCCCACTCTGTGAGATCATGACTAATCTGATAATCCACAAATCCACTTCCCTGCCTCTATCTCAGCTTTGAATATACTTAATAACCCAGCCTCAGTAGCTCTTTGTGATAAAGAATTCCACAGATTTACGACACTTCAAGAGAAGAAATTCGTCCTCATCTCTGTCTTAAATGGGCATCTTCGTATTCTGAGATTATGCCCCCTGAACCTGGACTCTCCCACAAGGGGAAACAACCTCTCCAGATTGACCCTGTTGAGTCCCTTAAAGACTTGTGACGAGCCTAGATTTGCGGAGTTATTTTGCGCAGAGAATCCAAAGGAAATGCCTAAGTAGATCTTTCCATGGGCAGTACAACAATGATGGAAATGTGTTGCTGGAGAAGTGCAGCGGGTCAGGCAGCATCTAGGGAACAGGAGAATCGACGTTTCGGGCATTAGCCCTTCTTCAGGAATGAAGAAGGGTTAATGCCCGAAACGTCGATTCTCCTGTTCCCTAGATGCTGCCTGACCTGCTGCGCTTCTCCAGCAACACATTTCCATCTCTGATCTCCAGCATCTGCAGACCTCATTTTCAGTACAACAATGAGTCCATCTCTGATCCAGCCCTCGGTAAAGTAGGAACAACTTTTACAACCAATGCATGATGCGCCATGAGGTGAAGCTCAAAATACTTACACTCCCATCGACTCCATGTCTATAGATACTCTTGCGAATTGCAACTGGATATTCTTTCCCCATTTTAATTATCTTTTGATCATACAATCAAGATTGCTCACATTAAGACATTCCCATCCTATTTTCAGGGGAAGATGCAACTACTGTTGCATACATACATATGGTTAGCATTCTTTACTCATCAATTTGATTCGATTGTTGAGAAGCACAAGTGCTAGAGACAAAAGGAACTGCAGATGCTGGAATCCAAAGGAGACAAGCAGAAGGCTGGAAGAACACAGCAGGTCAGGCAGCGTCTGGAGGTGGAGAAGTCAATTTTTCGGGTATGACCCTTCTTCAGGACTGGGGGTTGGGGAACTGCAGATAAAGGGTGGGGGGGGCATGGTTTAGTGGGGAAATGGGCAGAAGAGTGAGGTAGTGATGGAGTCATTGAGATGTACAGCATGGAAACCCTTCAGTCCAACTCCTCCATGTTGACCAGATATCCCAACCTAAACTAGTCCCATTTGCCAGCACCCGGCCCATATCCCTCCAAACCCTTCCTATTCCTATACCTATCCAGATGCCTTTTAAATGTTATAATTGTATCAGCCTCCAACACTTCCTCTGGCAGCTCATTCCATACCTGTACCATCCTCTGCACCAAAAAGTTGCCCCTTAAGCCCCTTTTAAACATTTCCCCTCTCACCTTGAACCTATGGCCTCTAGTTCTGGACTCCCCAACCCAGGGAAAGGACTTTGTCTGTTTACCCTATCCATGCCCCTCATGATTTTATATACTTCTATTAGGTCACTCCTCAGCCTCTGACGCTCCAGGGAAAACAGCTCCAGCCTATTCAGCTTTACCCGATAGCTCAAATCCTCCAACGCTGGCAATATCCTTGCAAATATTTTCTGAATCCTCTCAAGTTTCACAACATTTTTCCGATAGAAGGTAGACCAGCATTGCACACACTGTTCCAAAAGTGGCCTGACCAATGTCCTGAACAGCCTCAACATGACCTCCCAACTCCTTATACTCTATGCATTGACCAATAAAGGAAAGCATATGAAATGCCCTTTTCTATCTACCAGCGACTCCACTTTTAAGGAACCTCCACTTGTCTCTTTGTTCAGTAACACTCTCCAGGATTTTACCTGGGTAGCCTACAGCCCGGAGGACTCAACATTGAGTTCTCCAGTTTTAAGTAACCTTCCCACCCATCCCCCGACTGCCTTTCCAGCCCCTCGTCTTCCCTCATAATGACCCTTCCATCCAGCTAACAACTGGATTCATCCTCCCATCAACCTATCAGGTCGTACCCCTCACCTGTGTTCACCTACCAACCACCATCTCACCATTCCACCTCTCTCCCCACCCAAATCATCCCCCCACTCTTTATCTGCAGTTCCCCGCACACCCACCTCCATTCCTAAAGAAGGGTTATCCCCAAACAGCCTGGCTTGCTGTGTTCTTCCAGCCTCCTGCTTGTCTACTCAGTACAAATGCTAAGCAGTCAATGGATCAGAATAAGCTCTCAATCTGATGTCTCTTTAATTTCTCAGCACAGTGGTGTGCTTGACTTCAATCGTTGACTTTCCTTCGTCCATTCCAGTCCACCATTCAGTCTGTCCTGTCATCAAGGTGGTTCCATTTATTTCAACAAGGTGACTTCCTCCCTGTCTTCACTCTGCAGGGCCCCTTCAGGGTTTTTTTTTATAGCCTAGTAAAGGCTATTCAGCCCATCATGCCCATGCCTGTCATTGAACATCTATCTATTCTAACCCCGTTTTCCAGCACTTGTCTTGTAGCCTTCTCTGCTATGGCATGTTACAGCCCCATGCCCACAACACCCTGACCAACCCCTATCCATACATGGTCAGATATAATCGCAAGACCACATCCCCTTAATGTCTGCGTAAGTGCATCAGGCACAAGGAGAAGGGACAAAGTGAAACTTGAGGCTTCTCAAGGCATTCCAACAAGACACGTGATGTGATGTTACTCAGTCAGAAAATGAAGCAATGCAGAGTTATACAGCTTAGCCCCTTCTTACTCTCCGACTTTACTTACAATTTACCCTGTGGGTGGAAGAGGAACACTTTGAGGATCCAACGCCTCATGGGGGAACACATTATAGCTATAGGTATTGGGTCATTGAGTCAGAGAGAGAATTGTAGAGATTTTACAGCTCAATCAAGGCTATTCGGCCCATTGTGCCCATGCCTGTCATCGAACATTTATCTATTTTAATCCCGTCTTCCAGAACTTGGACTGTAGCCTTCTATGTTATAGCATTTTAAGTGCTCTTCCCCATATTACTTAAACTACATGATGGTTCCATTCTTATAGGCAGTGAGTTCAGGATCCTACACCATCTCAGTAAAAATAATTTTCCTCAAATCCCCTCTAAATCTTGTGCTCCTTATCTTATAGCTGTGCCCCTGGTTATTGACCCTTCTGCTAAGGGAAGACATTTCTGTCTGTCTGATCCCCCTGCCCCCTCCCCACCCCCTAACCTCAGCCCTCTCTGCTTTCAGGAGAACACCTCCAGCCCACCCAACTCTGTTCAAAGCTGAACTGCTTTAGCTGGGCACCATCCTGGTGAATTTCCTCCAGTGCAATCACATCCTTCCATGCGAGTACTCCAGTTATGCCCGAACTAACTGACAGGGGGAATATCTAGATTTTAAGCTGAAGGGATAAATGATATTGCCGCACTAAAACAGCTCAGAGGCTTCTGCCAGTAGGATATCTGTAGATACTTGTATAAACAAGAGACAGTGTGAAGAAAAACAAATAAAGACAGCCTTGGGAGGAAACAGTGTAGGACAGACGCTGATAAAGAGGTGACAGCCACATCTAGGGCAAAATTAACTGTTTACTTCCTGGAATGGGTGAAGGAGACCGTACCGCATTAACCTGGTCGGACATTAGTCTATTTGTAGTCAATAAAGGAAAATTCGAATGTATATAATTAAATGCTAACAGTATAATGATAATCATAGAGAGAATCATAGATTTTTTTATAGCCCAATAAAGGCTATTCGGCCCATCATGCCCATGCCTGTCATCAATCATCAATCTATTCTAACCCCGTTTTCCAGCACTAGGTCTGTTGTCTTCTCTGCTATGGCATTTCAAGTGCCATGGAAGATTTGTTCCAATAACTGAGGCAGATCTCCCCTTGTGTTGCTTGAATAAAATAACAATATGAAAAGCTACACTCAGTCTCCAGCAGTTGATAATTTAAAAATTAAGACAAGACTAAAATTATATACCTTATCACCACAACTCCCTTGTTCTTGTATTCAATACTTTGATTAATAAGGCAAGTATCCCATACATCATCTTGTCCACTTGATACCGCTTTCCCACTGCCTTTAAGAATCTGTAGACACCCACATCAAAGTCCCTCTGATCCTCTGTATTCCCCAGGGTCCTATTCTCACTTACAGTCCTAGAGTCATAGAGATGTACAGCATGGAAACAGACACTTCGGTCCAACTTGTCCATGCTGACTAGTATGTGTGTCACGTTTTTCAGTTTATCACCATTCCCAGTAATGCTTCTCATTCATTAATATTTTTAAATGCACAGTTATTACAATCATGGTCCTAGCATACTTGGTGTGCTTATCCTCCCAAAGTGCACCACCTCACACTTTGACAGTACACTAGACAATTACAGCAACACTCATAACTTCTCTTTGCATTTTGTGAGTCATTTTGTTTTTCTCTTGCCTCCCCACATCTCTTCCCTGGTGGAATTTTAAAGAGCGTTTTAGCTGTTCCAGGAAATTAGCTGTCATTGTGTTGGAAATACGATTTAATCTTTTTCTTGCTGAAGCTTTCATACACAAATCTGATAAGTATTTGGCACAGGATAGATACATAAATGAACACAGACTGTTTTAGTGCTGGTGACTAGCAATGGGAATTCTAGCTGCTTCCACTTTCAGCAGCGTATTCCATCAGAACACCAGGCAAGCAGTATGTTACAAAATCCTTCCTATCTCCTTTTCCCCTTTGTTAGCTTCTGGGTATAGACGTCAGGGAGATTACTTCATGCAAGCCAACTACCAAGAACTGCACAATTCATTGCTTTTTTGTCAGACACAGACTGCAACATTGACCATGGCCGGAGGTACTCTGTGAAGCAATGGGAGCATTAGCACCGTGTTTTGCTGGTATAGAGAAAGCTAGAGGTGTGGAGTAATGGGGAGTCTCCTTTAAAAGTCACCTCCCCACCCAGAACTCCAGATCTCCAATGTGTTACCATGGAGAGGGGCTGAAATGGGTCCACGTGCTTTCCAAACAGACAGGACGAAAGTCACACATTGTCGGAGATCCAAGAGACAGGAACAGCTCAATTTCTCTCTCTCTCCAATCATTCCACCAACATTTTCACTCAGGTGTAAATATTTGCTAGTCCACCTGCTCAGGGATATTATTACATACCACTGGAGCAGGTGGGACTTGAACCCAAGTCTCTGGCTCAGAGAGATGGAGTCACTACCATTGTGTGAAAAGATCTTCCAGTCAACCAAAGAACAAGATGCTTCTGGAACATTCCCCTTACCCATTGGACTGTCATTACTGCATCTCACTGAACACACTCCCTAACACCAGCAAACAGAAAGCTTCCCTTTCTTCTGTTATTTCATAGACATCTAGAACATAAAGCAAGTTTTTATGGATACAGATATCATAGTGCAAGCCTGATTTTCTTCCCTGTAACTCATGTTAAAAACAGAAATGGGAGTTGGAGCAGATTTAACATTTTGCTGAAGCAAAGTTTGTTTTGTCTTCTTCCATTCTCTAAATTCCTCCTTGTCCATCTATATTTTGTTCATCACTGTCATCACAGAAACTGTCACCCAACCCTCTGACCAAGTGCCATTCCTGATCAATACTTACCAGAGGCAACGTGTAGAATGGCCCTGTTGATTTTCTCTATCTCTCTTCACTTGTCCTCTCATCATTCACTGTCAAGGACCAGGATTTAGCACCCGAACATCATACCACTTGCTGGAAGATCCAGGAAGGACAAGCTAGCCTTGTCACATCGGATTCGATAATTAGGCTGGGAAATGTCTCAGGCCAGGGATGGTTACTAAATACCCATGGGCAAAAGCAGAGAAGTGCTGAATTAACTCTGCGCCAAGTCAAGAGCCTTAGCCTGAACACTGACAAAAAGAAACGCCAGGCTAATGGGCAACTCTCAAGGGTTAGCATTGCAATGGGGCAGAGATATTATTTAAGATGAGGCCATAGCTGGGCCTGACAAATGGTGAAAACCAGGCCGAACAAGGCGGTAGTGGCTGACTTGCAGTTCATGGGAGTAGAACTACGTGTCTTGGAAGGCCCTGTGACATCTCATGACGGAAAATCATAAAGGTTTGGTTGCGAGCTATCGATTGGCTTTTGATCCACCTCTCAAAGAGGATAACAAAAGAATAAGTGACTGAGTGAATGTGTTTGCATGAGATTTTGCATTGGCTTATGCCAATTCATGCAGTCCAAGTTGTTCTTTTATAACGCGCGTTTGTTAAGGCAAATTCGCTAAAGCATGATTGACAAATTGGGGACACTGTTTCTAAAGCGCAAACCTTTAAAGCGTGTATTGGTTATAATGCAATTCTGACCCCATTAGTTTAAATGATGCTACAATTTTCTTATAACATGGGGTTGCATGAGAACAGAACTACCATGTTATAGCAGAACTGACTGTATAGACAGTGTACTCACAAACTGAGAAAACTATGCCTGTAGCTATGGACACATCCCCTTTCCTCATTGGCCTGCATGCCTCAGAGAACACCTTTTGACATCATCGAGACACTCTACATTAGCCAAGCCATCCTTCACCTTTCTCAAAGAATGGTAAACAGGAACAACAACATCTCTCCCATCTCACCATGCACATTTTATCCAGGGTTGAGCAGTATAAACATCACCACCACACAATATGGGGTTGTAATAGAAGACATCTTGCATGGGACAGAAACAATAAAGTGGAAATCATGCTGTACAGTAAGAAAGACACATATTTCTTACTTTAATGAATCCATTTGATAAGCTACAGAATTTGTAGCAAAATACTTTGAGAGAGGTCCAAGGGGAATTCCAAGCCTATCTATGCAATTTGAGCCCACACAGAATCCCATTCCATTCTCTTCGGCGGTGACCATGATGAGGCTGATGTACAGAACAAACTTACACATTCCAATGGGATTTATCTATGTTACCATCCTGTGGTAGTCATTATCAGACAGAGCTGTATAAAAGTGTGTGAAGATCTTCCAGCTGATGGAGTCCTTAAGCCATCTCCAATGCAAAAATTCAACCAGGCCAACTTTAGTGAAACACATTTGCAGTGCTGCATCCTGCAACACTTCTCTTCAGCAACTCTGAACATAAAATGCATCTCATCCTGACATGAGTAACACTTGCAGTGGAGGAACATGAACAAGACCTACCTGCGAAGGATTCAATTCTTCCTCTTTTCTCAACGGCTGAAGTAAAATCCTTGTATGCTTAGGCCGTAATGAGTAATATTGTCCAACATATTTTGTTAAATATGCAACATTAAAATAATCAAGGCAACACAGGATGGGCATTGTGAATATCCACCTGTTCTCCCGACCATTGCAAACTCCCAGGTGAAAGTGTGAGGAATCCAAACTGATCATATTACAGGTGGCAATGAGAAAATATGCACTAGTTATTTGGATCAGCCATGAGGAGGAAGCATTCAGGGTGTGAATGGACTGAGAGCTCAAATCTGGATCTAATCCTAGTCATTTGTGAACAACAGTCAAAACAGAACAGGCTGCAACCAGCACCCAAACCCTCCCCAGCCCCAGTACTGTATTGGATACATTAACTTTTGAGTGAAGACCAAGTTACCATTTCCGCACAAGGGTGATATTTGGGATTTTCACTACTGCCTCCTTCTGATTGATAATCACGAGAAGGGACTGGCTGCCCCAGAGGCAATCTTTATCTGGGTTCTAAGTCCATCAACGCTCCAAAGCAGAAAAATAGATTCAAGTTTCACGAGTGCTTCCTTCCTCCAAACCTTAGATTAAAACACAGACGCTTTCTGTCTGATTTCGGATTCCAATCAAGCCGAGTAGATGAACAGAGGCTGCCCATTTCCCAAAGTTGTTTTGCTAAGATGCTGTGGGAGCACTTCACTTATGCAAAGGTGGCAGGATCTGATGGATATTTCCAAGCCCT
This sequence comes from Chiloscyllium plagiosum, assembly GCF_037043375.1. Taxonomy (NCBI): domain Eukaryota; kingdom Metazoa; phylum Chordata; class Chondrichthyes; order Orectolobiformes; family Hemiscylliidae; genus Chiloscyllium; species Chiloscyllium plagiosum. Next base: position 17,122,766 of record NW_028270146.1, read on the forward strand.
TTATATCAGGAAAATCACAGGCTGCGTTGTACATCACCCTTTCTAACTTCCTCAGATAGATATTCTGGCAGAAATTTAGCTGTAAAATCCAAGAAATATACACTCCAATCAGAGAACTATGACTTCTTTTGGTTACTCATTGTGTTGAGGTAAGACTGCTTAGTGGACAACTCGAAGACCGATTCAGTCAGAAAACAGTGACAACATTAATGTCTGACAATGCACAATCTACCGTCAAATCACCAGAAAACCCAAAACCATGTCAGAAAACCCTCTCACTTTCCACCTTCAGTTACCAAGCACATCCAAGACCTCAGAGTTAGCCTGCTGCTTCTGCCCCCAACCTGTTATAACGAACCACTGAGAAAGCATTTCATAAAGGCAAAATGAGCTCAGACAGCAAAGGAGGAACTATGAAGAGAAACCATTTACTTACGGTCATTGCACTGACTGCCACTGTATGAAGTCATGGAGCAGTCACATGTGTACCCCTCCCACTGTTGGATGCAGATCCCATAGTTCATGCATGAGTCTTCTTGGCAGGTTGTGCTGGGACCTTGGAGGGGGAAGAATCAAAAACAATAAGACAGTTATCAAGAGAGGAAACAATAGAAAAATGGACAGTTTGTGTTAAACAAGGCTTGTGGCACTCTGCAGTGGTTCATGAAGACAGTTCTCCACCACTTCCACAAGGGTATAGGCAATCCATGCTGACCCAACCTGTGAGGCCCAGTTCTGAGGAAGGGGCACTGAAATGTTAACTCTGATTTCTCTCCACAGATGCTGCCAGAGCCTGCTGAGCTTTTCCAGCAATTTCTGTTTTTGTTTCTGATTTACAGCATCCGCAGTTCTTTCGTTTCTTTTATTCAGTGAGGCCCACTTCCTGGGAACAAATCAAATGAATTTCAAAGCACACACACACAATTATACATGCTGCTACAAACCCAACCAAGTTAGGTCGTGAAAAACATTCCCTCCAAGGACTTCTTTAAAAAATCTCCTGCTTTGAAAAATATAAGCACGTTGTAAACAGTATATATCAATAGGACAATGGGTATTATGGTGACACATTTTTGTGTGTTGAGGTTAATTTACTAGACAAATGGAAACTGGATTTCAGAGTAAACCTTTCTTTCAGAGCTCTCACAAATTAATGTAAAAGAACCATAAGCCATAGTTGCAACAAAATAGTGATTCGATAATCAGATTCCCATTTTATTGCCCCTTCTCTCCTGAAGATTTTAGGACTTATGGAAGTGGAAATCTAATTGGCCTCTACCTTATGATTCTGACTGAAATACTACATTTGGAATACCTTTCTATAAAAGGTGGTGTTGGTTGATTTCATAAATAATTTTAAAATGGAATTGGATATGGGCTTGAGGAGCCAGGTTCAAATCCCAAAGCAGGTGGTGGAATTTTAATTCAATAAAAATTTGGAATTAAGAGTCTAATGACAGCCATGAGTTGATTGTTGGATGAAAAACACATCTGGTTCACTAATGTCCTTTAGGGAAGGAAATCTGCCATCCTCTCCTGGTCAGGCCAACCTGTGACTCCAGGCCCATAGTAATGTAGTTGACTCTTAATTGCTCTCTGGATAATTCAGGATGGGCAATAAATACTGACCCAGCCTGCAACACCTTCATCCTATGAATAAGAAAAAGTCCACGCAACCCATCATGTTTGCACTAATGTCAATTGTTTTCAAATTAATATATAGTCATTTACAGGGTGTGGCTGTCATTGACAAGGCCAGCATTTATTGCCCATCCCTAATTGCCCAGAGGGCAGGTAAGAATTGACCACATTGATGAATCTTTTGCCTTTTCCCCATAACTCTGCATATTTCTATTTAAAATATTATCTAATACACTCTTGACTGAATCTGTTAAACACTTCCAGCATTCCCTATCTCAACCACTCACTGCATGATAAATATTTTTCTGTTATCATGTTTCCTTTTTCTGTAAAGTACTTTAAATCTGTGCCCTCTCATTTTTGATCCTTTCACGAGTGGAAACAGTTCTATCCCTGTCCATTCTGTCCATACCGCCCACCCCCCTCCAAGACTTTATAAACTTTTATCAAATCTCCTCTGAGCTTCCTCCTCTCAGAAAAAAAAAGGCCTCAGCATCTCCAATTGCCAGAACTGAAGCTTCAAAAATCTACCATGCAGAGGCCTAGTGGTACAATTACTAATCCTAAAACCTTGATGATCTCCTGGGGATCTGGGTTCAAATCCAATCACAGCAAATGGTGGAATTTAAATTAATTTTCTTTTAAATATCTGGAATTAAGAGTCTAATGCTGACCATGAATCCATTGTTGATTGTTGGAAAAACCCATCTGATTCACTAAAGTCCTTCAGGGAAGGAAAATGCCATCCTTACCTGGTCTGACCTACATGTGACTCCAGACCCACAGCAATGTGGTTGACTCTTAACTGTCCTCTGTGGAATTAAGGATGGGCAATAAATACTGGCCTAGCCAGCCTACATTACCTTAATGAGTGGAAAAGAGATGAATACATTCAATTGGAATCTACTATTTTCTGAGGAGAAAATTTGACAAAACCACTTTTTCAAAACTTTTCTAAAGAAAACCCCGACAGGAAAGATTTACCCTCATCTCCATCTGAAAGAGAATAGCCCCTTATTCTTAAACTGTGCCCTCTAGCTCTAGTCTCCCTCACAAGAAGAAACACCTTCTACTCTATCAAGGAACATGTTCCACTCGATCAAGGAACATATTCCACCCTATCAAGGAACGCCTTGCACCCAATCAAGTCCTCTAGGATCTCATACCTTTCACCTTTTATTCTTCTAAACTCCAATCAGTGTCGGCCTGTACCCTCTCTGAGCTTCCTTTATGGAAAGTAGTTCCTCAAAATAAAGTCAACTGGGAAAACAAATAATCTCATTTCTGAATCTGAACAGAATCATAGATTCATGGAGGTCTACAGCATGAAAACAGGCCCTTCGGCCCAACCTGTCCATACTGTCCAGTTTTCACAATTAGTCTAGTCCCACTTGCCTGCGTTTGGTCCATATCCCTCCATCCCCATCCCATCCTTGTGTCTGTCCAAATGTTTCTTAAATGACAAAATTATATGCACTTCTGCCACTACCTCTGGCAGCCTGTTCCAGACACTCACCACCCTCTGTGTGAAAAAAATTGCCTCTCTGAACCCTTTTGTATCTCTCTTCTCACCTTAAACCTATGCATGCTTGTTTTAGACTCCCCTGCCATGGGAAAAAGCTGTTGGCTATCTACCTTATCTACGCCTCTCATAATTTTATAGATCTCTTGAAGGTCAGTCCCTCAGTCTCCTATGTTCCAAGGAAAAGGTCTCAGCCTATCCACCTTCTCCTTAGATCTCAAACCTTCCAGTCCAGGTAGTATCCTAGTAAATCTTTGTTGCACTCTTCCGAGCTTAATACTACCCTTTCGAAAATAGGGCGATCAGAACTGCACGTGGTACTCCAAATGTGGCCTCACCAAATGTGCCCTGGAGAGCTGCAGGAAGTAGTCCCAACTCCAATACTCAATAAGTCAGTCTGGTTGGGATCTGCTAGGGTTGATCCACATTCTGAATTCTTGCAGGGAAGCCTTTACAGTCTGTATAACAACTTGTGACAAGAATCTACATATTTCAGAGTGCGATGGGTACAGGCTCAGAATATTAGCCATTCAACCGCTATTGAATTCCATGCTTTGCTTGCAATTACAGTTCCATGTTTTAAAAACAGGACACATTGGTACTGGGTTAAAAAAAACATTGACAAATGACTATGGCCTCAAGCTAAAATGTCACCAAAAAAAAACCTGCAGCTGGCTTTCTTAATCAGTTAAGCAATCAGTTTTCGGAGGACTGGATTTAACGCTGCTGGGAGACAATCAAAAATAGCAGATCACTCTGCTTTCTCTCCACAGATGCTGCCAGACCTGCTGAGCTTCTCCAGCAATTTCTGATTTCCGGCCTCTTCAGTTCTTTGATTGTGTAAGTTTATCAGACAGTTGCCACTGGCACCTTTGAAGGAATGTGGGCTGGAGAGTGGGAAACATGTTGATGATTTGCTGCATGACTTAAAAAGTGGCAAATAAGCTTGGATGAAGAAGAGTTGAAAGATTTAAGCACTGCAAGCATTAAAAAAAAAGCAGAACCAAACATAAATGACACTAAAGGTGCATCTTGTGTAATGAATAGTGCACTGTAGCTGCCAACAAATGTGTCGCTGAAGTGGGTTGCATTTTGCCCACAAAGTCTGGAGAACATCAGGTTAATAATTGGCTGGATATTTAAAGCGTGATTGCTCTATTAGCTTGTTCATCTCATCCATTTCTGACTCTTCCTATTTCTCACATGAGCTGTCTAATCAGAGGTGGTTCAGGTCACTCATTCCCTTTGAGTGTACATGTCGATGAGATTGTTCCTTATCTGCACTCGATGTCTGTCAATGCCTGCTTAAGTGGCACAGAATTCATGAAGAAAACCTACCAAACACTTCAGAGAGAAAAGTGAGTTGTCAAAAGGTGTCATGGGTGTCTGGAGAAAAGTGAATGAATTTATTTGAATAATTAAGCTCATTGGAACTATCAAGCTGTCAAAGGAACTGCCAAGAAAACTTTCAAGTTCATTGAAGCTGCCAAACCATGAAGGCATTTAAATCTCCTGCCCTTTAACAGTTTGGAATAAAAACGAAATAATCACCCTGTCTGTTGACATAAGCCTGAGGGCTGTTATGATACAATTATACCCTTCTTTTTCTAATTCCCACTTATATTGTTTCTTTTTTTTCTGAGAAGATTCTAATCTCCTTTTTTATTGTATAATCCCCACACTACCGCTTAACAGTGGTAGTGTTTATTTTTCTCCAGCACCTATGTCATTTGTGTGCACGTGTGGGACACAGTAAAGAACGAATGCAGAAACCTTTATTTATATTCCACCACCAGGAAGAAAGGAAACACCAGAGTGGCCAGTGACAAGCAGTGCCCTTCTCAACAAGGGCAATGCTGGGTGATCAAAAAAGTGAAAGCGAGGATAGGGATTAAATCAAAATAGAGTTGGAGGGGAAAATAAAACTCTCCACATCGCACGGTGCCATGATACAACTGAATGTGCCAATGACCAATCATTAGCACAATGGGCTGCCAGTCAGTTCATAGTTTGAATGCGGGCTCCAAGTAGGCTCCAACACACGTGTTTATGTTTATGAAGGATTATGTTGTTGAAGGACTTAAAGCAGTGATTTTATTTTAAAATAATTATTGCAAACTTGGATCTTAATTTTACTTATTCTCTGCATGGGTCCTGCACACTGTCCACATTGAAGCTGTTTCATTCTCCTCAGTTAAGGAAGGATGTACTTACATTGAAAGCAGTTCTTTCAAAGGCTTGCTGGAGGAGTGTTGGAATGAATGGGTTGTGTTATGAGCGTAAGCTGAGCAGGTTGGGCATTTAGTATTTAAAAGAGTGAGGGTTGGTCTTATAGACGGGAGATGACGTTTCTCCTTTTGTGGGAGTCTGGAGCTAGGGAGCATGCAGTTTCAAAAAAAGGAATCTCCCATTTAAGACAGAGTTGGAGAGTAGTATCTTCTCACAGAGGGTGGTTAATATTCGGAATTTCCTTCCACAGAAATTCTTAGAGGCTGGTCATTGAATATATGCAAGACAGAGTTTGATAGATTCTGGATTTACAATGAGGGCAAATGTTATTCAATGGGGGTGGGGTATGTGGGCACAGGGCAAAGTGGAGTTGAGGTCATAATGAAGTCAGCCATGATTGCATTGAATACCACAGTAGGCTACATAGGTCAAATGGATTATTCATTTCTTTGAGTCATAGAGAGTACAACAGGGAACCAGACCCTTAGGTCCAATTCATCCATGCCGACCAGATATCCTACATATATCTAGTCCCTTTTCCAGCACTTGGCTCATATTCTTCTAAACCCTTCCAATCCACATACCCATCCAGATTCCTTTTAAATGTTGTAATTGTACCAGCCTCCACCGCTTCCTCTGGCAGCTCATTCCATACACACACCACCCCTTTGTGTGAAAAAGTTATCCCTCAGGTCTCTTCTAAGTCTTTCGCCTCTCACCTTAAATCTATGCCTTATAGTTTTGTTCTCCTCATCCTGCAGAAAAGACCTCTTCCATACCCCTCGTAATTTATTAAACCTTTATAAGGTCACCCCCTCAGCCTCCATCACTCCAGGGAAAACAGTCTATTCAGCGTCTCCCTATCGCTTAAACTCTCCAACTCTGGCAACAATCTCATAAATATTTTCTGAACCCTTTCAAGTTTGACAACGTCCTTCCTGCAGCAGGGAGACCAGAATCACACACAATATTCCAAAAGTGGTCTAGCCGATGTTCTGTACAGCTGCAACATGACCTTCCAACTCTTATAAATTCAACAACTCTGAAGTTAGTTAAATAGTCACTGCCTTGGTTCAGGTTAGGTTACCATCTACAGCCCAGAAATTCATCCTGAGACTGTCCAAAACTGAAAGACCCAGGCCACTTGTCACATAAGGCATGCCAATCTGCAAAGGGAGAAATTGCACTTCATGATTTTTGCTAATTAAGAAGAGATGAAATTTGCACCATCAAGACGTGGTTAGAATCCACATTATACTCTCTGATGTGAAGCTTTTCTGTAATACATGCTACTTGTGGTATCAATATATCTTTAACAATCAAGACTGACACATTTACCAGGCCCTTTGCTTCCTAACCCATGGGACCTCACAAAGAACTCTACAGGATTGATTGCAGAAAAACAAAAAAGACTTCATTATCATGTTTTGCATCATTATCTTCCCTTCACAGAACTGCTGGGCCTCTGGGCTGACATCCTTTCAATCATTATGCAATTTATTTGATTCTGGAGCATGGTTGATACTGTATCAGTCTTTGCTTGGAACAAACACCTCAGCTAACCTCAATTAACCTTCATCTCACATACAGATGGAAAACAGGAGTGCTGACTCTTGATCACAACAGTCTTGGAGAACTATTACATCATGCATCAGTTCATTGCACTCAGTGAAATGATAGCTCAGACAACAGGGCACCTCATATGCAGGCTATATACTGCGTTAATTTGGGCTGGTGTTGGGGACGAGGGGGGTTCCCATATTTAGGATCTGACTTCTTCTGTCCTCCTTCAGCTTTCCTGCTTCACCCAATTGCATCTGCACAGACGATCACACAACTGGAACCCAGAAAATATGTGCTGAATTTTTTGGGGGTGTGCACAGTCACAGTTAGCTTGTGAGTTGATGGCCTGCCCCTCAGATACAGACTTGCCGATCTTATTTGTGTCACAGGTCTGACCAGAAAGGCTCTGGCAATGTAATCTGTTGGTCCCTCAGCACTGAGGGAGTGCTTCACTGTCAGGCACACCATTGTTCCAATGAGATTTTAAAATGGACGTTCCATCTGCCTTGCTAGGCAGACATAAAGGATCCCAAATTACTTTAAATAAACCACGGGGGATTTCTCATTAGCATTATGGTCAATATTTATTCCTCAATTAACATTGCAATAAAAAGACAGATTGTCTACTTATTTACCATGCTGCATCACATTATTAAAGGGAGCCAATTAGCTGATTTGCAATGCAGAGTGATGCCAACATTGTGAGTTGAATTCTCAAACTGGCTGAGGTTACCATGAAGGTTACCATCTTCTTCTCAACCTTTCCACCTGCCTGAGATTAGCCCTCAGGTTAAACCACAGCCAATCGTCACTCTCTGAAAGATCAGCTGAAGGTCTGATAGGATTCAGGGCACTTTTACCTTAGCTTTATTGTAGCCTCAGCCACAAAGTGATTGACCTTACACGAAAATATACTAAAAATGAAAAATTATGGAAATCAAAGCAGGTCAGACAGCATCTACAGATTTCCGGCACTTCTTTGGTTCCAGGACAAGAACCTAGAAAATATGCCTCTTTGAACATTAGGCAGGTTGGGACCACCTGTCAATATGTAAAGTGATACAGGATTGCATATTCCATTCTCTGATTTTGATAGAGGCGTAGTGATAATTTGGGGATATGGGTTTGAATCCGTGTTTGGCAGCAGTTAGAATTTAATTTCAATTCATAATTCTGGGATATGAAGTTAGTGTTGGTAGTTTGTGGAACTATCATTGATTGCTACAAAAGCCCATCTGATTCACTCATGACTTTGAGAGAAGGAAATTGCCATCCCTATCCCCTTATGGAGTGGCATGGTGGCTCACTGGTTAGCACTGTTAACTCACAGTGCCAGGGACCAGGTTTCAATTCCAGCCTCAGACGACTGTTTGTGTGGAGTTTGCATGTTCTCCTAGTGTCTGCATGGGTTTCCTCCAAGTGACCTCCCACAGTTCAAAGATAAGTTAGATAGATTGGCCATGGTGTCCAGGAATGTGCAGGCCAGGAAGGTTAACCGTGGAAAATGGAGGGTCACTGGGATAGGGTAGGGGGTGTGATGCTCTTCAGAGGGTTGTGTGGACTCAATGGGCCAAATGGATTGCTTCCATATTATAGGGATTTTATGGCATTAGTTGGTATGTCAATAACTAGAGGTTATAATTTCAAGATATTCAGCAAGAGAGCAAAGAGTGAGATGAGGAGAAATTTCTTTAATCAGAGAGTTGTTAGGATTTGGAATGCGCTGTGTGGGAGAGTGATGGAGGTGGATTCTAGAGGAGGTTTCAAAACCTAGCTGGATATATATTTGAAAGCGATGAATTGAGAGGGTCTGGACGTAGGGCTGGAGGCTTGGATTAGCTGAGCAGCTCTTTCAGGAGCCGATACAGAGACAATGATTGAATGGCCTCCATCTGCACTGTATAATTCTATAACTCTATGATAGCCGAACCTTGCCTTGAGAGCAGGCAGAAAATAAGCTTGGGAACTGGTCGTCTACCAATCAAAGGAATGATTTTTCATTTCATCATGGGATGATAGTATTACTGGCTGGTCTGCAGTCACATATAAGCCAGACCAAGTAAGGATGGCAGATTTCCTTCCCTATAGGTCATTAGTAAACCAGATGGGTTTTTACAACAATCGACAGAGGTTGCAAGGTCACTATTAGGTTTGCTTCTTTTTTTTTAAATTCCAGGTTTTTAAATTTAAATTGAATTTAGATTTCGCCACTTTCCATGTTGGGATTCAAAGTCCTGTCCTCAGAACACTGGTTTGGTGTACTGGCTTATTATTCCAGTGACAACACTACTGTGACACCACATCCCTTGTTGCCTTGCTTAAATCACAGCTCTGACTATTCAGCGTGCTCGATGAAGTGGTCAAATATTAAAGGCATATCAGAAGTCTTTTAGCAAAACCAGGAACCGTTGTGACAGCAGACCTGTTTCCAGATTTAACCTGGGCAGCTCTGACGTGGCTCTCTCCATCTAAAGGGTCAAAACACTTGTTTTATTGAGTTTTGAGAAGATTTGTCATTCAGGTTGAGGTTCTGGGTATAAGTCTGCTCGCTGAGGTGAAAGGTACGTTTTCAGACATTTCATCACCGTGCTAGGTAACATCATCAGCGAGCCTCTGGTGTAGCACCTAGGGATGGCCCACTTTCTATTTATGAGTTCAGGTTTCCTTAGGTTGGTGATGTCATTCCCTGTGATATCATTTCCTGTTCTGTTTCTGAGGGGGTGGTAAATGTGATCCAAGTGAATGTGCTTGTTGATAGAGTTCCGGTTGGAGAGCCATGTTCTCAGAATTCTCGCACATGTCTCTGTTTGGCTTGTCCTAGGATGGATGTGTTGTCCAAGTCTAAGTGCTGTCCTTCCTCATCTGTATGTAAAGATATTAGTGAGAGTGGGTCTTGTCTTTTTGTGATGTTCATGACCTAGTTGATGTTCATGAATGCTGGTGGCTAATTTTCTGCCTGTTTGTCCAATGCAGTTCGTGCAAGGTATTTGGTAAATGACATTAGTTTTGCTTGTTGTCTGTGTGGGGTCTTTCAAGTTCATTATCTGTTGGTTTGTTTGTGGGCTACCATGATGCCAAGGGTCTGAGTAGTCTGGCAGTCATTTCCAAGATGTCTTTGATGTAGGGGAGAGTGACTAGGTTTTCTGGATGTGTTTTGTCTGCTTGTTTGGGTTTATTGCTGAGAAATCGGCGGACTGTGTTCATTAGGTACCCGTTCTGTTTGAATACAATGTGTAGGTGATTTTCCTCTGCTCTTCGTAGTTCCTCTGTGCTGCTGTGTGTGGTGGCTCAATGAAATAATCTTCTAATGCAGCTTTGTTTCTGGATGTTGGGATGATTGCTTCTCTAGTTTGGTATTTGGTTCATATGTGTTGTTTTCCAGTTGACGCTGGTTTAAAGTTCCCCATTGCCTGTCGGTCTTCTGCAACATCTAGGAATGGCAATTTATTGTTGTTTTCCTCCTCTTTAGTGGATTTTATGCCAGTAAGGGCATTATTGATGGTCTTGAAGGTTTCACCTAATTTGTTTCATTTAGTAATGATGAAGGTGTCATCCACGTAGCGGACCCAAAGTTTGGGTTGGATGGTTGGCAGAGCTGTTTGTTCAAGTCTCTGCATTACTGCCTCTGCTAAGAACCCTGATATTGGAGATACCATGGGTGTTCCATTGGTTTTTCCGGGGGTTTTGTTGTTGAAGGTGAAGTGGGTGGTAAGGCATAGGTACACTAGTATGATGATACTGTCCTTGCTGATGAAGTTGATGGTGTTTGGTGTATGTGTCTTTGGTTCTTCTAATAGTGTAGTCAGTGTTTCCTTGGCCAGGTCGATGTTGATGGATGTGAACAGGGTTGTTATGTCAAAGGAGACCATTATTTCATTCTCTTCTATCTTGGTGTCTTTGATCGTCTTCAGGAAATCTTGGATGGAGTGAATGGAGTGGAGTGAGTCTTCGATTAAATGTTTTAGCCTTTGGTGTAGCTCCTTGGTCAATCTGTAAGTTGTTGTTCCGAGTAGTGAGACTGCAGGTCTGAGGGGGGCTCCTGGTTTGTGAATTTTGGGTAATCCGTAGAGGCGTGGTGTGTTGGATTTGTCTGGTTTAATTTATTGGAAGTCGGTCTTATTTATTGCTCCAGATTTCTGAAGTTTTGTGAGTAGGGCTTTGATTCGGTTCTCTCGTTGTGAGGTTGGGTCTATCGCCACTTGGTGGTAAGTGTTGGCATCTGCAAGTAGTGAGTTTGCTTTCTCAAAGTAGTTTCTTTGATTTAAAATGACTGTCAAGCGTCCTTTGTCTGCAAGGGATTGTATTATAGACCCCCCAATAGCCAGAGGGAAATTGAGAAACAAACTTGTAAGGAGATCTCAGCTATCTGTAAAAATAATACGGTAGTTATGGTAGGGGATTTTAACTTTCAAAACATCAACTTGGACTGCCATAGTGTTAAAGGTTTAGATGGAGAGGAAGTTCTTAAGTGTGTACAAGACAATTTGATTCAGTATGTGGATGCACCTACTACAGAAGGTGCAAACCTTGACCTACACTTGGGAAATAAGGCAGGGCAGGTGACTGAGGTGTCAGTGGGGGAGCACTTTGGGGCCAGCGACCATAATTCTATTCGTTTTAAAATGGTGATGGAAAAGGATAGACCAGATCTAAAAGTTTAAGTTCTAAATTGGAGAAAGGCCAATTTTGACGGTATTAGGCAAGAACTTTCGAAAGCTGGAGGCAGATGTTCGCAGGTAAACGGACGGCTGGAAAATGGGAAGCCTTCAGAAATGAGATAACAAGAATCCAGAGAAAGTATATTCCCGTCAGGGTGAAAGGGAAAAGGTGAAAGGAAAGGCTGGTAGGTATAGGGAATGCTGGATGACAAAAGAAATTGAGGGTTTGGTTAAGAAAAAGAAGGAAGCATATGTCAGGTACAGACAGGATAGATTGAGTGAATCCAAAGAAGAGCATAAAGAAAGTAGGAGTATACTTAAGAGGGAAATCAGGAGGGCAAAACGGGGACATGAGATAGCATTGGCAAATACAATTAAGGAGAATCCAAAGGATTTTTACAAATATATTAAGGACAAAAGGGTAACTAAGGAGAGAATGGGGCCCCTCAAAGATCAGCAAGGCGGCCTTTGTGTGGAGCCACAGAAAACGGGGGAGATACTAAATGAATATTTTGCATCAGTACTTACTGTGGAAAAGGATATGGAAGATATAGACAGTAGGGAAATAGATGGTGACATCTTGCAAAATGTCCAGATTACAGAGGAGGAAGTGCTAGATGCCTTGAAACGGTTAAAGGTGGATAAATCAGGTGTAGTCGAGAACTCTGTAGGAAGCTAGAGAAGTGATTGCTGGGCCTCTTGCTGAAATATTTGTATCATCGATAGTCACAGGTGAGGTGCCAGAAGACTGGAGGTTGGCAAACGTGGTGCCACTGTTTAAGAAGGGTGGTAAAGACAAGCCAGGGAACTATAGACGGTGAGCCTGACCTCAGTGGTGGGCAAGATGTTGGAGGGAATCCTGAGGGACAGGATGTACGTGTATTTGGAAAGGCAAGGACTGATTCGCGATAGTCAACATGGCTTTGTGAGTGGGAAATCATGTCTCACAAACTTGATTGAGTTTTTTGAAGAAGTAACAAAGAAGATTGATGAGGGCAGAGTAATAGATGTGATCTATATGGACTTCAGTAAGGCGTTTGGCAAGGTTCGCCATGGGAGACTGATTAGCAAGGTTAGATCTCATGGAATACAGGGATAACTAGCCATTTGGATACAGAACTGGCTCAAAGGTGGAAGACAGAGGATGGTGGTGGAGGGTTGTTTTTCAGACTGGAGGCCTGTGACCAGTGAAGTGTCACAAGGATCGGTGCTGGGCCCTCATTTATATTTAGATTAGATTAGATTACTTACAGTGTGGAAACAGGCCCTTCGGCCCAACAAGTCCACACCGACCCGCCGAAGCGCAACCCACTCAGACCCATTCCCCTACACTTACCCCTTCATCTAACACTATGGGCAATTTAGCATAGCCAATTCACCTAACCGGCACATTTTTGGACTGTGGGAGGAAACCGGAGCACCCAGAGGAAACCCACTCAGACACGGGGAGAATGTGCAAACTCCACACAGTCAGTCGCCTGAGACAGGAAATGAACCCGGGTCTCTGGCGCTGTGAGGCAGAAGTGCTAACCACTGTGCCACCGTGCTGCCCACAATGATTTGGATGCGAGCATAAGAGGTACAGTTAGTAGGTTTGCAGATGACACCAAAATTGGAGGTGTAGTGGACAGCGAAGAGGGTTACCTCAGATTACAACAGCACCAGATGGGCCAATGGGCTGAGAAGTGGCAGATGGAGTTTAATTCAGGTACATGCGAGGTGCTGCATTTTGGGAAAGCAAATCTTAGCAGGACTTATACACTTAATGGTAAGATCCTAGGGAGTGTTGCTGAACAAAGAGACCTAGGAGTGCAGGTTCATAGCTCCTTGAAAGTGGAGTCGCAGGTAGATGGGATAGTGAAGAAGGCGTTTGGTATGCTTTCCTTTATTGGTCAGAGTATTGAGTACAGGAGTTGGGAGGTCATGTTGCAGCTGTACAGGACATTGGTTAGGCCACTGTTGGAATATTTCCTTTTGGAAAGATGTTGTGAAACTTGAAAGAGTTGAGAAAAGATTTACAAGGATGTTGCCAGGATAGGAGGATCTGAGCTACAGGGAGCGGCTGAACAGGCTGGTGCTGTTTTCCCTGGAGAGTCGGAGGCTGATGGGTGACCTTATAGAGGCTTACAAAATTATGAGGGGCATGGATAGGATAAATAGGCAAGTCTTTTCCATGGGGCGGGGGAGTCCAGAACTAGAGATCATAGGTTTAGGGTGAGAAGGGAAAGATATAAAAGAGACCTAAGGGGCAACGTTTTCACGCAGAGGGTGGTACATGTATGGAATGAGCTGTCAGAGAAAGTGGGGGGTGGAGGCTGGTACAATTGCAACATTTAAGAGGCATTTGGATGGGTATATGAATAGGAAGGGTTTGGAGGGATATGGGCCGGGTGCTGGCAAGTGGGACAAGATTGTGTTGGGATATCTGGTTGGCATGGACAGGTTGGACCGAAGGGTCTGTTTCCATGTTATACATCTCTATGACTCTATGATTCTCAGTAGGATAACAATATTTTGCTTTTTTTTTTTGTCTTTCCAGTGCTAAGTAGTCTTTCACAGCCTTGCTAAAAAAAATGTCAGAAATCTAGAGGAATAAATAAGGCCAAGGAGCTACACCAAAGACTAAAACACTCACACCACTCCATGCACTCCCTCCAAGAATTCCTGAAGACTATCAAAGACACCAAGATGGAAGAGGATAAAATAATGGTCTTCTCTGACGTAACAGCTCTGTTTACATTCATCAACCTGGCCAAAGAAACACTGACTTTTAGAAGAACCAAAGACACATACAACCAGACACCACCAACGTCATCAGCAAAGACAACATCATCAAGCTAGTGGACCTTTGCCTTATCACTCACTTCATGTTCAAAAACAAAACCTCCAGGCAAACCAAGGGAACACCCATGGGATCTCCGATATCAGGGCTCTTAGCTGAGGCAGTAATGCAGAGACTTGAACAAACAGCTCTGCCAACCATCCAACCCAAGCTTTGGATCCACTGCGTGGATGACACCTTTGCAATACTAAATGAAACAAATTAGGTAAAACCTTCAAGACCATCAATAATACCCTTACTAGCATAAAATTCACTAAAGAGGAGGAAAACAACAACAAACTGCTGTTCCTGGCGAACAGCCAATGGGGAACTTCAAACCAGCATCTACAGGAAAACAACACATACAGACCAAATACCGAACTACAGAAGCAATCATCCCAGCTGCATTAGAACATTATTTCAATGAGTCACCACACACTGCAGCACAGAGGAACTACGAAGAGCAGAGGAAAATCACCTACACAGTGTATTCAAAAAGAACAGGTATCCAATGAACACAGTCCGCTGATTTCTCAGCAATAAACCCAAACAAGCGTCCAGAAACCCTAGCCACTCTCCCTACATTAAAGACATCTAGGAAATGACTGCCAGACTACTCAGATCCCTTGGCATCATAATAGCCCACAAACCTACCAAGACACTAAAACAGCAGCTAATGAACTTGAAAGACGGTAAGGTATTAAAGTATAAGGCCAAAAGGAGGTATATGGAGTGAGGGCACAAATCAGCCATGATCCCATTGAAAAGCAGAACAAGCTTTATAGGCTGAATGGCCTACTCCTGTAGCTGTGTTCTATGAGATGGATGCATAGGAACCTCAAAGCACTTTATTATTGTTGATCTAGTGCTGACTGAGCAGGCTGTATAGCAGCAGAGACACAGAGGCTCACAAGTCTCTCAATGACGTTCGCCCTATTTTCTTCACCAGTGAGTCACTGGTCCTTTGAAGCTCAGCTCCTGCTATTCCTGCCTGAACCATCAATATTTAAACTTGGGTGAGTCAAACAGTGCGTGGCTGGCACCTCCCCTCTACATCTGCAGCCTGAATTCTCCATTCCCCAGTCTGCCAGCTGGTGCATTTAAATTACACACAGCAACTCCTAACAGAATTTCTCTTGCTCCACATCCTCTCGGCCATCGTTGAAGGCACTCAGGCAAGTGGAGGAGGCCATTGAAAAGCTGGACACGGGATCCTGGGCTTTATAAGGAGAGGTGGGCTACCTGTTTCCCACCGTAAATATCTGGCTGAGCCTGTCTCCCCATGGAGAGACAACAGGCTTTTCTTATTGATGAGGGAAACATAGAAGGTAGGAGCATGTGGAGACCAATCAGTCCCTTGAGCCTGTTATTCAATACCATCATGGTTAATCGTCCAACTCAGTCCTCTTTTTCTCACATTCTACCCTTGCCCATTGGTCCCTTTAACCCTAAGAACCAAATCTAATTCCTATTTGAAAACATTCAATGTTTTGTCCTCAACTGTTTTCTGTGGCAGAGAATTCCACGGGCTCACCACTCTCTCGGTGAAGACATTTCTCCTCATCTTGGACCGAAGTGGACTGCCCCATACTCTTAGACTGTAGGCCCTGGTTCTGAATCCTCAGTTATCAGGTACATCCTTTCTGGATCTCCCCTGCTAGAATCTTAAAGATTTCTATAAGTTTCTCCCCCTCATTCTTCCAAACTCCAGTGACTCCTAATCAAACCAGTCTCCTTTCACACATCAGTTCTGTCAGCCCAGGAATCAGTCTGGTAAATGTTCTGTCTATGATCAGAAGACCCCTCCTCAGAAAAAAAGAGCCCTAAACTGCAAACAATAATTCAGGTATGGTCTCACCAAGTCCTTGTGCAGTTGATGAGGGACGACCCCAGTCCTTTTTCATTAGGGCGTCATAGCTGATGGCCAACCAGAGGCCAGCAAAGAAGAGCAGGCAAGGGCCCCGATGTCCTAGATAATATGTACTGCTAAAAAGACATCACAAAAAGGTTTATCTGGTCATTTTCACATGGCTGTGTGTGTAAGTTGCTTTGCACAAATTGAATGCTGTGGTTCAGTAATGATGGAACCCCACAAGTCCTTCACGAATATTAAATTATTTTGGAACATCCTGAAAGGCTGTATACAAATGCAAGTACTTTCACTTTATTTCTTTCAGAATTGCTGTTGAACTCCCATGTGTGACAAGTCCCACACCAACAATTTTCTGGGACTTACCATTGGCAGACATATAACTGGACAGGATACATTAATACAATGGCTACAATGGCAGGGGAGAGGCTGGGACATCTGCAGTGAGTAAATCTTCTCTACAACGTAAGCAGTATCAATAAGACACATGCCATGATTATGATGAAGCATGCTCCATTTGGCCGGATGAGCCATGAGGAGACTTAAAATCATCTAGGACAAAGAAACCCATCCATCACTTTAATTCCCTCCATCACCGATGCACCGTTGCAATAAATGTGTCCAAGCTATTATGCAGCAACTCACTAAAGCTCCTTCAGCATCACCTTTTCAAACAACAGCATTTTACGTCCTGGAAGGATAAGGGCAGAAGATGCATGGGAACATCACCTACAAGTTCCCCCCTAAGTCATTCACCAGCCTGACTGAGAAATACAACATCGCTCTTTCATTGTGACTGGGCCAACACCTGGAACTTTTTGCTGTGGAAATACTTTCACCACATCAATTGCAACCTTTCAAGAGATCAGGTCACCATCACCTTCTCAAGAGGATTTATAAATTGCAATAAATGCTAGCCTTACCATTGATGCCAAATCCAGTCCATAGAACACAGAAGAATGGTCTCACTTAGTTCATGTTCCAAAGATTTTCTGACAAGCATGGAACCAAATGCCAGCAAGAGTCAATGTATTCAGCAGAAGATGGTAGGGGACAGCGGACACCTCCTGTACTTACACAGAGCAAAATAATGCATGACACATTTACAAAAACGATCAGGTTTTGGCATGTTGCAGATAAGGGAAATTGAAATAGTTCTGTCCAATATGATCACATTCAAAAAAATTCCCTTTGTCTACCATTTAAGTGAAAGCCTAAACGTACTTCAAACAAATGGAATGAACAGAGTTGGGAAAACAGCAGGAAAATGATTTTCCACCTGTGATCATTACTAACATTTCACTGTGTGATTTCAGCCACTTCAGTTGTTCCATTTGCTGAATGCGCTGGCCTTTGAGAAAAATCCAAAAGCAAATATTCCCAGATTCATTGTCAAAACTGCTGCCAGGTGTAAACTAACATACAGGGTGGGACAGTAGCTTTGGCATCGAGAGACTTAATTGGGAGCACGTGGAGGTTATTTGCGATGCTGAAGAGAGCAAACAAATTTCCTTTATTGCCAGCCACCTGATCCTCCAAGCAACACTGTGGAGTCTTCATTATACACAATGGAGGGAACAGCCATCTGACAGCCCATCAACTGGATAGAACTTACAAACATACAAATCAGAAACAGGAGTGGGCCCTCGAGTCTCTTCCACCATTCACTGCTGATGCTATTATTCCACGTATTTCCATTAACTTTTCACCCCCTTCCCTTATCAAGAACCTACCTACGTCTGCTCTACAAATATACAAGGACTTGGTCTTTAAAGGACAATAGTCCCAAAAACTCACCACCCTATGAGATAAAACAATTCTCCTGAATTCTGTCTTTAACAGGCAACCCTGTATTGTTAGCCAGAAACATCTAGAGTCATAGAGATGTACAGCATGGGAACAGACCCTTCGGTCCAACCCATCCATGCTGACCAGATATCCCAACCCAATCTAGTCCGACCTGCCAGCACCTGACCCATATCCCTCCAAACCCTTCCTATTCATATACCCATCCAAATGCTTCTTAAATGTTGCAATTATACCAGCCTCTACCACTTCCTCTGGCAGGTCATTCCATACACGTACCACACTCTGCATGAAAAAGTTGCCCCTTAGGTCTCTTTTATATCTTTCCTCTCTCACCCCAAATCTATGTCCTCTAGTTCTGGACTCACCCACCCCAGGGAAAAGACTTTGTCTATTTATCCTATCCATGCCCCTCATAATTTTGTAAACCTCTATAAAGTCACCCTCATTCTCTGATGCTCCAGGGAAAACAGCCCCAGCCTGTTCAGTCTCTCCCTATAGCTCAAATCCTCCAAGCCTGGCAACAGCCTTGTAGATCTTTTCTGAACCCTTTCAAGTTTCACAACATCTTTCTGATAGAAAAGAGACCAGAATTGCATGCAATATTCCAAAAGTGGCCTAACCAATGTCCTGTTCAGCCATAACATGACCTCCCTACCCCTGTACTCAATACTCTGACCAATGAAGGAAAGCATACCAAACGCCTTCTTCACTATCCTATTTACCTATGACTCCACTTTTAAGGAGCTATGAACCTGCACTCCAAGGTCTCTTTGTTCAGCAACACGCCCTAGGATCTTACCATTAAGTGTATAAGTCCTGCTAAGACTTGCTATTCCAAAATGCAGCACCTCGCATTTATCTGAATTAAACTCCATCTGCCACTTCTCAGCCCATTGGCCCATCTGATCAAGATGTAATCTGTAATCTGAGGTAACCTTCTTTGCTGTCCATACACCTCCAATTTTGGTGTCATCTGCAAACTTACTAACTGTACCTCTTATGCTCGCATCCAAATCATTTATGTAAATGACAAAAAGTAGAGGGCCCAGCACCGATCCTTGTGGCACTCCACTGGTCACAGGCCTCCAGTCTGAAAAACAACCTCCACCACCACCCTCTGTCTTCTAGCTTTGAACTCTAGTTCTACATAAAATTAAACATCCTTTCCACATGCACCATATATCCCTTCAGGATTTTACATGTTTTACACAAGTCATCTAAGCTCCAGCAGATACAAGTCTAGTCTTTCTGACCTATCCTCATAGGACAATCTGCTCATTAATCTGGCAAACCTTCTCTGAACTGTTTCCAAAGTATTTACATCTTACCTTAAACACGGAGGCCAATATTGGTCCCATATCACAGTAGACAGTATGCAGTCTCACTAATACCCTCCAAGCAACACTGTGGAGTCTGCAGATTACACAATGGAATGAACAGCCATCTGAGAGCCCATCACACTGGATAGAACTTACAAATATACAAATCAGAAATCCTGAAGCATAATCTTCCTTCAATTACCCTTGCAATGAATGACAATATTCTAAAAGCTATTCTAATTAGTTGCTGTGCCTGCACTCTAACCTTTTGTGATTCATACACCAGGATGCCCAGATCCCTCTGCATGTCAAAGCTCTGCAGTTTCTCACCATGTAGATAACACACTTCCTTTTTATTCTTCTTATAAAAGTGAACAATTTCACATTTTCCCAAATAATTCGAAAGATTGCCCATTCACTTCAGCCATCTATTCTATATTCCTTTGTAGCTTTTCTCTTCCGGTCCTTTTTGTGTCCCTTCATCAAAGTTATTAATAAAAATTACAAAATTCTGATTCCCCAGTCCCGATTCCTGCAACATAGCACTTGTTACAGCTTGCAAACCAGAAAATGACACATTTAAGACTACTCTCTGCTTCCTGTTGGCCACTTTAATCTTCTATGCACACCAAAATGTTTACCCCTACAACAGTAGTTGAAGTTTCCACAATAAGCTTTGATGCAATATCTGATGAACAGCCTTCTGGAAATCCAAGCACAACACAGCCATGTTTATACACAGTACTTTTGACTTTGACAAATAACTCCACTAAATTGGCTCAGCATGATTTCCCTTTCACAATCGTGTACCTGTTTGCTTTGAATTCATAACATCGCCAATAAAACCAGCATCTTCTAAAATCTTCCCAATAACAGATGTTAGGCTAATCAGCCAAAAGATTCCAACATTCTGTCTCCTTCCTTCTTGAATAAAGGAGTTACATTCTCTATTTTCCATTGGAACTTTCCCAAAATCCAGGGAAATTTGGAAAATTACGTCAACTATCTCACTTATCCGAACCAGAGGACACAGCTTAAAAATACGGGGTAGACCATTTAGGACAGAGATGAGGAGAAACTTCTTCACCCAGAGAGTGGTGGCTGTGCGGAATGCTCTGCCCCAGAGGGCAGTGGAGGCCCAGTCTCTGGATTCATTTAAGAAAGAGTTGGATAGAGCTCTCAAGGATTGTGGAATCAAGGGTTATGGAGATAAGGCAGGAACAGGATACTGATTAAGGATGATCAGCCACGATCATATTGAATGGTGGTGCAGGCTCGAAGGGCAGAATGGCCTACTCCTGCACCTAGTGTCTATTGTCTATAACCAATTCTTTTCCAACTTAGGGATGAAGTCTATCAGGACTCAGACACAGGTCATACTGCAGTTCCAATAGGTCTTCCTTGATACTGATGTGAGAACACAAATTTTTAGGATGTAACTGAATTGAAATATAAAATAATTCTGAGAAGACCTGACCGGATGTGTGTCAAAAGCATGTTTTCCCTTGTGGGTGGATCTAGAAATAGGGTTAATAGATTAAGAATCAGACAGTGCCCATGTAAAAGAGATGTGGAGGTACTGGTGTTGGATTGTGATGAACAAAGTCAGAAGTCACACGACACCAAGTTATAGTCCAACAGGTTTATTTGAAACCGTAAGCTTTCAAAGTGCTGCTCCTTCATCGCCAGATGAAGGATGCTCCGAAGCTTGTGATTTTAAATAAACCTGTTGGACTATAAACTGATGTTGTATGACTTCTGACCATTTAAAACAGAGATAAGGAAACATTTTTTTCTGTCAGAGGGTTGAGAGTCTTTGGACTCAAAATGCAGTGGATGCAAAATCTCTAAATATTTTTTAAGACAGATGGTTTCTTAATGACCCAGGGGATGAAAGATCATTGGTGATTTGCTGGAATGTGGCGATGAATCATATCAGAACTTGGAGCAGGAGGGGAGGTCATTCAGCACCTCAAGCCTGCTCTACTAATTTACACGCTCATGGCTGACCTCATCTTGACCTCAATTCCACTTTCCTGCTTGCTCCCCATAACCCATCAACTTGTTATCAATTAGCAACAAAAGGTGAAATACGAACATATAGCATCAGTTGAGAGAGATCTGGACCTATATTCATCAATTCAAATGGCGTAAAATAATATTGGTTGGTTCATTATGGATACAGAATCGAAAAGTGCGGCACTGGAAAAGCACAGCAGGTCAGGCAGCATCCGATGAGCAGGAGAATCAACATTTCAGGCATAAGCCCTTCATTAGGAGTGAGGCTTATGCCCGAAATGTTGATTCTCCTGCTCCTCGGATGCTGCCTGACCTGCTGTGCTTTTCCAGTGACATACTTTGCGACTCTGACCTCCAGCGCCTGCAGCCCTCACTTTCTCTCACTACGGATACAGTCATTCTCACTTTGCACGAACAGTGATTTGCCTCTGACCAACATTACTGGCCATGTTCTAGAACAGTAAAAGAACGGTCACCACAGTTTCAGCCCCAAATACTGTGCAAGGCATTCAAAGTTGAGAGTGACGGCAGAATTGGAATGGAGTGTTAGTAGGGCAATGACTTTGAATGGTCAATATCTCAGAGCAATGTCTCTCAATTGAAAGGACGAAACAAGGTTTCAGGATTGCAATGGAAGGTCAAAATATTTAAAACAAAAATATGAATCAGTGCTTTAAAAGAGTGCAGTAATCAGCACAAGCCATTACACAGAGCAACTTCAAGTCATCGAGAATGAAATACAATTTTCTACCTTGCATGTTTGCCTTGATTAACTCAACTTTGTGAGCAAAAAAAAAGAAGCAGAAGAATAGCAGGGGTTAGTTAAGTAGCTGGCAGTGGTGTCAATAAAAGCAACTAATCACAATGTTTGGAAAAGAAATGCATGCAGCATTAATATATCAATGTCATAAGCAAGCACATTTAAAACTGACGTCCTATTGCTCGGGAAAATGGTTTTACCATAGCCCACCTTACTGCTGACTTACCGTGCATTGAGACATTTGCCAAATTTTGCTTAACAGTATCACAGTAAAAGTGAAGATGCTGATCTCCTGAGCAAGTCTCAGTAATCACAAATCACTTGCCCAACTCAGCTTCTAGCAAAGCTAATACATTCAGTATTTGGTTTTCATTGGAGCAGAAACAAAAGCCATATTAAGAAAGATGTTGCACACCAGTTAAACATGATGTGAAAAAGCATGCTACACTCACAAATTCCATGTGACTTTTTAATTATTGCACCTTAAAAGTATTTTATGAAGGTATGGTGTATGCCTGTGAAGGCACGGGGATTTTGTAATTTTGCCATTGTACAGAGCCCTGGTGAGACTATACCTTTTGTTTTCCTTTATTCATTCACAGGATGCGGTCATTGCTGGCTCGGCAACATTTATTGCCCATCCCTAATTGCCCACCAGAGCTTTATGAATTCTCATTAGCACATCGCTGCTTTTACGTTCCAACCCTCTTGAAATAAATGACAACATTACATTTGCTTTCTTAACCACGGACTCAACCTGCAAGTCAACCTTTAGAGAATCCAGGGCGAGCACTCCCTTTGTACTTTGGCTTTATGAATTTTCTTACCGTTTAGAAAGTTTTCCATGCCTGTATCCTTAATTAGGTAAAAACAAGGACTGCAGATGCTGAAAACCAGATTCTAGATTAGAGTAGTGCTGGAAAAGCACAGCAGGTCAGGCAGCATCCGAGTAGCAGGGAAATTGACGTTTCGGGCAAAAGCCCTTCATCAGGAATGATACAGGGCTTTTGCCTGAAACGTCGATTTCCCTGCTCCATGGATGCTGCCTGAACTGCTGTGCTTTTCCAGCACCACTCTAATCTAGAATCTGTATTCTTTTTTCCAAAGTACAAGACCTCGCATTTGCTCACATTGAATTTCATCAGCCATTTCCTGGACCACTCTCCTAAACTCTCCCAGAGGACAATTAAGAGTCAATCACATTGCAAATGTGGTCAGGAATCGCATTAGGCCAGACCAGGTAAGGATGGCAGATTCCTTCCTTAAGTGGTCATCATTAGACTCTTAATTCCAGGTATTTATTGAGTCTAAATTCCACCCTCTGCCATGATGGGATTCAAACCCAGGTCCCCAGAACATTATCTGGGACTCTGGGTTAACAATTCAGCAATAATACTACTAGGGCCATCGGTACAAAGTTAGGTTAACAGGCAGGTAGTTCTGAGGAGGTGGGGAGGCTGCACAAAGATTTAGACAGTTTAGGAGAGTGGCCCAGGAAATGGCTGATGAAATTCAATGTGAGCAAACCCGAGGTCTTGCACTTTAGAATTAAGAATACAGGCATGGACTACTTTCTAAATGATGAGAAAATGCATAAAGCCAAAGTACAAAGGGATCTGGGAGTACTAGTACAGGATTCTCTAAAGGTTAACTTGCAGGTTGAGTCCGTGGTTAAGAAAGCAAATGTAATGTTGTCATTTATTTCAAGAGGGTTGGAATGTAAAAGCAGTGATTTGCTAATGAGAATTCATAAAGCTCTGGTGGAGCCCCATTTAGAATATTGTGACCAATTCTGGGCCCCACACCTCAGGAAGGACATAATGCTACTGGAGCGAGTCCAGCGGAGATTCACACCGGTGATCCGTGGAATGGTATGCCTAACATATGATGAACGGCTGTGGATCCTGGGATTGTATTCATTCGAGTTTAGAAGGTTATGGGGACATTTAATAGAAACTTACAAGATAATGCATGGCTTAGAAAGGGTGGACGCTGGGAATTTGTTTCCGTCAGGTGGGGATATTAGGACCCGTGGGCACAGCCTTAGAATTAGAGGGGGTCAATTTAAAACAGAAACGAGGAGACATTTCTTTAGCCAGAGAGTGGCGGGCCTGTGGAATTCATTGCCACGGAGTGCAGTGAAGGCCGGGGCGTTAAATGTCTTCAAGGCAGAGATTGGTAAATTCTTAATCTCGCAAGGAATTAAGGGCTACAGGGAGAGTGCGGGGTAAGTCGCGTTGAAATGCCCATCAGCTATGATTGAATGGCGGAGTGGACTCACTGGGCCGAATGGCCTTACTTCCATTCCTATGTCATATGGTCTTATGGCTCTGCAGTAGCATGTGCAGTTTTGGTCTCTGTACCTGATGAGGGAGTGCAACAAAGACTTTTTCCTGGGATGGTAGGACTGACATATGAAGAGAGATCGGAATGGTTAGGACTATATTCACTGGAGTTTAGAAGAATGATGAGCTTTCTCATAGAAACTTATCAAACTGTAACAGGACTAATCGTGATAAATGCAGAAAGGGTTTGTCTAATGACTGGAAGTTGAAAACCAGGGCACACTGTCTAAGGATATGGGGTAGGCCATTTAGGAGTGAGATGTGGAGAAATGTCTTCATGCAGAGAGTGGTGATCCTGTGGAATTCTCTGCCACAGAAACAAGTTGAACCAAAAACATTGAATGTTGTCAAGAAGGAGTTAGATATAGTTCTTAGAGCCAAAGGGATCAAAGGATATGGGGAGAAGGTTGGTACAGGGTACTAAGATGAATGGTCGACCATGATCATATTGAATGGTGGAGCAGGCTCGATGGACTGAATGGCCTACTCCTGCTTCTAGTTTCTATGTTTCTATGAACTGTTGCATGAAAACAAAACTAATGGGTGTCTTAAAGAATCCATGTGACCACATAGTCCATTCATATACTGTAATGGAACAACATACAAGACTCAATCGAACTATGGGGAGTAATGGAAAATGGTAGTTCAGAGCAATATTTGATAAGAAAAACCATTACCTATCACATCATGAATCTGGTGCAAAATCAAAAGGCATTTAGGATAAGGAATATTTATTACAATGCAAATGGCTGATTTTACTTTTGGAAACCAAACATCTGGCCAATCTTTACACTTGATACCCATGTCCCTCCTTGACCTCCTTCCTCTCATATTTCCCACAAGGTATGCCTAATGTCTAATAACCATTTGACCTTCTGCCCAAGACTGCAAGAAATTACGGAGAGTTTCGAACGCAGGTCAGTCTATCATGAAAACCAGTCTTCCATCCACTCACTCCATCTACACTTCCTGCTGCCTGGGGAAAGCAGCCAATATCATCAAAGACCTCTCCCACCCCGTCTTACTCTCTTCCACCCTCTTCCATCAGGCAGAAGATACAAACATTTGAAAACTCGTACCAACAGACTTAAGAACAGCTTCTTCCCTGCTGTTATCAGACTTTCGAACTGACCTCTCCTTTATTAGAGTTGATCTTTCTCTGCACCTTCTCTGTAGCTGTAACACTTTATTGTGCATTCTGTTCTATTATCCTGATGTACTTAAGTAGGGTATGATATGTCTGGTTAGCACGCCAAACAATACTTATAACTGTATTGTGGTACATGTGACAATAATAAATCAAATTTTAAAAAAGTCACTTGCTCTGGAACGCTGTTTTATTTACCAGATGCAATCATTCATTGGTACAGTACAGTCATTCCATCCACTGTGAGTGTTCTAGTTTCTTGAAGGACCTGCCTGTTAGTTAGTTTCACCCTTCTGCTCTCTCCTGCTTAGTCCTGCAAATACTCCATCTTCAACTCTTCATTCAATTCCTTTACAAAAGTAATCAATGATATACCATGCACTGCTTTTCAGGCAGCCCATTTGGGATCACAAGAACTTGTTGTGCAAGGCTACCGATTGTGCTCTTTGTCCCACCTTGCTAATTCTCTTCCTTTGTTCCCTGAAGATGCTGAATCCTCCCTGGCTTCATGGATGCTTGGATCACTCAAATGCTATTCTTCCCTTTCTCAGAGTAAGGGCACCGTGTCTAATTAAAGCACCCTTATAATCATTGCTGCTGAGATTAGTTAGTCCATGAGCAGTGAGTAAACCCATGGAATCTTCTTCAGAAAGCATCAGAGAAGCAGGTCTGGCAGCATCTGTGGAGAGAGAAGCAGAGCTAACTTTTTTCGGGACGGGTAATAAATGCTGGTCAGCCAGTGACACCCATGTCCCACGAGTGAATTAAAAAAATTGCAAAAGGAATCTTCTGTGGAAGAATTGGACTCAGAAAGTTAAGTCTGTTCCACAGATGCTCCCAGATTTGCTCAGTTCCTCTGCCACCATTTGTATTTCAGATCTCCAGGACCTGCACTGCTTTTCTTTACCTTGGGATCTTCCTGTTCCGTGTAGTACCATGACACTGACAGTGAGTTTACCTATCCAGCCATTGACAGGAGCAATTAGTGGTCTTTAGATAGTCAATGATTCCCGTCTCGGAGAAGGCGAACTTAGTGAACTAACTGCTTGAATCATAAAGTGGGCGGCACGGTGGCACAGTGGTTAGCACTGCTGCCTCACAGCGCCAGAGATCCGGGTTCAATTCCCACCTCAGGCGACTGACTGTGTGGAGTTTGCACACTCTCCCCGTGTCTGCGTGGGTTTCCTCCGGGTGCTCCGGTTTCCTCCCACAGTCCAAAGATGTGCAGGTTAGGTGAATTGGCCATGCTAAATTGCCCGTAGTGTTAGGTAAGGGGTAAATGTAGGGGTATGGGTGGGTTGCGCTTCGGCGGGGCGGTGTGGACTTATTGGGCCGAAGGGCCTGTTTCCTCACTGTAAGTAATCTAATCTAATATACTCCAAGAAATGAGGAATTAACAAAAAACAAATTGTAGCAATAATAAAATAATCACTTTTATAATAAGGACTGGTAAAAGCAACGCAAAGTTGGTTTTATTTTAGAAGTAGGGCACCAACATTTTCCAATTTGGAACCACCATGAAACATTAATGAAATTTGCGTGCGTATGTGTGCATATATATTCATGAACACCCTTGGGTCTTACTTTGACTGGTTGAAGTGCTGTTACATTAACATGAAAGAGATTTTCTTTTTAAATGATTCCATCATCATTCACTGCAGGTAGACTAGTATCTTCACAGCAACAGGAACAGATTAACTAAATATAAAGCACTCTAATGATGTCGTCAGGGAGTTACTGTCTTTTAGAGTACTCATTAAGCCAGTGGCAATAAGTTTAGTCCATGTAACAGATCCAAAAAGGATTGATTGAGACACCCAGATAAAAGGAAAGCACATTCATCCCTCCAACCAAACAACTCTAAGTGCCCTCGTGTCTAATTTCCATGTTCACCTATCCAACGTCAATGCTGTTGACGTAAATGAATGAAAAGTCACCTTAATGCTTTTCATATTACTTTTTAGATATTGTCAGGGAGAAGCCTGGTTTCCTTTCTGCTTCATTATGTGCTGGGGATTTTAATCAGAAATACATGCAGCCATTTAAAGTTACACCTCAAGATTTGTTTTTTTTTGTAACTCATTTGTGGGATGTGGATGTCACTGATTGGGCCAGCATCTATTGCCCATCCCTAGTTGCCCCTTGAGAAGGTGGGGGTGAGTTGCCTTCTTGAATCGCTGCAGTCCACCTGCAGTTGGTTGACTCACAATGCACATAGGGAGGGAATTCCTGGATTTTGACCCGGCAACAGTGAAGGAATGGCAATATATTTCCAAGTCAGGGTGGTGAGTGGCCTGGAGGTGAACTTGCAGGTGGTGGTGTTCCCAAGTATCTGCTGCCCTTGTCCTTCGAGATGGAAAAGCTTGTGAGTTTAGAAGATATTGTCTGAGGATCTTTGGTAATTTTCTGCAGTACATCTTGTAGCCTATGACAAAGGTTAAAGATCTATCATAAATGAAGTAACACTCACTGAGTGCAGCTGTGCCAAACTGAGAAATATGGAAGGCACACCTGTCAGTGACATCTGAAAGGCTCCCCCTCTCTTGATGCCAACTATGGTCTTCTGTATTGGTCTGTCTGTTTTAAGGTACTGCAGTGGGATTTGCCATTGCCTTCTGCAAATGTTTGATCAGCAGTTTAAGGAGGCAGCCCTCCACAGTGGTACCAAAATGTGTGGCGCTGGAAAAGCACAGCCGGTCAGGCAGCATCCGAGCTACAGGAAAGTCAATGTTTCAAGCAGAGGAGCTTATGATTGAAATGTCAACTCCCCTGGTCCCCAGATGCTGCCTGACCTGCTGTGCTTTTCCAACACCACATTTTTTGACTGATCTTCAGCATCTGCAGTCCTCACTTTCTCCTCCACAGTGGAATTTTAACAATATGGGTGTTCTTTGCACTCTTTGGCTTGTCCTAGGATGGATGTGTTGTCCCAGTCGAAATGGTGTCCTTCCTCATCTGTCTGTAAGGATACTAGTGAGGGAAGATCATGTCATTTTGTGGCTAGTTGATGTTCATGTATCCTGGTGGTTAGTTTTCTGCCCGTTTGTCCAATGTAGTGTTTGTTATAGTTCTTGCAACGTATTTTGTAAATGACATTTGTTTTGCATCTTGTCTGTGTAGGGTCTTTCAAGTTCATTAGCTGCTGTTTTAGTGTGTTGGTGGGTTTGTGGGCTACCATGAAGCCATTGGGTCTGAGTAGTCTGGCAATCATTTCTGAGATGTCTTTGAAGTAGGGCAGA
The DNA here is from genome assembly GCF_037043375.1 of Chiloscyllium plagiosum. NCBI lineage: Eukaryota > Metazoa > Chordata > Chondrichthyes > Orectolobiformes > Hemiscylliidae > Chiloscyllium > Chiloscyllium plagiosum. The sequence goes on from NW_028270146.1 coordinate 17,151,708, forward strand.
GTGGCTAGGGTTTCTGGACATGTTTTGTCTGCTTGTTTGGGTTTGTTGCTGAGAAATCTGCAGACTGTGTTCATTGGGTACCCATTCGTTTTGAATACACTATATAAGTGATTTTCCTCTGCTCTGCGTAGTTCCTCTGTGCTGCAGTGTGTGGTGGCTCTTTGGAATAATGTTCTGTTGCAGCTTCGTTTGTGGATGTCGAGGTGATTGCTTCTGAGTTCAATATTCGGTCCGAATGTGTTGTTTTCGAGTAGATGCTGGTTTGAACGAGCCACTTGGACAACACATACATCCTAGGACAAGCCAAACAGAGATACACACGAGAACTCTATCAACAAACACATTTACTTGGACCCGATTTACCACCCCCTGAGTAAAAGGACAGGAAATGACATCACCACAGGAAATGACATCACCAATCCAAAGAAACCCAAACGTACAAATAGAAAGCAGGAATCATCAGCAATGTTTCGTCTGGAGGCTCACTGAAGATATTATCTAGTGTGGTGACGAAACATCTGAAAATGAACCTTCCAGCTCAGCGAGCAAACCTACATCCAGAACATTCCTATTTTATTTTAGGAACCTCCCATTTCCTACCAAATTAGAAATACCTTCAATCAAATAAATATTTGAATCTCTTCCTTAGTTGTTTTGATGTCCTGGCCCAAATATTTGGTGATTAGCTCAACCAATAAGGTATCAGGTTTACCAGATCCAAATGAGGCTAGATCTGGAATTCTCACTCACCCCACCCCAAAAATACACATTCAGGAAAAAAAAACAGACTATGAGGTGCTCAGTTGATTGATTGTTCTGTGTTTGGTTCTGAAAGTCCACACGGTAGCTCAGTGGTTAGCACTGCTGCCTCACAGCATCAGGGACCCGGGTTCAATTCAAACCTTGGGTACTGACTGTGAGAAGTTTGCACATTCTCCCTGTGTCTGTGTGGGTTTCCTCCGGGTGCTCTGGTTTCCTCCCACAGTCCAAAGATGTGCAGGTCAGGTGAATTGGCCATGCAAAATTGCCCATAGTGTTAGGTGCATTAGTCAGAGGGAAATGGTTCTGGGTGGGTTACTCTTCGGAATGTCAGTGTGAACTTGTTGGGCCAAAGGGCCTGTTTCACCTTGTAGGGAATCTAATCTAATCTAAAATTGATCTATGGTCACTGTGCTTGACTGGTTATGCTTGGACATTGATTCGGAGCAAAGTAAATTCTGATCTCCTTCCTTTCTGAAGGATGTGGTGAAACCTGAAAGGATTCAGAAAAGATTTTCAAGGATGTTGCCAAGGTTGGAGAATTTGAACTATAAGGAGAGGTTGAATAGGCTGGGGCAATTTTCACTGGAGTGTCGGAGGCTGAGGGGTGACCTTATTGAGGTTTATAAAATCATGAGGGGGATGGATAGGGTAAATAGACAAAGTCTTTTCCCTGGGGTGCGGGAATCCAGAACTAGAGCGCATAAGTTTAGTGTGAGAGGGGAAAGATATAAAAGGGACCTAAGGGGCAAATTTTCCTGCAGAGGGTGGTACGTGTATGGAATGAGCTGGTGGAGGCTAGTACAATTGCAGCATTTAAAAGGCATCTGGGTGGGTATATGAATAGGAAGGATTCAGAGGGATATGGGCCAAGTGCTGGGAAGTGGGAGTAGATTATGTTAGGATATCTGGTCGGGATGGGCGAGTTGGACCAGAGGGTCTGTTTCCATGCTGTACATATCTGTGACTCTATGAGTCTACAATACCAGAGAAACTACTGAAAGCTGAGCTGTAATCATGAGTTCAGACATTTATTGAATGTCGACAACCTTTAAGGCATTCTAAATAAAACCTGATGTATATATTGAGAAACTCGTATCGTTGCATTGCTTTGAGAAACAGCATCAGTTCAGTAGGTGGATTGCCACCACCTTCTGAAGAGCAATTAAGGTTGAGTATTAAATGAGGGCCTAGCTCACAATGCCAATATACCCTGGGATAGAGACCTTAGCTATCCATCTTGCCTATGACCTGCATGATTGTATCAATAAACATTAATAAATATCCTCCACTTGGATGAACACCATCAAAGATTTGGCTTTGATTGCACCCCTTCCACCATCAACATTCACTGCCTTCCCCACTGATGCACAGTGAAAGCAGTGGGTACCTTCTACAGGATGCATTGTAGCAACTCAGCCATCTTCCTTCCAGGCAAAAATGAGGACTGCAGATGCTGGAAACCAGAGTTTAGATCAGAGTGGTGCTGGAAAAGCACAACAGGTCAGGCAGCATCCAAGGAGCAGGAAAATCGACATTTTGGGCAAATACCCTTCATCAGGAATGGAAGCAGGAAGCCTCCAGAGTGGAGAGATAAAATGGGGAGGGGGGGCTGGGGAGAAGGTAGCAAAGCGTACAATAGATGAATGGGGTGGGGATGGAGGTGATAGGTCAGAGGGGAGGGTGAAGTGGATAGGTGGGAAGGGAGATTGGCAGGCAGAACAGGTCATGAGGACAGTGCTGAGCTGGAAGGTTGGAACTGAGGTGAGGTGGGGGGGAGGGGAAATGAGGAAACTGATGAAGTCCACATTGATGCCCTGGGGTTGAAGTGTTCCGAGGCAGAAGATGAGGCGTTCTTCCTCCAGGCGTTGGGTGGTGAGGGAGCGGCGGTGAAGGAGGCCCAGGACCTGCATGTCCTCGGCAGAGTGAGAGGGGGAGTTGAAATGTTGGGCCACGGGGTGGTGGGGTTGATTGGTGCGGGTGTCCCGGAGATGTTCCCTGAAGCGCTGTGCTAGGAGGCGTCCAGTCTCCCCAATGTAGAGGAGACCGCATCGGATACAGTAAATGACATTGGTGGATGTGCAGGTAAAACTTTGATGGATGTGGAAGGCTCCTTTGGGGCCTTGGATGGAGGTGAGGGAGGAGGTGTGGGTGCAGGTTTTGCAATTCCTGCGTTGGCAGGGGAGGGTGCCAGGACAAGAGGGTGGTTTGTTAGGGGCGTGGACCTGACCAGGTAGTCACTGAGGGAACGGTCTTTGTGGAAAGGGGTGGGGAGGGAAACATATCTCTGCTGGTGGGGTCCGTTTGGTGGTGGTGGAAATGTCGGCAGATGATATGGTTAATGCGAAGGTTGGTAGGGTGGGAAAGTGAGGACCAGGGGGTTCTGTCCTCATTATGGTTGGGGAGTGGGGTTTGAGGGCGGAGGTGCAGGATGTGGATGAGATGCGTTGGAGGACATCTCCAACCATGTGAGAAGGGAAATTGCGATCTCTAAAGAAAGAGGCCATCTGGTGTGTCCTGTGGTGGAACTGATCCTCCTGGGAGCAGATATGGCGGAGGTGGAGGAATTGGGAATTTGGGATAGCATTTTTTCAGGAGGTAGGATGGGAAGAGGTGTAATCCAGGAAGCTGTGGGAGTCAGTGGGTTTGTAAAAAAATGTCAGTGTCAAGTCGGTTGTCATCAATGGAGATGGAGAGGTCCAGGAAGGGGAGGGAGGTGTCAGAGATGGTCCAGGTAAATTTAACGTCGGGGTGGAATGTATTGGTGAAGTTGATGAATTGCTCAACCTCCTCACGGGAGCATGAGGTGGCACCAATGCAGTCATCAATGTAGCGAAGGAAGAGGTGGGGAGTGGTGCCGGTGTAATTACGGAAGATGGACTGTTCTATGTAGCCAACAAAGAGACAGGCATAGCTGGGGCCCATATGGGTGCCCATGGCTACCCCTTTGGTCTGGAGGAAGTGGGAGGATTCGAAGGAGGAATTGTTAAGGGTGAGGACCAGTTCAGCCAAACAAATGAGACTGTCGGTGGAAGGGTACTGTTGGGGATGTCAGGAGAGGAAGAAATGGAGGGTTTGGAGGCCCTGGTCATGGTGGATGGAGGTGTAGAGGGATTGGATGTCCATGGCGAAGATGAGGCATTGGGGGCCAGGGAAACGGAAGTCTTGGAGGAGGTGGAGGGTGTGAGTGGTGTCTCGAACGTATGTGGGAAGTTCCTGGACTAGGGGGGATAGGACAGTGTCAAGGTAGGTGGAGATGATTTCGGTGGGGCAGGAGCATGCTGAGACAATGGGTCGGCCGGGGTGGTCAGGCTTGTGGATCTTGGGAAGGAGGTAGAACCGGGCAGTGCGGGGTTCCTGGACTATGAGGTTGGAAGCTGTGGGTGGGAGATCTCCTGAGGTGATGAAGTTCTGTATGGTCTGGGAGATGATGGTTTGGTGATGGGGGTGGGTTCATGGTCAAGGGGGTGGTAGAAGGAGGTGACATTGAGTTGGCGTTTGGCTTCAGCGGTGTAGAGGTCAGTGCGCCAAACAACCACTGCACCCCCTTTATCCGCTGGTTTGATGGTGAGGTTGGGATTGGAGCAGAGGGAGTGGAGGGTTGCGTGTTGTGAGGGTGAGAGGCTGGAGTGGGGGAGGGGGTAGACAGTTTGAGGCAGTTAATGTCTTGGCGGCAGTTGGAAATGAAGAGATCGAGGGCAGTTAATAGGCCAGCCCGGGGTGTCCAGGTGGATGGAGTGTGTTGGAGGCGAGTGAAGGGGTCCTCGGAAGGTGGATGGGAGTCCTGATTGTAAAAGTAAGCTCGGAGGCGGCGGAAGAAGTGTTCGACGTCACGGCGTGTATTAAATTCATTGATGCGTGGATGGAGGGGGATAAAGGTAAGGCCTTTGCTGAGGACTGATCGTTCGTCCTCAGTGAGGGAGAGGTCTGGGGGGGGATGGTGAAAACTCGGCAGGGCTCGGAGCTAGGACCTGGGGTAGGAGTGGAGCTGGGAGTGGGGTCAGAGCCTGTAACTGGAACAACACTGTCCAAGCTCTCAATCTCTAACATCTAGAAGGACAAGGACGGCAGATGCATAGCAACACTACCATCTGTAGGTACCCCTCTAAGCTACACATTATCCTGACTTGGAACGACAATGTGGACCTATATCAAATAGAGGTTAGCGGTGTAATGTGTATCTCACCACCACTTTCTCTGGGGCAACTAGAGATGGGCAAGAAATAATGGCCTAGCCAATGCATCCAAATCCTGTGAAAGAATAAAGAAAACAAGGAATAAAGAAAACTCATGTTCCCTTAAATATATATCCCCCGACTCTAATTCAGCTTGTTACCATCATTAAGGGAGTTGTGGGGCAGATAGAATGAAGTTTATTTCCCTGTCTGAGTATGGGGAAAGGAGGATAGGGTAAGAGGGGGTTCAAGTGGCTGACATGGGGAATGTTCAGAACAAAGGAACCTAATTTGGGAAAGATCACTCATTCCCAAGACCAGCTGCTCCCTCCTTGTGCATCAGAAGTCAACGATCTCGTTGCATAGACTTCCCATTTTACACAGACTTCCCAATTTACTTGTCTGTTGGAAATCAAGTGAACAGAAACCAGTGATTGGGTTCCTCTACTGATCAAAAATGACTTTGTATTTCAAATAAGCAAATTCTAATCACAAGCAAACAGCAATGAACGATCAGCAGATGGCTCTTCTAGTTGAAAGTGAAGGGCCCTTTTAAAATCCCCAAACACACACCCAAACAGACAAAATGATTATTGGTTTTAGAATACCATAGAATCCCTGCAATTGGAAACAGGCTATTCAGCCCAACACGTTCACACCGACACGCCGAAGAGTATCACATCTCGACCCTACGTCCCTTCCTATAACCCAGAATTTCCCATGGCTAATGAACCTAACCTACACATCCCTGAACACTATGGGTAATTTAGCATAGCCATCCACCTAACTTACACACCTTTGTACTGTGGGAGGAAACCGGAGCACCCGGAGGAAACCCAGCAGACACAAGGATAACATGCAAACTCCACATAGATAGTCACCTGAGGCTGGATTCAAACTGAGGTCCCTGGCGCTGTGAGGCAGCAGTGCTAACACTGAGCCACCACGCTGCCCCTTAGGTGAAGGGAAAGGACACTGGGAATGAGAGTTCAATAGCACCAGCCTGCAGGGTCAGCAAAGATGATCCTTTGCTTGACTCACCATCCTGACTTGGAAATATATCACTGTTCCTTCATTGTCGCTGGGTCAAAATCCTGGAATTCCCTGCCTCAAAGCATTGTGGATGGAAATGTGTTGCTGGAAAAGCGCAGCAGGTCAGGCAGCATCTAGGGAACAGGAGAATCGACGTTTTGGGCATTAGCCCTTCTTCAGGAAGCATTGTGGGTCAACCCACAGCACAAGGACTGCAGCACTTCGAGAAGGCAGTTCAAGCCTACCTTCTCAGGGGCAACTAGGGACGGGCAATAAATGCTGGCCCAGCCAGGAGGGCCCACATCCCTCAAATGAATAAATTTTAAAAAAACTTTCTGCTATTGAATCACCATTCTCTCGGTTCTTTCAACTTTTTCATGGGAGGTAGTGTATGATTGTTACACTGACAATGAAGTATTTTAATTACTGATTAAAGGCAATAGTTTACAGTAACTGATAGGAAGAAAATAAAACTGGCTTGCTTCAGGGATTTTTACTGCAGACAGGAACACACCACTAGTTCTTCCATCAGTCCAAAAGCTTCTCACTGTATCGCTCACACTCATAATCTGTTTGGCTGCTCAGGAACCAATCAGACAATTGCCATCAGGCTAATGATCTTTGGTGTGTACAACTGAACAAACAAAACAAATCCCACGCTGAATACGTCCTCCTGGTGTGCTGCCGTCTAGAAATATTTTCCTCCACTGCTTTTAGCAAAGCAGCAGTGTAAGCACAACACACAATGAGTTTCAGTAACTTTTTTCTTCAATGCAGCAATTCCCTCCACATTCCTTTGGTTTTATAACAGCTCTTCATTTACATTTCAGTCAACAATTGGAAATACAGAAATGATGTGGTTTTTAATTAGCATTAAAATTAGGCATTCGGGAGTCATTCATTCACACAAAGGGATAGCAAGTTTTGAGAAGATTTGTAGCTCAGGTTGAGGTTCTGGATGTAGGTTTGCTCGCTGAGCTGGAAGGTTCGATTTCAGGCATTTCCTCGCCATGCTCGGCAACATCATCAGTGAACCTTCGGATGAAGCACTGGTGGCATGGTCCATTTTGAGTTTCAGTTTCCTGGGTTGGGGATGTAATTTCCTGTGGTGATGTCATTTCCTGTTCTTTTTCTCAGGGGGTGGTAAATGGGATCCAAGTCAACATATTGCACATTGGTTCCAGTTGGAATGCCATGCGTCAAGGAATTCTTGTGTGTGTCTCTGTTATTCCTAGAAGCATGGCATTCTAACTGGAACTCTATCAACAAACACTTTGACTTGAATCCCATTTACCACCCCCTGAGAAAAAGAACACGAAATGATATCACCACAAGAAATGACATCCTCAACCCAAGGAAACTTAAACACATAAAGAGAAAGCGGGTCATGCCACCAGTGCTTCATCCAGAGGCTCACTGATGATGTTACCTAGCATGGCGAGGAAATGCCTGAAATCGAACCTTCCAGCTCAGCGAGCAAACCTACATCCAGAATCTCAACCTGAGCTACAAATCTTCTCAAAACTTGCTATCTCTTTGTGTGAATGAATGATTCCCGAATGCCATTGCTCTAATTTTAATGTTAATTAAAAACCACATCATTTCTGTATTTCCAGTTGTTGACTGAAATGTAAATGAAGAGCTGTTTTAAAACCAAAGGATTGTGGATGACATTATCTAGTATGGTGATGAAATGTCTGAAAACGAACATTCCAGCTCAGTGAGCAAACCTACATCCACACAAGGGGATAGTGAAAATCTGGAACTCATGCCACTCACCCAAACTCACGCTGACCCCGTTGACTCCATGTGTCAATCATAAATGTCAAAAAAAGCTGGCATTTTGGTTTGACAAGGGTGTTAAGAATTACAGGGCGCAGACAGCTAAAAGGACGAACAGATCAGCCATGAACAATATAATAGGCCAAAGTACTATGTCCAGTTCTGGTTGCCCTGTTACAGGAAGAATGTTATTAAGCTAGAGGGGATTCAGGAGAGATGTACCAGGATGTTGCCGGGTATGGAAGGTTTCAGTTATAAAGAAAGGCTGAATAGGCTGGGACTTTTCTCACGAGAGTATAGGAGGTTAAGACATGATCTTAAAGAAGTTTATAAAATCTTGAGGGGTATAGATAGGGTAAATGGATTGGGATGGGGGAGTTTCAAGAATGGGGGCACATTTTTAAGGTAAGAGGAGAGAGATACTTGAGGGATAAACTTTACTTGGTGGGTGTGTGGAATGAGCTTCCTGAGAAAGTGGTGGATGTGGGTAGAATTACACCATTTAAAAGACATCTGGATAAGTACATGAATAGGAAAGGTTTAAAGGGATATGGGCCAGGAGCAGGCAGATGGGACTAGTTAGCTTGGGACTGTGTTCGACATAGACACGTTGGACTGAAGGGTCAGTTTCTGTGCTGTATGACTCTATGACCTGGCAAATGTGTCCTTCCCTATTCTTGTATTCTTGTATATGAATACCTGTGATGGGGGTTTTGCTGGAACTGACTTTTCATTCCTGATGAAGGGCCTTTGCCCGGAACGTTGATTTTCCAGCACCTCGGATGCTACCTGACCTGCTGTGTTTTTCCAGCACCACTTGATTCTAATCTCCAGCAGCTGCGGTACTCATTTTCGCCCCCTCGTTTTGCTGGAACTGTCGGGGGGGGGGGTGTGGGAGGGCCTTAGAGAACTGGGCAGAACTCTCCCTCAACAGGTCAAATCACAGAAATAGAGACCACGGTTGGAAAGACAGTACATAATCGGTAAATGAATGGATTTCCTTCAGCACAAGAACTTCCCTTTCCTTCAACCTTCTACCTGTTTATATCATTCATTTCAATATTAGTGGATAATCAGAAATCTGATGCATGGAAAATATAAAAGTATTTAGTTGAGCACTAGAAAGGTGATAATATTCAAGGCAATGGGCCTAGTGATGGAAAATGGGGCTTGTGTAGTCCTGGTAGTACAGTCTTGATGGGCCAAAGGGTCTCTTATTTACTTTATGATTCTATAACAAATTAGCTGTTACTTCTGAAGAGAAGCTTCAAATAAAATTAATAGAAGAAAATCCATTTTTGAAGAGAATAAAAAAACTAAATCATGTTTAGTGACTTTATTCAGTTCTTTTAATTACCATAGAAATCAGGCCAAATGTAATTGTGCTAACTATTAAATTTAAATTTGGGATCTTGTCATGGTGAAACAGAATAGACTCACTTACCATGAAAAAGATAGATTTAAATACTTGTTTCACAGTTTTATGTATTGCCAGATGAGGGTCTTTTAATAAGAAGTACAATATTACATTACGTTGGTATTATATGTGAAACCTGCACAGAAGTTAAGGGGCAATGTGTTCACACAGAGGGTGGTACGTGTATGGAATGAGCTGCCAGAGGAAGTGGTGGAGGCTGGTACAATTGCAACATTTAAGAGGCATTTGGATGGTTATATGAATAGGAAGGGTTTGGAGGGATATGGGCCAGGTGCTGGCAGATGGGATATGCTGTACATCTCTATGACTCTAAGTTAAACATGCAGTTACAAAAGAAGCTCTATCAAGTCCCAACTATACCTACCCCAGTTGTCTCAGGAAATTAGCAACTGAAAGGGTTAATTGGCATCATGTGATAAGCTCCTTCCATCAGGATACAATGAAGTGCTGCTGGGAAGAGCTAACCATTGCCTCAACAGGATCCCAGTAGCTATTACAGAGCTAAGCTCAGCATCATTAACATTAATGGACAGACTCTTAAGTTCAACCGGATGTCTTCCAAAGGATTCTCATGTGTTAAGGACCAGGCCAGACCCCCTCAAAACATTTCAAGAAAGTAGAGCACACTCTAACTTTGCTTGTTGTTTTAAGCAGGTGTAACGTGGATATTACAGGAGGGATGCAGCTGCTCAAACTAGTTAGATTTAAACAAAACAGAATTTATTTGTAAGATTATTGATTGGAATACAAATGAAAGAGAACAGATTATAGAATAACAACTGATCTGAAAAACCAACAGATTATCCCAACTTAATGTTGTTGTTCCAAATTCCTGCAACAATCCTCATAAACACCCTTGTCACAAAAGGTAAAACCAAACCACAGGAACTTACAGGAGACAGAGAGAGAGAGATGGCAGAGGGATTCAGCGTGGAACACCTTCTTCCATGGAGCTGCTTCTTGGATCAGCAGCCATACACTGACTGCTTTCAGTGAGCAGCCAGACTGCTAAAACCAAACCAAACAAAACCAAACCAGAGAAAAGCTGAGCTGGAAGAACTAGCTACTTTCATTGTATAATTATTTTTTTAAAATTTGAAAGCCTTTTTCCTGAGGCAGTATCTGTTAGCTATAATCAAATTGGCCCTAAAACCCCACCCAAACTAGACAACTCAACCTGTGTCTTTACGACCACACTGAAAAAACACCAAGGTTATCATAATTTTGTTAAAGGAGCAGCATTGTCAAACATGCAACTCAAATATAATGCAACCAGCCATTAAGTACAATATATTCTCAGAATTTATTCTCAGAAACTCAATTGGACTTGCCACATAAACACAGTAGCTGCAAGAGCAGGTCAGAGGCGAGGAATAGTGCAGTGAACAACTCATCCTCTGACTCCTCAAAGCCTGTCCACTAGGCGAAAGTGAGGATTGCAGGTGCTGGAGATTAGAGTTGAGATTGTGGTGCTGGAAAAGCACAGCAGGTCAGGCAGCATCGGAGGAGTAGGAGAATCGATGTTTCGGGCAAAAGGGCTGGTGAAGGGCTTTGCCCGGAAATGTCAATTCACCTGGTCCTCAGATGCTGCCTGACCTGCTGTGTTTTTCCAGCACCACCATCTACAAGGCACAAGTCAGGAGTGTGATGGAATACTCCCCAATTTCCTGGATGGGATGCAGCTCCAACAACACTCAAGAAGCTTGACACCATTCAGGACAAAGCAGCCTGCTTGATTGGCACCACATCCACAAACATCTACCCCCTTCACCACTGGCACTCAGGAGCAGCAGTATTTTCTATCTACAAATGCTCTGCAAAAATTCACCAAAGCTTCTTCGCACCTTCCAGACCCATGGCGACTTCCATCTTGAAGGACAAGGGCAGCAGATACAGCATCTGCAAGTTCCCTACCAAGCCACTCACCATCCTGACCGTTTTTTTAAAAATTAATTCATGGGATGAGGGTGTCACTGGCTAGACCAGCATTTATTGCCCATCCCTAACTGCCTGGATGGTAATTAAGAGTCAGCAACATTGCTGTGGGTCTGCAGTCACATGTCAGTAAGACCAGGTAAGGATGGCAGCTTCATTCCCTAAAGGACAGTAGTGAACCAAGTGGGTTTTCCAACAATCAACAATGGATTCATGGTCATCAATAGACTCTTAATCCCAGACTTTTATTGAATGCAAATTCCACCATCTGCCGTGGAGGGATTTGAACCTGGGCTCCCAGAACATTATCTGGGTCTCTGGATTAACAGCCCCAGTGATAATATCACTGGGCCATCGCTGTCCTGACTTGGAAATACATCATCGTTCTTTCACTGTCACAGGGTTAAAGTCCTCCCTGAGGGCATTGCGGGTCCATCCATGGCAGGTGGACTGCAGCGGTTCAAGAAGGCAGCTCACCCCCACCTTCTCAAGAGCAGTTAGAGCCGGGTAATAAATGGTGGCCCAGCCGCAATGTCCAAATCACGCAAATGAATAAAAAAATACTGAGCAAGACTGAGCCTCTCTTCTGCCAAAGATGTAACATGGATATTCTTCCCAGCTTGCTATCTGTACTTCAGTCAATAGCAATCAGAAAGATCGGTAGCAGAGATTACACCCATAGCATCCCAGATGGCTCTGGTAGACATGACCACAACCAATATCAAAATTTCACAAAGTTGACCCTCTTCCAACTGCATCTATTTTAAAATCCAAACACCAAAATCCAATATAAATATTCATATATTAAAAATTACATTTTTTTTACCACAATTTGCTCTGAGACAACAGAATTAAAATGAAATGTAAATGAATGAAAATAATTAACAGAATTAATTGAATGTATTCAAGGCTGAGTTAGACAAATTTATGATCAATGAGGCAGTTAACGTTTGTGGGGAAAAGGCAAGAAAATAGATTTGAGGCTGCAATCAGATCAGCTATGATTTTATCAAATGGTGGAGCAGGCATGAGGGGCTGAATGGTCAACTCCTGTTCCTATAAGTCATGAGAAAATCAAAACACCAAATCAAAAAAGATTTAGCAAGTAACAAGGTATCAGTTCTCCTTGTATTTCATACAGAATGGAAGGGCACGGTTACAATCAGAGGGCACGGTTGCTGTTTGCTGAAATCATGGACAAGTGTTTTTGCTTGAAGTGACAAATATAGGAATAATCCTGTTGTGTGCAGAACACTGCTAACACTGTCACTGGGGCAATTTCCTAAAGGCCCTTTGGGAGAAATCATAAAAACACATCACAAAAGAAGAGAAGAAACATTTTCTCCAAAGCCACAGAAAGTGATTCAGTGTAAAGCCTCTATTGATGAACATCAGATCCCTGGGACCAGTAGGTGTCTTTTCCACAGAACCACATGTCATAAAGGCATACAGAGATAGAGGACAGAAACAGACCTTACAGTCCAGCTTGTCCATGCTGACTAGATATCCTAGTAAATCTCGTTCCATTTGCCAGCACCCAGCCCATATTCCCCTTCCTATTCATATGCCCATCCAGATGCCTTTTAAATGTTGTAATTGTACCAGCCTCCACCACTTCCTTAGCAGCTCATTCCACACACACACCACCATCTGCATGAAAAGGTTGCCCCATTAGGTCCCTTTTAAATCTTTTTCCACTCATCTTAAACCTATGCCCCCTAGTTTTGGACTCCCCACCCCAAGGAAAAGACCTTGTCGATTTATCCTATCTACGCCCCTCATGATTTTATAAACCCCTATAGGGTCACCCCTCAGCCTCCAATGCTCCATGGAAAATAGCCCCAGCCTCTCCCTGTAGCTCAAACCCTCCAGCCCTGGCAACATCCTTCTAAATCTTTTCTGAGCCCTTTCAAGTTTCATAACATCCTCCCTATAGCATATTATTCCTCTACTGTCAGTTCTTCATAACTCCCTTGATTTGGGCACACCTTACCCATCCTGTGACAGCCAGCACGCTGTTTATAAAGTGTATTCTGCTCTCATTGAAAATCACTAGCTTCTGGATAGATTTCAAGGACCAGAACTTGGAAATGAGAAATGCATGCTGTGATTTATTCAAAGGGCAAACTGCAGACTAAAAGCAAACAATGATAAAATTCAAAGAATAGGCATGTAAGTATTAAAATATCATGACAATTGCTGGTGTGAAAGTGTGTACATTAAATTGCATGCCCATTAAGTAATTACTGTTGTCCATAATTCTGTAACTGACTCTGAGATTCAGAAACTCACCATCCGTCGTGAAATGGAATTCTAAACTGTCCCAGTTTGAGGACAGGGAGATGAATGAGCATTAGTCAGGCCACACTCAGGACTTTGGCTACACAATGGTAGGTTGTAAGCACAGATGACTGGTACTAAAAGCCCTCCAAAACATGGAGTTGAGCTGAATTCAGCAGAAAAACTCAGAAGCAAATTACATGCCTCCATATCCCAAAGGTTCATCCTGATGTCAGCGCTAAGCCATACCTGTATTGACGCGTTCCCCTCCAAGAAATCAACACTCCTCCAATTCTGGACTCTCAGCCATATCCAACCTCACCACTGGTGTTCTGTGTCATCAGCTGCTTGGGCCTTAAGTTCAGCGGCTCACTCTCTAAATCTCCCAACTTCTTTATTTCCGATACTCCTTAAAACTTGCCTCTTTGTCTGAGCTTTTAGTCATGTGTTCTGACATCTCCTTACGTAACACGGTGTCAGGCGCTCTGACAATAGATCTGTGAGGCCTTGGGGCATTTTGCTAAATTAGTGCAAAGTGTTTGTTGTTAGTTCATCACAGAACTTCCTCTGCAATTCCATCAAGCAATGGGTACAAACATCTCACCACATTAAAGGTCATACTGCAACTCACTTTGAATAACAGATGTGTCCATAAGTATTGCATGTCCCTACAGGGGCTCCTTCTATACAGATTTAATAAGCATTGATTAGTCCTTTTGAAAACTTGGCTCAGATAGAAACCTTTGTTGATTTCGAGTGAATCTTAGCTGGTTCCAGCTCAACCCTTTTTAAATGTATGATTGCGCAGCTGAACGCATAGAAGGTTCAACACTCAAATCAACAGAATTGTTTGTAACGATCACTTTGTGGTTTCAGACACAGCCTTCCACTATTTATCCCAGTGCTAGATAGCTTTTAAAGCCCCCTGAGTGAGATGTTACAGCAGTGTGCAGGACAATATCATCCAAACAGATTGCCAAGCTGCAGCAATGAACCACTTCAAATGTCACCTAAATACATAACAAGGAGGATAGATTCAGGGACGATTTTTGAAAAGTATCAATCTTGATGTTACGTGCAAAGGCTGGTGAAACTTAGATATTTTTGTATCAACCTGTTCAGACATGCTATGACACACCTTTGGAGCAGCTAAGACTTGAATTTGGGTCTTCTGAGGACACCACGACTGTATCACAAGATCCTTGTATTGAACTTTTTATGCTCAGGTATATTGCATACAAATAACTGACTGTAAATACCAAAAGATGCAGTTATAATAAACACTTCTCTGGTGTTGAGATCGACACATCATTTTCCCTTGGGTGCCTTCTGTACAATTTACAAAATATGTTGATAGCTTATCCAATCAATAATTAACAGAAGTTAAATATTGTCATGAGGTCCCATTGTTCATGGGTTCCATTAACTTGCCAACAGCGATAGCTACTTCAATAAAGCCATTTAAGTCTGAAAAAATATTTTAAGTCTGACTTGGTTGGCAGTGGAAGCACTTCAGAACAGAGCTAAGCAAACATCAGGCCCTGGATTACAAATGGGTTCCAAATTTGATTTCATTCATAAGTTGAGTGGTAAGCAAGGTGGAACACAATGCAGAAGAATTTAAAATGGTTATTCATAATTATGTGCAGACATTCACATACTAGACCTTTGAGATGAATATTAATACACCCCTGTATGGGAGCTTGTTGATAAGTACAAGTATTTATCAGTTGGATGTTTATAAATTGGGGACCGCCTGTAATTTGTTTCCATCCCAAAAAATGTGCTGACTGTTAATCAGAATCCAACTTAGTTTGGTCAGTATTAGTTAAGAGAGACGCTATTTACGTCGTTACAATTGAGGTGTCAGAAAAAAAAAGAGTCATATGCATCACATTTACTTATTTTGGGGCTTTGATAATGTGCCCAAAACAAAACTTTACTTCGGAGAACTATGAAGAAGGCTGAAAAGCAGGATGTCCAAGGTGGTTATCTCGGGTTTGCTTCCAGTTCCTCAGGCTAGTGTGGCCAGAAACAGGGAGATAATGGACTTGAACGTGTGGTTGGGGAACTGGTGCAGGAAGCAAGGATTCAAGTTCTTGGATCACTGGGGTATATTTTGTGGTAAACATAAATTCTACAAGAGAGACGGCTTGCACCTTAATAGGTTAGGGACCAGTATTCTGGCAGGCAGGTTTTCTACTGCAACACCGCTACATTTAAACTAAGTAGCGGGGGGGAGGGGACAAGTTGGATGTTTAAAAGGGAAATTGAAGGGAAAGTTAGAACAAGAGAAGTCAAGAAAGACAACTGTATTAATGAGGCAGAAAACTCGGAAAGGCATCATGCTGTAAGGTTGAGTGAAATAAGGGTTGATGGGAAGGGTGAGAGCAGTAACAAATTAAAAATACTATACATGAATGCACAAAGCATTAGACATAAGATGGATGAGCTTGAGGCTCTTTTGGAAATTGGCAAATACGATATTGTGGGGATAACTGAGACGTGGCTTCAAGTGGACAGGGCCTGGGAAATGAATATTCAAGGATACACGTGCTATCGTAAGGACAGACTGACGGGCAGAGGGGGTGGGGTGGCCTTGTTAGTAAGGGATGATATTCAGTCCCTTGCGCGGGGGGACCTAGAGTCAGGAGATGTAGAGTCAGTGTGGATAGAGCTTCGAAGTACCAAGGGTAAAAAGACCCTCTTGGGAGTCATCTACAGGCCCCCAAACAGTAGTCTGGATGTCGGATGTAAGTTAAATCAGGAGCTGAAATTGGCCTGTCGCAAAGATGTCACTACAGTTGTTATGGGGGATTTTAACATGCAGGTAGACTGGGAGAATCAGGATGGTATTGGGCCACAAGAAAGAGACTTTGTGGAGTGCCTCAGAGATGGATTCTTAGAGCAGCTGGTGCTGGAGCCGACCAGGGAGAAGGCAATTCTGGATCTGGTATTGTGTAACGAACCAGAATTGGTCAGAGACCTCGAAGTGAAGGAGCCATTGGGAAGTAGTGACCATAATACAATAAGCTTCAATCTGCAATTTGAGAGGGAGAAGGTACAGTCGGAAGTGACAGTACTTCTGTTGAATAAGGGGAATTATGGAGCTATGAGGGAGGAGCTGGCCAAAGTTCAATGGTGCAATACCTTAGCAGGGATGACCGTGGAGGAACCATGGCGGATATTTCTGTGTATAATGCAGAAGTTGCAGGATCAGTTCATTCCTAAAAGGAAGAAAGATCCCAGGAGGAGGCATGGGCGGCCGTGGCTGATGAGGGAAGTAAAGAAACATATAAAGTTAAAAGAGAAAAAGTATAACATAGCTTAGATAAGTGGGAAAACTGAGGACTGGGAAGCTTTTAAAGAGCAACAGAGGATTACTAAGAAGGAAATATGCAGAGGAAAAATGAGGTACGAAGGTAAACTGGCCAAGAATATTAAGGAGGATAGTAAAAGCTTTTTTAGGTATGTGCAAGGCAAAAAAATGGTTAGGACATAAATTGGGCCCTTGAAGACAGAAACAGGGAATATATTACTAGGAACAAAGAAATGGCAGAGGAATTAAATGGGTACTTCAGATCTGTGTTCACTTGGGAAGACACAAGCAATCTCCCTGAGGTAACAGTGGCTGAAGGACCTGAACTTAAGGGAATTTATATTTGCCAGAATTTGGTGTTGGAGAAGCTGTTAGGTCTGAAGGTTGATAAGTCTCCGGGGCCTGATGGTCTGCATCCCAGGGTACTGAAGGAGGTGGCTCGGGAAATCGTGGATGCGTTGGTGATTATTTTCTAGAGTTCAATAGATTTGGGGTCGGTTCCTGAGGATTGGAGGGTGGCAAATGTTATACCACTTTTTAAGAAAGGTGGGCGAGAGAAAGCAGGTAATTATAGACCAGTTAGTCTGACCTCAGTGGTGAGAAAGATGCTGGAGTCTATTATAAAGGATGAAATTACTGCACATCTGGATAGTAGTAACAGGATAGGACAGAGTTAGCATGGATTTATGAATAGGAAATCTTGCTTGACTAATCTTCTTGAATTTTTTGAGGATGTAACTATGAAGTTGGACGAGGGAAATCCAGTAGATGTAGTGTACCTGGACTTTCAGAAAGCTTTTGATAAAGTCCCACACAGGAGGTTAGTGAGTAAAATTAGGGTGCATGGTATTGGGGGCAAAGTACTAGATTGGATTGAAAATTGGTTGGCTAATAGGAAGAGATGGAAATGTGTTGCTGGAGAAGCGCAGCAGGTCAGGCAGCATCTAGGGAACAGGAGAATCGACGTTTCGGGCATTAGCCCTTCTTCAGGATTCCTGAAGAAGGGCTAATGCCCGAAACATCGATTCTCCTGTTCCCTAGATGCTGCCTGACCTGCTGCGCTTCTCCAGCAACACATTTCCATCTCTGATCTCCAGCATCTGCAGACCTCATTTTCTCTGGCTAATAGGAAACAAAGGGTAGTGATAAACGGCTCCATTTCGGAATGGCAGGCAGTGACCAGTGGGGTATCGCAGGGATCCGTGCTGGGACCACAGCTTTTTACAATATATGTTAATGATATAGAAGATGGTATCAGCAATAACATTAGCAAATTTGCTGATGATTCAAAGCTGGGTGGCAGGGTGAAATGTGATGAGGATGTTAGGAGATTACAGGGTGACCTGGACAAGTTAGGTGAGTGGGCAGATGCATGGCAGATGCAGTTTAATGTGGATAAATGTATGGTTATCCACTTTGGTAGCAAGAACAGGAAGGCAGACTACTACCTCAATGGAATCAATTTATGGAAACGGGCAGTACAGAGAGATCTGGGTGTTCTTGTACACCAGTCAATGAAGGCAAACATGCAGGTACAGCAGGTAGTGAAGAAGGCTAATAGCATGCTGGCCTTCATAACAAGAAGAATTGAGTATAGAAGCAAAGAGGTGCTTCTGCAGCTGTACAGGGCCCTGGTGAGACCACACCTGGAGTACTGTGTGCAGTTCTGGTCTCCAAATTTGAGAAAAGACATTCTGGCTATTGAGGGAGTGCAGCGTAGGTTCACGAGGTCAATTCCTGGAATGGCAGGATTACCTTACACTGAAAGACTGAAGCGACGGGGCTTGTATACCCTTGAGTTTCGAAGATTGAGAGGGGATCTGATTGAGACGTATAAGATTATGAAAGGATTGGACACTCTGGCAGTAGGAAACATATTTCCACTGATGGGTGAGTGCCGAACCAGAGGACACAGCTTAAAAATACGGGGTAGACCATTTAGGACAGAGCTCAGGAGAAACTTCTTCACCCAGAGAGTGGTGGCTGTGTGGAATGCTCTGCCACAGGGGGCAGTGGAGGCCCACTTTCTGGATTCATTTAAGAAAGAGTTGGATAGAGCTCTCAAAGATAGTGGAATCAAGGGTTATGGAGATAAGGCAGGAACAGGATACTGATTAGGAATGATCAGCCATGATTATATTGAATGGCGGTGCAGGCTCGAAGGGTTGAATGGCCTACTCCTGCACCTATAGTCTATTGTCTATTGTCATTGTCTAAAACACTGTGGAAGCTGAAAATGTGAAACAAACACAGAAATACTGGAGAAACTCAGCAGGCCTGGCCACATCTGCAGAGGCGGGAGAAAGTTAATGTTTGAGTCCGATATGACTTTTCTGCAGTCTAAAGTTAGTGATGCTGAATTGGGGTTTTAAAGAGGTCAGTTCGGACTCAGGGTGTTAACTCTGTTCCTCTCTCCACAAATATGACAGACCTATGGAGGTTCTCCATCAATCACTGTGTCTGCTCTCGATCTGATTCATTCACGGAAATGTAAGGAAAATTATTAAATTGATAACGAAAATGAGGATTTTACTCATGCTGTTGAGAATTCTTAGTGCATTCATGAAGGTTTTGTAAGGATACTTCATCATGACCATACACCTTGCGGGCAACTGATCTATACAATTTAAAATGATTTTTAAAAACTCACACATGATGTGGATGTCATTGGTTTTGCCAGCATTTATTGCCCGTTCTCTAGTTGCCCTTGAGAATGTGACAGTGAGCTGCCTTCTTGAACCACTGCAGTCTGTCTGCAATAGGTAGTCCTTAGGGAGGGAATTCCAGGATTTCGACCCAGTGACAGATGTCAGTGGCTTGGAGGGGAACTTGCAGGTGCTGGTGTTCCCATACATCTGCTGCCCTTGTCCTTCTAGATGGAAGTGGTTGTGGGTTTGGAAGGTGCTGTCTGAGGATCACTGGCAAATTTCTGCAATGCATCTTGTAAATGGTACACACTACAATAACTGAGTGGGATTCTTTCATTCTTTTATGTGACAACTAAGTGCAGTGTCAAGAAGTATAGCTTTTCAAGTCTTTTAGCGTTTGGCGGTGGATTGGTTGTGCCCCTAACACTAGGCCAGAAGGTCAGAGTTCAAGTTCCACCTCACTGGAGGTGAGTCACATCCTAGAAGTTGGGGACTGTAGAAGCTGGAGATCAGAGTCAAGAGTGAGGTGCTGGAAAAGCACAGCAGGTCAGGCAGCATCCGAGGAGCAGGAGAGTTGACGTTTTGGGCATAAGCCCTTCATCAGGAATGAGGCTGTGATCCAAGGGGATGGAGAGATAAATAGGAGGGGTGTGGGGCTGGGGTGAAGGTAGGTGAGCATGCGATAGAGGAGAGGGTGGAGCAGAGGAGAGGGTGGAGCAGATAGGCGGTAAAGAAGATGGCCAGGTAGGACAGGTCATGAGGACGTTGCCGAGTTGGAAGGTTGGAACTGGGATAAAGTGGGGGGAGGGGAAATGAGGAAACTAGTGAAGTCCACATTGATGCCGTGTAGTTGGAGAGTACCAAGGCAGAAGATGAGGCGTGCTTCCTTGTGGTGCAAGCTGGTTAGGGAATGGTGATGGAGGAGGCCCAGGACCTGCATGTCCTTGGCAGAATGGACTGGCGGAGTGGCAGAGTGAATCACAACCTATCTAAACAGAGTGAATTAAAATGTTTTTGAGCTCAAGGTGAATCTGTAAGTTAACTCCACCAACCACGTTCATTTTCATAGAATCATGGAAACCCGACAATGTGGAAACAGGCCATTCAGCCCCTTGAGTCCACACCAACCCACTGAAGAGCATCCCACCCAGACCCATCCGCCCATCCTGTCCCTGTAAGCCTATATTTCCCATGGCCAACTCAACTAGCGTACGCATCTTTAGACTGTGGGAGGAAATCGGAACACCCAGAGGAAACCCACGCAGACACGGGGAGAATGGGCAAACTCAACACAGTCGCCCAAGGCTGGAATCAAACCCAGGTCTCTGGTGCTGTGAGACAGCACTGCTAACCTCTGAGCTATCCTCCAAGGTCATGTTGCCACAGTCGCACTGTCACATTAGAAAGCAGTGAATGGTGGTGTGTTTGACCACGGCTCAGGTCTGAGGGAAAGGATGGGAAGGTAGGATGTCAGTGGGTACAGAAACTGAACACGCACTGTTGGTAACATTGCAAACCAGCCATCTAGCCAATAGAGCTCAGTGAGCCCCTAAGTAAAGGCAGCATTAAAGTCTAGGTGCTTGGTTCTGAAAGCATTCAGCATTACGTGTGTTATAGATGCTTGACTTTCAGACACCTTTCTCTGGCCGAGAACCCATTCTGTTTTCACTTAGATGCAATCCCTGTCTGATACGTCCAATCTAATGGCGGGGTTATATTTGACATACGGCATAAATTTATTGGTGTGTCATGATGCATTTCATTCAAAGTCAAAATCAAAAATGGAAAACAAAAAACACTCTAACTAATGCAAATTTGAAATAATTGCATTGAGTATTAAAATATGATGAGGAACCCAGAGACAGAATATTGATCACCTCACAGTAAAATCGACTCGTACATTTACTGAACAGTTTTGATGAAACTGTTAAAAATAAAACGTACTCGTGATATTTAATACCGCAGCCTTATGATAAAATGCTAATAAATTATAGAAGGTCTTATCTCATGCGAATTAAAATATTTTAGGAAAAGCTATGACCATGCCCAGAATGCCTTTATGAAAATATGCAGGCAATGCCCTCACCAACACAACTGCTACATTAATCTCTCATTTTTACTTCTTCTACAACCTGCACAGTCGAGATCAGATGGAATCTGCACAACACAACAAAGTAAATAATAAAAACAACTCTATTTATCTCTCCTTGTTATCCAGTACTGGAATCTGAGATGTACAAGGGAATTGATCTTATGAGAAGGGAGACTGATACCAACAAAGCCAAATATACTTTGCCTCATTCAAACTTTTCTGTGCAGTAACTAAATTGGGAAGGGAGCTACGAAATTGAATTAATCAGTCAAAATAAATTAATTGAACTAGATTAAAGTCAATAACTGCTCAACTAAGAATAAAAAGTGGATAGATTTTGTCTCTGGATGTTGTTCCAAAGGAATTCAGGTTCGTTTTTGTTTCTATCTTTTTCATGCAATATGGGTGTTGCTGGCAAAGCCATGATTTTCCTCCCATCCCTAATTGCCATTATGCCTGAGAGATTGCCTCAGTTATTTCAACAGCCATTGAAGAGTTAACCACACATTGCTCACAGGTAGGCCAGAACAGGTAACGACAGCAAATTTGCTTCCCTGAAGGGCATCAGCAAACGAGATGGGTCTTTACAATAATCGATAGTGGTTGCATGACCCCATTACTGAGATTAGCATTTTTGTGTTGCATATTTCTCAGTTCATACAATCCCTCCAGTGTGGAAGCAGACCATTTGGCCCATCAAGTCCACAGCAACCATCTGAAGAGCATCCCAATCAGCTTCACTCATCCCTACCCTATCCCTGTAACACTACATATCCCATGGTAATACACCAAGCCTGCATGTCTCAGACACTATGGACAATTTGCCTTCAGAGTAAGTGAGGAAACCCATGCAGACACTGTTTGCAAACTCCAAACAGACAGTCGCTCAAGACTGGAATCGAACCTGGGTCCCTGGTGCTGTGAGACAGCAGAGCTAACCACTGAGCCACCAAGTAATTCAATTGAAGTCCCACCACAGGAAGACTCAACCATGTGCTCAGGACATCAGTCTGGGCTTCTAAATTCTTTTCCAGTTACATTACCAGATTGTCAATGTCTCACCCAAATCTTTATGCATTTTTATTCCCAGGCATCTCCTAATCTTCTCTTCTCTTCTCTTCTCTTCTTTCCATGTGGTTCGATATCTCATTGTGGAAAATAGATTTACAGGTACCTTTAAGCATTTCCTACTCAACCATTGTTTTCATGCCAGTCTGGATAATGAAGGTCAAACATCAATCTGAGGTCTTTATGGCCAAATCAGTCCTTATGTGAAATTCACACATATGTATCTCCTGAGGCAGAATCAAGAAGTGGCATCCCATCTCTAGCCACAGCTGAGTCCAGTCACCTGCACTGCTATCCCACCAACTCGCTCACCCACCCACCCTGGCACTGATGGGGTCTGAAGCCAGTAGCACACACTCCAAATGTCTCTGTGGCCAAAATTGACTCTGCTAGTTTGGGAATTAAGTATAGGAACTTCTCAATTCTGGGATCAAGTGATACAGCACTGTGACACGTACGTCATCAAGGGAGGCTGAAAAAGTATTATGCTGGCTCTTGAAAAAGAATCCCGCTCTTATTCTCTTTCCACATCTTCCATTTTTAAGACACTAGGTAACTGCAGAATCCAAAATATGCAAGTCTACAGAACTTCAATTAAGCTTAAAATGTGCCATGATTCATGCAAATGCACCACACCTTGAGTGATGGGAGCAAAATAAAAGTTTCTTGAAGAAATAAAATCAGGATAGGCAGGGTTTTTTTTTGATAAGTAATATATTTACACATTTACAACATACATATATAAAGTCCAAAATATAAAGGAGCACTCACATGCCTGCTGTTACATACAAGAGAAGGTGATTAGATTTACATGTTTGGCATTGGTTCTACAGTGAAGGTTTAACTGTTTAAATGGACAGATCCAATGGTGAACAAATGATTACAATGGAAGACACTGTGATGATGGTTAGCATTATGGGGAGTTTCTCAGATGGAAGCATGTACTGGTGTGGATTTGAGCTACTGTTCGAGTTGACGAGAGAGCCTGAACTAGAGTTGCTAAAGCCTGTACCTTCACATCCACGATCTATTTGCCCACTCCGATGTAACGCATCGTGAATCAGATCTGGCAGCCTTCCATTGAGGTCGACAGATGCCAAGCAACCCTGAAACCCATCTCTGGAGGCGACAAGTTTCGGCAGATTGCTGTACATGCCTTGGGCCAGCCCAGCAATGTATAGGACACCTGGTTAGAGAAATGAGACAGCAAAAAAAAACTGCGATAAGCAGAAAGCACAACAATTACACAAAATCAAATATAGAACAATTGAACCATTGAAACTTACACTGCCACCATCTTCTGCTGAAGGTCTGATATATTTTTAAATTCAACCTTTTCAGAGATGTTCTAAGAACTAGGAGCAGGAGGAGACTAGGAGCCCACTACCCCATTCAATAAGATCACAGCTGATCTTTTATGGCCTCAGCTCCACTTACCCACCTTCTCACCATTACCCACAATTCCTTTACTGTTCAAAACATGATCCATCTTAGCTTTACTGGTATTACACACCTCTGGGGATGATGGGACTTGAATCCAAGAGAATCCTTCCACAGTGTCTAACACACGCTTGTGCATTTTCCATGTTGTATCAAACACAATTCTCCTTCTACTTACATCAACACAAGGGAAGCAGGCACAATTTCAGAGGCGAGAACATCTGGTTCCATCCAGATGTCCATAAAATCCAAAAAGATGCAACCGATAGTGGGATCTACTCAGTTCACTCCACCTTGACTGGATGTTCTGGGGTCACCATAGAGGTCAGAGACTCCAATACTTCCAAGGATCCAACCTGGGAACTTGCTAAACAATTGACCCCAACTCCATATTGGGGACTCACTTCACAACATCCTCCAAGTCAAATCACATGGTGTTAAATACCCAAGATTCCCCGATGCCCACAGTTCTAGGACCACCCGGGATAGATTTTTCTTGTTGTTATGAATAATGTTGGTCTAAGCATTGACCACGACAACTGTGCAGAATTGCAATCTCTTTGTGTTTATCAACAGCCCTGGGTTTATCAGTGATGTTAAATGCTCTCCAAACAGAAATATGGGTGTAACAGAATTCATTTTGCAGCGGCATTGACTGAATTGGGGTTGTTTTTGACGGGTGCAGGGAGAGGTGACAGCTGTAAGAAGCTTACCTTTCAGGTCCAGGTTTTTGGCACCATTGATGATCTGAGTCACAGATCGAGCATCCACCTTGAGCGTGTGTGTGTTGCTGTTGTCCCGAGTAATTACCACATTGTGCCACTGATTGTCGCTCAGGGACTTTTCAGAGTTCCCTTTGATAACATTTGGCCCATTTCCCAGGTCAAACACATAGTGGATGTACCTACGGGAGGAGAAGGGTTTGCCAAGTTAAAAGAAAAAGTTCTGAATGAATGATTTATTTATTGTCTCATTAATCTTGAAGATGCATTGAAAAATATTGCACAAACTAAACAAAGGATATCAACTACCATATATTAGGAATTACTATCAATATCTATTGTAAGTTGCAATTACAAGTTACAATTGCAAGAAAACATTATACCGCTTAATAAAAAAAAGATTTGTCAAATGAATACCAAATTTAAGAAATAGATAAACTGTGAGCAACTAGCAAAGGCTCGTAGTTTAACTTCAATTCCACTTTTCGAAAAAACCCCCATGCATTTTCTTCCCATTTCAAAAGTCTTTTCTCTCCTAGTCGGGTCCAGGTATCCCTTACTCAACTGTGGGCTTTAACACTGAAGAATTCAAAAGAAAGTGTATTTGCGCACTTCCTTGTAATGTCACCACGCACAGTGAATTAATTCAAACGTTGGATGGAATTTGAACAACATGGTCAACGACAATGAAGCTGGAAAAATCAGGTGAGCTCGGCAGGAGGAGGTTCTTCAGGTTGAAAGGAAAACATTCTGTTTCCCAGCCCAAGTGTCAAAAGCAAGACAGGATTCTCACTCATGTGTGGAGAGAGGACTATTTGCATGTGCTAACATCCTCACAATTATGTAACCCCGCCTCCTTGATACATAGTTTCCCATTTTCCCACATGCTGGATAGAAACTGGATGGTGACCTTCCTCAAGGAGAAAGCGAGGACTGCAGATCCTGAACAGTCAGAGTCGAAAAGGGTGGCACTGGAAAAGCACAGCAGGTCAGGCAGCATCTGAGGAGCAGGAGAATCGACGTTTCGGCATAAGCTCTTCATCAGGATTGAAGAAGGGCTCTCCTGCTCGTCGGATGCTGCCTGACTTGCTGAGCTTTTCCAGTGCCACACATTTTGACAGTGACCATTCCCAACGTGAGGGTCAGAGCAGTAACACCCCCTAGCTCGTTGCTTGCTCTTCCAGACCTCCATCTTGGACACCAACACTCAGACTGCATTCTGCAGGCAGTGGCTGTGCACGTCCTCTCTCCACATCTACCAGGATCTCTAGTTCCACGTCAGCAAAGCGAGGTACCTCTGTCTGACACATCCAGGCAATTGGCAGGCACGGAGCAGTACCCCTGCAGAATGTGAACATTTGACGGCGTACATGGCTGCTCTTTAACAGTGGTGCTGGCACCAAGAATCACAGGAGGACCTGGAAAAGGCCAGTGCCATAGAATCCTTACAGTGCAGGAAGTCACCACCGACCTCCCAAAAAAGATTCCCACCCAGAACCAAGCCCCCATTCAATCCCCGTAACCCCCTGTGGGATTTTTACCATGGCTTACCTATCACCTTCTCAAGGACAAATGGGGATGGAAAATAAATAAATACTGAGAGGAAAGACCAGAAGTAGGAGACATGTTTAAAAATCAGGTGCCTTCCATTTCATACAGAGTTGAGGAAAATCCTTTTCCCCTGAAAAAAAGAGCAAAATGTTTTTGGATCTCTCTTCTCTAGAGACATTTGAGGCGGAGCCATTGAATATTTCGATGGGAGTAGGAGATAACAATGGAGTCAAAGGATAGCAAAGGTGGGTAGAAATATGGAGCTGGGGTCATAATCAGATCAGTCATGATCTTGTTGCATGGGTAAGCAGGCTTGAGGGAACGAAGGGACTGCCCTGGTCCTCATTCCATAAAACCATAAGATAAAGGAGCAGAAATTAGGCCATTCAGCCCATCGAGTCTACTCTGCCATTTGATCATGGCTGATTGGTTTGTCAACAACACTTTCCCGCTTTCTCCCCATAACCTTTGATCCCCTTGGCAATCAAGAACTTTCCTACCTCCATCTTAAATATACTTAAATACCTGGCCTTCACAGCCTTCTGCGGCAATGAATTCCACTGATTCACCACTTGCAGGCAAAAGAAGTTTCTCCTTATCTCCATTCTAAAGGGTCCTCATATATTTGTATGAGCCATTGACCAAAAGAAGAGTAACCAAACCATCAAACTATCGAGAAAAATCTCCCTTACCCTTTAACTAATTCCACAGCGATAAAGTCATTGCCATCTCCACTGTTGAAGAGAATGAATCCATCAGGAGATGTGGTCTTGAACTGGAAGAAGAGATGCATGGATGTGTACGCCTGCAGAGTGGCCAAGGTCAAATAGCTGTTCTTCGTTTTGAAAGTGACGGGATCTGCAATAATGGATCTCATGCCGAACCTTGCGTTTATTTCACAGTATTCAATGTCCCCATTTTTGCACAGATCGATGTACATCATTCCATTAAACATCAAGCTCTGCAGGTGCCCAATGAAGCTGGAGGGAGCAATGGAGATGAAGCGTCGTTCCGTCATGATCCCGGTCTCGATGTTGTGAAATTCCAGTCGTGTGTGGTCACCAAGCATTTGACCTAAAATCAACAAAGAAAATACAATATCACAAATGCTGACCAGCTCATATTTCTCCCAAACACTCTTTGTAAGCACTAAAAGCACAAATTCAACAACAGCTTCCTCCTTTTTATAGTACCTTCCTAGTTTGCCATGTTTTAAATTTATTCATTTACAGGATATAGATGCCGTTGGTTAGGTCAGCATTCATTGCTTATCCCTACTAGCTCAGAGGGCAGAGTTAATCACACTGCCATGGGTCTGGAGTCACACGCAGACCAGGCAAGGTAAGGATGGTATTTTCCTTCCCTTCATCAGGACAGCATATACATGGGAACACCCTGCAAGTTACTGCAAGCCCCTCACCATCCGGGCTTAGAAATAAATCGCTGTTCCTCCAGTGTTGTTGGATCACCATTCTGGAACTCATTTCCAAACAGCACTCTGGATTATCTATCCCACAATGGATGTTGCAAGAAGGCAGCTTACCACTATCTTCTCTAGGGTGGTCAGGGATGGGCAAGAAATGTTGGCCCAGCCAGTGATGGCCACAGCCTATGAACAGAAAAAAGGAGTGAAACAGGGCCAGGTTCAGCATCAACAAGATGCATAGGAAACCTTCCATTACTTTGCCCTCAGAAAGGTTTGTCTATTTTTCATTTGTTCATTGACTGGGCGTGGATGGACTTTGATGGCAAAACCAATGTTCATTATCCTTTCCCAACTGCTCTTGAGAAGATGGAGATAATAACTGTGTTTAGGCCAATTGTTAGGCAGTGAAAAATCTGTAGTACAGTTGTGTTTCTGGGTCACAGGTGAGTTACACTAGGTACAGACAGCTGATATCCTTCTCTAAACAACGTTAGTGAACCAGTCAGGCTTTTTGCAACATTCCCATAGTCTCATGATCGTAATTGCTGATATTGACTCTCTATTCCATATTTTCATCAGATCTTCTCCAAGGTTCCTTACACAGCACTTTGGAAACCCACAAGCACTTCCAGCTAAAAGTACAAGGGCAGCAGATACATGGGAACACCATTATTCTCAAGTCCTCCTCCAAGCCATACACTATTGTGTCTTCCAAGATATATCACTGTTCTTGTTCACTGCCACTGATCAAAATACTGAAACTCACTAAAAGCAATGTGGGAGTACCTACAATAAATGGACTGCAGCAGTTCAAGGAGATAGGTTGTCATCACCTTCTCAAGGGCAACTAGGGATGGATACCAAATGCTGGGCCAGCCAGGGCTGCCCACATCCTATGAATGTATTACAAAAATGTTTTGAACTGAATTTTCATGCTCCAATGAGCATATAGGGTTTGAACCTGCCTCAAGATTACTCGTTCAATAACATAACCATTATGGTAACATGCCCAATACAGTACTTGAAAGTAGAGTCACAGGTAGATAGGACAGTAAAGAAGGCATTTGGTATGCTTTCCTTTATTGGTCAGAGTATTGAGTACAAGATTTGGGAGGTCATGTTGCGGCTATACAGAACATTGGTTAGGCCACTGTTGAAATATTGTGTGTAATTCTGGTCTCTTTCCTATCAGAAAGGTGTTGTGAAATTTGAAAGGGTTCAGAAAAGATTTACAAGGATGTTCCCGGTTTGGAGGATTTGAGCTGTAGGGAGAGGCTGAACAGGTTGAGACTGTTTTCCCTGAAGTATCAGAGGCTAAGGGGTGACCTTATAGAGGTTTACAAAATCATGCGGGGCATGGGTCGGGTAAATAAACAAAGTCTATTCCCTGGGGTGGGGGTGTCCAGGGTGAGAGGGGAAAGATACAAAAGAGACCTAAGGCACAACCTTTTAACGCAGAGGGTGGTGCATGTGTGGAATGGGCTGCCAGAGGAAGTGGTGGAGGCTGGTATAATTGCAACATTTAAGAGGCATCTGAATGGGTATCTGAATAGGAAGGGTTTGGAGGGATATGGGCCAGGGCTTGCAGGTGGGACTAGATTGGGTTGGGATATCTGGTCAGCATGGACGGGTTGGACAGAAGGGTCTGTTTCCATGCTGTACATCTCTATGACTCTATAACTCTACTTCAATATTTTGCTCAGAGTATCTTGTAACTATGTGAACTAATAATCTTCCTAACTTACTGTGCTTAGATTTATAGTTTGGGACCATCACGGCCACTCAGACTCCATGGACTTGCTCTCGAGTGCATTGGCTTACTTATACAGTCATAGGGTCTTACAGCACAGAGACAGACCCTTCGGTCCAAACAGTCCATCTCAAACATAATCCCAAACTAAATAATGCACCTGCCTGTTCTTAGCCCCTATCTTCCCAAACCTTTCATAGTCATGTACACACCCAAATGCCTTTTAAACATTGAAATTGTACCCACATCCACCAGGGAGTTCATTCCACATGCGAGTCACCCTCTGAGTAAAACATTTGTCTCTTCACCTTAAAAATGTGCCCCCTAGACTTGAAATCCCCTATCCTAAGGAAAAGACAACTACCATTAACCATATCTATGTTCCTTATTATTTTATACATTCCGAGAAGGTCGCCTTTCAACCTCCTACACACCAGTGAAAATAGTCCCAGCCTCTCCACCCTTTCATTAGAACTCAAACCTGGCAACATCCTGGTAAATCTCTCCTGAGCCCTCTCCAGCTTAATAACATTGCTCCAAAACTGGGTGACCAGAACTGGACACAGTATTCCAGAAGAGGCCTCACCAATGTCCTGTACAATCTCAACATGATATCCCAAACCCTACACTCAAAGGACTGAGTAATGAAGGCAAGCATGCCAAATGCCTTTTTAACCACCCTGTCAATATGTGATGTAAACTTTGAAGAATTATGCACCTGCACCCCTATGTCTCTCCATTATACAACACTACCCAATGCCCTTCTATTAATTGTATAAGCCCTTTCCTTGCTTGTCATACCAAAATGCAATAATACCTCACATTTATCTAGATTGAACTCCATCTGCCATTTTTCAGCCCATTGACTCATTCGATCAAGATCCCTTTCTAATCCTAGAAAATCTTTTCTTCACTGTCTACTTAGTTCCTACTTACCTACTGACTTAATAAAAGTAGTCTGGAATCACGTCCCGCTAATAGAAACAGCTGTCTGATACTTCAAAATCAAAATTAATCATTAACAAAAAGTCACTTGATGCATTATTTGGAGAGGTACCAAGCCCAAGGGTGTATTCACTTCCCAACTGTTTGTGTCAGTTGATTGCTCCTTGGGAGGTTTAAGAATTCCTTTACTTCCTTCGATGGGTTGTATCCTTGGGGTTTAAAGAGATAGCTACAGATACAGTGAATGCATTGATCATAATCTTCCAGGAATTCTTACATTCTAGAAAAGTCCAGGGAATTGGAAATGCAAGAAAAAATCAACTGCATGGCAACCGAGATGCACCTTGGGAAGAGGGAATTCTTCCTCATCTTTTCAGATCTATAGCTTCTCCGAGCTTCTCAATCAATTTATACTCCAAACTTGAGTTCCAGTGCAAGGTTTTTGTGTAATTTTCACTTTGAGCAACACTCGTAGACTGCAAATATACTTTCGAGATCACCATTACTTGACCATAATCAACAACCATGCTGAAGTCACCACAACTGTACTGCTAATCTATGTACGGGATGGGTCAAACAATCTACTTCCAGTTTCTAATTGTTATCACAAACTCCTACAAGATTACAGTTCTGAATTAGAAACAGAAATTGCTGGAAAAAGCTCAGCAGGTCTGGCAGCACCTGTGGACAGAAAGCAGAGTTAATATTGTGGCGACAGTGATTATTCTTCAGAATGACTTTCTCTCCATAGATGCTGCCAGACCTGCTGAGTTTTTTCCAGCATTTTCTGTTTCTGTCTCTGATTTTCAGCATCTGCAGTTCTTTTGGTTTTTGAGTACAGCTCTTGTAATGCTGTGGTTCGACGAGGCTTAGCTTGGGATCTTGAGTTCTTAAAACAAATTGTTGACTGGATTTATATTGGAAATATGGAAGGTTGCAGCATCAACAGAAGAATGGAAAAAATGACTAGCTTCTGAAGACTTGGTAACAATTGCAAGCTTCTATGAAGCGACTTTCATGAGTAGTATTAATTCATTATAAAAAGAGTCACTTAATGCATGATTTGGAGTGATACCAAGCCCAAGGATGAGTTTACTTCTGAACACATTTTCAGAACCGAACTTCATAATGTTGCATATCTTTCCTTATATATCTGAGAGTATCACGAAGGACTATCCTTCTCAACCCTTCTGAGACATGGTGACCCTCAGGTTAAACCACAACCACTTGTCTATCTCTCTCTCCCTCTCTCTCTAATGTGAGTGCAGCCCTGTGGTCTGATGGACTGTGTTTCAGGAAGTTACCAAAAATCATTGCTCTTCAAAATCGGTGAAATATAAGAGACTTTCCGAAGGTGTGGTGCAATGTCACTTGAAGTTCACCATGTCTCAGGTGAGGGGAAAGGTGGGGCCTTCACAGTGATCTCTCTGTAACGAGAGAGCAGCCTCATGGTCCTCCGAGACCATGGTGACTTCACCTTTACCTTACAGTGCTGCAGAAATGGAAGACACTGTCAAAGATCAGTACTTTAACTGTTTTCGGAAGTTAAAGATCAAGTACTCGTTTCCCCTTCATTTAGAAAAAGAAACTTACTTTTAACGAACTTTGTAAAGAATTCAAAAATAACCTACGTTTTAATAAAGCCATTGCCTGAGAACAGAGAAATAAGGGAGGTAAGAGATATAATAATTTTAGAAAAACCACAAGAACTTCAGATGCTGTAAATCAGAAACAAAAACATAAGTTGCTGGAAAAGCTCAGCATGCCTGGCAGCGTCTGTGAAGAGAAATCAAAGTTAACGTTTCAGATTCAGCAATCCTCAACGGTCACTGGACTCAAAGCATTAACTTTGATTTCTCTTCACAGATGCTGCCCGACCCGCTGTTCGTAATCTTGGAGGCCTGGTAAATAGAGGGAATAAGAGATGACATTTTCAACACAGCAAGGAGAGAACACACAGGAAAAAGATCAGGGACAGCGAAAGAGCAAGAGGGAAAAACTCAGCTCATGGAAGAGTAAATATAGTCAATTAAATAGTTAGGCAAGAAAAGTTCCAATGGAGAAGGAAGGAAAGATGTGGAAGAAGAAACCAGAGAAGCATCAACGATCATCTTTTCCTGGTATTGTGATCAGGAGTATTGTAGTGTAAGAGAGGAAGTAGGATTCTAGGAAGAGTATTAATCAACAATGGTTACCCAAGGAAGTAATATCAAATTGAAAGAAAAAGATACAATGTGGCAAAGATTATTGGGAGGCCAGAGTCATACTCACAGAGATACACAGCACGGAAACAGACCCTTCTGGCCATGCCGGCCTGATATCAGAAATCAATCCAGTCCCTTTTGCCAGTATTTGGCCGGTATTCCTCTGAATCCTTCCCATTCATGTACCCATCCAGATGCTTTTTAAAGGGATGTAGGTTTGCTCGCTGAGCTGGAAGGTTCATTTTCAGATGTTTCGTCACCATACTAGATAACATCATCAATGAGCCTCCGGATGAAGCTTCGGTCACCCCTCAGCCTCCGACGCGCCAGGGAAAACAGCCCCAGCCTAGTCAGCCTCTCCCTGTAGCTCAAACCGTCCAACCCCTGCAACATCCTTGTAAATCTTTTCTGAACCCTTACAAGTTTCACAACACCCTTCTTACAGCAGGGATTGGGAAAGTTTTAAAAACCAACAAATGATGACCAAATACTTTGCAAAGAGGGGAAATAAAATATGAGGGAAAACAAACAGTAAGTGCTTCTTTAAATATATAAAAAGAGAAAGGCCAAAGTGGACTTAGAGATTGATGCTGGAAAGGTAACACTGGGTAGCCAGGAAATGACAGAGGAGTTGTATAGGTACTTTACATCAGTTTTCATGGCGGGGACACCATAGCATTCCAAATATACTCAGTAATGAAGAACAAAAGAAAAGGGAGGAAACATCTACCATAAACCAACAAGAGAAATAATTAGATTTAGATTTAGATTAGATTACAGTGTGGAAGCAGGCCCTTCGGTCCAACAAGTTTACACCGACCCGCCGAAGCGAAACCCACCCATACCCCTACCCCTACATTTACCCCTTACCTAACACTACAGGAAATTTAGTATGGCCAATTCACCTGACCCTGCACATCTTTGGATGGTGGGAGGAAACCGGAGCACCCGGAGAAAACCCACGCAGACACGGGGAGAACGTAATACTTGGAAAATTAATGGGGTTAAAGATAGAGAGCTCCCATAATGTGTTGCATCCTTGCAATTTAAATAAATAACTGCAGAGACAGTGGATGGACTGGTAGCAATCTTTCAAGCATCCTTATATTCTGGAAAAGTCCCAGTAGATTGGAAAAATACCAATTTAACCCCTTTACTTAAAAGGGGAGAGAGATTAAAAAACACAGGTAGCTAAAGGCTGAGCTAGAGTCATAGAGTCATAGAGATGCACAGCACAGAAACAGACACTTTGGTCCAACTCGTCCATGTGGACCAGATATCCCAACCCAACCCAACCCAATCTAGTCCCACCTGTCAGCACCCGGCCCATATCCCTCCAAACCCTTCCTATTCATGTACCCATCCAGATGCCTTTTAAATATTGCAATTGTACCAGTCTCCACCACTTTCTCTGGCAGCTCATTCCATACACGTACCACCCTCTGTATGAAAAAGTTGCCCCTTAGGTCTCTTTTATATTTTTTCCTCTCTCACCCTAAACCTATGCCCTCTAGTTCTGGACTCCCCGACCCCAGGGAAGAGACTTTATCTCTTTACCCTATCCATGGCCCTCATGATTTTATAAACCTCTATAAGGTCACCCGTCAGCCTCCAATGATCCAGGGAAAACAGCCCCAGCCTATTCAACCCCTCCAGATAGCTCAAATCCTCCAACCCTGACAACATCCTTGTAAATCTTTTCTGAACCTTTTCAAGTTTCACAACATCTTTCCGATAGGAAAGAGGCCAGAATCGCACACAATATTCAAAAAGTGGTCTAACCAATGTCCTGTACAGCCGCAACATGACTTCCCAACTCCTGTACTCAATACTCTGATTAATAAAAGAAAACGCCTTCTTTACTATCCTATTTACCTGCGACTCTACTTTCAAGGAACTATGAACCTGAACTCCAAGGTCTCTTTGTTCAGCAACACTCCCCAGGACCTTACCATTAAGTGTATTGTTTAACATCTACCACTGGGACAATGTTAAAGTTTTAGAAAGGATATAATCGCAGAACATTTTGAAACACTTAATATCTTCAAACAGAATCAGCATGCTTCACGAAGCCTATGTTATTAGGCTTCTTTAAAGAGGTAACAAGCAAGTTAGATAAAGGGGAATCAGTAGATGTAATATACTTTGATTTCCTAAAGGCATTGATAGCGCACACAGGGTTACTTAAGGTAAGAACCTGTAATGTTGTGGATATTTTATTTGTATGGACATAAGGTTGTCTAACTATTAGAACACAGTGAGTTGGGATAAAGAGAGCATTTTCAGGACGGTGATGTGGGATCATGGTGACCAGTGCCAGGACCACAATTATTTACAAAATATAAGAATGATTTGTGACAGAATCCAGTTTGATGACACAAAAATAGGTGGGAAGGCAAGCGGTGATGGTGGTACAAAAAGCCTCACGAAGGGACGTGGACGGGTTAAGTGAGTGAGTGAAGCTTGGGCCAACAGAATATAATGTGGGAAAATGTGAGGTTATGGATTTTGGCAGAAAGAATAGGTGAGCTGAGTATTATTTAAACAGATCAGAGACTGAAGAAGGCTACAGAACAGAGAGTTTTAGGTGTGAACGTGTAAGGATAAAAAAAAAAGCTAGCATCCAAGTTCAGCAGTTAATAGGGAAGGCAAATTGAATGTTGGCCTTTATTTTGAAAGAAATGGAGTGTAAAGGGAGGGAGGTTTGGTAAAATCTGTACACGATACTAGTCAGGCCACAGTTGGAATACTGTGAACACTTTTGGTCCCTTAATCTCAGGAAAGATACACCGACATTGGAGGCAGTCCAGGGAAGATTCACTTGGCTGATTCCACATATGGAGGGATTTTCTTCAGAAGAAGTTTGAATAGGTTTGACCTGTGCTCATTGAAATTTAGAGGAATGAGGTAAAATCTTATTGAAAAGATTCTGAGGGGGCTTGACAGGGTAGATGCAGAGAAGTTGCTTCCCTGTACGAGTCGAGGACCAGAGAGCATCATCACAAAGTAAGGGGGGTCACACATTTAAATGGAGAAGAGGAGGAATATTCTCTCTGAGAATGTAACCTGGTGTTGTGTGATTTTTAACCTGTCTGAAAAGGTACTGAATCGGTTTAATTTCTTTAGTGTTGTTGAGGCAGGGCCACTGAGTATATATAAGACTGAATAGACAGATTTTCAATCAGCAAGGGAAGTAAGGGTAGTGGTGAAAATGCAGGTACGTGGAGTTGAGGATTATTGGATCAGCTGTGGTCTCATTGAGTGGTGGACCAAACTCAATGGGCTGAATGGTCCACTTCAACTCTTACTGTTAGAGCTTCCTCACATTATTCAATTCTTGGATGGTCGTTGATTTTGTTCAGAGTTACCAGGGGTTGGGAAGAAAAGAAGCATCTGGTATGAAAGAGTAACATCAAAGACAAAGGAAAAATGAGTTTGTCCATGAATATCAATAGAAGAAGGCATAAAGATGGAGTCATTGAAGCCCAAAAATGCTGTGAATCAGGCATGGGAGGTGACATACAGGAAAGGCATCTTTTGATGATTCATAGGAAGGTTTTACTTATCCCCTCAAGGGCAGAGAACAGGGTTGCATTGCAAGTTTGGAAGGTGTTCACTTTATTCCAGTTTCTCACTCTCTCACCTCCTCCCCTCCCCACCGCCGCCTCACTCCTCTCCAGGCTGAATACGAGCTTGGTGCTTCATGTTTATTTGGGTGTGGGTTCAAATCAACTCTGTCGTATGAAATGCTGCTGACCATGATTTTGTTTGTCCTGATTCTCAACGCTGTTGTCTCGATGATTTCCCCGTGTTGTAAAGCATTAACCACTGAGCTCAGAACCATCTCTGGCTGTTGCTGAGTTGCAATTCAAGCTCTCGGCAGTGGCCAAATGCCACCTGCTGGCTAATCCCAGCAATGACTACACAGAAAGCAAGCTCCAGAACAAGAGAATCATCAAATACATTTCTTCTTGCCAAGAAAGTAGAAATTCTAGTGAATGATATCCTGATTAAAAGTGACTTGATGAGTTTTGTGTTATATTGATCACAGCAAGCTTTGCTGCAGGATTAGCTTATTTTGAAATGACTAAAAATTTGTTCTTTTTTAGTTGCATTAATGTGACACGAGTTTATGAAAGTGTTTGGGGAACACTTGCAAACATCATTCATTTAGAGAAAAAAAAACTCAAGGGGCTTTTCCTTGCTCATGTGCATATAATGTCCAGGAATGGATTTCACTAAGAAACATGAATTAGGGAGAATGAACACTCATAATGGAGCCTGGCAGATTTTGCATCTTGTTAATAGACAGGAAGAAATGTAGGTTCCCTGTGCACATTGTTCTTCCAAGATGAAAATCTCTCCAGAAAACCTGAGCACTTGTTGATTACAGTTTTCCCTTTGAAATTCACCAAAGATCCTTAGACAGCACGTTCCAAACCCATGACCACTTCCACCTGGAAGGACATGGGCAGCACCTCCAAGTTTCCCTCCAAGCCACTCACCCCTCTGACTTGAAAATATACCACTGTTCCTTCACAGTTGTTGAGTCAAAATCCTGGAATTCCCTCCCTACCAGCATTGCGGGTCAACCCACAGCAAGTGGACTGCAGTGATTCAAGAAGGCAGCTCACCACCATCTTCTCCAGGGTAAATAGGGATGGGCTATCAATGCTGGCCCAGCCAGCGACATCCAAGTCCCACAAATTGATTTTTAAAAATCCACCAGATACTTCACTCGCTGTTTCTGAACTTTGTAGATGTTGGTGAGACTAAAGGAAGGTGTAGAGTAAAACAGAAAAAGAGGTAAGATTCAGACAGTGATCGAGATGGACAGCATCGGAGAGCTGGGTTACTAGTCATAACGACCCAGGGAGAGATCCTCTTTCCTGACTGCCACAGTTGAGCTTTCACTCCGTGTTCCTGAGCTTGGACAATTGAGAGGAGGTGGTGGCATAATGGTAGCATCATCCTTCAGGCTAATATAAAACAAAGTACTGAGTATGCTAGAGATCTGAAACAAACAAAAACAGAATTTGCTGGAGAAACTCGGCAGGTCTGGCCGCAAATGTGGAAAGGAAACAGAGGTAACGCATCGAGTCTAGTGACCCACCATGTACTGGGAGCATGGGTTTGTATCCTGTCATAGCCATGGTGAAATTTATCTTCAATTAATACAAAATTGGAATAAATGTTCACCTAATTATGAGTATTCAACCATTGCCGATTGTCTTAGAAGTTCATCTAGTTTATTAATGCTCTTTTGGGGAGGAATCCTTTGTCCTTACATAATCCACATGAGACTCCAGACCTTCAAGCATGTGTGTGACAGTCTGTGCAACTGGGAATGAGCAACGAATGTTGCACTCTACAGCAAAGCCGACATGCAATAAACGAACATTCAAAATTTAGAGGCTTAGATTTAAATGTCAGTCGTAGCTCAGTTGATATTGCCCTTCCTCTGAGAACAGGAGGTTGGATGTTCAATACTTACTCTAAAGCTTTCAGCACAGCACTCAGGAACTCCACATGCTCTCTGAGGCATCCCTCAGGTCACTGCAAAAGGCCCCAATGTACGACTCAAAGAGTTCTTCTCACATGCTGGACAACTTGTATCCCTCAATCAATGCTGTGGGAAACATTCAGTCACGTAGCCCTAGAGCTGTGAGCAATGTGGCTGCTTCCTTCCTCAATTGTGTACTGACAACACTTCAAAAAGTACTTAATTACCTGTGAAACGACTCGTAATTTCTTGAATTATCCGTGAAAACAAATGTGTGATGTCTTGAAACTGTGAAGGGTGCCAGACAAATGTGTGTCCTTTCTTTCATTTATTATTATTTAATTATTACTAAACATTTATAATTGGGAAACTAGCCTTGAGGTGAGAGATGCTCTCCACTGATGGAAGTCTGTGGAGACTGCATTGATACAGTTACTTTAGCTGCAATTGAAGAAAGGTTCTTTCTCTTTTGTTTAATCAAACATTTGAGAAGATTGGGAAAGTGTGTAATTAATTACCCCCCTGATTAACTGTACACCTTTGAGACACTTAAAATTTAATCATCTTCAGCCTAATGCCAGAGCTGTACAATGCACCATGAATGCTCATTACTGCCAGGACTCTCTGAGAATTGTGTGAAGGTAATATTCATTATCTGATCGACAGATCGTGGTGAAAACTTCAGACGTTTCAAGGGAGCATTGAGCATTAAATGAGCGACAGGAAGAATAGATGGTCACACCGATTGAGGGCAGGATCTCACCAGCCATGAGGAGGTGGGTTTAAACGAGGACCAGAGGGTGAATGGTGCTGGAAAACTGCACTGGGGCATGCTGGCTCGGCTCCATGATGTGTTACTGCATTTAATAAGACCATAAGACCAGAAGACATAGGAGTGGAAGTAAGGCCATCGGCCCATCGAGTCCACTCCACCATTCAATCATGGCTGATGGGCATTTCAACGCCACTTACCCGTACTCTCCTCGTAACCCTTAATTCCTTGTGAGATTAAGAATTTATCAATCTCTGCCTTGAAGACATTAAACAGCCTCCACTTCGCTCCTTGGCAATGAATTCCACAGGCCCACCACTCTCTGGCTGAAGAAATGTCTCCTCCTTTCCATTTTAAATTGATCCCCTCTAATTCTAAGGCTGTGCCCACGAGTATTCCTGCCTGATGGAAACAGATTCCCAGTGCCCACTCTTTCTAAGCCATGCATTGTCTTGTACATTTCTATTAATCTCCCCTCAACCTTCTAAACTCTAATGAATACAATCCCAGGATCTTCGGCCGTTCACCATATGTTAGGCCTACCAGTGATCATCCATGTGAATCTCCGCTGGACAAGTTCCAGTGGCATTACGTCCTTCCTGAGGTGTGGGGCCCAAAACTGGACACAGTATTCTAAATGGGGTCTAACCGGAGCTTTATAAAGTCTCAGTAGCACATCGCTGCTTTTACAGTCCAATTCTCTTGAGATAAATGACAATTTAATGGTAGGGCCCTGGGTAGTGCTGCCAAACAAACAGACCTTGGGCTGCAGGTTCATAGTTTCTTGAAGATGAAGTCACAGATAGACAGGATGGTGAAGAAGGCGTTTGGTATGCTTGCCTTTATTGGTCAGTACATTGAGTATAGGAGTTGGGATGTCATGTTGTGGTTGTACAGGACATTGGTTGAGCCACTTTTGGAATACTGCGTTCAGTTCTATTCTCCCTGCTATAGGAAGGATGTTGAGAAACTTGAAAGGGTTCAGAAAAGATTTACAAGGATGTTACCAGGGTTGGAGGACTTGAGCTATAGGAAGAGGCTGAATAGGCTGGGGCTATTTTCCCTGGAGCATCTGAGGTTGAGAGGTGGCCTTACAGAGGTTTATAAAACCATGAGGGGCATGGATAGGGTAAATAGCCAAGGTCTTCTCCCCAGAGTAAAGGGGCCCAAAACTATAGGTTTAAGATGAGAGGGGAAAGATACAAAAGGGCAACTTTTTCACGCAGAGGATGGTGTGTGTTTGGGATGAGTTGCCAGAGGAAGTGGTGAAGGCTGATACAATTACAACATTTAAAAGGTATCTGGATGGGTATATGAATAGGAAGGGTTTAGAGGGGTATGGGCCAAGTGCTGGGAAAAGGGACGAATTTAGGTTACTTGGTTGGTGTGGAGAAGTTGGGCCGAAGGAGCTTTTTCTGTGCTATGTATCCCATGATTCAGAGGGATCAGAGGCAGGTTCCATGTGGCTACAGTTGGCAGACAATCAGAGTATGTAAAAGGACAATCAGTCCTTAAACATGAGCCACTGTGGAATCTTGGAAGTTGGTGAAAATTCACTAAATTCGTTCTTGGATGAGAGAACTGTCTGATGGTGAGATACTGAGCAATTCTGGGCCTGAGTCTCTGGACCATAGAAGAATAAGAGGTGATCGCACTGAAACATACAAGGTTCTGAAGGGGCTTAACAGGGCAGCTGCTCAGAGATTGTTTCGACTGGTTGGGGGATTGAAATAACGGGATGGGGAAACAGCGTCTCAGGGCAAAGAGGGGCTGCAGTGAGGAGAAATTATTTCACTCAGAGGCCTGTGAATCTTTAGAATTCTCTACCCCAGTGGGTTGAGGATGCTCCATCATTTAAGGCTGGGAGATGCAGATTTTCTGGATGCAGGGAATCAAGGGAGAATGGGCAGGAAAGTGGTGTTGATAAACAAGATAGGCCATGATCATTGAGCCATAGAGATATACAGCACGGAAACAAACCCTTCATTTCAACTTGGCCATGCCGACCAGATATCCTAACCTAATTCAGTCCCATTTTCCAGCATTTGGCTCATATCCTTCTGAACCCTTCCCATTCATATACGCACCCAGATGACTTTTAAATGTTGTAATTGTACCAGCTTCCACCACTTCCTCTGGCACGCTACACGCTACACCCTCTGCATGCAAAGGTTGCCCCCTTCAGTCCCTTTTATATCTTTCCCCTCTCACCTTTAACCTATGCCCTCTAGTTCTGGACAACCCCACCCCAGAGAAAAGACCTTCTCTATCTACCTGCAGAGTCTGATGCTATAAATATACAAACAAGCAACAGGAGTAGGGACACACAGCATTTCACACCTGTTCTACCATTCACCAAGTTCATGGCTGATCGACTTGAACTATAACTGTACATCCCTGCATATCCCTGACAATATTTACTCCCCCGGTCATCAAGAATCGATCTAACTCTTTTATTAAAAAAAACCTAAAGATTTTGGATCTGCTGCATTTTGAGAAAGGATCACAACCGTCTGAGAGAAACAAAATTGCTGTTTCGCACTTTACTGTATGTTAGCCAGTGGAACATATACCAAGAAATTTGGGTTCTTGTTGAGTCATATGTTTTTTTTCTCTTGGATTTCACAGAATCCCTACAGTGATTTGGCCATTTGGCCATCAGCAAAGTAACCCACCCAGATGAACTCCCCTACCCTATTATTCTACATTTACCCCAGACTAATGCACCTAACCTATAAATCCTGAAACACTATGGGCAATTTAGCATGGCCAATCAACCTGGCCTGCACATCTTTGGATTGTGGGGAGAAACCGGAGCACCCGGAGGAAATCCACACAGACACACGTATATCTTGAACTTTATTTATTACACTGGTTCCACCAAGCCAGCTGGTGAAACTTAAGTTTGATTAGTGAACTTGGGATACCATATGTCTTAGCAATGACGCAAACTATTACTGACTGTTGCAAAAACCCCTTCTGGTTGTCTAACACACCACTTTAAAGGAAGGAACTCTGTTGTCCTTAGCTGGTCTGATCTAAAATGTGACTCCATACTTGCAGAAATGTAGTTGACTCTGAACTGCCCTTTGAAATGGTCTACCAAGCCATACTTGTGGACAATTAGAGGTAGGAAACAAATGGTGGTCATGCTAATAATGTCCTCATCCCACAGAGGAAAAAAGAAGGCAAGACAATCACTTTTGTCGGTTTTTGGATAAAATCAATAGAGCTGAGCAGCAGATAGATCCCCAAACCAATTTCTGACTGTCTATTAGATTGTGTACAGTGTGGAAACAGGCCCTTCGGCCCAACAAGTCCACACCGACCCGCCGAAGCACGACCCACCCAGACCCATTCCCCTACATTTACCCCTAACCTAACACTACGGGCAATTTAGCGTGGCCAATTCACCTAACCTGCACATTTTCGGATTGTGGGAGGAAACCAGAGCACCCAGAGGAAACCCACGCAGACACGGGGAGAACGTGCAAACTCCACACAATCAGTCGACGGAGGCAGGAATTGAACCCAAGTCTCTGGCGCTGTGAGGCAGCAGTGCTAACCACTGTGTCACCCTATCTCGGTACTCCTTTTTGAAAGGAGAGCAAGGAAGGTGAAGAACCTTTTTACTCCTTTGACTGAGGTCCTAAATAAGAATACTTTGTTGCAATTAGCCTGAAGTGTGCAGATCTAAGATCGGAGATTCCGAGGTGCAGAACCTCGCTCTTGTCCAGGTCCAGAGTGAGGTTTCGCACAGTCGTGCGATATCTCCTCTTGATGTCTTCATATACTCCATGTTAGAAGGACGTGATGAACAATGTAAGGAACACAGATCCCAGCTCTCAGTGACTCACCGCCAACAGCCTTTCAAAGGGTCAGAGAGTGCCAGGTTTTAAACTCTTTGGAATGGGAGTATGTGCTGTTTGATCAATGCTATAAGTGTGCAGTGCTGTCTACTTATGTACTGCTGAGATTTTTAAAACATTTAAAAGTTTACAGGTGGCTCGACTTCAGAAATATGGCTTTGTGTCAGACCGTTTGGGGTGGATGGACAGTCTTATGAAGAAAGTTTAAATAAATTGATTCTA
This sequence comes from Chiloscyllium plagiosum, assembly GCF_037043375.1. Taxonomy (NCBI): domain Eukaryota; kingdom Metazoa; phylum Chordata; class Chondrichthyes; order Orectolobiformes; family Hemiscylliidae; genus Chiloscyllium; species Chiloscyllium plagiosum. The sequence continues at coordinate 17,194,640 of NW_028270146.1, forward strand.
GATCCTCTGCAATTTGGAAGAAATTGAGGACACAGCCTCAGTGGAAGAGATTGACCATTCAGGACTGAGATGAGGAGGGTTTGTTCATTCAGAGATTGCTGAATCACTGGAATTCTCTACCCAAGAGGGCTGTGGAAGCTCAATAGTTCAGGATGTTCAACATAGACGTTACTACCATCTCTTGGCTGGTTAGATCTCTGAGACAGAGCTAACCACTGCTCATTGGTGATTATTCCTAATATCTAGTAGGAACTCACAGGTGGCATTTACAGAAAAACAAATTCAATTTTGGTGAAAACTGCAGGGTACAAAGATAGTTAGAAGTCAATTTGGTATCTCGGATGAAAGATTGTTAAAGGGACCAACTGCCTTGTGTCTATGGGTCACACTCCTGTCTCTTGTTCAGCAGATTGTCGCTTTAAGTCCCTTTCTGACACTTGAGCCCCAGAATCTGTGCTGACACATCACGACAGTGCTGAAGGAGCACTACAGTGTTACCAACTGCTGTCGTTTTGGATGCAATGTTAAACCAAAGCCCCCATTAAAGCCATGATTAATCTGGCTGTTCATGGAACCTTACAGCTGGATCAGGAAACAACTTAAAGGGAGATAATTTAAAGGATCCTTTGAAAAAGAATCGTGATGATATACACACAGTTCTCAGCACAGAAACAGGCCATTCAGTCCGTCTGGCCCATGTGGGTGCTTTTGTCCATCTCAGTTGTTTTCCTGCTGTAGAAGAATCGACGTTTCCGGCAAGGGGCTCTTGCCCGAAACATTAATTTTCCTGCTTCTCAGGAGCTGCCTGACCTGCTCTGCTTTTCCAGCGCCATATTCTCGACTCTGATCTCCAGCATATGCAGTCCTCACTTTCTCCTTCCTGCTAAAGGATTGCTTTTTGCAGTCGATTTAGATTAGATTACTTACAGTATGGAAACAGGCCCTTCGGCCCAACAAGTCCACAGCGACCCTCCGAAAAGCAACCCACCCAGACCCATTCATTTACTCTTTCACCTAACACTACAGGCAATTTAGCATAGCCAATTCACCTAACCTGCACATTTTTGGACTGTGGGAGGAAACTGGAGCAAACCCACGCAGACACGGGGAGAATATGCAAACTCCACAAAGACAGTTGCCTGAGGTGGGAATTGAACCCGGGTCTCTGGCGCTGTGAGGCAGCAATGCTAGCCACTGTGCCACCCTTGAGCTCAAGGTACATCACACACTATATGATCAATAAAATTACATTTGAAAATTACATCAAACCCATTGTGTGTTCCTGAAGACAATTGCAGCTAGTTTCATCAAAGCGGTTAACGTGAAGTTTTATTTTGATGTCGACAATAAAAGGACAGACTGTTTTAAAAGAAGTGAATGATTGTACCTTCCGCGGTGACTTCATCGACCATCAGCTTCAGGTTTTTACCTCGGCGGATCACTCGGACGGTGTGCCAGTCATTGTCATTGAGCTTTTGTCCAGCGTAAATGGTCTCTGGTCCTTTGCCTGGGAAAGGTGTTGGTCAAAAAGTGTTACTTTACACATTCATGATCGGCCTGTTGACATTATGTTTATTCAGGCTGCGATAAAGACTTGTTGTTTCTGCATTGAATTTTAAAACAGCATCTACCATTTAATAGATTTCTGACATTCCTTTATCAGCTACAGCTCAATTTACCTTTTAGTCACTTGCTCATTGTAATAAAGCACGTTTTGATTCTACTCTCCAAAGTCTTGAAAACAAATCTTTATTACAGCCCTCATATAAACCTTTCAAACAAATACAACATGTAACAAGACATCTGATTTAATAATGTCCCTATTAATCTCAATATGGTCACATCCATCTTAGATTCACAATGAAGAATTTTCAGATATTCTAGTTTTAAGAGTGTGTGAGGCATGTGGATAGCTACAAGTCATAGAGACATGTCAGTGACTTGGGGGAGCTGAGGAACATGATTGATTTGAGCTTCAAATGATCTTTTTATCTTCAACACAATGTTCCTATGAAATTAAGATGCACCTTGTACTCAATTATCGATGGTCATGGCTAATGATCATTTTAAGGTTCTGTAACGACTTACAATGAATAATATAGACATCTAGGCTTGGATGTTATTTTGGAAGATATACATAATTGAAAGATAATAATACTCATTCGCACACTGTACTCAGTTTTACATTCTTGGTGGCCTTCCTTTATGGTTCCACATTGTGTCAAACAAAGCCATGATTGGGGTGAACTTGGCTGTGGATCAAACTTGGACCCTTCATGTGCCTCAGCTAAGACAGTGTGGGAGAGGGGCGGGCCAGCTGGAATCTCTTCCACAAGTGAGGGAAAGAGCTGAAATAATTACCCAAATAAAAATGAAAGATTTATACAGCCAGGCTGTAGCCTCAAGCATGGCCTTGAGAATGGACTGCTGTGGTAGTATTTCAGCAGGCTTCATACTTGATGCTGTCTGAGTCAGGTTGTCTGGTTCAGTCAAGGACAGGAGATTTCCCTTAAAGATGGGGGAAAGCTCAAAGGAGAACCAGAATTTGTTGAATTAACTACATTGTTAGTGATGCAGCAGAATATAGGGAACAGGAGAAAGTGAGGACGTTAACATTAGCATAAGAAAGGGATGCAATCCAATTTAAAAGGTGCCACCGTACATGGGAGGTGGAGGAATGGGAGTGTCACTGGCCTTTTAATTCAGAGTTCTAGACTTTCTGGTCTAAGTAGTCAGATTGGACTTGAAATGTTGACACTGTTTCTCTCTTCACAGATGCTGCATAGTTTCTCCAGCAATTTCTGTTTTTATCACCCCAGTCTAATGCCCTGGGGAACATGGATTCAATGGGCAATATGATGACATTCAAATTCAAGAAAAATCTGGAATAATAATGCTTGCCTAATGGCAACTGTTGTCACTCAACTGGTTCACTAAAGGTTTTTTAGGGAAGGAAATCTGTCATTCTTACTAGATCTGGCCTACTTGTGACTCCAAATGCATAGCAATATGGTTTGACCCCTAACTAACCTCTCAAATGGCCTCGTCCACCAATCATTTCCATCATTTAATGAGAGACAGGCAACAAATGCTAACCTGGCTGATGATGCCTATACCCCCATTCAAGAATGACATGTTTAAAAAATAATATATTGTCGTGGGGAGTAATGGCACGTAGGCAGAGGGACATGACAGCATTTGAAAAGAAAATGCAAAACTGCACGCAAACATACTAACAGAGGGTGTCATATTGAAGGACAACTTGTGTAGTTTGTGAATATAACATGGATGTCCAAATGACACTTCTTCAAGAGAAAACAGGCACTAAACCTTGAATAGACCTACGCAATTTATTAACAGAAGCTTGTAAAAGCATTTAATATGATCCACCCTTTAACACACTGCTACCATAAATATTTCACTTGTGCTGCATTTCCCAATTAGTTTAAAAAAAGACAGATAATTATAAACCATGAAATGTTCAACCTTGTCTGATCAAGGACCTGAGAAACAGCAAATTGGACACTATGGGTTTTATTGTATATCTTAACACAAGATGAAGGTTGCCCCTTTTGTACATTAACAACAATCTTTTGTAAGTGTTTCACATCACCACGGTGTTAACTGTGGAGAACAAACTCTGCTTTTAATTTTATTTTCCTCAAGAGAGTCTCAGGTATAACGAATGTCGTAGTTACTCTGAGCTGACACCATTTAGTTTCTGCAGAGCTGCATTTTACTGAATGGGTTTTCTACACAAACTCGACCAGCCATTCAATCCAACATGTATTTGCAAAAGCCTTCCTTCTTTTTATCTTATTTTCTAGCAGGATATTGTTAACTTTTTCAAAATTATACCAAAAGCAAGAATTAATTATTACTTCTTTTCACCCTCTTCTGCTTTCACTGCCCATTTGGAATACAAGAATGCTTTTATTTTAAACAAGACTCAGCTTCGTAATGACTCCTCACAGCTAAATTTAATAATAGTTAGTTTTTTTATATCTTGAGTTGTAAGTGTGGCACATTCGAGACTATCAATGCATATAGAAGATTGATTCCAAATCTAACAACTTATTTTTAAACCTCCAATTTTCTGACAAATGTTTGCTGGAAAAGATGTTGGCTAGTCTTTCATTGAAAGGATTGCGTGTTATACGCCCAGGGCCAATCTGCGAATATTACCAATGTAAAGACGGTTATGAGCTCAGAAAGGTACATAGTAGGAGCAGGGTGGCCTCTGAGAGATTTTGGCTCCATCAGAGTATCTTGCAACAGTGCAACCTTCCCGACTCTGCAGGCTGATTGGAAGCTTGACCGAATCTCACCCTCAAGACTGACTCACAGCCATACCATTTTAAATGACACTTAAAAACTGAAGTACACTCATATAAGAACATGCAAACATTGGAATTAGGAGCAGAGGTAGGATATTTGGCCCTTTCAGTCCATTCCATTCAATAGGAGCATGGCTGATCTCCTTCCGTTCCGAATTCCATCATCACATCTATCTTCAATAGCCTTTGATTCTTTTTTTTAAAACTTACTCACAGGATGTGGGCATCACTGGCTAGGTCAGCATTTATTGCCATCCCTAATTACCCAGAGGGCATTTAAGAGTCAACTACTTTGCTGTGGATCTGGAGTCATATGGAGGCCAGAACAGGTAAAATACCTTCTCTAAAGGATATTAGTGAACCAAGCGAGTTTTTCCAACAATCCACAATAGTTTTATGGTTATCACTAGACCTTTAGTTCCAGATTCTTCATTGAATTCAAATTTCCCCATCTGCCATGGCAAGATTTGAACCCAGGTCCCAAGAACATTAGCTGAGCTTCTGGATTAATAGTCTAGTGATAATACCACTTTGCCATTCCATCCCCAATTCTCCTGCCTGGTAAGAAACAATCCACCTCCACCTTAAACAACATTAAATGACTCCATCACCTTCTCAAGCACTTCCACAGTTGCACAACCCTCTGACAGAAAATAATTCTCACCTTGGTCCTACAAGGAGAACCCTAATTTTAGAACAGTCCCCCCAAGTTCCAGACTGAGCCACAAGAGAAAACATCCACGTTTAGTTTGTCAAAGCCTTTTGGGATCTTCTGTCAAAGTCACCTCTCAGTTTTCTAAACTCCAGCGGAAACAGTCCCAGTCTGACAAACTTTTCTTCCTCAGATAACCCAGTCATTCCAGGTTCAATTAACAGCAGCAACTGAACAAAAACAACAACAGGATGCCCAAACTAGCGTCAAACTCGGTTGACATGTAACTCAAACACAACCATCTGTACAACAGCTTGATGGCCTAAAGGGAGGATGAGTCACCCAATCACAAATGAGATACTAAAAACAAAAGTCACTGTTCAATAATTAATTGGATGAGTAATGAATACTGGTCTTGGCAGAAATGTTCACATTCCAGGAATGGATATTAAAACAACACACCCAAACCTGCCAATATAACATCCTGCTTTGCACCTGTATGTCACTGTACTTTCTGTCAAGAGGAGTGGATAATGAACTCATTACTATCACTGGCCTCGGATTTGTGTTGTCAATTTACCTGAATGCTCACGCCAGTCTGGCGGCAAGTGTTCGGAAACATGAGAAGACGGGGAGAGAGAGGAGGAAGAAGAAAGGAAAAATAATTAAGAGCATGAAGAGAAAGGAAAATTTTTTAAAAATTAAAAATAAAGTGAAAACAAAATAAAATTGAAAATAAAAGTCTTGCATTCATATGGTGTTTTTCAAGAAGATCTAGCAGCACCTTACAGTCAATGAAGTATTGCCTGAACTGTACGCATTGGTACAGTCAATTGCCACTCAGCAAGCTCTCAGAAGCAGCAATGTGGTAATGTGCATAAAAATCTGTTTTTGTGATATTGATCGAAGGAGAGATATGAGCAATGGAGATGACTTCATAGAACATAGAACATAGAACAATACAGCACAGAACAGGCCCTTCGGCCCACGATGTTGTGCCGAACATTTGTCCCAGCTTAAGCATCTATCCATGTAGCTATCCAATTGCCGCTTAAAGGTCACCAATGATTCTGCCTCTGCCTCTCCCACAGGCAGCGCATTCCATGCCCCCACCACTCTCTGGGTAAAGAACCTACCCCTGACATCCCCCCATACCTTCCATCCTTCACCTTAAATTTATGTCCCCTTGTAACACTCTGTTGTACCCGAGGAAAAAGTCTCTGACTGTCTACCCTATCTATTCCCTTGATCATCTTATAAACCTCTATCAAGTCACCCCTCATCCTTCGCCGTTCCAATGAGAAAAGGCCTAGCACTCTCAACCTATCCTCGTACGGCCTATTCTCCATTCCTGGTAAATCTCCTCTGCACCCCCTCCAAAGCTTCCACATCTTTCCTAAAATGAGGCGACCAGAACTGCACACAGTACTCCAAATGTGGCCTAACCAAAGTCCTGTACAGCTGCAACATCACCTCACAACTCTTGAATTCAATCCCTCTGCTATTGAGGGACAGTGTGGGGAGAGACAGGGGACAGGGCAGAGCAATCCCTCTCCTTGCTTCTTCTTCAAGACAAGGGCATGTAGTTTCTTTTTCCATTCATCCACATAGGCAGATGAGGCTTCAGTTTGATGTCTCAACTGAAAGAGAGGAACACCGATAGTCCCTCAGCACCCGCACTTGAATGTGTGGGACCTCGGAGTAAAAGTTCACAGATCTCTGAAGGTAGCAAGACCAGTCAATAAGTTGGCTAAGAAGACATATGGAGTCCTTATTGGGATGGAAGGACTGAGGTATGAAGAGAAACTGGATCAGTTATGACTGTGTTCACTGCAGTTAAGAAGAACATTGGGGAAATCTCAAAAACTTATAAATTCTAACAGGACCCACAATGGGGTGGGTCTGGGTGGGATCCTTGTTAGAGGGTCAGTATTGACTCAATAGGCCAAATGACCTGCTTCCACGTTGTAGGGATTCTATGATTTCAACGATTCTACGACTAGACAGAGTATATCCAGGAGGGATGTTCCTGGGGCTGAGCAGTCCAGAACCAGGGGGTCACAGACTAAGGATATAGGGTAGGCCATTTAGTACTGAGATGAGGAGAATTTTTTTCACCCAGAGAGCAGTGAGGCTTATGGTTGAGGCCAAAACATGGAACGTTTTCAAGATGGAGTTAGAAATAGTTCTTGATGCTGAAGGAATCAAAGGGAATGAGACGAAAGAGGGTACAGAGGTCTATGCTGGATGATCAGCCATGATATATTGAATGACTGAGCATTTTCAAAAGGCCAAATGGCCTTCTCCTGCTCCCACTTTGTCTGTTCCAAGATTAACCGAGATATAAGATACAAGTTCAAGGAAGTTAGATTGAAAGTACACTAAACACTAGTTATGTCACAGCTAGAGTATTGTGTTCAATTCTGGTCTTTCTTCATTCATTCATTCCAGAAAGGATATAATTACACCAGAGACAGAACAGAGAGATTTACAAGAATCAAGGATTGAAAAAATACAGGTCTATGGAAAGAGTGGACAGGCTCGAGGATACTCATTGGAACAGAGTAGGTTGAGGTCAGGTTTGAGGTCCACAAGGTTGTTTCAGTCCTGAATAGAATGAATAGAAAGGGGCTACTTACATTAGCAGAAGGGTCAATGACTAGGGTGCATAGGTTTTAATTGTCTGATAAAAAGGTTAGAGAGGAAATGTGGAAAAAAGAATGATTCACACTCAGGGTAGTAAGGGTTTGAAAGTCACTGCCTGAAGGTGTAATAGAGAGTGAAGCCCTCAAATTAGTCAAAAGGATAAACATGTGTAACCGACAGAACAACAGACTCGATGCTAGAAAGTAGGCTGGGTGGCTAGTGCAGAAATGATGGGCCAAGTGGATACTTTCTGTGTGATGAATAGCCTGAGGCCCTAGGAATGATTGCCTTGATTCTTGTACGCAAGCCCTGGAGTGGGACTTGAACCCTGAAATTTGTGACTCAGAGGTGCGAGAGTGCTACGAGATGAGTGCTAAAGTGCACAACATAACCCACTGGATTTCAGAACTGCCACTCCAATCTGTTCTTCTGTCTTTATTAAACCCTTTCCTTTCTTTCAACATTCTGCCATTATTATTGTGTTTGGCACTGCTGTGAACTTAATCCTGAGCTTCAAACATATTATTCTACATGTTCCTTATCTGGGCTCCTTGAATCTTTAATGAAGTCAGGTTTCTCATCTCCTACTCATTCCTGGCACATCTACAACATGAAGTCCCTTGCCCTTGCTTTCAGACTTCTCTACCTTTCAGAAGTTAGAGGCTTATGTCTGGGGATGCAGAGCATTACCATCCTTATAGGTTTAATTCCCACACCAGCTGAGGTTACCATGAAGGATTTCTTGTTCCTTTGGGACTATGGTGACTTTATCTCTACAACCTTGGAAAACTCAAACTTGCTGCACCTTAAAGACTCATCTCACTGCCTGCAATTTAATAATGGTTCTGCTTTGAAACACTTCACTCTTCAGTCATATTACTTAACACATGAAAAAAATTGAACATTATTGTATAAGTCAAGGTGTCTCAAATGCAAGTTTGAAGAGACAGTCATAATCTAATTGCAAACTGGACACTGCTGATTTCCTCATAGTTCCCCTACTGTGTGGAAACAGGCCATTCAGCCCAACAAGTCCACACTGCTCCTCAGAAGAGCATCTCACCAAGACTCACCCTCCCTACCCTAACCCTGCATTCCCCATGGTTAATCCACCCTAACCTACACATCTCTGAACATCATAGGCAATTTACCACAGCTAATCCACCTAACCTGCACATCTTTGGATTGTGGGACGAAATCAGAGCAAACCCACACAGACACAGGGAGAATGTGCAAATGCCACACAGGTAATCACACAAGGCTGGAACTGAACCCAGTCCCTTGTGCTGTGAGGCAGCAGTGCTAATAACTGAGCCACCGAGCTGCCATAACCGATTTCAACCGATTGTTAGTGTACATTCTTCCTAAGAACTAATTTGGTCTTGCCGTTATAGGAAAGATGTTTGTTAAACTTGAATGGGTCTGGAAGAGATTTACAAGGATGTTGCCAGGATTGGAGGGTTCGAGCAATAAGGTGATGTTAATAGGCTGGGGCTGTTTTCCCTGGAGCGTGAGAGGCTGACGGGTAACCTTATAGAAGTTTATAAAATCATGAGGGGCATGGACAGGATAAATGGACAAGGTCTTTACTCCAGGGTAGGGGGCTCCAAACCAGAGGGCATAGGTTTCAGATGAGAGGGGAAAGATTTAAAAGAGACCTGAGGGGCAACTTTTTCATGCAGAGGATGGTGTAGCTATAGAATGAACTACCAGGGAAGGTGATGGAGGCTGGTGCAATTACATTTAAAAGGCATCTGATGGGTATATGAATAGGAAGAGTTTAGAGGGATAAGGGCCAAATGCTGGCAAATGGGACTAGATTAATTTAGGATGACTGGTTGGCACGGACGAGTTGGACAGAAGGAACGTTTCTGTGCAGCACAGCTCTGATTTCTCTTCACAGATGCTGCCAGACCTGCTGAGTCTTTCCAGCAATTTCTGCTTAAGGTTTCAGTTTTTCTTAAAAGACTGTTGCCTACATGTACTTCTCTCTTCAAATCCCATTCAAGTTGAGTTAACTCCACCCACATCGTGCTATCTATGCCCCTTGGGAAGCAGCTCCCTGACATTATGGTATGTTTAGCCTTTACACAACATTTAGGAAACAAACCATAGTCAGAGATGTTCTTTTAAAAAAGAGAGAAGTTGTGATGTGAAGTTGTTCACGGAGACAGGAGGGACAATGACTCCAACGATATGGGATTAAATTTATGCTATTTCAGACGTTCTCTCCCTCTTGCTGTTGATGTGTTGTGGACTTTGTTGTCAGCCACCCTCAGGCACTAGGCTCACTATTTAATTGCTCATCTCAACAATTACTACCAACAAGCTTTCTCCACTGGTCAGCACCTTGGGATCAAAAGAGAAAGCGTTCCACCGAACTGGAAAGTGACACATTAGCACTTGAAGATGCTCCAATCCTTTCCATAACTGTGAATCTACTGTTTGCTCAATTCAGCTCACATAACTAATAATGTCACATTGAATCAAAGTCAAATTGTGGTGATGGAAGGAAAAATAATATTTGAATTAGCACTGTCATCTTGCCAAACAAAGGACTGATTGTCTGTTTTAGCATCCTCTGTAACATTCCGGCTTGTCATGTCTATCAATGGGTTGAATTGCGGGAGCACTGCATTATCAGAGGTGCCCTCTTCTGCTGTGTGATTAATAATCTAAGGTGTTACCTGTCCTCTAGGATGGGTATAAATGACCCCAAGGCACTATTCAGAAGACATTTTAGATCACAGAATCCCTACAGTGTAAAACAGGCCATTCAGCCTGTCAGGTCTCCACTGACCCTCCAAAGAGGATCTGACCCAGGCCTAATTCATCACTGCCCACAGCTTATTTTATCATACCTGGAGATTATGGGCAATTTACCATGGCCAATCCACCTAACGTGCACATTGTTTGATTGTGGGAGGAAACCTACATCAGGTACAGGGAGAACATGCAAACTCCACACAGTCACCCAAGACTGGAATTGAACCCAAGTCCCTGGCACTGTGAGGCAGCAGTGCTAACCAACGAGCCAGCGTGCTGCTGTATGGATGTGGGGAACCAACCTAAACACATACCTAACAACAACAGAATGAACTTTGACACTAAATAAAGGTGATTAATTCATTGCCTTTCAGTCACATAATGCTTGTAGGAGAATCATGTCCACAAGAGGTTTTTTCTTTAATTCATTCATGGGATCTGGTTGTTACAGGCTGGGCCAGCGTTTATTGCCTGTCCTGAGCTGAGAAGGGAGTAATGAGCTGCCTTCTTGAACCACTGCAATCCCTGTGCTGTGGGTAGACCTGAAATGCTGTTAGGGAGGGAACTGACCCAGCAACAGTGAAGAATCTATTTCCATGTCACCTTCGCTTTCCAAATTGTTTGACTACTGTTGCACTGATTGGACGTGCTTACCTTCAAGCAGTATGCTCATACATACTTGTCCCTAAAGATATTTCTCAGAACCTACCTCAGTTACCTCACCTAACCTGTATATGTGACTTGGTGTCAAAGGTTATCTGATAACTCTCTTGTGAAGCACTTCTGGTATTATTTCAATGATGTTGAAGCTGCGAGTTGCTGCTGCTTTTTAACTTCATTTTTGGGATGTGGATATCATCTGTATTTATTGCCCATCCCTCATTGTCCTTGAGAAGGTTTCGGTGAGCTGCCTTCTTGAACTGCTGCAGTCCATGTGGTTGTAGGTAGGCCACTGTGCCCTGAGGGAGAGAATTCCCAAAATTTGACCCAGCGAATGAGCAGGAACAGCGATCTCTTTCCAATTCAGGATGGTGAGAGACTTTGAGGGAAACTTGCACATGTTTCCACACAAGTTGCACCTGTTGATCATACTTAACACTCTATGGCATAACTCTTGACACAAGCAGGTATATATGAACTGTGCATGCAAAGCACTGCTGTCACTCAAGCCATCTGCTCAGTGAATAGCAATATACATAATTTACAGCAGAGGGATAGAGGGGGGTGAGGCTATGGAAGGATTTGAAATCAAGGACTTGCATTCCATGTGTGCTAGTGTGAGTCATTTGCAATTGCTTTCCCTTCATAAATTATTGATCACAAAATCCCTATAGTGCAGAAAGAGGCCACTTGAATCATTGGGTCTGCACCGACCCTCCAAAGAGCATCCCACCCAGACCCAAACCCCTACCAAATCCCCAGAATAATACCTACATATCCCTGATACTACTGGTGGTCAATCCACCTAGTCTACACAGCTTTGGACATTTGGAAGAACAAATTTCTGTGTTCAGTAATCTGCTAACCCCTTTTCCAGTCCAATGTACTTTCAACATCGCACACAATGATGCAACAAGATCTGAATCATTGATGTTTCTAAAGCCGAAACCACTGGGGAGCGTGAAAATGGATGACATGGAACATTCCACCACTTCCAGTTGGCTGTGACTGTTTTCAAACATAAATCAAAAGAAATGTTGGACAATGTGATAGAATTCCAGCTGCAATTCTTGAACATTGAACCATTCCATTCAAAGTTATTATATTTCACACTATATAATTCTTTCAATTGAAGACATTTGGGAGGTAAGGTATGGCAATTTTGTGCACAAAGTTACCTTACAGTTTCTTTTCAGCAACTTTAAGTTAAACTTGTTTTCTTTTGATTTGAACAATATTCAATCCCCTTTGAGTGGTCTCTCTAGGTTACACACATTGTGGTCTGAACTGTGTTTAGATTAGATTACATTACAGTGTGGAAACAGGCCCTTCGGCCCAACAAGTCCACACCGCCCCGCCGAAGCGCAACCCACCCATGCCCCTACATTTACCCCTTACCTAACACTACGGGCAATTTAGCATGGCCAATTCACCTGACCTGCACATCTTTGGACTGTGGGAGGAAACCGGAGCACTCGGAGGAAACCCACGCAGACACGGGGAGAACGTGCAAACTCCACACAGTCAGTCGCCTGAGGCGGGAATTGAACCCGGGTCTCTGGCGCTGTGAGGCAGCAGTGCTAACCACTGTGCCATCGTGCTGCCCGAGTTCTTTCTTTGTTTGAAGTGGTTTCTAGGCCACATGCCTCTGCTTGGAACTGATGAGCAGACAGACTCAATGAGCCTTCAAGAAGCTAATAAGGTTGTTGCAGGAGCTGACTAATCTGACAGTCCCCATGTTGCAAACTGGTTCTATTCTGCAGTCCTTTTCCAGGTGGATTTATACACAAGTCGGAACACAATGCAGGACAATACAAAGAAGCCAGTCGAGAGTACAGGAAATGTTTGTATGTCAGGTCTTTAAAGTTACATCTCTGTGTAGGACCGTATTTAAGTATTAGCATTCTTAAGACAGATGTTCATAAATCTGGAACACCCTCAAAATCCAGAAAGCCCTCCCATCATACATTTCCTGCTTTGTAGGAAAGTCTTGCAGAATTTGCTGCCACCCCTCCCAATACACGTTTCGAGTGTGCTGGCAGGTGGGGACTGTGCCTCCTGTCACTCTATTATTCTTTCTGACTCAAGTCTTTGATGGAATGGGGAATGATGGAACACTCCAGCAGTACTGAATTGATCTACACATACAGATAATGTAGTTCTGATACCTTTGTCTAAAATCTGCTGTTCCTTCCTAAGAAACACGTGCATTTTCTAATTTCTTATTTACCTTTTATTCTTTCATGGGATGTGGGAGCTGCTGCTGGGCTAGCTTTTGTTGCCCATCCCACATTGTTGTGAGCTACCTTTTTGAACTGCTGAAGCCCACTTGGCGTTGGGAGAGTCACAGAGTTATGAGGGAGCCAGTTCCAGGATTGTGACACTGTCACAGTGAAGAGACAGCAATATATCACCACATCAGAATTGGAGTGTTGGTCGGAGGGGAAAATGTTGTTGGGGGGTGGGGGTCAATGCTCTCACTCATGCTGTCCTTGTCCAATGGCGTAGGACCATCCCACACCACGACCAAGTGAGACTGGATATTGAATAACAACAGATTATTTCAGCGTAAGGGTCTCCTAGTGAAATGTGACTTCCTTCCTTGCGTCTGGCCAAGCATTAGGAGTGGGACACCTCTTTCTCCTCCAGAGACAAAGCCATCGATTATCCATCCCCAAACCACATGACAGCTGAAGTCAACTAACCCCATTGTGGGAATAACATCCAAAATGCAGTTACAATCAAGGGATCATTATAGACAGAGTTTGAATGTTCTTTACACTGTCCTGAGACGCAGGCATCGCTGGATATGCCCATTAGTTGCACATTATTAACTGGCCTTGCATAGAGTGCTTTCTTAGGATGATTCACAGAGTCTTTAAGAGTCAACTACATTGCTCTGGGTCTGTAGGTCAGACCAGGTAAGGACAGGTTTCCTACATTAAGGGACATCTATGAACCAGATGCGTCCTTTTGACAATTGATGATAGTTTCATGATCAGCTTTACTGAGTGTAATTTAATTCCAGATGTATAACTGAATTTATATTTCTTCAGCTGACCTGGTAGGATTGGAATTCATGTTCTCAGCACATTCACTTGAGCCTTTGGATTACTGTTCCAGTGAAATTGCAACTAGGATACCATCTCCCCCCGAGTGGTAGACACTGGTGGCCTTCACTTATACCTCATTACACAGGAACAGGAGAAGGCCATTCCGTCCATTAAGATTCAATAAAACCAGGGCTGATCAAACACTTCAATTGCCCCCATCCACAAATTCCTGTATGCCATTGGGAAACACGTTCCATGATTGAATATCCTGCTGTTCCACATGGTCTAAGCACACACAAGAATGACCATGAGGAGGAAGTAATTAGGGGTAACTAATTGCACAGAAATAAGACAGTATCAGCTACTGGTGTGTGCTCATGTGACCTTCTACCACTTATGAAACAGACCTGCATGGGGTTTCAGCTGCACTGTTAGGCCAATCTCCCATCTATAGAATCCATCTACCAGGCCCACTGTCAAGGAAAGGCCGCCAGCATTCTCAAAGAACCATCTCATCCTGGTAATGTTTTTCTACAACCTCAAGCACTGTGGAGAAGGTACAAAAGCCTGAACACACGCACCAGCCAGTTTCAAAACAGTTTCTACCCTACTGTTGTTAGAATACTGAATGGACTTACAAACTCTTTACATTTGCCTTTGTGTTTTTGTTTTTGCCGCTGTTTACCTATTATTTACTTATCTATGCTATTTAACTCTGTGGTCTGCCTGTATTGCTCACAAGACAAAACTTTTCACTGTGCCTCGGTACACGTGACAATAAAATCAATTCAGTTCAGCTAACACTTGGTTCTAACAGACCAGGAAACCCTCCCACTCTTACTGTCTGCCATCGGCGTATCAGAAGGATTTAGAGATTAATAATTGATACTTTTGCCCATATTGTGAACACACTATCCAAGGCCATCAAAGTCTGAGATGGAACGGGAACTGATCCATCCAAACCAGAGGTTGGGACGGTACCAGTCGCCAAACACCCAGTCCTCTCAACTGAGTCGGAAACTTGAGGGTTTAAGCCCCACTTCAGAGAGCTGACAACAAAATCCAGGCTGACCTTTTTGGGCCACACCGAGGCAACAATTATGCCTTTTGGAGAAGACATTGGACTGATGCTCCCATCGCCCACTTAGAAGAATCCCATGGCAAAAGGGTTTTCTCCGATGTTCCAGCCAATACTGACCCCTACACAAACCCCTGCGCCCCCCCCAAAAAAACCAGTTCATCTGATCATTGCCACATGTTGTTTTCGGGTCATGACCGTGTTCACATTGGATGTCATATTTCTACATTACAATCACAAGTGCAACTTATTGGCTATTAAGGGTTTTGCGACGTCCTGAGGTTGTCAAAAACTCGCGATGAATGGACGTCCTCCTTTATGGTTTTGTAAGCGAGTCTCTGGAATGAACTCACCATCTCCTCACTTAAAGGTAAGCAAGGTACCCCTGAAAAATACTTGGCATGCCTATTTCACCAGCACAGGAAACCCCACAGTGGCTAAAGAGATAAAGACCTGACTATGAATACTTTTCTAGTCATCCCTGTTTGTAACATCAGAAACTTATTACAATCGACTTTCACCGTGGCAAAGACTTGTCAAAACCAGTAACTAGCAATTCCTTCACTTTTGATTCTCTCTTTTATCCTTCAGCTTCTGTTGTCAAGCTTGTTTTTGCAGATGGTCCCTCTGCTTCATCAACTAGAGTCTTAGCCTTCAGTTATGAATCGAGACAATTATGTTCATCTCAATATTCAACAGCAGAGCATGTAGCAAAGACACCTTCACAATGTCAATGTGAGTATGTAATGATGGCAGCCTCAGCACAGTCAGAGTACCCATTCCTTTTCAATATCAATGAGGTAGACATTTTTGTGCAGTAGTGAAGGAGTGCTGCACAGTCATAAGTCTCCTTCTTTGGGCTGAAAGAAAACACCATCTGCTGTCCTACGGGATACAAAAGATGACCCTGCACCATTCAAAGATGAGCCGGAGAATTCTCTCGAAAACCTGGTACAGACCTGAGAGTCCTGACTAAATATTTTCACTCGTAGGAGAGACTAGGGCTTAAGGGCACAGTCTCAGAGGGAAAGAACAACCCTTTATAACTGAGTTGAGGTGGGTGGTTAATCTGTGGAACTTAATACAACAGAGGGTTGTGGTGGTCAAGCCATTGAGTGTTTTTAAGTCAGAGATATAAAGGTTCTTGATTGGTAAGGGGAGCAAGGGTTACAGGGAGAAGGCAAGGGAGAATGGGGTTGAGAAACATATCAGAAATGATCAAATGGTGGAGTAGATTTGATGGACTGAATGGCCTAATTCTGCTCCTACATATTATAGCCTTGTGTTCAATATTTATCCCTTAACAGGCCAGGCTCGAACAAATAGTCGGTCATTTATCTGAACACTGTATGTTACGATGTGCTGTGTTTTCCTACAATCGTTGTGCTACACTGCACTGTCAAGGTCAGGAAAGGGGCTACATGAAAGCGTGCCCCTTTTACCTTTCTCCACCTGAGCCAAGGTAGTGTTAGTCCTCAAGCTAACACACAGGACGTCCATTCTTGTGTAGGGCTGGGGAGTATTTACAGGCACCAAAAATGAAGCTGTAAAAAAAAACTCTCCGCAAATACTTTGGCGCCGGTCAGGAACTTCAGAACTAAAGAATAAATGCACCAATTCTGCGTGAGTATGTGAGTCCATGTGAGTATGTAAGTCTCAGCACAGTCAAAGTACCCATTCCTTTTCAATATCAATGAGGCAGACTTTTTTTTGTGCAGTACTGATGGATTGTGGGAGTCATATTCAAATACAAAGAGTGGAAGTGTTGCAATGAAACATCAAAACTTTACCTCTACTCCCTTCAAGCCTGACTTCCACTGGCAATAAATACAGTGGACAATACCTATACATTTCCAATTGAATCCTTGCAACCATTTCCTCTATCAAGCTTGACACATAAGCCTCAGTGTTGCAGAGGCATTTTCAGTGGGACGAGGCATGCACAACGTTCTAGCGTGGAACGTGCTGTGGTTTATTGCTGTCGCTCTGAAAATGCTGAAGCCTCGCGTCTATGGATCACACAAAACAAAAGTGAGAACCAGATGCATCAGGCACTTTCACATGGATAGGACATCAATTAAGATAAACAGGATGACAAATGGTGAGATGGAATTGTGGGGGCAAACTACATGGGGGAGCGACTTTTCACTCTCACCATGAATTATACTGAAACTCTCTTAGTCTTCAATGGACAAATTCAGTTATTAATTGGGTTTGTAGTCATCATGGTAATGAAGTGCTTTATTGGAGTGAAACAGTGGAGGAGATTGAAAGGGTTTCATGAAAGTTAAAGCTGATACCACAAGCTGTTCTCCCCTAACAATAAAACAGACAGTCTCCACAGCACAGAGGGGCACCACTCAGCCCACTGTGCCTGAGCTGCCTCTGAGAGTGAGCTATCCTATTTGTTTCATTCATTTGCCATTTCCCCACAGTCCTGCAAAGGTCCCCCCTCCATTCATTTTTGAAATGCACTATTGGACAGATACCAGCACCTGTTCAGGCAATGCTTTCCTGATCTAACAACTCACTGTATAAAAAGGACTTCAGATTGTGTTTGGCTCCTTTAGTCGATTACCTTCACAGAATCAGAGAACGATGATATTGCAGAAAGAGGCCATTTTGTCCATCCTGGCTCTGTTATCTAATCTGGCTCTATTACCACGAGTGCTAATCTCGTGCCTTTTCCCCAAATCCTTGCACACCATTACTATCTAAATGCCCTCAAATGAATCTGCATCCTCCACATTTCCAGGGAGAGCATACCCTCACTCCTTACTTTGTGAAAACATTTCTTTTATCGTCTCACCCTTACTCTGTTTGCACATCACTTTAAACTTTCAATCTGTGCTCTTTCTCTGACACTCCGGCTGGTGGAAAAGGTTTCTCTTTCTTTCCTTAAGGAAAAGGTCCATGATTTTGAATGTGCCCTTTGAGTCTCCCTTTAACCTTTTGTGCTCCAAGGGATGTAAGCACAGCTTTGCATGTCTCTCCTTGTTCCTGAGATCCAGCAGTCCCAAGAGCATTCCAAGAAAACTCTTCAACAGCCTCTCTACAGCGCAGTGCTTGGAATTAGCAAAATACCCTCACCAGAGCCTAGCCCCAGTGATGTATGATAGTTTAACATCATTTCCTCACTTTTTGTATAAATTGTTTTTTTTTAAATTGTCCAGAAATGAAAACAGAAGCTGTGGTTTCTCCTTGGACACCACCCTACCAATCTCATTGAAACTTACAGAACACCGAGAGGCCTGGATAGACTGGACATGGAGAAGATGTTTCTATCAGTAGAATAGACTAGGTCATGAGGGCACAGCCTCAGAGTGAAGGGACAACCCTTTAGAACTGAGATGAGGAGGAATTTCTTCAGTCAGAGGATGAAGACTATGGAGGCCAAGACATTGAGTGTATTTATGAAAGGGACAGATAGGTTCTTAATTAGGTGGGGGATCAAGAAGGCAGGAGTATGGAGTTAAGAAACATATCAGCCATGATCGAATGGTGAAGCAGACTCAATGGGCTGAATGGCCTAATTCTGCTCCTATGTCCTACAGATACTCAACTCATTATAGTCTAATTGTTCAGGCAAATGATAATATTTCAAATCAATCTGTTCAGAAATGCTCGTGCATGCCTTTGGAGCAGGTGAGACTTGAACCTGGCCTCAGGGCTAACTGCAGTAACCCTTAAATTCTGCCAGTCTCCATTGTGGGATTTCAATGTATTACACACGCCCCTACCCCACCCAGAGTGTTAGCCTGACCGCTAAAGTGCTAGGCGAAAGTGACTACTGCAGATGCCGGAGATTAGAATCGAGAGTGTGGTGCTAGAAAAGCACAGAAGGTCAGGCAGCATCCGAGGAGCAGGAAAATCGATGTTTCGGGCAAAAGCCCTGCTAGCCCAGTAACATCACTACTACGCCTACAAGAATAGGCAGTGACACTGAGTATCCTGCCCACACGTTGGTGGACAATCCATTGGTTGAGGCTCGGTCCTTGGGGTTTCAGCAGCGAGTCTTTGTCTCCTTCTTCCTTTGCTGTAGCGGTTATAGTCAGAGGCAACGCAGTAGGGCAGCTTTCAGAGGCCACTCCCTTCTCCTCCTCACTTGACACCCAAACCCCCAAATCTCCCTGCCTCTGAATGACCCCAGATTGGAGAAATTGGACAAACACATTCCCTCTCGCAACCCAGAAGGGAGGTTGCTCCTGGTTTCCCATTGAAGGAGCTGGCCTCCTCTCTTGTCTGCCGAGGGAGGCAGGTGATCGAGGAGGGAGTAATGAGTCCCTTGGAGATCCATTCTTTGGCAATGTGAGGGCTTTCATAGCTGACAAGCCCATAAAGTCAGCCTAGGACTTTCTTACCCAGGAGGAGAAAGTGAGGTCTGCAGATGCTGGAGATCAAAGTTGAAACTTTATTGCTGGAACAGCACAGCAGGTCAGGCAGCATCCAGGGAACAGGAGATTCGACGTTTCGGGCACAGGCCCTTCTTCAGGAATGAGCAGAGAGTGTTCAGCAGGAGAAGATAAAAGGTAGGGAGGAGGGACTTGGAGGAGGGGCGTTGGAAATGTGATAGGTGGAAAGAGGTCAAGGTGAGGGTGATAGGTCGGAGTAGGATGGAGGCGGAGAGGTCAAGAAGAAGACTGCAGGTCAGGAAGGCGGTGCCGGGCTGGAGAGATTCGGCTGAGACAAGGTGGGGGGAGGGGGGGATGAAGAAACTGGTGAAGTCCAAGTTCATCTCCTGTGGTTGGAGGGTTCCCAGTCGGAAGATAAGACGCTCTTCCTCCGACCGTCGCGTTGTTGTGGTTTGGCGGTGGATGAGTCCAATGACCTGCATATCCTCGGTGGAGTGGGAGGGGGAGTTGAAATGCTGTGCTACAGGGTGGTTGGGTTGGTTCGTCCGGGTGGCCCAGAGGTGCTCTCTGAATCGCTCCGCAAGTAGGCGGCCTGTCTCCCCAATATAGAGGAGGCCACACCGGCTGCAGCGGATGCAGTAGATGATGTGGGTGGAGGTGCAGGTGAATCTGTGGCGGATATGGAAGTTTCCTTTGGGGCCTTGGAGAGAAGTGAGGGGGGAGGTGTGGGCGCAAGTGTTGCACCTCCTGCGGTTGCAAGGGAAGGTGCCGGGAGTGGAGGTTGGGTCGGTGGGGGGTGTGGATCTGACAAGGGAGTCGCGGAGGGAGTGGTCTCTACGGAAAGCTGTTGGGGAGGGGAGGGGAGGGAAGGAAAATTTCTTACCCAGGACTCAATTGTAGAAGTGGTAAGTTGGGAATGAGTTTCTCTTGGAGGACAAAATACTCAGTGACTTCCTGGTCCATTACAGAGTCCAGTTCCATCCTTCCTTGTCCAGCTCTGCTGTTAGATTTTCAGTCTATACCTCTGTTTGTAAGCAGATACCATATGCTGCTTTTGAAGAGCTCTCTCAGGCAGTATTGCCATCTACAAAGACATGTATATAAACACATCAGGTCTCCCTGTTCCTGCACCCCTATAACATATTGCACCATTTAGTCCCTGCTGCTTTGAAACACAGAATTCCTGCAGTGAGTACAGAAGCCACTCAGCCCATTGAGACTGCATCGACCCTTCAAAGAACATCCCATCCGGACCCTCTCAAAGCCCACATTTCCCATGCCTAATACACCGAGCCTGCACATCCCTGGACACTACGGGGCAATTTAGCATGGCCAATCCACCCTAACCAGCACATCTTGGGACTTGGTGGAAACCGGAGCACCCCCTAGTAGAAGCCTATACAGAGAACGTGCAACTCCATACCGTCAGTCACCCGAGGCTGGTATCAAAGCCTGAACCCTGGTGCAGTGCGAACCACTGAGCCACAGTGCCATGCCTCAATCTTCCTACCAAATTCCACCACCTCACAAAGTCTTGAGTCCTGGGTTAGAAGAGAATTTTATTCGATTGCCTCCAAAGGGCTAGGATCAATTTTATTACTGCTGTCTCAGAAGGGTGGTTGCATGCTTGGACTTCAGATTACACACAGGCTGACAGCTAAACCCTCCAAGTTCAAGGCTTAAAGTAGTTCATTCTTAATATGATGCTCAATAAAAAAAAAGTATTTTCCCAGTCTTCAAAAGAAATGATAGGCAGAATTGCAGCCTTATCAAGGGTTCAGTAAAGGTTACCAGAAAGATTGTTTGGCTGCAATCTATTTGATGTAATATAGAGTGAAAAATATTAGATGTTGTTCTGGGTTCAAGGCATTTATAACAGGCTAGGACAAATAAAACGTATGGAAAATGATTTTACAGTCAGAGTGATAGTGAAACTATTTGCTATTCTTGTTCTGTAAAACTTACTGAAACCACCTGCAATCGCAGTTACATCGAAAGTCATGCCGTGGGATTCCCTTTCCCCCTCAGTTGACGATCTTCAAAAATCACTAAACTTAACAGAACCTCCCTTTCGACTCTGAAATACCATTGATAAAATTCTGCGTCTCATTAACAAGATGAATCACAGAATTGTTATAACACAGAAGATGACCATTTGGCCTATCTTGCTTCCACCAATGCTTCAGCAGTACATCAATATCTCATGGAAATCTCCTGCCTTTTCTCCATACCCTTGCAGATAGCTTTTAATCAACTTGTTCAGATTATTATTCCTCACCTCTGGAGCAGGTAGGGCCTGAAAATGGGCCTCCTGGCTCAGAGGGGCACTACCACTGTACCACAGGAGGCCTCTCTATAAACCTGTACATTGGGTTTTCAGTAACTTCTGAAGTTATGACTACTCCTGAATAATCTCTCTGGTCCAGGAAAAGTAATGCCAATTTTTCATCACAATAAAATCCCACAAAGTAACATTTTAATTCTTACACAGTGAAATATTTTAACATATGCTTCCAATCAAACCATCCCCTAAATGTGTTCCGTTGTGCGGGCGTGTTCATTTCAGTAAGTTGGACCCTTAAGCTTTCTTACTCATGCACACACACATATATATGTAGGCCAAGCTAAATTTCAACTGCCAAACTTCAACCACAAAAGCCTGCAGCAGGACAAGAATAGTTGTCAAAGATCCCTGCAGATTAGGAAATCATGAGGAAATTGGGATATGGGAGCAGAGTAGGCCATTTTTGTCCCTGGGACCTGCTCCTCCATTTAATAAGATCATGGTTTTTCTGTTTATGCTTTGAATTCCATGTTCCCCATTTACCCTCAGTAACCATTGATTCCGTTGCCTAACAATGGCATTGCTGACTAATGGAGGTAATTTGAAGTATCACTGAAGGTCTCCTCAAATTCTCCAACATTAAGGGCATTTAAATGGTCATTGGATAGACATATTGATGATAATGGAATAGTACAGGTTAGATGGGCTTCAGATTGGTTTCACAGGTCGGCACAACATTGAGGGCCAAAGGGCCTGTACTGCGCTATAATATTCTATATTCTATGTACCTGAAGAATAAAGGATAAAGTTTATAAACAGCTTGGGTGGTACCTCCTGGGTTGTCGAATGGCCTTGCAAGTGTGTGGTTTACAGGGAATATTGACCCAAATTTTTATTTCACACTGTCTACATTTTTTGTAAAGTGAAAAATAATCAGTGAAGTTTATTGATTGGGGGGAGCAGATGGTGTATTAGTAATGTCACTAGGCTAATAATACTGCAGTGATGCTTCACAGACGTGGATTCAAATCCCACCACAGCTACTCTGGGAGTTAAAAGTCATTGATAAAGCTGTTCTCAACTTTCATCAGGGAGGTGAAGGCCTAGTGATATTATTGCTAGACTGTTAATCCAGAGACTCAAGTAATCTTCTTGCGAACTGGGTTTGAACCTCGGCATGGCAGGTCGTGGAATGTGAATTCTACAAAAATCCAGAATTAAGAATCTAACCATGAGTCGATTGTTGTAAAAACCCATCTGAGTCACTAATGTCCTTTATAGAAGGAAACTGCCATCCTTACCTGGTCTGCCCTACATATGACTCCAGACCCACAGCAATGTGGTTTACTTTCAACTGCCCTCTGGGCAATTAAGGATGGGTAATAAATGCTGGCCTAGCCAGTGACACCCACATCCTGTGAGTGAATAATAAAAAAAACACCTCTTTGGTTTATTGTCTGTGAAATGCTGTCTGCCCTTGCCTGCTGACATCACTGCTATCAGGTCAATCAATCTGACTTGGTGCTCATGCAAACTGTACATAGAAAAGGTGAAATCCATCCTGCAGGTATGGTTTAATCTTTGTGAGCAACTTTTACCGAGGTCAGCAGCGAGTATTGCCAATTGCTTACTGACCACAATGTACAGGCCAATATACCAATAACTATTTGATTTTGCAGAGCATTTTAACACAGTGAAACATCCAAAGGCACCTCACAGCTCAACACAGTGTAACACCAATAAATTGATACTGATTTATATCATCGAGATTTACAGGCCAATAAAGAAAACTCTTTGGCCCATCACATCTACTCCAGTCAAAAGCAAGCATCTAACGATTCTAATCCCATTTTCCAGCACTTGGCTTTTGCCCGAAACGTCGATTTTGCTGAAGCTCCTCGATGCTGCCTGAACTGCTGTGCTCTTCCAGCACCATTGATCCATAGTCTTGTGTGCCTGCACATTGAAATACTTCTTATGTGTTATGCAGGTTTCTGTCTCCACACCATTACAGGTAGAGAGTTCCAGATTCCTACCACCCTCTGCGTGAAAAAGAATTTCCTCACATCTCCTCTAAACCTTCTGCCCCTGCCCTTAAATCGATGTCTCCTAGTAACTGATCTCTCCACCAAGTGGAAAGGATTTCTTTTCCTGTCTACACCTCTCACAATTTGAGAAATTTAAAACAGACATGAGAGGCATTTTTATTTTTACACAGAGGGTAGTTCGCGTGTGGAATGAAAATCCTGAGGAAGTGGTGGATGTGCATATAATTACAACATGTAAAAGACATTGGATAAGTATATGAAGAGGAAAGGTCTGGAGGAATGTGGTCCAGGATAAGGCAGGTGGGACTAGTTTTGTTTGGGATTATGTTCAGCATGGACTGGTTGGACTGAAGTGTCTATTTCCGTGCTGTATGACTCTATGCCCCCTCTGAATCTTATCTGCTCTATGGAAAACAACTCCAGTCTGTCCAATAACTCTCCAGCCCAGGCAATATCCTGGCAAATCTCCTCTGCACCCTCTCCAGTGCTGTCACATCCCTGCTACAATGTGGGTTCCAGAACAGCTGTGACCTTAGTAACGTTTTATACAGTTCTGACACCTAGCTCAGAGGAAACTCTAAAAACGTTCCCAAATCTGATGGTAGTCTTGCTTTGCGACTTTTTAAGTAAAGTCAGGATGGGGAAAATCCTGCAAATAGTTGCCAAGCCAAACTCAGGAAGCCCACTCGGTTGGAAGCTCACAGTAATCATCTATCTATCGTTTGAGTGTGTATCACGCTGGGAGAAATGCACATACACAGCAGTCTTCAGTATCACGTTGCATTGAAATGAGACCGAAAGCAACATCATTAATTAATTTTAGATTATTAATTAGATAATAGGATGGGACCAACTTCTTCAGGAGGGACATTTGAAAGTAAGTCAGGTGTGGGAATATATTCCTCGGGGAAACACATCACTGAGATGGCAGAAGCAATTGAGCCTGAAATTTGGAAATGCGACTCAGTACAATGATGTTTTCCAACAAGTGGAAGTCAACACTTTCAGGACTGTGACACTATCAAATGTGATGCAGTTGTTAAAGTTTACAATGCATTTTAGTATATCGTAATTTGAAGAGTATTCTGCAGTAATCTATAATATGTCAATGTCACAGTGGCAGGAAAAGACGCAGTAGGTAAAGTATTTCCACTGGTTAGGGATTCCAGAACTAGGGGGCATAGTCTGAAATTTAGGGCCAAAGCATTCAGGAGAGATGTTAGGCAGCACTTTGACTCACAGAGGATGGTAGATGTTTGTCTCTTCCACAAATGACAGTGGATGCTGGATCAGTTGTTAATTTTAAATGTAAGGTAGATGAAATTTCATTAGGGTGATGTAATGAGGGATATAGGCCAAAGGCAGGTATAGGGGAATTAGGCCACAGATCAGCCATGATCTCATTGAATGGCAGAACAGGCCCGAGAAGCTGAATGGCCTACTCCTGTTCCAATGTTTGGGTAAAATTCTGATTTTCAACTGGTTGGGCTGGTTGCATTTGGGGGAAGAGTTGGATCCAATGGAGATAGTCAAGCACATTATGGAATAAGCTATACTGGAGCACACAATTCTCTGAAGAGTCATAGAGATGTACAGCATGGAAACAGACCCTTTGGTCCAACCCGTCCATGCCGACCAGATATCCCAACCCAATCTAGTCCCATTTGCCAGCACTTAACCCATATCCCTCCAAACCCTTCCTATTCATATACCCATCCAGATGCCTTTTAAATGTTGTAATTGTACCAGCCTCCACCACTTCCTCTGGCAGCTAATTCCATACACTCACCACCCTCTGCGTGAAAGAGTTGCCTTTCCTGTTCATAGCCATTTTGTGTGCATGTGGGAGTTGTTGAGGGTGTGCTGCAGACAGTGGGGAAGGGCACTTGTGGTAGAAGTGTGCACCATTCTCTCAGAAAACCTAATGGATATCAGCTGACTGAATCATGCAAAATGTGAGATCAATATTTCTCTTTATGCGAGTACAACCTTATAAAGGATATGGAGACACAGCAGGTAGGATAGAGCTTAGACCCAGATCAGCAACCATTTCTGTAAATGAAGGAATAGTCTCAAGGGTTTGACCTTCAACGTCAGTTGCGAAGGAATGCTGAATAAGAATGGAGTATCGTCTCTGAAAAGGCAGGGCTTACAGTACTCAGTGTGTAGCTCTGTAGAATGGAAATGATTAGATTAGATACCCTATAGTATGGAAGCAGGCCCTTTGGCCCAACAAGTCCACACCGACACACAACCCACCCAGACCCGTCCCCCCCACCCTATATTTACCCATGACTAATGCACCTAACACTATGGGCAATTCAGCATGGCCAATTCACCTGGCCTGCACATCTTTGGACTGTGGGAGGAAACCCATCCAAAAACAGGGAGAATGTGCAAACTCCACACGGACAGCCACCCAAGGCAGGAATTGAACCTGGGTCCCTGGTGCTGTGAGGCAACAGTGCTAACCACTGAGCCCCCGTGCCGCCCACTGGTGGCGTTGTAAGAATGTTGTAAATGTGATAAGAACATCAGCACTTAAGAAATAGGAAGACCACACTGCCACTTGAGCCAACTCTGTCACCCCATATGATAATGATCAATCTTCAGCTTTAACTATGCATGGCTGTCTGTTCCTCACATCTCCTGAATGCTTGAAAGATTAAAAATACGCTATGACAGTCTCTAGTCCAAAACTGAATAGAAGAGATCTAAGGATGTTATAATTGAAAGGAGACCTAAGAGGCAACTTTTTTGCACAGAGGGTGGTGCATGTGTGGAATGAACTGCTGGATGAAGTGTTGGAGGCTGGTACAAATACAACATTTAAAAGGCATCTGGATGGATACATGAATACGAAGGACATAGAGGGATCTGGACCAAGTGCTAGCAAATGGGACTAGACTAGGTTAGGATACCTGGCCGGCATGAGTGAGTTGGACCGAATGTTTTTGACTTCATGACTCTAAGTACAGTTAATGATGCAGCCTGCCCATTTTCCGCCATCAAGAAAATGTAAAGTTTGAGAACTCTCTGAGTGAAAAAATTACTCAGAGATATTTCAAGTACTTCACCAAAGTGACAGAAGTCTTAAAGCCCCATCGATACTTCTTTCAATGTTCATACAAAAAAAAGACCCAGAACCGGTGTGAGAATTCAAGGAAACACAATTATGAGGAATGGAGAGTACCATCGGAATAATGATAATGATGGGAAAGGCTGCGTTTGGTAAAAGGAGAGAGTTGCTGAATAAACAACGTGAGGAGTGACTTCTAAAGAGGTTTGATGGAGTGTTGCCTTCTCTGGACGTGTGGTGAGGACCTTACGAAGATGGAGATCGACCTTTGTCAATAACTTTAAAGCCAGGGTTCGGAGGAGGAGAGCAGAAAGGAACTGCTGGGCAGAGAAAAAGTAACATGTGAAGTGAACAAACTAAGAAATTTGCTGGACATAATTGGGAATGGACAGAGAGTCTTGGCAGGGCACAAGCTAAGAGGATGTTGACTTGTATGGAGGCATGATTTCCAGAAATTAAATCAGAAGCAGAAGGACAACAGGGGGTTTTGAAACTGAAGTGAGTTGCTGACAAATGAAAAGAGTGGATGTGAGCATAAGAGGTACAGTTAGTAAGTTTGCAGATGACACCAAAATAGGAGGTGTAGTGGACAGCAAAGAGGGTTACCTCAGATTACAACAGGATCTTGACCAGATGGGCCAATGGGCTGAGAGGAGTGGCAGATGGAGTTTAATTCAGATAAATGCAAGGTGCTGCATTTTGGGAAAGCAAATCTTAGCAGTACGTATACACTTAATGGTAAGGTCCTCGGGAGTGTTGCTGAACAAAGAGACCTTGGAGTGCAGGTTCATAGCTCCTTGAAAGTGGATTTGCTGGTAGACAGCATAGTGAAGAAGGCGCTTGGTATGCTTTCCTCTATTGGCCAGAGTATTGAGTACAGGAGTTGGGAGGTCATGTTGCGGCTGTACAGGACATTGGTTAGGCCACTGTTGGAATATTGCGTGCAATTCTGGTCTCCTTCCTATCAGAAAGACGTTGTGAAACTTGAAAGGGTTCAGAAAAGATTTACCAGGAAGTTGCCAGGGTTGGAGGATTTGAGCTATGGGGAGAGGCTGAACAGGCTGGGGCTGTTTTCTCTGGAGCATTGGAGGTTGAGGGGTGACCTTATAGAGGTTTACAAAATTATGGGGGGCATGGATAGGATAAATAGACAAAGTCTTTTCCCTGGGGTCGGGGAGTCCAGAACTAGAGGATATAGGTTTAGGGTGAGAGGGGAAAGATATAAAAGAGACCTAAGGGGCAACTTTTTCACGTAGAGGGTGGTATGTGTATGGAATGAACTGCCAGAGGAAGTGGTGGAGGATGGTATAATTGCAACAGTTGAAAGGCATTTGAATGGGTACATGAATAGGAAGGTTTTGTAGGGATATGGGCCGGATGCTGGCAGGTGGGACTAAATCGGGTTGGGATCTCTGGTCGGCATGGACGGGTTGGACTGAAGGGTCTGTTTCCATGCTGTACATCTCTATGACTCTATGACACAGTTAGGAGAGAACATTAGTGACCAAGGACTTGCCATTTCACAGAATAAGGGGATACTCATTTGAAACTGAGAATGTGGAGGAATTTCTTCTCCAGAATGTAGTGAATTCTGGAATTATCTACCTTAGAGGGGTGTGGACATGAAAGTTGTGGAGGCACTGAAAGTATTTAAGTAGGAGGGAGGTAGATTTTTGAAAAATCGTTGAGTTAAGGGCTACAAGGAGCTGGTACAAGAGAGGAGTTGAGGCCTGGAACAGATCAGCCATGATTTTATTGAATGGTGAATGAATCTGAAGGCCTATTTCGGTCCCTATTTCTTGTATTCTTGATGATGTTGATTGACAGCAAAGTTTACAGGGCCCTGTAATCAGGTTTCTTAGCATCTTGGTGAGGGATTTCCATATAGAGTCATAATGAGCGGAAACAGGCCCTTCAATCCAACTTGTCCATGCTGACTAGGTTCCTGAAACTAATCTAGTCCCACTTGCCAGCATTTGGTCCACATCCTTCTAAACCTCTCCTATTCATGTACCTCTCCAAGTATTTTTTTTTTAATGTTAAAATTGTGTCCACATGTCAAGCAACACGAACAACAGCAAAGATCCCTTTCCCTTTCCAAAAAGAGAGCAAAACAATTCGTTGTTTGAAGAGGCTCCTCATGTTGCAATGCTGGCTCAATCAAACTGACTCTCTTCTTACTGCTCCCATTCACACTCATGGGTTAAAAAGTAAATTCCAAGCAGGTTATTTTGAATTTTCACTGTGAGCAAAGTGATAACAGTCAGCTATTGTGCTTCATACAGAATAGAAACGAGCGTGTAAGGGATTCTGAAACCAGCAGAAAACCTGTTGGTAAGCAAATACATGCAAAGCCAAGTCTCTGGTTCATAAGTTATTGGATTCATGTCACACACTTATTGCCCAGACAGTCCATAGATTACTGCAGTCCCTGGCAAGAGAAATGCTCAGCATAAAAATAACATATTTTAATGGAAAAAGTGATTGATTTTTGCACCATGACATCCATTACTGGGCAAAATGCTGACTTGGGCTACTGTGAAGCAGACAGCCTCCATGTAAACGTGAGAAAGAGAAAATCGTAACTTTCCTTTCCAAAATAATGGCTAGTCTGTACAGTGTAAATAGGGCAAACAGCTAACACGGTTTAAACTTGGACGAGGAGAAACGCAAACAGATACACACCCACATTCTTATGTTTGTTGTTATTTGCACAAGTAAAGGTAAAATAGCCATAGTCCTACCAGACCATAGCACTGCTCTCTCATTAGAGAGAGACAACTGGTGATCGTTTAACCTGAGGGTCAGAACGCCTCAGAGGTCGAGATGGGGAGTCCTTCATTGGGACCTCAGCTGGTGCTGGAATTGAACCCATGCTCTTGGTATTACTTCACACCACAAACCAACTACCCAGCTAACTGACACGAACAACTGCCTGATCAAGACCTTCATTAACACAGCATCAAAGAAAACTCTACCTTTTAAGTTCCTTACTATAATAGGACAGTTTGCACACAATAAGTGTATTTAAGCACGTTATCATTCTACCCCAATGGACAGAGATTGACAGCTGTCCCTTCACAATTGAAACCATTGTCGAGTGTTGGAAAAACCCACCTGGTTCACTAATACCCTTTTGGGAAGGAAACTGCCGTCCTTACCTGGTGCAACCTACATGTGACTCCAGACCCACAGCAACACAGTTACCTCAACTGCCGTCTGGAAAATTAGGGATGGGCAATAAATGTTGGCTCAGCCTGTGACGCCTACATTCCATTAATGAATGAAAATAAAATTCCACCTCATTAATATTCTGTTATTTCCATCGCGATATATTTTGTTATTAGAGAGATGATATTGGGCACATATTTCCTTCCTCCATGTTCCCCATCCTCCCCCACCCAGCCTCATTGATTCTGACCCCAGGGGTGGAATCTTCCCGAGGTACAGGTCGTTCTGCGAGATTGCGTGTTTTGTTAACATGAATTCGCTGTAACCCAGCTGAAGAACTGGGGATGCTGTTTCTAAACCCCAAACTTCTAAAACATGCGTTGGCTGTAACGTGACTACATCGCCAACACTTTAAGCATTGTTTCTAAGGCGCGATTTTTCTATAACGCGGGGTTGCACAAGAACGCAACCATCACATTGTAGAAGAACTATCTGTATCAGGGGGTCTTATCTTCTGGCTGCACAGCTAATGAGAGACCCTCTAGCTCCCCCTCCCAACACTGCCAATAAGTCAGCAGTAAGGCCACCAGCGGGAATTAGGACAGTGGGAGATGTCCTGCCATTGTGTCAAGGAAGCCATCTCAACTCACCCCCCCACCCCCTTTCCATCCCTCAAGAGAGCCACATGACCGACCTGTTGAACAGGCTGCATTGTGATATACCAGCTGGGTATTCCCAGCGACTGCGGAACGAGGCCCCCGAGGTGCTCATTCACTGGCCTCCTTTCAGGCCACCCCATCTCCCGGAGCAGAAAACCAGGCCTGAACATAGAACCGTACAGCACAGAACAGGCCCTTCAGCCCACGATGTTGTGCTGACCACTGATCCTCATGTATGCACCCTCAAATTTCTGTGAACATATGCATGTCCAGGAGTCTCTTAAATGTCCCCAATGACCCTGCCTCCACAACTGCTGCTGGCAACGCATTCCATGCTCTCACAACTCTCTGTGGAAAGAACCCGCCTCTGACTTCCTCTCTATACTTTCCTCCAACCAGCTTAAAACTATGACCCCTCATGTTAGTCGAGGGAGGAGGAGGGAGGCCTAGCTCTCCAGGCTGAGAAGTTTAGAAAACTGGAATTCTTTACCCAGTGAGGCAGAGAGGGTTACAAACCTTTCCAGGGAAACTGGATTCACATTTGAAGAGGAAGCTACTGGATTGTGAGATGAGAATGGAACAACGAGATGGATGTTTGGATAGTTCTAGCAATGACTCAACCGAGTTAACAATGGCCTCTTCAGGTAATATTCTCAAATACCAATTCCCAGGAATCTTGAACTACTGCTGAAGCGAATGATCATTACGTTTTACTGGTTGACAAAGCACAGGCTGTATGTTAAATGAGAAATTGGGGCAGGAAGTGATAGAAACATTTATCTCTCATGAGGGCCCTGTGATGTAACCGATGGTAGTTGACAAGCATTAATTCAGGTCGACTTTCCATCTCATACGGTAGAAGCTAATTATTACCACTGAGCTGTCGCTGGCAAATCTGGTACGGGGGAGCATCAAACAGAAGGTCTTCCTGCTGGAAGGCCAGTTAGCCCCAATGAGCAGGAGCCCTTCTCCTCTCTGAAAGGGTTGTGACTCATCCTCTGTAGTTTCGCAACTGTGGGGGGAATAGCGACACTGTGTGCTATTGTCGGCTGGACTGGTCATCCACAGAGTTCTGAGGAAGGATCACTGCCCGAAGCACTAACACTTGATTTCACTCCGCAGCTGCTGCCAAACCTGCTGAGCCTTTCCAGCAATTTCTGTTTTCATTAGTAATCCAGGCTAATGCTCGGAGGGAGAGGGGAGGGAAGATGGAGGAGAGGGGGAGGAGAGGGGGTTGGCAAAAGAGATTGGGAGAGTGAAGAGCAGAGGGCTGGAGGGGAAGGAAGGCGCACAGGTTCAAATCCTACTAGGGCAGCCAGTAGAATGTAAGTTCCATTAATAAAACGTGGAATTGAAAGCTGGTCTCAGTAACACAAACATGAAGCTATCATTGATTTCCATAAAAGCCCATCTGATTCTCTCAAATGCTTGAGGGAACAAATAAGCTGCCCTGACCTGTCCTGGCCAGACCCAGAGCAAGGTGGCTGAATCTTAGCTGCCATTTGAAATGGCCTTGTGAGCTACATGGTACAAGAATGATTAGAAGGGCAACAAATATTGGACTTCCCAGTGACAGCTACCTTCCCAGATGAACAAAAACATATTAATGGAGCTAATAAATGTGCAGGAAGCCAGGGTGAAGGATAGGACCAGCATCATCGGAGGTGCTGGTAACCCAATAATACTTGATGTTACAAGATATCCAATGATTGAAAGTGTCCCTGGGGTTCACATTGTTGTCTGTGTTATTGTGAAGGCTCAAATTGTATAGAGCTATCCTACCTGATCTCACTGTCACCCAAACAGATGTTTTAATGGAATCAAGACATGGAACACTCAGTTGTGAACCCGTGTCTCACCCGCTTTGAGCTTTATCCTGCAAGTTCTTTTCATCTCTTTCTTCTCCAGTAAGTCAGAAAAGTAATTGAATAGAGTAAAATAGCCTTTAAAATGTCCTTCCCTTAACTTGCTGGAGCAGGTGCGACTTGAACCCAGCTGACCTGGCTCAGAGATAGAGACACATCCACTGCACTACAAGAGCCCTTGGGCCCTTCACAGACTGTTGAAGGAGAAGACAGTTAAATGGACAAATTTCTAAATTAAGCTGTCATTCCACACTCTCCAGCACTTCAGGGGAGGTGGCTGTTTGGTGGTAATTTCACAGGACTATCTGTCCAGGATTCATGTTCTGGGGCATGGGTTCAAATCAAAGTTTGAAATTTGAATTTCAAATTCCAAATTTGAATTCAATGATGGGGAAAAAAGCATTAGCTTAATGGTTACAATGCAACCATTGTTGTTAAAAAAAAATCCAGCTGGTTCACAACACAGCAATGTGGCTGGCGTTTAGCTGCTCTCCGGGCATTTGAGGATGGGCAATAAGTGTTGGCCATTTCATGAACTAATTTGAAAGATCTTGCCTGTCATTCAGGCTGAGATTTCTGGTAATATCTTACTGAGCAGGGGGCTCTTTACTCAGAGAACCTTTACTGCTGAAGATTTACAAATGGAGAGCGCTGAGCCATTTTAGACAGCGAAAACCACCGGTTATTAGCCCGGTCTTAAAGAACCTGAGTTTGATGGCTTGGTTGCATCTGCTCAATGACTGTTTGAAAGATGACTGCTTCTAAATCTCTAGTTGAACCTCAATCCTATGGTTCTAACATACATTTACCATGTGTGCTGGAGAGAGTGCAAGTTGGAGAAACCTCTTTGCCAAATTAGCTAGTCGTAGGTTTGAAAGAACTTAGAACTTCCTACACAGAAATAAGTCAAACAATATAGTCTCCCAGGAAATTGGCGCCAATGACAGCTAAGCACTCAAGAAAGACTTGAGGTTCTTAAACTTTATTTCTTTATCTTTTTAGCTTATATTAAGAAGGCCTTAAATGTTAACTATTACCTTATTTCTTTACTTTTTTTACTTACGATGTGATGGTCTGTAATGCTTAACTTTTTAAAGCTTTTTCTCTTACTACTTTCTATCTAGGTTTTTGTACTAAGGTACCTTTATATCTAAGATGGCGCAGTGTGTGGCAATATTGTATCCTTTTTCACTGTACTCCTGTACATGAGTACACATGACAATGAAAATCTAAATTTAAATCTTATGTATGCCAGTATTCATTCTCCTTAAGAGTGTCTGATGTTACCACCCCTAATGTTTGGTAAGGGGATGAGGACCCTGAAATAACCTAGTGATGATTTAATGGAGCTGTTTCCTGAAGGGTGTAGATAGACAGAGTAGGTGGATCTCACTCGTTGAAAAACTCTCCAGTCTAGTCCAGACTCCCGATAGACCAGACTACAACATACATATGAACATACTGATCAAGTGGATAGTTTAATCCTTCCCCAATATAGCTATAAATCAGGGGCCGGTGTAACTATGTGCACCATGCATCACAATATCTTGTATTAATGTACAATAAATTACTTTGAGGCCTGAGGTCTTGGCTGTCATCTCCTTAATCAGTCTATAAAGTGCCCAAGGGGTCTTGTAGTACAATGGTAATGTCCCTACCTCTGAACTAGGACATCTGGGCTCAAGTTGTACCTGATCCAGTAGGTTAAGGGAAGGACATTTATTTAGTCCAGTGTACATGTGACTCTCAACCCACAGCAATGTGGCTGCATTTGGGGTTGCTCTCTGGGCATTAAATGATGGGCAATAAATGGTGGTCTAGTCAGAGATGCCATTCATTGCATGAACTAATGATGAGATGAGAAAATATCTATGAAGAATCCAAAGATTGTTGTGTGGCATCAACCCCTGCAATAAAAAACCAGGCAGCATATTTTCTACCCCTTGCAATCCCATTACTTTTTTTTAGATTAGATTAGATTACTTACAGTGTGGAAACAGACCCTTCAGCCCAACAAGTCCACACCAACCCTCTGAAGAGCAACCCACCCAGACCCATTCCCCTACATTTACCCCTTCACCTAACACTACGGGCAATTTAGCGTGGCCAATGGACCTGACCTGCACATCTTTGGACCAGCTTCCTCACAAATGTATCCATGATATCCTCCAAATGTAGCCCCCGTCTTCCATTTTCTATCAACTCTCCGGGTAAAGATACTTCTCCTGAATTGGAGCAGAACCTTTTTCTCTTTGTCCACTCTTTTGCCATTTTCAAAGACCTCTATCCGGTACCTTCAACTCTTCTGGAGCACAGAGTCTTGGCTTGTGCAGAGTTTCAGAATGAGAACAACCCTCTCCTACCATGGCTGTCAGATTGCAATTTTATTTTTAGTTTTCCCTGCGCTGGACCTTTTGCAATGTGCAGTTTGTTCA
Organism: Chiloscyllium plagiosum; assembly: GCF_037043375.1. Classification (NCBI taxonomy): domain Eukaryota; kingdom Metazoa; phylum Chordata; class Chondrichthyes; order Orectolobiformes; family Hemiscylliidae; genus Chiloscyllium; species Chiloscyllium plagiosum. Next base: position 17,229,725 of record NW_028270146.1, read on the forward strand.
AGGTGCCCTGTTTAGAGTGACCAGGTACAGGTGGTTAACCGACAAAAATAATCCTGCTGCAGTACCAAAGACTGACTTACTCAATAACTAACTGGTTAATGACTGCATTCCAACCAGTGAGCAATCAAGACAAGTTTGTAAGCATGTCAGAGACCGAAGAGAGTCTTAACAGACTATAAAACTGCTCTCTATTAGAGAGAGACAATTGGTGATAGTTTAATCTGAGGGTCACCACTCCTCGGGTGAAGGGAGAGTTACAAAGACAGAGTCTTTCATGGTAGCCTCAGTGAGTGCAGGGATTGAACCCAAACTAGTGGTCTCACTCTACATTAGAGACGTTCTGCCCAACCAACTGAACTAACCAAACATTTATCAGAGATGATAAGGTGAAAACAAGCAAAGTGCTACTTTAAAAACTGCAGAAGTGAAAACTGAAATAAAGTTGCTTTTTGCAATATATTGCTGCCATTTGATCAACAGAAAGAAGCTTCTGTCTCAATATAATGTTTGTGTAAGTATGCATTAATAAAACTCCAAGTCTTTCCTTTCAACATTTCACCTTTGTGAACCTTTACACAGTAAGACTCTCTGTCAATTGTACCTGGAACATTGTTATACATTCAGCTTTGTTTCAACAACCATCATTATAGAGCTGCAGACTTAGGCTTCCAGGTGGTTATGTAGAACGCGTCTGTTTAATCTCGTTTTCTCCCCAAACACTAATTCAAATTGGCCTGTTGGGGGAAATTAAAACCTGCACTGAAGTGGACAAAGGATGGTCCCACGGCACGTTTACTTGACCCCATAGGCAATACTCAAAGAAGAGTTGGGGAATTCTCCAACTCCTGGTCAACATTGCTCCTGGGTCAGTGGACTTGAAATGTTAACTCTGCTTTCTCTCCGCAGATGCTGCCGGACCTGCTGAGTTTCTCCAGCAATTTCCGGAGGGGTGGATGTGGGTCTCATGTGAAAGCAGATGAGTTCTGGTCTGCTGAGGTGTCCCCAGTGAGCTTCCTGCTTGAGATGGTGGTGATTTACGGTGGGAAGGCCACACCATTGCCTCCATGGAAGGCAGTGTTGGCCAGCTAATGGCAGAGCCTCGATCTATCCCTCTCTCACATTAATTAAAGTGTTCTCCTACTGGTGGACACCACTGGAGGCTATCTCAGCGCAGTGTTTTGAGAGGGTCAATACTGAAAGCTATTTCTTCTGGTTAGGGAGTTGAAGATATTTAATGCAAAATTGCATCTTTGGAAATGCGAAGTAATCCAAAGATGTGCAGGTTAGGTAGATTAGCCATGGCAAATGCAGAGTTATAGGTGCAGGGCGAGGGGGGTGCTGGGTCAGGATGGGATGCTCTTCAGAGGGTTACAGCAGACTCGATGGGCAGAATGGCCTCTTTCTACAATTCAAGCAGCATAGAAGAAAAAAATGCTTTACTGTGAGCACGAAATATCCCACTGTTATGGGATGCCTGAGGGAGAGCTCACTGCATCTTTGAACGGAGGAATGGAAAGGCCCATGCTCAGATACCAGGCCCCTGTCTATGCTGTTAACCTGTGAGGTTCAATAGTATCCCAGTTACAATGGCAATGTTGCTCACATTCACAATAGCAATCTCTGTTCAAGAAGAACTACCTTTGCAGTTTGTAAATGTTCACTCCTTTGTTATCTTTATAGAGTCATCTCAGTCAATGCTCCCTAGGCCGGTCACCCTCTAATTCCCCCTCAATATAGAACATAGAACATTACAGCGCAGTACAGGCCCTTCGGCCCTCGATGTTGCGCCGCCCTGTCATACTAATCTGAAGCCCATCCCACCTACACTATTCCACGTACGTCCACATGCCTGTCCACTGACGACTTAAATGCACTTAAATTTGGCAGATCTACGACCATTGCAGGAAAAGTATTCCATACCCTTACTACTATCTGTTTAAAGTCTACATATAAAAGGATAGTAGAGGTTTGGAACTCTCTCCCACAAATGGCAGTGGATGCCTGATCAGTTGCTAATTTTAAATTGGAGATAGATTCCTTTTTGTTGAACAATGATGTGAAGGGATTTGGGCCAAAAGGTATATGGGGTTGGACCACAGATCAGCTTGAGGGGCTCAATGGCCGACTCCTGATCCTATGTTCCAGTGTCATACAAAATAACACACACCAACTCCTGTTCCTCCATTCCCTTGTACGCATTGACCTGCACTGACTCCTCGTTCATCAGCATTTCAATGATGGAATATTCGCTTTTGCTTTCAATTCCTAGCAAGGCCTCATGTCTCTGTGACACTGTTACCCCTCCAGCCCTATCACCACACAAGGGTGTCTCGCCAATCGCTGATATTAAACACTTTCACAACCCAGCCCCTACACTCTGGAATTCCATTCCCAAACCCCTCCTCCTCTCTCCCCACACCTCACTTCCTTTAAGACAGTCGTTAAGACCCATCTCTCTGACTGAGCCTTTATCATCTGTCCTAAAAATGCCCTCTGAAATAACTCCAGAGAGGCTGGTATTCAGCACTCTGGGCATTGCCCACCAACACAGCTCTGTCTACACCCAATCCTGGCCACCAGACATAACGTCTTGCCAACAGCTTCCCGTGGATAAGCCTGGTGGAGTTCAGACAGAATCTGGTGCAGACCTTTGCTTGGTACAAATACTCTCGCTCCTCATAAATAATATGCTGTCCTCTACGGTGAGCTGGTCTCACCGTATCCACAAAGGGTTCAATTCTTTCAGATCCCCTATCACCACCAGCTATTGTAGTTTTGCCAGGGCTGAATCTTTTTGAGTCCACATTCTGATATTGCCAGTGGTGACCGGAAGGGTGTCCAGAAAGTTTATAACCAGAACGGAGTCTTCCAGTGACAGCACCACCAGTGGTGTATCTGTCAGCTGGAAGGTAGTGGTAGAACTTTCTCACACCAAGTATTACTACCAAAGCTTCCTTCTCTACCTGGGCATACTTGCACTCTGTATTAGCCAAAGTCCAGGAAACAAATGCTATTGGTGGTTCTCTCCATTGGACCATCTGTGAGCCAACATTACCCTGATACCATACAGGGAGGCATTGCATGTCAGCATCAGATCTCTCTTGGGATCATACTGTGCCAAAACCTTTGATGATGATCACAGCTTCTTCACTTCCCTCATGGCAATGTCTTGGCTACGCGACCATTTCCAACAATGACCCATTTTTAGGAGTTAATGCAAAGGTGCTAGGATGGAAGCCAGGTTATGTATTAACTTTTTGTTGATAAGTCATCAATCCAAGACGCAAGCTCCAGTATACATGTGGGAGCTTGGGTACCTTTGGTCACCCTCACTTTATCTTCCAACGGGTGTAACCCGGTCTTATTGACTCTGTACCCTAAGCAGGTCACTTGTGGTGCCGGGAACACACATTTTTCCCTTCTAAAGTGTACGGTCACCTGGGAGAAATGTTTAAGCACTATGACCAGGTTCCCTAAGTGTTCTTTTATTGCTCCTCCATGTTACTAGCATGTCATCCAGATAAGTGGTGATTTGGGGTAGACCTTGAAAATGTTCTCCATCATCTGCTGACAAATGGCACAGGTTGATGATACCCCAAAAGGCAGTCTCTTATATTGGTATAAAGTCTTATGGGTATTAATTGTAGCATACTGCTGGGAATCCTCATCTGACTGCAATTGCCGGGGTGCAGCTCATCTCCAGCTTTGTGAAGGATCGATCCCCTGTCAGCTGCATGTATAAGTCCTCAATGAGAGGGATTGGGTATTTATCCAGCTGCAAAAGGCAGTTTACCGTTCATTTAAAATCCCCACAAAGCGAACAGTCTCACCGGGCTTCACGATCAGGAGCAATGCTGCTCATTCTGCAAACTAGTCTGGTTTGATGATTCCTTTGCTTTCTAGCCTCCTGATTTCTACCTCTACTTTTGCCCGTAAGGCAAATGGCACTGGGTAGACATTGCAGAATCGTGGAATTGCTTCCTTGTCAACATGCAAGGTGGCCTTGGCTCCTTTGACAGTCCCGAGACCTTCCTGAAAAACTTCCAGGTATTTAATTAGGACTCCACTCAGGCAACACTTTCTCACGAAAAATGTTGTGTCAGTCAAGGTGAACCTTTCTCAACCAGTTTTGCCCTGTCAAGCCTGTCCAAGCCTTTTACTGTGATCAGTAGGAACTGAATAAGCTGCTTCTCATACAAACCAGAACTAAAGGTTGTACCCTTAAGCTGTAAAGGTTCCCCAGTGTAGGTTATCAATCCAGCTGAGGTCTTATGCAACCTTAAGGGTTTGAGTCCAGAGTGAAGTTTGTTAAAGCTGAAAATGTGTTGCTGGAAAAACGCAGCAGGTCAGGCAGCATCCAAGGAGCAGGAGAATCAACGTTTCGGGCATGAGCCCTTCTTCAGGAATGAGGATAGTGTGCCAAGCAGGCTAAGATAAAAGGAAGGGAGGAGGGATTTGGGGGAAGGGCGTTGGAAATGCGATAGGTGGAAGGAGGTTAAGGTGAGGGTGATACGGTGAGGGTGATATGCTGGAGTGGGGGTGGGGGCGGAGAGGTCAGGAAGAAGATTGCAGGTTAGGAAGGTGGTGCTGAGTTCGAGGGTTGGGACTGAGGCAAGGTGGGGGGTGGGGAAATGAGGAAACTGGAGAAATCTGAGTTCATCACTTGTGGTTGGAGGGTTCCTAGGCAGAAGATGAGGCACTCTTCCTCCAGCCGTCGTGTTGCTATGGTCTGGCGATAGATGAAGTTTGTGAAAGACTGGTTCTGTGATCACTGATACAGCCATACTAGTATCAATCTCCATTAGATCATTTAACCGTGCTTTTATTTTGACTGGTTCTGATTTAGATGCTGCTAAACAATTTAACTGCTTCAAGGCACATGTAGGTGGGTCTTCCAGGGTGTGCACTCTCCTGGATACTGGCCTATAAGTTCTCTTACTCAATCAGGCCCTAGTCGAGACTCTTTTGCTGTCTCGAGTCCGCACACCGAGAGCAACTACAATGACTTGCCAGCCAGGATCGTGAAGAAAATATGAATCATTTGGCCAAAGCTTGGCTTTGTTTTGGGGATTTGCTGTGGGCTGACCTAGAGTCCCTTCTCCTGAGTGAGGCTATGCAATTGCCTTCTCTAAAGTGGTGTCCCCCAAGCTCTTTTGGCCTGGTGAGGGAGTCCACTTCCATCGTAATACCCTGTAACTTATATTCTCCACTTGCCGTATTTTCCATTGACAAAGCCAATTGAAGTGCCTGTTTGAAGTCCATGTTAAGCTTCAAATGGTCGGCAAATTTGCATGGTTACATCATTAATCTCACGTACCAAATGGTCTCTCAGCATCTCTTGAAGGGTTGAAACAAAGTCACAAGCCTCTGCCAATAATCTTAACCCTCTTGCCAAAACTTCCAGAATGGATTCCACACGTTCTCGAATTGCTGAGAAAAATCAATAGCATCTCAGAATTCAAGGAGGTTTGGGATTGTAATATTCCTTAACTAAATCTGTCAACTCTTGAAACGTTTTGCCTTGGGGAAAGTTAGGCTCCTAATAACAGAAAAAGCTGTGGGTCCACAAGCCACCAGGAGAATTACTCATTGCTTTTCATCTGCCCCAAAGTCATTTGCTCGGGAAAAAATAATGCTTTCTTTTTACATAGTGGACCCTGTCTTCAATGGCAGAATCAAACGAGTTAAGCTTCACAAATAATGCCAGAGATGCTCTCCCTAACTCAAAGACGACTGTTGCAACCAAATTTCTTCAGGAGTGTATTTTTTTTTCTCTTAGCACCACTGAAATAACTCCACAGAGGCCGGTATTCCATCATCAATTCACCCGTTATTTACATGTGCATATTACTTGACGCTGGTCTGGATTCCTCAGAGCCAGCTCTCAGAGTCCTCCTGAAGAAGGGCTTTTGCCCGAAACGTTGAGTTTCCTGCTCCTTGGATGCTGCCTGACCTGTTGTGCTTTTCCAGCACCACTCTAATCTAAACTCTGGTTTCCACCATCTGCAGTCCTCACTTTTGCTCAGCTCTCAGAGTGAACAGAACCTCTGACACTCCTGTTTATATCTGTCAGCCAGGGCTCCCCTTCCTAGACCTTTCTGTTTCTATCTCAGGCGACCGAATCAACACGGACATCTACTACAAACCTACCGACTCCCACAGCTACCTGGACTACACCTCCTCCCATCCTGCCCCCTGTAAAAACGCCATCCCATTCTCCCAATTCCTTCGTCTCCGCCGCATCTGCTCCCAGGAGGACCAGTTCAAAATACGTACAACACAGATGGCCTCCTTCTTCAAGGACCGCAATTTCCCCCCCGACGTGGTCGACGGTGCCCTCCACCGCATCTCCTCCACTTCCCGCTCCTCCGCCCTTGAGCCCCGCCCCTCCAACCGCCACCAGGACAGAACCCCACTGGTCCTCACCTACCACCCCACCAATCTCCATGTACAGCGCATCATCCGCCGTCACTTCCGCCACCTCCAAACAGACCCCAGCACCAAGGATATATTTCCCTCCCCTCCCCTATCAGCTTTCCGTAGAGACCACTCCCTCCGCGACTCCCTTGTCAGATCCACACCCCCCACCGACCCAACCACCACTCCCGGCACCTTCCCTTGCAACCGCAGGAGGTGCAACACTTGCACCCACACCTCCCCCCTCACTTCTCTCCAAGGCCCCAAGGGAAACTTCCATATCCGCCACAGATTCACCTGCACCTCCACCCACATCATCTACTGCATCCGCTGCAGCCGGTGTGGCCTCCTCTATATTGGGGAGACAGGCCGCCTACTTGCGGAGCGATTCAGGGAGCACCTCTGGGCCACCCGGACGAACCAACCCAACCAACCTGTGGCACAGCATTTCAACTCCCCCTCCCACTCCACCGAGGATATGCAGGTCATTGGACTCATCCACCGCCAAACCACAACAACCCGACGGTCGGAGGAGGAGCGTCTTATCTTCCGACTGGGAACCCTCCAACCGCAGGGGATGAACTTGGACTTCACCAGTTTCTTCATCCCCCCTCCCCCCACCTTGTCTCAGCCGGATCCTTCCAGCCCGGCACCGCCTTCCTGACCTGCAGTCTTCTTCTTGACCTCTCCGCCTCCACCCTACTCCGACCTATCACCCTCACCTTGACCTCTTTCCACCTATCACATTTCCAACTCCCCTCCTCCAAGTCCCTCCTCCCTACCTTTTATCTTCTCCTGCTGAACACTCTCTGCTCATTCCTGAAGAAGGGCCTGTGCCCGAAACGTCGAATCTCCTGTTCCCTGGATGCTGCCTGACCTGCTGTGCTGTTCCAGCAATAAAGTTTCAACTCCCTGATTGGACCAGGTTAACTGCCTCAATCAGGGAATGCATATTCTATGAGGTCCACCTGGCTGACCTTGTTACAATCTCTATAACCTCTTATAGTTTGGTGTCGCGAGTGTTGCAAACTGGATTAAATGCATTCTTGGGGGTTTAGTCACCCGCAGCCCCTTCTCTCGTCTCCAACTATTAGTTAACCAACACATTTATCCACGTAACACATGGCCTTTCGACACCAATCAGAAAATGAAAAGACTAATTTGTCAATTAGATGATGATTGACAATCAGCCAAACAGTCTATTTGTCTCTTATTTTCAATAATTTTGCCCCCTAATGAGAAAGCTACAGAAAATCGCCTTGGATATATAGCCCTACATACCTTTGATGAGCAAAATCTATGCCTCTCAACTTTAAAAAAACATTAATTAAGCTAACATCAAATGCATATTGTGAGAGGCAATTCCACAATCCTTCTGCCTGATAGAGGTGCCAAAGCGTGTGTCTGGGATGGATGAGGAGTAATTACTTTGACCAACAGGAAGACTAGAAATCAGATGTAAGATAATTGACAAAAAACATCCAGTGGAGAGATGAGGAGAATGTTGTTTTAAAGAAAATATAACTATTGACTCACCACAATGCAGAAGCGGGCCATTCAGCCCATCAACTCCACACCGAACAGTATCCCACCCAGACCCATCTCCTCTTAACTTTGGTCCCTGTATTTCCCATGGCTAAACCACATATCCTGCACATTCCTGGACACTATGGACAATTTAGCATGGCCAATTCACCCAACCTTTACATCTTTGGACTGCGGGCGGAAACCCACACAGACACGGGGAGAACGTACAAATTTCACACAGTCACCCAAAGCTGGAACTGAACCTGGGTCCCTGATACTGTGAGATAGCAGTGCAAACCACTGAGCCACTATGCTGCCTGAGGTTGTGTGACATGGAGGTAAACACGTTAAAAACTCCCAAACATGAATCAGATAAACATATGGTACTGGAAAAAGATCTACAGGAGTACATGGAGGAGAGAGGCAGGGTCATTTTATCTTTTTCTTATTCACTCATGGCATCACTGGCTGGACCAATATTATTGCCCATCCCTAACTGACCAGATGGCATCAAGGGTTAACCACATTGCTATGGGTCTGGAGTCGCATGTAGGCCAGATCAGGTGAGGATGGCAGTTTCCTTCCCTCAAGCAGGTTGGTGAACCAGATGGGCTTTTTCCTGACAACCAGCAAATGTTTCATGAACATCATTAAACTCTGATTTACAAATTATTATTGAATTCAAATGCCACTGTCTGCCAAGGTGGGATTCAAACCCAGGCCCCCAGAACACTACTTGGGGTCTCTGGATTAATACGGTGCCTCAGTGGTTAGCACTGCTGCCTCACAGCGCCAGGGACCCCGGCTTGAATCCAGCCTCGGGTGACTGTCTGTGTGGAGTTTGCACATTCTCCCTGCGTCTACGTGGGTTTCCTCCAGGTGCTCTGGTTTCCTCTCACAGTCCGAAGATGTAGAGGTATGGTGGATCAATCATGCTAAATTTCCCATAGTGTACAGGGATGTACAGGTTAGGTAGATTAACCAAGGGGAAATGTAGGTCTAGGGTGACAGAGTCAAGGTAGGGTCTGGGTGGGATGCTCTTCGGATGGTCAGTGTGGGCTCGATGGGTTGAATGGCCTGCTTCCATACTGTAGGGGTTCTGTGAAAATAATTCAGAGATAATACCACTCAGCCGTCACCTTCCCTACATAGGAGAAGGAGGCCATTCAGCCCATTGAGTCTGCTCCACAACTCAATGAGATCATGGCTGATCTGATAACCTTCAACTTTCCTGCCTTATCCTCATAACCTTTGATTCCCTAACTGATTAAAAATCTGTATTTGTCTTGAATATACATAATGATACAGCTTCAACAGCCTTCTGTGGTAAAGAATTTGGCAGATTAGTGTGACTAATTGAAAAGCTTTTTCTAAGGAGTGGAATTCCCATGAATACACTCCATAGGATATGAAGAGATAAGATTGACATCTCAAGTGACAGGAGGTAGCTGTCTGTTTTAAAAGTGGCACTGCAGGATATTTCATTTCATCGTTACACATTCCCTCTCCTCACTCTCTCTCTCTCACTGCAGACTCCCAATCCTCCCTTCAGTCTCAGGTGAAAAGGTTAACTCTTGATACAGGCCTACACCTAACACACTCGAGACTTCACCAGTTCCCCTACCAGCTGCAGCACTGTATTCCCACCTCACTATATCTAGCTTCTCCCCCCCCAACTACTCCCAGCACCACCCTTTACCACACTCCAGCTTGGGCCGAGCCTCTGTCTGACATTTCCGACTTGGGTTGTACGCACAGAATAGCCCCTCAGCCTGCCCTGTTTTGCCAGGTGACATCACTGGCCACCTCTGCGCGTGTGGCGGCCATGTTGTGTTTCAGATAATCACTCCACATTCAAAAGGTTGGCACAGGCACAATGGGCTCCTTCTACCTTTTTCTGATGCTACATTTTGATACAGTACCCAAGGTTCTCCAATAAAAATTGGCTACTTTCTTTTCATTCACTCACAGGATAAGGGGGTGGCTGGTTAGGCCAACATTTATTGCCCATCACTAATTGCCCAGAGGGCAGTTAAGAGTCAACCACAACGCTGTGAGTCTGGAGTCACATTTATACCAAACCAGGTAAGGATGGCAGTTTCCTTCCCTGAAGGACATTCGTGAGCCACATCGGTCTTTCTAACAATTGATAACGGTTTCCTGGCCATCATTAGATTCTTAATTACAGATTCTTTTGCAATCAAATTCCATCACCAGCCACAGCAGGGTTCAAACCCGGATACCCAGAACGTTAGCTGGCTCTCTGGATTAATCATCTCGTGGCGTGAAAACACTTCTTTTGATATTCGGAAAAGGGACAATTCTCAACAAGCAATTAAGCACAAAAGTTGGTATCATTTCGCAATTTATTTTTTTTTCCTCAGTTCCGACATCCTTTGACATTTCAATTTTCTCAGTGGATGGTTTCAATGCCCCAAAGGCATTCTAGCTCTGTAATTTTAATTAACTAGGTGGCAGAGGCAGTGTAAAAATAGAAGCCACAATCACACTGCAAACGGAATGCTTGCAAAGCGCCGGAATATTTGAATAATACATCCTTCGTGGTGTGCAACAGCGCAGGCTTTCAAAGCGACTGAAGGGGAAATGTGACAGCACCGTCCACAAGGAGAAACTAATCAAGGCTCTCCATTTCTCAGCTTTGCGACTATTTACTTATATTCAAGCAAAACTTCGAACTGCTCCTCATGAGAAACTGCACCATGATTTTGCATTCTACTCAGGGAGACCACATCTGTTCATCGCATGTTTGAGCAGCTGACATCTGCCATCCCAAAATTTAAGATGTGGACGTAAAAGTAAAAGAAATGTGTCACCTCAGAAGTCTGGAGAGAAAAGCAAATGACAAGCCAGTCAACATTGTGGCAATAAAAAAAATTAGGGCTTCCTCTGGCGTTCTGTGTCCAGTTCTGGTCCTGTTATAGGAAGAGGGCTGGAAAGGATTCAGAAGAGATTTACCAGGATGTTGCCAGCAGTGGAGGGTTTGAGTTATAAGGAGAGGTTGGACAGGCTGTGATTTTTATCACTGGAGCATAAGAGGTTGAGAGCCGACCTTACACTGGTTTATACTCTCTTCCAACCTCTTCCGTCAGGCAGAAGATACAGAAGGTTGAACATATGTACCAACAGATTCAGGAACAACTTCTTCCCTGCTGTTATTAGACAGTGAAATAGATCTCTCTAACTTCAAATCTAATGTTGACCTCATTTTGTGCACCTCCTGTACAGCCTTGTATGCTCGCTCTGTCTGAGAACCCTGTGTGTGATCTGTATGTCCTTATTTGCTATGATCTGCCTGTACTGCTCGCAGAGCAAAGCCTTTCACTGTACTTAGGCACATGTGACTACAATAAATCAAATCATGAGGGGTACAGATCAGGTGAATGGTGGATGTCTTTTCCTGAGGGTGGGACACTTCAAGACTAGGGGGCGTATTTTAAAAGTGAGAGGAGAAAGATTTAAAAAAGGACATGGGGGGAATTTCTTTTACACAGAGAGTGATTCATGTGTGGAATGAACTGCCAGAGGAAGTGGTTAATGCAGGTACAGTTACAATGTTTAAAGGACAATTTGATAAGTGCATGAAAAGGAAAGGTTTGGAGGGATATCGAGAGAAAGTGAGGGCTGCAGATGCTGGAGGTCAGAGCTGAAAATGTGTTGCTGGAAAAGCGCAGCAGGTCAGGCAGCATCCAAGGAACAGGAGAATCGATGTTTCGGGCATAAGCCTGAAGAAGGGTTTATGCCCGAAACGTCGATTCTCCTGCTCCTTGGATGCTGCCTGACCTGCTGCGCTTTTCCAGCAACGCATTTTCAGCTTGGAGGGATATTGGCCAGGTGTAGACAGGTGGGACGAGATTAGTTGGTGATTATGGCCTGCATGGACTGGTTGGACGGAAGCATCAGTTTGCGTGCTGAATGCCTCTCCAATTTCATTGCTGTGGATGTTGGAAATCAGAAACAAGAACTGAAATTACTGGAACGAGAAAGGGTCACTAGACTTGACACGCAAACTCTGCTTTCTCTCCACAGATGCTGCCAGACCTGCTGAGTTTTTCCAGGAATTTCTGAATATTGTGGCAAGCGCACAGCAAAGGAGACCATTTGTCTTTTGTGCTAGCTCTCTAAAATCCACTTCGTCCCATTTCCTCACTCTTTTGAGTTCTGTTGAGGCTTCTCATCTTGTACTCATCAGGGCAATTTGCAAGAAAGATCGAAGCAAGTCAATGTATAGAATGTAATAAACAGACCCAAAAACTGCTGGAGAAACTCAGCATGTCTGGCAGCATCTGCAGAGTGAGAAACAGAGTCAATGTTTTGAGTGTGGTGACCCATCTTCAGAACTGGACTCGACTGGTCTCAAAAATTACCTCTGATCCTTTCTCCACAGATGCTTCCTGATCTGCTTTTGTTTGTTTCAGATCATCAGTATCAGCAATTCTTTATTTTATAATGTTATTAGTAGCCAATTCACTGATGAAATTTGACTGAATGTGCTTTCAGGTGGAGCATTCCAGTTTATAACAACTCGATGTAAGGAATAAAGAAAAGCTTCACTTCACCATTCCTAATGCTTTGCCAACATATTCAACCTCTATGCTTTGCGTATCCTTCATTAACTCAGCTGTTTCTCCCATTTATTTTGCCAAATGCACCCGAGTATAAAACTCAGTGTCTGAGCAGGTTAACATCTGTGGTTAACAGAAGTTGCTGGAAAAGCTCAGCATGTCTAGCAGCATCAGTGAAGAGAGATCAGAGTTAATATTTTGGGTCCAGTGGCCCTTCCTCAGAACTTTAATAACTGTGGAATTCACTGCTCCAAAACGTGAGGGATGCTGAGACACTGAATAAATTTGAGGGGGAGATAGATAGATTTTCAAAATAATAACAGGTTGAAAGGTAATGGAGAGCGGGCAGGAAAGTGGAGCTGGGTCCAGGATGAGATCAGCCATGATCACATCAAATGATGGAGCAGGCTTGTGGGATTGAATTGTTCATATGTCCTAACGTTTTAGGTACGGTGGCACAGTGGTTAGCACTGCTGCCTCACAGCACCAGAGACCCGGGTTCAATTCCCGCCTCAGGCGACTGACTGTGGAGTTGGCACGTTCTCCCCGTGTCTGCGTGGATTTCCTCCGGGTGCTCCGGTTTCCTCCCACAGTCCAAAGATGTGCAGGTCAGGTGAATTGGCCATGCTAAATTGCCCATAGTGTTAGGTAAGGGGTAAATGTAGGGGTATGGGTGGGTTGCGCTTCGGCGGGGCGGTGTGGACTTGTTGGGCCGAAGGGCCTGTTTCCACACTGTAGTCTAATCTGTAGTCTAATCTAAACTATTCATTAGTCCTGTTTCACTCACAGGAGGCTATGCAGTTTCTTCTTCCTGGCCTTACTAGTTTTGATGATGGGCCGCATCAAGAAAAATACCAGCCAATCCTTTCCCTTCAAGTCTTGCTGGTGGGTGTTTCCAATGTATGTTTCTCTTGCGGTGTATTTCTACTCACACACATGGCACAAATATACACTCAGTGGCTCCTCAATGTGATATGCCTATTCTCAGCCAGAACAAAGATGATTGGATAAATCTCCTGCCAATGACCTTGAGACCACAACGCTGTGATCAAACTCATGTACATGCCTCGAATTTTGTTATTATCCTGCACTGACTACATGTTGCTGGAGAAATTTTCTTGCTTTCATTGGGTGAAAGTATCTTCGTCAGTTTCCTCTATGTTTTGTACAGAAGTTTGTAATTGACTAGATTCCGTAGTAGGCTGCTTGACTTGACTCTGTTAAAATAAAAGCCAACATTCCCATTTACCTCCTTTATTACCTGATGAACATGGATGCTAGCTTTTTGTGGTTCATATAAGATAGCTCTTTTATCTGCAGTCTTTCTCCATTTAATAATTTTCAGCTCTTCTATTCTTCCTGCCAAAGTGCATAACCTAACATTTCCCCATATTGTATTCATTCTCCTAAGTTTTTACCCACTTACCTCTGTCCATACCCCTCTTTGTGTCATCCTCATTCTCTGTCTTCTCATCTATCTTTTGTCTCATCTGCTAACTTGGCTATAATACATTCACCTTTCTATTCAAATCATTAGCATACATTTTACTTTTTTAAAAAATCACTCATGACAGCTGACTGGCATTTATTGTCTGTCCCTAGTTGCCCTTGAACTATGTGGCTTGTATGCCATTTCAGAGGGCAGTTGAGAGACAACCACATTTCTATATGCAAGCCAGACCAGGTGAAGATGGCAGATTTCCTTCACTGAAGGACATTAGTGAACCAGATGGGTTTTTTCGACAATTGTCAACCAGTAGCTTCTTAATTCCAGACTTATTCTTTAATTTGAATTCCACCAACTGCCACTATGGGATTCAAACTTGGTTCCACAAATCGTTAGATGAGTTCCTGGGTTAATAACCCCGCGTGCTAATACCACCAGGAGAAAGTGAGGACTACAGATGCTGGAGATCAGAGTCAAAAAGTGTGGCACTGGAAAAACACAGCAGGTCAGGCAGCATCCGAGGAGCAGGAGAGTTGACTGTTCGGACACAAGCCCTTCATCAGCCTCTCCTGCTCCTCTGATGCTGCCGGATCTGATGTGCTTTTCCAGCAGGCCATCACCTCCCCCAAATAATTATGGTCTTAGCACCAATCCCTGTGGTAATCCAGTAGCTTGGAAATGCCTACCTTATTCCAACTGTCTGCTTTCTATTGGTTAGCAATCGTCTGGCCATGCTCATATACCAACTCCAACACCAAGGCAATTACATTTTTAAGTAACCTAAAGTTTGGTACCTTACCAAACACTTTCTGAAAATCCAAATATATTACTTCCCCTTTATCTAACCTACTTGTTACTTCCTCAAAAAATTCTAGCAAATTTTTCAGGCATTATATCCCCTTTGTGAAGTCACACCCGAACTGCTTGATCGTATAATGCATTTCAAAATGCTCTGCTATTAAAGCCTTTCTAACAGATTCTAAAATTTTCTCAGTAACAGATGTTAAATTCCTAGCCTATCCTGCTCCTCGGATGCTGCCTGACCTGCTGTGCTTTTCCAGCACCTCACTTTTTGACTCTGATCTCCAACATCTGCAGTCTTCACTTTCTCCGAGATCTTGACAGGCAATGGTCACATGGGTCAGGTATCAACTTTCAAATCCTTCCAACAATTATCAATGACAGCCTGTAAGAGTGGTGGGGGGGGGGGGGGGGGGGACTCTTTATTAGCCTTTGGATGTGAAGAATCTGCAAGCCTCTACCACAGTTCCAAGATACATGCATTTTGAAATGTGTGTTACTGCAGTGACTCAGACTCCCTGGGTGAACTGCAACACACCACCATATTGGTTGATCAGTTCATTTGAGCTGCTAACTTACCTTGTCCTTCAATATATTTTGGTCTTGCATTTGTTGGAAATCCTGACTAACAATGGAATTAACTTTTCTTCCATCAACTCTACTTTGCCCAACCCTAAACTACCAATTACCTTCCAACGCCTCTGCCCCACCCTAAACCAAATCAAATTCTCTTGATGCAGGTGCCATTAGACTTTCCTCTTATCTGAATGACCCTGTCAACCTCAACTCTATATCAGTATGCCCCTCCCTTGAGGTAGCAAGAGTAGCAAGTAGTGAGAGGCAGAAATATTGGATCCATCATCTCTGACTAGATAGACATTCCCTTCTCACCATCTTACTAAATGAGTTCTGAGTGACAAGGTCCATGGGAGACTTGCCTAGCCTGACACCAATGAAGCCATTTAAGTGATCAATTAATTGCCACCTAAGGGTCTCAATTTGCCCCTGCCCTTCTCCAACTAGTTATCAGCCTCCCCCTTGGCTACTACCCCCAACTGGAAGACCAAGGGGATTTACCTGGTTGGGGAATGGAGTCTTCAATTACATGAGTCTTGTGGAGGGCTAAAGGGGTTGGCCTCTGAAAGCCAGTCCTTGTCCTTGCCTCCAAAATCCCAGACTATCTCGAAGTGGACCCCAACCTCAGACAATAGAAACAACTTCCCTTCCCACCATTGGAGCTCCCAAGGCGTCGACCCTGACCCAGAAGCTGCCAAGACCGGGAGCACTGGTGTGGAGTTCCCCTAATCTAACAGGAGATTCGCCTGAGCACGAGCTGATTGGAGTGTGTGTGGTCTGTGGCGGAGGAGGTTGGTGATTTGCTACCTAACACACCCAATCCCAGAGGATAAAATAGATCATAAAGTCAATGTCCTGTCTCAAAGCAAGAGTCTCTAGAATGGTCTTTAAGATGATGTGTTAGGCTTATTGATATTCTGATTGATGCAGATGGCTCAGAGTGTATATTATGGAAGTTGGTGGGAAACCTTGAGCAAGTTGATGAATCAATCTAATCAAAAACAGAAACTGCTGAAAAAGCTCAGCAAGTCTGGCAGCATCTGTGGAGAAAAATCAGAATTAATGTTTCAGGTCGAGTGACCCTTCCTCAATCTAATCTCCTAAACCAAGCACCAGGGAGGATTTGGGATGTGTCCTGTCACGCACATTCCGCACCAATTATTATCAAGTGTAGATTGGCAGCACGGAGGAGAATAAAACAGCGTCAAACATATCTTTGGAAAATACTTCAGAATCAGAATGGTTACAGCACAGAAGAGGGCATTCGGCCAACTTTGTCAGCAGTGCTCCTGCCCATAATCCTGCACCTTCCTCCTTTTCAGAAGGCAATCCACTTGTCTCTTCAATGCCTCGATTGAACCTGCCTCCATTACAGTCTTGGGTAATAAATCCCAGATCCCAATCACTTGCTGGACAAAAGTTTCACCTCTTGTCGCGTTGCCAGTCTTCGCAATTCCTGATGAAGGGCTCCGGCCCGAAACGTCGATTTTCCTGCTCCTCAGATGCTGCCTAATCTGCTATGCTTTTCCAGCAACACACATTCAACTCTGTTGCCAGTTTTGCCAAGTGCCTTAAATCTAAGCCCCCTGGTTTCTAATTTCTCAACCTAAGGGAACAGCTTTTCCCTGTCGACTCTGTTCAGACACCTCATAATTATATACGCATCTATCAAACTTGGAATGAAAATGAAAACAAAACGTTCACATTTAGCTTCATATTAGAGCCCATAAGGACATAAGTCATTTAATGGAGGGGAAGACCTTCTCCAGGAAACAATACCATGATGCGAGAAGCTGTTTTTGTTTGGCTGATGGAAGGTAAAGTTCCCCAACTCCCTGCCTATTTACAATTTCCGAAGATCTTGGCAATATTAATTCACTGATGTGAACTTCTCATTTCATACTGTTGTTCACGAGCGATTAAGGTTGGTGGAATCGTGCCTAAAGTTGTGCAGTCACATCCAACGAGGCTGGGATTACTGAAACTCATCAGATTCTTCCCAGGAAAAAGGATTTTCACCACTTCAGACTTGTTGGAGCGCCATCCTCAACCCATAGATCTCAATCTTAATATCTAACAGCAGCTACAATCCAACTGCACACATTGCATTAATTAATTAAGGCCATTAGATAACAAGACTAAGCAGCAGTTTTTTATATGAGTGCTAAGCTTTAAGACAAAACTGCTCTTGATTCTAATTGCTCCTTCAGTGGCTACACTTACCTGGGTCTATGTTCTGGAATTGCCTCCCTCCACCTCTCTGCTTCTCAGCATTGTTATCCTCTTCAATACACTCCTTAAAATCCATCTTGTTGAACAAGCTTTCGTTCATCTGGCCAGATATCTCTTTCATTTAGTGCTCCCTCAATGACAAAGGGCAAATTGGAACCAATAGGCACTAAGCCCACTGCCTACCCATCTGCCACTGCCCCCTGCTACAATTTTACCAGTGGCAGGGTGGGCATCAGGTGCTCTTCCCATCCATGAACCAATTGAAGCCTTTAAGTGGTCAGTAAACACCCACCATCCATCCCCATCAGGGTTTAATGAGTGATAAGGGAGGGCCACATGAAGTGACCAGTCTGTCAGGGTTTTCCTATGAGACCTGATGGACAGCACAAGTGACTCTCCTTAAACAGCACCCCTCTCCCAGGTCCTGTTTGACATCCCACAACACACCCCTAACCCCTCGTATGCACACATCCTACCCCTCCACACCAGGGCCTACACACTTGGCTCTGTGAGACACCAGTCTTTCCTACCGGGTGTGGCTCCAGCATTACACACAAACACTTGGCCTTGCTGCAACATTGACAACAGACATTGGATGCAAGTGTCTGAATGGTTGGCAGTTCTTTGAAGTAGGATGGCCTGTTTCAAAGCAGTCCTTCCTCAATTCATTACCAAATCCTAGCCTGGGACAGGTGCAGGGATCTTAGTGACCTGTCTCAGTTATGTATTTTTGCGTCATACTTTGTTTCATGACGGTCTTGTGAAGCACTTTTGGAGATATTTATTTTATTCATACAGGATGTGGGCATTGCTAACTAGGCCAGCATTTATTGTCCATCCCTAATCACCAGAGGGCAGTGTAGAGTCGACACATTGCAGTAGTCCAGAGCAGGTAAGTACATCAAATTTCATTCCCTGAGGGCATTCCAGAAGAAGTTGGGTATTTAAGAAAATCACCAGTGGCTATAAGATCTTCATTTTATTCCAGGATTTTTACTCAATTGAAATTGTACCGTCTGCCGCAGTGTGATTAGAATCTTGGATTCCCGCAACCCATGAACCTGGATTATTTGTCCAATGATATTATGCCAATGCTGCCTTCTCTTGATTACATTATAAATGCTGCACTAAAAGACTCGTTACTGTTGTTGTACTCATCATGGTCAGAGGTAGCAACGTTTGCATGAATGTCCATCCTTGCACTTTTAAAGTGTCAAAGAACTTCACTCAAGGAATCACTTCAAAGGGTGGTGAACTTATTATTGTCATCACAATCCAACAGTTATCCCACAGCAGTAATGAGAGAATTTTTTTTTTTGTCTTGGGTGAGGATGAAGCTGGTGAAGTTTATTGGGGGATTATTGGTTAGCCCTCTTATTGCTTTGAAATAAATTATGGTCCCACTGAGTCACTTCAGCAGATACATCAGACTTCCTCAGAAAAACAATATCTCTCACATGAGAACACTACCTCAGTACTGCAGTGAAATATAAACCTGGATTATAGATACTTTCCGACTCCATCTATTCAGATGAGTTGTTGTTCTGTTCGCCGAGCTGGGAATTTGTGTTGCAGACGTTTCGTCCCCTGTCTAGGTGACATCCTCAGTGCTTGGGAGCCTCCTGTGAAGCGCTTCTGTGATCTTTCCTCCGCCATTTGTAGTGGTTTGAAGCTGCCGCTTCCGGTTGTCAGTTCCAGCTGTCCGCTGCAGTGGCCGGTATATTGGGCCCAGGTCGATGTGCTTATTGATTGAATCTGTGGATGAGTGCCATGCCTCTAGGAATTCCCTGGCTGTTCTCTGTTTGGCTTGTCCTATAAAAGTAGGACACCACCCTCTGTGTGAAGTACTTGCCGCGTGTATCCCCCTTAAACTTTCCACACCTCACCTTGAAAGCATAACATCAGCTGCTCCAAAATATCTTAGAAAAGTTGCTATAATCAGCTCCTAAATAGGCAATGACTTCCAGCATGTGTTATCACCACTTCATCTTTATATTAGGTTATTTATTAGATTCCCTACAGTATGGAAGCAGGCCCTTCGGCCCAACAAGTCCACACTGACACACAACCCACCCAGACCTAACCCCTACACTTACCCCTAACTAATGCACCTAACACAATGGGCAACATAGCATGGCCAATTCATCTGACCAGCACATATTTATGAAAGTGGGATGAAACCCACACAGACATGGGCAGAATGTGCAAACTCCACACAGAAAGTCACCCGAGTCTGGGATCAAACCCAGGTCCATGACGCTGTAAGGCAGCAGTGCTAACCACTGAGCCACCATAATAGGTAGGGCATAAAATATATCTCAGATTTTACTGAAGGTGATCTTGGAAAAATAAATAAAATCTGTTCTTTATTAAAATAGAGAAACAGGAGTAAAGGACCAATGAGCTTGAGGCAATATGAACACCAAAAAGGGCAGAGAAAGCAAGGACTGCAGATGCTGGAGATCAGAGTCAAACCGTGTTACATTCCTGATGAAGAGCTTATGCTTGAATCCTGCTCCCCCGACGCTGCCTGATCGGCTGTGCTTTTCCAGCACCACACACCAAAAACAGCAGGCCAGGGGATGAGAGAGAACAGGGAAAATGTGTGAAAAAGTGCAATGGCATGTAGCTCTCAGGTGATTCCAAGCAGATATGGATGGTACTGGTGTGGTGGTAATGTCTCCAGACTAGCATCGAGTCATAGAGATGTACAGCATGGAAACAGACACTTCGGTCCACCTGTCCATGCCGACCAGGTATCCCAACCCAATCTAGTCCCACCTGCCAGCACGCGGCTCATATCCTTCCAAACCCTTCCTATTCATATACCCATCCAAATGCCTCTTAAATGTTGCAATTGTACCAGCCTCCACCACTTCCTCTGGCAGTTCATTCCATACATGTACCACCCTCTGCGTGAAAAAGTTGCCCGTTAAGTCTCTTTTATATATTTCCCCTTTCACCCTTACCCTATGCCCTCTAGTTCTGGACTCCCCGACCTCCAGGGAAGAGACTTTGCCTATTTATCCTATCCATGCCTCTCAACATTTTTTAAACCTCTATAAGGTCACCCCTCAGCCTCCAACACTCCAGGGAAAACAGCCCCAGCCTGTTCAGCTTCTCCCTGCAGCTCAAATCCTCCAACCCTGGCAACATCCTTGTAAATCTTTTCTGAACCCTTTCAAGTTTCACAACATCTTTCCGATAGGAAGGAGACTTGAACTGCACGCAATATTCCAACAGTGGCCTAACCAATGTCCTGTACAGCCGCAACTCCCAACTCCTGTATTCAATATTCTGACCAATAAAGGAAAGCATACCAAATGCCTTCCTCACTATCCTATCTACCTGCGACTCCACTTTCAAGGAGCTATGAACCTGCAGTCCCAGGTTTCTTTGTTCAGCAACACTCCCTAGGACCTTACCATTAAGCAATTCACAACTCCAGGTTGAATGCTCCAGGGGACAAGAGCTCAATTATCATCATGGCAGATAATAACATTTTCAATCAAAATTCAATCCGGAATGAAAACGCTGATAATGTAACCACTGCCAATTGTTGCAAAAGGTTCTGATGAAAGGTCACTGGATTCAAAATGTTAACGCTGCTTTCTCTCCTCTGATGTTTCCAGACCGGCCAAGTTTTTCCAGAAATGTGTCCATTTTGTTTTTGTTTCAGATTTCCAGCATCTGCAGTTCTTTATTTTATTTTTAGGTAAAAGAAATCTATCTTATTCACTCACGTGTTTTTGTGAAGGAAGTTTACCATCCTTATCTGATCTGAGACAAAAAAAAACTGCAAAACATCCTTTGCCTCCTCCATTGCCACAACGAACCACACCACAAATTGGAGGAACAACACCTTATCTTCCGCCTGGGCATCCTGCAGCATGGAGGACTCAAGGCTGAGTTCTCCAATTTCAAATAACCTCCTTTCCCATACTCTGACTCCCCTCCCAGCCCCTCCCTCTCCCCTTCACTCCTCCCTGCCACCAACCATATTCATTCCTCCCATTGACTAACCACATCGTACCCTCTACCTGTCTTCACCCATCACCACTTCACCACCCTTCCCCTGCCACCCCTTTATCTGCAGCTCCCCCTACATCCATCCCCAGTCCTGAAGACGGGTTACACCCGAAACATTGACTTCTCCACCTCCTGATGCTGCCTGGTTCTTCCAGCATCCTGCCTGCCTGATATCCTTATCAGGTCTGGCCTACATGTGACTCCAGACTCACAGAAATGTGGGTGACTCTTAACTACCCTCTCGGCAATTTGGGATAGGCGGGCCTGTTTCCACACTGAAGGGAATCTAATCTAAATATTGGCTTAGACCACGATGTGCACATTCCATGAATGAATTTAAGAAAAGTACAAATTTAAATAGCATTCACATTGTGCCTTTCACACTCAATGTTTTGAAGTGATTTGTCGCTATGGCAGTAATTTTGAAGTGTAGCTGCTATTATAACAGCAGAAGGGGCTGAATTTGCAGTTCATTTGCAGTTCCAGTGGCGAAAAGTCAGAATGTTTGACAACCCATATCAATAAGACGCTGTGAGAGACCTCAACAAGCAAAGAGGTGGACTTCTGTCACCTGCTGGAAGGGGATTTCATACTCGAGAACGTACAGCCCATGGGAGTGACTGGAAATGTATTTGGTCCCAATGCTGGAACTCAGAGGGGTTCCCAGCTTGGACTGTGAGCAGGCTCACAAAGTAGTGTCGCTACAGGCATAAGGACCAGGGCTTTTAGATTTTGGTGATGTGCAGAAATCCGGCACCTAGGCAGGTGAGGGATGGATTTGGCGCCTCGATTTGAAGATCCACCAGGGAGGCAAAATGAGTGGAGGAAGGGGGTTGGTACGACCTCTGAAGAGATGCTCCCAATGCACATCAGTAAATGAGGTCCTCTCACCTTACCTCAACTCCACTTGCCCCACCCTCCTCCCCTCCATTTACCTCTCCACCTTTTCAACAGCAACTTTCTTACCTTCCACTGCCCAGTCTATTATGTCAATGGAAAAAGACTGAGGGCAATAATGTCCCACGTCAGGGCCTCAGTAGGATGAAGAGCTGGTCAGTACTTTGTTCAGCACCAAATATTTGGGGGAGTGGTCACTAGGATAAGCAGGATGGCTGTGGGCTCGCATCATTATGTACTTTACAAGCTTCCTCATGCCCCTCGCTGTAAGTACGGGAGGATTCAGGGACCTATAAAATCAAACTCAGCAGATTTCCACAAACAGCATTCCTTCAATACCATGCTACTGGGAAATATTGCCCGAATCTGAGAAAGCAGATGGGGTCTCACACCTCATCGAAACGGTAGTAGCACAGATACCGTGAAGGAGAGTCAGCCTTGATTCTAGCGCTCAGCTCCTGCAGTGGGAACTGAAACTGGAGACTTACAGAGTGGCACGTGGCTCAGTGGTTAGCACTGCTGCCTCACAGTGCCAGGGGCCTGGGTTTACATACTCTTCCCGTGTCTGTGTGGGTTTCCTCCCCACAATCCAAATTAGATTACTTACAGTGTGGAAACAGGCCCTTCGGCCCAACAAGACCACACCGACCCGCCGAAGCGCAACCCACCCATACCCCTACATTTACCCCTTACCTAACTCTACGGGCAATTTAGCATGGCAATTCACCTGACCTGCACATCTTTGGACTGTGGGAGGAAACCGGAGCACCTGGAGGAAACCTACGCAGACACGGGGAGAACGTGCAAACTCCACACAGTCAATCGCCTGAGGCGGGAATTGAACCCGGGTCTCAGGCGCTGTGAGGCAGCAGTGCTAACCACTGTGCCACTGTGCTGCCCAAAGATGCAGGTTAGATGAATTGGCCCTGTTAAATTGCCCATAGTGTTCAGGAATGTGGAGGACAGGTAAATATAGGATACAGGAAGGGATCTGGGTGGGTTACTCTTCGGAGGGTCAGTGTGAACTTGTTGGGCAAAAGGGCCTGTTTCCATACTGTAGAGATTCTGTGCTTTATCTCAGGGACCAAATGGACAATGACTGACACAACGGTGTAAGTGGCCCCTTCCGTCTCAATCGGCAAACTTGAGATTAAGGATTATTCAACATCTACGGCTTATGGACCAGCAATTAGTCATTGACTGAGCAGCAAATCTGAAAGCTTATACAAAAAATAAACTAACACGAGGCATTCAAACACCAGAGGTGATGCAGAGAAAAAGCTGATTTCAAAACAGTAGCTTTTTAATAGCGACATAGAACATCTGAGTGGGAGCTACCACAAACGTGTTGGAGGTAAATATGGAAAATTATTTTAATAAAACCATGGAGTAGGACAATGGAAAAGAATGCACGTCTCAATTTCCATTGCTTTGAGTACAACATGAAGATTGATAAATCTTTCCACTTCTTGGGGAAGTGAATGGACTTCTGGGTAGTGTTGGAGCCCAAAATTTCAGCATCAATTATGTATGAAACAGAGGCTGCAGTGAGGGTAGGGGATGGGGTGGTGGAAAGAGAAAGATAGGAGAAGGAAGTTGGAGAGGAGGAAGGGGATAGGATGAAGTGCAGGGAAGAGGAATGGGGATGGGGAGGAAGGCAACACAGGAGGGTTAGATGGCACAAGAAGGGGACAAGCATGGGAATGGGGGAAAGAGAAGTGAAGTTCAGGAAGGAGGGATAGATCAAGGGAAGGCAGGAGGAAAGGCGAAGAGAAAGAATGGAAGAAGGAGCAGATATCAGAGGAAAGGTTGGAAAGAGAAAAAGGGAACATAGGAAAAAGGAAAGGAGAAAGGGGGAACAGAGGAAGGGGAATGGAGGAAGGGAGAGAAGGAGGAAAGGGAAAAGGAAGAGGGGATGGAGGAAAGGAGGGAAAGACAGAAGGGGTGAATGGAGGAAGGGAGGTAAGGAGAGGTGGAAGGGGGCAATGGAGGAAGGGGAGAAGTGGAAGAGGGATGGAGCAAGGGAGGAAAGAAGAAAAAGGAGGTTGGAGGAAGGGAAGAAAGGAGAGGAGAAAGGGGGATGGAGGAAGGGGAGAAGGGGAAGGGGAATAGAGGAAGGGAGGAAAGGTGAGGAGGAAGGGGGATGGAGGAAGGGGAGAAAGGAAAGGGGGATAGAGGAAAGGAGGAAAGGAGAGGAGAAGGGGGGATAGAGGAAGGGGAGATGGGGAAGGGAGATGGAGGAAGGGAGTAAAGGAGAGTGGAAGCAGGGATGGAGGAATCAGGGTCAGAAGAAGAGAAGAAAGGAAGGACAGCGAATTGAACGTTCTTTCTACTTAGGTGAATGAAAGTGAAAGAAACAATCTTCCACATTGATGACTTTCTTTCCTATCTGCTTATTGTAAAACACACATTTTCAAATTTCTGCTTCTTATTTTAAATTACTATGTTGTGGGAGTTTCACTTGATGTCCTTTTAATAAATTGGCTTATATAATTTTGCCCAAACACAACAGAAATATGAAAGTAAATAATTGTGCTAAACTTCATAAAAATTCCCAAAGTATTTTAACTTTGTTATATATCAATGAACTGGAATTTAAGGGTATATATAAACAACTCATGTTGTGAATAATATCACATATCTGGTTCTAGTTAGTTAAACTTTGCATTAACTTTGTAGAATAAAATTAACTTCATTCATGCACCTTTTGATTGATTCTCATCCTCATCCCACCCATGTTATTGCACAATTTATCCCTATACCCTTTAATCCCAATGCCACTAAGGTTAGCCCACCCTCTGTCACACAGTTGCTCTGCTCCCTCCATTCTCTTCAGTTTCTATTTTCCAGTTGCTCCCTCCCTACCCACTCCTGCATGCACTCGCATGGACAACTCTCCCCACTCCTTCACTCTCCCAGTAACCTCACCAGACTACACCCTTACTCACCTCATCACAGGTTGGCCTCCATCTGTCCCAGTTACCACTCCATGCAAACCACCCCCCCCCAGTCTCCCCCATCTCAATCCATATTTAACCCTTCATTAAGATGGAGGTGTGGGTAACAGTTTAAAGATACAGGGTAAGCCATTAAGGAGTGAAATGGGAAGAAGTGTCTTCACTCTAGGGGTGGTGAGCCTCTGGAATTCTCTGCCTCCAGAAAGAAGTTCAGGCAAAAACATTGAATGTTTTCAAGAAGGAGTTAGGTACAGTTCTTAGGGTGAAAGAAATCAAAGGGTATGAGGAGAAAGTGGGAACTGAGATGAATGATCAGCCATGATCATATTGAACATTGGAGCGGGCTTGATGGGCTGAATGGCCTACTCCTGCCCCTATTCTTCCTGTTTCTATCTTGGTCTCTGAGGTGAGATACCTCATCATGACCAGTAAGTACCTGAGGAGTGTTACAACAATCCCAATGTGGCCTGAGATTCAGTACTGAATTTTAGGTCACAGTTTA
Source organism: Chiloscyllium plagiosum (assembly GCF_037043375.1). NCBI lineage: Eukaryota > Metazoa > Chordata > Chondrichthyes > Orectolobiformes > Hemiscylliidae > Chiloscyllium > Chiloscyllium plagiosum. The sequence continues at coordinate 17,255,693 of NW_028270146.1, forward strand.
ATGATATGGGGTAGGCCACTGAGGACTGAGGTGAGGAGAAATCTCTTCACCCAGAGCCTGTGGAATTCACTACCACAGAAAGCAGTTGAGGCCAAAATACTGAATGCAAATATAGGAAGAACGTTTTGATGACCAGGAGGTATCCAAACCCAAAGGATGCAATTTAAGGTTGCGGAGTAGACCATTTAGCACTGACATAAGGAGAGGTTTATTCACTCGGGGAGTGGAATTCTCTGCCTTAGGCCTAATTAATCCAACACATGGCATCTTTTATCCCCAGCCAGCACTTCGACTGCTTTAAACAAAAATCTGAGGCTCACTCTTTGTGCATTCCTTAAATGGTGTTAGATGTGATGCAAGTGCAACATGGGAATAATCCATATTAGCACTTATTTCATTCATATTGTATGAGAATTTAATTCATTGTGTGCTGAACATGAAATGAATCCTCACAGGGCCAGTAGAAAGCTTAATTGAAACAAGTCTGCTTAGATTATAGGGACACATTCCAGCCCCGAAGCCTCAAGATAAAATATCCCATTCCCTCATGCTATTTCAGATAAAAATTTATCAAAAAACACCCAAAGGCAAGTTAACAAGGGTTGAGTGATCCTAGAATCTGGGAATTTTGAATTTTATAGGAGGTCATGGTTTTTTTTCAGCAGATAAACTGGCAAGATTTCATTCATTTTAAGCTACAGCTTGCTCTGCTGTCGTTCCTTCTTGTATCCTCACCGTTTCAAAAAGCTTAAGTGGGTAACCATTCGGAATAAATGTCCTGACGGGGCTAAAGAAAGGGAAGCAGAAGGGGAGTGCAGTGATTGGAACAAGGATGCCCAGGTGAATCTCACAGAGTATGAGTTCCCTGATTGTCCCAACAGCTCCAATTAAGGAGCTCTGGCTAACAGAGATAAACAGGAGATCAGGCAGCATCCGAGGAGCAGGAAAATCAACGTTGAAGGGATTTTGTCCGAAGTATCAATTTTCCTGCTCCTTAGCTGCTGCCTGACCTGCTGTGCACTTCCAGCACTACTCTAATCTTGACTCTAATCTCCAGCATCTGCAGTACCCACTTTCACCGAGATATAAACAGGAATCTCAGGGATTCTCCTGAGATGAAAACACGCCCTTCAGTCCAACATTATAGTTGGTCAGAGTCCATGTACTGTGCATGTGTAAGTAAAGGGTGACTTGGTGATGGCATTTCAGCCCCTGTGGCATTCTTTCAGGGAGGAACCCTATAAAATAGTGGACACGGCCTAACAAAGATGTGGCTGTCTTGTCCCCGTGTGTCTGTTTCATGACTGCTCTGTCTATGGTTGTAGGGAGCTATATGATTGGACTTTAACTCAGAAAGGCTTCCAGGTAGGTGTGAGGGCAAAACAAAAAGGCATTCAGTTTCAGGCCCAAGTTTTTTAATGCACCTCTTCAATGCTGTTGGTCTCCCTGAACCCTATCCAAACGGAGTGGCATCTGGCAGGTGAAGAATGGGCGGTCTTTGAAAACCTCTGAGCCTCCGAACAAGTGATTGAAAACATAAGAAGAAAGGAGAAGGAGGAAGCCATTCGGCCCTTCAAACCTGCTGTGCCATTCAGTGAGATCATGGCTGATCTGGTTGTGGCCTTCCCTTCACTTTCCTGCCTTTTCCCCTACCCAGCCCCATAACTGTACAACTAAAAAACAAAGAATTGCGGATGCTGGAAATCAGAAAAAAAACAGAAATTCCTGGAGGAACTCAGCAGGTCTGGCAGTGACTTCGGACAGATAGCAGTGTTAACGGTTTGGGTCCCTTCATCTGAAGAAACGTTAAGTCTGCTTTCTCTCCACAGATGCTGCAGGACCGACTGAGTTTTTCCAGCAAATTCTGTTTTTTTTTTCCCATAACTCTCTTACCGATTAAAAATCCGTCTAATTTAGCCTTCAATAATATTCTATGACCCAACCTTCAATGCTAACTTGGGGAGAAATTTCTAAACACTAGTCACTTACTGAGAGACAAAATCTCTATCTTAAGTGTGTCCCCTCATTCAAACAGGTATACAGTCATACAGCACAGAAACAGACCCTTTGGTCCAACCAGTCCATGCCAACCATAATTCCAAGCTAAACTAGCCCCTCCTGCCTGAACTTGATCCATATCCCTCCAAACCCTTCCTATTCATGTACTTAACTGAATGCCTTTTCAATGTTAAAAATCACACAACACCAGGTTATAGTCCAACAGGTTTATTTGGATGGAGTAGCTTTGGAAGCTGTGTAAAAACATTGCCCTTCATTTCTGTTTTAAATCTTCTTCCTCTCACTTTAAACCTATGCCCCTTACTCTTGAAATCTCTCACCCTAGGTAAAAGACACCTGCCATTCACCTTATCTATATCTCTCATGATTTTATAAACCTCTTTAAGATCACCCCTCAACTTCTTACAGTCCAGATAAAAAAAGTGCCAGCCTATCCAGCATCTCCTTATAACTCAAACCCTTCATTCCCAGCAATGTCCTGGTAAATCTCTTCTGAATCCTCTCCAGCTTAATGATATCCTTCCTAAAACAAAGTTAAAAATCATACAATAGCAGGTTATAGTCCAATGGGTTTATTTGGAAGCACTTGCTTTCAGAGCACTGCTCCTTCATCAGGTGGTTGTGAAGGAGCAGCGCTCTGAAAGCTAGTGCTTCCAAATAAACCTGTTGGACCATAATCTGATGTTGTGTGATATTCAACTTTGTACACCCTAGTCTATCACCGGCACCTCCAAATCATGACTTCCTATAACAGGGATGCATAATGTAGGAGACAATCCAAATTGTCAATTACCACATATTGGAGACAGTAAGAATGGTTCAGATTACAAGCAGATTAACAACCTATTTGATTTTGCTTGCTCAGTGTCTGTATTGGGACAGAAATGCTGTGTTGCTAACTGGGCACCCTCTACACTGACTAGAGAACATGACTCAACACAAATTGTAGCTTCCTGTTTAACTTGGTGAATCTTGTACCATAGGGGGTTACGGCTGTTAAAATAATAATTAGAGTGCAGCACCAGTGGTGTCAGATTACATGGCACTGACATGAGGATAGAATGTTTGTTGGCAGCCATAGAGGTTTAGCAGCATGAAAACAGGCCCTTCAGTCCAACATTATGAGTCCAGTCCCCTTTGACTGTGTTTGGTCCATATCCCTCCACACCTACCCCATCTATGTACCTCTCTAAATGTTTCTTCAATGGCAAAACTGTACTCGCCTCCATTGCTACCTGTGACAGTGTGTTCCAGACACTCACCATCCTCTGTGTGAAAACACCGACTCTCTGGACCTTTTTGTATTTCTCCCCTCTCACCTTAAACTTACGGCCTCGAGTTTTAGACTCCCCTATCATGGCGAAAAGCTGTTGGCCATCTACATTATCTATGCCTCTCGTGATTTTGTAGGCCTCCGTAAGGTTACCCCTCAGTCTCCTACGCTCCAGGGAAAGAAGTCTCAGCTTAAATATGCAATGTATGTTCAATAGTATGGCTTCCAGTCTTTGTCTGTCAAAAGCATCTTATACCCTGTCACTATATTTACCTAAATCATGAATTTGAAAGATTTACATAAATGTGAAGGTAAAGGGTGTGTTCGGTTAATTGCATGCCCCACTATTTTGTAAAGGATTATTTATGAAACTTATCGGTCACTGACATCTGCTGTGGTGTTTTACTGTGGTATGTGGATTTAAGGCAACAGCATTTAATTGTTCCATTTGAACAGGGCATGATATTTTAGCAGTATTTTAACATATGACCAGCTCTGGTTTGAAAATTGCTTTTGGGGGAAAGAATTAACATAAATGATTCTATAATATGTTAGTAAGGTCATGTTGTGGCTGTACAGGACATTGGTGAGGCTACTATTGGAATACTGCATTCAGTTCGGGTCTCCCTGTTATAGAAAAGATGCTGTGAAACTTGAAAGGGTTCAGAGAAGATTTACAAGGATTTTGCCAGGGTTGGAATGTTTGAGCGATAGGGAGAGGCTGAATAGGCTGGGGCTGTTTTCCCCGGAGCATCGGAGGCTGAGGGGTGACGTTATAGAAGTTTATAAAATCATGAGGAGCATGAATAGGGTGAAAACTTATGTCTTTTCCCTGGGGTGTGGGAGTCCAAACTAAAGGGCATAAGTTTAAGGTGAGAGGGGAAAGATTTATAAGGGACCGAAGGGACAATGTTTTTATGTAGATGGTAGTGTGTGTATGGAATGAGCTGCCAGAGGAGGTGGTGGAGACTGGCACAATTACAACATTTAAAAGGCATCTGGATGGGTTGATGAGTAAGAAGGGTTTAGGGGGATTTGGGCCAAATGCTGGCAAATGGGACAAGATTAATCTAGGATATCTGATCAGCATGGATGAGATGAACTTAAGGGTCTGTTTCTATGCTGTACATCTCTCTGACTCTATGCCTACAGTGTATGCTGTGGATCAGCAGGTAGCATTAATGCCCTTTGGGTCAGTTGATTTTGGAATCACATCTAGAGTAAGGAGTGCAAAAACCTTGGTTGAAACTCCAGAACAGTACTGAGGGAGTGCTGCACTGACTTTGGTACCACCTCCTAGTTAAGCAATTGGACAGAGCCTTGGTCTAAGGTTGACATACCAGTAATTACTGAAATTACTTAGATTTAGAGCAAGTAGAGAGGAGTTATCCTGATATCTTCCCATCAATATTACAAATAGACCATGTGGACACTGCCACTTACTTTATTTTGAGATCTTGCTGTGCAGATTGGCTGTCATATTTCCTACAACACTGACAACACTTCAAAGTCACTTCACTGGACACCCTGAGGTCAGGAAAGGTGCCACATATCGCAAGTTTTCCTTTTATAATAACTGAGTTGTTGAAGTGGAAAGAGAGTCTGAAATAGATTTGTGTTAATACAAAATCAGTGGTTTAATGGAATTTGAAAGTGAATTTGGATTTTGAATGAGTTAGACTGGCTGTTTGAGGCTCTAAAGGTGGACTTCTGAGAGAGTGATCTATGTTACTGCTATTATTCTGGGCGGCATGGTAGCTCAGTGGTTAGCACTACTGCCTCGCAGCACCAGGAACCTGGGTTCAATTCCACCCTCAGGTGACTATCTGTGTGAAGGTTGCACATTCTCCCCATGTCTGTGTGGGTTTCTTCCAGGTGCTCCAGTTTCTTCCCACTGTCCAAAGATGTGCAGGCTAGGTGGATTGGCCATGGGGAATAGAGGGTAATGGGATAGGATAAGGGGTGGATGTGGGTCTTTGGAGCACCAGTGTGGACTCGACGGGCCAAATGACCTGCTTCCACACTGTAGGTATTCTATGATCAATCCTTGGAAGTGATACAGAAAATGTATTGGGAGTTCAGTTAATGTTCCTTATCTTAGATCCCAGTAATTTACCCCAAACTAACCTTAGAGCAGCTCCCCATTATGCTTAATCACTCAATGTGGCACCTCCAACACAACCACATCATGAACTTCCAAACAGCAAGTGTACCTATTTGGAAATTTATAATTGACAAAAAATATGTTTCTTTGGGATCAGTTTACTTGAGGCCTCAACTGTTGTTTGAATAAAGGTAAAAGGAGAGTGTGCAGTGCTCAATCTCGAATAGTTCCCAAAAGAATGGGTATAAGAAAACCATTCAGAATCGGGCATAGTGCCGGTGGGTGAGTTAATGCAAAAAAACAAAGGACTGCAGAGGCTAGAATCATGAAACTAAACCAGAAATTGCTGGAGAAACTCAGCAGGTCTGGCAGCATCTGTGGAGAAAGAAACAGAGTCAGCATTTCAGGTCCAGTGACCCTTCCTCAGGAACTGTCTGAAGAGGGGCACTGGACGGGAAACCTTAACACTGTTTTTCTCTCTCCACAGATGATGCCAGACCGGCAGAATTTCTCCAGCAATTTCTGCTTTTGTATTAGGTTGGTGCACATGTGACTCTTCCAGTATATGACCTAAAATATTTGTTCACTAGTGAAGTCTGACTGTGGTCCCAATTAAAATTAGAGTGAAGAATTGCAATTAGATACACCAGACTATGCAAACTTTGTGCAAATGAAAGAGATAAAAGAAAGCTGATGAATGAGGAGAGAATAAAATACATTTTTCACAAATACTTTTTTTCACATGTATATTTTTGTTCAATTGCGGGACTTGGCTGCCCACTATTGATAGCCCATCCCTATTTGCCCTTGAGAAGATGATGGTGAGTTGCCTTCATGAATCGCTGCAGTCCACTTGCTGTGGGTTGACCCACAATGCCACTGGGGAGGGAATTCCAGGATTTTGACCCAACGACTGTGAAGGAATGGCGGTATATTTCCAAGTCAGAGTGGTGAGTGGCTTGGAGGTGAACTTGCAGGTGGTGGTGTTCCCAAGAATCTGTTGCCCTTGTCCTTCTAGATGGACAGGCGCTGTCTAAGAATCTTTGATGAATTTCTGCAGTGCATCTTGTAGATAGTACACACTGCGGCTAATGAGTGCCAGTGGTGGAGATATTGAATGTTTGTAGATGTGGTGCCAATCAAGCAGGTTGCTTTGTCCTGGAAGGTGTCAATCTTCTTGAGTGTTGTCAGAGCTGCACCCATCCAGGCAAGTGGAGAGTATTCCATCACACTCCTGACTTGTGCCTTGTAGATGGTGGATGGACTTTGGGGTGTCAGGAGGTGAGTTACTCGCCACAGTATCCCTAGTCTCTGACCTGCTCTTGTAGCCACTGTGTTTATGTGGTGAGTCTAATTGAGTTTCTGGTCAATGGTAACCCCAAGGATGTTGACACTGAGGGATTCACTGATGGTAATACCGTTGAATGTCAAAGGGTGGTGGTTAGAGTGTTTCTTGTTGGTGATGGTCATTGTCTGGCATTCATGTGGCATGAATGTTACTTGCCACTTGTCGGTCGAAGCCTGGATTTTGCCCAGATCTTGTTGCATTTGAGCACAGACTGCTGCAGTATCTGAGGAGTTCTGAGTGGCGGTGAACACTGTTCAATCATCGGTGAACATCCTGACTTTTGACCTTATGACAGAGGGAAGGTCATTGATGAAGCAGCTGAAGATTGTTGGGCCTAAGACACTACCCTGAAGGACTCCTGCAGAGATGTCCTGCAGCTGAGATGACTGACCCTCCACATCCACAACCACCTTCCTTTGTGCCAGGTGTGACTCTAACCAGTGGAGTGTTTGCCTCCTGATCCCCATTGATTCCAGTTTTGCCAGGGCTCCTTGATGCTACACTCGGTCAAATGCACCCTTGATGTCAAGGGCTGTCACTCTCACCTCACCTCTGGAATTCAGCTCTTTCATCCATGTTTGAACCAAGGCTGTAATGAGATCAGGATCTGGGTGACCTTGGCGAAGCCCAACCTGGGCGTCACTGAGCAGATAGTCGCTGAGCAGGTGCTGCTGGATAGCACTGTTAATGACCTCTTCCATCAATTCACTGATGATGGAGAGTACACTGATTGGCTTGTAATTGGTTGGAAATGTGTTGCTGGAAAAGCGCAGCAGGTCAGGCAGCATCTAGGGAACAGGAGAATCGACGTTTCGGGCATTAGCCCTTCTTCAGGAACCTGAAGAAGGGCTAATGCCCGAAACGTCGATTCTCCTGTTCCCTAGATGCTGCCTGACCTGCTGCGCTTTTCCAGCAACACATTTCCATCTCTGATCTCCAGCATCTGCAGACCTCACTTTCTCCTTGTAATTGGTTGGGTTGGATTTGTCTTGCTGTTTGTGTACAGGACATACCTGGGCAATTGTCCACATTGTTGGGTAGATGCCAGTGCTGTAACTGTACTGGAAGAGCTTGGCTAGGGGAGCAGCATGTTCTGGAGCACGCCTTCAGTACTACTGCCGGAATGATATCAGGGCCCATTACCTTTGCAGTAACCAGTGCATTCAGTCGTTTCTTGATATCACGTGGAGTGAATCAAATTGGCTGGAGACTGGTATCTGTGATGCTGGGGACCACCGGAGGAGCCCAAGATGGAACAGCCACTCGGCACTTCAGAATGAAGATATTTTTGAATGTATCAGCTTTATCTTTTGCACTGATGTGCTGAGCTCCTCCATCATTGATGATGGGGATATTCGTGGAGTCTCCTCCTCCAGTGAATTGTTTAATTGTCCACCACCATTCATGGCTGGATGTGGAATGACTGCAGAGCTTCAATGTGATCTGTTGGTTGTGGGATCGCTTAGCTCTGTTAATCACTTGCTGTTTAAGCCATTGGCATGCAAGTGGTCCTGTTTGGTACCTTCACCAGGTTAACACCTCATTTTTAGGTGCTCCTGGCATGCCCTCCTGCACTCTCCATTGAACCAGGGTTGATCCCCTGGCTTGATGGTAATGGTTGAGTGGGGATATGCCAGTCCATGAGGTTACAGATTGTTCTGGAGTACAATTCTGCTGTTGTCGATGGCCCACAGCACCTCATGGATGCCCAGTCTTGAGCTGCTAGATCAGTTTGAAGTCTGTCCCATTTCGCACAGTGATATTGCCACACAGCACAATGGAGGTTATTCTCAATGTGAAGGTGGGACTTTGTCTCCACAAGGACTGTGCAGTGGTCACTTTTACCTATATTGTCATGGACAGATGCTTCTGCAGCCAGCAGATTGGTAAGGATGAGGTCGAGTATGTTTTTACCTTTTACTGGTTCCCTCACCATCTGCCCCAGACCCAGTCTGGCAGTTATATCCTTTAGGACCCAACCAGCTCGAACAGTAATGCTGCTGCCAAGCCACCCTTGATGGTGGACAGTGAAATCCCCCACCCAGAGTACGTTTTGCACCCTTGCCAGCCTCAGTGTTTCCTCTAAGTGTTGTTCAACATTGAGGAGCACTGATTCATCGGCCGAAGGAGGATGGTACGTGGTAATCAGTAAGAGGTTTCCTTGCCCATGTTTAACCTGAAGCCATGAAACTTCACTGGGTCCAGACTCGATGTCAAGGCCTGCCAGGGCAACTCCCTCCAACTGTATCCCACTGTGCCACCACCTCTGCTGGGTCTATCCTGCCGGTGGGACAGGACATATCCAGGGATGGTAATGGTGGTGTCTGGGGTGTTATCTGTAAGGTATGATTCTGTAAGAATGACTATGCTGGGCTGTTGCTTGACTAGTCTGTGAGACAACACTCCCAATTTTGGGACTAGCCCCCAGGTGTTGGTAGGGAGGACTCTGCATAGTCAAAAGGGCTGTTTGTGTTTTTGCCATGGTCATTTTCGGTTCCGAGGTCAATGCTAGGTGGTCCATCCAGTCTCATTTCTTTGTTGTGACTTCCGAGCGATTGATACAATTGAGTGGCTTGCTAGGCCATTCAGAGGGCAGCTGAGAGTCAACCACATTGCTATGGCTCTGGAGTCATATGGAGGCCAGATCAGGTAAGGATGGCAGATTTCCCTCCCGAAAGAACATCAGTGAATTAGATGGGTTTTTCCGACAATTGACAATGGTTTCATGGTCATCAGTCGATCCTAAATTCCAGATTTTTAAAAATTTAATTCAAATTCCACCATGTGCCGTGACAGGATTTAAATCCAGGTCCCCATAATATTATACTGGCTTTCTGGATTAATTGTCGAGCAAATAAGATGCGACGAGGAACAACCCTGTAATTGTTTTGATATTCTGTTGGTCTTATATATTTTCTAATCAACCTGTGTAGGAATATTTACTGAAGACAACAAATGCTGGAGATCACAGCAGGTCAGGCAGCATCCATGGAGAGACAGCGAGCTAATGTTTCAAGTCTAGATGACTCTTCATCACAGCACGTTGAAGCTCCAATGAACAGTCATCTACACTCGAAATGTTAGCTGGCTGTCTTTCCACAGATGCTGCCTGAACCGTTGTGACCTCCAGCATTTATTGTTTTCAGTACAGATTGCAGTAATTTGCTCCGACTTGCTCAGGTCCATAATTACATATCTCTGGAGCTGGGAGAACTTGAAGCTGGGCCTCCTGGCTCAGAGATAGGGACAGTACCACTGCAAAACAAGAACACTTCTGTACGTTTACTTAATGTCTTTTTTCTAAACTTTACCCATTTATCTCATGATTCTTTGCTCTGCTTGGCTCCCGCTGAAACCCCTGACTGTTTGCGGGTTATACTCCATTGTTGTACATTCTTGTATGGCTGCTGCTGCTATGATTTCTACAAAGACACCTCATCCAAAATCAAATACGTCTTAAATTACAGTCAACCTGAAAATTGGGAATTTGCTGATAAATAATGCTTTTTTTTGCTGAAAATTAAAACAAAGGTTCTTGCGACAGTGTCATGCTCTGAAACCCCTCTGAAAGAATGTTGCTGCAAAGGCTGACAGGGGAATGAAATTGGCTCTGTACACAGTAAAATTCTAATTTGCAGAATGTTTCAGTAGTTGCAGAGAAACAAAGTGTCTTACTTTTTCACATGTGACTACAAATAGCATTGCCTAAGGGAAACTGGAGCATTTAAGGTGCCTCTCACAAAGAAAACAGTTCATCTGAATAATAAGCATCAAGGTTTTAATTGCTTTCTTTGCCTTGTTTAACTCTCACCTACTGCAGTGATTTTACTGAATAACTTTGGATGAAGGGATCATCAGTTCAAATCCCCTTTGACATTTTGGGGAGGAACCACTTGATCAGGTTCAACAGAATAAGCCTTTAAAAGCATTTTATCGTGGGAAAGTTTTTTGAGGAAAACAACGTTGGCCCAAGGCACAGAAGCCACCAATGATGGTAATTCATTTGTTTTAGGATGTCCAAGAGGCATTTTCCTCATATACCGACATACATCCTGATTTACCTTTACGTTTTGGTACTTTTTGCAAATTGTCCTGATGAGAGCAGGGCAAAGGCCTTTGATAAAATGAGTCTTCTTTCAGCAACGTTCAAGTATTGGTCTGAAGAAAGCAGCTGAGGCCAAAACATTGAACGCTTCAAGAAGGAGTTCAATATAGTTCTTAGGGCTAAAGGGATTGTACGGTATGAGGAGAAAGTAAGAGCAGGGGACTGAGTTGAATGATCAGCCAGTGTTTTTTATGCACTTTTTTTATTCACGAGTGGGACACGATATTGTTGGCAGGCCAGCACTTTATTGCCTGTCCCTAGCTGCCCATGAGAAGTTGGTACTGAGTTGCCTTCTTGAATTGCTGCAGTCCATGTGCTGTAGGTAGACTCATAATGCTGTTAGGGAGTGAATTCCAGGATTTTTGACCCAGTGACAGTGAAAGAATGGGGACACATTTGCAAGTCAGGATGGTGAATGGCTTGGAGGGAAACTTCTGGATGATAGTTTTCCTATGTATCTGCTGCCCTTGTCCTTTAAACGAAAATGGTCATGCATTTGGAAGGTGCTGCCTAAGGATCTTTAGTGAATTTCTGCAGTGCATCTTATAGATAGTACACACTGCTATCACTGAGCATTGTTGGTGGAGGGAGTGGATGTTTGTGGATGTGAGGTCAATCAAAGGGGGCTGCTTTGTCTTGAATGGTGTCAAGCTTCCTGAGTGTTGTTAAAGCTGCTCACATTGAGAATATCCACCCATATTTCTATGTTTGCCAAGTGTTAAGTGTACCAAGTTACCAGTCTTAAGCGATTATAACCTCTTACAGAGTCATACAGCACAGAAACAGACCCTTCGGCCTAACCAGTCCATGCCGTACATAATCCCAAACTCAGCTCATGCCTTCTAACCTTTCCTATTCCTGTACTTATCCAAATGTTTTTTATCTTCCCATTTTGTATGTTTCTGTGTTACCAAATGACAAAACAATAAATAATAGTTTTGTCTGACTTAAACTTTTCCAGAATGGTTTTGAGGAATGGAACATTTGTGGTAAATATTCTCCAAGTCGTGGAGATTTCTTAGACCTTTAAAAATGATAGACCGGACCTGGACGTGAAAACTACAACCAATCCCATTTCTGGTCATAAAGGGGAAAAGAGCAGGACGTGAACCCTCACGTGAGGGGATCTCAATTTCAGCAGGCTCATTTGAATCCGGTGTTGCGAGGAAATTTCCTGACTCGAGCGAGCTGCCCCAGGAGGGAAAATCCAGCGCATATTGTTGCACACACAAGGCAGCTCTCAAAATATGCAGTGTGTGAATGACCCGAGATGTCCATGGAAAGTTAATCATGAGGACAACCTCCGAAAACAGAGTGACAGAATAGGTGAGAAATCTGCTCACAGGCTGGATGTTGCCCACAGGTTTGAGTCATAATCCAAGACCAAAGCTGCCTATGGGTGGTTGGGCCTCTGGCAGAGCTAGGGCCAGGTTGGGTTGTGGGTGGGGGGGGGGAGGATTGGGGAAGAGAAAGTTGTGAACACAGCCCGTTCCATCATGCAAGCCAATCATCCATTCATGACTCCATCTACACTTCTCATTACCTTGGCAAGGCAGCCAACATCATCAAAGACCCCTTCCATCCTGGTTATAATCTTTTTCAACCTCTTCCTAGAGGCAGAAGATACAAAATCTTAAACACACTCATCAACAGATTCAAGAACAGCTTCTTCCCGCCGTTATTAGACTGCTGAATGAACCTCTCAAATTTTTATGTACCTGTGACAATAATAAATCAAATTAAAAGAAAAAGAGTCTCTAAGGAACAAATAAGCTGTGACCTCAACATAGAAAGTAAGAGTAGGAAGAGGCTATTCAGCCCTTCCAACTCATTTCCTGCTTAATCTGCGGAAGTTGCATTTTGAGTAATGCTTTTATGTGATAGAAGATTGTGTCAGTTGCTTCAAAAATACCTTGTTTGCTCATTTTTTTCTGCTGTATTCTTAAGAATTCATGCTTCCCTTGTGTGCTGTGCTTTATGTCCAATGGAGGGTTGGTAATTGTTGAGAATAATGATGCACATTTCTGACTCTCCAATTCTGCTGTCAGTCCAAGTACCTGATATGTCAACCCAAATAAAAAGCTCTTGACATTACAGGATGGTATCACCTCATCAATAAGTTTGCAAAAATGAGATAGCAACCCCATAAAATCCATAAGCAACCCCTGAAAATCAAACCAAAAGGTCACCCTCAAAAAAATCAAAGTAGCATCAACAGGATACAAAACACTAAAAACCAAATCTCAGACCTGGTGATCAGAATGAGAAAGCAACTGAATATGCTGGCCGCATAAAAAAAAAAATAATAGAGTCCTTTCCCAGGTTAGATTTCTTGCTGTGGGAGAATACTGGTTGTGCAGATTTAACTATTTGTTGCGTAAAATGCATATAGACTTTCAGATCTATACAAAGCCATTTGTTTGGAAAATAACTGGTATGTGTACCAGCCATAAAGTAGAGGATAAAAATATATATATTTGAATGCAGTCATGGAATGGAAATGAAATGGACTACTCACACCTTGAAGATACGTGGATTCTGGGTCACTTGCAATTTCCAGGCAGGAATCCCAATGAGACTGTTTTACTTGCTGAGTCTCCTACAAAAACACCTTCCACCATTTCTACCTTCAAAGCTTCTACCACCACAAGAGCCAAAGCTAGTGGATGCACAAGAACATCGACACTACAGTTTCCTTTCCAAACCCCACCCATCTCCCTAAATTGGAACTATGTCATCACTCTTCCACTGTCGCTAAGTCAAAATCCCTCCCTAACAGCACTGTAGGTGCAGCTGGATTGCAACAGTACAAATCGACAGCTCATCGTTATCTCCTCAATACCAATTAGGGATGGGCGAGCGATGTTAACCTTACCAGTAACACTCAGGTCCCATGAGTAACCTTTTTAAGATGTTGCAGATTGTGTTATACGTGGTTTGATGGAAAATCGAGTAGAACCTTTTCCAGCAATGAACATTCAGTCACCCTCAATGGCCCAGATACAGGTAAGATTATCATAAATTATCTCTAATCCTTTGATTTACTGCTTTTACATTGCTCGTGAAAGGGCTACACCTATTTATTTGTTTTGTGACTGCAGAAACCTTCAGCATTTTGTTACCCATTCAGCCATTTAAGGCATGCAGATAATTACTACAGCACAGTCAAATGCCATTAAACTTTCATCTGATGAAGAACACAGTGAATTTTCAGTGACACAGCTTACTAGTGGTGTGATTAGCACCACATAACAGAATTTCAAAATCGAGATCCATCGGTTTGGTATCCAATAACTTTTCTGTATGGAAGAGTTGAACAGACAAAGGAGATTAGAACTTTGCACATTTTACTGGTTTTTGTTAATGATATTTGACTGCGGGGTTATTGTAACTCAGATCTTTGGCATATTCAGAAAGTTAACCTCTGCAGTCTTTTCCCCAGTGTATCTAAGGACACAACAACAGACATATTAAGCAATTCTTTTAAACATGATAAAAGCATTAAGAAACAAAATGAAACTTGAACAATGACTTACTGGAGTTACAGTTAATCCTGATACAGTCTAGACGGGGAAGAATAAATGAAAGATGAAATCGTATCCTTCAAGGTAACAGCTGCAGACATCCAATAACAATAAGTCCACCCTTCCGGGGACAGACACACGCAAGGAGGTGGCCATTTTACTTCACCCTTCATATGACATAGACATCAACGATCTTCATACAATGAGACTCAAACATAGATTTGTACCCTCCATACAACAGAATTCTCACTGCAATTTTGCACATGATGCTATACTTATTTTCTAGCCCCACTGCAGTAGCAGAAGCTTATGTCTCTCCAGGGAAAAAAAATGAACAACGTTTTTTCAACATTTGTTTGCACGCTCTTCACCTGCACCCCCCTCCCGCCCACCCACACACCCCTTCAGCTTCCCCCCACCACCTCTAGCTATAAAATGGCCACTTGCAAACAGCTAACCAAATGAACATCCAAACCGAGATTTCGTGGAGATCGTTTCAATTGTCAGTATCAAAGGTGACTGGCTCAACCATTTCACAAACTCATGACCAACTAGCCTGCCAAATACGGACTAAGGAAGCTGTCGAAGAGAGCATTTAGCAAGAAGATGGGTGAGCAGTGTTCTGGCAGGGCCAGTAATCTTTGAAAGGTCTAGCCGGTTTCTCAAGGACTTTGTTGTGTTGAAAGTGTTAAGTACACGAGAAAGCAAATATGAGAATTATGCCAATCTTTCTAAAATCTTACTTGCAGATCAAAGTCAGAAGTTAAGAGCAGTAGATTGTTGTTTCAGATTGTTATGTCCAGCAGAAGTATTGATACAGGTGAGATGCTTTCATTGATTATCAAATGGATTACCACCACTTTTATTTTCGTAAGAGAATGATCTTTGTCATTCCTTACACTCAATTTTGAAGCATTTCTTAATCCAATTAAAGTTGTTGAACCTGTACTTCCCTCACTTTTGTTGTTTTCGATGGACAGGTATTTTTGTTTTGCAAACTTGGTTAAGCGTCATTATTGATTTTCATGAAGCATTATGAATTTCAATAATATGTATTAAGTCTATCTCACTTCCAGCTCCCAAAATTTGGACTCTGCTGAGAAATCCTTGAGAAACAACAAGGAGGAAAGCTACATCAACAATCTGGGTTCGGTTTCATGTGGCCAGGTTTGTCATGTGTCGTCAACCGCAACAGAAAAGTGGGTGCAAACAGCCGCGGACCATTCGGCACAATCACCATACAGAGGCCGTGATACCTTTTGGGAGTGGGGGCTACGTAACTTTCCTTCATCATTGTATGCCCCTATCTGAAACCCAACTGTTCAACAACAATGATAAACGAGCGCTGTTCCTTAAACTCAAAATGTTCCGTGTGTGTGCAGGGAGTTATGATGGGCTCCCAGGTGCTATGAGGTGCAGGTACCTGAGCAGAAGTTGGATATCACTGGTGATTATGGAACTCCATCAGATTTGTCGGATTTTAAAGCAATTATGGTGTTAGCATTTCCAAACTCAGAGAATAAAGCATTCTTTATTATACCAGCAACTTCAATCAAGCGAAATGATATCACATACTTGGATTCCTATTTAATTATGAGATTTAAGGACAGCTGTTTTTATTCTTTGTGACTTTTCTGTCAGCCATTAAGTACCTGTTTTTGCAAGATTCCCAGTGGTTCAGTTGGTAGATGGACAAATATGGTAGTGATTTACATAAGTGCATGTTTTGCAAAGTTTAATCTTGCATGCTGAATTCAGTGATTTCAAACTGGGTGTCAACAGGGAGGTCTTAGAGTTAAGTTCAATGCTCACAACAGAAATGTAAAGGATGGGAAGGGACAGAGCACACTTGTTCAGGGTGATTGTTTCTGATCACTTGCCTGGGATGGATCACCTGAGGAACCTCGGTGACTGGATGAGACAGAAGTGACTGGTGCTCAGGAACTGACCACATGAGAAAGGGAGCAATGTTCACAATGGCTGAGATCTTGAGAGGTGGAGATATGCAAAGGGAAATCTTTCATTTCTTGTTTCGTCAATCAAATTCTTGGAATACAAAGACCTCCCGATCCTGAATTTTTGGATCTGATGGACCCTGAATGCAAGGAGCTGTGACAGTGATGAGGAAAAGGACAATTATTAACATTGCATTGACAGAAGACTGTCTGGCTGGCTAAATCTGAAAGCCTGGGCTCCTTCTCAAGGACACAGGCATTTATTACTGCACTCTGTAAATCATTCCAAGTTTAACATTTGGAGCCTTGACCTGACCACAAAGTGTGTCCAATTCTCAGTCAGATCAAACAAACAATCATGTGCCTGATGGAAACGAACAGACAACTACAAAGGAAATTAAAAATTGGTTCAGAATTAATTTCAGTAGCCATGCTGAATGGATAAATGAATTTTGAAAGAATTATTTATTACAGAGAGCCAAATAGAGATTTTATAGTGAAAAATGTGATCAGATGTGGCCTAACATTTGACTCCTTAGACTCGCTTTGAGACTCAATGCTACATATTTCCACTCCAGTCCCATGAAATAAGCTAAGCAATTATTTTCATCTATTTAAACGAGCCCTTAACTGCTTCAGAAGCTGCACTGATCTACAGTGCAGGTGATGGGAACCTTGATCGAAGATCCAGTAGACACTGAAGTTCTTCTCCTTAAAAGCTCCAGCAACCTGTATTATAAAGTAACATGCTTAGGGACTACCTCGCACGGTTGCCGGAGCTAACAGCGGTGGAGTTTGGTGCCTGGGGTGGGTCTGTGGTAAGCCTACAGCGAAGGCAGATGGGACATTGGCTGCTGCAGTTTCTGATGCTCAGTGCAGGTCATTGCCTGCGGTGGACCCGAAGTGGGGCTGTGTCCTTTCTAAGATATAAGGCTGAGTTCAGCATGGTCTGGTGATGAGGTTCTGTGCTGTATATCTTTACCATTCTATGAGGTTCCGGCGCAGTCTGGAGGCAAGGTCGGCACAGTCTCGCAAGGGTGGGGGAAGGAGGGGTCTTGGTGCAGTCTGGAGGGAAGGACCCAGTGCGTCTAGAGAGGAGGTCTCGGTGTAGTATGGAGAGGAGGTCTTGGTGCGGTCTGGAGGGGCAATGTCGTTGTGGTCTGGAAGGGAGGACCTAGTTACTCTGGAGAGGAGGTCTCAGTACAGTCTGGACGGGTTCTCAGTACAGTCTGGAGGGAAGGTCTCAGTGCGGTCTGGGCGGGGACCTCAGTGTGGTCTGGGCAGGGGGTCTCAGTACGGTCTGGATATAGGGTCACAGTGCGATCTAGGCAGGGGGTCTCAGTACAGTCTGGAGGGACTTTACAGTATGGTCTGGTTGGGGGTCTCAGTACAGTCTGGGCGGGGGCCTCAGTACGGTCTGGGTGGGTGTCTCAGTACAGTCTGGGTGGTGGTCTCAGTACAGTCTGGGCGGGGTCTCAGTATGGTCTGGGCAGGGGTCTCAGTGCGGTCTGGAGGGAGGGTCTCAGTGCGGTCTGGGCGGGGGTTTCAGTGTGGTCTGTGCGGGGGTCTCAGTACGATCTGGGTTGGGGTCTCAGTGCGGTCTGACTGGGGGTCTCAGTACGGTCTGGGCGGGGGTCTCAGTACGGTCTGGGCGGGGGTCTTAGTGCAGTCTGGAGGGAGGGTCTCAGTACGGTCTGGAGGGAGGGTCTCAGTGCAGTCTGGGCAGGGGGTCTCAGTACAGTCTGGGCGGGGGCCTCAGTACGGTCTGGGCGGGAGTCTCAGTACGGTCTGGGCGGGAGTCTCAATACGGTCTGGGCGGGGTCTCAGTATGGTTTGGGCGGGGGTCTCAGTGCGGTCTGGAGGGAGGGTCTCAATACGGTCTGGGTGGGGGTCTCAGTACAGTCTGGGTGGGGGTCTCAGTACGGTCTGGGCGGGGGGTCTCAGTACAGTCTGGGTGTGGGTCTCAGTGCGGCCTGTGCGGGGGTCTCAATCCGGTCTGGGCGGATGTCTCAGGGCGGTCTGGGCGGGTGTCTCAGGGCGGTCTGGGCGGGTGTCTCAGTGCGGTCTGGGCGGGTGTCTCAGTGCGGTCTGGGCGGGGGTCTCAGTGCGGTCTGGGCGGGGGTCTCGTTACAGTCTGGAGAGGAGTGTGTTGGTGCAGTCTGCTTGAAGGACTGTAATGCTGATCGTTTAATTCTTAATTTCTTTCTAATATAGTCCTATGACACTGTACCTATGTAGCTTTGTACCTGAGATGGTGCCATAAGTGCTGACTTGTGAACTTTTCACTGCACTCATGTGAGTACATGTGACAATAAAGCCAACTCTAATTCTGATGGTAATCTTGACAAATACCCTGATGATTGGGAAGGCAGCTGACAACATACCACATGGCAAGAGATAAAAGGGTTCAATTGCTTGTTTTGACTCCAGTCTGAATGGGAATGGATTCTTGACCCTGCCTGAACGTGACACATTTTCTGGAATCAGACAGGCGCTCACTCAGGCCCAGTTTTACGAAGGTTTTCAGATGTAAGTCTATGTCAGCCAATGGTAGGTGCAACATGGCCTGTTGCTGGTCCAGCAAAAACATGATTGGCCACTTCAACATGGCCTGAAGGAAAAAAAAGGTTCATTAAAGTTTTTGTCGACCTTATGCCGAAAAGGTTAGGTGTTTTGTGGCACCTTGTGGTGGACTTATTTGACACTCTCTGCATTCAGGAATTTCAGCTCCTTACCACTATTGTCCTTGATGGTCTTGGGGAGCAACAGTAACTGGGATGGGGGAAGGGGAGTGGAAGGAAACAGGCTGTGTCCGCCAACACCAACGACAGTGGGGAAGTGGGGAGAGGACATTGTGGGTGAGAGCAAGCATTCTGTCCAGAATTGTGTTATATTTTCCCCTTCTATCCTTTAGAGATCGTGAAGGTGTGGTGATGAAACAAAATGCTCCTGATGTTTTAAAGATATTATTGATTGAAATAATTTGATACATGCAATAAGTTAATTAACCTATTTTGTGTAAATACCTCAACTTGGCTTAAATGCATTTATTTTATAAACAGAATTAACTGACCTGAATCAATGTTGTCAGAGACAGTGAAGTTAATTGTACTTGCAAGCAAATTCGTGGAGGGACAGTAGGTGAACTGGTTTTAGAGTTGAAATGTTTGTCAATGGATTATCCATGCCAAGTAGCACTCTCCTTCATCTCCATGGATATCTCCTTATGTTCTACGGAGGTCCCTTCGCCAGAAAAGTAGGCAATAAGGAAATGTTGAAATCTGCGCAAAGACTTCACTGTAACTGAAATCTGGACTTTGTGTGTCCACATATCTTCCATTGATTTGGTTTTTGTATCTCATTGAGAACAGAATACTCTTAGGTTTCAGAGTCAACTTGGCTTTATTCGCAAGGCAACTACCAATGACCAATCTTGTCTTACCTTTAGCTTAAAAGTAAATGAGAAATGCAAAGTCTAGGTGCCTAAACTGGCAGACTTGAATTGCTACTCCCAATTTACACTTGACATCAACAGGAAGCATTCAGTTTATGTCGCACAGTGATCACTAGATAGCAGAACCACTATAATGGATACAATGATGAAGGAAAGCTTTGATAGGATTAAACATTGACTGACGGTACTGGGACTCATTGAAAATTAGTAGGTTCAGTAAGACTCCTCTTCTGGGGTGGGCCAGAGGAGCAACAACATCTGCATCATAAAACAATGTTAATTTCTTTTCTACTTTCTTCCCCCATTAGAAAATCAGTACAGACCTTGATTTTGTTTCGTCTTTCAAAAGTGCATCCTTTTTTTTTGTGAAATGTCCAAAATAATCCAATATGTTTTTCACAATATCAACACTTATTTGCAGCGTTGAAAAGGGTGAGGTTGAACCGTGAATTTGTATTTTAAAGAATGATGGGTCCATCTATTTGCCTAAACACATCAACACTGACCTTTCCAGCCTGATCAAATAATTAATTAACATTCTCAAAGGGGAGAGTCACTTTGTCCCCAAAGCTCTCACGAGCACATTTTTAAATTTGAAACTTTAATTTTTCCTTTATCATATGAAGCAAATGGAAATCATAAGAATTATGCAAATATATCTCTAATTACCAGCTTCCTTGCACTGGAATTTAGAATTCAGAATTAGGTTTATTAGAATTAGATTTACTGTCACATGTACTCAAGTACAGAGTACAGTGAAAAGTTTACAAAAGCCAAATTTCAGAACAAATGGTGTTAGTGAACATGCGAACTATGTTTTACCTCTCATCAACATGTTCAAGGATGTCATTGCACACCTCTGGAGCTGAGGAGGGATGGGAAATTGAACACTGGGACTTACGGTCCAGAGGTAGGGACATTACTGCTGCACCTCAAGAGGACCGTCTCAGTGGAGATTTGAAGCAGCTGTTACAACAACAACAAAAAAAAAGCTGATGCACAATTGAACTCTCCTTCGATGTCCACTCTGGTTGAATTGTTTTGATGTGGAGAGCAGATATTGAGGTTCCAAATTTTGTTGGGGGAGGGGTGGTCGGATTTTGTGTGAGGAAGTGACACGAGGGAAGGCGCTCAAGGTGAGGTAATGCGAGCCAGCTGCAGGTTAGGTTAGTGCACTCTGTTCTCAGGGCTGTTTGCCAAGCGGGCCGCAGGCTTCAGGCCTTTGAAGGGTTGATAGCCATCTTTTGACTGATGACTCATGAAGCAATTTGGAAAACAAAAATTCAAGCGACAACTTAAAAGAAGCAATTACGTTTTATAAAACTACAAAATTTTACTCAAATGAAGAACGAACACCACTATAAAAAAACACGCACATTTACAAAATATTCCTTAAAACAGTTTCATATACGTATGAAACCCACCTGAGTAGGTCACAGCTCTTTCTTTTAAAAGAAGGAATTGTTATGGGAGCCCCATTACATTTGAGTGATTTCACCACGTCTCTGTAAGTATTTTACTAAAGAGTAGCTGTGACCTACTTGGCAGTGCTGACAGATATGGTTGCAAAAAACATGGTAGTTGCTCAAAAGATGGTCCATTTAAACATGGATTTCAAATCCAACATTTCATAGTCATCTCATATTGGAGAATAATTCCATGCACGCTTTGCACAATACTCAAACGACTGACTAATTAACTTTTACTGTTGTCGCGAAGTAGGTGCAGGATAAATTAAGATCAAGTATTTACTGCACCGAAATAATTGTGGGTAGTTTCACAACTGCGAGGAAAACAAGGACACAAGAGACGAGCTGGGTTCAGCCACACGGCGTGACGTCATACAATACCTAAGTTGACTGTCAGCTTTACACGGCCTCCGTCCAGTTCCAAGCGCAGTGTATCTGCTGAGTCCCTCGAGGTCGTAGCCACGAGCAAGCCGTAAGCTCGCTGGGACATGAATCGGAGAGAGACATCTTCAGCTTCCGTGTGCATTACCCAGGGCATGACTATCTTCAGGTACATGCTGCCATCGTAGCTCAGGATGGATGCCTCTGCAGAGACAGAAATGAAAATGGCTTTCAGTTAACGTAATTGGGCTTCCCCCCATCTGAGGGGATGTCAATTTCTTGTCTTTCAAGCTAAAAGAATTTACAATTTTTTAAACAAAAAGGTACTCCCCACTGTAGTGATTGTAACGAGGTCAGCAGGGAAGACCTTATAGAATATGAGTTCCCTGAAGAGAGTTTATAGTCTTAGGGTAAGGAGCAGCAAATTTAAAACAGAGTTGAGGAGAAACTGCTTCTCCCACAGGGTTTTAAATCTGTGGAATTCACTACCCCAAATTGTGACGGATGCTGGGACAGTGAGTAAATTTAAGGAGGAGTTAGACAGATTTTTAGTTGGGAATGGGTTGAAGGGTTATGGAGAGAAGACAGGAAAATGAAGGTGAGGAGCATATCAATGATCGAATGGAGGAGCAGATGTGATGGGCTGAATAGCCTAATTCTGCTCCTATATCTTATAAACTTATGATTGGGGCTGTTAATCTGGTCCAATCAGCGAGCCCAATCTGACAGATATAAACAGGAATGTAGGTGGGTAGGGGCGGGCTGCCTTAGAATGATCAGAAGGTGGGAGGGGTGTGGGCTTGCTGGGTCTGTATTGTCTGCACTTTTGTATGTAACAGTATTGTCTAATGTACAAATGTCATTGTCACTGTCTTGTCATATGTGGAACTGGGATTTGAGGTTTGTCCTCATCTCCCTGTAAAGTGGTTGAATGGTAGGGTTTGGGGCCTAGCTTTGCTGCTCCTCTCCCTTGTAAAATTGCTGTCTCTTGTGTACAGCTGTAAATGTTTTTTGTAAACTGTTTTGTAATTTGTTTAATAAAATAAAATAAACAGGAATGTCAGAGCTTCTGTTCACTGAGCAAGGTGAGTCAGTATCATGTATTATGTATGTCTAAATAAAGGGTGATTTGGTGATGAAATATTTTATGGAGTTATGTCACCCATGAATGATGTTTCATAGCAGGATGAGATTGCAACACCCAAGAAAAGCTTATGACCCATGCATGTTTATTCTCCTTTTCACATTCAACGTAACAAGGGAGCATTGTGCGTCTATGGGTTTTTGTTCTGAAAGACTAGACTGCCAGGTGGCTCATGTCCAAATTCTGCACAACAATCAATGAGGAAGAGGACCAATTTCACAGAGTCCTCTTCCTCACTGATTGTGGTACAGTGGTCTGGGTTGGACCAGCACGCTGAAGAGGTCAATTACTGTTTATTTTATATTTCAGGTCTATGCAGAGATGATACAAGTTTTAGTGTGTATAAATTATTTGATTCACAGAGCTTTAAAATATCTGCTCCATGCTGCTACTCTGGCTTCCAATTTTTAAGAAGGCAAATGTTACATTAGCCTTCATTGCAAGAAGGCTTGAGTACAGAAGCAAGGATCTCTTGCTGCGATTCTACAGGGCTTTGCTGAAATTATATCTGGAGTAGCATGTGCAGTTTTAATCTCCTTATCTAAGAGAAGATGTACTTTCCTTACAGGGAGTGCAGTGAAAGTTCACTGGACTAATTCCAGTGATGGTAGGTTTGTCGTATGAAGAGAGATTGGGTTGATTGGGCCTGGATTCACTTGAGTTCAGAAGACTGAGAGGGCATCTCATTGCAACATATATAATTCTGACATGGCTGCCCAGATTGGACTCAAAGATGATGTGACTACTGGCCCGGAGAGTCCAAGATAAGGAATCACACTCTCAGGACACAGGATAGAAATGAACAGAATGAAAAGATGAGAAATTTCTTCAGCCTCTGACATTGTCTTTGTGAAGGCAAAATCATTGAATATGTTTAAGAAAGAAATAGGTTTCTCGACACTGAAGCTGTTAAGGGATTTGGAAAGAGACCAGGAGTATGGTATTGATACAGAACATCAGCCATGTTGAAAGGTGGTACAGCCACAATGGGCTGAATGGTCTATTTCAAAATGAGTCAGTCCGCTCTGACTTTATATGTATCTACAGATGTCTTTACCTTACTCCAAGTCCACACCCAGACTTAATCAATCAAGCACAGTGGGCATCAATACTGGACAGGTACAAATAAACAAATACAGCATTGTGGTTCTGGTTAGTGTGGTGGTGGGAGGATTTGAAGCAGTGAGAGGGAAGGTGTTCAAGGTGAGGTAATGCGTGCTAGCATCAGGTTAGGTTAGTGCACTCTGTTCTCAGGGCTGTTTGCCAAGCGGGCTGCAGGCTTCAGGCCTTTGAAGGGTTGATAGCCATCTTTTGACTCAAGAGTGACTCATTTTTCAAAAACAATGATGTTGCAAGTTATTTTTCAAACGCTTCATGAGTTGAGTGTGATAGAACCACAAACTTTGCTCAAATGAAGGACAATCACAACGGCAAAAATTGCACACAGAAATAATACACACACACACACGCACACACACACACGCACACACACACACGCGCACACACACACGCACACGCACACACACACACACGCGCTCACGCACGCGCACACACACACGCGCACGCGCACACACACGCGCACACACACACGCGCGCGCACACGCACGCGCACGCACGCACACGCACACGCGCACACGCACGCACACGCGCACACACACACACGCACACACACTTCTGGGTTGAAAATGGAGTCCATTCTTGAACTTGTTCACGAATTGACTTGTTGGAGCATAATGCAAGACAATATAAAATAGCCATAGAATCAAGAACAAAGAACAAAACAGCACAGAAACAGGCCCTTCAGTCCTCCAAGCCTACACTGTCACATTTCTCCCTTTCATACTAAAATTGCCTAATGCAATTCTTAATTCTTAAGCACTTAATTAATTATTTAATTAATGCTTCACAGTCAGGGAATGAGAGCTTTTACTGAGTCAGCATGCATAGGTTGGACCAAAGGGCTTGTTTCCGTGCTGTATAACTTTATTGCTCTAAAGGAAATGTTTGTATGTCAGATCTTTAAAATTACACGCCTTACGTCAGACGTTCGTAAAGAGCAATTTTCTATATGTGCAATAAAACCCATTGAAGAAGCCACAACAATTACAGTTAGAGGAAAGGGTTATGATAGGAACATAACCACTTCTGAATGATTTCAGCACGTTTCTAAGCATACATGACAATGATTACATTGCCATTCTGAGGATGATAGAAGTTAGCTGACAATTGAGCCTTGTGGTGGGTGGTGGTGGGTGGAGACAGGTTGGGGCCAGAGGAGGGAATATTGTTGGAAATTTAGTAGACATCAGGGAACACCAAATGGATAAGGTCAGAAGAAGATGAGTGGCCTGCAGCTTCATTATGGAGGTCCCCTGCTCCTCCAAACTGTGCACAATCAAGAATGTTAATTTTTAATGTTATCTACCAGCAGTACCCTCACGGCCAACACTTTAGCTACCAGATGTGATTTCATATTATAGGCTGCAGTTAGTCGTAACCAAATATTCCTCTGAATCTCTTCGAAAATGATAACATGTTGGCTTTAGCCTGGGCATCTCCTGTGTAACTGTTGTAAAAGACAGCTGGACCAAAAGGATTCACTTAAAAACTACGGAAATGTTCCAACCACAGATATATAAAAGACTGTCTCTGGGAGACGTTAGTCAGTTATTGTTCACCATGAGCTCTTAAGTTTTGTATCGTAATGTGGTCTAGGCCTTGCCACAGGTGGTGCAAGACTGATGGTTGATTTGAGCCTCTAGCTTAGTCTGGGCACTGCCTCTTGGCATCCCTGATGGCTTTGCGGAGACCTCTGAATTTCCTGTGTTGGTCTGGGCCACCTGACTTGAATGCTGCCTGCCCGGTCTTCAGTAGGGAGTGGATTTCCAGGTTCATCCAAGGTTTATGGTGGAGGAACACTCGGATTGACTTCTTTGGTGACGGTGTGGTGTACTCATCTGCTGAGTACTTGGACACGGTCCAGGCCACTGATTCCATGCAGTCCCAGAGATGGTCTTCCACAGCCTCAGACCAGTATTGTACTTCCTTTTATGAAGGCTCCTCCCATTTCAGCTTCTGCTTGTAAGCTGAGAGGAGGACCACCGTGCCGCGATGTGAATTTCCGAAATGTGTGCGGGGGATGGAGAGGGACACCTTCATGAAAGACCAGGTTGAGGTTAAATTCTGATGATAGATGGGGAAGACGGTTGTGAATGTTCAGTGGTTCAGAATGTTCGATTCTCTGGTGGGGCAGAGGATGTTTTGGTGCTAGTTTGGCAGCACCCTCTTCAAGTTGGCCCAGTTGAAGTCACTGTCCACAATGAATATGTCTCCAGAGTGTTTGTACATTTTGTCAGGGCATTCTTCACATCTGCATGGGGTGGTATGTAAACTGCTGTCAGGATGGCGGAGGTGAACTCTAGAGGTAGGTCATATTTTTTAGATTAGATTAGATTCCCTACAGTGTGGAAACAGGCCCTTTGGCCCAACATGTCCACACCGACCCTCCAAAGAGCAATCCACCCAGACCCATTTCCCTATATTTACCCCTGACTAATGCACCTAACACTACGGACAACTTAGCATGGCCAATTCATCTGACCTGCACATCTTTCGACTGCGGGAGGAAACCGGAGCACCCAGAGGAAACCCACACAGACACGGGGAGAATGTGCAAACTCCACACAGACAGTTGCCCAAGGCGGGAATTGAACCTAGGGTCCCTGGCGCTGTGAGGAAGCAGTGCTAACCACTGAGCCACCGTGCCGCCCAATGAGTGAGTATACTTTGAATATATCTGACTCAGGCATTTTAGAACTGTACATTAGTACACCTTCATGAAAGACCAGGTTGAGATTAAATTCTGAAAATTTTAGTGAGGTTTTTTGGTCTGAGAGGAAAAAAAAACTAAGAAATCACTACTGTGGAGAAAATTTGATATCTGCATGTAATATTAGCAAAGAGAGACAGGTGCCAATATAATTTGAGTATTACTAAAATGTTTAATTTTAATTAAGCATTTGCATCAATATTTGAGTAAGTTTTCTAAGTGAAAATGCGCATGAATATCCAAATCAAGTGATTATAATTTCTAAAATTATGCGTGCCTCAATTTGACTATATTGAATGTTAATGGGTGAATTAAGAGATTCATGAGAGGTGTAGATAGAGTTAATGGTCGGTGTCTTTTCCCAAGGATGGGGGATTTCAAGACTAGGAGGCACAACTTTAAGGCGAGAGGAGAAAGATTTTAAAAAAAGACATGAGTGACAACTATTTTACACAGAGGGTGGTTTGTGTGTTGATTGAACTTCCTGAGGAAATGGCGGATGTGGGTATAATTACAATGTTTAAAAGACATTTGGATAGGTACATGAATAGGAAAGGTTTGGAGGGATCTGGGCCAGGAGCAAGCAGGTGGGTCTAGTTTAGTTTGGGATTATGTTCGGTATGGGTTGGTTGTATTGAAGGGTCTGTTTCTGTGCTGTATGACTGTCTTCTAAATTCAAGCAAGTGAAAAGCCTGCTGAGAGTTCCTTTTAAAGATGGAAACTTCTAAGACATTGGGAAGAGAGATAATTAAAGTAAGACTGCTTATTCTTCAATGCAGCAGCTGGTGAAGGCAGTGAATAGCTGAGCCATAAGTATCAGAAAACTCCCAAGTTGAAGTCATGGTCATAGGGATGGCATATCACTGTAAGGCATTCTAGGTGAGGGGAGCAAGGGCTTGTAAAGGTCACAATGCCTGAATACCAGGAGGTATTGATCAGAAAGCATACCCCATTGCCTTTCACCTTACCCAAGAATGCTGAGGACATTTAAGTTGGATGACCCAGACTTATACAGGAGATCCACATATGACCTCCACAAAGATTTCAGGGATGCTAAGAGACAGGACCCAACCAAGTCAGAGGCCCAAACCTACCAACCAGACTCCCACCACTTTTGGCAAGGCCGAAACAACATTACGGGATACAAAATGAAGAACAAGATAGTGGACAAACACACATCCCTCCCTGATGCACTCGATGCTTTCTATGCTCCGGATACAGCTGTGCCCACTGACACCACTGCAAATGTCAGATCAGTCTTCCAGGGAGTCAACCCAAGGAAAGTGATGAGCCCGGTTGGAGTCCCCAGCCAAGCACTTAGATCCTGTGTGGACCAACTGACAGAGGCAGTCACCAACATCTTCAACTTCTTCCTTCGACAAGTTGAAGTTACCAATTGCTTCAAGAAGACCACCATCATCCCAGTACCAAAGAAAGCACATGCAACGTGCTTTAATGGCTACCGCCCAGTGGCTCTGACATCTATAATCATGAAGTGCTTTGAGAGGCTGATCACGGCCCAGATCAACTCCAATCTCCCAGCCTGCCTCAGTCCTCTACAATTAGAGTGCCGATGTAACTGGTCCACAGCAGACACCATAACCATAGCCCTGCACTCATCCCTGAAACATCTGGACAACCAAGACACCTACCTCAGACTCCTGCTCATTGACTATAGCTCAGCCTTTAACACCATTACTCCCTCCAGATTGATCTCACAACTCGGTCACCTTGGTCTCAGCGCCACCCTCTGCAATTGGATCCTCAGCTTCATGACCCACAGACCACAATCATAGAACATAGAGCATAGAACATTACAGCACAGTACAGGCCCTTCGTCTCTCGATGTTGCACCGACCTGTCATACCAATCTAAAGCCCATCTAACCTACACTATTCCATGTACGTCCATATGCTTGTCCAATGACGACTTAAATGCACTTTAAGTTGGCGAATCTACTACTGTTGCAGGCAAAGCATTCCATACCCTTACTACTCTCTGAGTAAAGAAACTACCTATGACATCTGTCCTATATCTATCACCCCTCAATTTAAAGCTATGCCCCCTCGTGCTTGCCGTCACCATTCTTGATTATCTTATATGTCTCAACTAAGTCACCTCTCAACCTTCATCTCTCCAACGAAAACATTCTCAAATTCCTCAGCCTTTCCTCATAAGACCTTCCCTCCATACCAGGCAACATCCTAGTAAATCTCCTCTGCACCCTTTCCAAAGTTTCCACATCCTTCTTATAATGCGGTGACCAGAACTGTACACAATACTCCAAGTGCGGCCGCACTAGAGTTTTGTACAGCTGTAGCATAACCTCATGGTTCCGGAACTCGATTCCTCAATTAATAAAAGCTAAAACACTGTATGCCTTCTTAACAATCCTGTCAACCTGGGTGGCAACTTTCAAGGATCTGTGTACCTGGACACCGAGATCTCTCTGCTCATCGACACTACCATTAGCCCAATACTTTGCATTCCGGTTACTCCGATTAAAGTGAATCACCTCACACTTGTCCGCATTAAACTCCATTTGCCACCTCTCAGCCCAGCTCTGCAGCTTATCTATGTCTCTCTGTAACCTCCAACATCCTTCGTCGCTATCCACAACTCCACTGACCTTAGTGTCATCTGTAAATTTACTAACCCATCCTTCTTCGCCCTCATCCAGGTCGTTTATAAAAATGACGAACAGCAGTGGACCCAACACCGACCCTTGCGGTACACCACTGGTAACTGGACTCCAGGACAAACATTTCCCATCAATCACCACCCTCTGTCTTCTTTCAGCAAGCCAATTACTGATCCAAACTGCTGTATCTCCCACAATCCCGTTCTTCCGCATTTTGTACAATAGCCTACTGTGGGGAGCCTTATCAAACGCCTTGCTGAAATCCATACACACCACATCAACTGGTTTACTCTCATCTACCTGTTTGGCCACCTTCTCAAAGAACTTAATAAGGTTTGCGAGACACCACCTACCTTTCACAAAACCGTGTTGACTATCCCTAATCAAATTATTCTTTTCTGGATGATTATAAATCCTATCTCTTATAATCTTTTCCAACACTTTACCAACAACTGAAGTAAGGCTCACTGGTCTATAATCACCAGGGTTGTCTCTACTCCCCTTCTTGAACAGGGGAACCACATTTGCTATCCTCCAGTCTTCTGGCATTATTCCTGTAGATAATGACGATTTAAAGATCAATGCCAAAGACTCGGCAATCTCCTCCCTGGCTTCCCAGAGGATCCTAGGATAAATCCCATCCGGCCCAGGGGACTTATCTATTTTCACACTCTGCAGGATTTCTAATACCTCTTCCTTGTGAACCTCAATCCCACCCAGTCTAGTAGCCTGTATCTCAGTATTCTCCTCGACAACATTGTCGTTTTCTAGAGTGAATAGTGTCGAAAAATATTCATTTAGTGCTTCCCCTATCTCCTCTGACTCCACACACAACTTCCCACTACTATCCTTGATTGGCCCTAATCTTACTCTCGTCATTCTTTTATTCCTTAAATACCGATAGAAAGCTTGAGGGTTTACCCTGATCCTATCCGCCAACAACTTCGCATGTCTCCTCCTGCTCTTCTGAGCGCTCTCTTTAGGTCTTTCCTGGCCACCTTGTAACCCTCAAGCGCCCTAACTGAGCCTTCACATCTCATCCTAACATAAGCCTTCTTCTTCCTCTTGACCAGCGATTCCACTTGCTTCGTAAACCACGGCTCCCGCGCTCTACAGCTTCCTTCCTGCCTGACAGGTACATGCTTATCTAGGACACTCAGGAGCTTTTCCTTCAATAAGCTCCACATTTCTAATGTGCCCATCCCCTGCAGTTTCCTTCCCCATCCTATGCTTCCTAAATCTTGCCTAATTGCATCATAATTGCCTTTCCCCCAGCTGTAACTCTTGCCCAGTGGTAAACACCTATCCCTTTCTATCACTAAAGGAAACATAACAGAATTGTGATCGCTATCACCAAAGTGCTCACCTACTTCCAAGTTTAACACCTGGCCGGGCTCATTACCCAGTTCCAAATCTAATGTGGCTTCACCCCTTGTTGGCCTGTCTACATATGTGTCAGGAAGCCCTCCTGCACACACTGGACAAAAGCTGACCCATCTATAGTACTTGTACCCAGTCAATATTTGGAAAGTTGAAGTCCCCCATGACAACTACCCTGTCTCTCTCACTTCTTTCGAGAATCATCTTTGCTATCCTTTCCTCTATATCTCTGGAACTATTTGGGGGCCTATAGAAAATTCCCAACAGGGTGACCTCTCCTTTCCTGTTTCTAACCTCAGCCCATACCATCTCAGTTGACAAGTCCCCAAATATCCTTTCTGCAACTGAAATACTGTCCTTGACCAACAATGCCACACCTCCCCTTCTTTTACCATCTTCTCTGTTCTTACTGAAACATCTAAATCCTGGAACCTGCAACAACCATTTCTGTCCCTGCTCTATCCATGTCTCCGAAATGGCCACAACATCGAAGTCCCAGGTACCAACCCATGCTGCAAGTTCACCCACCTTATTCTGGATGCTCCTGGCATTGAAGTAGACACACTTCAAACCAACTTCTTGCTTGCCGGTGCCATCTTGCATCCCTGAAACCTGATTTCAGACCTCCCTACTCTCAACCTTTTCTATACTCGGGCTACAATTTGGTTCCCATCTCCTTGCTGGATTAGTTTAAATCCACCCCAATAGCCTTAGCGAATTTCCCCCC
This sequence comes from Chiloscyllium plagiosum, assembly GCF_037043375.1. Lineage (NCBI taxonomy): Eukaryota > Metazoa > Chordata > Chondrichthyes > Orectolobiformes > Hemiscylliidae > Chiloscyllium > Chiloscyllium plagiosum. The sequence continues at coordinate 17,287,046 of NW_028270146.1, forward strand.
CAGGATATCGGTACCCCTCTGGTTCAGATGAAGACCATCCTGCTTGTAGAGGTCCCATCTACCCCAGAAAGAGCCTCAATTATCCAAGAATCCAAAACCCTCCCTCCTGCACCATCCCTGTAGCCACGTGTTCAACTCCTCTCTCTCCCTATTCCTTGCCTCACGAGCACGTGGCACGGGCAACAAACCAGAGGTAACAACTCTGTTCATCCTAGCTCTAAGCTTCCATCCTCGCTCCCTGAATTTCTGCCTTAAATCCCCATCTCTCTTCCTGCCTATGTCGTTGGTACCTATGTGGACCACGACTTGGGGCTGCTCCCCCTCCCCCTTAAGGATCCCAAAAACACGATCAGAGACATCACGAGCCCTGGCACCTAGGAGGCAACACACCAACCATGAGTCTCTCTCGTCCCCACCGAACCTCCTATCTGTCCCCCTAACTATGGAGTCCCCAATGACTACTGCTCTGCTCCTCTTCCCCCTTCCCTTCTGAGCAGCAGGGACAGACTCTGTGCCAGAGCCCTGTGCCCCACTGCTTTCTCCTGGTAAGTTGTCCCCCCCAAAAGTATCCAAAATGGTATACTTATTGTTGAGGAGAATGGCCACAGGGGATCTCTGCACTGCCTGCCGGTTCCCTTCCCATCTCCTGACTGCAACCCATTTGCCTTTTTCATGTACCTGAGGAGTGACTACCCCCCTGTAACTCCTCTCAATAACCCCCTCTGCCTCCCGAATGATCCGAAGTTCATCCAGCTCTAACTCCAGTTCCCTAACATGGTTTTCGAGGAGCTGGAGTTGAGTGCACTTCCCGCAGATGTAGTCAGCAGGGACACTAGTGGTGACCCTTATCTGACACATTCTTCAGTGAAGATAGACAACTGCACTTCCCCCACGATAATACTCAACACTGGAGCTGTCCGAGGATGCATCCGAAGCCTCCTACAAAACTCCCTGTTGACCCACAACTATGGTGCCAATTCCAAATGAACGCCATCTACAGGTTCGCCGATGACACCACCATGGCAGGACGATATCCAACAGTGATGAGTCAGAATACAGGAAGGGGATAGAGGGCTCGGTGACATGGTGCAATGATATCAACCTCTCATTCAACGTCAGCAAAACTAAAGAACTGATCATTGCCTTCAGAACGAAAGGAGGAGAACACACCTCCATCTCCATCAATGGAGCTGAAGTTGAGAGGGTGGAGAGCGACAAGTTCCTAGGAGTGACGATAACCAACAATCTGTCCTGGGCTTCCCATTCGACGGTCAAGAAGTGACAACAAAACCTTTTCCTCATCAGGCGGCGCAGGAAATTTAGCATGTCCAGAAGGTCCCTCACCAACTTTTGTAGATGCACTATAGAAAGCATACTGTCTGGGAACATAATGGCCTGGTATGGCAACTGCTCTGCCCAGGACCATAAGATACTACAGAAGGTAGTGTGCACAGCCCAGACCAACACGGAAGCCAACCTCCCATTCATGGGCTCCATTTAAACTGCCCGTTGCCACGGAAAGCTGCCAACATCATCAACAACCCCTCCCACCTCACTAATGTGCATCTACAACCTCTTCCATCAGGCAGCATATGCAGAAACTTGAACACAGTCACCAGCAGGTTTAAGAACAGTTCCTTCCCTACCCTTTATTGGACTGATGAAAGGACCTCTCTAAACTTCAAATAATGGTGATCTTGCTAATGTTGATCTTGTCCAGCACATGTCCTATGTGATGTAACCTGTATGCCCTGCCTAAGCATTTTTTTTGTGCTATGAGCTGTATGTCATTGCTTACCATGATCTGCCTGTGCTGCTCATAAACAAAGCTCTTCATTGTGCTTCGGAACATGTGACAATAAATAAATCAATTCAAATCAAATAAATCAGTTATACTTTCAGGAGTAATGTGGCACAGACTAAGATACTAACTTTTAGGAGATAACAATATCTCCTACAAGGTATGTTGGGCCTTCAAGGCGACAGGATTCGAGTGCAGGAACAGGGATGTCTTGCTGCAATGGACAGGGACCTTGGTGAGACCACACCTGGAGTAGTGTATAAAGATATGTCTCTTTATCTGAGGAAGGATGTTCCGGCAATGTAAGGAGTGCAGCAAAGCTTTAACAGACTATATAGAGTCATAGAGATGTACAGCATGGAAACAGACCCTTCGGTCCATGCCGATCAGATATCCCAACCCAATCTAGTCCCACTTGCCAGCACCTGGCCCATATCCCTCCAAACCCTTCCTATTCATATACCCATCCAAATGCCTCTTAAATGTTGCAATTGTACCAGCCTCCATCATTTCCTCTGGCAGCTCATTCCATACACGTACCACCCTCTGTGTGAAAAAGTTGCCCCATAGGTCTCTTTTATATCTTTCCCCCCTCACCCTAAACCTATGCCCTCTAGTGGCACACTCACTGTTGACTTACTATTCATCGGGTGAGATTCATCGTTAATGAGGCTTTCAACAAGTGATAATCTCCCTCAATAGGCATCTCATCACTCTCAGCAAAGATCTTGTTGCAACGACTAGAGCTCTGTTAGAAAATGCAATGAGTTGTTTCTGGTGTCAGGGAAGGCCTTGTCTGACTCCCCACAATTCTCCCAGATTTCTCACCATCGCTCACATCATTCAGAACCGATAAGGTTCCTCCCTCCAGTTTATTCCAGTGTGACACCATCCTTATGCTATTTTCTTCTACTGTACTCCTTCTAACTACCACTGACCTTGTCTTTCTGGTGTTCATACTCAGTCTATATCCTCGAGTCCTATCTTGGCACATGGTGGAATTTGAATTCAATAAAAATCTGGAATTAAGGGTCCAATCATGGCCATGAAGTAATTGTCAATTGTTGGGAAAAACCCATCTCGTTCACCAATGTTCTTTAGGGAAGGAAATTGTTGTCCTCAACCAATCTGGCCTACATGTGACTCCAGACCCACAGTCATTTGGTTGACTTTTAATTGCCCTCTGGGTAATAAATGCTGGCTCCCATGTGCCACAAGTGAATTTTTAAAGAATTAATAAAATTTGGAATATAAACATAATCCAAGAAGATGGGAAAACTGCCATCGATTGTCATTAAAATCTGGATCACTACTGTCTTTACCTGGTCTGGCCTACACTGTGACTCCTGATCCACAGCAGTCTGATTGACTCTTTTTTTCCAGCTCTCAGAGTGAACAGAACCTCTGACACTCCTGATTTTTTTTAAACCCCCACACTACCGCCTAACTGCAGTAGTGCTTATTGTTTTCCCCAGCACCCATGCTTGCCTTCATTGGTCAAAGCACTGAGTACAGGAGTTGGGATGCCATGTTGGTGCATGTATGGAATGAGCTGCCAGAGGAAGTGATGGAGGCTGGTACAATTACAACATTTAAAAGGCATCTGGATGGATATATGAATAGGAAGGGTTTAGAGGGATCTGGACTGGGTGCTGGTAAATGGGACTAGATCGATTTAGGATATCTGGTCAACATGAATGGGTTGGACTGATGGGTCTGTACATCTCCATGACTCTATGACTCTGCCCTCTCCCCCTCTCCTGCTTTTGTGAAAATTGCCTACGGGTGGAAATGGGAGGCTGGACGTGCAGCTTTGGTAACGTTTTGGCCATTCCTGACAATCTCCATTCCAGTCCAATCAGGGAGGTGAAAATTCAGTGCAATCCTCTGCGATGACAGAAACACTGAACGCCCTGGCAGAGTGACAAAGGAAGAATGTGCCGGGTTAGGTAGGAGAACAGTATGGAGTGAGGTGTGCACTTGGAGACAAAATGGGCCGTCCTTCTGTGTTGTAACAATTCCGTGACACTGAGGATGTTTCCATTTCAACAACAAGCTGTAATTGATACAAATAGAGTAAATTGGCTGATTATGTAGCACGGGTTAAGGCCATGGTGGACAATATCTGGCACAAACCTCATAGATTACCATTCTAAGTGTTCTAATTCCTTTGTCAAAGTAACAGATGGCAGACTCTCATGGCTCTGATGTTGTAAGCACTTGATTGAACGACAAATGACTATCATCAATTTATTCTCTGTTATATTTATCATTAAAAGAAAATCAGATCAAATTCTCCTTTAAATTTCTTCTGTCAATTTAGCCATTGAGAGGATGTGTGATTGCTCTGTTTCCTGCTCTTTGCACTGACAGGAGTTGTTGAGACAATAAATTGGTCTATCAACACAAAATGTACATTGGTGATTGATAGATCATAACTGAGGATAGGCTTGCTGCAGCTAAACAAAATCAATGAGACACACTGATGATTTGAATAGATTCTTCATCCTGTTCATTGAGAATGCACCTGTTTAACACAACTTACTGGATGCTTATTTTTTAACACAGAGAATATGTTTCTTTTTTTTCTGCTTCTACAACACCAGAGACAACTGCTGGCTAAATCAGTGGACCTTTGCAAAAATAATTTGCAGATAATTTGTTCCCATTAGTGCTGCCAAGGAATGAAAACTAAACCAGCCATGACTGCCTGCAATGGAGGAGCAGGCTTGAGAGGCTGAATAGCATCTTCCTGCTCATGATTCTTGTGTAAATGATATCAATAGAAATTCAACAGACTGCCACAGAGGTGAAAACAAAGTCAATAAGCATATCATCTGGCATGACACAATGTTTTCCTGCTGCGCGGCTTGGAATATCATTTAATCTTCAAAAGCTTGGACATTTTCATTGAGGTCCACATATGGATAGGTTGGTGTTAAATTACTATGCAGGTACCTTGACTGTTGTTGAGGTGAGTAGCAGCAATGGTTGCCCTGGGCATTGACGTTATATCATTTGATCCCCTCGACGTATCTTCACAGACTGGGATGATTCTATGGATTAAACCCTGTTTTATATCTGTCCTCATGGATTCTGACCACCCTCGGGCCTGGGCACTGGGTGTTGCCAAACCTCATTGCTAGTGCACTGGAAATCAAGCCCCATTGTTCCTGGATTCATGACCAAATTTAAAATTTTTCAAATAACTACACTAAAATTCCTCAATTTATGTGATTTTCAGACCCAGGATGATAGAAAGATAGGATTTATATGCATTTGGAAAGGCAAAGAATGATTAGGGATAGTCAGCATGGTTTGGAGAGAGGGAAGTCACATCTTACAAGACTTGATTGAGTACCTTGAAGAAGTAACCAACAGGACTGATGAGGGCTGAGCAGTAGACATTGTTTACTCAGACTTTGGTAAAGCCTTTGACAATGTTCCACTTGGCAAACTAATTCGTAAAGTTAGAACACATGGGATTCAGGGTCAGCTTGCTAATTAGGTACAAAATTAGCTTGATGGTAAGAAAAAGAAGGTGATGGTGAAGAGTTATTTTTCAGACTGGAGGCCTGTGACCAGTGGTGTTCCACAGGGATCGGTGCTGGGTCCATTTTTGCTTGCCATTTATATAAATGATTGAGATGAGAACATAGAAGACCTGATTAAGTAAGTTTGCAGATGACATCAAGATTGGTGGACAGTGAAGAAGGTTATCTAGGATTACAAAGAGATCTTGATCAATTGGGTCAATGGGCCGATGAGCAGCAGATGGAGTTTAATTTGGGTAAATGCGAGGTATTGCATTTTGGTAAAACAAACAACAGCAGGACTTCTATAATTAAACGTAGGGCCTGAGATCGTCTTGTAGAACAGCGACCTATGAGGTGAGGTACATCATTCTTTGAAATTTGCATCACGTATAGATTGGACGGTTAAGAAGATGATTAACAGATTGCCCTTATTGCTCTGACCTTTGAGTATTGGAGTTAGGATGTTATGTCAAGGTTGTACTGGACATTGGTGAGGCCTTTTCTGGAGTACTGTGTCCAGATCTGGTCACTCTGTTATAGGAAAGATATTATTAAACTGGAGAGGGTTCAGAAAAAAAATCACCAGCATGTTGCCAGGAATAGAGGGATTAAGTTATGGGGAGAGATTGGATAGGCAGGGACATTTTCCACTGGAGTATAGGAGGTTGAGGGGTGACCTGATAGAGGTTTATAAAATCACGAGGAGTATATATAAGAGGAATGGTAGGTACTTTTTTTCCCCTAGTGTGGGGGGCTTTCAAAACTAGGGGGCATATTTTTAAGGTGAGAGGAGAAAGATAAAAAAAAACGTGAGGGACAATATTTTACACAGAGAGTGATTGTCTATGGAATGAACTCTCAGTGGAAGTGGTGGATGTGAGAACAGTTACAACATTTAAAAGACATTTCGATAAGTATATTAACAAGAAATGTTTGTAGGGATATGGACCATATACAGATAGGTGGAACTAATTTAGTTTTGAATTATGGTTGGCATGGACTGTTGGATTGAAGGGTCTGTTCCATGCTCTATGACTCTGTTTCTGTACTAAACAACAATTACTATTTGTAGAACATTGAGGGAGGTTGTTGAGCATTGTTGTTTTGACTGAAGGTCTGTGACCATTGGTGTGCCATCAGTCTCGGTGCTGGCTCCATTGTTTTTTGTCATTTATATAAATGACCTGGATGAGAATATATGAGGCATGGTTAGTAAGTTTGTGGATGACACCAAAATTGATTCTATACTGGACAGTGAAATAGATCATTTAAGAGTACAATGAGATCTTGATCAGATGAACCAATGGGCCAAGGAATGGCAGATGAAGTTTAATTTAGATAAAGGCGAGGTGTTACATTTTGGTAAGAGAAACCATGGCAGGACTTACACAGTTAATGATTCGGCCCTGGGAAGTGTTCTTGAACAGCAGGACCTAGAAGTGCAGGTTCATAGTTCCTTGGAAATGGAGTAACAGGTAGACAGGGTGGTGAAGAAGGCATTTGGCATGCTTGCCTTCATTGGTCAAAGCACTGAGTACAGGAGTTGGGATGCCATGTTGCGGCTGTACAGGACATTGCTAAAGCCAGTTTTAGAATACTGTATACAAATCTGGTCACCCTGCTATAGGAAGGATGTTGTTTGAAGTGGAGAAGGTGCGGAAAAAATTGACAAGGATTTCACTGGGACTGGACAGTTTGAGTTATAAGGAGAAGCTGGATAGGCTGGGACTATTTTACAAGTCAACCACATTGTTGTGTGACTGGAGTCGCATGTAGACCAGACCAGCTAAGAAAGGCAGATTTCCTTCCCTCACAGACATTAGGGAACCAGATGGATTTGTTTCCCAACAATTGACAATGGATTCATGCTCATCATTACACTCTAAATTCTACTGTACTTCTTATTGTTCGCTGAATTCAAATTCCACTATCTGCCATTGCAAGTTTCAAATCCAGGCCAACAGAGAACTACACGAGTCTCTGGATTAACTGTGCAGTGATAATACAACGGGCCAATGTCTCCCCTCGAATGCATGTCTCTTGCCAGCAACAGTATAAAAAAGTGTGAAAAGCTCCATTAAGGAAAAGATCATCTCTACTAAAATGTGCTAATAAAACATAGGCTAGCCAGTTATTTGCCTTGGGTGAATGAATGCCTGAATAGAGTGTTGGAGTGCATGTTGAAGCACCTGCAAACTTTATGCAACATGACATTCTCCCGAACCAGAAAACATTGGCTTTGAAGTCAGATCAAATACCACTTTAACATTTACACAGCAGTACAATTCTTTCCAAAACAGATACAAGGTCACCGTTGCAGTTAAGCGGATTAACAATTTGAAATCTCCCCAGTGTCTTTGGAGATTTGCTACAGAATTGCGAGTCAGCTCCACACTCAGGCTTTGGACTCTTGCCTAATTCAAACCTGGATGGTTTTTCGTCACAGGGTTTATTTTAAGTGGTTCAGCCCTAATTATAATAACATATCCTGTGACTTGAGAAATCGAGGACAGCAACGACTGAGAGGAATCTCAGAATGAGTAGCTGGCAATTGAAACACAGCATGGTTACAGATTTGAAGAAAGAGACATTTTCTGTACATTGTACACATTGCAAGCAGCAATTTAATTCCATTTTCATTAGCTAAACAAACACAATTCCAGCTAACAATGGTGCATGAAATGATAAAGAGAGATCTTTTATTTAACCTCTGAGGTGGGTAATTCTCAGCATTTCTGTAGAAACACAGATAAAGGCCTTGATACTCAGATCTGATTACCAGTTTAAGGCTGCCGAACATATCCACACAGTTGTGAACACAGCCCAGTCCATCGTTCAAGCTGACCTTCCATCCACTGACTCCACCTATACTTCCCATGCCCTTGGAAGACAGCCAACATAATCAAAGACCTCTCTCACCACGGTTATAATCTCTTCCAATCTCTTCAATTGGGCAGAAGATACAGGAGTTTAAATGTACATAACAAAGGGTTCAGGAACAGCTTCTTCCCCGCTGTTATTATTCTGCTGAACGGAACTTTCAAACTTTAAATTTAATGTTGATCTCGCTCTTTGTGCACCTTCTCTGCAGCCAGAATATTGTATTCCTCGCTCTGTTCTGTCACCTAATGCACTTTATAATGGTATGATCTGCCTGTACTGCAGGCAAAACAAAACTTTTCACCGTACTGAGGTACATGTGACATTAATAAATCAAATCAAATAACGATGGATCACATCAAAAATTCATGATCCATTATTCAATGCAGTTATTAACTTATTTAAATGTTTCGTTCACTCAGCAGGTAAGCAAACAAATGTGGGCACGTTAACCTGTACCCAGTGTAATTTCAACATGTATGAAATTTAAAAGACTTACAGCTAGTAGCATGAGACAAATACTGACCCTCAGAGACTAGAATAGGCTCCAAGGTTCAGTGCACACAATGGTACAACTTGACAAACTTAACCAGCAATTGCAAATCATCCACTCCATCTAGCTCCAGGACATCGATAAAGATGTGATGTTCAGATGTCAGCCCTGAAGGAGAGTCATACCAGACTTGAAACGTTAACTCTGTTTTCTCTCGCAAAGGTGGTGCTGAGTTTCTCCAGCATTTCTGTGTTTGTTTCAGATTTCCAGCATCCAAAGTCCATAAAGGTGTTAGACCTCAGCTCTTACTGTCATCCATTACACTTAAACCAACAGCAATGAGGCTAGTTTTAAAAGAGAGATCTTTTATTTAACCTCTGAGCTCAATCAATGGTAGAAAACATCCAGGAGGATAGTGGAAAGTGATAACCTTAGAATCATACAACATGGAAACAGACTCTTCAGCCCACTCATTCATGTTGACCCAGTTTCCTAAATTGAACTTGTCCCATTTTTCTGTATTCAATCCATATCCTTCTAAAGCTCTCCTATTTATGTACCCGTCTAAATGTCTTTAATTGTTGTGATTGTACTCGCTTCCAACCTCTCCTCTGGCAGCTCGCACATACACACCACCCTCAGTATGAAAATATTGCCCCTCAGGTCCCTTTCAAATCTTTCCCCTCTCACCTTCAACCTATGCCCTCTAGTTTTGGATTCCCCTAACGTGCTTTGCTATTCACCTTACCGATGCCCTTCGTGAATTTATACACAGTGGACCGATAATTGCAGCACACCAATGGTCACAGGCCTCCAACCTGAACAACAATCCTCTACCAGCACTCTCTCTCTCTCTCTCCTACCATCAAGCCAATTCTGTGTCCAGTTGGCTCTCTCTCTGTCCTCAAAGCATCCCTGAAGAGGTCAAACACCTTCACTGCACCAGGGGAGTCACTTCCCTGTGACCGATCAAACTGGAGGACGTTCATCTGTCAAGGCACCCAACGCATTGGGAAATTTCAGCAGGTAGGTGCAGGAGCGAAGCTGAGATGTGGTAGGGAGAGAGCAAATTTTGTGCGAAGATTTGTAGCTCAGGTGCTCGTTGTTGTGGTTCTGTTCGCCGAGCTGGAAGTTTTTGTTGCAAACGTTTCGTCCCCTGGCTAGGCGACATCAGTGCTTGGGAGCCTCCTGCGAAGCGCTTCTTTGATGTTTCCTCCGGTGTTTATAGTGGTCTGTCCCTGCCGCTTCCGGTTGTTACTATAGACCACTATAAACACCGGAGGAAACATCAAAGAAGCGCTTCGCAGGAGGCTCCCAAGCACTGATGATGTCGCCTAGCCAGGGGACGAAACGTTTGCAACAAAAACTTCCAGCTCGGCGAACAGAACCACAACAGAGAGCAAATCTCCAAATGAGCCAACCCTTCAAGCAACACCTTCCCCACACCTGGCAGAGACTGCAGGTTGTGCACTGTACATTAAACTGGAATAAATATAGCCAGGTGGACATATTAGGAGTTCCCTGACTGGGTTGTTAATCTGGTCCTATCAGGGAGCCCTGGCTGACAGATATAAACAGGAGTGCTGAAGACTTCCTCGTGGGTCTGCTCCTGGGCCTGGCCAAACTGGCCATAAACAGGTCCAGGCAGCGGGCCGTGGAGGGAGTCAATAGGGCCGACTGCCTACCCCTCTTCCTCAGTTACGTTAGAGCCCGGGTATCCTTGGAGAAGGAGCATGCGGTGCCACCAACACCCTGGAGTTGTTCAGGGAGCGGTGGGCACCGCAAGGAGTGGAGTGTATTATTTCCCCCTCCAACTCTATTTTGATTTAATCCCTGCCCTCCCCTTCACTGTTTGATCACACAGCATTGACCTTTGATGCGAAGGGCACTAACTTGTCACTGGCCACTCGGGTGTTTTCGTATCTTCCTGGTGGTGGAAAATGAATAAAGATTCATGCACCTTGTGTCTCTCACTGTGTCTCACACCTACACACACACACACACAACATGGGTGCTGGGGGAAAAAATAAGCACTACCGCAGTTAGGCGGCAGTGTTGTGGGGGTTAAAAAAAAATAAACAGGAGTGTCTGAAAAAAGAGAGAAAAATAAACAGGAGTGTCAGAGATTCTGTTCACTCAGAGAACTGGCTCTGAGGGAGCCAAACCAGTGTCAAGTAATATGCACGTGTAAATACAGGGTGACCTGGTGATGGGATACCGGCCTCTGTGGAGTTATTTCAAAAGTCATCACTGATCCTGACAAATTTCTCAAAGTGGCGTTCCATTGTTCAAATCAATCTGTCCTGATGACTGGCCTTGGTTAGTGTTGTGATGGGGACAAGGGGGATTGAGGGTGACAATGAGACCTCAGACTCTGTTGGTTAGGAATCCATTTACATCTACCTTAAAAATACTCAGTGATGCTGTCCCTGTGATACATCCATGCGGACCGTCCAGATAGATCCGAGGCTAATTCCTGACCATCGCTGTCCATATCTTTGTCATTCTCATTGCTACACCTCAGATAAAGAGCAAGTGGCTAAATGGGAACATCCAACCATTGCATACAAGATAGCAGCTGTGCTCTACTTAGCAGTGGAAAAGAGCATTACTCCAAGGAACAGAAAATAAACTCTAAACTTATGCAACTTGAATTTCTAATAATGTAGCCTTTGGTTTCAGATTTGAAACATCCATCAATGTGTTAAGAGTTCAGTCAAAATAAATATATTAATTCTGCGTTAATGCTCGGAACAATGAGGTTCATTAATAACATTGTCAGATGCAGGTTTATACTGATGTGTACTTGCATACGCTTGCTTGCCAACATGACAGCAATTAATTATTTTGTGTGCATGCATGTTATTACAGTGATATGGGTGCAAAATATCAATGTTAATGATTGGAACACGTTACTCAAGGTGTCAGCATTGCCTTGTGTCGAGTGACGCTCCTTTTATTCTAATAATAATTTATCATGTTCCCAAGCTTACAAAAGGTGCACTAAACATTCCCATTTAGTCATTGCTCACTTCTCCATCTCCCATACTTCGGAGCTCTCTCATGGAGGTCGCCAATTACACTGATGAGAATGTTAAACCTGCGGGCATGGTCAAGGTCAACAGCACTTAAGCAATAGGTGGTAGATGGATACTCACATAAAAGTTAAGGGAATGATGGAACATATTAGAACATAGAACATTACAGCAAAGCATAGGCCGTTCAGCCCGCAATTTCGCGCCAAACTATGAAACCAATCTGAAGCCCATCTAACCTACAGTATTCCATTATCATCCATATGTTTATCCAATGACCATTTAAATGCCCTTAAAGTTGGCAAGCCCACGACTTTTGCAGGCAGTGTGTTCCACACACTTTCTACTGAGTAAAAAAAGGCTCTCCCTGTCCACCCCATCTAACCTCTGATTATCTTATATGTCTCAAATAAGTCACCTCTCAACCTTCTTCTCTCTAATGAAAACAGCCTCAAGTCCCTCAGCTTTTCCTCATAAGACTTTCCTCCATATCAGACAATATCCTGGTAAATTTCCTCTGAGCTCTTTCCAAAGCTTTCACATCCTTCCAAAAATGTGGTGACCAGAATTGTAAGCAATACTCCAAGTATGGCCACACCAGAGTTTTGGACAGCTGCAGCATGACCTCGTGGCTCCAAAACTCAATCCCTCTGCGAATAAAAGCTAACACACTGAATGCCTTCTTAATAAACCTATCAACCTACGTGACAAATTTCAGGGATCTATTAACATGGACACCGAGATCTCTCTGCTCATCTACACCTGCAACATCCTTCAGCACTGTCCACAACTCCACCGACCTTAGTGTCATCTGCAAATTTACTAACCCATCCTTCCATGCCCTCATCTAGGTCATTTATAAAAATGACAAACAGCAGTGGCCCCAAAACAGATCCTTGCAATACACACGAGGAACTGAACTCCAGGATGAACATTTCCCATCAACCACTCTACCCTCTGTCTTCTTTCAGTTTGCCAATTTCTGATCTAAAACCACTAAATCACCCTCAACCCCATGCTTCCATATTTTGTGCAATAGCCTACCATGGGAAACTTTATCAAATACCATACTGAAATCCACATACACCACATCAACCACTTTACCCTCATCCACCTGTTTGGTCACCATCTCAATGAACTCAATAAGATTTATGAGGCATGACCTACCCTTCACAAAACCATGTTGACTATCCCTAATCAATTTATTCCTCTCTAGATGATTATAAATCCTATCTCTTATAACCTTTTCCAACACTTTACTTACAACCAAAGTAAGGCTCACTGGTCTATAGTTACCAGGGTTGTCCCTACACCTCTCCTTGAAGAAGGGGATAGCATTTGTTATCATCCAGTCTTCTGGCAGTATTCCTGTAGATAATGACGACATAAAGATTAAAGCCAAAGGCTCTGCAATCTCCTCCCTGGCTTCCCAGAGAATCTGAGGATAAATCCCATCTGGCCCAGGGGACTTAGCTATTTTCATGCTTTCCAGAATTGTGAACACCTCCTCCTTGTGAACCTCAATCTCATCTAGTCTCAGCCTGTATCGCAAAATTCTCCTCCACAACATAGTATTCAGACTGGAAAAAGACAAACAAAAAATATTCATTTAGTGCTTCCCCTATCTCCTCAGACTCCATGCACAACCTCTCACCACTGTCCTTGATTGGCCCTAATTTTTCCCTAGTCATTCTTTTATTCCTGATATACCTATAGAAACGTTAGGGTTTTCCTTGATTCTGTCTGCCAATGCCTTCTCGTGTTCCCTCCTGGCTCTTCTTAGCTCTCTCTTTAGGTCTTTCCTGGCTAACTTGTAACTCTCAAGCACCCTAACTGAGCCTTCACATCTCATCATAACGCAAGCCTTCTTCTTCCTCTTGATAAGAGATTCAACTTCCTTAGTAAACCACGGCTCCCTTGCTCGACCATTTCCTCCCTGCCTGACCGGTACATACTTCTCAAGGACACGCAGTAGCTGTACCTTGAATAAGCTCCACATTTCAATTGTGCCCATCCCCTGCAGTTTCCTTCCCCATTCTCTCCATCCTAAATCTTGCCTGATCACATCATAATTGCCTTTACCCCAGCAATAACTCTTGCCATGCAGTATATACTTATCCCTTTCCATTGCTAAAGTAAACATAATTGAATTGTGGTCACTATCACCAAAGTGCTCACCTACCTCCAAATCTAACACCTGGCCGGGTTCATTACCTAGTACCAAATCCAATGTGGTCTCGCCCCTTGTTGGCTTGTCTACATACTGTGTCAGGAAACCGTCCAGCACACACTGGACAAAAACTATATTGATCGGGTTACAGTTTGTGAGGCATGGAGGAAGCTCATGCCGAGTATAGCTTTTGGGATTAACCAGATGAGCTGAATGGCCTGATTCCAGGTAAAAAAGGAGATTTTAGATTTAGATTCAGATTTTATTGTCACATGGACTCAGGAGTACAGTGAAAAGTGACTAATGTCGTTCCGCACGGCGCTATCGTAGGTACAAAGGTTACAAGGTACAAAAAGGTCACGTACTACATCGTAAAATAAAAGTTAAGAAGTTAAGCATTACAGGCCTTCATAGAATTAGTAGAAAAACAAAAAATATAAGAATTAGGAGCAGGATTATGCTATCGGGCCAATTGAGTCTGCTCCACCATTCCGCTAATCTCTTTGTGGACTCAGCTCCACTTACCTACCCACTCACCACCAATTCCTTTACTGTCCAAATATCTATCTATCTTTGCCTTAAAGACATTCAAAGTAGTGTCAACTGCTTCACTGGGCACAGAATTTCACAGATTCACAATCCTTTGGGCAAAACATTTCCTACTCAACTTAGTCCCTCCTAAATCTGCTCCCCCTTAGGTCTACAAGAAATAAAGTAATAGTTAACATTAAAGTCCTTCTTAATGTAAACTAGAAAATAAAGGATTGAAGTTATAAGTTTAACAGTATTTGATGAGTGCTTGTTGGGGTCCCACTTTCCTGTGTTCAGCTCGCTCTCAGATGTCTCAAAGTGCCTTCTAGCTGATTAATTGCGTTTGGAGTAAAGGTAAAGTCATCATTGTCCTACTTTCTCCTTAGAGAGGGATAACTGGTGGTGAGTTTAACCTGTAGGTCACTTCACCTCAGGTAAGGGGGCAATGTTGAGAAGGCAGGACCTTTGTGGTGATCTCAGCCAGATCAGGAATTGAACCTGTGCTGTTGCTGTTATGCTCCATCACCAATCCAGCCAACTGAGCTAACTAACACCGTCGGCTTTTGAGGTGTAGTCACTGTTACAATGCAGGAAATGTAGAATACAACTTGTGCACAACAAAATCCCACAAGGAGTGATAATGACCCGTCATGTTATCGTGTTACTGGCATAGGAATAAATAATTCCTATGCCATTCCTGAAGAAGGGCTTATGCCCAAAACGTTGATTCTCCTGTTCCCTGGATGCTGCCTGACCTGCTGCGCTTTTCCAGCAACACATTTTCAGCTCTGATCTCCAGCATCTGCAGACCTCAATTTCTCCTCTAGGAATAAATAATGGTCAGGAGACCAGAGGTAGCGCCCTTGCTCTTATTAAAAAAAAACTGTGCCATGGAATCTCTTAGATCATAGAACATAGAACAGTACAGCACAGGAACTGGCCCTTCAGCCCACTATGTTTGCGCCAACCATGATACTATTCTAATCCCATCTGCCTGTACATTGTCCACATCCCTCTATTTGTATTGCCTGCCTGTTCATGTGTCTCTTAAATTTTGTTATTGTGTCTGCTTCTCCCACCTGCCCTGGCAACTTGTTCAATGCATCTACTACCCTCTGGGTCAAAAAGCCTTCCCCCTCTCACCTTAAACCTATGCCCCTTGGTGTCTGGATAGAGGCTCCGATTATCCACCCTATCCAAGCCTCTTATAAGTGCATATACTTCTATCAAGCCGCTCCCGCCCCCACACACCCCCCTTAGCCTCCGATTTTGTCCAATATCTCATTGGAAGGATAGCATCACCCATGGTGCAGCATTCCCTCAGTACCGTGGGGGAATGCCAGTTTTGGTTTTTGCTAGCAAGCTCTAGAATTAGACTTGAGCCCAGAAACGAGTGACTTGGAGATGGGAGCATTACCCAGTGATGCACAGCTAACACCCATTTTATGTAATTTGGACATAATGCACAGTTAATATTTAGAAACAAGAGTTGGGCAAGAGCTTCACTGGGATAAAGACTGAAAGATTATTCTTGAACTGTCTGGCAATCATAATAATGCTTCAGAAATGTCAACCTGTCCAGGCATGCTACAATGTACCTCTGGAGAAGGTGGAACTTGAACCTGTGCCTCCTGATTCAGAGCTAGAGACACCACCATTGTGTGATAAAAGCTCCAAAAGCATATTCTGTGGTTCTCAGCAAGTGTTACACATCTCCTGAAAGCACCCAGTTCATTCTGAGTGATGAACCATCCCTGTGACTTAAACATCAATGTTTACATCAAGGGTTTACTTAAAGGAGGCAAAGGGAAATATCTATTATCTATTGGCATTAAGATAATCTTCAAAAAGTATTGCACTGACATATTTATTTCAGGCTGAAATCAGCTAAGTTCTCATCAGTTTTCTCCTGGCTAATGTGCTCTGAATGCAAGAAGGTAAAAAGGAAATCTTGCACTTTGTTGATGTTTAGTACATCATAGAGTCATACAGCAGGAAAACAGACCCTTCAGTCCAACCAGTCCATGCTGATCATAATCCCAAATTAAACTAGCCCCACCTGCCTGTTTCTGGCCCACATCCCTCCAAATCTTTCCTATTCATGTAATTATCCAAATGTCTTTTAAACATTGTAATTGTAGCCGTATCTGTCACTTGCTCAGCAAGTTCATTCAACACATGAACCACCCTCTGTGTAAAACCTTTGCCCCTCCTGTCTTTTTTAAATCTCTCTCCTCTCACCTTAAAAATGTGCTCCCTGGTCTTGAAAGCCCCCACCCTCAAGAGAAGATAACTACCATTAGCTCCATCTATCCCTCTCATTATTTTCTAAATTTCTGTAAGATCGCCTCTCAACCTCCTACGCTCCAGTGAAAAAAGTCCCAGCCTATCCAACCTTTCCTTATAACTCAAACCTTCCATACCATGTGTACTGGGCCTTAATGAGGTCATGACATTTTGGACTTAACTCTAACTGGAGTTTAAAGTAAGCGGTCTTTCATTTCCAGAAGTGTTGCAAAATAGAAAAAAAAAAATCCACAATATCATCATTATTTCCTTTTTGGCATGAACGCCACCTATGGGCACAAGACTACTACTTTTAAATGGTCAACAACAGTTATTATTATACAGAAAAAAAGGAGACTCAAACAGCAAATCGAAATAAGCAGGGAAAAACTCTATTCCACAATACAGATTTTTACACTGGCATTATTAGAGAGAGTAGATATCCATAAGAAAGATGGATAGTCAAAATTCTAGCTATGGATTTCTAATCCATTGACATTCCAATATAACTTCAGCTGTTTAAATGAAGAATTAATCTTTACACTATTGAAACACTGGTGAGATTAACCATAAATTTCAAAAATGAAATTTGGAACAAGTCATAATTTCACAAGCTCTAAGTCAAGACATGGCAGCCTCCATACATGGAGGTCGCATGGGCACAGAACGAAAACAATAGATTGTGCTAGATTAATAAGGAGATTGCTCAACAGTGTGAACAATTCCATCAGCCTCAACAATGGAGAGAAACCCTTCTTCTACGTGAGATTCCTTTCGAAGCCAAGCTGCAAGACTGTGGCTGATACATTCCCTATTCAACGGCATATCTTACACTCTAATGACTATTTCTTTTGGTCAACAAAACTTAATTCAAGGTAGTTCAAGAGTTACTGGCACATTGACCACTGTATTCAAATGCATTTGGAATTTCTGACAAGGGTCCACAGTGTATTGGTGCACCCTTCCAAGACAATGCAGGAAATGGGAGTGTTCAGCAAAATACCTCCACTCCACACTTCCCTTGAACAGTGTCAAAGAACATACTGTGCTGTACGTTTACTAATCATGGATGTTAAAGTAATTTGCCAAGAGTCTTGGACAGTTATGCTAAATTGGGGTGGTCCTCCTCCAGATGAGTCATTTCAGTGCTTGGAATGTCTATCCACAACATTCTCCCATCCCACATGTTCACAATGCAACCACTCATTCCTGATGTGCTGGGGGAAAGACCAATGAGCATGCTGACATTTATCCCAATATGAATGAGGACAATGCAAGTTCAAGATTTCTGCCCCAATGGATGGAGTGTATGGAAAGATATTAGAATGTTGCGACCATCCTGGATCACATCTAACAATGGTCAAGTTCTGTGAAGAAGTAGACAACATGTCTGAAATGCATATCACTGACCACGTCACACATAACAATAAATTCAGTATCTGAGTTACCATGTCAGACAACAATCACAAGTGATAGAGATCCACCAGTGATTTCATTTGATGCATTATTGTCACTTGTACTGAGATACAGTGAGAAGTATTGTTATGCATGTTAACCAGAAAAATCATACCTTACATAAAAACATCATGGTATTGAACAGAATGCAGAATGCCATGTTACAGCTACAGAGAAGTTGCAGAGAAAGAACAACTCTAATATATGAGAGGTCCATTCATTAATCTGATAAGGAGCTGTTCTTTAAACTGTTGGTACGTGCTTCAACCCTTTGTACCTTCTGTCCAATGGAAGAGGGTGCGAGAGAGTATAACCAGGGAGGTGCCTTTGATGATGTTGGCTATTTTCCTGAGGCAGCAGAAGAATAGATGGAGTGAAAGAAAGGAAGGCTGGTTTTCATAATGGACAGAGCTGCATTCACAACTCTGTAATTTCTTGCAGTCTACAGTAAAGCAGTTGCCATACCAAGCTGTGATGTATCTGGATAGGATGCTTTCAATGGTGCATCTATAAAAACTGGTACTGAATAAACCGAATTTCCGTAGCCTTCTGAAGACAGTGTCGATGTGGATGGATCAGGACAGATTGTTGATTATATTTATTTACTCCGAGCAACTTGAAGCTATTGACCATCCCTACTTCAGCACCATTGTTGCAGACAGGCACCTGTCCTCCACTCTGCTTCCTGAAGTTGATGATCAGCTCCTTCATTTTGCTGATATTGAGGGAGAGTTTGTTCTCCTTACACTGTGCCACTAAGCTGTCTATCTCTTTCCTGCACTCTGTCTCATTGTTGTTTGAGATCCGACCCACTACAGTGGTGTCATCAGCAAATTTGTAAATGGAGTTAGAGCTGAATTTAGCCACACAGTTGTGAGTGTATAAGGAGTAGTGTAAGGGGCGGAGGGCACAGCCTTGTAGGGCACCAATGTTGAGGATTATTGTGATGGAGATGTTGTCACCTATACTTAATGATTGCAGTCTGTGGGTCAGCAAGTCAAAGATCCAGTTGCAGAGGGGGGAAACAGAGTCTTGGAGTTTGGAGATGAGTTTTGTTGGAATTATGGAGCGAAGGTGGAGCTATAATCAATAAATATGAGCCTGATGTGGATGTCTTTGCTATCTAGATGTTCCAGGGATGGGTGTCGGGCCAGGGAGGTGGCATCTGCCCTGGACATATTGATGAAGGACTTTTGCTGAAAACGCAATTCTCCTGCTCCCCGGATGCTGCCTGACCTGCTGTGCTTTTCCAGCACCACACTCTCTACTCTAATCTCCAGCATCTGCCATCCTCACTTTCACCTTTTGTGACCGTAGGCGAATTGTGGTGGATCAAGGCAACCTGGGAGAGTGGAGTTGATGTGCACTGGTACTAACTTCTCGAAGTACTTCATAATGATGGATGTCAAAGCTACTGGGTGGCTAATTTTTCTTTGGCACCAGGATAGTGGTTTTCTTAAAACAGGTGGGAACCTCAGACTGTAGTAAGGAGAGGTTAAAGATATCAGCGAGTACTCCCAGCCGCTGTCTGCACAGGATCTGGGTACATGGCTGGACACTCCATCTGGGCCGGTCGCTTTCTATGGGTTCACTCTCAAGAAGGCAGACCTGATCCCTGCAATGGTGACCATGGGTACAGGAGCACATGAGGCTGTCGGGGCAGGTGACATCATATCACTGTCCTTCTATTCAAAACGAGCGTAGAATGCATTGAGCTCATTGGGGAGGGATACATTATTGTCAGTAACTCTACTTGACTTCACTTTGGAGCCTGTGATGATGGGCAGCTCAGCAGAAGGAGGTAACACAGCCAAGTCACACTAGCTGCACACAGAGTCATACCGCACGGAAAACAGGCCCTTCAGTTCAACTGGTCCATGCTGAACATAATCCTATACTAAACTAGTCACACCCACCTGCTCCTGACCCACATCTCACTAAACCATTCCTATTCATGGACTTATCAAAATGTCTTTCAACCTTGTAATTGAACCCACATCCACCACTTCCTCAGAAAGCTCATTCCACAAGCGAATGGCCCTCTGCGTAAAACAAAATTACCCTTCATGTATTTTTTAAACCTCTCTCTACAAACTCAGATGATGCTGAATAAACCACTTCTATTCTCACTTTGGTTCTGAAGAAGAGTCATATCAACCTCAAAACATGAACGTGGTTTCTCTTTCCTTGGATCCTGTTGAATTTCTCCAGCAGTCTGTTTTTATTTAAGATCTTTGGTATTTCTCTTTACTTTTCTTTCAGAATTTGTATTAATGTGCCCTGGATTATGGGCGGCACGGTGGCTCAGTGGTTAGCACTGCTGCCTCACAGCGCCAGAGACCCGGGTTCAATTCCTGCCTCAGTCAACTGTCTGTGTGGAGTTTGCACATTCTCCCTGTGTCCGAGTGGGTTTCCTCCAGGTGCTCCGGTTTCCTCCCACAGTCCAAAGATGTGCAGGGTAGGTGAATTGGCCATGCTAAATTGCCTGTAGTGTTAGGTGTAGGTGGCTCTTCAGAGGGTCGGTGTGGACTTTTTGGGCCGAAGGGCCTGTTTCCACACTGTAAGTAATCTAACAATGGTTTGGGTTTCCCCTTGTCTAGATCACCCTTCCCACAAACTGTGTTGATAATCATAGGAAACTCCATGAGATCTTCCCTCAGACTCCGATTTCCCAGTGGAAGATAGTCCAGCTGCTAAACAATTTGCAAAAGTGAATGGAAATGTAGTTGGAAAACATATTCCAAAACTGACCTTTTTCAGGGAAGTTAAAAAAAATTTATTGGTTTGGGAAATTAAAATTCAAGTATTTTACAAACATCTTCGAATGATATCGGTTATTAATTAGGTATGATACATTAATTGCATTTGTATTCTTAAACCGGTTCTTGAAAGGCTGTGCAAGTACTCTAGGCTACCATCTTAATAACACACTTCTCTTCCTGTGTAACCTAATCAATGATTATGTAAGCCACTGCTAGATTAAAATTGGTCTCATTACAGCCACAGATGTCTGCATTAACATTTTTAATGAGTTTGATTCAACCTTTTGGTTCCTCCAACAAAGGTTTATAAAAAATCCTACCACCTGTGACTTTTAAGTGTAATACTTAGATTAAATTTTCTCAAGTGACATGGAAATTTGTTGCAGCTGTGATGACATAAGTCAGGAGTAACCCTTTACATGCCATAGATTGAATTTAATTCACCTAATCACAATGTTTCCTCTCTATTTTGGAGTGGAAGAGTAATTTGTTTCATTGCATGGTCATTTGAACAGCTTTATGACTACTTTATGTCTCCCTTGATGCAATGGTAGTGTCCTTACCTCTGACATGAGGAGGCCTGGATCCAGGTCCCACATGTTCCAGATGTATGACATAAAATGTCTATACACCTCTGGGAAGTCAGGCCTGACTAGCAGGGACTGATTTCTGCATGTGCCTTCATGTGAATGGTTTGACCCAAGGGGCAGCACGGTGGCTCAGTGGTTCGCACTGCTACCTCATAGCACCAGGGTTCCAGGTTTGATTCCAGCCTTGGGTGACTGTCTGTGTGGAGCTTGCACATTCTCCCAGTGTCTGCGTGGGTTTCCTCTGGTGCTCCGGTTTCCTCCCACAGTCCAAAGATGTGCAGGTTAGGTGAATCAGCCATGCTAAATTGCCCATAGTGTTAGGTGCATTAGTCAGGGGGAGAAGGGGTTTGGGTGGGTTACACTTCGGAGGATCGGTGTGGACTTGTTGGGCTGAAGGGCCTGTTTCCACACTATGGGTAATCTAATCGAAAGATCATCTTACAACTGGATAAGTCAAATTCCACACTAAAAGCTTGATCTGGTCTTCTTCTGGTTTCAATGAGGTGAACTTTCATTGAAACAATCAGGCAATGCTGCAGATTTGGTTTTAACAATAATGTAACCTATTACACAAAATAAATTCATATAAAATAGAATAATCTAAAATTATTTGCATGTAACACAAGATTAGATTTTCAAATCTGATATGGTAAACTACACTCCAATCAGTTCCGACAACACTCTTTCACAGTACTCAAACACCAGACAAAGGCGTCCCTTCTCCATCATACATCAGGTTTGACTTAGATATAATTTAGTCTGATTGCCTCCTCCAGGAGACTTCATACAACCAAGTTTAGACGTATGCAGCTTGAAATACCATTTTCAGGGCTTTAACAAAATATCTCTGCTCAGGAATTTTCAAACTAACATCTTACACTGAAGTAACTTATTTCTTAACTGTTTCTAAACAATCACCTTTCTCAGGAATAGCTATCTTAGACATCCCTCTTCAGACAAGACTTGGCAAACCTGAGAAGAAAAAAGGCTTTCTTCAAGATATTGGGTATTCCCACTGAGCTAAAAGAAAATTCCAGAACCTTCTAACTAAATCCTAATACATATCGCTGCTTACACTGCTCATAAAATTCACCTAATGAAAACAAAACCCTTTTAGTCTCCAGAAAGTCTCTATCTCCTACAGAAATACTTTCAAATTAATCAATAAACCACGTCATTGACATAGACAAGTCCTATATATGACACGAGTTCAAATTTAAATTCAAAAATAAATATTAAAACACACATCACCTGGAAACAATATTTCCCGGTTGTTAGAATTTGACAAACATTAATACTTCTGCACTTCCTTTGATAGGTAATGACACAAAGGATTGCTTGCACCACGCATGTATGACTGAAAACGAGGCATGTTACCAAAGCTTTTCATTTGCACTCAGAGGACAAATGCAAGAATGCCAAATTTCAAACTATCACAAATAAGTTATACTACAAAAAGAAAGTCAACTCTGGCTGGGTGAGGTGTAGAGGTAGCAACAGGGAACTAAGCGGTCCCCGCTTCCAGATAATTCAAAGCAAAGCACTAGATGTGAACATATTGCTTTTGATTGTACAGAATTAGTCCCTGTGCATGCCATTCCTAGGAAGCACAAGTGAAACATGATATTAATTCAACGTCTCAAATAGGTTCTTAGTGTAGTTAGTAGCACATTTAGGATTGTTCAGCAATTGTCCTCTGACTCAGTCTCTGTGAACAAAGAAATATCTTCAATTACCCAAGAGTGACATAGGATGGAGAGTGGGCAAAACCACACAAGTATGTTCAGGCTGCCTCATACTGGGAAGTCTAACTTTGCAACAAAACACGGAAGTGAAAGGTTTCCTTCCATTTTGAATCAGGAGTCTTCACAGGGAGTATTTCTGGTTCTTTTTTTTAAATTCAAACCATCTGTCATTTATAGTATCTGAGAAGTGATTCTACAATAATTCTTGATAATTTAATAGCGTGAGCTCTCACATTTGTCTACCTGTTTAACTCTCGCCCAATTCCTTATCTGTGTCTGTTATATTTCCTTAGCCCTGTGTTTCACTCTGCCTGGATACCAAATCCCATCCGGCAGAAGCAGAGGACTTCTGGAATTTCCAGGATGAATGACTTGAGACAAAAGATGATTAACATTAGAAGTTTGAAACTTGTTATTGCATTTTAGTCACGCTCTGTTGCAGATAATCATTTCATTTAACAGTGTGTGAACCAAAATTACAACTGAAATTAACATTCTTAACGTGCCGTATAAAAAGGAATTCTGACATTTGACTTTATGAAAAAGTACTCTCATTCCCTTTTCATTCTTTCTCTTCATTTCACTGCTTCCACACTGTCAGGATTCTATGATTTGCTTCTCCCTCTCATTGAACTCTCTATTATTCTTTTATTTCATCCAATTCTTGATCAGTCTTTTGTTATTCCCTGGTTTTCACTTGTTTCCAGTTTTAGATCTCTTAATTCCTTTCTTTTCAGTCAAATCAAAACCAACAGAAACAGAAGATCAGAGGCCATTCAGCCCCTCAAGCCTGTTCCACCATGCAATGGTTGTTCATTGAACTCAATACCCTAATCCTGCCCTCACCCCATTCCCCTTGATCCCTTTAGTCACCACAGCTGTATCTACTTCTTTCTTGAAAATCCAATCTTTTAACTTTAACTGCTTTGTGGTCATGAATTGCACAAGTTCATCATTTCACTGGGTGGAGTAATTTCTCCTCATTTTGGTCCTAAAAGGTTTATGCTTTCTCCTTAAATAATGACACCTGGTTTTGGACTCCCCTACCACTGGGAACATCCGTCCTGCATCTAAGCTGCCTAGTCTTGATAAAACCTTCAGTTTCTGAGAGATTCCCCCTCATTCATCTAACCGCCAGTGAATACAATCCTAACCGACTCAATGTCTCCTCATATGTCAGTCCTGCCATCCCAGAAATCAGTTTGGAAGACCTTCGCTGCACTCCCTCCACAGCAAGAACATCCTTTCTTGGATAAGGAGACTGAAAGTGCACACAATATTCCAGCTGCTAGCTCACCCACATCCTGTCTAATTGCAGCAAGACATCCTTGTCCAGAAGTAGGGTGCTGGATCCAAAATATTAACACGGCTTCCTTTCCATGGATGCTGCCGGACTTGCTGAGTTTTACCAGCAATTTCTGTTTCTATTTACGATCCTTGTTCCTGTACTTACTTGGGATACGGTGCGGGCGTGCCGGTGTTGGACTGGGGTGGACAAAGTCAGATGTCACACAATACCAGGTTCTGGGCCGACAGGTTTATTTGAAATCACAAGCTTTGAGAGCACTGCTCCTTCATCAGACAACGTCTTGCTGACTTCACCCTGACGAAGGAGCAGCGCTCTGAAAGCTTGTGATTATAAATAAACCTGCTGGACTATAACCTGGTGTCTGTGACTTCTGACCTTGTTCACTCAGGATAGGCATCAATGCAGGGACCTCAAACTGCTGTTTCTCACTCAGTGCTGTTCTGCGAGCCCAGGAGTATGCAACACTAACCCTCATAATGGTCTCTCCAACCCTCCTGCTTCAGAACCTGTGACACTTTTATTTCAAGCGAGTCACTTTCCACATTTCTGTTCATAACATGCAATTACTAACATCGCACAGATTTCTGACAATGAAGTGACTTTAAGAATAATTAGTCTCTACTTGCATTCACAGGCCCAGCATTGCCTTACTCTCCTCTGCAATCTGCAGGGGTTATTGAACAGGGGTTAGTAGCTCAGCAGTCTCTGTGGGGAATATGTATGTGTGCTACCATTAACATTACTGGGACAGTAATGAATAGGGAGGCGCCAACGAGTGAGGAGGGGGGTGGGTCAAAAACTTTCACAAGGTTTGTCTCTAATTTCCTCTAATTCATCCCATCTCAAACTAACCTTTCCTGATATAATGGTAGAAATTGCAGGAGGTATGGCTGGTATAATGTGAGACTGAGTTATCATCAGAGAATCCCTACAGTGTTGAAGCAGGTATTCGGCCCATCAAATGCACACCACCCCTCCAACAAGCATCCCCCCAAGATCCAACCCTCTACCCGATGTTGCAACATGGTGGTAAACCCTTCTGCAACCTAAACCAAACACGCAGAAAAGCTCAACACCCAGCCTCCTTTGTCTTAAAGAGTTGTTATCTACCTTCCACTCCATAACAATATATTGATCCGATAATGCCCCTATTAAATTAGCAGCAAATCAATTTTCAAAACCGGACAGTGGTGTCAATCCTCCTCTGTAGATCTCCCTGGGTCATCTTCGGTCTTCTGCTGCACACAGACTTTTCATCTGAAGGAAGGTACCTTTGAGAGTTTTCAGGCAGTCTGTCTGACAATAGCAGAAGCTGCTCTTTCTCTGTCTCTTTTTCTCTTCTAACTCCATTTTCTTCAATTGTAATTTAAGTTTTTCTAACTCTTCTGCACTAATCTGTTTCTCTGACACACCGGCTTGTTGAGTAACTCTCTTACAATTTCAGTTTACTTTTGTCCTTGGTTAAACTGAATTCTAACCTCTTTGCTAATTCTAAAAGCAAGATCTTTTTCTTTCCTTCTAAACTTTCTTGGCAAATTTGGGAATCATCTTCAAACCCCAAAACCTCTTTAGCAATTTTAAGAGGCCATTTCTCTCACTTTTAATTTAACCAACCACAAGTCACCGAAATTAAGCAAATTGCCTCACCTATGTTTTATTTAAAGATCTAGGACACAAATCATCAAGTGTTTAAATCTGCTGGGATCTTATCTGTTCAAATCTGTCCAAGTCCCAGACTGGATCAGTCTAAACCTGTCCAAATCCCAGAAAAGCCCCCAAATTGTTATGACACAATGGTAAACCCTTCTGCTAATTAAACCAAACATACAGAAAAGCTCACCTTGCCTCATAATCTGTTAAAGTCTCAATGACAAAGAACTACCCAAATTCCACTATGTAAAGAAAAAAAAAATTCTTTAACTCCACAATTATTTACAACTCTAAGCTTCCTTTCTCAAAGATTTGTTTCCTACCTCCCACACCATAAAAATATATACTTATCTGATAAGCCCTTATTAAATTTACAGCAATTCAATTTTCAAAACCAGACAGCAGTGCTGATCTTCCTCCGTTTGTAGATCTCCCTGGGTTAGCTTCGGTCTTCTGCTGCAAAAATGTTTTATATGAACAAGGTACCTTTAAGAGAGAGGTAGTCTGTCAATGGCAGAAGGTGCTCTCTCTCTGGTTAACTGAAAAATGTCTGCTTTTTATACACCAAACATCAGATCATCTCATTGGTTCAATGTTGCCAAAATAGAAAAACTCAAATTTGATTGGGTTTTAGTATCTTGGGGCATAACTTAAACTGAATGGTTAAATTTAAACAGCTATGAAAACATGCAACAAGTTCAGAAGTTTGTTTCATAGCCAAATGTTACAAACTTTCAATTTTCCAGTACATGTTGAGACAGGTGACTACAATCACTCTTTCTTAAAGGTACATTACATGCTTTCAACTTCATAATATCTAATCCTGTAACCCCACCTTCCCCATGGCTAATCTACTGGGTCTGCACATCCCTGGACACTAAGGGGAATTTAGCATGGCCAATCCACTCTAGCCTACACATCTTTGGACTGTGGGAGGAAACCAGAACACCCAGAGGAAACCCCCACAAGGGAGAATGTGTGCAAATGGAACATAGACAGTGACTCAAGGCTGGACTTGAACCATGCCCCTTGGCGTTATGAGGCAGCAGTGCTAACCACTGAGCCACCATGCCACCGTCAGTGGTGAGACTTGGACAATAAATGTTAGACTTGGAAAAACCATTGTCTCAGACACCTCTTGACAAGACAAGGTTATTGTGTGTGGGCCATCATTACCTTCAAAGTGTGTGGGTTCTCCAGAGTCCTAGGTGATCCAGTCTAGGAGGAGAGACTCTGTTTGGTCTAATAACAACATTGTAAGCAGGACATAATTTATTATGTCTCTGCAACTATCTACAGGTTATAAGGAGAGGCTCGACCTTACTACAAAGATTAATGGGTAGATCCAGCATTCCCCACTGTTGCTCTAGAAGTCTCTGCTGCATTTCCTGTAGAGGAAAGCAGCGGGCTGAGCAGATGCGTGATTAGTTGGCCTCGTTGCCAGGCCATCTTCTCGATTAGGCTGTTCTTTCTGTTTTGCCACCTTCTTCCACTGCCCCTCCAAAGTATTCATGCTCTGAAGTTCATGGGTATTAGAGACAGTCTCCCAGTTGACATTGCCATGGTCTACCATTCCTTCATCTCACTCACAGGTGTTCTTCGCAGCAAAGGGAGAGTGATGTGACCCAGTGACCAGTTCACCCTCCGGAAGGTCTTTGTGTAAAATTCACCTTTGACGCAACGAGCATGGCTGAACAAATTCAGAAATTGTTGGCTTCACAATGTGAATGGAATTGGCACACTTCAAGAGCTGTGATTCCTGATGAAGGTCTTTTGTCCGAAATGTGGATTTTACTGCTCCTCGGATGCTGCCTGAACTGCTGTGCTTTTCCAGCACCACTAATCCAGAATCTGGTTTCCAGCGCCTGCAGTCATTGTTTTTACCTTTTTCTAGCACCACTCTAACCTAGACTCTGATTTCCAGCATCTGCAATACTCAGTTTTGCACACTTCAAGAGCTGTGTCAGTGCCCTTTGTTGTATGTGGGTCTGATACTTGATTGAGGGCAATAAGCATCTCTTACTATGACAATGTCATGAGAACTTGGTGAGGGAGTACAATCATTAGGCCTAAAGATGCTGGAGCAGAATTCAGCCCATTCAGTCTGCTCCATATACCAAGGAACCTTGATTATCTAAACAACACGGGCAGGGAAAATTTTGTTTGAATAACCAAATGTTCGGATAGTTGAATGCCAGATAACACAGTTTAGCCAAGCATCAGGACCTTGCGATCTTTTCTGGATAATCCGAAATTTGGAGAATCGATGTTCAGATAGGTTCCTCTGTATGTATATGAGTGCATTAAGTTCCTAGGAGTAACAATCACCCAACAATCTGTCCTGGTCCATCCATATTGATGCGACGGTCAAGAAAGTACAACAACTTCACTACATCCTCAGGAGACGAAGGAAATTCCGCATGTCCATAAAGACTCTTACCAATTTTTATAGATGCACCATAGAATGTATCCCATCCAGATGCATCACGGCTTCATATGGCAACTGCTCTGCGCAGATTCACAAGAAAACTACAGAGAGTTGTGAACATAGCCCAGTCCATCACGCACACCAGCCTTCCATCCACTGACTCCGTCTATACTTCCCGCTGTCTCGGGAAAGCAGCTAACATAAGCAAAAACCCTTCCCACCTCGGTTATAATTTTTTCCAACCTCTTCTTTCAGGCAGAAGATACAAAAGCTTAAACACACGTACCAACAGATTCAAGAACAGTTTCTTCCCCGCTTTTATGAGACTCTTGAATGGACCTCTCGAATGTTACATATAATGTTGATCTCGCTCTTTGTGCGCCTTCTCTGCACTATAACCGTGTACTCCTCACACTGTTCTATTATCCTAATGCACCTTATATGTCATGATCTGCTTGTACTGTATGCAAAACAAAACTTTTCACTGTACCTAGGTACATGGGACGATAATAAAGAAGACCAAATTGAATCAAATTATCCCTGACACCAGTGATTCCTTAAAGATCACCACCAACACCTCCGCAATTTCCTCACCATCTCCTTCAGAACCCTAAGGTGTAGTCCATTGATTCTGGGTGATTTATCCACTTTCAGGTTTTTCAGCTTCCCCAATACCTTCTCCTTAGTGATGACCACAACACTCACCTCTGCCCCCTAACTCTCTTGAAGTTCTGGTATGCTGCTGTGTCTTCCACTGTGAAGACTTATGCAAAGTACCTATTCAGTTCCTCTGCCATTTCTTTGTTCCCAATTACTACTTCTCCAGCCTCATTTTCCAGTAGTCCACTCTTGCCTTTCTCTTACCCTGAAGCACCCTTGGTCCTGGAGGAATACTGTCTTGTTTATTTTTTCACTGTCTCAGTTGTATATGGTAGAAATGACACATGAAAGCTACTCTACTCTATCTTTTTGATATCTAAACAAACTCTTGAAATTTTCTTTTATAATTGCTAGCTAGCTTACCCTCATATTTCATCTTCTCCTCCTTCCTGCTTTTCTAGTTGTTATCTGCTGGTTTTTAAAGGCCTCCCAATCATTTTAGCTTCCAATTAATTGCATGTTTTTCCATTTGATTAGATTCCCTACAGTGTGGAAGCAGACCCTTCAGCCCAACAAGTCCACACCGACCCTCTGAAGAGCAACCCACCCAGACCCATTCCCCAACATTTGTCCCTGACTAATCCACCTAACACTACAGGCAATTTAGCATTGCCAATTCACCTAACTGGCACATATTTGGATTGTGGGAGGAAACCCACACAGACACGGGGAGAATGTGCAAACTCCACATAGACAGTTGCCCGAGGTGGGAATTGAGCCCCAGTCCCTGTGAGGCAGCAGTGCTGCCACCCTGCTGAACCAGCCTGCTGTCCCTGACTTCCCTGGTCAGCCGTCCATGCCTTGACCTCCTTTAGAATGTTTCTTCTTCCTTGCCATGAATTGCTGATTGCCTCCTGATTTACCCTCAGACACTCCTGCCATTGCTGCACCATCATCTTCTCTGCTAAGCTCCTCTTCCAATCAACTCTTGCCAGCTCCTCCCTCATGTCTTTGTAGTCAACTTTACTCAACATTAATACTGTTATATCTAATTCGATCCTCTCGCTCTCAAACTGCAGGATGAATTCTATCATATTACAGTCACTGCCCTCCAGCAGTTCCTTCACCTTAAGCTCTCTATTCAAATCTGCCTCATTACACATCACCAAATCCAGAATCACCCATTCTCTAGTGGGCTCTACCACAAGCTGCTCAAAATTCCATCTCATAGACACTTCACAAATTCCGTTCCTTGGGATCTGCTGTCAACCTGATCTTCCCAGACAACCTGCATGTTGAAGTCACCCATGATTATTGATTTCTTTTCTGCTCCACATCCTGGCTACTGCTCAAAGGCTGTACATCAGGATCTTTTTCCCTTTGTGGTTCCTTGACTCTATTCACACAGACTCTCTGCCTTCTGACTCTGTATCACTTCTCGCTATTGATTTAATCTTATTTCTTTACCATTCCCTCTGCCTATCTGCCTATCCTCTCAATAGGATGCCTATCGTCGGATATTAGTTTCCATCCTTGATCTCCTTGCAGCCACATCTCTGTGATACCCACGATGGCTGGCAATTTCAACATGTGCTCCAAGCTCATTTCCTTTGTTTCACATACTTCGTGTATTTAAGCACAACAGCATCAGTCCTTTATCGCACCATTTGACCACCCCCTTTACCATAGTTATCCCCTTATTTGCTCTGCTGAAGTTAGATTTCTGACCCTTTCGATACTCTTTGTCCTCTTACTTATTGTGAAAACTTTAGTATCCTCTCCTGAGCCCTCCCTCTAACTAGTTTAAAGTCCTTGTGACCAACTTATTTAATCTTTCTGCTAAGATTGGTTCAGGTGCAGCGTGTCCCAATAACACAATTCCTCCCTGATGCAAGTGCCCCACGAAATATCATCCGCCTTTCCCATACAACTCCTTTAGCCATGTGGTTGCTTCCCTAATCTTCTTATGTCTTTGTCAATTTGTACGTGGCTCAGGTAATAATCCAGAGATTACAATCTTTGAGGTCCTGTTCTTCAATTTATAGGAATAGGGAGGTCATGCTGCAACTACGCAGGAGATTGTTTCGGCCACTTTTGTAATACTGTGTTCAATTCTGGTCTCCCTCCTCTAGGAAAGATGTTGCAAAACTTAAAAGGGCTCGGAAAAGATTTCCCAGGATGTTGCCAGGGTTGGAGAGCTATAGGGAGAGGCTGAATAGGTTTTTCCTGGAGCATCGGAGGCTGAGGAGTGACCTCATAGAAGTTTATAAAATCATGAGGGGCATGGATGGGATAAATAGCCAAGTCTTTTTTCCCAGGGTAGGGGAGTCCAAAACTAGAAGGTCCACAGGTTTAACGTGAGAAGGGAAAGATTTAAAAGGGACCTAAGTGGCAACTTTTTCACACAGAGGATGGTGCGTGTATGGAAAAGAACTGCCAGAAAAAGTGGTGGAGGCTGGTAAAATTACGTTTAAAAGGCAAAAGGATGGCTATACGAATAGGAAGAGTTTAGAGGGATATGGGTCAAGTGCTGGCAAATGGGACTAGATTAATTTAGGATATCTCGTCGGTATGGGCTAGTTGGACTGAGGGTCTGTTTCCATGCTGTACATCTCTATGACTCTATGAATATCTGACTTGATAGAACAGACTGGACTTCAGATTGAAATTAGCTCTTAAATTAAAGTATTCCTTAAAATATACTCTTGATTCACCCTCTTTCACCAAGTCACACGCTAATGCACCAAAGCAGCAATCCAGTGCAGCTTGTGAACAAAGCCAGGAGCCCTTGTCATCCAAAAGTAATCCCATCTTGCTCCTGTGGCAGGGCATGACACACTGCCTGTTGTTGGATCAATACTGGAGCTAGTGGCAAATGGCTCTTTGCCTAAGGATCACCCTCCAGTAGCAATGGGATTGAAACATAGAAGATAGGATCAGAAGGAGGCCATTCTGCCCTTCCAACCTGCTCTGGCATTTATCACGGTCATGACTGATTGTCCAACTCAATAGCCTAATCCTGTTTTCTCCCCATAACCTTTGATCTCATTCGTCCCAAGTGTGATATCTAGCTGCCTCTTGAATGCTTTCAATGTTTTGGCATCAACTACTTCCTGTGGTAATGAATTCCACAGGCTCACCATTGTTTGGGTGAGGAAATGTCTCCTCATCTCCATCCTAAATTGGTCACCCTGAATCCTCAGACTGTGACCCCTGGTTTCGAACGCACCTACCACTGGGAACATCCTCCATGCATCTACCGTCTAGTCCTGTTAGAGTTTTATAAGTCTCTATGAGATCAACTCTCATTCGTCTGAACTCCAATAAAAACTATTCTAACCTCGTCAATCTCTCCTCGTACGTCAGTCCCACCATCCCTGGAATCAGCCTGGTAGATCTTTGCTACACTCCCTCGAAGGCTAGAGCATCCTTCCTCAGAACAGGAGACCAAAACAGCACACAATATTCTCAGTGTGACCTCACCAAGGCCCGGTATAACTGC
Organism: Chiloscyllium plagiosum; assembly: GCF_037043375.1. Taxonomy (NCBI): domain Eukaryota; kingdom Metazoa; phylum Chordata; class Chondrichthyes; order Orectolobiformes; family Hemiscylliidae; genus Chiloscyllium; species Chiloscyllium plagiosum. Next base: position 17,319,819 of record NW_028270146.1, read on the forward strand.
AACAACACATCCCTGCTCCTGTACTCAAACCCTCTCACAATGAAGGCCAACATACCATTTGCCTTCTTTACCACCTGCTGCACCTGCATGCTAACCTTCAGCAACTGGTGCACAAGGACACCTAAGTCCTACTGCACACTCCCCTCTCCCAATTTACAGCCATTCAGGTAGTAATCTACCTTCTTGTTTTTGTTCCAAACTGAATAACCTCACACTTATCCAGATTATGCTGCAGCTGCCATAGATTTGTCGATCCACCCAGCCTGTACAGATCATGCCAATCTGGGATGGGAAAGCACTCCACAGTCCTCCACACCATGAACACCATTGGGGTGGAAGTGGAGTAATTGCAGGATCTGCATCCCTCCAGTATTTGGCCTGGCCTCCCCATCTCGAAGTCCACCATGGCAGGACACCACCTTCTGCCCAAGGTCATTTTCAAGCTGGCATTTTGAATTGAAGCAGACTTCTTATTTTGTCTTAAATGAAGAGGGAAAGACAAGTTGGTGGAAACACATTTAAATTCAGGTGTTCTTTGAAAGATTCTACAACCATTGAAGGAGGAGGTACTGGATGTCTTGAAATGCACAAAGGTGGATAAATTCCCAGGACCTAATCAGGTGTACCACAGAACTCTGTGGGAAGGCAGGGAAGTGATTGTTGGGCCTCCTGCTGAGATATTTGGATCATTGATAGTCACAGGTGAGGTGCCGGAAGACTGGAGGTTGGCTAACGTGGTACCATTATTTAAGAAAGGTGGTAAGGACAAGCCAGGGAACTATAGACCAGTGAGCCTGACGTTAGTGGTGGGCAAGTTGTTGGAGGGAATCCTAATGGACAGGATTTACATATATTTGGAAAGGCAAGGACTGACTAGGAATAGTCAACATGGCTTTGTGCTTGGGAAACCATGTCTCACAAACTTGATTGAGTTTTTTGAGGAAATAACAAACAGGATTGATGAGGGTAGAGCGGTAGATGTGATTTATATTAATTCAGTAAGGCGCTCGACAAGGTTCCCATGGAAGACTGGTTAGCAAGGTAAGACCTCATGGAATACAGGGAGAACTAGCCATTTGGATACAGAACTGACTCAAAGGTAGAAGACAGAGGGTCGTGGTGGAGGGTTGCTTTTCAGACTGGAGGCCTGTGACCAGTGGAGTGCCACAAGGACCGGTGCTGGGTCCACTACGTTTTCATTATTTATATAAATGATTTGGGTGTGAGCATAAGAGGTATAGCTAGTAAGTTTGCAGATGACATCAAAATTGGAGGTGTAGTGGACAGTGAAGATGGTTACCTCAGATGACAACTGGATCTTGATCAGATGGGTCAATGGACTGAGGAGTGGGAGATGGAGTTTAATTTAGATGAATGCGAGGTGTTGCATTTGGGAAAAGCAAATTTAGCAGGACTTATACACTTAATGGTAAGGTCCTAGGGAGTGTTGCTGAACAAAGAGACCTTGGAGTGCAGGTTCATACTTCTTTGAAAGTAGAGTCACAAGTAGATAGAATAGTGAAGAAGGCGTTTGGTATGCTGTCGTTTATTGGTCATATTATTGAGTACAGGAGTTGGGAGGTCATGTTGCAGTTGTACAGGACTTTGGTTAAGCCACTTTTGGAATATTGCATGCAATTCTAGTCTCCTTCCTATCTGTTGTGAAACTTGAAAGGGTTCAGAAAATATTTACAAGGATGTTGCCAGGGTTGGAGGATTTGAGCGATAGGGAGAGGTTGAATAATTTAGGGCTGTTTGCTCTGGAGCATCAGATGCTGAGGGGTGACCTTATAGAGGTTTATAAAATCATGAGGGGCATGGATTGGATAAATAGACAAAGTATTTTCCCTGGGGTCAGGGAGTCCAGAACTAGAGGGGCATAGGTTTAGGCTGAAAGGGGGAAAGATAAAAAAAGGGACCTCGGGGCAACTTTTTCACACAGAGGGTGGTACGTGTATGGAATGAGCTGCCAGAGGATGTGGTGGAGGCTGGTACAATTGCAACATTTAAAAGGCATCTGGATGGGTATATGATAAGAAGGGTTTGGAGGGATATAGGCTGGGTGCTGGCAGGTGGGACTAGACTAGGTTAGGATATCTGGTCGGCATGGACGAGTTGGACCGAAGGGTCTGTTTCCGTGCTGTACATCTCTGTAACTCTAAGTATCAGTAGCCATTGTTGTGATGCAATTGAAGGCAGCAGCCATTCTTCAGACAACAATTCTCACAAACAGCAATGAAGCAGTGACAATGTCATCTCCTTTCAGCTGATTTTTGAAGTGTAAATCTTGTCCACAACAATGGGGGGAGAACCCAACAGCACATCTTCCAAACAGTACTGTGTAATTGATGGTGCTCAACTGAGAGGACTACTTGAACCTTGATTTGACATTTCAACTGCAGGAAGGCTAAAGGCACTGGTCAGACTACAGCTGGATAACTGTGAACAACTTTTTCTCCCTCACCTAAGGAAGGAAAGACAGACTGACATTGGAGGCATTCCAGAGTAGGGTCACACTGCTGGTACCAGTTATAGAGGCAGTGCCTTCTGAGGAGAGGTTAAGCACAGGTTATGGATATGTACTCATCGGAGTTTAGAAGAATGAGATGTGACCTTCGTGAAACATACGAGATTCTCAGGAGACTTCACAGACTAGATGTGGAAAGGTTGTTTCCCCTCTGTGAGACAGTCTGGAACCAAAGGGACATAACCCCAGAGTAAGGGGTCACCCATTTAAGACAGAGATGAGGAGGAATTTCTTCTTTCAGAGAGTAGAGAATCTGTGGAATTCTTTACCACAGACAGCTTTGAGATTATGTCATTACTATACTCAAGGCTGAGATAGACAGGTTTTTAAGCAGTAAAGGATTGGAGGATTATGGTGAAAGGGCAGTGGAATTGAGAACGATCGGATGGCCATAACCTCATTGAATGGCACAGCAGACTAGATGGGCTGAATAGCCTCCTTCTGCCTAAATGTCTTCTGGTCTTGCAGTCTCCTGGTTTCTATCCTATCTGCTGACTGTTGTTCGCAGAGCATTCTGTTGGAAAAATCTGAAGATCTGATAGGAGCCATCGCATTCGCCACTTGCAGATTTTAGGCTGTGTCAAATGTGGAAAAACCGCAAGAAACAGATCAAGATTCAGAGAACGCTAGCCATAAAACTGGCTAACAAAATACCATCTACTTGTTGTAATTGGGTAGAATAACAGCTTTTCCTGTGTCACACACTAGATTTGAGTGCAGTCAGGCAGGGAACCAGAATTATCGACTTTATGTAAATAGTGTTCAGTGTCTGCTCCTGGTCTGCCTGTGAGCAGAGAATACCGAATAACTCCAGCAAGTGTTCAGCACCTTCTCTTTCTTTCCCTGCAACATTTAGGACCATATGCCTTTCATGTGAATGATTTCAATTCAATCTTTGATTGGAAATTATGTCTCTTCAAATAACAAAGACATGTTAGCTAGACATGTTGATCCCTCGTCAGGAGTACTCAGTACAGAAAAGTCTTTCTTGTCGAGTTATTATGCAGTACCTGTGCTCACATATGCAACTCCCCCATGTCACCATCATAGCTTTCTGTTGCTGTACCATGAAAGAAATTCAAAGCGATCAAGGAAGATTAAACACAATGTACTCACAATCTGATCCTTAAATGAATACAACAGAAAGAAAAGTGCAAAACAAATGCGCAATCTTAATTTTGTTTCTTTCTTTCAAGTGTCACCACGAAAAAAATATCTATTGTGTGTTCCATCCAGTGTAAATGTATCAGGCACAGTAGGTGGTGTTAATAATTTGTACAGAAATGTTCTAAGAGGGCAAAGTCCTTTTGGTGATCTGATGGCTTCTGTTCTGTGTCGCAAGAAGAGTCCAAACCCACTAGATGGCACCAAAGCTGCATCTATAAATCACACGCTCTGTAGCTGAAACTCAGAAGTCTCATGTTGTCTTGGCTGAATAGACTGAAGTAAATGGGCAATTTGTTTTCACCAGACTCTTGACACAGCTAGACCAGCTGTGCTTCAGAAAAGTCTTTGTACACTGCGCAAGGAGAACAAGGAAAGGAAAAGAAAAAGCTCCATTCTGTCTGCTCTGTCTCTCGGAAAGAGCGATCATCAGTCCCACTTCCACTGCATCTTGCACAAGACTATCGCTGGTGGTGTTTGGACAATTCACTAATTGTGAAACATGTGGGTTGTTTTTGGGTCTTGTCTTGTTCTGAGCTTGCTGATGGTTTGACTCAAAGTGTACAAGTTGTGGTGATGTGTTGGTAATGTCACTCAGCTAGTAATCCTGAAACAAACCCAGAAATCACTGGAAAAGCGCAGTTCTGAGGAAGGGTCACTGGACCAGAAACGCTAACTCTGATTTCTTTCCACAGATGCTGTCAGACCCACTGTGTTTTTCCAGCAATTTCTGTTTTTATTTCAGGGTTATGAGCCCAGCAACACCACCACCACATCAACACTTCCTCTATACTTTGAGTGAAACCATCAGCAAGCTCAGAACAAGACAAAAAAAAAGCTGAAAGAACTGAAAATGTGTGAAGTCAGAACCAAAAACAGAAATTGCGTGGAAAAGCATAGCAGGTCTGGTAGCATCTGCGGAGAGAAATCGAGTTAACGGCTTCTGGTCCAGTGACCTTTCCTCAGAACTGAATTTTTCCAGCAATTTCTGTTGCAATTTCCAGCAATCAGAACTAAAAACAGAAATTGCTGGAAAAATTCAGTTCTGAGGAAAGGTCACTGGACCAGAGCCGTTAACTCGATTTCTCTCCGCAGATGCTGCCAGACCTGCTATGCTTTTCCACGCAATTTCTGTTTTTAGTTCTGATTTCCAGCATTTTCAATTCTTTCAGCTTTTAGTTAGTAATCCAGAACACCAAGTAAATATCCCGGGGCCATGGGTTCAAACCTCATTGCGATAGAGGGTGAAGTTTGGTTTCAACAAAAAGCTCCCACAAGGTGTTATAGAATGACAATGATGGAAAATAGGAATTGACTGGGAATAAAAACGCACAAAGGCTTGGGACAGGCAGTGGTAGACTGCAAAGGTCACTGGACAAGTAATCCGAAAGCCCAAACTAACGACAAGACTTGCTGCTAAACTAAATGAAGTTAAAGTATGGAATACAAAAATGCTGGTCTCAGTAAGGAAGACCATGCAACCCCCATGGCCAATTGTTGTGAAAAACTATCCTCTTTTCTGATGCCCTTTAGGGGCCGGGAAATCTGCCCTCTTTACATGGTCTGGCCTACATGTGACTCCAGACCCACAGCAAAGTGGTTGACTGGGCAATTAGGGATGGCCATTAAATGCTCGATCAGCCAGCATTTAGAAAGTCTTTAAAAAGACTCCAGTACACGATGAGGAATAGGTGGCCAATCTCAGCAGCTGGTAGAAAGATAGCTGGCCATTCAGCCCGGGATGTGGATACTAATCCAGCCCAAAATGAAGCCATGGAGATCAGAAAAAGGATTCCCACTGCTGTGCACCTGTAATATTTCTCCACATCGCACACCACATATTGGAAACTTTACACAAAACCAGGGACCCAAAGACATTTCACAGTCAGGTGAAGGTTGGTGTTGGAATACAACAATGGGAATTAAGGCTGGTATCAAACCATGCAATAGATAGAGTCATCATGTTGTACAGCAGGGAAACAGGCCCTTCATTTCAACTCACCCATCGCAACCAGATATCCTAAAGTTATCTAGTCCCATTTCCTAGCTTTTGGCCCATATTCCTCTAAACCCTTCCGATTCATATACCCATCCAGATGCCTTTTAAATGCTGCAATTGTACCAGCCTCCATCACTTCCTCTGGCAGCTCATTCCAGACACACACCACCCTCTGCATCAAAACATTTCCCCTTAGGTCCCTTTTAAATCTTTTCCCTCTCACCTTCAACCTATGCCCTCTTGTCTTGGAGTTACCTACCCTGGGGAAAAGACCTTGGCTATTCATCATATCCATGCCCCTCATGATTTTATAAACGTCTATAAGGTCCCCTCAGATTCCAATCCAATGGGGAAAACAGTTCCCTCTTATTACTGGCTCCCAAATTAGAGAGTATTTCATTTTGTAGCATTAATGCTGCCTCATGTTGGTGGAGACCCAAAATTACAACAAAAAAGCTGTTTTGGTCGTGAATTTCCTATTGAGATGAAGTTCTACTAAGTGCCACTACAGCATAAACTTACTGATAGATCATTCCAAAACAGCTGGAGAGCGCACATGTTAACTCCCAGCAGATCTGAGTAATTCCATTTTTTAGCTAGCTAATGGGCCTAGCTGAAGTAATGGGTGCATAATGGCAGGAAACAGTAACACCACACAGACGTCATTATCATCTGACAGTGATCTAATTGGTCTTTGTTAATTAGATTCTAATTGGTGCATGATTAAGAACTTGGACATTAAAGAACTATGAGCAATATTAGCATTCTTCTTTGTAAAGAGTTTCAACTGACACAACTGCGTAAGCTAATAAATTGCAGGCTGGCTGGAATTTTCAAGAAGACTCCTAGAAAACTTTATTTTCTGGTAATAAAATGTTCAGCTCAAACTGCGCACTGCAGCAAACAGTCCACAGAATCTATTTTAAATAAAGAGCTTCTGCAAGCTATAGCAAACAAAACTCATGGCAAAATCTCAAACAACATCTCCAACAAAATACAGGAGTACAGGAATACTAGCGTAGTACAGCACACTGTTTTAATGGGCATCTTATGGGCCGGCACTCTGGATAAAGCAGCAAACAGGAGAAAGTGAGGTCTGCAGATTCTGGAGATCAGAGCTAAAAATGTGTTGCTGGAAAAGCGCAGCAGGTCAGGCAGCATCCAAGGAGCAGGAGAATCGACGTTTCGGGCATGAGCCCTTCTTCTGCCTGACCTGCTGCGCTTTTCCAGCAACACATTTTCAGCTCTAAAGCAGTAAACAGTACATTTCTCAAATACTGAACTTTAATGCAATTATCGCAAGTAGTCGGCTCTCGGCAACGTTTTTAAGGGCAAAGTTAAATTATTATTTCAGCGGTTTATGCTGTAAATATAGTGTAACATATATATATATATATATATATATATATATGCCCCCTGCATTACATTTCTATGACTTAGTGTGTGTGCTTTACACTGATTCAGTGGACCTCTTGATTATCCGAAACTGGCACACCCCTGGTCCCATAGGTGTCAGTCAATAAAAAGATTGCTGTTTGTTGAAGCCAATCCTGGTCACCTAGAGCAGTGTCTTCTCCAGGTGTAACTGAGAGAAGAATTATACCATCATCTCTATTCTGGTCAGGAATAGCGGTATCACTATTTGCTGCTTTCTTTGAGGAGCAGCCGTGTTAAATCTTAATTTTCTCTCCCTCACCACTTCCTTTCACTGCCTTCAAAATCCATGAGGTCGGTTTTGAAACAAATTTGAAATACTCTTGCAATTGTTATTGTTGACATCTAAGACCGACTCCAATAAATAGCGATGGAATAATATTCCTATAGCGTGAAAGCAGGCCACTGAGCCCCATCGAATCCACACCAACTCTCTGAACAGCATCCCACACAAACACGGGGAGAATGTGCAAACTCCACACAGACAGTCACCCGAGGGTGGGACTGAACCCTGGTCCCTGACGCTGTGAGGCAGCAGTGCTAAACAATGCATTGCTGTGTCATCCTCATTCAAATGACATCATTTATCTTCCAGTACATTGCCCATCTACCCAGTCTTGCTGGTCTGAATTGAGATTGACCAGGTCCAGACTGTTTTGATCTCATATTAATGAACAGAATTCTCCGGTCCCCTTTGCAGGGGGTGGGGTGAGGGATAATGGTGGCAGGGTTGGGGGGTTTGGAGGCATGGGGTGGAATGTTCACCAGGTGGCCTTCCTGCCAACCACCCTGTTACACCCAACCTTTCCATAATTTTACATGGGACAGGCCAGCCATCCACTGTCACTTCCACTGTAGCCCTTAATGAAGGGCCACTTCCTGCCCTGTGTGTAGGATCTGGGATACAGGTCCACAGTTGTCCAGGACTGGTGGTCAACTATTTGCAAGTAACTTCCAGAGAGTTTATTTAAGTTTATTAAGAGGCAACAGTTTGGATGAAGTGCATTACTTAATTGGATAGAGAGTGTGCTCAACAATGAAGAGTGAGGATGGTTCGCTGATATCAGAATGCAAACAGGTGGCTGGTGCAGAGTTTGTAGATTCCCCGTAGCTTGTTGGGAACACGTGCTGCTCTCTTGCCAAAGGGGGCTTTGACTCAATGCAGAAATGCTGCGGAGCTCCCACCTGAGCCTACCCCCTCCTTTTCTGGTCCATCTTCAGCCTGAGGTGGTGGAAGTTGATGAGCACTGCTACCCCCATCTTGAAATATTCATCAAGGTTCTTTATTTCTAGCAGCTGGTAGTTTCTGTTATGACAACCACACATTTGAATCCTTCCAACCAATGAATACAGGACAGGTGCCCAGATATCACCTGCCCTATTACCCATTTCCCAGTGTCAGGTCAGTTTACATTACGGTAACAATGACTCCAGATGACTTGATACAGTGTACCAATCAGATGAATGAAAATCGCACTTGCACAGATAGGGGGGTGGACATGAGGACCACTCCACCACCTTAGGGTGTCAACATGGAAGCCTGACCCAAAATCCAAAACACTTCCGGGTTCTGTCATTGTGCACTTTCAGACCGAGAAAGAAAACAACTTCCTTTCTGCCTGGAAATATTGGGGAGGCAGATTCAATTCACAATGAGTATGGGATAATGATTTAGATAGGGATGATGTGTAGGGAAATGGGGAAAAGGCACAAGATTGGCACAAAGGATTGGAGTCTGTGGATGGGCTGAAAGGTCTTCTGCGGCGCCATAATGATTCGGTGAATCTGAGGAAACCTTAAACTCTGCCTATTAATTGAGTACTACCTTACTTATAATTTAAAAGTATAATTTATTCAAGGTAAATTTCTTACATCAGCCTCTATTCTGTGGTATCCCTGACACAGGTGGTCCCACTCTGCCTGGCCTCTTCATTCAAGACCCCCACAGCACAAACCCGCCCACTGGGCCTCACCTCACCTCAGTGCCACAGGAGTTCTTCATTTACAGAGGTTCACACGAGAAATCAAAGCCCCAGAGTCATCACACAGGTGAAAATTTGTTTAAACTGCCATTCGGCCCCAACTGTCTAAGTTCCCAATTCGGGTTAAGAGAATAAGCACGCTAGAGATTTCATAAACAATTAAACAACTATTTATTGGAATATTGTAATCAAACTGTTTTGACCAGTGCCAAGAAAGAAACCTGAGTTGCTCACTTAAGCAAAAAGTAAAGTACCGCAGATGCTGGAAATCTGACACAGCCACCGAGAATGCTGGAGAAACTCAGCAGGTCTGGCGACGTCTGCAGAAAGATAAACAGAGTTAATGTTTGGAATCCAATTCTTTCAGCGCTGAGCTGAAGAGTCAGGCTGGACCCAAAATGTTAACTTGGCGAAAGTGGGGATTGCAGATGCTGGCGATCAGAGTCAAGATTTAAGTGGGGCTGGAAAAGCACAGCAGGTCAGGCAGCATCCGAGGAGCAGGAAAATCAACATTTCAGGCAAAAGCCCTTCCTCAAGATTGAGGGATTTTCCTGATGAAGTGCTTTTGCCTGAAACGTCGATTTTCCTGCTCCTCGGATGCTGCCTGACCTGCTGTGCTTTTCCAGCCCCACTTAAATCTTGACTCGAAATGTTAACTGTTTCACTGTCTATAGAGACGAGAAGACCTGCTGAGTACCTCCAGCATTTTCTGTGCCTATTTGGAATTGCTAGCTTATAACTCTCTCCCCCTTTTGTTTAAAATTCCCATACAGCTACAGACACATAAAGAGACAAATCGAGCCTCAGGTATTTTGGTTGGGTGAGGAAGAAGGGCTCATGCCCGAAACGTCGATTCTCCTGTTCCCTGGATGCTGCCTGACCTGCTGTGCTTTTCCAGCAACACATTTTCAGCTGTGATCTCCAGCATCTGCAGTCCTCACTTTCTCCCTGAGGAATAGAAATGTTGGAGATACTCAATTCTGGCACTGGTCTGGGTACAGGCAGGAATGAATTGCCCTCTTTCGGCTTTGGTAAACTCCTGCTGAATCTTTGCTAATGACGCAACGTTGTGAGTACATCCATTCTCAGTCCATCATTCACAGCCTGAAGATTCACCCTGAAGGTATTTGTTTTTTCCATTTTTGCTTTCAATACAGGATTTGCAGAAAGAGCAGTTTGCAGGAAAATGGTGAGTGAGAACAACGACTAGGTGATTTTTTTTGTTACTTCTTCACACAGACTTTGCAGACTAGAGACTGCTCTTCCATTGTCAACAAACCGGCTGGAATCACTTGCCTAGGAGCCAGTCAAGTGCTTGTTACTATGCTATACTGAACCCACAACAACAGGTCAATAGAAAAACAAATCAAAGGGCTGGCTCTGTGCGAAACTGCCTTTGAACACAAATAAGAGTTGATATTTCTATTATTCTCCCCCGTTCTCTCTCAATATTTGAATAAGGCAACTTTGAAAATCCAATCAATGAGCTCCAGTAGCTTGCTTTTTAAGACATAAACATCTGCCTTTACAGTTCCCCCTGGCTTAACCCTGCATTTTCTTCAGAACACAGTCTCGGACTGAGACAAGAAACAACTTGCTCCCCCAGGCCCCATGTCACGGAAAGTGATTGAGGCCAAAGCATTGAATGTTTTCAAGGAGGAATTAGGTGTAACTCTGAGAAGTAAAGGGATCAAAAGGAATGAGGGGAAGCGGGCACAGGGTACTGAGTTGGATGATCAGCCATGATCCCATTGAAGGCAGGGCAGGCTTGAAGGGCCGAATGGCTGACTCCTGTTACTATGAAAGTAACGAGGAGGGACAGAATCAGGGAGGGAGGGAAATCAATAACTTTCAAAAAAAATCAAGATGATACTAAATATTTATTTCTATAAGGGGACCTGGGTTCAATTCCAGCCTTGGGCGACTGTCTGTGTGGAGTTTGCACATTCTCCCCGTGTCTGCGTGAGTTTCTTCTGGGTGCTCTGGTTTCCTCCCACAGTCCAAAGATGTGCAGGTCAGGTGAATTGGCCACGCTAAATTGCCGGTAGTGTTCAGGGATGTAGGTTAGGTGCATAAGTCAGGAGAAACGTTAAGTAATAGAGTAGGGAAAATGGGTCTGGGTGGGATACTCTTCGGAGGGTCAGTGTGGACTTGTTGGGTCAAATGCCCTGTTTCCACACCATCGGGATTCTACGTTTCTAAAGCATTGGGTTTAATCTTCTGCTCCCACTAGAGGCATGGAGGCACGAGAGGCACTTAATACAGCATGTACCTAAATCCAGTCACCTTCTCAGCAACACCAGGATTATGTTCTAGCAGCTGAGACCATGTAGCCATTTTGTCATCTCAAGGAAAGGAGGAATGGAAGGTCTTCCTCCACTGGCAGGCAGCACCTGGTTGAAAGGAGTGAAAGTATTGAGGAGAGATGGAAGCAGGGAGGAAGGGAGATCAATAACTTTCAAGAAAATCAAGATAACAGTCTAGGACTGAGCGAAGGAGCAATTTCTTCTCCCACGGATTGATGAGCCTGTGGAATTTGCTGCCACAGAAAGCTGTTGAGATCAGCACATTAAATGCTTTCAAGGAGGAGTTAGGTGCAGCTCTTTGGCATCATACGGATATGGTGAGAAAGTGGGAATATGGCATTGAGTTAGAGGCTCAGCCATGATTACTCCGAACGGTGGAGTAGACTGGAAGAGGCAAATGGCCTCTCAATAAAGAAATGAAACCAGACAGACCACCTGACAATGATCTCGGCACCGGAAAAGGCAACGTCAGAAACGGCCCTGTCAACCACTGCTGCCTCACAGCGCCAGAGACCTGGGTTCAATTCCCGCCTCAGGCGACCCCCACAGCACAAACCCGCACACTGGGCCTCACCTCATCAAGGCCACTCAGCTCCTGACCTCATTACAGCCTTGGTTCAAACATGGACAAAACAGCTGAATTCTAGAAGTAGGGTGATGTTGACAGCCCTTACGTCAAGGCCACATTTGTGTGTGGAGTTTGCACATTCTCCCCGTGCCTGCGTGGGTTTCCTCCGGGTGCTCCAGTTTCCTCCCACAATCCAAAAATGTGCAGGTTAGGTGAATTGGCCATGCTAAATTGCCTGTAGTGTTAGGTGTAGGTGGCTCTGGGTGGGTTGCTCTTCTGAGGGTCGGTGTGGACTTGTTGGGCCGAAGGGCCTGTTTCCACACTGTAAGTAATCTAATCTAAAACCCTGCAACGTCTTCCTCACTAACATCTGGGGGAGAGTGCCAGAATTGGGAGAGCTGTCTCACCGTCCAGTCAAGCTAACATAGTCATACTCACAGAATCAGATCTTACAGACACCACCATCACCATCCTTGGATATGTCCTGTCCCACTTGCAGGGCAGACCCAGCAGAGGTGGCGGCATAGTGGTGTACAGTCAGGAAGGAGTTGCCCTGGGAGCCCTCAACATTCGTTTTGGACCCCATGAAGTCTCATAGCTTCAGGCTACACATGAGCAAGGAACCCTCCTGCTGAATACCACGCACCGCCCTCCCTCAGCTGATGCATTGGTACTCCTCCTTGTTAAACATCACTTGGACGAAGTACTGAGGATAACAAGGGCACAAAATTTACTTGGGGCGGGGAATTTCAATGTCCACCACCAAGAATGGCATGGCAGCAATACTACTGACCCCCACAGCACAAACCCGCACACTGGGCCTCACCTCATCAAGGCCACTCAGCTCCTGACCTCATTACAGCCTTGGTTCAAACATGGACAAAACAGCTGAATTCTAGAAGTAGGGTGATGTTGACAGCCCTTACGTCAAGGCCACATTTGACCAAATGTGGCATCAAGGAGCAAAACTGGAATGAATGGGTATCAGGGGGTAAACTTTTGACAGGCTGGAGTCATACCTGATAGTTGGAACATGATTGTGATTGTTGGAGGTCTGTCATCTCAGTTCCAGGACATCTCCTCAGGAATTCCTCAGGGTAGAGTTCTGGGCCCACTAACTTCAACTGCTTTGTCAAAGATTTACCCTCCATCATAATGGATGGCATGGTGGCTCAGTGGTTAGCACAGCTTCCTGACAGCACCAGGGACCTGGGTTCAAGTCCACCCTCAGACGACTGTGTGAAATATGCACATTCTTGCTCGGTCTATGAGGTTTCCTCTGGATTCCTCCCAAAGTCCAAAAATGTGCAGGTTAGGTGGATTGGCCGTGCTAATTTACCCCATAGCATCCAGGGATAGGCAGGCTATGTGGGTTAGACATGGAAAATGCATGGTTCCAGGGTTAGAGTCAGGAGCTGGGTCTTGGTGAGATGGCCTTCAGGGGTAGGTGTGCATTTGATGAGCCAAATGATCTGCTTCCACATTGTACAGATTCTATGTTAAGGTCAGAAGTAAGGAAGTTTGTTGATGATTGCTCAATGTTCAGCACCATTCATGACTCCTCAGATACTGAAGCAGTCAATGTTGCCAGGGACAAGATCTGGACAATATCCAGGCTTATGCTGACCCGTGGCAAGTAGCATTCACAAATATCAGGCAATAACCATCTCCATAAGAGACAATCTAACCACTGCTCCTTGACATTCAACTGTCTTACCATCACTGAATCCCCCATTATCAACATCCTTGGGGGAATCACTGACCAGAAAGTCAACTGGACCTGTCACATAAACACAGAGCCATAAGAGCTGGTCAGAGTCTAGGAATACTGCGATGGGAGACTCCCCCAAAGCCTGTCCATCATCTGCAGTGCACAAGTCAGGAGTGAGATGAAATACTCACCACTTGCCTGGCTGGGTGCTTCTCCAACACTCATGAAGCTTGACACCATCCAGGTCAAAGCAACCCGCTTGACTGGCAACACATCCACAAACATCCATTCCCTCCACCACTGACACTCAGTATTAGCAGTGTGTACCACTTACACAATATACTGCAGAAACTCACCAAAGATCCTTAGATAGCATCTTGCAATCTCATAAGCACTTCCATAATGCCCACAAGGGCAGCAAATACATAGGAACACCACCACCTGCAAGTTCCCCTCCAAGCCACACACTATCCTGACTTAGAAATATATCACTGTTCCTTCAGGGTCACTGGGTCAAAATCCTGGAATTCCCTCATTAGGGGACTACCTACACTGAATGGACTGCAGTGGTTCAAGAAGGCAGCTCACCACCACCTTCTCAAGGGCAACTATAGACAGACAATGAATGCTGGTCCAACCACCAACACCTACATCCCATGAGTAAATAATAAAAAGCCTTCTCCTTAGTTTCAGTGTTTCTATGGGAGGAGGGAAGGGTAAGGTGTGAAGGCTAAGGGGGGGGGGGGGGGGGGGGGGGGGGGCGTTGGGAACCTGCTGGAGAATCCTTGTCCTGGCTACTAACCTTCATCCTCCCTTCATTCGTGATCCTAATATCACAAAATCTCACCCATCGGCACAATATCTGCGGCATAGCTACAGGACAGGCTACATAATGGAAAGGATTCAAGGCAATCTGGCTTTTGTAAAATGACAATGCTTTGCAGCTACCAATAGCAAACTTAATTGTGTCAGTCGTACATTGGGGAGTAAAAGTTGTCAGCTAATTCCTAATTTGTATTCACAGTAGAGTTGCTTTCTGAGTGTTGTGTCTGTCTATAACATCCCATTTGCTAACACAAATCCATTAACATCGACGAAAGTAATAATCTGTAGCTGTTAGCGAACCTATATTGAATGAAATATTTTCTCTCCCCTTTTTCATTATCCACAAAAAGCAAATAATGTCGAGAGAAAAAGCTGCTGTTGTCCAACATGCATTTGCATATCTTTTTCAATCAAATTCAGCATCCAATAAATAAAGTGCCTGGCTAAAAGCATCTAATTATTCTGCAGCATTAGGAGCAACACTCTAAGAACAAATTATCTGTGCAAACAGCATAACTGGTTCACCTACGTTCTCTTGGCAGCACAGTGAAATTATCTGGTTTTATCCTGTTTCGGCAGATATCCAGAGTAACAGGGCATTGATTGACAGGAGTTCAAAAGACAAAAATACTGAATTTTCAGACAATACTCTTCGGGATTTATAGAGTACAGGTCATTTCAGATCAAATGAGCAAGCCACTTATCCCAAATAAAGCTAGACATCATTTCTATTCTGATACTTTATTGAGCAGTTTGTTAATAGTCTGCATTTACTATAGTTGGAGACATACTAACACTTGTTCTGGTCAGGTATTCCTTTCAGCTACAAAAACTAATTGGAGGCCAGACTGTGGATAATTGGAATTTCTCTCATGGCTTGCTTGTTGCCAGTGCACATACTAAAGTGTTACTGCTCATTGAAAGCCTTGTTTTTCAATGGTACTTTCATGACCGGAGGACAAAAGAGCTGAATTCTAGAGGTGAAATGAGAGCAGCTGCCCTTGATCTCAAGGATGCATTTGACCAAGTGTCATGTCAAGGAGCCTGAGCAAAACTGGGATCAATATGAATCCAGGGTCAAACTCTCCACTGGTTGGAGTCATACCTGGCATATGGAAAGATGGTCATGGTTGTTGGAGGTCAGTTATCTCACTCCAGGACATCTCTGCAGGAAATACTCAGGGTTGTGTCCGAGGCCTAACTATTTTCAGCTGCTTCATCAATGACCTTCCTTCCATCATTACATCAGACATGGCGATTTTCACAAACAATTGTACACTGAACCACAGCATTTGCGACTAAGCATATACTGAAGCAGTCTTTATTTAAGATCGGGACAATATCCAGGTTTGGGCTGACAAGTGGCAAGTAGCATTTGCACTATGCAAAGGCCAGGTATAGACCATCTTCAATCAGAGATGATCCAACCATCAGCCGTTGACATTCAATGGTGTAATCATCACTGAATTGCAACAAGTAATTCATCTCCTGAATCAGGATACACCCCACTTGCCTGGTTGGGTGCAGCTCCAACAACACTCAAGGAGCTTAACGCCATCCAGGACAAAGTAGCCTGCTTGATTGGCACCACATCCACAAGCATCGATTCCCTCCACCACCAGCACTCAGTAACAACAGTGTGTACTATCTACAAGATGCACTGCAGAAATTCACCAAAACTCCTGAGACAGTACCTTCCAAACACATGACCTCTTCTATCTAGAAGGACAAGGGCATCAGATACATGGGAACATCACTCCCTGCAAGTTCCCCTCTAAGCCACTCACCATCTTGAGTTAGAAATACGTCACCATTCCTTCAGTGTAGCTGGCTCAAAATCACGGAAGTTCTGCCATATTGTGGTTCTATGTAGACCCAGCATTCCCTCTAATCTACTTCCCAACTATGTGGCCCTCCGACGTCCATGCAAGGCAGCCTAGAGGAAACGTTGCCTTTCACCATTGGGCTGCAGCAGTTCAAGCAGTCAGCTCACAACAACAACTAAGGACGGGCAATAAACGTTGGCCCAGCCCATGTCCCACGAGTGAATAAAAATTGGACACCTCAAAGAACACTATACCCTTCAGAAGTGACATCATTATTGAACTGTACAAAACACAGAGCCAATTTACATACATGAATGTCCCAAACTGCAATGTGCTAATGAGCAGATAATCTGTTTTAATGGATGCTGCTTGAGAGAGAAATGTAGGCCAAGACACTGAGCAGAACTCTGTTGCTGTATTTCAAAATAGGAATACAGGAGCAGGAGATGGTCATTCAGCCTCTCAAGGATGCTTAGAGCATGAACAATCATCTACCTCAATTCTAGTCTTCTGCTCTATCACCCCATCTCTTGATTCCATTTGTAACGAGAACTCAACCACAGTCTTTTGGGATATAAATTCCAAATATCTTTTCATGAAGAAATTTTTTCACACTTCAGTCCTACTTTGCTCACCAGTTCTAGCATCCCAACTGGGAGTGGCCTACACAAGAGATCAGCGCACTGTTTGCTCCTCTGGGCCTCCCTCTTGGACAACTACCAGCAACATCTCGGGACACACACTTCGTGAGCAGTGACCACCTGTATCCCTCAGCCATAAAGAATGGCATCTGACACACACCAACCTTCCTGGAACATCATTCCCTACCCACTTACAGTGCTCTGCAATTCAATGCCATAATTCAGAGAACTGGCATCTACCATTGTAATTCTGCTGCTAGGACACTTACCTCAACGAGCTGAGCAGGATGCAAATCAGGCTATTTCACTTATCCTTTGGTGGTCACTCACTTTGCACATTCTTGGATACTCACTGCATCTCTGCATTATCTTAGAGTCACGGAGACAGGTTCTTTGGCCCAAACTGGCCCATGCCAACCAAAATGTCCATCCGTGCTAACTCCATTTCCCTGCACTTGGCCCATATCCTTCTAAACATTTCTTGCTTTGTCTGTTTGCACTTTGCCTCCATAGCCACAGCTTAAAGGATCACTTCCGACTTGCAGGGCCTTTTAGAACTGACAAAGTTGGACAGCTCGTTATTCCTCTAAACTTCAGAGAATACAGGCTCAGTTGTCTCACACTTTTCTTTTTGGCTACTCCTGCCTTCTCAGGAATGGGAGTGGTGAATCTTTTCTGTGCTCCTTCCAATGTTAACTCTTCCCTTCCTTAGGTTGTAGTATCAGGAGATCGTTTACACCTGCCTGAGGAGGCAGATGAGGCTTCACTTTAGTGCCTCATGTGAAAAGCAGTACCTCTGACAGTGCAGCACTCCCTCAGTACTCCACTATAGCTGTCAGCATTGGTACTTCTGCACTCTAACTTAAAACAGCATTTGAACCCACAACCTGCTGACTCAAAGGACAGGACATTACTAACTGAGTCACAACTTATACCTTCCAGAAGTGTAGTGGGATCAAGACACATCAGAGTGTCTCCAGTTCTAAAAGAACTTTAAAGGAGATGGAGATGTTCTGAGTGTGCTGGCCAACACTGGTGTAGAAAACACCATGTCAGTCAGGGATAACTAAACATTTTCCACCAAACGTGATATCCACTTATTTTGAACTCCAACTCTATTTTAACAGTGCGCAGAGAAGCAAACAGTTTGCTGCCTGTGACAAACAGAACACATGACCAAAACTGCAGCAATGGCTCCTGCTGAAAGCAGAATGATTTCTCAAGCATAATGCAGCGTTTGGTGAACAGTTACGTAATGCAAATTATGTGCACAGAATCAATCCCAGACACAAACTGTAGCACAGTCTCCAGACATGATTGACAGGGAAATTAATCAGTCATCTCGAAACTGGCCTGGAATAATGGTGTCACTATCTGCAGCCTTGTATAACCGTCAGGTCAGATCCACAATGATAACCTTCAAGACGTGCAGCAAGTTTTTCCTGTTCCACCAGCCTGTCTCTTAGGACAGATGACACCCTGAAGCTAAATGTAATGTTCACGTGCTTAAACATCAGAGTAATGCTTCTAGTATTTAAATCGCCATTACTCTTACCGAGACCAAGAAATAACAATGGCATATCAGAACAGGTTGTCTTTTTGAAAATATTTATTAAGGGTTCGATGTTGTGCTGTGCAACTGAATAAAACCAATTCCATTTGCTGCAAGTCTTTGAAACTCAAATTGTTTCTGAATCTAACCTTACAGCCAAGGCTGCAGCATTTTGTGAAGCTCCAAAGGTTTCTAATAGCATCACTGCTCCTGAAAACCCACAGGCTGCTGCTACCTGGTGTAAGATGGGATGAGATAGACTCTTCATTAGTCGGGGAATCAAGGGAAAGGGCTGGATCGTGGACTTGAGGAGTGTTGGATCAGCTGTGATCCTATTGAATGGAGGAGCCCCCTCAAACAGCTGAACAGCCTCCTCTTGTTCCTTTTTCTTGTGGTCTGATGGTTATAATGATAACCCTCAAGCCACCTCTACAATTTCATATTCTCCTGCACTGGGATGCCCTTGCCTATATCCATCGCTGCCAAGCTGTTTTCACTCAATGTCCATGACAAAGTTGTCCTATATACCATAAGACCAGAAGATGTAGGAGCAGAACTTGACTATTCACTCCATCAAATCTGCTTGGTCCTTCAATGAGATCATGGCTGTTCTCATAATCCTCAAACTCCACTTTCCTTGACTCGCTTACTGATTAAAATCTGTCCAATTCAGCCTTGAATATAGTTTATGACTATGCCTCAATAGGCCTCTGTATAAGGAATTCCATAGATTCACTAATTTCTGACAGAAGGTCTTCCTTTTCATTTCTATTGTATATGAAGGGTGGCCTCTGAAATCATGCCTCTGGTCCTATACTCTCCTTAGACAAGGTGAAACAGCCTTTCCATATCTTTCCGGTCAAGTCTCCTCAGAATCTTTCACGTTTCAAAAAGTTCTCCTCTTCTGCTTTGAATCTCTAATGAGCACAGGCCTAAACTACCATTATGAACCAGACCAAACTACCTCTAATACACTAAGAAGATATCCAAGATGCTAACTTTTTTATTTTAAAGGCAAGAGCCAGGAGTTGCATTCCAGATGCAAATTTGATTGGTCAACTACCAGGCTTGAAGAAAAACACACTTAATTTCCACACTACAATTAAAATACATCTCAGGAAAAAATTGGAATAATTGACTCTATTGGAAAACTTAACCGCATAACAGATAATTTAACTACTAAAAAGTTCCAATGTTGTAATATCCCAGAAACACACCCTTGGAAAAGGCAAATTCAGTAAAATAGGTTTTCTCACAGGCAATTCTCCAGCCCGGGAGGAAAATAAAAGCATCAAAAGAAAACTCAGAGAGAGAATAACAGGGAGAGATGTACTACAGCTTCCAAACCGAGCTTCCAGACTCCAGCAACTGCCACTGAAAAGCGAAAACAAAAAAATCCTATTTCCATGGGAGCTTGATCCCACCCAGTCAGACTGCTTCTATTGTTCCAACTTTAAAACCATCCCCAGGGCATCACAAGCTGTACACTTCATTGGCTTTCAGCCAACAGCTTGGTGCCTCTGCCTCAAAACCACTCTTCAAAAAATACCAGGGCAAGATGCACCTCTTAAAGCCATAGCATTGACACATGATTTAATATCTCCTCATAGGAACATCTGTCCCTATCAGGAATCAATCTTGAGGATGTTCTCTGGACTGCCTCCAACGCTATTAGATCTTTATTGAGACAAGAAACCCAAAACTGTTCACATTGTTCCAGCTGTAGTCTGACCCATGCCTTGGATAGCTTTAGTATGACTTCTTTATTTTTTATATACTATTCCCTTTGAAGTAAAGGTCAACAATTCATTTACCTTCCCTATGATGTGTTTGGATGCTAGCTTTTTGTTGTTCCTGCCCAGCACCCCCAAATCCCTCTGTGCTGCAGTTTTCTGTATTCTTTTCTTATTTAAATAACATTAAACTCTTCTATTACTCCTTCCACTTTCCCACATAATATTACATTGACCAGGTCTCTGTCCACTCACTCATCCTGTTTATATCCCTCTGTAGACTCCTTGTGTCATTCTCACTACTTTGCTTCCCATCTATTTTTGTAACATCCACAAAGTTGGTGGTGGAATATTTACTTCTGTCATTGTTATATTTTGTAAATAATTGTGGCCCCTGCGGTACTCCACTAGTTATGGGTTGCCATCCTGAAAATGCTCACTTTATTTCAACTCTCTATCTTCTATTAGAATTATAGAATCCCTAGAGTATGGAGACAAGCCATTAGGCCAAAGTGATTACTGCAGATGCTGGAGATCAGAGTCAAGATTAGAGTGATGCTGCATCCGAGGAGCAGGAAAATCAACATTTCAGGCGAAAGCCCTTCATCATTCAGTCAAGCCACTTGGTCAATAGAATCCACACCAACCCTCCAAACAGCATCCCACCCAGACCCACTCTCCTACCTTAACTCTACATTTTTCACATGGTTAACCCACCAAACTCTGAAATCATGCCTCTCATCCTATATGCACCTTAGACAAGGTGAAACAGCCTTTCTATATCTTTCCGATCAAGTCTCCTCAGAATCTTTCATGTTTCAAAAAGTGGTCAGGCAGCATCCGAGCATCAGTGCAATCTCAGCCAATTGGAGGAAAGCACCACAATGTAGGAAGAGGCTTAATGACTTTTTGCACTTTGCCACCAATCTGTCTCTGATGCCTCACACCAAGACTCATGCTCCATCATTCCCTCGAATATCCTCCCCATTCACTGCCTCCCACCCTAACACTTGGCAGCACCATCCCTCCATGCTCATTGCTTAATCATACGTCCAGGGCCCCTTCTCATCTGCATTGGCAATACCAGTTGTGTCACTCACTTTCATCTTCTGTAATACATGTCCCTCTCCAAATTCCAAGAGGAAAAGGGCTCACAATATGCTGAGCCAAGCTGAATGGTGTTCTGCCTGACATTGGCCATTCCTTACATGAAAAGTATCTTGATTTTGACTATCAAACAGCTGACTGACAGCGTCCAAACCCATGGACTGCTACTGGATGTTGCTGTTCACTTAACGTGCCAGTCAATGTGCAATTGACTGAGGATAGCTGACAACCATATCAAGGTTGTGCCTGGGCTAGGCAAGGCAACACAGAGGTAATAGGAGACTGGTATTCCTGGTGGGGGGGTTGGGGAACATACAAAATGACAAGGCAAGGCAGGGGTTCTGTGAGAATCCAGGTAGGCTGAGAGCGATTGAGTGCTGCAACAAGAAGAAAACATCCCAGAGATGTAGCCTGGCCCAGCCCAAGAGCTCGGTGTGTGTTCTTGAGCAAACAGAATCCTTACTACAGCATTACAATGAGAGTTGCTGGTGCTCCTGGAGTTACAGCACTGCAGGTGTAGATTGTTTCTAATCAACCTGTTCAGAGACATTATGACAGGACTCTGGAGCAGGTGGGTCTTGAACCTGGGCTTCCTAGTTCAAAGGTAAGTGGACTGGAGATTTGTAATGAGGGTTCTTAGAGGCTGGCACATGTTGCATGCCAATGTTTGTGCAAGTGGTACATGGTTGGTGCCCATGGAGCATACTCTGAGATGTTAGCACCTGGTGTCCAACATGGAGGCCCCTCAGAACAAATGGCAAGATAAAGTCAGCAGGAACCTACTCTGGCTTCCATATCGAGAATGCTCCATATTTTGGTGCATTTGGTAAGACACGGTGTTAAACATAAGTGAGGCGAGCCAGACCATTAATAAACAGTTTAACAAGGTATAATCTCCCTTAACTGACAACCCACCACTGCCCGGCATGAATCTATCCTTATCTTTTGGCAGATGCTTAAAGATGAGATATTCCCAAAGACAAGACAAGCCTTGCCTGAATCAGCCATTAATCTTGTCACATTCCATGCTATAGCCCTTTAAGATGGCACCCATGTCTTCAGTTACACAGTCCCTTAGCTCTGGAATAGCTAGCTGAAACCTTGCCACCTCTCAATCGCTCTCTTCTTTTAAGATAAATCTACTTCTTTGCTCAAGTCTTTATTGGTCAGTGCATTGAGTGTAGGGGTTGGGAGGTCATGTTGTGGCTGTACAGGACATTGGTTAGGCCATGTTTGGAATGTTGTGTGCAATTCTTGTGTCTCTCCTGTAGGAAGGATGTTGAAAGGGTTCAGAAAAGATTTACAAGGATATTGCCAGGATTGGAGGGTTTGAGCTACAGGGAGAGGGTGAACAGGCTGGGGCTATTTTCCCTGGAATGTCAGAGGCTGAGGGGTGATCTCATAGAAGTTTATAAAATAATGAGGGCATGGATAGGGTAAATAGACAAAGTCTTTTCCCTGGGATGGGGGGAGTCCAGAACTAGAGGGCATAGGTTTAGATTAGATTAGATTACTTACAGTGTGGAAACAGGCCCTTCGGCCCAACAAGTCCACACCAACCTGCTGAAGCGTAACCCACCCAGACCCATTCCCCTACATTTACTCCTTCACCTAACACTACAGGGAATTTAGCATGGCCAATTCACCTAACCTGCACATTTTTTGGATTGTGGGAAGAAACTGGAGCACCCAGAGGAAACCCACGCAGACACGGGGAGAATGTGCAAACTCCATACAGAGGTGGGAATTGAACCCGGGTCTCTGGCGCTGTGAGGCAGCAGGTTTAGGGTGAGAGGGGAAAGATTTAAAAGGGACCTAAGGGGCAACGTTTTCACGCAAAGGGTGGTGCGTGGATGAAATGAGCTTCCAGAGGAAGTGGTGGAGGCAGGTACAATTAGAACATTTAAAAGGCATCTACATGGGTATATGAATAGGAAGGGTATATGAATAGGAAGGGTTTAGAGGGATATAAGCCAAATACAGGAAAATGAGACTAGATTAATTTAGGATATCTGTTCAGCATGGCCGAATTGGACCAGAGGGTCTGTTTCCAGGCTGTACAATTCTCTGACTCTCAGCTTTTGGTGTTCTGTCCTAATATCTCCTTTTAGGTCTCAATGTCCAATTTTGTCGACAAAGTGCCTTGGCACCTCTTTCCATAATTATTAAATGAAATTTGTTGTTGCTCAATGGCAGAAATCTCACTGAGTTTCAATTGCCATTGGTTAACAGCACGGGTAATTTGTCTCCATGGTTTCGGTCCCCATTAAATCCATTCATCGGGGACCATTCTGTCGGGTAAGCAATCTTAATGCTGGCAACATTAGTAGTAGTTTTATTTGCCTCCAGCTTTGCTCTTCTTTTAGAAATAGTTTGCTTATTAGGAAGACTCTAGCTGATTTTGTATTTCATTTCGATCGAAGCACAATTTTGTCAAACACAATAAACCTGAAGAAAAAACAGGTACTGACAGCACAGGCTCTCCTCAATACAAGTGGGAACAATAGAGTTGAGCAACGGCCTAGTGAAATTATCACTAGACTGTTAATCTGGGGGCCAAGGTTCAAATCCTGCCTTGGCAGAGTTTTAATTCAATAAATATCTGAGATTAAGAGTCTAATGATTGTCAGGAAAAAAACCCATCTGGTTCACAACTGTCCTTTCAGGAAGGAAATTGCCACCCTTATCTGGTCCTGCCTCCTTCTGACTCCAGACCTACAACAATGTCGTTGACTCTCAACTGCCAGCTGGGCAATAAATGCTGGCCTACAAAGAACATTACAGCACAAGTACAGGCCCTTCGGCCTTCCAAGCCTGCACTGATCCAGATCCTCCAGCCAGCAATGTCTTCACCCCATGAGTGAATAAAACAAAAGGCCACAGAGGAACGTTTAAAGTTATTGATGTGGCAACATTGGGCTGGAAGTTATTCACCGTGATAAATGAGAAGTCACCTTCGGCTTCGTGCAGATCCAGGGAGAGAGATGGATAAAGGCGTTTGAAAAAATTTACTGCAATATTTTCAATTTTTTTTTATACTCTATACTTCCTTTTGTTAACATGTCACTCCCTACTGAAAGGACAAATAAACGATCTATGCAGTCGTATGTTACAGTGATAGGTTGTAGTTCTTAGGTGTTATGATAATCAACAACGTGTCCTGGACCTCCCACATAGATGCATCGGTCAATAGCACCTTTTCCTCCTCAGGAGGTTGAGGAAATTTGGCATGTCCATAAGGACCCTCACCATCTCCTACAGATGCACCAGGGAAAGCAAACTGTCCAAGTGCATAACAGCCTGGTATGGCAATTGCTCTGCCCAGACCTGCTGAGCTTTTCTATCAGTTTCTGCTTTTGTATTCTTTTGTCTGGTTTGGGTAAAATGCATGACTCTGGGCGAATACACTTGTAATTTTGAATGGTTTTAAATTAGGCTGCATGTGTGGATTTTTCTTATCCTTGAACCAAAGTTTGTGATGAATCTGTGTATCCAACAGACACCTGAAACAAGAACAAAAATTCCTGGAGAAACTCAGCAGGTCTAGCAGCATCAATGGAAAGAAAGCAGAGATCATGTTTTGAGTGACTCTTCATGAGCATGTCTATTGCATTTATTTTCTTTCCCATACAATGTCATAGAATCACAGAGGTCTCCAGCATAGAAACAGTCCCTTCGGCCCAACTTGCCGGCACAGTGGTTAGCACTGCTGCCTCACAGCGCCAGAGACCCGGGTTCAATTCCCGCCTCAGGCGACTGACTGTGTGGAGTTTGCACATTCTCCCCGTGTCTGTGTGGGTTTCCTCCGGGTGCTCCGGTTTCCTCCCACAGTCCAAAAATGTGCAGGTTAGGCATGCTAAATTGCCCGTAGTGTTAGGTGAAGGGGTAAATGTAGGGGAATGGGTGTGGGTGGGTGGCACTTTGGCAGGTCGGTGTGGACTTGTTGGGCCGAAGGGCCTGTTTCCACACTGTAAGTAATCTAATCTAATCTAATCTAATCTTGCCCATGCCATCCAGTTTTCACAATTAATCTCATCCCATTTGACTGCCTTTGGTCCATATCCCTCCATTCCCATTCCATCCACGTATTTGTCTGAATGTTTCTTAAATGACAAAATCACATTCGCTTCTACCACTACTTATGGCAGCCGTTCCAGACACTCACCCAACTTCTGTGTGAAAAGTTTGCCCCTCTGGACCCTTTTGAATCTCTCCCCTTTCACCTTAAATCTATGCCCTCTTGTTTTAGACACCTCCACCACGGGGTAAAGCTGTTGGCTATTCATCTTCTCGCGGCCTCTCTCGCGGCCTCTCATGATTTTATAGACCTCTCTACGGTCACCCCTCAGTCTCCAATGCTCCAGGGAATAAACTCCCAGCCATCCAGCCTCTCCTTATCACTCATACCTTCCAGTCTAGCTAGCATCTTCGTAAATCTTTTCTGCACCCTTTCTGAAGGAGGGCGACCAAAAATGCACGCAGTACTGCAGATGTGGCCTTACCAACATCTTGTACGGTTGCAACAAGATGTTCCAATGTCTATACTCAATGCTCTGACCAATGAAAGCAAGCAAGTCAAAAGCCTTCTTTACCACCCTGTCTACCTGTGACTCCACTTTCAAGGAGTGATGAAACTGTACTCCTAGAACTCTTAGTTCTATAACACACCCCCAGCCCTACCATTGACTGTAGTCTGAACTGACTTGTCATGAAATTTGCTTTTGACAGCAGTAACGTAAAAATCAACATAAAACACTCACTGACAGGGGCATACTCATGAGAAAGTCATCTGTTTATGTCTGCGCGTAACACTAAGTCAGTAGCATAGTAGTGCCGTGGCTAGACTAGTAATCCTCAACCTGAATTGAATACCAGTTACATGGTTTCAAATCCTGTAGATGGCAGATTGTCAAATCTGAATTGAACTTGTTTCTTTTAAAAAAAAAGTTACATCAATGGTAACACCTAATTGTCATAAAGGAAATCTGCCATCCTGGGGTGCTACATGTGACTCCAGACCCACAGCAAGGTGCCCTCTGGACAATTAGAGATGGGCAGTAAATGTTGACCCAGCCAGTGATGCCCATATCCCATAAACATTTTTTTTTTAAAAGGAAGCCTTGCAGAAAAGCAAATTCTCTCAAAATTCAGACTACAAAAAAGGCAAGGCAAGGCAAGGCAATTCAAGACAGGGATGCTGTGAGAATCCAGGTCGGTTTGGACTGATTGAGTGCTATGGCAACCAATGAACACCCCGGAGTTACTGCCTGGCCCAGTTCATGAGCTGAGTCCACGAGTCCCCGAGCAAACAGTGTTGTTCCTGCAGCATTACAATGAGAGTTGCTATGCATCCTGAGGTGCAACACCACAGTTGCAGATATTTTCGAATCGGACTTTCAGATTTGTATTATATACCTCAGTTACAGAAAGGACCACTGCCCTATCCAATAAGCGATCTTCTCCACGTAATCTATCAAATGTGGTTGAGTTGTGTCACTCTTCGAAGATAGACCATCCTACTTCAGGAAGAATTTAAATTTCTCAAAATATTTATATTTCTGCAAGCAGGGATTATGAGGGTGAAAGGTATATTAGAAAAGATTGATTCATAGGATTGTGGGAAGGAGATCATTTGGTCCATCCTGCCTGTGGCAATGCTTTGAAAGAACTACCCAATTAGACCCCACCATCTGGTTTGAACACAGAATGCAAAATCTTTCCTTTTCAAATGTTATCCAATTCCCTTTGAAAGTTCTTATTGACTCTGCTTCCAGGAAATGCACTCCAGATAATTGCAACTTTTTTCTTTACTAATTACCTTTAATCTGTGCCCTCTGGTTACTGACCCTACTGTCACTGGAAAAAGTTTCCCCTGAATGAGAATAGAAAATCCCTTCAAGATTTCAAACACCTCCATCAAACTTCCTCCTAACCTACTCTATTTAGAGGAAAAGTATCCCAGCACTTTTTTCTTTATTCATTCATGAGATGTGGGCATCACTCATAAAAAAAGTATTTATTGCCCTTTCTGATTTGCCTTCAAGCTGAATAGCTTGGTTGGGCCATTTCAGAGTTGATAACGTGGGACTGGAAAAAGCGCAGGAGGTCAAGCAGCATCTGCAGGGCAAGGGAGTCAATGTTTCAGGCATTACCCTTCATCAGGACTTGGGATGGGGAGGGGGGCTGAGGAATAAATTGGGGGAGGTAGGGCTGGGAAAAAGGTAGGCGGGATGGCGATAGGTGGGCGAAGGTAGGAGGTGATTGTGATAGGTCGGTGAGGAGGATAGAGCTGATTGGTGGGAAGGAAGTTGGACAGGTAGGTCAGGTCAAGGGGCAGAGCCAAGTCGGAGGGTTGGATCTGGGATGGGGTTGGGGGGAGAGTGGTGGTGGAGGGTTGTTTTTGGAATGGAGGTCTGTGACCCATGGTGTTCCACAGGGATTGGAGCTGGGTCCTCTTTTGTTTGTAATTTTTTATATAAATGATTCGGATGAGAATATCGAAGGCATGATGAGTAAGTTTGTGGATAACACCAAAATTGGTGGCATAGATTTAAGATTACAAAGGTATCTTGAGTGAATGAGTCAATGGGCTGAAAAATGGCAGATGGAGTTCAATTCGGATAATTGTGAGGCATTGCATTTTTGTAAAACAAACAGGGATAGGCTTATACAATTAATGATAGGGCCTTGAGTAGTGTTGTAGAGCAGAGGGACCTAGCAGTTCAGGTACATAATCCTTTGAAGTTTGGTTCGTATATAGACAGGGTGGTTAAAAAAGCTTTAACATGTTTGCCTCCATTACTCAGTAGTTTGAATATAGGAGTTGGGAAGTCATTGAGGTTGTACAGGACATTGGTGAAGCCGCTTCTGGAATACTGTGTCCAGTTCTGGTTACCCAGTTTTGGAACAATGTTATGAAGCTGGAGAGGGTTCAGAAGAGATTTACAGGGATGCTGCCGGGAATGGAAGTTTTGCGTTATAAAGAAAGGCTGGAACTTTATTCACTGGAGTGTAGGAGATTGAGAGGTGACCTTACAGAAGTTTATAAAATCGCAAGGGGTATAGATTGGGTTTATGGTAGATGTCTTTTACCTAGAATGGGAGATCTCAAACTAGGGGCACACTCTTAAGGTAAGAGGAGAGAGATTTAGAAAAAGGGGCATGAGGGGCAAATATTTTTACACAGAAGATGGTTCACGTGTGGAACGACCTTCCTGAGGGATTGACAGATTTGGGTACAATTACGATATTTAAAAGACATTTGGATAAATACATGAATCAGAAAGGTTTGGAGGAATATGAGCCAGGAGCAGGCAGGTGGGATTAGTTTAGCTTGGGATTATGTTTGGCATGGGTTGGTTGGACCAAACATCTGCTTCCATGCTTAATGACTCTATGACTTACTGCCATGAGCGCTGAAATAGGCACAAGTACGTATGCACTATGAGAAGCTTGGAGATGCACTTTGATCCAATCCATGAGATGAGTTGAGAAATATATCAGCCATGATTGAATGGTGGAGCAGACTTGATGGACTGAATGGCCTAATTCAGCTCCTTTATCTTATGGTCTTCAGACAAATGTTTATCGCTTAATAAACATCACAAAAGGCAATTTTCTTGTCATGATCACATCGTGATGTACTGCACCTTCGTGAGAGCAAATTGGCTGCCAAATTTCCCTCCAACTTCAAAAGTACCACACTGAGTGGGAAAAGCTCCCGAAGTCATGAGACATAAGTAAGATAACTGCTACATTCTTTATACTCAGCTTTGAACATATTTTGTCTCCTTTCTCCTGCTGCCCCTCCCTCATCCAACCTCAGTTAAGCAATGAATACAATTACAGAGGAACCTCGATTATCCGAATGACACGAGCGGGGAGTATTTTGTCGGATAATCGAATGCCGGATAACACAGTTTAGCCAAGCATCGGGACCTTGCGATCTTGTCTGGATAGTCTGAAATTTGGATAATGGAATGCTGGATAATTGAGGTTACTCTGTAATTGGAACATCGACACCATCAGTTGACAAGAACTCCCCATGCTCGCAATTCATTCAGGTCATGAGCTCCTCTTGTACAATACGACATAGCTCAATGTCATCGACCATGGTTTTGCACATACTGCATGTTCGTGAGGCTCAAAGAATGACAGAGCTCTGCTTCCATTACTATGGACTGCTATGAAGCAATCTAATACATCAAGACAGAAAGCACACTATTCATTGCAGTATTTCTATCAACCAGTAATATGGTCCTTTTCTTTAAGAAAAATATCTGGATGTTGCAATTATTTTCATGTCTCTGCTACAATGAGAAGCCTATCCATCTGAACTGCTTCACAATAATTACAAGAAATGGGAGATATCTGTATTCTGACTAACGTCTAGCTGTATTTTATACTTGGAAGCTGGCACTTACATATAGTTTTAACCCCTGCAAAAAATTGTGTATTAGCTTGGCTTATTTGATACCATTCCCGACTAAAGCTTGGAACAGTTTGAATTTGATGACATATCAGGGGTAGTGGCCTTTTTCTGAAAATGCTGCAATTCAAAACAAAGCATTAGTGTATGACTCTTCTTCAGAAATTACCTTCTGAATTTCAGTTCTGCAGAAGAGTCATGACCAGACTTGAAACATTAACTCTGGTTTTCTTGCCTCAGATGCTGCCAGACCTGCTGGGTTTCTCCAGCATTCTGCTTGCTCATTACCCATACACTCCGTCTCAGGGGGTGTGAACTTGGCGCTACTCATACTGATGGGTCATGTTGCTATCATGTTTGCCACTAAAGTTGCTTGATGTACGCACCACTGGCAAAGCCAGTGCTCGTTTCCCATCATGCCTTGCTGGGTCTTTTTAGAAGGTAGTTAAGAGTCAACACTTTACCCTTCCTAGGATGTGGGCATCACTGCCTAGGCCAACAATTATTGCTCATTCCTAGTTTCCCCTGAGAAGGCGATGATGAACTGCCTTCTTGAATTGTAGCAGTCCATTTGGTATAGTAACAGGGAGGTAAAAACAATGACTGCAGATGCTGGAAACCAGATTCTGGATTAGTGGTGCTGGAAGAGCACAGCAGTTCAGGCAGCATCCGAGGAGCAGTAAAATTGACGTTTCGGGCAAAAGCCCTTCATCAGGAATAAAAGGGAGGGCATTCCACGATTTTGACCCAGCAACAGTGGAGGTGATATATTTCCAAATCAGGAGAGTGAGTGGCTTGGAGGGGAACTTGCAGGTTTTGGTGTTCCTATATATCTGCTGGTCGTGAATTTGGAAGATGCTGATGCAGGTGCCCTAGTAAATGGGGTTGAGAGTCTGGAGTCACACGTAGGCCAGAACAGGTAGGGACAGCAGGTTTCCTTTTCTGAAGGACATTAGGGAACCCAGTTGGGTTTTATGACAATCGATAACAGTTTCATGGTCACCCTTACCGATGGTGGTAATTTTCATTTCCAGCTTTATTTAAATGCCACCACTAGCCATGTTGAGATTTGAACCCACGCCCTGGAGAATCAAGGTGGGCCTCTGGATTATGAGCCCTTTCACACCACCATCTCCCTCCCTCCAAACAGTTTGAATCACATGCTCTCCTATTACCAACTTCGGCACCCTTACACGTGTGCCACTGGTTGACTTGTGTTCTATTGTCAGATTGTCTTCATCTAACATGGCCAATTTGAAAGACTCCATTTTCTAACTGGATGATACATGACAGTTTGTGAAACAGCTCGTTATCAGATTCCAAGACTTTTATTGCAAACAAGCTGATGCTTTTAAAGTTAACAGAAAAACAAAAATCACAACTTTTTTTTTGAAATGTCTAAAGATTTTCCCGAGGGTTTGCTCCTGTCAGTCTCCTGGACCATAATTTCCAATTTCTGAAGACTGCGTGTCAATTCCTGGAGGATTGGAACCTTAATCTCACAAAGACATTGGGTATGTAATGAAACCTGACACCTTAGTGAGATCAGAATTGCATGCTTTTAATTATCCTTAACCACTAAAATGACTTCACATGAAGAGTGCACCTGCCTTGATCATCTATTAGTGGATCCAAGGACATTGCTTTGTGCTGTAAAGATCAATAAAGTACAATACAATATAATATAGTACAGGAACAGGCCCTTTGGCCCACTAAGACTTCACCAATTCTAATTAGACCCGTCACTTATTGTCCATATGCAGTGTCTAACTCTCTATTTGCCACCCATTCATGTGCCTATCAAAATATGCTTTAAATGTTGCTAATACACTTGCTTCCACCACCTCCACTGACAGTGCATACCAAGCACCCAATCTCTGTGTGAAACATCTTTCCCGCAATTCTCCCTTCAACTTTCTCCCTCTTGCTTTGAACCTGTGTCCTCGATTGTTGACCTTTCCATCATGGGAAAAGCATCTGACTATCCACCCTATCTATACCTCTCATATGTTTGTAGACTTCTAACAGGTCTCCCCTAAGCCTCCGTCCTTCTAGTGAAAACAATTTGAGTTTATCCAACCTTTCATCATAACTAAAACCCTCTAGACCAGGCAACATAGTGATAAAACTTCTCTGCATCCTCTCCAAAGCATCCACGTCCTTCTGGGTAGAGTGGCAAACAGAACTGCACACAATATCCCAAATGTGACCTATCTAAAGCTGTAACATTACTTGCCAACTTTTATATTCAATGCCTCACCCAATGAAGGCAAATGTGCAGTATGCCTTCGTGACCACCTTATCCACCTGTCTTGCCACTTCCAGAGATCTGTGGACTTGTATGTCCAGAGCCCTCTGTATTTCAATGCTCGTAATGGTTCTGCCATTTATTGTGTAACTCGCATCTGAATTTGATTTTCCAAAATGCATCTCGTCCCATTTGTCCAGAGTAAACTCCAACTGTCATTTCTTTGTCCAAGTCTGCTATCTATCTATATCCCACTGTATCCTTTGAAAATCCTCCTCACTGTCTGAAACTGCGCCAATTTTGGTGTCATCCATTGAAGTACTCATCAGACCACTTACATTTTCCTCCAAGTCATTTATATTTTACAAACAAAAGGTCCTAACACTGATCCCTGCAGAACACCACTAGTTACTGATCTCCATTCCAAAAAGCACCCTTCCACCACTACTCTGTCTTCTATGACCAAGCTAGTTTTGTATCAATCTAGCCAGTTCACCCCAGATCCTATGAGAGACTATCTTCTGTACCAGCCTGCCATGACATACCTTATCAAATGCCTTATAAAAGTCCATGTAGACAACATCAATACTCCCTCATCAATCATTCTTGTCACCCTCTCAAAAAACTCAATCAGGTTGGTGAGACATGACCTTCCCTGCACAAACCCATACTACTTATTACTAACAAGTCCATTTGTTTCCAAATGTGAATAAATCCTGTCTCTCAGTATCTTCTCCAACAGCTTCCCCACCCACTGATATCAGGCTCACCAGCCTGTAGTTACCTGGATTATCTCTGTTTCACTTCTTAAACAAAGGAACTATGGCCATTCTGCAGTCCTCTGGACCCTCATCTGAGGCCAAAGATGATGCAAAGATATCTATTAAGCCCCCAGCTATTCCTCCTTTGCCTCCCACAATAACCTGGGAAAGATCCTATCTGGCCCTGGGGACTTGTCTACCCTCATACATTTCAAGACACCCAACACATGTTCCTTCATTATGTTGACCTGTTGGAGAATATTCACACCCTTTCCCTAACCTCAACATCCCTTACGTCCCTCTCTTTGGTGAATACTAATGTAAAGTCCTCATTAAGGATCTCACTCATTTCCTCTGGCTCCACATACAACCTTCCTCCTTTACCCTTGAGTGGGACTACTTTTTCCTTAACTACTCTCTTGTTCCTAATATATGTGTAAAATGCCTTGGGATTCTCCTTAACCCTGCTGGCCGAGCACATTTCATGACCCCTGTTAGTCCTCCTAACTCCCTATTTGAGCTCCTTCCTACTGACTCTACATTCTTCAAGGATTTTGTTTGCTTTTTTTAGACCTGGACATTAGTTATGCTTCCTTTTTCTTGACTAAGCTGATAATTTTCTGAAAATGTGTTGCTGGAAAAGCGCAGCAGGTCAGGCAGCATCCAAGGAGCATGAGCCCTTCTTCAGGAATGAGGAAAGTGTGTCCAGCAGGCTAAGATAAAAGGTAGGGAGGAGGGACTTGGGGGAGGGGCGTTGGAAATGCGATAGGTGGAAGGAGGTTAAGGTGAGGGTGATAAGGTGAGGGTGATAGGCCGGAGTGGGGGTGGGGGGCAGAGAGGTCAGGAAGAAGATTGCAGGTTAGGATGGTGGTGCTGAGTTTGAGGGGTGGGACTGAGACAAGGTGTGGGGGAGGGGAAATGAGGAAACTGGAGAAATCTGAGTTCATCCCTTGTGGTTGGAGGGTTCCCAGGCGGAAGGTGAGGCGCTCTTCCTCTAGCCATCGTGTTGCTATGATCTGGCGATGGAGGAGTCCAAGGACCTGCATGTCCTTGGTGGAGTGGGAGGGGGAGTTGAAGTGTTGAGCCACAGGGTGGTTGGGTTGGTTGTTCTGGGTGTCCCAGAGGTGTTCTCCGAAACGTTCCACAAGTAGGCGGCCTGTCTCCCCAATATAGAGGAGGCCACATCGGGTGCAGCAGATGCAGTAAATGATGTGCGTGGAGGTGCAGGTGAATTTGTGGCGGATATGGAAGGATCCCTTGGGGCCTTGGAGGGAAGTAAGGGGGGAGGTATGGGCGCAGGTTTTGCATTTCTTGTGGTTGCAGGGCAAGGTGCCGGGAGTGGGGGTTGGGTTGGAGGGGTGTGTGGACCTGACGAGGGAGTCACGGAGGGAGTGGTCTTTTCAGAACGCTGATAGCCTTTTTGTAGGATATGTGGAATAGTCCATCTTCCGCAGCTACACTGGCACCACCCCCCACCTTTTCCTCCGCTACATCGATGACTGTATTGGCGCTGCCTCGTGCTCCCATGAGGAGGTTGAACAGTTCATTCACTTTACCAACACTTTCCACCTCAACCTCAAATTTACCTGGACTGTCTCAGACTCCTCCCTCCCCTTCCTAGACCTCTCCATTTCTATCTCGGGCGACCGAACCACACGGACATTTACTATAAACCGACCGACTCCCACAGCTACCGAGACTACACCTCCTCCCACCCTGCCCCCTGTAAAAACGCCATTCCATCTTCCCAATTCCTTTGTCTCCACCGCATCTGCTCCCAGGAGGACCAGTTCCAATACCAAACAACCCAGATGGCCTCCTTCTTCAAAGACCGCAATTGCCACCCAGACATGGTCGACGATACTCTCCACCGCATCTCCTCCACTTCCCGCTCCTCCGTCCTTGAGCCCCGCCCCTCCAATTGCCACCAGGACAGAACCCCACTTGTCCTCACCTACCACCCCACCAACCTCCATATACATCGTATCATCCGTCGTCATTTCTGCCACCTCCAAACGGACCCCACCACCAGGGATATATTTCCCTCCCCTCCCCTATCAGCATTCCGAAAAGACCATTCCCTTCCCACTGGTCCTCACCTACCACCCCACCAACCTCCATATACATCGTATCATCCGTCGTCATTTCCGCCACCTCCAAACGGACCCCACCACCAGGGATATATTTCCCTCCCCTCCCCTATCAGCATTCCGAAAAGACCACTCCCTCCGTGACTCCCTCGTCAGGTCCACACCCCCCACCAACCCAACCTCCACTCCCGGCACCTTCTCTGCAACTGCAAGAAATGCAAAACTTGCGCCCACACCTCCCCCCTTACTTCCCTCCAGGCCCCAAGAGATCCTTCCATATCTGCCACAAATTCACCTGCACCTCCACACATATCATTTACTGCATCTGCTGGACCCAATGTGGCCTCCTCTACATTGGGGAGACAGGCCACTTACTTGCGGAACGTTTCAGAGAACACCTCTGCGACACCCAGACCAACCAACCCAACCACCCTGTGGCTCAACACTTCAACTTCCCCTCCCACTCCACCAAGGACATGCAGGTCCTTGGACTCCTCCATCGCCAGACCATAGCAACACGACGGCTGGAGGAAGAGCGCCTCATCTTCCGCCTGGGAACCCTCCAACCACAAGGGATGAACTCAGATTTCTCCAGTTTCCTCATTTCCCCTCCCCCACATCTTGTCTCAGTCCCAGCCCTCAAACTCAGCACCACCTTCCTAACCTGCAATCTTCTTCCTGACCTCTCCGCCCCCACCCCATTCCGGCCTATCACCCTCACCTTATCACCCTCACCTTAACCTCCTTCCACCTATCGCATTTCCAACGCCCCTCCCCCAAGTCCCTCCTCCCTCCCTTTTCTCTTAGCCTGCTTGGCACATTCCTGAAGAAGGGCTCATGCCCGAAACGTCGATTCTCCTGCTCCTTGGATGCTGCCTGACCTGCTGCGCTTTTCCAGCAACACATTTTCATCTCTGATCTCCAGCATCTGCAGTCCTCACTTTCTCCGCAGCTGATAATTTCCCCATCATCCGAGGTTCCTGAATCCTACCATTCCTGTCCTTCATTGTCACAGGAACATGCCTATCCTGCAGTTTAATCAAATGGTCTTTAAAAGGCTTCCTAATGTCAGATCTGAATTTACCTCAAACAGCTGCTCCCAATCCAAGTTCTCTAAATCTTGCCTAATTTGTTAATAGTTGGCCTTCTCCTAGTTTTATTCCTCATCCGAGGTCCACTCATGTCCTTATCCATAAGTGTCTAAAAATGTACAGAATCCCCAAAATGCTCCAGCACTGATCACCAGGCCAGGCTCATTTCCCAATACCAGGACCAGTATGGTTCCCTCCTTCATGAACAGGCTCAATTCTTATATTTAGTGGATCGATATGGATCAACATGGCTCTGATGTTCAGAAAAGATTTACAAGGATATTGCCAGAGTTGGAGGGTTTGAGTTTTCGGGAGAGGCTGAATAGGCTGGGGCTGTTTTCCCTGGAGCATCGGAGGCTGAGAGGTGACCTTAGAGGTTTATAAAATCATGAAGACATGAATAGCGTAAATAGACAAGGACTTTTCCCCAGGGTAGGGGAATCCAATACTAGAGGGCATAGGTTTAAGGTGAGAGAGGAAAGATTTGAAAGGTACCTAAGGGGCAGCTTTTTCACGCAGAAGGTGGTGCATGTATGGAATGAGCTGCCAGAGGAAGCGGTGGAGGCTGGTACCATTACAACATTTAAAAGGCATCTGGATGGGTACATGACTAGGAAGAGTTTAGAGGGATGTGGACCAAGTGGGCAAATAGGACTAAATTAATTTAGGATATCTGGTCGGCACGGACATGTTGGACCGAAGGGTCTGTTTCTGTGCTGTGCATCTCTATGACTCTCTGATGTTATTTTAGAACCACAATCTTACAACACAGATGGAGCTCATTTGGCCCATTGTGTCTGTGTCAGCTCTTCAGAAATCACTGTCACTGCAAAATGTGAAAATGCATAACAGCCTTGACATGTCATCTTTCGTTCCACACTGAGTCAAGTATTATGGGGAAAATGCATATTTTAAACAAGTGACAAGATCATTGTCTGAAATTAAAGTTGCTTTACCCCACACATTTTGTTATCATTCTTTCAAAGTGACCTGTCACAGTATTTAGATAGTAAATTGCTAGCTGTTATAACTAACACCCTCCCTTACCTTGATAGAGTCATTAATACAGTGCAAAAATGATTGACGTCTGCCTTCAGCCTTTTCTTCCACTTCAAGCTAAAATTTCAATGGAAAAAGTCAATTATGGCAAAGCCATTAATAGCTGATTACCCACCTGCCACACTGTGTAAGGAAATGAATAAGAAAAGTGCTTCAGCAAAAGCTTATCTATGTCCCAGACAAGCTAAAATTAGAATTGATGATTGGAACGTAGGGGACCATTTGTTCTAATATAGATTGCATCTCCCTGACTTCATGATGGTTTAAACATTTTGAATCATTCAATCCATATTTTGAACAGATAAATTAATCAACAGTGCTTTAATACATCTAACGCTGTCATATTCATGATAATGTAATCCTTCACTGGCCTAACACTCGGTTTGGCAGGTCAGAAGACTTTATGACAGGTCATAAATTCAGACCGGTACGATAACATGTTTGAGAAAGAGGAAGATACCGTTTGAAAATATTATATTTAAAAGACGAACAACTAATAAAGAGGGAGGGAAAACAGGAGGCTGGACATCTGGTCTCACCAAATGTTCCATAAGGTTTTAAATTAGATTACCAGTATGAAAACAGGCCCTTTGGCTCAAACCAACCCTCCAAAGAGTAACCCACCCTGATCCATTCCCTGCCCTAACTTTACCCCTGACTAATGCACCTAACACCATGTGCAATTTAGCATGGCCAATTCACCTGACCTGCAAACCTTTGGATGGTGGGAGAAAACCCATGCAAATTCCACACAGACAGTTGCCTGAGGCAGGAATTGAACCTGGGTCCCTGGCACTGTGAGGCAGCAGTGCTAACCACTGAGCCACCATGCCGCCCATTAACAATTACTGTGTAACGATTATTGTGCTGTCAATATCAAGGAGGCAGCATCCATGGAAAATAAGTGGCCCTAGTTGAACAGCTGATGAAGTAGTCAATGTGGAGCATAGTTGCAGTTCCTCTAGGCTACTTGAAATAAATGAAGTAACATCTTTCTTCAGGGGATGAAATCTGATCTCTCCATTTCCAGAGGAGAATATTGGATAGGATTTGTGCAGAAAACATGAGTAGGAGCTCATCCTAACTGAAACACAAACAGAAGTTGCTGGAAAAGCTCAGCAGGTCTGACAACATCTGTGCAGAGAAATCAGAGTTAATGTTTCAGGACTGGTGACCCTTGCTGACAACTGGACCTGAAATGTTAACTCCCATTACTCTACACAGATGCGGCCTGACCTGCTGAGCTTTTCCAGCAACGTCTGTTATCGTTTATGGTTTACAGCATCCACAGTTCTTTCCATTCTTATTTCGTCCTAACTGATACACTAATCTGACATCCACATTTTCATAGCCACAGCAGAATAGCGTATGTGACTCTGGTCTCAGAGTAGAGAAGCTGTATAGGTCACACCGGAAAGAATGAATAGACTGGGGTTCCCAGTTCTGGTCCCCTTGTTATAGGAAGAATGTTATTAAGCTGGAGACGGTTCAGAAAACATTTACCAGGATGGTACCGGGAATGGAGGGTTTGAGTTTGAGTTAGAGGGAGAGGCTGGATAGAGTCATAGAGATGTACAGCATGGAAACAGACCCTTCGGTCCAATCCATCCATGCCGACCAGATATCCCAACCCAATCTAGTCCCACCTGCCAGCACCCGGCCCATATCCCTCCAAACCCTTCCTATTCATATACCCATCCAAATGCCTCTTAAATGTTGCAATTGTACTAGCCTCCACCACATCCTCTGGCAGCTCATTCCATACCCATACCACCCTCTGTGTGAAAAAGTTGCCCTTAGGTCTCATTTATATCTTTCCCCTCTCAGCCTAAACATATGCCCTCTCGTTCTGGACTCGCCAACCCCAGGGAAAAGACTTTGCCTATTTACCCTATCCATGCCCCTCATAATTTTGTAAACCTCTATAAGGTCACCCCTCAGCCTCTGACGCTCCAGGGAAAACAGCCCCAGCCTGTTCAGCCTCTCCCTATAGCACAAATCCTCCAACCCTGGCAACATCCTTGTAAATCTTTTCTGAACCCTTTCAAGTTTCATAACATCTTTCCGATAGGAAGGAGACCAGAATTGTATGCAATATTCCAACAGTGGCCTAACCAATGTCCTGTACAGCCGCAACATGACCTCCCAACTCCTGTACTCAATACTCTGACTAATAAAGGAAAGCATACCAAACGCCTTCTTCACTATCCTATCTACCTGCAACTCCACTTTCAGGAGCTATGAACCTGCACTCCAAGGTCTCTTTGTTCAGCAACACTCCCTCAGACCTTACCATTAAGTGTATAAGTCCTGCTAAGATTTGCTTTCCCAAAATGCAGCATCTCGCATTTATCTGAATTAAACTCCATCTGCCACTTGTCAGCCCATTGGCCCATCTGGTCAAGATCCTGGTGGTAATCTGAGGTAACCCTCTTCGCTGTCCACTACAACTCCAATTTTGGTGTCATCTGCAAACTTATTAACTGTATCTCTTATGCTCGCATCCAAATCATTTATGTAAATGACTAAAGGTAGAGGACCCAGCACCCATCCTTGTGGCACTCCACTGGTCACAGGCCTCCAGTCTGAAAAACAACCCTCCACCACCACCCTCTGTCTTCTACCTTGGAGCCAGTTCTGTGTCCAAATGGCTAGTTCTCCCTGAATTCCATGATATCTAACCTTGCTAACCAATGTCCCATGGAGAACCTTGTTGAACATTTTACTGAAGTCCATATAGATCACATCTACCGCTCTGCCCTCATCAATCCTCTTTGTTATTTCCTCAAAAAACTCAACCAAGTTTGTGAGACATGATTTCCCACGCACAAAACCATGTTGTCTATCCCGGATCAGTCCTTGCCTTTCCAAATACAAGTACATCCTGTCCCTCAGGATTCCCTCCAACAACTTGCCCACCATCAACATCAGGCTCACTGGTCTATAGTTCCCTGGCTTGTCCTTACCACCTTTCTTAAACAGTGGCACCACATTAGCAAACCTCCAGTCTTCCGTCACCTCATCTGTGACTATCGATGATACAAATATCTCAGCAAGAGGCCCAGCAATCACTTCTATAGCTTCCCACACAGTACACCTGATCAGGTCCTGGGGATTTATCCACCTTTACCCATTTCAAGACATCTAGCACTT
Source organism: Chiloscyllium plagiosum (assembly GCF_037043375.1). Lineage (NCBI taxonomy): Eukaryota > Metazoa > Chordata > Chondrichthyes > Orectolobiformes > Hemiscylliidae > Chiloscyllium > Chiloscyllium plagiosum. Next base: position 17,360,024 of record NW_028270146.1, read on the forward strand.
CCTCCTCTGTTATATGGACATTTTGCAAGATGTCACCATCTATTTCCCTACAGTCTATATCTTCCATATCCTTTTCCACAGTAAATACTGATGCAAAATACTGATTTAATATCTCCCCCATTTTCTGCAGCTCCACACAAAGGCCGCCTTGCTGATCTTTGACATGCCCTATTCTCTCCCTAGTTACCCTTTTGCCCTTAATATATTTGTAAAAACCCTTTAGATTCTCCTTAATTCTATTTGCCAATGCTATCTCATGTCCCGTTTTTGCCCTCCTGATTTCCCTCTTAAGTCTACTCCTACTTCCTTTATACTCTTCTAAGGATTCACTCGATCTATCCTGTCTATACCTGACATATGCTTCCTTCTTTTTCTTAACCAAACCCTCAATTTCTTTCGTCATCCAGCATTTCCTATACCTACCAGCCTTTCCTTTCACCCTGACAGGACCTTTCTCTCTGAAGCTTGGAAGGTTGAGGAGTGACCTTACAGAGCTTCATAAAAAGCATTAGGGGCATATTTTTAAGGTGAGAAGTGAAAGATTTAAAAAAGGCATGAGGGGCAACCTTTTTTAAAAACATAAGAGAGTGGTTCATGGAATGAACTTCCAGAAGAAGTGGTGGATGTTGGTATACTGTTACAATGTTTAAAAGATATTTAGATAAGTACATGAATAAGTAACGTTTGGAGGGATATGGGTCAAGTGCAGCCAGGTGGGACTAGTTTAGTTTGGGATTATGGTCGGCATAGAAGGGTTGGACCGAAGGGTCTGTTTCCATGCTTTTTGACTGTATAAAAGAGAAGGTTGGTGCAAGAACACTGAGTGTTCATTTCAGTTTCAGATGTACCTGTGTAATGTGTCAGAACAGAGTTAAAATCAAAATCTTCACCATCAAATCTGTGGGACTGTCAGAGGTGGCATCTTTCAGATGATGCACAAAACCAAAATCTGCCGTTCACTCAGCTGGAGTTGAAGATCTCTGTCATTTGTTATCGTTCACTGGGGTAACGCACTGGAAATCAAGCCCCATTAATTCTGGAGTCGTAAAGGATGTTATAAAAATATGCAAAACACCCCAATTTCAGACCATAACACCATAAAAGATAGGAGCAGAATTAGACCACTTGGCCCATTACACCTGCTTTGTCATTGGATCATGGTTTCTTCACCTTATTCTTGTAACACTTGATCCCCTTCTGATCAAGAACCTCTCTCTTTCAGTTTTAAAGACACTCAGTGAACTGGCCTGTGGTAAGGAGTTCCACGGATTCACCATCCTCACCTCAGTTCTAAAGGGTCATCCCTTCACTCTGACATTGTGTCCTCAGGTCCTCATCTTTCTGACTAGATTAGATTCCCTTTATGTGAAACAGACCCTTTGGTCCAACAAGTCCACACCAACCCTCCGAAGGGTAACCCACCCAGACCCTATATTTACTCCTAACTCCGAACCTAACACCAATTCACCTGCCTTGCATATCTTTGGATTGTGGGAGGAAACCAGAGTACCAGGAAGAAACCCACGCAGACACGGGGAGAATGTGCAAACTCCACACAGACAGTCACTGAAATCGAACTTGGGTCCCTGGTGCTGTGAGGCAGCAATGCTAACCACTGAGCCACCGTGCCATCCTTGTGGAAACATCTTCTCCATGTCCACTCTGTCCAGGCCTCTCAGTATTCTATAATTTTCAATCAGACCCCATTGTCCTTCCAACCTTCAGCAAGTACAGACCCAGATGACACAAAGATAGGTGAAGGTGCAGGTAGTGTTGAGAATGCTGGGAGACCCAGAAGGACATGGACAGCCTCAGAGAGTGGGCAAAATGAAGCTTCTCATATGGCAAGTCCTTTATCCTCGGGATCTTTCTCGTAAATCTCCTCTGGACTCCCCCTCCCAAGTCCTCCTTCATCACCTGATGAAGGAGCGTCGCTCCGAAAGCTAGTGTGCTTCCAATTAAACCTGTTGGACTATAAACTGGTGTTGTGTGATTTTTAAATTTGTACACCCCAGTCCAACACCGGCATCTCCGAATCATCCCTTTATTTCAGGGCTGTTAGCCAAAACAATTTAGACAGGGCAGTGAAGCATTTTCATGCAACCTCGTAGAAGTGAAGATTCAGTGGGAGATGCACTGCTGAATTGCAAACAGCACTTCACTGCAGTTAATGAGCCAATTAAACAGCAGTAGTTTGAGATGTAGGAACTGGATTCACGTGTCCCAATGCTTTGTTTGCAATCGCAAGCCTGAAAGTGCTTCATATCAACTGCCGACAAGCAGCAGCTTCTGTTGCTTTAGCAGAAAGAGCGACAAAGTGTTAACTCCCTAATCTGTCACCCAGTAAAAGTGTGCCAAGGGCACTCGTAAAGTTTAATGCAGGCTTTTTGTTGACCTTCACAACATTTCTCACCATTTTGAATGGTTTGGCTCCTTACTGACGTGTGATTCTACGCATGTTAATTAACTTCAACACCTCACCAAAATCGATGCCTGTCAGACGGAAGCCTCTGGCACTGGGCTGTTCAATACTGAGAGGCATCACAACCAAGTTTTATCCTATTTTCACTGTATTTCCGTATGGCGTCACAAAGTCTCTAACCAATGAACGGAAAACAACTGCGCCTTCTCCCAGGCAAACAGCTGGCTCCACCTGTGGAGAGAAAACAGTTAACATTCCCTAAAGAAGGGTCAGTGGACTTGAAACATTAACTGTGTTTCCCTGTCCACACAGATGTTGCCAGATCTGTAGACGTTCTCCAGCAGTTTCTGTTTTTGTTTCAGATCTCCAGTTCTTGGTTTTATTTTGCAATAATTAGCTCTGTTAAGTTACATTCTGATTGTACAATCTACCTTTTGTTTCATTTGTTCAGGGGATTTACTGGTCGAGGTCCAGCCCAGCGTTTATTGTCCATCCCTATTTACTCAGACATCAGTTAAAAGTCAACCAAGTTGCTGTGGTTTTAAGAGCATAAGGTCATAAGGCATCAGAATAGGAGAAGGCCATTTGGCCCCTCCAGTCTTCCGCACCATTCAACAGGATCATGGTTGATCTGACATGCCTGACATCCACTTTCATGTCTTTTCCCCATAACCCTTGTTTCCCTAAGCAATCAAAAATGTCTCCCAGCCTTAAACATACACAAGGACACTGCCCTCACATCTCTCTGTGGCAAGGCTTTCCAAAGACTTTCAATCCTCAAAGAGAAGAAATTTCTCCTCATCTCACTCTTAAATTGGCAATCCTGAATCCTGAGACTATGCCCTCTGATCCCAGAATCTCCCATAAAGGAACCATCCTCTCAACATTTAGCCTGTCAAGCCCCCTTAAGAATCCTACACGGTTCAATGATGTCACCTCTAATTCTTCTAAATTCCAAAGAGTCAAGTCCAACCTGTTTAACCTTTGCTCATAATTCCTTGAAAGTGAAGTCATAGGTAGACAGGATGGTGAAGGCTGCATTTGGTATGCTTTCCTTTACTGGTCAGTGCATTGAGTAAAGGAGCTGGGACGTTACATTGAGTTTGTACAGAACATTGGTTAGGCTTGTTTTGGAACACTACATTCAATTCTGGTGTTTAGGAAATATGTTGGGTTCAGAAAAAAATTGCAAGGATGTTCCCAAGGTTGAATAGTTTGAGCTGTAGGGAGAGGCTGAATAGGCTGGGGCTGTTTTCCCTGGAGCGCTGGAGATTGAGGGGTGACCTTATAGAGGTTTATAAAATCATAGAACATAGAACAGTACAGCACAGAACAGGCCCTTCAGCCTACAATGTTGTGCCGACCACTGATCCTCATGTATGCACCCTCAAATTTCTGTGACCATATGCACGTCCAGTAGTCTCTTAAATATCCCCAATGACCTCGCTTCCACAACTGCTGCTGGCAACACATTCTATGCTCTCACAACTCTCTGTGTAAAGAATCCGCTTATGACATCCCCTCTATACTTTCCTCCAATCAGCTTAAAACTATGACCCCTCGTGTTAGTCATTTCTGCCCTGGGAAATAGTCTCTGGCTATTGACTCTATCTATGCCTCTCATTATCTTGTATACCTCAATTAGGTCCCCTCTCCTCCTCCTTTTCTCCAATGAAAAAAGTCCGAGCTCAGTCAACCTCTCTTCATAAGATAAGCCCTCCAGTCCAGGCAGCATCCTAGTAAATCCTCCTCTGAACCCTCTCCAAAGCATCCACATCTTTCCTATAATAGGGCGACCAGAACTGGACGCAGTATTCCAAGTGCGGTCTAACCAAAGTTTTATAGAGCTGCAACAAGATCTCACGACTCTTAACTCAATCCCCCTGTTAATGAAAGCCAAAACACCATATGCTTTCTTAACAACCCTTGGGTGGCCATTTTAAGGGATCTATGTACCTGCACACCAAGATCCCTCTGTTCCTCCACACTGCCAAGAATCCTATCCTTAACCCTGTACTCAGCTTTCAAATTCGACCTTCCAAAATGCATCACCTCGCAAATATCCAGGTTGAACTCCATCTGCCACCTCTCAGCCCATCTCTGCATCCTGTCAATGTCCCGCTGCAGCCTACAACAGCCCTCTATACTGTCAACGACACCTCCAACCTTTGTGTCAACTGCAAACTTGCTGACCCATCCTTCAATCCCCTCGTCCAAGTCATTAATAAAAATTACAAACAGTAGAGGCCCAAGGACAGACCCCTGTGGAACACCACTCACCACGGACTTCCAGGCAGAATATTTTCCTTCTACTACCACTCGCTGTCTTCTGTTGGCCAGCCAATTCTGTATCCAGGCAGCTAAGTTCCCCTGTATCCCATTCCTCCTGACCCTCCATGAGGGACATGGGGAGGGTAAATAGACAAGGTTTCTTCCCTGGGGTGGGGCAGTCCTGAACTTGAGGGCATTGGTTTAAGGTGAGAGAGGAAATACTTGAAAGGGACCTAAGGGGCAATATTTTCACACAGAGGGTGGTGCATGTATGAAATGAACTGCCAGAGGAGGTGGTGGAGGCTGGTACAATTACAACATTTAAAAGGCATCTGGATGGGTAAATGAATAGGAAGGGTTTAGAGGGATATGGGCCAAATGCTGGCAAATGTGTCCAGTGCAATTTAGGTAGCTGGTCAGCATTCAGAGTTGGACTGAAGGGTCTGTTTCTATGCTGTACATCTCGATGGCTCTGACTCTAATTAGCTGAGTGACAAAAAGCAGGAATCTGTAATTTCGAGCTCTTTTCAACTATGCTGCCGCTTCACATAGTTCTGGCAACCCGCCAAAAATCACATTCAAGCGGGAATAAGATTGGACAGTAATAACAGCAAATAGCAAGGTCAGTAACTGGAGGACATCGAGTTAAGTGACATAGAAGCACATGTAAATAATTTGTTCCAGTGGACTCTGCAAGATTATAGCTGTCCACAGAATACTGAGTTCTAATGAACTGAGCTGGAACATTAACTCTGTTTCTTTCTCCACAGAAGCTGTTTGATCTGCGAACAATTTCCAGAATGTCTGGGCTTATCTTGAATCATATTCCTAGAGAAATGAGATGGATTGTAGAAAAACCTGTGAAACATATGTGGGTAAAGGGGTTAGAGTGTCACAATGGTAGACTTAGATGAGAAAAGGTGGCAGAAGGCTTGAGTGAAAGTGGAGTCACAGGTGGATAGGGTAGTGAAGAGGAATTTTGTCGCGCTTGCCTTTATTGGTTAGTGCAATGAGAATAGGAGTTGGGATCTCATGTTGCGGCTGCACATGACATTGGTGAGGACTATTGGAATACTGCTTCCAATTCTGGTCTCCCTGCTGTAGGAAGGATGTTGTGAAACTTGAAAGGGTTCAGATAAGATTTACAAGGATGTTGCCAGGGTTGGAGGATTTGAGCTAAAGGGAGAGGCTGATTAAGCTGGGGCTATTTTCTCTGGCATGTTGGGAGGCTGAGGGGTGACCTTATCGAGGTTTATAAAATCATGTGGGGCATGGATAGGGTAAGTAGACAAGGTATTTTACTTGGGATAAGGAAATCCAGAACTAGAGGGCAAAGATTTAGGGTGAAGGGGGAAAAATTTAAAAAGAATCTAAAGGCAACTTTTTCACATAGGGGGTGATGGCAAATGAGACTAGATTCACCTGATGAAGGAGCGTCGCTCTGAAAGCTAGTGTGCTTCCAATTAAACCTGTTGGACTATAACCTGGTGTTGTGTGATTTTTAACTTTGTACACCCCAGTCCAACACCGGAATCTCCGAATCGAGACTAGATTGGGTTAGGATATCTGGTCAGCATGGATGAGTTGGACCAATAGGTCTGTTTCAATGCTGTACATCTCCTTGCCTCTAAGTCATCCTTTATTTATTTATGCACTGGTTGTGACCAACCAGCCAGCCATCTCAGAGTTAGTCTCCTGAACTGGGGAGATTCTGCCCTCCAAATTTAATATATATCTTTTTCTTTTTTTTTGCCCATCACCAAGTCACCCTTTATTTGCACATGCACAGTACACTGGCTATGGCCAGCCAGCTTGGAGTCAGTCCTCAACTGAGGAGATTCTAATCTCCTGGTTACATTTTCATGCTTATTTCTCCCAGTACCCATGTGTGTAGGTGTAGGACACAGTGAAGAAACAATGAGTGCAGAGAATGTTATTCGCATTTCACCACCAGGGGAAAAAAACATTGGAGTGGCCAGTGACAAGCAATGCCCCGTTCCTTAAAGGCATGGCCTAAGTGATGGGGAGGGCAGGGGTTAAATCAAAATAGAGTTGGCAGGAAGACAAAGCACTCCAGGCCCCGTGGTGCCCACCTCTCCCCGAAGACCTCCTGGTTATGTTTTTCTTCTTCGACAGAGCTTATTTCTCCCCAGCACCCAGGTTGTGTGTGGGGATGTAGGACACAGTGATGAACCAAGAGCAGAAACCTTCATTCATATTCCACCACCCAAGTGGACCGTGACAAGCAGTACCCTCCTTATCAAGGGCAATGCTGAAGTGAATGCAAAAGTGAAGTGGCGGGATAGAGATTAACTCGAAATAGAGTTAAAGTGGGAAACATAGCACCCTACACCCCACGGTGCACACTGCTCCCTGAAGACCACCTAGTTATATTGGTCAGCCAGGCCTTTCCTGATTGGCCCAGGTTAGCAATCTCATTCAACGACCATATAGTCAGAGGTCCACCTGGTTCCATCGCTACATTCCCCCCTCCTCCTTCCCCTGGTTCCGGGAATATAGGCCTGGTCTTTCACATATAGCATTTCTGCGACGTTTTCGCCTCAGGTCCGGTTCCTCTGTTTCAGACTCTGACACGAGTGGAGTGTAACGGACCTTGTGCCCCTGGAGCACGTCAGGAGAGTTTCCTCCTCTTGTTCCGGTGGTAACGGTATTGAAGCTCCGTTCATCTCAGACTCTGAAGTTTCCTCAACACTACACAGAGGAAGAGAAATTATGGATTCTCTGAGGGGCCAGGTGTGTTTTTCTCCTGCCCCGCTTGCGAGTTAACAGCTTTCAGATGATCCATGTGTTTGTTCTGGACTGTATCACCTACATGAACTTTGTAAGTGACTGGACCTGACGTTGCATCAATCTCATATTGTACCCATACAGGGCCATTTCTATTGTTCCGGCTCCAAACTTCTTCCCCTGAATTAACTTGCCTCTCTCGCTTGGAGGAGGCATGTGGCCAGCATTGACATTCCTGCTGCTATTTAACTTCCCTGTCCTTCACAATCTGGGAGTATCAGGTTTAAACTGGTGCAGAGTCTTCTCTCTATCAGCAACTCAGCTGGAGCTATCCCTATCGCATATGGGACAGTCTTATAATCAAATAGGAACCGGGAAAGTCTGGTCTCTATTGACGCTGTAAGCAGCTTCTTTAAGCTTGCCTTCAATATCTGGAGCATTGTTTCTGCTACATCATTGGACAACAGATGATTATGAGGAGAAAGTAAGGTTTGCAGATGCTGGAGATCAGAATCGAGAGTATGTTGCTGGAAAAGCATAGCAGAGAACTCCTGATGAAGGGCTCCGGCCCGAAACGTCGATTCTCCTGCTCCTCAGATGCTGCCTGACCTGCTGTGCTTTTCCAGCAGCGCACTCTCAACAGATGATATGAAGCTGTCCAAATGTGCTAAATGCCATCGGAATTTAGGAAATCTTCAAATTCCCTGCTGGTAAATATCCGTGACCAAGACTCGCAGGAGTCTATGTCTTGTAAGCAATGCTCACAGCTTCTCAATCTTCATCCCCGAGTTTGCCAAACAAACTTTAGGCACGTCCAACCACTTTGACTCGGCATCCACCGTGACCAGGAACATCGATCTCATGAAAGGACCAGCAGTCGACATGCAACTGAGCCCAGGGTTTACCACAGCCTTTCCCATGAATGTGGGAGTGCTATTGATGGCAATTTGTGTCAATATTGGCACTCAGTTGTACTGTTGGGGCAGTGCCCTATGTTGGCATCCATCCCCAACCCCTGATATATCGAGCTGCTTCTCATGATCCTGCTGTCACCTCTATCCAGGCACACAGGATGCAATAAACAGTTAGGTATTTGAATGCTGTCGTAGAGACTCCATGCGTTACAGTGGGAGTTGGCTTACCACAGAAAAACTTGTGTGAAATTTTCAAAAGTGAACTTCTCTTAATTACCCATTCACTTCAATCATTACACAGGATTATATGCAACATAGAAACAAACCGCGCTCCACTTAGAGAGAAACAGCACGGAAACCTATCCTTTGGTCCAACTCGTCCTTGCTGACCAGATATGACAAATTAATCTAGTCCTATTAGTCAGCATTTGGCCCGCATCCCTATAAATCCTTCCTATTCACGTACCGATCCAGATGCCTTTTAAATGCTGTAATTGTATCAGCCTCTGGCAGCTCATTCCATACACACACCACCCCCTGTGTGAAAATGTTGCCCTTTAGTTCCCTTTTATATCTTTCCCCTCTCACCCTAAACCTATGCCCTCTAGTTCTGGATTCCCCAATCCCAGGGAAAACACTTTGTCTATTTATCCTATCCATGCCCCTGGAAATACTAGAATGAAAGACTTTTCTCTCCAAAGCAGTCAAATATCAACATTTTGAAATAAACTATAATTGCTAATTGTTTCTAATTGGGAGAAGAAATTGCAAACTTTACAAAATGCCCAAATTAGCTAAATATTTTAAATATTATTATTTTTGAAAAGCTTTTTATAGACACAAAAAGATTCACAGGCTTGAAAAGAATCAGGCATTTATCTGAGGATACAAGAGGACTCTTAGCTAACTTTTACTTTGCATTATTTATTAGCTTATAGACGACAAAAGGGAGTTGTTAATGAATAACAGTTCCACTTAATGGCTTGATCTTTTCTTTTTGTGGCAAGTTTGAGAGGTGATCCACAACCTCATCGTGTACATTATCCCTGAGGCTGGCTGCGCTTTAAATAGAAATATTTATGACCTCTATTGATTTGGCTCATTCATGAGTTCAGGAAAAGTGGAATTGACTTTCTGAAGCTTCGCAGTTCCTGTTCCAGACTCTTTGTGTCAATTTATAGAATGACAGCTCTTCCCACCTGAATGTATTTAGCAATGCCTAACTCATTATACCCTTTGGCAATTTATCTCCTCTGAGGGGCCTGTTTTGATCAAAGCAATTAAAAAAAAAGTGTAAGACTTGCATTTTCAAAGCACCATTCGTGACCTCAGGAGTGTCCCAAAGTGCTTTCCCTAACATGCACCATGGTCAGTGAGACATTTGTAAAGTGGAGTTATTGCTGTAATGTAGGAAACGCAGCAACTGATATTGACACAGCAAGCACCCACAAACAGCAGAGTGATAATTTCTAGGTAACAGCTTCTGCCTTTGTGACATTGATTGGAATGAAGTATTGGGCAGGGCTCGAGGAAAGCCCCTTTGTTTCTCTTAGAAATAGTGCCTTGGGATACTTTCCTTCAACCTGAGGAGTTAATGTCTTTGCTTTTCTTGTCTCATCTTAAAGATGAGAGTTCTCACAGTGTGGCACTTCCTCACACTTCCTTAAAATGTCAGCTGACCTGCTCCTGAGGTGTGCAACAATATTGCTGAACAGGCTGATGAGAAAATATGAGGTTAAAAACAATGACTGCAGATACTGGAAACCAGATTCTGGATTAGTGGTGCTGGAAGAGCGCAGCAGTTCAGGCAGCATCCAAGGAGCTTCGAAATTGACGTTTCGGGCAAAAGCCCTTCATCAGGAAATATGGACAGCTTGCACTCATGTCTCTGAAGTGGGTTGAAACTTTATTGCTGGAACAGCACAGCAGGTCAGGCAGCATCCAGGGAACAGGATGCTGCCTGACCTGCTGTGCTGTTCCAGCAATAAAGTTTCAACTTTGATCTCCAGCATCTGCAGACCTCACTTTCTCCTCTCTGAAGTGGGACTTGAATCTCCTCAGATGCTGCCTGACCTGCTGCGCTTTTCCAGCACCATTCTAATCTCGATCCTGATCTCCAGCATCAGCAGTCCTTACGTTTGCCTAGTTGAATCTATAACCTTCTGACTCGGGTGATGGCGATATCATCGAGCCATGGCTGACACCAGCAGCAAGCAAACTGGAATTGTGTAAAAAAAAAAGTGTCTTTCTCACTGCATTGCAATGGTACCAGCTCAGACAGTTCTGACTGTCATGGCCATGATATGGAGGTGCTGGTGTTGGACTGGGGTGGACAAAGTGTAGTGGCAACAGTGTGATTTATCCTTACTGCGATTGTACTGTTGGTTCTTGATATAGTGAATATTGCCGTAAAAAGAGATTTCACACTCTCGTCCTCACCTTTCGTGATCACTTCATATAATGTTGTTCGACCTGATAGGCCCCACAGAGAGCCACAGATGTACAGCATGGAAACAGACCCTTCGGTCCAACTCGCCCATGCCTACCAGATATCCCAACCTAATCTAGTCCCATTTGCCAGCATTTGGCCCATATCCTTCCAAACCCTTCCTATTCATATACCCATCTAGATGCCTTTTAAATATTACAATTGTACCAGCCTCCACCAGTTCCTCTGGCAGCTCATTCTATACACACACCACCCTTAGGTCTCTTTTATATTTTTTCCCTCTCACCCTAAACCTATGCCCTCTAATTCTGGACTCCCTCACCTCAGGGAAAAGACCTTATCTATTTACCCTATCCATGCCCCTCATGATTTTATAAACCTCTATAAGGTCATCCCTCAGCCTCCGATGCTCCAGGGCATACAGTCCCAGCCTATTCAGCCTGTCCCTATTGCTCACATCCTCCAATCCTGGCAATATCCTTGTAAATCATTTCTGAACTCTTTCAAGTTTCACAACATCCTTCTATTAGGAAGGAGACCAGAATTGCCTACAATATTCCAAAAGTGGCCTAACCAAGATCCTGTACAGCCGCAGCATGACCTCCCAACTCCTGTAGTCAATGCTCTGACCAATAAAGGAAAGCAAACCAAATGCCCTTCTTCACTATCCACCTGCGACTCCACTTTCAAGGAGCTATGAACCTGCACTCCAAGGTCTCTTTGTTCAGCAACACTCCCTAGGACCTTACCATTAAGTGTATAAGTCCTGCTCTTATTTGCTTTCCCAAAATACTGCACCTCGCATTTATCTAAATTAAACTTCACCTGCCACTCCTCAGCCCATTGGCCCACCCGATCAAGATCCCGTTGTAAGCTGAGGTAACCTTCTTTGCTGTCCACTACACTTGCAATTTTGGTGTCATCTGCAAACTTACTAACTATACTTCCTGTGTTCATATTCAAATCATTTATATAAATGACAAAAAGTAGTGAACCCAGCACTGATCCTTTGATGGAGGCTGGTACAATTACACCATTTAAAAAGCATCTGGATGGGCATATGAATAGGAAGGGTTTAGAAGGATATGGGACTAGATTAAGTTGGATATCTGGTTGGCATGGGTGAATTGGATAGCAGGGTCTGTTTCTGTGCTGTACATCTCTATGATTGCAAGCAGGAGAGAAAAATGCTGAGGGAGGCAAACACAGAAATTACCGGAAAACTGCTTCTCCTTCCTCTGTTTCTGATTTCCAGCATCTGCAGTTCTTGTTTTGTTTTTGCAAGGTGCAGGTGAATGTTTGAGAGAGAGGGGTCTTGGTTGGGGGGGGATCATAAATGGAATGAATTTTCACTTGAATTTATCTAATTGCTGGCAATGAATGCAATTACTCAAAAAAAAAATTGTTCCCTTCTCCCAGTGCAGAAATGGCCACATCTGCTCACTTAAAAGAGCTGTCTGAAAATAAATGTTCTATTATTACCAATGCTGCCTTTCCAGGGAGAAAAATTACCTGACCTAGTAACCATTATCTCCCTTACTGGAAATCTGGCAGTCATGCTAACATTTCTAAATAGCCCACTGAAGAATTCTCATAGGAAATTTTGTCCATTATCAGCAGGGATTGTGATCTGCACAACATTAATTTGTGCCACTGTGTAACCATCTTTCGGAAATGAGAGCAAACGCTGTTTGCAGGAACTTGGGATGCTTTGCTGTCCACCGCAGCCTCAGGCCAGGTTGGGGTGACCTTCATGCTGCTTAAATTAATACTGATTAATGTAACAGCTCCCTCCTGCAGCTCAGACTGCAGGTTGCTGCTGAAAACTGCCCACAAACATGTTTGGAAGCAGCAAAGATAAATGGTAACCGCTCATTGTTCCAATGAAATCTGAGTGCTTCCCTCCACAGTGTTGTTTGACCTGCTGATGTTAAGTTATCTAAATGGGAGCCTCAATTGTACCTCACACAAGTCAGGTTTGAGATTAATCGACTCAGAATTCTGGCTTAAATGTTGAAAATGTTTTTGAAGACTGGAACTCGGTGCAGAAGGGAGTCTCATTGAAACAGCTGTTTGGAGAATCCTTGGTCTTTGAATGCCATAAGAGTCACATGGCAGTGCATGTGACAGATTTGAGCCAGTGAGTAATGTGACATTTCAAGGGGAAATATTATTCAGTTTCTTTCAGAAAGTCAATCTTCAAGCTTTTTTTTAAAAAAAAGCCCATAAATATACATTACAACTTTTAAAGGCAGCCTAATACTCCCAGGCTTAGCCAGTGAGACACAGAGATCGACAGCATGGAAAAGACCCTTCAGCCCATCAAGACTACACCGGTCAAAAACAGCCACCTAACTATTCTAGTCCCATTGTCCAGCACCTGGCTTTGACATCACAACTGTACATCCAAATAATTCTTCAATGTGATGAGGATTTCTGCCTCTCCCACCCTTACAGATAGTGAGTCACAGATTCCCACAACCCTCTGGGTGAAAAGGTTTTTCTTGACATTCCCTCAAACCTCCTGCCCCTTACCCTAAATCTATGCCCCCCGGTCACTGATTCTTCCACCAAAGGGAAATGTTTCTTCCTGTCTATCCTATCTATGTCCATCATAACTTTATACATCTCAATCATGTCTCCTCTGCTCCAAGGTAAACAACCCCAGTCTGTCCAATCTCTCTTCATAAATCTCCAGGTCAGGTAAATCATCTCTGCACCCTCTCCAATGTTATCACATCTCTCCTATAGGTTGGTACAATTGCAGCATTTAAGATGCATTTGGATGGGTATATGAATAGGAAGGGTTTGGAGGGATATGGGCCGGGTGCTGGCAGGTGGGACGAGATTGGGTTGGGATATCTGGTTGGACCAAAGGGTTTGTTTCCATGCTGTACATCTCTATGACTCTATGTGGAATCCAGAACTGCACACAATACTCTTGCTGTCACCTAACCAACATCTTATACCGTTCCAGCATAACCTCCCTGCTCCTGAATTCTACACCTTGACTAATAAATAAAAATATTCCATATGCCTTCTTAACCAATTTATCCGCCTGTACTGATACCTTCAGGGACCAGCACACGCACAAATCAATGTCCCTCTGATCCTCTGTAGCTCCCACTATCCTACTGTCTATCATAAAATCCCTTGCTTTGTTCGTCCTGTCCAAGTGCAACATCTCATATATATCAAACTGAACTCCATTTGCCACTGATCAGCCTATATGACTAGCCCGTCTATAACCTCTTGTAATCTAAGGATATTGCCCACACTAATTATCACCAATCTGATTTTAATTTTATCCGTAAATTTACTGACCAATCCCCCTTACGTTGGAATCAAAATCATTTATATGTATGCTGACCATGTTGGCTTCAGAGCCCCACTGGACACAGGATTCCAATTACAAAAACACCACTTGATTATTTTCTCTGCTTCCTGCCACTCAGCCAATTAGCCAAATTTCCTTGGATCTGAAAGGCTCTCATCTTTGCTGTCAGTCTCCCTTGTGAGACAGTATCACGAGTCTTCTGAAGTCTTCTGAAGGCTTCAATAACTGCACTTGCCAAGACTCAATAACTGTCCAGTGGCTATCATTGCTTTTTATATGAGGTTACCATTTACTAATTGGACACTCATGTTAGAACACTGATGACACTTCTGAATTACCTCACAAAGTCACTGTCATGTAGAGGAGGCCATTCAACCCATTGCATCTGTGCCAGCTCTCCAGATATAAATCTTACTTCCTCCTATTCTCCTGTCTCCATCTTCGAACCCTGAACATTTTTCTTTCTCAAAGAATCAACTTCTGAATGACTCAATCAAACCACACTCATCACCAAACCCTCAGGCAGTGAATTCCATACCCTGACCACTCCCTGCAGACAAGTATTTTCCTCATATCACTTTTGCTTCTTTTATTAATTAATTAAATTGGTGTTTCTCATTTGTGGTCCCTTCCCTTTTGGATTCATTCATGGGATCTGGTAATCATGGAGTAGGTCAGTATCCATCATACATCTCAGACAATAGCGAAGAGTAAACCACATTGATGGGTGCCTGGTTTCATAAGGGGCAGCATGGTGGCTCAGTGGTTAGCACTGCTGCCTCACAGCACCAGGGACCTGGGCTTGATTCCAACCTCAGGTGACTGTCTGTGTGGAGTTTGCATGATTCTCCCAGTGTCTGCATGGGTTTCCTCCTACAGTCCAAAGATCTGCACGTTAGGTGGATTGGCTATGCTAAATTGTCCCACAGTATCCAGGAGTGCGCAGGCTAGGTGGATTGGCCATGAGAACTGCAAAGTTACAGGGATAGGATAAAGGGACGGTTCTAGGTTGGTTGTTGTTCAGGCGGGGTAGGGGGGAATGATATGGACTTGATGGGCTGAAGGGACTGTTTCCGCACTGTAGGGATTCTCATAGAATCACAGAATCCACCCTTCCCACCCTCTGGGGGTCTGGACTACTAGCCAAGTGACATTACCACAACAGCACGCTATGTCTCCATGAACAGATGCATTGCTCCATATTTAGCCTGTCCAGACCATACAATTTTGAATAGTTCAATCAATTCTCCTCTTAGCTTTCTCCCTCCCAAAACTTGAACGTCCCAATCTGTCTTCACAATTCCTCATTCCTGAATTTATTAATGTAAACTTCTTCTGCAATGCCTTCTTAAAGTCCTGAACTGTATAAAATACTCAGTTTGAGGTCAAATCCATGCCTTATATAAATTTAACATAACATTCTTGCTTCTGTACTCTATGCCCTTGTTAACAAAGCCTAAGGTGAGTGTCTGTTGGAGTTTGCATAATTCTACCCGTGTCTGCATGGGTTTCCTCCCACAGTCCAAAGATCTGCACGTTAGGTGGATTGCCTATGCTAAATTGTCCCACAGTATCCAGGAGTGTGCAGGATAGGTGGATTGGCCATGAGAACTGCAAAGTTACAGGGATAGGATAAAGGGATGGGTCTAGGTTGGTTGTTGTTCTTTTTATTTATTGTCCTCTCAAGGCATCTTGCTATTGTTAGTGACAAGTGCACGCATACATCCAGGACTCTCTGCACTTAACATCCTCTTTAGAGTTGTAGCCTTTGCTTTCATGTTCTTTCTACCAAATGACATCACCTCACACTTTTAGAATTAGAATTAGAATCCCTACAGTGTGGAAACAGGTCCATTGGCCGAACAAGTCCACACTGATCCTCTGAAGAGTAACCCACCCAAACCCGTTCCCTACCCTATATTTACCCCTGACTAATGTACCTAACCTACACATCCCTGAACACTATGGGCAATTGAGCATGGCCAATTCACCTAACCTGCACGTCTTTGGGTTGTGGGAGGAAACCGGAGCACTCACAGGAAACCCACACAGACACAGGGAGAACGTGCAAACTCCACACAGACAGTTGCCCCAGGCTGGAATTGAACCCAAGTACTGGGTGCTGTGAGGCAGCAGTGCTAACTACTGAGCTACCATACCACCCTTAGCAATGAACTTCATCTGCCACCAATCCATCACTCCACCACCTTGTCTCTGCCCATTCAAAGTAAAAAACTTTCCTTCTCACATTGGTTTCATGTTTGGAACCATCTCTAAATGTTGACATTGTGCCCTGTACACCAAGGTCTAGGTCATTAATATAGATTAGGAAGGCCAAGGGTCCTAACACTGATCCCTGGAAATGACACTACAAACCTTCCACCAGCCCAAAGAAACATTTTCTCTCAAATCTTCAAAACCAATTTCTGTTTCATGTCATAGTTTATTCTATTGACTGTAAATAACTTTACAATAGAAGCACAGAAAATAGGCTTGGGAATAGGCCATTCAAGTCTGCTCCACCATTCAATATGATCAAGGCTGACTGTCCAACTCAGTCCCCTGTTCCTGCTTTCTCTCCTCGCCTTTTGACCCTTTAGCCCTCAGAACTATATCTGACTCCTTGAAAACATTGAGTTTTTGGCCTCAACCATGTTCTGTGGCAGAGAATTCCACAGGCTCACCATTCTCAGGGTAAAGAAAGTTTTCCTTGACTTAGTCCTAATGACTTGCCCTGCATCCTTAAACTGCAACCCTTGGTCCTGAACTACCTGGTCATCAGGAACATTTTCAAATATTCAGCCATATATAGTCCTGTTAGAATTTTATAGGTTTCTGTGAGATTCAAGGTCCGAGCAAGTAATGCTCATCTCTTTCCCATTTCACAATGCACTGTTAACGTGAAGCTGAGCAAGTCATCAGTTTCATTCAGAAAGACAGATCACTACCACCCACTCAACAGCACTTGAGATGGACAATAAGTGTTACCAGTGATGCCCTAACTCCCATGAATGCACTAAAGAAAAGGAGAAAGAAAGGGAAATTGTACCCATCAAGCCGATAACTTGGTGCAATCCAGCCAATCACTGTCTCCAGTCTGTCACATCTGTCCAAAAGGATCTGAAATTCCTCACTGTTCACTTCCAAAGGTAACATCATTATGCCCATCCATCTTTAAATCTGTGGCATGGCATGGCATGACATTTCCAGGGATGTAGCAGATATTTTAAACAAAGCACAGCAGCTGATCATCAAACCACTGCAGATGAATTACAATGTCGGCACCTGTAAAGTGCTACATGTGGGAAGGGGAAGTAAATCTCAGATATATTAAAGCAACAACTTACTTTTATATGATGCCTTAAATATAACCACATGTCTTGAGGTCCTTAAAACCTACTCCAACAGTGAGAACTGCAGAGGCCAGAGATCAGAGTCGAGAGTGTGGTGGTGGAAAAACACAGCAGGTCAGACAGCATCCAAGGAGCAGGAGAATTGATGTTTCGGCCCTTCATCAAGAATGTAGGGGGGAGCTCAAGGGGACTGAGAGATGGAAGCCAATGGAAAGTTGAACAATAATCGCCAGAACTATTCAATGCAATTAAGCCAAACAAAGTTACCCTGAAAAAGTATGAACAGAGAATAGCTCTGTGTACTGTGCCCAGCTCTGGTCACCAGGGGAGGTATTTAACTATTCGAGAGACTGATAGTAATTGTCACAGTGCTCTACTTTGTGAAGAAACAGTCTGTGTCATAAAGGAATACTGGTGGGTTACAGATTTCTCAACTCTGCAAGAAGTTATGTTAGATTGCAAACAGTATGCAAAAGGCAAATAACCTTAAACAAGGTAACAGTGGGAATATAGGGCACAGCTTTACTGCCGCTAAAAATACGGTTTTGGTTCCAAAAATCAGGAAATTCTTCAGGGAAAGCAAACATTCAGTAATACCAGAGAGAAGCAAAGTCTTTGAAATCCTGTAAAAAAACAATGGGATGTTGCATGGAATGTTTAGGGACAAATCCTCAGATAGGTGTAAACTAGAATGAATCAAATTGCTTTCTTTATGCATAACAATCTTGTGACCTCAATCGGTATATCACCCTTATTGGGGTCAGTTAGCTCAGTTAGCTGATTGCCTGGCTTGTAAGGCTCACAATGTGGGTTCAATTCCTGCACCAGCTGAGGTTAGCATGAAGGACACTCCTTCTCAACCCCTCCCCTTGCCTGAGACATGATGACCCTCAGGTTAAGCCACCACCAGTTGTCTCCCCTTGGATGAGAGAGCAGCCCTTTGGTCAGGTAAGATTATGGTAACTTGACCTTTATTATACTTAGCTGAAAATGTGTTGCTGGAAAAGTGCAGCAGGTCAGGCAGCATCCAAGGAACAGGAGAATCGACGTTTCGGGCATAAGGCCTTCTTCAGGAATAGACGTTTCGGGCATAAGCCCTTCTTCAGGAATCATCTGCCTGACCTGCTGCGCTTTTCCAGCAACATATTTTCAGCTCTGATCTCCAGCATCTGCAGTCCTCACTTTCTCCTCCTTTATTATACTTAGCACTTTTAAACACAACATTCTTTTGAGCAGTGTTTTATTTTAGGGAGACTAATCAGTGCAACAAAAAATGCTTGTTTTGCTTATTGCATTGTATCAGCTTTTCTGACATTCATTTTAAATCCCATTACGTCAGCACTCCTCTTCACTTAAAGAACTGGAAAATGTTGAAACCACTGCTCTAAAATCAGCCCTCACGTAATCAGCTTTGGCATCAACGAGTGACTCTTGGCAGCTTGATTGCAAATGTGCTCCATCTCAGGAGCCCTACAGACTGGCTCCAAACTGCACTAGCATTCTGCTTCTGCGTAAAAATCTATTTAAGTTATCGTCTCTCAAGTTGCCGCATCAGCCCACCAGCAGAAGAATAACATGAAACAAAAACACATTCGCCCCCTTGTCTCCCTGTCAACGCATGCATGCAGGAAATACATTCATAACTGAACTACCAATCAGGAATGACCTAAAAAGTCACGTCCCTGCATTTTTACAAGAGTCAAGCATGATAAAAATGCATCTGAAGAATGAAAGTTCGAGAGATTATTCCCCAGTCGGCAGCTATCTAAGTGATTAAAAAGGGGAATGCTGCTCTATTGGGAGGATGTGATGGTGTGAACGTTTTATTATGATTCATAATTCTCTTAAGCTGTTTGCAATACCTTTGGAGGTAATTGACCAGCTAACGTACTCTTTATACTAAATGTTTAAATGTCACAGTGCTCAAATACCATCCATTCCTT
The DNA here is from genome assembly GCF_037043375.1 of Chiloscyllium plagiosum. Lineage (NCBI taxonomy): Eukaryota > Metazoa > Chordata > Chondrichthyes > Orectolobiformes > Hemiscylliidae > Chiloscyllium > Chiloscyllium plagiosum. The sequence continues at coordinate 17,379,461 of NW_028270146.1, forward strand.
AAAGAATTCTTTGTGATTGTAGGCTTATGGGTTGATGGTTCCGTTTGGACACCAAAGAATCTGAGCTGTTCAGGTTGGATAGATTATCAATACAATGAGAATGCAGGTCAACTTGCTATAGATATTCTGCCACTAAAGCCAAAGCATAATTTTAAAAACCATATGTGATGATATTTGCGAAACACATTGAGGCAAACAGGTTGGAAGACTTCAAACAGCAGACTACAAAGGGTTGAGCACACAAGTCTGAAAATGCCAGGATTTTCACTCAAACGGTAGGACCTATGTAAACCTTCCTGATTGAGCATAGGAGAAACTGCCGACAGTTCTGGGTAATTTCAGCACTGAGGATCATCTTAACTGTTCAGGTTTGATCACAGAATCCCTACAGTGTGGAAGCAGGCCATTTAACTCATACCGATCCTCTGAAGAGCATCCCACCTAGATCCAGCACCCTAGCCCTGCATTGGCACATCCCTGGACACTGTAGCATGGCCATTCCACCTAATCTTTGGACTGTGGGAGAAAACCAGAGCGCCCCGAGGAAACTCATGCAGACATGGGGAGAATGTACAAACTCCACTCAGACAATCGTCCGAGGTGGAACCGAGCCCAGGTCCGTGGCACTGTGAGGCAGCAGCGCTAACCACTGAGCCACCGTGCCACCCCAAAGTGTTGGTCTTTCCACCGGAGCTATTATTTATTGCATGAGATGAATTCCAAGTTTTACATTTTTAAGTGACCCACCCACCCAAATGGTGTCCCTTACAACATGAGTCAGTGTTTTTTTGAATATTTCTACACTGATGCTAACTTACCCAGTCCAACCCTGTTTCTACATTTTTGCACACTAAGAGAAAAGACTTTGGTGACACACAGACACACACATGTATTCCACACTTCAGTACTGAACTGAAACTTTGCAAGTCCACTGATGACTTGCTAAGAAAGGTGATGGACCCCAATACTGGAATATGATTCTCTGTGTTCAGATTACCACGTACGATTCCCAATGGTCCAACCGAGTACATCACACGTGGCTTATTCTTTCAAGCTTCATTTCAGGTTAACAGCTTCTGAAGGCTATTGCGCTATGCTAAGAAGTTACTAACCATTGGATTGGCAAGATTAAAGTCTCTATATGTATCTTTACCTTTAGTCATTTTAGAAATACTTTATATATCAGTTTAATATGAAAAATGCAACTGCGTTTTAAGCTTTATTTGATATAAGGCCACTTTATCTGAGCTTATCATGAGATGTAGGAGCAGAAAAAAGTAGGCCATGAAGGCTACTCTACTATTTAATGATATCAAGGCTGACCTAATGATCCTCAATTTCCATTTTCCTATCTTTTCCCATTACCCTTGATTCCTTTCCTGATTAAAAATCTGTCCATCTCAATCTTCAAAGTACTTCACAACCCAGCCTTGATAGCCCTCTGTGGTAAAGTATTCCACAAGTTCACTCTATCCTCAGAGAAAAAAATTCCTTATCTCTGTTCCATTGATCTGTGGGTTACACCACCAGCACATTCCAGCATCTACAAGCTTCTGTTATACAGTAGCAGTCACAAAAGTAAATATGGGATACTTAGTGGCAGGTGAGATAGTAATAATAGTGAAAATGGAAATGTCAGACATCATAAACTTGTTCCCTGCCTCCACAGTAGAAGATACAATGACCATTCCAGAGAAGGGTCAAAGGAGAGCAAAGGGCTTAATGGAAGGAGAAAGTACTGAAGAAATTAATGGGATTAAAAGCGAACAAATCTCTTTGCCCCAAAGCCCTACATTTCTAAAAGAGGCAGTTGCAAGAACAGTAGATAAATATTCCTAAATCCTGGAAGAGCTCCAGTTGGTTGGAAATTAGTAAATGGAACCCTCTTGTTCAAGCAAGGAGGGAGTGAGAAAACTGGGATTTCTAGGCCAACTGACTTAACACACTGATGGTGGGGAAAGCGATGGAATCTATTACTAAGTGTTAAGAGGATACTTAAAGTCATAATAGTAATAGGAAAGGGAAATCCTGTTTGATAAATCTGCAGTATTCTTTGTTGATGAGACTCAATGTAGATAAAAGAGTACCAAAGCTCTGCCTTTCCTCCTTCTAAGTTTTATTTCTTCTTTATTAATTCACAGGATGAGGGTATCACTGACTTGGCAGCCTTTATTGCCAATCTCTAATTGCCCAGAGTTAAGAGTCAACCACAAGATTCCAGATGGCAGCGACCCAGCAAGTCTGAGTCTGTAATGCTCTGCCTAAGACTCAGGCAAAGTGGGGCACCCGCCTTTACCACATCTTTTAATTCATTTAAAATAGCTTTTGCCCAGTATACTTAGTCATTTTGCATCAAACATGAACAGTTTCGTGTTGTTCTTAAAATGACTAAGGACAAAAATTCCCAAAGTTCGCAACATGCAGGGACGCCTCCCCCACCCCCTCCAGCAGCAGCAGGGACGCCCGCGACCGCCTCAGGGAACTTACCTGGGGAGGCGAGCCTGATCTCCGGGATCAACAAACTGCAGGAGAGGATCGATGCCTTCATCGAAGAATCCAGGACCAGGTGGGACTCGTTCTCGATCGTACTGCAGAAGCACGACCGAGAAATTGAGAAACGCTAACAACGCGTCAGAGGGGCGGAGCAAAGGGCCACGACCTCGGAAGCTGCTGCCAAATCGGCCGTGGGCCGGGTCCGGGCTCTCGAGCAGCGAGTCCGGACCTTGGAAGAACACATCGATGACCTCGACAATCGGGGTCAAAAAAATATTCAGTTGCTGGGCCATCCTGAACGGGAAGAGGAAGGCCAGCTTGCAGTATTTTTTGGAGCAATGGCTCCCTCAAATATTAAAGTTGGCGTCAGGATCAGGCCAGGTGTGGGTAGAGTGGGCCCACCGGGTTGCTCTACGCAGGCCCGGGTCGGACCAGTGCTCACGCCTGGTTCTGTTCCGGCTCCAATGCTGTAAAGAGAAGTAGATGCTCCTGGAAGCCTCCAGAGTCCTGGGAAGGATCCCCAGGCCATGATGTACAAGGGTTCCAGGATAATGTTATTCCAGGATTTTTCTCCAGCTATGGTCCGCAAGAGGAGGGCATTCGAATGAGGCGAAGAAGCACCTAAGAGACCTAAATATCCAATATTCCTTCCATTAACCAGCAACGCTGCGCTTCAGCCACCAAGGATCTGTATACAACTTTGGATCACCGGAGAAGGCTAAAGAATTTTGTACTCTCTTAAATAGACAGTAAGATTCAAACCGTATGGATAAGTATTTTACTCCCAGCTCCCCCACCCCCACCCTTTACTCTTTCTTTCCTTCTCCATCCCTTTTTTGTTCATTACCTTCTCCGGGGGGGCAGGGAGGAGGGCTTTTTTGTTATTCACTATGTGATTTCTTGTTTTACAGGCTGTGCAGCTTTATTTGATTTGTATGGGAGGGAGGTTTGTTTTGTCCTACCTTTTTCTTAGAGCGTGGTTCTCTTCTTCTGTCTTCTTAATTAGTTTTCTAAGAATTGCTGAGACTGTAATTTTGTAGTTTTATATATTTATATTTTGTATTATGCTTGCTAAATGCACCTAGGTGTTGGTGTTGGTGGGGTGGGGGGGGGGGGCACTCATTTTTAACTTTGGTTTTATAGAACACTTGAATTTGTCTACTCCATTTTATAATGCTGGCTCGAGGGCGGGCACTAGTTAGGAGACGTTATGGTGGGGTTATTGATAGGTAGTTACACCCCCATTGGGAGCAAGGGGGAAAATCTCCTTTCAAATGTGTTTTGTATTTTTGTTTTACTTAGGGTAGTTTTTAATTGTATTGGTGTAAATGTCTTAAAGAATTTTTGCTTTTGTGAATTTTCCATTGTCTTTACTCAGGGTGTTTTTGGTGGGGTTCTTCCTCCTGGGGGGGTCTCGGGCTTGCCTGGATGATCATGGCTAGCTATTCACTTCGGTGGTGCACCTGGAATGTCAAGGGGAGTAATTCACCAATCAAAAGGAAGAAGATATTATCAAACCTCAAAAAAGGAAAGGGTTGATATAGCTCTTTTACAGGAGACACATCTACTTGACAAACAGCACTTAAAATTACAACAGAGTGGATTTGACCAGGCCTTTTTCTCATCTTTTAGCTCAAAAAGTAGGGGAGTAGTCATTCTCATTCAGAAGAATCTTCCTCTTAAAATCTTAAGCCAGATAAAAGATGAATCTGACAGTAAATACTGATCAAATCCCTAATAAATGGAGAGGAGAATGGGATTTTTAATCTTTATTGCCCACCGGTACACCCCTTCAAATTTGTAACAGAAGCGTTCTCCAAGTTGATGACTTTTGGAGCCCGCCATACAATTATAGGAGATTTTAATTGTATTTTGGACTCAGAGACATAAAGGATACCCAAGAGTACTATGGGTATATCTCTTAGATCCAGACAATTGGAGGATCTGAATAAGGAGCTAGGGCTAGTAGATGTGTGGAGGTGTCTTCACCCCCAGGGCAGAGACTTTATTTTCTACTCTAACCCATACAAGTGTCATACTAGAACTGATAATGGTTTTTGCTCCCTCGACCCTTTTGAATTCCATATTGTCCTGCAAAATAGGTAATATAGCAATCTCTGATCATGCCACAGTATATATGGAAGTTAAGACTAAGGACGATGGGACAGGCCCCGACATTGGCATATGGATTCCTTCTTAATGAAGGATAGCAAATTTATAAAATATTTTTCTCAAGACTTCGAAGCCTTTTTGGAAATTAATTCAGGTACGGCCAGTAACCCGTCGACATTGTGGGAGACCATTAAGGCTTATGCGCGAGGTTTGTTCATCTCATATTCTGCGACCCAGAAAAAACAAAAGGGAGAAAACAGTGCCTGCTTGAGACTCGCTCGAAGGCAGCTGAGACAGTGTATGTTGATCGGCTCTCTATTACTAAGCTACAAAGAATCATAGCCCTTAGGACAGCCTTGAATACCGCACTTATCCAAACAGCAAAGAGGGAAATATTATTCGCAAAGCAGAGACTATATGAATATGGCCACAAGCCTGGCAGATACCTAGTATATCTTGCTTGGAAAAAAAAGACTCCTCAAGCTGTCACATCCATTAGGGACTCTGGTACTCTGACCTGTGATCGTAAAAGGATCAATTCAGCCTTTAGAAAGTTCTATTTTGAACTGTATAAATCGCAGGACTGTGAGGATAGAACTAAGAAGATGGAGCCCTTCTTTAAAAACTTGGACTTTCCAGATTTAACCTTGGAGCAGGTGTCGATCCTGAATGCCTCCCTGGCAACCCAGGAAGTACTCGACATAATTAGACAGCTTCAGAGTGGCAAAGCACCTGGACCAGACAGATTCCAGGTTGAATTTTATAAAGAATTCATAGGTGAACTGGCTGGTCCATTTATAGACATGTATAATTACTCACATAGTCAGGGCCGCCTCCCACCTTCGTTGAGAGAAGCAAATTTTCTCTCATTCTTAAAAAAGGCCCCAGAAGATTGCTCATCATATAGACCAATATCCTTGCTAAATGTAGATTTTAAAATCCTTTCTAAAATGTTAGCATTAAGCTTGGAGAGGGTCTTACCATGTATCACAAAAGAGGACCAGACGAGGTTTATCAAGGGCATAGATCATCTAACAACATTTGAAGGGTCTTAAATATGATACAAGCCTGTCAACAGGAAAGAATACTGGGGATAGTTGTCTCCTTGGATGCAGAGAAGGCATTTGACCGGATTGAATGGTCATATCTTTTTGACACATTGGAAAGGTTTGGTGTTGGAGAGGTATTTTCTAAATGGGTCTCAATATTATTCAATGATCCTAAAGCAGCCATTATTACCAATGGTTTAGGTTCAGATAGCTTCAGTGTGGGTTGGGGCTTTTGTCAGGGATGTCCTCTCTCACCGTTATTATTCACACTAATAATTGAACCACTGGCGGAAGCTATACGAACCGACTCTAACATAGTGGCTCCGAGGGTTGGTTCGGGTAAACATAAAATCACTCTCTATGCAGATGATGTCCTCCTTTGATATCCGTGCTCCACTTAATTCAAGTAATTAATCTATTTAGTTTGTTCTCAGGCTATAAAATCAATTTTACAAAATTGGAGGCCATGCCGTTGGGTGGTCTTGCTCGTGCATCCAATGTATCAGACGGATCTGGTTTTCCCTTTCGGTGGTCACTGCAGGGTTTTCTATGCTTAGGTATTTTTATCACCCCAGTATTTGGTCAGCTGTAAAAAGCCAATTTTGTGCACCTACTAGAGAAAATATGGCAGGACCTTCAATGCTGGGGAAATCTCCTGGTTAGGCAGAATATTCTGCCTCGTCTCTCATATCCTATTAGAATGCTCCCTTTGATGTTACCGAGTCTGGCGTTACGTAAACTACACACTTGGTTCCTTTATTTGAAATCATAGATGGCCCCTTATCAAATTAGAAAAGTGCAGTTTCCACAAGCAAGGGGAGGACTAGATTTTCCAGACTTTAGGAGGTATCAGTTGAGTTCTCTATTAGGCTATGTAGCTGATTGTGGGTCACAAGAGACCCACAATCAATTTGGTTAGACATCGAGACCTCCCAAGCAAAGTGTCCCCTCATCAATCTTTTATTTTTAGATAAGATGAGAGCTATTATGGACTATTGTAAAAACCCTATTGTATTAAATCCAATTAAAGCCTGGAGGATAATGCGGCAAGATGAGGGTAACCTACAAAAAAACCTCTCCTTATATTCCTATAGTGGGAGCATGGGCTTTTCAGCCAGGGCTGACAGACGCTACATTTAAAACCTGGAGGTCCAGAGGTGTCTCTTGCTTAGGGGACCTGTTCGATGGGGAGGTTATGATGTCTTTTGAGCAGCTGCACCTGAAGTTTGGACTGCCTAATGGAGACCTTTTTCGGTATTTCCAAATACAAGATTATATACAGAAGAAGATCACATTATCAGACAGTCCCTACAAATCGGATAGGGAGAGAGGAGTGCTATGGCCAATGGGTCGACCCTCGGTCAGTACTCTTTCTCACTCATTACATAATGAGGTATCGAAAGACATGGAACAACTGTTGAAAACATGGAACCAGGAATTGGGGTTAGAAACCCCTCCAGAAATATGGGAGGACATCTAGAAAAATGCCAGAAAGATCTCTATTTGTAAAAGAACTCAAGCTATTCAATTAAAGATACTCCACAGGGCTCATATAATACCGGAATGACTGGCAAAATTTAGGGTAGGGACATCCCCAATGTGTCCTAAATGTAAAATAGAAGTGGGCACTCTCACGCACTGTTAATGGACATGTCACAAGATCCGTAAGTACTGGGACAGAGGAGCAAATGCTCTGACAGAAATCTTGGGAACGGAGATTGGATTGGATCCAGTGTCTCTTCTCCTGGGCTTTTCAAATATGCCCTCCCTGGATGTGTACGGGAGGAAACTATTCTCCATTCTCTCTTTCTATGTAAGGAAAAATATCTTAGTTAATTGGGTACCTGAGGGCTCTCCAGGATTTTCGAATTGGCACAATCATGGAATGTATTCCTCTTAGTGGGTGGCACGGTGGTACAGTGGTTAGCACTGCTGCCTCACAGTGCCTGAGATCCGGGTTCAATTCCAGCCTCAGGCGACTGACTGTGTGGAGTTTGCACGTTCTCCCCGTGTCTGCGTGGGTTTCCTCTGGGTGCTCCGGTTTCCTCCCACAGTCCAAAGATACCCAGGTCAGGTGAACTGGCCATGCTAAATTGCCCGTAGTGTTAGGTAAGGGGTAAATGTAGGGACATGGGTGGGTTGCGCTTCGGCGGGGCGGTGTGGACTTGTTGGGCCGAAGGGCCTGTTTCCACGCTGTAATGTAACCTAATCTAATCTTGACTTCCTCACAAACATGGTGTACCAAAAAATTGAATTATTCTAAAAAATATGGCAGCCCTTTCTGAACTATATAGACACAAATATTTCGGTCATTTTGTCAAGGGCTTTTATCTAGTTGCGGTCGTGGTTCTGGCTGGTCCGGGGGGGCCCCGGGGGGAGGGATCCCGTATAAACACGGGTTTTTATTATGACTTGATGTTAATCCATTTTGAGTACATACTTAATTATTACATTATTTCTTACTAGTAATGCAAGGTATCTTATTTTATGCTTTGGTTGTTTGTAGGATAGATTAGTAGTTAGCTGAGTATTTTTTCTCTTTTTTTATTTTGCTGTGTTTTGGTTATTATTCATTTCTTTTTATATATATATAGAAAATTGTATATTAGTGTTTATACTTGTTTGTATTACACAGCAACCACATTACTGTGGGTCTGGAGTCACATGCAGGCCAAACCAGGTAAGGATGGCAATTTCCTTCCGTAAAGGACATTAGTGAACCAAATGGGCTCTTTCCCCAACAATTAACTAATGGTCGTCATTAGACTCATAATTCCAGGTTTTTTATTGAATTCAGATTTCACCATCCGCCCTGACAGGATTTGAATCCAGGTTAACAGTCCAGCAATTACACCGCTAGGCCGTCTGCCAACCTCATCATAACTGCTGTTAAGGTGTTTCAAGCCTCTGTCTTTGACCAATGCTCCAGTGTGAATAGCTGGTTGTGTGGTTTAGTGTCAAATGTTGTTTAATGATTTTTAAAAAATTAATGTCTGCAGCGTGGAAGCTGGCCATTGGCCTATTGAGTCCACATCAACTCTCCAAACACTATCTCACACCATCACTGCATTTCCCATGGCTAACACACATAACCTAAAAATCCATGGACACTGTAGACAATTTAGCTTGGCAATCCACCTAACCTGCCCATCTTTGAACTGTGGGAGGAAACTGGAGCACCTGGAGGAAACCCACAGAGACACGGGGAGAACGTGCAAACTCCACACAGATGGTCACCAGAGCATGAAATTGAACTCATGTCCTTTACATTGTCAGGCAGCAGTGCTAATCATTGAGCCACCGTGCTACCCCTATTTCTGCAAAGTGTCATGGTACATTTCTCAAGGTGCTATACAGATGTACACCATTGACCCTTGGTAAAGAAGGAATTGCTGAAGCAGTAACCAAACACCCTTCCAAGTAGGGAATTCATGATGCAGACTCATAATGTATCAACTGAGGGAAGGTTCAGGGTGAAGGTGAGGGAATGGGGGCAGAGGGGGAGGAGGAAAAGGATGGGAGTTAGGGATGAAAACCCAGAAGGCAGCACACTAATGCACACCACCCAGCTGAAACTAGCTGCTGAACAGCCAATCCATCTGGAACAGGTGGCAGCAACAGCACAGATGATTGGGAGCAGATTGTGCACTTAAAACCCCACCCCTCTCCCTAACCTGATTTAACCCCGACCCCCTCTCCCTAACCTGATTAAACCCCCGACTCCTCTCACTAAGCTGATTGCAACCCCACCCCTCTCCCTAATCTGATTAAACCCCCGACCCCCTCTCCCTAACCTGATTAAACCCCCAGCCCTCTCACTAACCTGATTAAACCCCACCTCTTTCACTAACCTGATTAAACAACCGACCCCTCTCACTAAGCTGATTAATCCCCAATTCTCTCACTAACCTGATTAAACCCCCAACCCTCTCACTACCATGATTAAACCCCACCCTCTCTCACTAACCTGATTAAAACCCCACCCTTTTCACTAACCTGATTAAACCCCTCCCTCACTAATCTGATTAAATCCCCCCACCTCTCTCACTAACCTGATTAAGAATGCATTCCAAAAACAAACACCAGCCTTTAAGAAGGGATCTTATTCTTCCAAATTAAATGACTAAGACTTTGAAAGGTTCTGGCCAGTGTCAATTTGGAATAACTTTAAACTATTGACCGGATAATTATTCTCCTATTAGCTAACATGGAGAACCGATAGGTCAACAGCTGTGTGACTCTACTTATCCAAACACTTCCTTGTGATTTTCCATTTTTTCACAGCTCATTCAGAACATAGAACAGTACAGCCCTGGAACGGGCCCTTCAGCCCATGATGTTGAGCTGAACATGACGCCAAATAAAACTAATCCCTTCTGCCTGCCCTTGGTCCATATCCCTCCAATCCTTGCACGTTCATGTATTTATCTGAACGCCCCTTAAACACCCCTATTGTATCTGCTGGACTCAGTTGTGTCACAAGTTTCCAGACAATATGATTGTGGACGTCGTAAATTTAAAGGCATGCTCGCACCGGCGGCCAAACTGAGCACTAATTCCGCAATCTGTGGGAAGGGTGTTTAACAATACAGCAGAAAGTGAGGACTGCAGATGCTGGAGATCAGAGTCGAGAGTGTGGTGCTGGAAGAGCACAGCCGATCAGGCAGCATCTGAGCAGCAGGAGAATCGATGTTTCGGGCATAAGCCCTTCATCAGGGTGAATGAATCCTGATGAAGGACTTACGCCCAAAACGTCGATTCTCTTGCTCCTTGGATGCTGCCTGGCCTGCTGTGATTTTCCAGCACCACACTCTCGACTCTGTTCAACAATACACTGATTTCCATCTGTCCTCTGCTGCTCTTTCCTTCATGCACCAATCTCCAAGGCTGCAGTTGGCCAAATGGCCAGGTTGCACTGCCATCTTCGCCTCCACCCCTTTTTATTTTTTTGGCTCTGATAAACCCAGATCAAAGGGTGCCCCAACTACCTGCTATCTATCCTTGTGCAGTCCCTTTGATGCTACCCTCACTGCCAACAGCCAGCCCGTGCCAGTGTGTCCTTGCACTGTCAGACCCAAGGATCAGCTCATAATGAAGTTGGAAACTGGAGTCCATGGCAACACGACGCCTGGAGGAAGAGCGACTCATCTTCCGCCTAGGAACCCTCCAACCACAAGGGATGAATGCAGATTTCTCCAGCTTCCTCATTTCCCCTCCCAACCCTCGGATTCAGCACCGCTATCTTGACCTGCAATCTTCTTCCCACCTCTCCGCCCCCATCCCCTCTCCGGCCTATCACCCTCACCTTAACCTCCTTCCACCTATCGCATTCCCAATGCCCCTCCCCCAAGTCCCTTCTCCCTACCTTTTATCTTAGCCTACTTGGCACACCCTCCTCATTCCTGAAGAAGGGCTTATGCCCGAAACGTTGATTCTCCTGCTCCTTGGATGCTGCCTGACCTGCTGCGCTTTTCCAGCAACACATTTTTCAGCTCTGATCTCCAGCATCTGCAGTCCTCTCTTTCTCCTGTCCTTGGATTAGCAATAGATTAGATTCCCTACAGTTTGGGAACAGGCCCATCAGCCTAACAAGTCCACACTGACCCTCCAAAGAGGAGCTCACCCAGACCCATTCCCCTACCCTATGTTTACCCCGACTAACACACCTAACAGTTTGGGCAATTTAGCATGGCCAATTCACCTAACCTGCTCATCTTTGGATTGTGGGAGGAAAGCGGAGCACCCGGAGGAAACTCATGCAGACACGGGGAAATGTGCAAGCTCCACACAGACGGTCACCCAAGATAGGACTTAAACCCTGGTCCCTAGCCCTGTGAGGTATCAGTGCTAACCACTGAGCCACCATGCCACCCCAATAAGGGAGCAGCGTTGCATGAAGACTGATAGATGAGTTCAGTGTTTTCACCATCAGATTAACAGCAAGTTAGCAACGCATACCTTCTGAAACCCTATGTTGGGGATGGCAGACAACTTATTATTCATCCTGGCAGAAAGGAACATAAACACATCAAAAGATTAATTGAGTCATTTACGTAGAAACTACAGCCAACAGAGTAAAAACCAGCTGTGTACTTAAATGTACTGACAATAGTAGCAGTCTGAAACAATGAGTCCTGTTCCCATACATTTCACGCAGATTATATTATTCACAAAGGAACATCCATCTCAATGTGTGAAGAAGTCTGTTCGAATTCAGACACATGAGCAAGTTCATTGATTTAATGTCCGATACAGACTCAGTAACTTGCGCATTCCCTTTAGATCTGTATCTTGTTTCTGTGAAGATGCTTATTCTCCAATGAACTCAAACAGGTAAGTTTCTGAGGAGTTAGTGACCCCTCCTCCCCTCACTGGTTGCCTTGGGTTGAACTCTGGAATTCTCTTGCTAAATCTCGGCCTTTCTCTCTCTCCTCCTTAAAGGAGCAACTTAAAGCCTACTATCTCTTTGACCAACTTTCTGCCTATTTGCTCTGTTATCTGCTGATGTAGCTCTGTGTTCAGCTTTATTACTTTACTCCAAGTGCCTTGGGACATATTATCATGCAATTATGCAATTGTGAATGAGGCCATTTGGCCCAGTAGTCTATGCTGGTTGTCTGTACAGTAATCTAATCAGTCCCATATCTCGCTCTACCCATGTAGCCCTCCAATTTTAATTCCATCAATGCCTATCCAATCTCCTCTCATAATAATTAACAAAGCAGCAGCCAACATGGTAATGATTCCAAATCATTGCTGGGTAAGAAAGATATTTCTCGCATCCTCCCTTTCATCTCTCTCCAAAATCTACGTCTGCTAGTCTTTGTTCGAGCAGCCGAATGGGAACAACTTCTCTTTGTTTAGCTATCAATAGGCTCACTCTTTCCAGATCATCAGCGGGAGAGCTGGGAGTGACATGAGGAAAAGCTTCATAACTCAGAGTATAGGATTTGGAAAGGTGCTGCCTGGGAGAGTGGTGGAGGCAGTTTTCAGAGGGCTGGAAGAGGGCTGGAAATATATTTGGAAGTTTAGAGGGCTAGTGGGAATACAGGAAGAACTAGCCATTTGGATACGGAACTGGCTCAAAGGTAGAAGACAGAGGGTGGTGGTGGAGGGTTGTTTTTCAGACTGGAGGCCTGTGACCAGTGGAGTGCCACAAGGATCGGTGCTGGGTCCACTACTTTTCATCATTTATATAAATTATTTGGATGTGAGCATAAGAGGTACTGTTAGTAAGTTTGCAGATTACTCCAAAATTGGAGGTGTAGTAGACAGCGAAGAAGGTTACCTCAGATTACAATGGGATCTGGACCAGATGGGCCAATGGGCTGAGAAGTGGCAGATGGAGTTTAATTCAGATAAATGTGAGGTGCTGCATTTTGGGAAAGCAAATCTTAGGAGTGCAGGTTCATAGCTCCTTGAAAGTGGAGTCGTAGGTAGATAGGATAGTGAAGAAGGCGTTTGGTAAGCTTTCTTTTATTGGTCAGAGTATTGAGTACAGGAGTTGGGAGGTCATGTTGCGGCTGTACAGGACATTGGCTAGGCCACTGTTGGAATATTGCGTGCAATTCTGGTCTCCTTCCCTATCGAAAGGATATTGTGAAACTTGGAAGGGTTCAGAAAAGATTTACAAGGATGTTGCCAGGATTGGAGGATTTGAGCTATATGGAGAGGTTGAATAGGCTGGGGCTGTTTTCCCTGGAGCGTTGGAGGCTGAGGGGTGACCTTATAGAGGTTTACAAAATCCGTTGATGATCTGGATACGATAAATAGAAAAAGTCTCTTCTTGGGGTCGGGGAGTCTAGAACTAGAGGGCATAGGTTTAGGGTGAGAGGGGAAATATATAAAAGAGACCTAAGGGGTAACTTTTTCCACACAGAGGGTGGTATGTGTATGGAATGAGCTGCGAGAGGATGTGGTGGAGGCTGGTACAATTACAACATTTAAAAGGCATTTGGATGGGTATATGAATAGGAAGGGTTTGAAGGGATATGGGTCAGGTTCTGGCAGGTGGGACTAGATTGGGTTGGGATATCTGGTTGGCATGGACAAGTTGGACCGAAGGGTCTGTTTCCGTGCTGTACATCTCTATGACTCTATGATAGGGCTGGAGACTGGGACGAATTGGGGAGCTTTTTTTGGGAGCTGATACTGACACATTGAGCTGAATGGTCTCCTTCTATACCGTGAAACTCAATGACTTGTTCACGTCTGTCAAATCTCCCCATAATCTTCTTTGCTCAAGGTAGAAGAATTGCTCTTCTCCAAAGTAACCGTGTAATCAACCCCACCCTTTACTTCCCATTTCCCTCTACCATTCTGGTAAATTGCAGCACCCTCTCAAGGGCCTTTCCAAAGTGTACCAAGCAGGTTTGGACTCACTACTCTAGTTGTGACTTAGCTCGAGCTTTAACCTAGACAAACGCAGCAATTGCTGGATACGCCCAGCAGGACTGGCAGCACCTGTGGAGAGAAATCAGAGTTCACACTGAGGAAGGGTCAGTCGAGTCCAAACGTTAACCCTGATTTCTCTCCACAGATGCTGCCAGACCTGCTGAACTTGTCCAGCAATCTCTGTTTTTGTCTCTGATTTACAGCATCCACACTTCTTTTGGTTTTTATTTAGAGATTTAACACGTTCAAATAACTCCTTCGTTTTTGAACCCAAGACCTCTACCTATGAAGCCCAAGGAGTGTGGTTTAAGGGTCTGAGAGGGGTGTTGAGGAGGGAGGAGGTATTCAGGCCATCTCAAGAAAGTGGTTAGTACTGGGAATCCTTTCTATCTACCGCTCCACTCTCAAAGGCTTATACCACTCCTTGGGCTTGATAAATCCTGGTCTTTATTGGAATTTACAGCCGTAAGGATGAGTACGATTTTAGGAGAATCTGGACTAGCTTTCTCTTAGACCAGGAACTGCCCCCTTACACTCCTCAGCTTCTGATTCACATCACCGATCCATCTACAGGCCTGTTGGAGCAGATTGTGTACAACAGATAGAGAGAAGCTGTTCCCTCTATGAAAGAAGATAAACGAATGGGCTGGTATGGTGGCTCAGTGGTTAGCACTGCTGCCTGATAGAATAAGGGACCTGGGTTCAATCCCACCCTTGGGCAACTGGCTGTGTGGAGTTTGCACTTTCTCCTCATTTGTGTGTGGGCTTTCTTCACGTGTCCCAATTTCTTCCCACAGTCCAATGATGTACAAGTTAGATGGACGGACAATGGGAAATTGTCTCAGGATGTGTGGGCTAGCCATGGGAAATGCAGGTGGGGTTGGAATAGGATACTCTTCAGAGGGTTGGTGTAGACTTGATGGGCTGTACAGCATGCGACATACAATAGGAATTCTTTGAAGAGTGAGAGGGTATTGTTTTAAAGAAATGTACAAATGAAGCACAGGTGACATGAGAAAATCCTTTTTCAAACAGCAAGTGATTATGGAATGGAATGTGCTGCCTGGAAATGGGGTGGAGGAAGGTTCGATCATTGGATGGTTATTTGGGTAGAAATAGTGTGCAGGAATATGGGGGAGATTGGCATGACTTAATAGAACCAGTGCAAGCACGATGGGCTGAATGGCCTCCTTCTGCGTTGTAACAATTTTGTGATCCTATTCAGGTGACGAGATGCTTCTCACCATCTTCCTGTTGCTCTAAAGTGCACTGCAGATGGTTCACCATCTTTGTTCCAAAATTACTCAGTCAGCTAACTTTGTGAATTCTAGCAGGTACATATTATTGTACTGAAATCAGTGCCAAGTATTCCCACGTTGCAATGATCTAAGCAAGTGACTACAGCAATCAACATCTGGCGATAAATAATGTTACAAAACAGAAAATAGAACGCAAAGGGACATTGTGGTTTACAGACACGAAATGAAGCGGTTTTATTTTGCATTGGAGTATGCAAGTGTTAAGCAAATTCCAAATGTCAAAGTTTCCTGGCAAAAACAACAATTATCCTTTGATTTACCAGAGCCTCTTTAGTTCCCCATTAAGGTGCTGAACATTTCCTGTGTGCACATTTAAGTTAATCGCAGCAATACGTCACAGACATTTCTATTGGGAAGTAAATGAAAAGGCGTTTAAGCCATCAATCAGCAACCAATTCATTTCCCTATGGGGGTGAGGAGAGATAATCAAAGTTAAACTGGTGATGTTCTTATACACCTGCAAACAGTCAAGTACACAGCAGGGCTAGTTGAATACCGAAGAAGCAAGCTACTCCCTCGTAAAATCTCAGCTTTCAACTTCCTGACTTCAGAAAAGTATTGAAACTGTGCTCATTTGTCCATTGCTTAAAAAAAACGAAACCTCAGGGAGCCCATGAGTGCTTTATCACTAATAAGGTACTTTAAAGGTGCTCTAAAATAGGAAACATAGCAGTCAATCTGCACATTGCAAGCTCTCAGACAAAATATTAACATTCAAGATAGGAGCAGTGTCGACCACTCAATAAGATCATGCCTGATCTGTCTGTGCTTTGAATTCCACATTCCCAACCGCCTCCAATAAACTTTGATCCCCTTGCCGAACAAGAATCTCGATATTTTCCCACTCAACATGTTCAGAGGTGTTATTACACACCTCTAAAGCATCCCATGAATGATGTTTTTAAACAAGTCTCTGCTTTAGTACTCAAAACCTCTCACTATAACAGCCAACACACTATTTGTCTTCTTCGTCATCAGCTGCACCTGCAATGCTTACTTTCAGTGGCTGGCACAAGGACACTAGTCAATGCTGCACATCCCCCTTTCCAATCTACCATGATTCACATAATAATCACCTCCCTAATTTTGCTACCCAAGTGGATAGCCTCACATTTTTCCAGATTACACTTCATCTGCCCACTCACCTCCACATGGCCAAATCACACTGAATCATCCTTACATCTTCCTCACATTTTACCCTCCCGCCCAGCCATGTGTCGTCTGCAAACTTCATAGAATCATAGAATCCCTACAGTGTAGAAGCCAGACATTCAGCCCATCAAGTCCACATCAGCCGTCCAAAGAGCATCCCACCTGTACCCACCCACCCCGCCCCACTCCATTCTTGTAACCCTGCATTTCCCATGGCTAATTCACTGAACTTATACACCCCTGGACACTATGGGCAATTTAGCATGGCCAATCTACCTAACCTATACATCTTTGGACCGCAGGAGGAATACGAAAGAATGTGCAAACTTCACACAGACAGTCACTCAAGAGCAGAATCAAACCCGGCTCCCTGACGCTGTGAGACAGCAGTGCTAATTATTGAACCACTGTGCCATCAACTTGGAGACAGACATTCAGTCTCCTTACTAAAACCAATATGAAGTACACAATGATTATTTTTGCCTTCTCCTGTGCTTCCAAACATACATCACTTTCTTTGTACCTGAAAGGCCAACCCGCACCTCCTTCTTGTTATCCTTTTATGGAATGTGGAAATCCTTAGCAAGGCCAGCATTTGGGGTCCTTCCTTTATTGCTCTTAAAAAAAGTGCCTTGCCTGGTCATTTCAGAGGACGGATCAGAGTCAACCACATTGCTACGTGCCTGGAATCACATGCTGGTCAGACCAGGTAAGGGTGGCAGTTTCCTTCCCTGAACCAGATGGATTTTTCATTTTCACTATCTACCACTGTGCAGGTTGGTGCATTTTTAATGCAGGGATACTACCAGTGCACCATTATCTTACAGGCCATTTACTGTTTTTATGTCAATGGAAGATATATAGATTAACCTTAAATATAACTATCACTTTATTCTTGTATTTAATCATTTTTAATTATGTTCCTCTTACTTTCTCTTCACGTTTATCCCAACTCGAACAACCTGGAGCGAGACTTGAACTTACAAGTATCTGACTCAGAATCAACAGCACTACCCACTGAGTCACAGGTGACACTTAGTGAACATGAATAAGGGCTTATAAATGGAGCTATTCTCCCATAAATATTTTAAATTATCTGTGGCATTTATACAGAGTAGTGTTAGCCTATGCATTACTACAGCAACAGAAGAATATACATAACGTCCATATGCTACTGTGAAGAATACTGACGTTTAAGCGGTGCCAATTGGCTAATGGTACCATTAGACTATTTATCCAGAGACATGGGTGGTGTCCAGGATATCACAGTTTGAATTCTGCCATGTAAGATGATGGAATTTGAATTCAATAACAATCTGCAATTAAGCACCTATTTCAATTTTCACAAAAGCCCTTCTGATTCACTAATGCCCTTTAGGGAAGGAAACTGCCATCATTACCTAATCTGTCCTATATGTGACTCCAGACTTACATAAATGTGTATTTCGGGTTGGGTATTAAATGCTGATCTGGCCACCGATGCTGACCTAGCAAGCAATCACATCCTGTGAATGAATTGGTTTTAAAGATCAAGATAACTTGACTCTCATTGTCCTTCACTTGCAAAACATCTCAATTTTCAGTGCTTGAATGTGATCAAACATCAATGTACAACCATAAAAGGGACTTAGGTAACTGACTACAACTTATGTTTTAACAGGATGTGACCACTTCACCCTGACGAAGGAATAGCGCTCTGAAAGCTTGTGATTTCAACTGAAGTTTTGGACTATAACCTGGCGTCTTGTGACTTCTGAGGATGTGACCAGGCAGCACATCAATAGAACATTAAAAACTAGGAGTGGGAGTAGGCAATTCAGCCCCTCAAGTCTGCTACACCATTCTATACAATCTTTTCTGACTCATTTCGGCCCCAACTCCACTTTCGTGTCTGCTCCCCATAACCTTTCAATCCAATACTGATTAAAAATCTCAGTCTCCTCTGTAAATTTACTCCCTCGGCGTCATTTTGTCTGACAGAAGATGATTTAATTCTTTCAGCACTTTAAACAGCAGGCTGCTGCTGGTATACTCCACTGTGCATCTGAAATATAACTGCATTATTTCATCACCGTTAATCTTCTTCATGTCAAATTTACAATGTCACTAAATTAACAAATTGAATTGACAAAACCACTTTACATTCTAAATTAGATTTATAATGGAGGTGTGTTCATCTCACGTTAACATACACCTACATGCTACCCAAGTCCCTTTTAAATTCTGAGTTGAATTAATAATTCTTCTCCCATTTACCATCCACACATCCCAACATTCTCATCTTTGTTTAGATTCTTAACTCTCCAAGTCAATTCCTATTTAGTCAGTTTTGTTTAACCCAAAGGCAAAATCTATGGCACACAAATTAATTTGAACTAACAAACAAGAGAAAATAAAAATTCATCAATTGTTAATGAATGCCTTTGCAGAGTGGCGCAGATGTAGAGTGAGTGCCAATGCTTCCACAAATCTGAAGAGCTTTAATTACCATTTAATTAACACACTATTCTTGATTCATTATTGCCATTGAAAAACACCTCTGAGTATTCAACGTCAATTTCTGAAGAAACACATTTATCGTAGAGTAGTGACACATGTTCCATTAAATTGTCAGATAATGTCAGCTGCCTGCTAGTGTTAACAGTAGCCTGACTGTGTTGGCAGAAGGTTAATCAGAAGGTAAGCAATGGTAGCTCTCAAGAAGTTAAATGTTCGGTTGTAAGCTGTCCACATCCAATGCAAGCAAGAGATGGAACAAATAAATGTTACTCAATCTGAGGCACCCAACATTCTCATACTTCCCTGCACGATGGTCAACCACCTCTCAATATAGATGAACGTGAGTACTGCAGATATTGGAGATTAGAGTCAAGAGTGGATTGCTGGACAAGCACAGCAGGTCAGGCAGCATCTGCCTCAGCTGCATCTGCTCCCAAAAGGATCAGTTCCACCATAGAACACACCAGATGGCTTTCTCCTTTAAAGATTACAATTTCCCTTCCCATCTCATCTCATTCACCTCCCGTACCTCCGCCCTCAAACCCCACCCCTCCAACCGCAAAAAGGACAGAACTCCCCTGGTCTTTACCGTCCACCCCACCAACCTCCGTATACATTGTATCATCCTCCACCATTTCCGTCATCTATAAATGGACCCCACCACCAGAAATATATTTCCTTCCCCACTCTTTCCGCCTTCCGTAAAGACCGTTCCCTCTGCGAGCACCTGGTCAGTTCCATGCCCCCCAACTATTCACCCTCCCTTCCTGGCACCTTCCCCTGCCACCACAGGAATTGTAAAACCTGTGTCCACACCTCCCCCCTCATCTCCATCCAAGGCCCCAAAGGAGCCTTCCACATCCATCAAAGTTTCACCTGCACTTCCACACGTCATTTACTGTATCTGTTGCTCCCGATGTGGTCTCCTCTACATTGGGGACACTGGATGCCTACTTGCAAAGCACTTCAGAGAACATCTCCGGGACACCTGCACCATGGCCAAACACTTTAACTCCCGCTCCCACTCTGCCAAGTACATGCAGGTCCAGGGCCTCCTCCATTGCCACTCCCTTCCACCTGACACCTGGAGGAAGCACGCCTCATCTTCTGCCTCGGAACCTTCCAACCCCAGGGCATCAATGTGGACTTCACCAGTTTCCTCATTTCCCCTCCCCCCACCTTACACTAGTTCCAACATCCCAGCTCAGCACCGCCCTCATGACTGGTCAATCTTTCTTCCCACCCATCCGCTCCGACCTATCACCTTTACCCCCATCTCTGTCCACCCATAGCACTATTGGCTACCATCTCCCCACCTGCACACCTCCTCCCATTTATCTCTCCACCCTCGAGGCTTTAGCCTGAAACATTGGTTTTCCTGCTCCTCGGCTGCTGCCTGACCTGCTGTACGTTTCCAGCACCCCTTTCTCAACTCTCATCTCTCAATATACATTGGCTCAGAGTAAGATTTCACATCGATGTTTCTCCATAAAGTTAGGAAGTTTCCCATACCATTAAGAGCGAAAAAAAAAATGTTGAGGTCAGATGGCTCATTGTATCACCTGATAATGTGGGGCAGGGGCGGGGGTGGGGGGTGGGGGGGGCGGTGGTGGAGAAATGGCCTACATCAATGGACCAACAGAGTATCTCAAAAGCAAATGACATTTAAGGAATGGGAATAAAGTTGGAAGAAAATCACAAGAATTTGAGCCACATTTTATGAAAGTTGAGTAAGAACAACAGGGAAAGAAATATCAAATTAATTAATTTTAAATGCCAAGTGTCAAGAAAATTTATTTACAAAACTAATTTAATTTAAGATCTCAATGGATAATGTGAATTGTTCCCATTCTGTGCCACTCAGGTTAACTGGCATTGTGGAGCATAAAATCTCATCATTAAAAGTATCCTTACATTGCTAAATACCAGCTCTACCTTGCTTCATTGGAAGTTCATGCAGCAATGCAGCAGCCTGTTTCTGGATACTCATTGGTCAATTAATGACCTTTGCAAAACTAACAATGGAGCAACCTAAATCGCCCCACAGCTCTGGGGGAAACCTCTTCCTCAATATAAGTTGTTGGACTATTTAAAATGGGAATGTTATGGAGCCCACCATGATTTTGACACTGCAGCCTTGAGAAGACTCGAGAAAGACATTGATTGACTTATACCCTGGGTATGAAAGTGAACCACCAGGATGGGTGGCCACCATTGCAATTTGCACTGTGTGAGTATGTCTCAAACTCTTAAATCTTTGCAACACAGCTTGCACCATCTGCCAGATCTCTTATACTTGGTTATAACATAAAAGTGCTGGATGGAAAGCTGAGATTGACTGCTCATGCAAGCGTAGCATGTCACAGCGGAAAGGGGGAGAGTTGACCTATATGCAGAATACATGCAAGAACATGACTTCTGGGACCAAAAAACTGGGGTGATAATATATGCCATTATCTGCGGTATATCTAACTTCCAAGGGAACTGCAAGGGATTCTGGCGAATCAATCTTTTCAACACGAAAAGGCAAACTCCATGCTTATCAATGGCAATTCATTTAATCTCACTAATTGCGCTATTTTGAGGTTTTTATGTAGCTGACTGGACCAAATTCACAATAGGTTTCTCGATGAACTCTGCACTAGCTTCAGGATACAAACTGAACATTGCAGCTTTCATCCAGCTCATTTCAGATCAACCAGTTCTGAAGAAGGGTCACTGGATCCAAAACATCAACTCTACTTTTTCTCCACAGATGCTGCAGGACCTGCGGAGTTTTTCAGAAATTTCTGTTTGCTAACATCTGCAGTTCTTTCATTTTTTTTGTTTAATATTCCAACCTGCAAGCTTGGCTGGTAGCAGTCCAAAGAGAGTTCTCCAAAAGCCTCAACAAGCTCTGACTTTATACCATCTGAGGTAGTCCATCAAACTTCTTTTCATCTTATGTTGATTCATATTAATTGAGTGAAATATTTGCTTCATAATCCATTTGTGATTCAAGAGAAACACGAATGCTTGAGTGGTACAGTACATACCATTGAGTGTACCACTGTTTGAATCAGGAAAATCATGTTAAAATGATTCTCCTACTCAAGTATTTCCCACTAAAATTCAGAAGTCTGTTATTCTATCACTGTTTTCAATGCTGACAGTTTTCCATATTGTTAAATGATAAAATTCCTTATGGAGTCCTTCTGCAAATTAATACTGGTTTTGCAGAGTTCATTGACACTGACAACAAACTCAGTCGAGGGTGTGTGGTGCTGGAAAAGCACAGCAGGTCAGGCAGCATCCAAGAAGCAGGAAAATTGACGTTTCAGGCAGGAGTCCTTCAAGGAATTCCTGATGAAGGGCTCCTGCCTGAAAAATTGATTCTCCTGCTCCTCGGATACTGCCTGACCTGCTATGCTTTTCTAGCACCACACACTCTTGAATCTGATCTCCAGTATATGCAATCCTCACTTCCTCCCTGACAATAAACTCAGTCAAGACATTATACCTTTTCCTGGGACAGGGATAGAAACAAACTAGTACATCCTATGCTACTGCTGCAAGATAAATGTGGCAAAGTTGAAAGCTGGCTGACAGAAGCAACTCTTGAGAATTCCATCTTATTAGGACTTTCCTGGATTGCGGAAGAGAGTCCTTCATGAGGGGAAAGATCTGACATGTCTAATCTGAGTTGAACCATCTGAAAATCTTTGCACCGAAACAACTCCCTAGTCCCTCTTCAATGATTCCCCAGAGGATCATGGATACTCCACCGTTGAGTACACTTATGGCTGAGGTAAACAGATTTTTGGTCACTCAGGAAATCAAAGGATATCCAATGGAGTCTAAGCTCAAGGTCAGCTGTGATAGTACAGAATGGTTGGGCAGGCTTAATGGATGAAATGGCCTGCTCCTACTTCTATTTCTTGTATGGCATTCAAAGAGTCAAAGCATGCAAGTGACCCATCACTTTAATTGGTTCACTGTTAAACTGATTCTTTCGATTCTGCTACTTTTCTTTTCAAGTTGTGACAAATTCATCCTCTGGTTCACAATCTTACACTGAGCAGGAAGGGTAATCACGGCTCAATAGTATAGCAACCAACTGCGAGTCCACAATTCAGGACCACACTTAACACTGAACTGGTGATGTTGAAAGAATGCTTTCGCTTGTGGGAAATTCTAGAACGGAGGGTCATGATTTGAAAATAAGGGGCCACTCATTTAAAACGGAGGTGAGGGAACATTTATTCGCTCAGGAGGTTGAAAGTCTTTGGAATTCCCTTTATATTATTTTAAGGCTGAGGTAGAGGTTGATTAACAAGGATGCAAAAGATTCTTGGAGATGTGTAGAATTGATGGGAAGAGTGGCCTACCCCTGTAGCCATGATCTTACTGAGTGACGGAGCGGCTCAAAGGGTCGAAGGGCGTAGTCTTGATATTTGTTCATATGTTCCCTTAATGGAATCACAGAAGGTGGTACACCATGCTTTGAAAAGAATTATCTAATTTGAGCTATTTTCATTATCTCACTCGACATCTTTGCAATTTCTTCTTGTTCTCAGTTATTCACCCATTTTATTTTGAATATTTATCCATTTGCCCGTTGAAAGTTATGAATGAACCACTTTTCTTGCCCTAGTTTTCAGGCAGTGCATTTAAGATTAGAACATCTTATTGCGTCAACATATCTCTCCTCTCATTTTCACCTCTGCACATGTTGCCAGTGGCCTCGGGTGCTGCGTCCTCTGGTTATTGACCTTCCTGCAGTGGAAACGATTATTCCTCAAAGAAAATACTCAGCGGTTTTCACGGAAGCTGCTTACACATCACCTTTATCTTTGGAATGTTAACATAAACTCCAAGTTTCCCGACTCCAACGCCACATCAAAATGACAGAAGAGAACCTTGCCACTGAAACAACTATAGCATCCCACATAAAAAGCCAAATTTGCCTTCTGTCCAATTGTTTGGATGGCATTTCAGAGGGTTCTCCTTCAGGTAGATCAGGATCACTGGAAGAAAGGAAAGATCAACAACCCACGAATTTTCTTGACTCATCAATGATACCTATTCACATTCTCAGTACACAGTGTCTCACTCTATGGAAAAAACATCAAGGAATATCAGGATCAGGCAGGAAAGTGGTCTTGAGCCAATTATTAAATTAAATGTGGTCTTACTGAATGGTGGAGCAGGCTCACAAATCAAGACAACCTATTCCTGCTCCGAACTCATATCTAAGAAATATCAACTTAATTCTTATTAAGTTTACATTCCACGTTACAATGATATGGTAGTACTATCGCTGACCTAACTCATTGAGAGTGGGACATTTCAAAAGTCATGGACAACCCGTAGCTCATTGTGGAGGTCTATTGCAGGTTAATAGCGCTCTTGATCATTTCCACATCCAATGGGCCACTCGCCTGACTGATCGTTGGGTCCATCTAGGGAGAGTGAGTAGATCATGAGAAGAAGGTTCTTTGATTGCCGTTGGGAATGGGCAGTTGATTGTCAATGATCTATTAGGAAAGGATGTTTGCTCCTCTGGGAGAATCCAACTAAAGGTCACTGATTGTAAATGAAGGGTTTCCCATATAAAAACAAAGGTGAACTGTCATTCTCCTAGAAGGTTGTGAGTCTATGGAAATCTCTCTAAAAAGGAGTTGGAAGCAGACACCTTGACTATTTGTGAGGCACAAGTTAGACAGGTGTATGTTACACAAAGGAGGAAAGGTAGTCAGAGGTAGGGGTGAAAGGTTATCAGTGGTATGGGGTGAAAGGTTATCAGGAATAGGTAGGACTGTAGATTTGAAGTTACAATCAGATCAGTCATGACTTCGAAAGACAACTCAAAGTGGGTGAGGTCAATGAAAACTCTACCCATCATTCTACTATTCTATGTGGATTGTGAACACATGGTGTACAATTAATATTAATATTGACTACATATTAGCATTGGAATTAGGAGCAGGAGTGGACCAGTCAGTCCTTTCACCTTATTGAATGGTAGAGTAGATGTACCACTCAGATGTACAGCATGGAAACAGACCCTTCGGTCCAACCCGTCCATGCCGACCAGATATCCCAACCCAATCTAGTCCCACCTGCCGGCACCCGGCCCATATCCCTCCAAACCCTTCCTATTCATATACCCATCCAAATGCCTCTTAAAATTGTACCAGCCTCCACCACTTCCTCTGGCAGCTCATTCCATACACGTACCACCCTCTGTGTGAAAACATTGCCCCTTAGGCCCCTTTTATATCTTTCCCCTCTCACCATAAACCTATGCCCTCTAGTTCTGGACTCCCCGACCCCAGGGAAAAGACTTTGCCTATTTATCCTATCCATGCCCCTCATAATTTTTTAAACCTCTATGAGGTCACCCCTCAGCCTCCGACACTCCAGGGAAAACAGCCCCAGCCTGTTCAGCCTCTCCCTGTAGCTCAGATCCTCCAGCCCTGGCAACATCCTTGTAAATCTTTTCTGAACCCTTTCAAGTTTCACAACATCTTTCCAATAGGAAGGAGACCAGAATTGCACGCAATATTCCAACAGTGGCCTAACCAATGTCCTGTACAGCCGCAACGTGACCTCCCAACTCCTGTACTCAATACTCTGACCAATAAAGGAAAGCATACCAAACGCCTTCTTCACTATCCTATCTACCTGCGACTCCACTTTCAAGGAGCTATGAACCTGCTCTCCAAGGTCTCTTTGTTCAGCAACACTCCCTAGGACCTTACCATTAAGTGTATAAGTCCTGCTAAGATTTGCTTTCCCAAAATGCAGCACCTCGCATTTATCTGAATTAAACTCCATCTGCCACTCCTCAGCCCATTGACCAATCTGGTCAAGATCCTGTTGTAATCTGAGGTAACCCTCTTCGCTGTCCACTACACCTCCGATTTTGGTGTCATCTGCAAACTTACTAACTGTACCTCTTGTGCTCGCATCCAAATCATTCAGGTAAATGACAAAAAGTAGTGGACCCAGCACCGATCCTTGTGGCACTCCACTGGTCACAGGCCTCCAGTCTGAAAAACAACCCTCCACCACCACCCTCTGTCTTCTACCTTTGAGCCAGTTCCGTATCCAAATGGCTAGTTCTTCCTGTATTCCATGAGATCTAACCTTGCTAAACAGTCTCCCATGGGGAACCTTGTCGAACGCCTTACTGAAATCCATATAGATCACATCTACTGCTCTGCCCTCAATCTTCTTTGTTACTTCATCAAAAAACTCAATCAAGTTTGTGAGACATGATTTCCCACGCACAAAGCCATGCTGACTATCCCGAATCAGTCCTTGCCTTTCCAACACACTCCTGCTCCATTTCTTAAGTTCAAAAGTCAGAGAGCCATTTGATGGGCTGTGAGCCATTGCAGAGGCCTTGTAGTCAAACGGGAACTTCACGTTTTGCTGTGGGAGAGTGGGGCATGCTCAGTCATTGGGGATGGAGGGTTCTCAGGCAGATGTGGTCTTCCTGCCTCCTGAATCCACCAAGTCCTGTCCTCAGTGGGACTGTCAGATTTTTCAACACTTGAGAAACACTGACAGGCAGCAATTTCTTTTTAACTACCATCAGTAATCACCTGTGCGGCCAACTCATTTACATGTAGAGCCCATTATAGGCAATACAAGCCATCAAAAGACAGAGGAAATGGAGGGAGAGTGGGAAGGGGCGAAATCAAAATGGAGTTAGAGGGGAAGATAAAACACGGTATCCTTCATGGTGCCCACCGCTCTCTCTGAAAGTATCGAGAGCATTGACGCTCACCACCAGACTGCAGTACAAGTTGGAAAGCTCAATGAGAATCAGGCTCACAGGCACAGTATTTTGTTAAGTGTTTCAACTCGCCTGCTTAGACCATGTTAGGAGAGAAGTAACCTTCCAAATTCAAGTAAAGCTGGAAATGGGAGAGTTGGAAGTAATGATGAATGAATAAATAAGGTTTTATGCTCACATCTAACCACGTTAAAGCTCTGTCTTTTAAACTGAAACTTTTACAAAATAGAAGAAGGTCAATTTGCTGATTGCGCCAACATCTCTTTGGATGTACTATCCAGTTGATCCTATATCCTGGAAATTTCACCCATTTCAAGTGTTTATGCAATTCTGTTTTGAAAGCTACTATTAAATCTGCTTCCACCATCCCATATATCACGAATTCCAGATTATTTTAACTTGCATCAATATCTTACCCAGCAAGTTCACTCACCAGGTCAACATGACTTTGCTTTTCACTCTTCAGTCCTTCATTTTTATTTGATATCTCCTGATATTTAAACTCTCCACTGTGCTAAACGACCTTTTCAAAATTCTTTCAGAGGTGTGGGTGCCTATGACCAGGTCTGCATTTATTGTCCATTCCTAATTACCCAGAGAGTAGTTCAGAGACAACCACATCATGTCACATGAGAGTTGAATTAATCACATCCTGTCACATGACAGATAAGAGTCAACCACATCCTGTCACATGTAGGCAGACCAGGTAAGGATAGATTTCCTTCCTTTCAGCTCAATCGTGAACAAGATGAGCTTTTACAACAGTCAACATTGGTTATATGGTCACCATGACCCTACTTCTTAATTCTTTTCTTAAAAACTTGAATTCATATTTCACCACCTGCTACGGTGGGATTCAAACCCATGACCTCAGCGCATTAATCTGATCTCTGAATTGCTGCTATGCCACCACCTCATCTTTTGAACTCGCATTGTCTATTTTTTTCATAACCCTTACAATTTCAATTCTAGAACACAAGCTCTTTGTTCCCAAGTAAAAGGCATATGGAGTGATTGTGACAAGGTGGCACCGTGGCACAGTGGTTAGCACTGCTGCCTCACAGCGCCAGAGACCCGGGTTCAATTCCCGCCTCAGGCGACCGACTGTGTGGAGTTTGCACATTCTCCCCGTGTCTGCGTGGGTTTCCTCCAGGTGCTCCGGTTTCCTCCCACAGTCCAAAAATGTGCAGGTTAGGTGAATTGGCCATGCTAAATTGCCTGTAGTGTTAGGTGCAGAGGTAAATGTAGGGGAATGGGTCTGGGTGGGTGCGCTTCGGCGGGTCGGTGTGGACTTGTTAGGCCGAAGGGCCTGTTTCCACACTGTAAGTAATCTAATCTAATCTAAGGTCAGCCAGGTAGACATCATAGAATATGAGTTCCCTGATTGGGGCTGTTAATCTGGCCCAATCAGAGAGCCCCGGTTGACAGATAAAAACAGGAGTGTCAATTGAATAAAGATTTGTATACCTTGTGTCTTTCACTGTGTCTCACACTTGCACACACACACACAACATGGGTGCTGGGGATAAAGTAAGCACTACTGCAGTTAGGCAATAGTGTGGAGGTGAGAGAGAAAAAAGATAAACAGGAGGGTCAGACCTCCTGTTCGCTCCGAGAGTTGATTCTTGAAGGAGCTGGACCCCAAAAAAAACAATAGTGTCAAGACATCCTGTCACTCAGAGCTGGCTGTGAGGTAGCTGGATCACTGTCAATTACTATGCACGTGTAAATAAATGGTGACTTAGTGATGGGATACAGGCCTCTATAGAGTTATTTCAATATAAACTTTTCTAGTCTTTCATTTTCTTGTCAACTCTTAACATATTTGCAATGAGTCCTCCAAAAAAGGAGTTTCAGCACCAAGTAACTAATTCAAACACAAAATCCAGTAAACAAGATTTTACAAGAAAGTAATCGTTAAAACAGAGGACACCATAATGGATAAAAAATGCAGCAACTCATTCACTCTCCATGACCACCCTGATAACAGTACAATGTAACAGCCTGTCCAGGACAGATCTCCTCAGACAACATACACAGTAGTCAAGCTGCTGTTGTTTCATATGTTTAAACTCAATTAACAAACAATTCACAAAGTGTGTGCTCAGTCCCCCAGTAACACTTGACATGATTGAGGATGGTATACATTAATGGCAAGAGACTTGGAGGTAGGGTGCTGACCAACCAACGTTTCACTGAATGCTACAGCAGTCTCAAAATTCTGAATGGCCCATTCCTCTCCTGCCAGATCCTTAAAACTGTCCTCATTAAACGTTCTTGAGCCATAATTTGCACAAAAAGAAACCATTGTCCTTTTTCTCTTGAACTTTGACTTTGTCTGGTTTAATTTTTCAGCCCTTTCGAATGACAGCAATTCTGTAATTAATGTTTCATGTTTTATTCGAGGGAGAGCACAGCACTAATTATCATTCCAAATTAACTTTGCAGGCCGACTGCACATAGACATGATGTCGGACTGTAAAACGTGACTGTTCATTAGCACCAAAAATTACCGTAGTCCATATTGAATCTCTTCAAAGTTTAAAAGGATTAGTTTGAAATGTACAAGCCAAGAAATTAGACTGCTACTGTCATCTGAACCCTTAAAGAATTCCCATCAAAATCCTTCTTGTATGTTAACTAAAGCTATGACCTGTGTATTTTAAATGGGAATAATACAGCAGGAAAATGAATTTTACAGTACATTGTAAAATTCTATTCACTCACAGTCCTAAAAGGTAAATCAAACCTTAGGAGCGAAAACATTTCCTTCCATGAGCTTCTTTCAGCATAATTGCTGTTCATTACCATTCTAATCAGAGCAGTCGCTGCTCACTGTATCGGGCTAAATGGAGTGTCATGATGTCATTTCTCTCCCCTGCCACCAATGATAGGTAAATGATGCTGCAAAGATACACAAACTTACCTCATGACAATTCTTTAATCATCCAAAACTCTATTCAAGGTTTAAACATCAAATTATCTGCAATAAAAGTCACTCACGTTAGAAGATTAAGGGGTTGGTCTAATTGAGGCATTTAAGTTTATTAAAGGAGTTAATAGGGTAGATCATGGGAAGATTTTTTTCCTTTGACAGTTTAAGGGCTCATGTAGTGCAGTGGTAGTGTCCCTATCTCTGAGCTAGGAGATCTGGGTTCCAGTCTTACTTCCTCCAGCCCAACATCTTGGAGCAAATTGATCAGAGAACATCCAAGGGGTCTTGTGGCAGATTGGTAGTGTCCCCCTACCTGGGTTCAAGTCACACGTGCTGTACGTGTATTTCAAAAATATCAATTTCCTTTGATGAAGAGAGTGCGGGACGCAACGGGTAGGGCGAGGCAGAACCTTAAAATTACAGTAACATAAGAACTAGGAGTAGGAGTAGGCCATCTGGCCCATCAAGCCTGTTTCACCATTTAATAAGATCATAGAGTCATAGAGATGTTCAGCACGGAAACAGACCCTTCGGTCCAACTTGTCCATGCCGACCAGATATCCCAACCCAATCTCGTCCCACCTGCCAACACCTGACCCATATCCCTCCAAACTCTTCCAATTCATATACCCATCCAAATGCCTCTTAAATGTTGCAATTGTACCAGCCTCCACCACATCCTCTGGCAGCTCATTCCATACACCTACCACCCTCTGTGTGAAAAAGTTGCCCCTTATGTCTCTTTTATATCTTTCCCCTCTCACCCTAAACCTATGCCCTCTAGCTCTGGACTCCCCCACCCCAGGGAAAAGACTTTGCCTATTTACCCTATCCGTGCCCCTCATAATTCATTCAGGAAAGGTTCATATACAAACCGTATTGGAAATCACTTCGACCCAAAGCTGTTCTGGCGGGTGGGGGTTAATTGAAACACTTTTTAAAAATGGAGATTGATTGATTGTTACTGGAAAGGGTTATTAAAGGCCACAGAACCAGTCTGGGTGTATGAAGTAAAGAGGCCAGTTAAGAGGCCAAAGTGAGAACTGTAGATGCTGGAGATTAGAGTCAAGAGTGTGTTGCTGGAAAAGCACAGCAGGTCAGGCAGCATCCGAGGAGCAGGAGAATTGACGTTTCGGGCAAAAGCTCTTCATCAGGAATCAATAATGGAATTAAGAGGCAGAGTGCAGTACACGGTGCAGGCTCAAAAGGCTGGGTGGTCTACTCATGTTTCTAACTTTTCCCTGCTGAAATTTTTTTATAACCTTCATAAAAATGTTTCTTCTCCACCCGTTAACCCAGGGTGCCAGTGATTGTCCTCATTGCATGTTTCTACCTCAATGAAAGCCCCTCTGCTTGACAGCAGCTGATCAAAATAAGTGAGCGTCAAGTCTTATCATATGGGAGCTCTTGTGGTGCAGTGATAGGGTCACTACCTCTGAACCAGGAGGTCCAGGTTCAATTGCTCAAGAGATGTGACATATACACCTCAAAACAGGTTGATTAGGAAGATATCTCTTCTGATCATGTTGCATTAATAAGCCAATCACAGATCTAAAATAAAAACAAAGGAAGTGAGCTTCCTGACAGTGTCCAGCAGGGAACGCCAGGTTAAACTCTCAGCAGCTGATAAGGAGCTGCATGGCAGTTTTATTTCTCAAACATTGAGCACATTTAAACCCAGTTAAATGCCACAGCTGTTCAAATGAGTGGATTTAAAAAAGGTTGTTATTTAATAAGTAGAATTACTGCTCTCACTTAAAAACCTGTCACCTTTGTCTAACAGTTCCTGATTTATTAAAATGGGAGGCAAATTTATTCTTTTTTCACCATTAACTACCACAAGGTTCTTCCTCAGTCATCTCCAGTGCCTTGAAATTAGCCTGAATCATTATTAATAAAGCATCTTCTTGAGGGGAGAAGTTTTAAGGGGACTCAGACCTTCTGATGGGAAGGTAGTCATTGTAGCTGCATCGATTGGAGTTGCCTCTTGGGACTGGGCATTATTCTGAAAGTTGAAACCTCTGGTGCTTAATTACCCAGCACCTGGAAGTCTGCAAACGAGTCCCCAACTCTGAGTTAGTTGGAGACTGCAGAGGATTCTGACATGAAATAATGCTTACGCAGGAAAAAAATTAGATGAATTAAAATCTGCCCAACCTCTATGATAAGCTAACTGACTCTCTGACTCACCAGTGACCACCCTCCCTACCCACTTGATGTTTGCCTGGCTCGCCAGTTGCGCCACCCACCTGGCACCCTACTGTTCATCGACCTAGCACCCAATTCATTCACCATCTCGCACCCAATTCATTCAACATGTTGGCCTCAAACTCCCTCACCCACCAGGTACCTTATCTTCCATCTGTCTGGCTCTCCAATTCATTCACCTTGTAGCAACCAACCTCTTCACTCACCTAGTACCCTGCCCCACACCTGTCTGGTTCCCCAGACCCTCTATCCACCTGGCACCCTACTCTCCAGCCACCTGCCCCCTTTAACCACTTGGCTGCTTACCCCATCACTTCCCTTGCACTTTACCCTCTCTCAATGTGTGTGATCCAGGACTGTGGCCCCTTACCCAGAAGTTCAGTTGGAAACCTCCTCTAAAGGTAAGTGCACATCTTTCATTGAACAGGGTCTCCAATCATCATCAGAAGACCTGGGCCATCCTGAGTAACACTGAGGCCTTGTTATCCATTTTATACCCTTGTCATCCTGAAAACTATACAAAGGGATATCTTGTTCAAAACGGATGGTATTTATTTCACTTAGTTATTCACAGCTCGTCATTAACAAAAAACAAAATGTAAATTTTTGCTTTAGTGGGGCATCATATGAGTGGAAACACATTCACTTTGAGTGTCTTTTAACATATTCAGTAGTTCAAAATGGCTCTGGAGCACGGGGACAATTAACACTTTTCACTGTTTTTTTTAAATGCATGTGACATTAAATCATCATTCGTTTTTTCACTTTTGTTTCTGAATTTAGCAGCTGGTACAAAAATGTAGTCCTTATTGTGTAATGTTGACGCAAGGCCTGTGACTCAAGGTTCTATTTGCACTCTCCAGGTCTCGCTTTCTCTTGCAGATTGCAATGGTTTCCCTTTTCCCTACCTTTGGGAACTTCTCTATGAGTCTGATAGCTTTCTGCCAACTCTTTTAATTGCAATATTGTACATAACACTATCCTCTGCATTTGGATAGACCATTCTATGCTTTCTTGACAGTCTCTTGCTCATGACTGCCAGTCTGTCTGCTGCATCATCATTTCATTATCGAACGCAGCACTGACTGAAAGAAAATGTGCCCTTATCCCCATCTTAAAAGGGCGGACCCTAATTTTAATTTAATTCAATTCAGGAGTTTCATTCAGGATTCACCCACAAGAGGGAACATCCCTTCCATGTCCAAATAGTCAAGACTTTGAAACTCAGAAAGTAGTGGAGGTGAGGTCGCTGATTATTTGTAAGGTGACGGTGTAGAGATTCTAGTCAGGCAGGGAGAATTGAAGGTCATCACAGTAGATGGAATTGTGGAATTCAGAACACTAAAAAGTATTGCCATGACAATACTGAATGACGGAGCAAACTCAGGTGGCCAAAGAGCCTACTCCCACTCCTAAGTTGTATTTTCATGCGTCATATTCTACCTACCAGCTCACTCTCAATCATCAGTAAAGTGAAGGCCAAAACCATCAAGTGATTTGGGGGAGCAGATTTCGGACTGAGTTAAGGAGGAACTGCTTCACCCAAAGGGTTGTGAATCTGTGGAATTCCTTACCCAGTGAAGCAGTAGAAGCTATCTTGTTGATTTTTTAAAGGCAAAGATAGATAGATTTTTGAACAGTAAAGGAACTAGAGTTGGAAAGATCCAACAGGATGGCGCCAGATATGGTCAACTCCTTGCGAGTTCCTGCGTGCAGATCTAAGTTTCCTATTTCCTACAATCGTTCTACACTCTTTAAACTTAATTATATACTTTTAAAAATTACTAATAACAATGTTTTATCTAAACTGTTTGTTCCAACAGTAAAAGAACTTTCCATCGTGGATCTGTTGGTCTGATAGGCAAATTGGAGTGGGTCAAGAGTAGTAAGGAAGCTGGAGTTGATTAATGATACGACCAGTCTTTCAATGCACTTCATGACCACTGAAGTTAGGGCCACTGGGTGGTAGTCATTGAGACATACTGCATGAGCCTTCTTAGGCACTGGGATGATGTTGGCCCTCTTAAAACAGGCAGGGACAGTGGCCTGCTGCAAGGAGAGGTTGAAGATGTCCGAGGAGACCTCTGCCAGTTGATCTGTGCGTGCTCTGAGTGCACAGCATGGTACTCCGTCTGGTTCCATCGCTTTCCTTGGATTCACACAAAGGAAAACTGATCTGACCTCTGGTGCAGTGACTGTTGGGATAGGTTTGTCAGGACATGTCAGATTAGGTGTTACCTCTCTGCCGAAATTCTGCTCAAAGCGAGCATAGAAGGCATTGAGATGATCCATTTACAAGTTCGCTGATGACATCACCATAGTCAGTCGAATCTCAGATGGTGATAAAACAGACTACAGACGGGAGTGGAAGACCTGGAAAAATGGTGCACGGAGAACAACCCAGCTCTCAATGCCAGCAAAACCAAATAACTCATTACTGACTTTCGGCACGATGTTACTCATGCCCTCCTACACATTAACAACTCTTCACATTTACAAAGGCCTATCAACGTCTCTTCTTCCTCAGGAAGCTGAGGAAATTTGGCATGACGGCGAATACCCTTGCCAACTTTAATAGGTGTGCCATCAAGAGCATTCTGTCTAGATGTATCGTTACCTGGTATGGCAACTGTCCCATTCAAGATTGGAGACGGTTACACAGAGTGGTGAACTCAGCCCAGACAATCACAAAGGTCAACCTCCTATCTATAGAATCCATCTACCAGCCCCGCTGTCAAGGAAAGGCTGCCAGCATTCTCAAAGATCCATCCCACCCTGTCAATGTTTGTCTACAACCACTACCATCGGGGAGAAGGTACAGAAGCCTGAACACACGCACCAACCATCTTCAAAACAGTTTCTACCCTCTTGTTGTTAGAATACTGAATGGACTCACAAACACTTAACATTCGCCTGTACCTGTGTTTTTGTTATCTACACTACTTAACTCTGTGATCTGCCTGTATTACTTTCAAGACAAAGCTTTTCACTGTGCCTCAGTACACGTGACAATAAATTCAATTCAATTCAATTCAACTAAGGTTTATGATGAGCGGGTGGGTAAATGGAGCTGAGTCCATGAAAAGGTCAGCCATGATCTTATTGAATGGCGGACCAGGGTCGAATGACCTACTCCTACTCCTATTTCTTGTGTTCTTTTGTTCTTATTTATCAAATTGCAGCTCCTCACCAATTAGCTGCTTACTGACACTCAGAGAGTATTCATCCAGTTTAAATGTCAGCCTCTCGACAATGAACAGCCCTTCACTATCTACAAGGCTTAAACCAGGAGTGTCACTGAATATCTGCCCCTCTGCCACAGGCATTCAATATGATCATGGCTGATCACTCAACTCGGTGTCCTGTTCCCACCTTCACTCCATTCGCTTTCATCCTACAAACTATATTTGATTCCTTTTTGAGAACATTCAACGTTTGGGCTTCAACCAATTAACGCCATCACTTCTGAGTCACACAACACCCTGGCATGGACAGGTGGAACTAGCTCTCCATTGTGACAGGTCAAAATCTTGGAATTCTCTCACATTGTCCTTGATACACGGTATGGACTGCAGGAATACATAAAGGTGGCCGAGATTTCCCAGGCCCTGCAATGACATGTACACAGTTGGATCATTGAAGCTGTGGTGGGAAAACAGTCAAGTGTCAGTGACCTGTCACCCTATTCAAAACCACCTTGAAGAATTTGAGGGAGCAAAGTACATGACCCTACTGTCATTTTGTTCAGATGTCCAGAGATGAATGGCTTGACTTATGAGGAGTGATTGAGTACTTCAGGCCTGTAGTCACCAGAATTTAGAATGATGGGAGAAGATCTAAGTGAGGTATATAAGACACGAAAAGGGATTAACATAATAGACGTAGAATGAAGTTTTCTTTTGTGAAGTAGTCTGGAATGAGAGATCCCTTATTCGAGGAGAAGAGATAAAAGATTTAAACCAGAGATGAGGAGAAATTGCTTCTCTAAAAGGGTCGTGAATCTATAACAGTCATTACCCCACAGTGTGATGGATGTGATGACATTGAGTAAATATAAGGAGATAGATTTTTGTTTTAATTACGAATGGCTTAAAGGGCGATAGAGATCAGGCGTGGAAGTGCAGCAGAATCCGAGATGAGATCAGCCATGATCACATCAAATGGCGGATCCGGCTTGAGGGCCTGAATAGCCTACTCCTGCTTCTAGTTCTTATGTTCTCAAAGGATTGTGAAGCTGTGGAATTCACTACCATTGAATGAGGTGAATGCCAAATAAGTTGAAGTCAAAGTCACCACAGCCCCAGTAGACAAGAGGGCTGTTTCCTCATTATACAGGGATGACTGAGGGCCAGGTTAACCGGAGGGTCACCGCACCTCAGACGAGGGTGATGTTGAGAAGGCCAGCCCTTCACAGTAACCTCAGTCAATGTGGGAGTTGAATTGATTGTTGCTGGTTTCACTCTATACTGCAATACCAGGCAACCAGCCAACTGAGCTGACTGATATCCTTTAAATTTAAGAAGGGGACAAACAGATCTTTAATCAGTAAAGGGTTGAAATGTTATGGAGAGTTGGCAGGAAAGGACAGTTGAGGTTAAGCTGGTGGAACAGAGAGGATGAATGGCCTACTCCTAGTTCTTATCTTCTTGTTTTAAGAAGACGTCAATGCTCAATTTTTCTAGTAACTCCCACATTTCCAACACAGTCCTCATTGGTTTTCTTTAGTCTGTCTTCGACCTAGGATAAATGTTCGGCACAACATCGTGGGCTGAAGGGCCTGTCCTGTGCTGTATTATTCTATGAATATGGGAAAAGACAGTTCCAGCAAGTCGTTTTCCACTGTCATGACCTACAGAGATGTGCTTCCACTCGTGACCATGACCCTCAATGACCCCTCATACCTGGCAAGACAAAACAAAATTAAGCTAATTCATCAAAACTGATCCAGGGAATTTGGGAAATGTTTAAATTGAGTTCACACCATTCCTTCTCTGCAGAGGGTTGAGTTCGGAACTCCTTGCCACAGAGAGCTGGAGGGTGAGGCAGAGTCCTTGTGAGTATTTAAGGCTGAGACAGAGAGATTCTTGATCAGTCAAGGAATCAAGGGTAAGGGGAAAAAGGCAGGCAAGTGGATGTGAGGAATGTCGGATCTGACACAATCCTATTGAAGGGTGGAGATGGCTCGAGGGGCCAAACAGCCCTTTCCTGTTCTTATTTCTTATGGTTTATTGTGGTACCATCACAGTATCTATGGGGAAAATATCCAAACTCCTACCTTCTTTCATATATAGTGATATTGGCCACAGACAGTTACTTGCCCTGCTCTTTTGCAAACTATTGCCACAACCCCACCGTTCATCACATGCACTTGTACTTTATTCTAAGTGTTTGCAAACCTCTGCGTAATGTAGGTCCTACAGATCTAGTCCATTTCTATGTTTGCCTAGAGTTAGGTAAGGAGTTATAGAGTTAAGGAGCATCCAAAGGGATTTTCCAAATACATTAAAGACAAAAGGGTAACTAGGGAGAGAATAGAGCCCCTGAAAGATCAGCAGGGCCACCTATGTGTGGAACCGCAGGAGATGGGGGAAATACTGAGTGAGTATTTTCCATCAGTGCTAACTGTGGAGAAGGATATGGAAGATAGAGAATGTGGGGAAATAAATAGCGACATCATAAAAAAAAAGTTAATATTACAGAGGATGTGGTGCTGCTTGTCTTAAAACACATAAATGTGGATAAATCCCCAGGACCTGATCAGCTATACCCTAGAACTCTGTGCAAAGCTAGGGAAGTGATTGCTGGGCCCCTTGCTAAGGATATTTTAATCATCGATAGCCACGGGTAGGTGCCGGAAGACTGGAAGCTGGCTAACATGGTGCACTATTTAAGAAAGTTGGTAAGGACAAGCCAAGGAACTATAGACCGGTTAGCCTGGCATTGGTGGTGGGCAAATTCTTGGAGCGAATCCTGAGGGACAGGACTTACACATATTTGGAAAGGTAAGGACTGATTAGGGTTAGTCATCATAGCTTTGTGCATGAGAAACCGTGTCTCATTAACTTGATTGAGTGTTTGAAGTAACTAAGAGGATTGATGAGATCAGAGTGCTGGGTGTGATCTATATGGACTTCAGTAAGGGTTTGACAAGGTTCCCCATGGGAGACAGGTTAGCAAGGTTAGATCTCATGGAATACAGGGAGAACTAGCCATTTGGATACAGAGTTGGCTCAAAGGTAAAAGACAGAGGGTGATGGTGGACGGTTGCTTTTAAGACCGGAGGCATGCAATTAGCCTTGTGCCACAAGGATCAGTGCTAGGTCCACTATTTTTCGTCATTCATATAAATGCTTTGGATGTGAATACGGGAGGTACAGTTAGTAAGTTTGAAGAAGACACCAAAATTGGAGGTGTAGTGAGCAAGCAAAGAAGGTCATCTCAGATTACAACAGGATCTTGATCAGATGAGTCAATAGGCTGAGGAATAGCAGATAGAGTCTAATTTAGATAAATGTCAGGTGCTGCATTTTGGGAAAGCAAATCAGGGCAGGACCTATACACTTAATGGTAACGTCCTGGGGAGTGTTGCTGAACAAAGAGACCTTGGAGTGCAGGTTCATAGTTCCTTGAAAAAGTGAAGTCGCAGATAGATAAAATAGTGAAGAAGGCATTTGGTATGTTTTCCTTTATTAGTCAGTGCATTGAGTAGAGGAGCTGGAAGATCATGTTCTGGCTGTACAGGACATTGGTTAGGAAAATACTGAACACTGCATGCAATTCTGGTTGCCCTGCTATAGGAAGGTTGTTGTGAAACTTGAAAGAGTTCAGAAAAGACTTACAAGGATGTTGCCAGGGTTGGAGGATTTGAGCTCCAGGGTGAGGCTGAATAGGCTGGGGCTATTTTGTCTGGAGCATCAGAGACCTTACAGAGGTTTTTAAAATCATGAGGGACATGAATAGGGTAAATAGACAAGGTCTTTACCCTGGGGCTGGGGAGTCCAAACCTCGAGGACATAGGATTAGGGTGAGAGGGGAAAGATTGAAAAGTGACCTAAGGGGCAACTTTTTCACACTGAGGGTGCTGTGTGTATGGAATGAGCTGCCAGACGAAGTGGTGGAGGATGGTACAATTACAACATTTAAAAGGCATCCAGGCGGGAAAATGAAGAGGAAGGATTTAGAGGGATATGGACCAAATTCTGGCAAATGGAACTAGATTCCAATATCTGGTTGGCGTGGATCGAAGGATCTGTTTCTGTGCTGTACATCACTGTAAATCTATATATTGGATCCCTTGTTCTCCCGGCATGTCTATTTTACATACCTCATCAATTCAGACAGAGTATGTTCCATTTATTATTTCACATTTTTCAATTAGATCAGCTCATTAATCTGCGCTCTGCCTATAAAAAAGACTAAGCTCTCTGAACCTATGAACGGCTTTCAAAGTGGATACATTCTAACATACACTCTGTTACCTTTTCCAGGGTTAGTACATCCATCACTGCAGACAACTAAAACAGTCTAGATGGAACAGAAACTGTGTCTATCTGGAGCCAAATAGTTAAACAGTCACAGAAGGGAGACTGGAGGAGAATGAGCCTGCAATTGTCCACGAGCAGCCAGTTAGTCAGTCTGCCGCTGGGTTTAGGCCATTAGAGAAGGATGGTGCAGCCAATGAGGCGTCTTTAAAAGCCTACTAAAGGCACAAGACGTTTTTCACCTGATTATCAAAGGGTGTGGAGTGACCTGATAGAAATTTATGACAAGATTACAAAATTTACAAAAACTTACAAAATTATGAGAGGCATAAACAGGATAGATCATCGGAGTCTTTTCCCCAGGGTAGAAACATCAATTACCAGGGGGCATAGGTTTAAGGTCAAAGTGGGTAAGTCGAAAGGAGATGTGAGAGACAGGCCTTTTACACAGAGGGTGGTAAGTGTCTGGAATGCTCTGCATGGAGGAGGTAGATACAATAGCAACAT
Organism: Chiloscyllium plagiosum; assembly: GCF_037043375.1. NCBI lineage: Eukaryota > Metazoa > Chordata > Chondrichthyes > Orectolobiformes > Hemiscylliidae > Chiloscyllium > Chiloscyllium plagiosum. The sequence goes on from NW_028270146.1 coordinate 17,419,396, forward strand.
GTAAGAGGTATCTTCTTCACTATCCTATCTATCTGCGACTTCACTTTCAAGGAACTACGAACCTGCACTCCAAGGTCTCTTTGTTCAGCAACACTCCACAGGACCTTACCATTAAGTGTACAGGTCCTGCCCTGATTTGCTTTCCCAAAATGGGAGGTATCTCAACAGATAGATAAATAGTCTACGGACTAGAGATACGGACAGCATAGAGGGGAAAGGCTTTTAGTTTGGAAAGGCATTGTGTGTCAGCACTGTCTTATGGGCCAAATGGCCTGTGCCCATGCTATTCTTTGCTCTTTTGTTCTTAATACAGCTGGAACCCCTGCTTAGTCCCAGCTAATGAAAGGAGACGGCCTCTCATTAGAATCACCATTCCTGATTCCATTCCAGATATTTATGAATTGAATGTAAATTACACCAGCTGCCTGGGGGGGATCTGAATCACTATCCCTCAAGCATTCACCAAGGCCTCTCAGTTCGTAGTCCAGTGGTACTATACCACCATCTTCCCCATTCTGATGCTGGCCTGCTAATTCTCCCATGGGCTAAAAACCTCCCCTTGGATCGTGAGCATATCCACTAATTGGTCAATTCATCTGAAATCGCATTGAGAGGCAGCAAGGTGTAAAAATGAACATTTTCAATTTCCAAATGAAGGTGACTTCTTTTCTTTTCTCTCCTGTACCAAGCTTCCAAGCTCCCTTGAGCCACTATGCAAACACAACAGGTAAGTGACATTCCTTCCACCAATGCAAAACTGGCTAGAAAGAGGGCTTTTGTACTGCACTGGTAGTGTCCCTCACTCATTTTGTGCTGTCCACTTTATTGCTCGCTAAACTTCTTGCACCACCAGTGATCATGCCCTTCTCTCCTGATGTGATGTTGCTGACACATCCAACATTTATTGTCCATCCTCGACTTCCCTTGAGAAGGTGGTGATGAGCTGCCTTTTTGAACCACTGCAGTCCATGTGGTGTACATACACACTGTGAGGAGGGTGTTCCAGAACTTTAACCCAGTGAAGAAACAGTGGTATTTTTCCAAATCATGGTGGTGTGAGAGTTGGGAGTGGGAACTTGCAAGGAGGTGCATGTTCAAATGCCACCTGTTCCAGAGGTTTGTCATATACACCTCTGAACAGGTTGATTCAGGAATATCTACAAAACATGCCAAGACAAATAGCATGAAGATCAGGGCATGGAAATTCACTCTGACCTCTCTCAGAGGTAATGCCAGACTGTTCCTCATTCATGTGGCTGAGCTCATGAAAGGAGAGCGGGAGGTCAAACTTACACCCTGTCAGGCCATACTCCTTCCACCTTGTAAATCCTTCAGGCAAATAACTGATGTGCTTTTACTTTGTCACAGTAAACAGGCACAAAACAAAAGGCAAGCCAGGAAATCGCTTCCCAAAATCCAGGGATGGGGATGGAAGGGGAAGAATTAACTCTTTCAGAGGTTGCAAAGGTTAACAAACATCTTTCAGCAGTGATAATTAGAAGTCTTCATCCACAGACAGCAACATACATTTAGATTCCTGTGCATTTACATTGCTGTTCTTTCCCAATATTTCATTTGACATCCCTCATTCTCTTTTTACAAGTTTTACTGATTTGCACATCCGCCTGCTTATTTGAAAACCACTCACCGGTAAATAACATGCAAGGAAGTAATTTAATCTAGCCCACTCAATCATAATCACTATTGGCTGTGTGCAAATTGTGTAGAACATCATCTCGTAACTGATGCACAGTATTACTTCATGTCAAACCTACTACCGATTATAATTCATGTTTCTTCCAGTACATATCTTATGAAAAGAGTAGAACAATGAGAATGCATGATCAATATCACGGTATCCTCTTTTATCAAGTAAAATAAATCTCATCATTATCATATTATAATACACAATATTTAATTTCTAAATGTTGTTTTTGGGATGGCTACAATGTATACAAAGGTGAAGGTTCACCCAAGGCGTTGAATGCTATTCCACCAGCCCTGTTAGGAAGGTAAACCACACTTACCTCTTTCACATGTTCTCCCCCAGTAGCCCATGCCTGTGCAATCACAGATGAACCGGTTCCAGCCTTCCCTGCACACTGCATTGTTCTTGCAAGGGTTGCTGTCACATTGCTTCGTGCTCAGGCGTAAGCAAGATGGCTTGACCCCAGCCGCGTTCTGTTCCTCAGCCAACTGCCGGATATCTTTGCTCCTCCCATCAATGAACAAGTCCCTGATGCAGCCAACATAGCCATAGTTGAGCATGGCTGTCCACAGCTCTGTGGGCAAGATGGACCCCATTCTGTTGTCTGGTAGGCCTCCAAGGTACATGTCCCCCTCCAGGTCAAGAATCTCACTGTCTCCACTTGCTGTGAATGGGGTACGTCGACTATTCACAGATATCGTGCCTGCGAGAGAAAATCAAATGTTTGTAAAATGTTGGTCCAACTTTTACTAAGTGCCAGAAACATGTAAAAGACTACATTTCTGATTCAATATCACCAAAATATTTGCATTGGCTTCCTCCAGTAACTCAGTGCTAATCTTATGAGAAGTTCTTTAACAGCACTTTGACAATGCAATCTCTTTGATTTCTTTACATGTTCATTCCTGGGATAAGGGCGTCGCTGACTGAGCCAGCATTTATTGCCCATTCCTAATTGACCAGAGGACAGTTAGGAGTCAACCACATTGCTGTGGGTCTGGAGTCACACGTGGCCAGGCCAGGTCAGGTAAGGATGGCAGATTTTTCCCCTAAAGGACATTAGTGAACCAGATGGGTTTTTCCAAGAATCGACAATGGATTCATGATTATCATCAGACTCTTAAACACAGATTTTTATTGAATTCAAATTCCACTATCTGTTATGGCGGGATTTGGACCCGAGTACCAGAACATTATGTGGGTCTATGGATTAACAGTCCAGTGATAATATCACTAAGGCCATCACCTTCCCCAGGTCTCTACCAGCTGGAAGGACAAGGGTACAGGAACATGGGTATACCATCGCTTGCAAGTTCCCACTCCCAACTCTCACACCACCATGATTTGGAAAAATACGACTGTTTCTTCACTGGGTTAAAGTTCTGGAACACCCTCCTCACAGTGTGTATGCACACCTCATGGACTGCAGTGGTTCAAAAAGGCAGCTCATCACCACCTTCTCAAGGGAAGTCGAGGATGGGCAATAAATGTTGGATGTGTCAGCAACACTCACATCAGGAGAGAAGGGCATGATCTCTGGTGTGCAGGAAGCTTAGCGAGCAATAAACAGGACAGCACAAAATGAGTGAGGAACACGAATTAATGTAACGTCTTTTTGCCAAATTGCAAACAGCAAAGCCCCACATAGAAGAAAGAGATAAACTGTTTCAATGCGGACTGATTTATGTCAGGATCAGTTAGGACTGTATTTGCTGAAATTTAAAAGGATGAGAGAGAATCCTTTTAAACAGGATTAGACAGGGAAAACGCAGAAAGGATGTTCCCAATGACTAGAGAGTCTAGAACAAGGGGTCACAGACTAAGGATATGGGGTTGGCCATTTCGGACTGAGATGAGGAAATGTCTCTTCCCCCAGAGGCTGTTGAGCCTGTGAAATTCTCTGCCAAAGAAAGCGGTTAAGGCCAAAGCATTGAACGTTTTCAAGGAGGGGTTAGATATAATTCTAAGGGCTAAAGGGATCAAAGTTGTAGTGTTTTGAGTTAAACGATCAGCCACAACCATATTGAATGATCGCACCTATGTTCTATGTAATGCTGGTTCAGGAATTGATTTTGTTTACAAGAGTATGAATTGAATAGCTTGCTGACTCTTGGCATTAATGTTTGGACATGACAAGTCACCAGTTGATCCAGAAATAGGAATAGAGGAACAGGAGGAGGCTATTCAGCCCCTTCACTATCTAATCAGACCATAGCTGATATGTACCATAACTCTACCACATTGCTCCCTTTGACAGTTCTGCCTAGCAAAGATTTAATTTTCAACTAATCACCAGCCCAAACAGATTTGAGAAGATAATTCGAGATTTCCATTACTGTGCGTAAAGGAATACTTTCTTACAGTAACCTCCAGGTATCCAATGCTATTTTTATACAGGCATATACCCTCGGTCAACAGAAATCCAAAGTCCCTGAGACTATTTTCCAGAAAGAAGGTTGCACCTTCAGTCAAGAAAATTGAGGGAGCTAATGGCAGTGGGGAAAAAATATGCTTTACTGACTACATAGGATTGATACTGCATGGACGGAGACTACATTCCCGCAAACAATTCCTGGTACTGTCTGGATCTCAGAGGTCTGTGCACGGCACACACAGAATTCTGAGCACAAAGCTGTGCAGGGAACATTGGATTGGGCATGGATAGGGTGGATAGTCTGAGTCTGTTTCCCAGGGTAGAAATGTCAAATACCAGGTGACAGAGGTTAAAGGTAAGGGGGGAAAGGTTCAAGGGAATGAGTGAGGGGTGGAATGGTGGCTCAGTGGTTAGCACTGTTGCCTCATAGTATCAGGGACCTGGGTTCAATTCCAGCCTTGGGTGACTGTTGGTATGGAGTTTGCAGATTCTCCCCGTGTCTGCGTGAGTTTCAGCTGGGTGATCCAGTTTTTATTCACAGTCCAAAGATGTGCAATTCAGGTGAATTGGCGATGCTAAATTTCCCAGAACATTCAGGGATGTGTAGGTTGGGTATGTTAGTCACTGGAAATGTAGAGTAAAAGGGTAGGGGACTAGGTTTAGATGGGATATACTTTGGAGGGTTGGTGTGGACTTGTTGGGCCAAAATGGCCTGTTTCTATACTGTTTGGATTCTATGGAAGTTTATTTTTTACTCAGAAGGTGGTTGGTGTCTGGAAGGTGCTGCCAGGGAGGTGGTAGAAGTGGATCTGATAGCAATGTTTAAGAAGCACTGAGACACGTGAACAGGCAGAGAATGAAGTGCAGGTAGATGGTATTAGCTCAGAATGACAGCATGGTGGGCCAAAGGGCCTGTTCCTGTGCTGCACTATCCGATGTTCTATGAAAGGAGGCTATTCAGCCCATTGTGTCTGCACTGGCTCGCTAAATTCTTCTACTTTACCCCCAAACCTGTTCATTACTTCAATTTAAACAATAATCCAGTGTCTTCTTAAATACCTCAATTGTAAGTTGCCTCCACCACACTCCAGACCCTAACTACTTGCATAATGAAAGGTTTTCTCCTCATGTCACAGTTGCTTCTTTTGTAAATGATCCTATACTTCGCTTTCTTGTTCTGGATCCTTTTATGTTTCTCCCTATATAACACTAGAACAATGGTCATTACTATATATTCTGTATGCCTTCAACATGTCTTATATTTCAAATGTTTTCACAATAAACTTCTTCATTTATAGAGTCTTAGAGATGTACAGCACAGAAACAGACCGTTCGATCCAACTTGTCCATGCTGACCAGATATCCTAAATTAATCTAGTCCCATTTGCCAGTATTTGGCCCAATTCCCTTTAACCGCTCCCTATTCATATACCCATCCAGATGCCTTTTAAATGTTGTAATTGTACCAGCCTCCACTACTTCCTCTGGCAGCTCATTCCATACACGTATCACCTTCTGCGTGAAAAGGTTGACCCTTGGGTCCCCTTTATATCTCTCCCCTCTCACCCTGAACCTCTGCCCTCTAGTTTTGGATTCTCCTACCCTGGGGAAACAACTTTGCCTATTTACCCTATCCATGCCCTTCATGATTTTATAAATCCTCTGTAAGGTCACTCCTCAGCCTCCAGCACTCCTGCAAAAATTCTATTCAGCCTCTCCCTGGAGCTCAAACCCTCCAACCCTGGCAACATCCTTGTAAACCTTTCTGCATCCTTTTAAGTTTCATAACATCCTTCCTACAGCAGGGAGATCAGAACTGCACACTGTATTCCATTTACATGGCTTTTTTTAACCAATTTGGAGAAAAATAATTCTTTCGCAGAAAATCAATTTGTAATACTGAAGTAATAATTAATTCTGAGATATATGTATATGTTTTATCTTGCTATACCGTAAAAACAATCTGTAAGAATAGTTTAATTCCCCAACAACGCATATTACTGTCACTCTTGCCTTCTAAAACAAACTGACCTGATCTACCCTTTCTCGGTCTGAAAGGGATACCCTCACACTTCCTCCTGTTAAAATGCACCTGCCACAGCTTTGCCCATTTGCCTAAACTATCAACATTCTGTTGTAATTTTATGCTATTGTCACCGCTGTCTACAATGCTGACCAATTTGGAATCCATTGCCGATTTTCAGAAAAACTCATCTGGTTCACTTCAGGGAAGGAAACTGCAGTCCTTTCCTGGTCTGCCCTACATGTGACTCCAGACCCACAGCAATGTGGTTGACTCTCGACTTCCCTCTGGGCAATTAGGGATGGGCAACAAATGCTGGCCTAGCCAACAATACCTGAGGAAAGCCATAGTGGTCAGTTCTCTGGCACTGAGCCTGACACTGTCGCCCAGAAGGGAAGGGGGCAGAATAGAAAAGCGCTAGTGGTAGGAGACTCGATTGTTAGGAGAATTGACAGGAGATTTTGTGGTCAGGATCGGGATTCCCAGAAGGTATGTTGCCTCCCTGGTGCCAGGGTCTGGGACATCTCTGATCAGGTGTATAAGATTATGAAAGGGGAGGGCGAACAGTCAAAAATCGTGTTACATATTGGCACCAATGATACAGCCAGGAAAAGGATCGAGGATATAAAAAGTGATTTCAGGGAGTTAGGTTGGAAGCTGCAGAGCAGGACGAACAGAGTAGTGATCTCGGGTTTACTACTGGTGCCATGAGATAACGAGATGAGGAACAGGGAGCGGGTGCAGCTTAACACGTGGCTGCGCAGCTAGTATAGGAGGGAGGGCTTCAGATATGTAGATAATTGGGATGCCTTCTGGGGAAGGTGGGATCTGTACATGAAGGACGGGCTGCACCTGAACTGGAAAGGGACCAAATGTCCTGGGTGGAAGGTTTGCTCGAGTGGTTCAGGAGGGTTTAAACTAGTATGGCAGGGGGGTGGGAACCTGAGCTAGATACCAGTGGTGAGAGTTGATGGAGATGAGGCAATAACAAGAGGTAGCGCAGCCAGTGGGAAGGAATTTCCTGGGAAAGAATCAAGGGATCGGTTAAAGTGTGTTTGCTTTAATGCAAGGAACATCAGGAATAATAGTGATGAGCTTAGAGCGTGGATCAGTACCTGGTGCTATGATGTTGTGGCCATAACAGAAACGTGGGGTTCTCAGGGGCAGGATTGGTTGCTGGATGTTCCAGGGTTTAGAATATTTAAAAAGAATAGGGAGGGGGGAAATAAAGAGGAGGGGTGTAGCACTACTAATCAGAGAGGGTATCACAGCTACAGAAGTTACCATTGTCGAGGAGGGTCTGCCTACTGAGTCAGTATGGGAGGAAATTAGGAACAGCAAGGGAGCAGTCACCTCGTTAGGGGTTTACTACAGGCCCCCCAATAGCAGCAGGGAGATTGAAGAAAGCATAGGTCGGCAGATTTTGGAAAAGTGTGGACGTAGTAGGGTTGTTGTAATGGGTGACTTTAACTTTCCCAATATTGATTGGAACCTCCTTCGAGCAGATGGTTTGGAAGGAGCTGTTTTTGTAAGGTGCGTTCAGGAGGGTTTCCTAACTCAGTACGTTGACAGGCCGACGAGGGGAGAGGCCATTTTGGATTTGGTGCTTGGCAATGAGCCGGGGCAGGTGTCAGATCTTGCGGTGGGAGAGCATTTGGTGATAGTGACCACAACTGCCTCACATTCTACATAGCTATAGAGAAGGAGAGAGGCAGGCACAATGAGAGGATATTTAATTGGGGCAATGGAAACTATGATGTTATCAGACGTGTTCCATGGAAAGGGCACTATAAACATGTGGAAGTTGTTTAAGGAACAGTTGTTGCAAGTGATGCACAAATGTGTTCCTCTGAGACAAGCAAGAAGGGGTAAGATAAAGGAACCTTGGACGACGAGAGCGGAGGAGCTTCTCGTCAAAAAAAAGGCAGCTTACGTAAGGTGGAGGCCTTGCTCAGCTTTAGAGGATTACAGCAGGCAAGGATGGAGCTCAAAAATGGTCTGAGATCTAGGAGAGGGCACAAAAAAGGCTTGGAAGGAAGGATTAGGGAGAATCCAAAGGCATTTTACACCTATGTGAGGAATAAGAGAATGATCAAAGAAAGAGTAGGGCTGATCAGGGATAGCATAGGGAACTTGTGTATAGAGTCTGAGGAGGTAGGGGAAACCCTAAATAAGTTTTTTGCTACTTTACTAAAGAAAAAGACTTTGTAGTGAATGAAACCATTGAGGAGCAGGTGAGCATGCTGAAATGGATAGAGATTGAGGAAGCTGATGTGCTGAAAATTTTGACAAACTTTAAGATTGACAAGTCGCCAGGACCAGACCAGATTTGTCCTCGGCTGCTTTGGAAAGCGAAAAATGTGATTGCTTTGCTGCTTGCGAAGATCTTTGCATCCTCGCTCTCTACCGGAGTCGTACCTGAGGGAGGCAAATGTAATTCCTCTCTTCAAGAAAGGAAATAGGGAAATCCCCAGCAATTACAAACCAGTAAGTCTCACATCTGCTGTCTGCAAGATGTTAGAAAGGATTCTGAGGGATAGGATTTATGACTATCTGGAAGAGCATGGCTTGATTAAATGCAGTCAGCATGGCTTTGTGAGGGGCAGGTCATACCTCACAAATCTTATTGAGTTCTTTGAGGATGTTAGTAGACAGGTTGATGAGGGTCAAGCGGTGGATGTGGTGTATATGGACTTCAGCAAGGCATTTAATAATGTTCCCCATGGTAGGTTCGTTCAGAAGGTCAGGAGGAATGGGATACAGGGAAATTTAGCTGTCTGGATACAGAATTGGCTGGTCGACAGAAGACAGTGAGTGATAGTGGAAGGAAAGTGTTCTACCTGGAAGTCAGTGGTGAGTGGTGTTCCACAGGGCTCTGTTCTTGGGCCTCTACTTTTTGTAATTTTTATTAATGACTTGGATGAGGAGATTGAAAGATGGGTCAGCAAGTTTGCAGATGACACAAAGGTTGGAGGTGTCGTTGACAGTATAGAGGACTGTTGTAGGCTGCAGCGTGACATTGACAGGATGCAGAGATGGGCTGGGAAGTGGCAGATGGAGTTCAACCTGGATAAATGCGAAGTGATGCATTTTGGAAGGTCGAACTTGAAAGTTGAGTACAGGATTAAAGACAGGATTCTTGGCAGTGTGGAGGAACAGAGGGATCTTGGTGTGCAGGTACATAGATCCCTTAAAATGGCCACCCAAGTGGACAGGGTTGTTAAGAAAGTATATGGTGTTTTGGCTTTCATTAACAGGGGGATTGAGTTTAAGAGCCATGAGATCTTGTTGTAGCTCTATAAAACTTTGGTTAGACTGCACTTGGAATACTGTGTCCAGTTCTGGTCGCCCTATTGTAGGAAAGATGTGGATGCTTTGGAGAGGGTTCAGAGGAGGTTTACCAGGATGCTGCCTGGACAGGAGGGCTTATCTTATGAAGAGAGGTTGACTGAGCTTTATTCATTGGAAAAAAGGAAGAGGAGAGGGGACCTAATTGAGGTATACAAGATAATGAGAGGCATAGATAGAGTTGATAGCCAGAGACTTTTTCCCAGGGCAGAAATTGTTCACACGAGGGGTCATAGATTTAAGCTGTTTGGCGGAAAGTATAGAGGGGATGTCAGAGGCGGGTTCTTTACGCAGAGAGTTGTGGGAGCATGGAATGCATTGCTAGCAACAGTTGTGGAAGCGAGGTCATTGGGGATATTTAAGAGACTGCTGGACATGCATATGGTCAAAGAAATTTGAGGGTTCGTACATTAGGTTTCCCTTACATGAGGATCAATGGTCGGCACAACATCGTGGGCTGAAGGGCCTGTTCTGTGCTGTACTGTTCTATGTTCTATGTTCTAATGTCGTCATCCCGTGAATGAAAAAAAACAATTTAAACCCATTGTATTTCCTTTTGGTTTTGACAGAGAGGGGCAATATTTTAATCTTTTTTTCTATCCTGCTGGAAACATGGTAGAAGTCAGAAATCATGTTAACAGGGAAGACTGATTTTGACCTCACATGATATTGCAAAGCTAAAGCAAAATCCCATTCCTCTTTCAAGCCAGTCTGCTGCACATTTATCAGAATGCAGTCAGCTCTCATCCTCTGCCAAACCTTACTGCTCTTATGACTCTTTTGTCCTCTGGGAAAGGAATATGCATTTTCAATTTTACTTTCTGTGTTCACTCTTGGTAAACTTGTCAGTCGGTTTCGATATTTCGTAATGTCTCTCACCTGATCTACCATCCCGTTGTATATCCACGTGATACCATTCCCCGTCGTTCACCTTCCTGGTTGTGGATTTGATTTTGATCGCACCGGAGCCCATATCCAGGAGCAAGAACAGGTTTCCATCCAAGAGCTCAACGGCGAAGAAGTCCACTTTGGTTTTCTTCAGGCTCCTCAGGTCTTTCCTCTCCTGTGGCTTTCCGTGAGTGAACAGAATGAGGCCGCTGGGCTCCGAGGTGCGGAAATCAAAGGAAATCGAGCCCATCTTCTTGGTGTTCCACTTTGGCAAGCTGATGTATGCCTCCGGTGTCTCGAACGAGATGGGGTCAAGGGTGGCGACGTTCTCGCATGTGAAGACAACGTCGCCATGGATCTTCATCTTGGGATCCTTGATCCTCGCCAGGCGTGAGAGCTCCAGCCTGATGTCATTGTTTTTATAAACAACCTGTCGATCACAAAAATGGACAGGGCAGAAGAAGTCAGATTTAGTTCAGTGGCAGACGTAAATGTTTTATTACCTCTGCAAGTCGGCAATAAGGCGGCAATGCCTCCTCCTTGTAGGCTTTTGTACACTTATTCTGATTACTAACGCAAACAATTTGACAGCATCAAAAGATTCAAACTGCCGTCAGATGTTAATCGAAAACTAGCTGGGGAGGGGTACACAAACACCGTAGGAGAAATCAATTCTATTCATCTCACAACACTGAAGTCCTGCTCAAGCTGGTTGGTTGATCCTTACCGTTGTTTGGTTAAGGGAAAATAAATCTGCAATGCTGAATATATTTCAGAAACTGTGTCACAGACTCTTGGTGTAGTATCAAGTTTAAGTCAGTTGTTTTACAGTTAGTTCCACTGCCCTGCTTCTTCTCCCCATATCTCTATAACTTTTCTTCTTGTTCATCTTTATCCAGCTCCCCTACAACTGCAAGTATATCTACCGTTACGTCAGGTAGTCCATGCCACTTCCTGTCCAACCATTGCTCTCACCTTGCCTTCAGTTTGATTGCCAAGTCTACCCGTCAGCCACCAGACTCTCTGTAGTTGTTCCATCTAAACTTCTCATAAGTTTAAAATCAAATGCCCTCTGCCATCTCTGCTCAGGGAGAAGCAGCACAGCTTCTCTATGGTCGAAAAGTGTGGTGCTGAAAAAGCACAGCAGTTTATACGCCTTCCTGATGAAAGACTTAAGCCCAAAATGTTGACTCTCCTGCTTTTTAGATGCTGCCTGATCTGCTGTACTTTTCTAGCACCACACTTTCCAACTCTGACTATCCAGGATCTGCAGTCCTCACTTTCTCCACAGCTTCTGTAGCCTTCTACCTGTAACTTGAAATTTGGGAGTCAACAAGAGATTCTGGAAAACATAGAAACATAGATAATAGGTGCAGGAGTACGCCATTCAACCCTTCAACCCTGCACCACCATTCAATATGATCATGGGTGAACATGCAATTTCAGTATTCCACTCCCACACTCTCTCTATACCCCTTGATCCCTTTAGCCGCAAGGGCCCACACCCAGCTCCCTCTTGAATACATCTAACAAACTAGCCTCAACAGCTTTCAGTGGGAGAGAACTACCCAGGTTCACAATTCTCAGAGTGAAGAAATTCTTCCTCATCTCAGTCCTGATTGGCTTACCCCATGACCCCTAGTTCTGGGCTTCCCCAACTTCGAGAACATTCTTCCTGCATCTAACCTGTCCATTCTTTTCAGGATTTTGTATGGTTCTCTGAGATTCCCCCTTCATTCTTCTAAATTCCAGAGAGAACAAGCCCATGCTATCCAATCTTTCTTTATATGTCAGTCTTGCCAAAAAAACCCTTTCACCAAACTGCAGTCACATCTTAAGTTGTATTGCTGATGAGGATTTGAGGCAATTTCCATTGTCCCATTTTAAATCACCTCAAATACTGAACCACAAATCAAGAACATTGATTTTTTGTTTCTGACATAAACTATTTTCCTACCCTCCACAAATGCATATTGCCCTGTTTTGGATTACTAGCTACAGGTTTTAGATTAGATTAGATTACTTACAGTGTGGAAACAGGCCCTTTGGCCCAAAAAGTCCACACCAACCCGCCCCCACCCAGATCCATTCCCCTATGTTTACCCCTGCACCTAACACTATGGGCAATTTAGCATGGCCAATTCACCTGACCCGCACATTTTTGGACTGTGGGAGGAAACCGGAGCACCCGGAGAAAACCCACACGGACATGGGGAGAACGTGCAAACTTCACACAGTCAGTTGCCTGAGGTGGGAATTGAACCCGGGTCTCTAGTGCTGGGAGGCAGCAGTGCTAACCACTGTGCCACCGTGCCGCCCATAAATGGGTGCTCTCCCATTTAATGGCCACAATGCACATCATTTCTATCAATAGAGTTTGCCAACTTCTGAAAGTTCCATCTTGTCTCCAGTCACCATGCCACATCTGTCACCCAACACTGTTCTTCAAACAGTAGAATGATGCTCTACTGGATTGTAGAGCTGCTGTCTCATTAGCAGAAGACAACTTGTGATCATTTAACTTGAGGGTCACCACACCTCAGGCAAGGGGAGAGGTTGAGAATGACAGTCCTTCATGGTAACCTTAGCCAGTGTGGGAATTGAACCCATACTGTTGGCATCACTCTGCCATCCAGCCAACTGAGCTAAAGTAGATGGCCTTCCTGTACAATCAGAAAACAACTAGGCTCTTCACTAACAATCCAATAGACCTTTTCTTTTTAACCTCCAATGTCCAACACTTTGACAAGTACTGGTAATGAATAAAGGTGTTCAAAAAAAATTCTGTTGTTTTGAAACACTATTTTTCATGTCATTATAAATTTTCTCCTGTGACCATAGAGTCCTGGAGATTAATCTTTAAGTTCTGGCGATTTCATGACAATCTGACTGAAGACTGATGACAAGCTGCGACCTACATTATGAAATCCATATTGATAAAATGTACATAAAACTCAAAAGGGACTGGCTTATCAAATTTCCTTCGCTGGCATTAAAGGCCAAACATTCATCTGAATTAAATGAGCTCAGGGTAATAAATTACAGAAGTACTTAATTCACATGAGCTACTTGAGGGTAAATGTGATTCAGTGCTAAACAAGTTGTATTCTGATGCTCCAAATTCATGAATTTTACACTCTAACAGTGGAGTGGGTGAAATATTCATGCATCGTTGAAGGTGTCATCATTGTACTCTGTGGCAAAGTGTACAAAGATATCTGGGGCGCTGTTATTTACTGTGTACTTGGTTTGTTTTTTGGCATTGTTCAAACTGTCAGTTCGGCAGCCTCGGGTGTCACTAATTTTCTAGTGCATGAACAAGTTCATCCCTTCTCAGTGCATGATCAACATTCCAAAACAAGAATCAGTGATTACTAAGGCAAATTCATTTGCACTGGAATATGGAATTGCACATTTTGAACTGTCGGTCCTCAGGCAGAACAATGAGATCAAAATTCATCCCCGAGCTAAAAAACTTAGAAAATCAAACATCAAGTCGACTTTTTAACTAGCGAACAAAGGAAGTGACAAAACCACTGCTCAGAGACTCTGCTAACTCATGTGGGATCCTCTCATAGAATCACAGAATCCCTACAGTGCAGACTGAGGGCATTCAGGCAATCACGTCTGCATCAATCCTCTGAAGAGCATCCCACCCTCTACCCGTAACTCCACCTTTACCATGGACAATCCACTTCACCTGCACATCTTTGGACAATAGACAATAGGTGCAGGAGTAGGCCATTCTGCCCTTTGAGTCAGCACCACCATGCATTATGATCATGGCTGATCATCCACATTCAGTATCCTGGTCCCACCTTATCACCATAACCCTTGATTCCACTATCCTTAAGAGCTCTATGCAACTCTTTCCTGAAAGTATCCAGAGACTTGGCCTCCACAGCCTTCTGGGGCAGAGCATTCCATACACCCACCACTCTCTGGGTGAAGAAGTTTCTCCTCAACTCTGTTCTAAGTGGCCTACCCCTTATTTTTAAACTGTGTCCTCTGGTTCGGGAGTCACCTATCAGCAGAAACATGCTTCCTGCCTCCAGCCTCCAGGGTGTCCAATTCTTTAATAATCTTATACGTCTCAACTAGATCCCCTCTCAGCCTTCTAAACTGGACCGTGGGAGAAAAACCATAACACCTGAAGAAAACCCACAGAGGAACATGCAAACAGTCACCCAAAGCTGGTATTGAACCTAGGAACCTGGCACTGTAAGGTAGCAGTGCTAACCACTGAGCCACCATGATATCATCGACAGATCCTAGGTCTCTAAACTGCTGTTGTACAACCTCTCAGAATGAGATTGGGATTTTCTAGTTTTTGTTTGGAATGGGCACTGTAACCCATATAACCACCATAAACGTGAAGGCTGACGGGATCTTGTGCCTATCGGGCATTTGAGTGATCACTTGTTGGGTTTTTCAGCATGCCACATCCTGCAATGTTCCACCCCCTGCCTAAAGTCATTGGCCAATCAGGGGCTGGAAGCCACTGCGAGCCACTTTGGAGCCTGAGGCTGCTGACAATGCAATTCATTTCAATAAAGGTCACCTCTCGTTCTTCTAAACTTGGGCTGAGAGGTGGCGAATGGAGTTTAATGCAGAAAACTGTGAGGTGATTCACTTTGGAAGGAGTAACAGGAATAAAGAGTACTGGGCAAATGGTATGATTCTTGGTAGTGTAGGTGAACAGAGAAATCTCAGTGTCCATGTACATACATCTTTCAAAGTTGCCACGGAGATTGATAGGGGTTGTTAAGAAGGTGTTCAGTGTGTTAGCATTTATTAGCAGAGGGATTGAGTTTCAGAACCATGAGGTAATGCTGCAGCTGTACAAAAGCTCTGGTGCAACCACATTTGGAGTATTGTGTGCAGTTCTAGTTGCCGCATTATAGGAAGGATGCGGAAACTTTGGAAAGGGTGCAGAGGAGATTTACTAGTATGCTGTCTGGTATAGAGGGCGGGTCTTACAAGGAAAGTTTGAGGGATTTGAGGTTGTTTTCATTAGAGAGAAGAAGGTTAAGAGGTGACTTAATTGAGACATATAAGATAATCAGAGGGTTAGATCGAATGGACAGTGAGAGCCTTTTTCCTCAGATGGTGATGGTTAGCACGAGGAGACATCGTTTCAAACTGAGGGGTGATAGATATAGGACAGATGTCAGAGGTACCTTTGAAAGTTGCCACTCAGGTGGATAGAGCTTGTAAGAAGGCCTATGGTGTATTAGCGTTCATTAGCAGAGGGATTGAATTCAAGAGTCGTGAAGTGATGTTGCAACTGTACAGGACTTTGGTTAGGCCACATTTGGAGTACTGTGTGCAGTTCTGGTCGCCTCACTTTAGGAAAGATGTGGAAACTTTGGAGAGGGTGCAGAGAAGATTTACCAGGATGTTGCCTGGAATGGAGAATAGGTCGTACGAGGATAGGTTGAGAGTGCTAGGCCTTTTCTCGTTGGAACGGCGAAGGATGAGGGGTGACTTGATAGAGGTTTATAAGATGATCAGAGGAATAGGTAGAGTAGACAGTCAGAAACTCTTTCCCCGGGTACAACAGAGTGTTACAAGGGGACATAAATTTAAGGTGAAGGATGGAAGGTATAGGGGAGATGTCAGGGGTGGGTTCTTTACCCAGAGAGTGGTGGGGGCATGGAATGCACTGCCTGTGGGAGTGGTAGAGTCAGAATCTTTGGTGACCTTTAAGCGGCAATTGGATAGGTACACGGATGGGTGCTTAAGCTAGCACAAATGTTCGGCACAACATCGTGGGCCAAAGGGCCTGTTCTGTGCTGTATTGTTCTATGTTCGATGTTCTAGGTAGTTTCTTTACTCAGAAAATAGTAGGAGCGTGAAACACACTGCCTGCAACAGTTGTAGACTCGCCAATTTTATGGACATTTAAATGGTCATTGGATAGGCATATGGACGAGAATGGAATAGTGTAGGTTAGATGGGCTTCAGATTGGCTTCACAGGTCAGCACAACATCGAGGGCCAAAGGCCTGTACTGCGCTGTAATGTTCGATGTTCAATGAGTACAGGTCCAATCTACTCAGCCTCTCCTCATAAGATAGTTTCTCCACATCTGGAATCAGGCCTGTGAACCTTCTCTGGACTGCTTCCAATGACTCAAATCTTTCCTCGGATAAGGGGCTCAAAGCTGTTTATAGTATTTCAATTGTGGTTGATGAATGCCTTTTCACAAAACCTCACTACTTTTATATTCCATTGGCTTTGAAATAAAGGCTAATGATCCATTGCCTTCCCTATTACCTAATGAACTTGGACACTAGTTTTTGGCAATTCATAATTTCAATGATGAAAAGAGGCTGGATAGACTCGGAATGTTTTCTTTGGAGCAGATCAGGCTGAGGGGGGGGACCTGATAGACGTGTATGAGAACCATGGACAGGGTCGAAGGGTCAATCACAAGATGGCATAATTTTAAAACGAAAGGCAGGAAGTTCTGAGGGGATTTGAAGGACATTTTCATCCAGAGGGTGGTGGGGGTCTGGAATGTAGTGCCTGGTAGTGTAGTTGAGGCAAGAAAACTCACAGCCTTTAAAAGCCTTGAAATGAGCACTTGAGATATCATAACATTCACGAATATGGGCCCAGTGTGACAAAGTGGGACTAGAGTAAGTTGCATTGTAGTTTTCATTCCAGACTCAGGGGACCAATTCTACGGGTCTATGTTTGGGGGGGGAGGGTGGGGGGCAGGATTGTGGGGAATGCTGGTGGGGCGGGAAGGGCAGGGGGAGTGGTTTGCTGAGTCAGCATTGTTGAAACTGTTAGTCAGTCACCGGTTTCCTAGGTTAGCACACATACTGGTGGCAGACGAACAGAGCTTCACTCCCGAGCAAATAATAACTCAGAGCTCGTTCATAATACTGTCATTGTTGAGTTATGAGTCTTTTCTGCTTGTGAAATAAGTTCCATACCCAATTACTGCGCACTGTACTCTTTGATATAAAACACATAGGACCACATTCACAATCATTTCCTTACAATAACCTCTGGGGATAAATTACCTTTCTGCATGACAGTATCAATCCATATTAGAGATGCGGAGAAGTCAGTTTATTGCACACAGAAACCTTTATGCAGTGAGGTCCGGCTTGCTAAGATCATTTAGCTCCACTTTATTACTTTTTTTTCCCTGTGTAGCTCAATCTTTGTGCCTGACAAGAGCCTTTATTCCTTTCACAAAAATTAACTGGAAAACTTGTCTCTTCTTCTCATTATTTTGCAACGCGACAAACTTTCCTCACCGTGACCCTAGACAGTGTTTAGCTCAGATGAACACAGGGTTCGTGGGGTTCTTGACCACAGATCCCTGAAAGCAGGAGAATGGGTTAATAGTTTGGTTCCGAAGGCATAATTTATCAGGTGAAGCATAGATTATAAGAATGAATGAGCAAAAAGGGCCGCTTTTGTGCTATGTGGCTCTATGGTTTGAAGATTCACTGTGTTTTGTGTCCCCCCCTCTACCTTCACACAGAATATGCAACAAGGAACGAGCCATTCAGTCCCACAGATCCATGCCAATAGTTATGTTCCAAATGAGCCATCTCCTAATTCTCTTAATTCAACCTTACCAATACAGACAAAGTTTTTTCCACTTATTCAACTTCTACCTAATGCATTGATGTTTATCACCTCAGCTATTCCTCCTGGTCGAAAGCTCCACATTTACGGCATTCTCCAGGTGAAGTGGTTTTGCCTGCATTCCCCATTCAACCAATTGGTGAATACCTTTTATTTATGGGTCTAGTGTTGGTCTCCACCACACATGCAAACATCTTCCCTGCAGCTACCTGAACCACACCATAATCTTAAACATCTCTATCAGGTCACCCCTCAGCCTCCTCTTTTCTACAGGAAAAGGTACAGTTTCTCCTCAAAGAGGAACCCTTTTAGTTATAGCATCATCTTTATTAGGTAAGAAAGTTTGTATTCAATACCCATTTTTATAATAGAGGATAGAGCTCCTCACAATTGTATAAACTGATCTCACCAAAGTTCTTTACGCATTGAATATAATGACCTCTGAAGTAATTTGGGATCTGTTATTATATAAAGTATCCTTCCAAGACAGGAATCAGAACAGAGCCCAAACTTCAAAAGGAAAGTGAATAATTGTGTAAAAGAGGGAATTAACTAACATGCATACCCATGATGAGCTGTATTGCCTCATTTCTGCTGTACAGCCAATTACTCTAAAACACAACATGAAACAGGTTATATTCTGTGTAGTGGTAGTGTCTGGGTCAGAAGATCCAGGTCAAGATCCTCCTGAATGGAAATGTATCATGACAGATCCAAACAGCTTGATTAAAAAAGACTAAAATAGACCGGGAGACCACTCAGTCCACATGCTATGTTCTGGTTTTCTGGTACAGCTATCAATTAGTTTCATCTCAATACTCTGTAAACATTTCCCTCTCACACATTTATCTAATTCCTTTCTCAGGGTTACTTTGCAATGTCTTTTTTTCCAGCATACACTTCTGGTTTTTTAGGCAAATCTGAGTTCTCTGGTTGTTAAGTGACGTGCTTTTGGACACCAGCACAAGTCCAGCTTCTACAGTACCTCCACACAGCTGAAGACCCTCATCCCTGGTCATGCTCTCTTCCACACCTACTCTAAGGGCTTGATGTCCTATCTGAAGTGCAATGCCCAGAATTGGACCCATTTCCTCAGCTGAGATTTAAATAGTAGTGTGCAAAGGTTTATCGCAAATTCCTTGCGTTCTTTCAAGCTCGTTCACCATCCTTTATCGATCATCCCTAATTGTTCTTGTTGAGAAGGTGTGAGACTGTTTTTGAACTCCATGTAGGGTAGGGATGCTGTTTGAGAGGAAGTTCCAGGATTTTGATCCAGTGATAATGAAGGAACAGGGATATTGTTCCAATTCTTTTTTTCATTCATAAGGTGAGGGCATCGTTGGCTGGGCCAGAATTTATTACCGAGTTGGCTGTTAAGAGTCAAATACATTGCTGTGGGCCTTGGAGTCATATATTGGCCAGTCCAGATAAGGATGGCAGTTTCCCTTCCTGAAGGACACTGCAGCACCCGGAGGAAACCCTTGCAGACACGGGGAGAATGTGAAAACACCATACAGACAGTTGCTGAGGTTGGAATTGAACTCTGATCCCTGGTGCTGTGAGGCAGTAGTGCTGACCGCTGGGCCAGAGGGATTTTTCCTGACATTGGATTCATAATCCTCATTAAACACTTAAATTCCAGATGTCTATTGAACTCAAATTCCCAAATCCACCATGGCAGGATTTCAATCCAGGTTCCTCAGAACATTACCTGGGTCTCTCGATTAACAGCTCAGCAAGAATACCACAAGACCATCACCTCCACCAATCAGGATGATGTGTGCCTTGGATGGAGCTTGATGGTGGTGGTCTCTGCTGCGCCTGGTGCCCTTGTTAGCTCAGACATTGTATATTTGGAAGGTTTTGACAGCCTTGACGAGAGTTAGTGCAGTGCAAGTAGAGGTTCAGACAAATACTCCACCTTAGAACTCGGATCAAATAAAATTCTATTGATCGTTCTGTATTTTGTTTTCACTCGTGGGGCATGGGCGTCGCTGGCTGGGCCAGCATTTATTGCCTGTCCCTATTTGCTCTTGATAAGGTGGTAGATGAGCTCCCTTCTTGAATAAGGCCATAAGAAATAGAAGTGGAAGTAAGGCCATTCGGCTCATCGAGTCCACTCCGCCATTCAATCATGGCTGATGGGCATTTCAACTGAAGCCTATTTGGTGTAGATTGACCCACACTATCTTTAGAGAGGGAAAAGTAACCAGCTGCCCCTTAGAAAACCTGCCATCCTTGCCACTGTCTGGCCTACCTGGGGCGTTAGACTCACAGTTATGTGGTTGACTCTTGCTGGCCCCAACAACCCACTCGGTTCAAGGGCAGTTAGGGCCTGGCAACAAATGGTCAGCAATGGTGACAGCCTATGGAAGAAGGAAGAAAGATTGTTTCTGTTCTCCCATCTCTCTCATAGCTGCTGCAAATGCTGCCCTCAAGTATTAGTCAAACAGCTCACAGTTCAGAAGCCTGTGACAGTTCATCGAAGCACTGTTGTCATTTCTGTGACAGGCTGAGAGAAATGATTTGAGCTCTAAGATTTCAAAGGTAAAATAGGACTGCCCCAGAGGCAGTTACTACAGTTTGTTTCCTGTTACAAATCGCTCCCTGGTTAGCTGCTCTTAGAAGGTTTTCTCTGCTAACAGAATACTCTTCAAATTATGGGAAAGATACATATTTAAGGGGCATGTCAGGCCAATATTTGCTTCCAATTTGAATTTTCTATTTTTTTCTTACTGCTGGTTTTAGTTCAACTCCAATTAAAATAGACTGGGTCAATAAACAATCTTCGCTGCCTCTTCAGGTAGACTAACATGAGTTATTTTCACATCTTTTAGGGATTTACTTAGGGCTGGAGGCAGAAATTGACTTGAAATTGCTTGCGGTCTGAGAATATTAAATTTCAGGCAAAGCTGATGGGCTCAGAATGCTAAACAATGACATCTTAACTCAGAATAAAATCAGTTTTAAACATACAGTGTCATTAAACTGGGGGGGGGGGGGGGGGAGTTGGTTAGCTCAGTTGACTGGATAGCTGGTTTTTGACAAAGTGATGTCAACAGCGTGGTTCAGTTCTCAGACTGGCTAAGGATACCATGAGGGATTCTTCTTCTCAACTTCTCTTGGCACTGTCAGGTTAAACTATCACCAGTTGATTCTCTCTATGAGATAGCAGCCCTTTGGTGATTTGACCTAAAACGTGGTCTAAATCTTTCAGTCTGTTAGAAAGAGGATGATAGCTCTTTTTGACATATGTTCACAATCTGGAGTACTGTGTGCAGCTTCTGTCTCCCTAGCCCAGAGAGGACATACTTGCCACAAAGGGAGTGCTCTGGAGGCTCAAGAGACTGATACCAGGGAAGTCAGGGCTGCCCTGTGGGCAGAGATTGGTTCAGCTCGGCCTAGTATTTACTAGAGTTTAGAAGGATGAGAGTGGATCTAATTGATATGTGTAAGGTCCTGACAGAGCCAAACTGACTGGATTCAAAGATGCTGCTTCCCCCGAGTGGGAGGGGAGGGAGGAGCTTGGAACAAGTGCTCATGGTCTCAGGATAGAGGGTAGGCCTTTTAGACGTGAGGTGAGGAGAAAAATCTTCACTCAGGGGGTGGTACCCTGTGGAATTCTCTTCCAGAGAAGGCTGAGAATGCCAAGCCATCAAATATATTCAAGAAAGTAATTCATATATTTTTAGCTATTAAAGGCATCAATGGGTTATGAGGAGAAAGTTGGAACATTGCATTGAGATCAAGGAACAACCATTATCATGTTGAATGACAGAGGAGGCTCAAAGGGCTGAATGGCCTACTCCTGCTCCTGGTTTCTACCTGGTTTTGTGTGTATATAGACATTGTTTCTATGTTTGCATATACAGATACAGCCCTCCCCTCCAACAGGCTACAGCACAAAGAGATCAGTGGGGTGTGAGGCTATCCTCTTCCCCATAGACACCCCAGCAAGCTTGGGTTTGCTCCTTGCAGTATAAGGCATGGAATTTTTAATTCCAGCTGGATCAACCCTCTCAAGGATTATCCCAGACTCTCCAGGAATGCAGTTTAATTTCCAGGGTACTTCTGTGAGCAACCTGGGAGAGCATTTGTCAGTGCAGCCATGATGAAGAGTCATCTCGACTTGAAATATTAGTTTCTCTCTCTCCATGGTTGCTGCCTGACCCACTGTGATCTCCAGCACTTTTTGTTTTCATTATAAAAAGAATTATGCATGTTGTTTCCACAAAGCCATTCATTATTCATGATAGCCATTAGGTTTGGTACAGACATCTCCTTGTGGAGATTTGGAGGAGGTACATCTTCTTGGGCTGATCAACAAACACAAAGAGCTAAAACTGTCTTCCTTTACTGAGTTTATTCCATTGCCAATTCCACTGATCAGCCAAGAGGGGAAGTTGCAACAGCGTGCATGTGCCTCAGGCCAGGTTCTGGTGGCGTTATCCATGTCCAATCTGCACATTTAAAGAAGTATCTTCCACTTTCTGAAAAGGGGTGCCACAAATTGCACCCAATTGCAGGAGAAATGTGGTCAAGTCACCAGCATTATTTTAATTTTTGGCCAGATGATGGTCTACTGGTGTTATCACCAGACTATTAATCCAAACTTAAAACAAAGAACTGCAGATGCTTGAGGTATGAAACAAAAATAGAAATTGCAGGAGAAATTCAGCAGGTCTGGCAGCATCTGTTGAGAGAAGGCAGAGTTAATGTTTTGAACCCAGTCAACCAATAAGGTTCTAACAACGGGTCATTAGACTTAAAGCATTAACTCTGTTTCTCTCTCGACAGACGCTACCTGATCTGCTGAGTTTCTCTAGCACTTTCTATTTTTGTGTTAATCCAGAGACTCAAGTAATGATCAAGGGACTGGGTTCAAATCCCACCATGGCAAATGGTGGAATTTGAAATCAATAAACATTTGGAAAAAAGAGTCTCATGATGATCATGAAACCATTGTCAATTGTCAGTAAAGCACATGTGGTTCACTAATGTCATTTCAGGGAAGGAAACTGTTGCTCTTAACCAGTCAGGCCTACATGTGACTCCAGACCCACAGCAAAGTGCCTGACTCGGTAACTGGGAATTAGGAATGGGTAATAAATGCTGGTCTCATCAGTGTTAGCTAAATCCTGTGAATAAATTAATAAAAAATAAAAGAAAGATGTGTTTTTCCTCCAAATATCTGACACGTCTAAATTTGGCCTTTAGGTATTCAAAATTGAAAGCACGCAATTCTCCCAACATTTTTTCATTTCCCTTTTACTGTTTGTTGACTTACTCATGGGATGCGGATTTCCTCTCATATGATGCCCAGCTAGAATGACGCTAAGGAGACAATGGGCTGACCTCTTTGATTGCTGGAGTATGTCCACAGAGCTTTTATAAAGGAGATTCTAGGATTTTACCCCAGTGACACTAAAGGGGCAGTTCGGCTCGGGGCATGAACAGTACTGAAACACCAAGTCCTCAGCATGAACATGTATTACCTTGAGAATCCTAGAAAAAAATCATTATTTTGGGAACTTTGCATTTTTGTGCACAGCATTTGCTTGGGGCTTGATTTTGTGCCTGTCTTCACAGGAGAGGACACAAGTTACATTACAGAAAGCGAGAAGATCACCGAAGGATTATTGCTTTTGCTGGAAAAATGTAATCAACTCAAATCCAACAAAACTCTGGGACCTGATGGCTGACCTCCTATGGTTCTGAAAGAGACTACTGCAAAGTTAATGAATGCACTGGCAAGGACTTTTCCTGAACCCCCTCAACTCTGGAATGGAACTAGAAGTTTGCAAGTTGGGAAATGTAATACTGCTATTCAAGAAGGGAGGGTGATAGGAAACAGGGAACTGCAGGGTCATTAACCTGACAATTAGACATTGAGGTGTTGCTGGAAATGTATTAGTCGGGAAGTCTTAGAAAAGCAGAGTATGATTAGAACAAAAGTGCGGTGCTGTAAAAGCACAGTCGGTCAGGCAGCATCTGAGGAGCAGGAGAGTCAACGTTTCGGACATAAGCTCTTCATCAAGAATTCTAATGAAGGGCTTATGTCCAAAATGTTGACTCTCCTGCTCCTCAGATGCTGCCTGTCCGGCTGTGCTTTGCTGGCACCACACTTTTCGACTCTGATCTTGAGCATCTGCAGTCCTCACTTTCTCCTACGATTAGAACAAGTCGATATCATTTTACGAAAAGGAAATGGTATTCGATAAAGCTGAGGATGTAACCAGCTGGATTAAGAAAAACTACTCAATAGCACATTTGGATTTTCAAAAGGCATATAATAAGGACTCATGGAGTTAGAGAGTGATCCAATAGTATGGACCAAAGATTGGATAGCCAACAGGGAGCAGAGAGTAAAGATAAATGGGATATTTCAAAGTTGGTATGTAGTTACTAGTGTAGTGCAGCAAAGATCTTTGCTGGGGTTTAACTATTTACAATCTATATTAATTATTGAGGCAAAGGGAATTGTAACTCTACTGGTGAGAATACAAGCGGTGATGAGGACACAGAGGCCGCAAATTGATTTAGACAGGTTCAGTAGTGTCAACAAGGTAAAAGTTGGAGTATTATGTGGGGAAGTTTTGAAACCATTCACCTTTTGGTCAGTTTAGTCCCAACTTTAGTTTAGGGGAATACAAAAGCATAGTATTTATTGAAAGTCTTGAGATTTGTAAATGTTGTTCAAAGAAACTTGGGTGTAGTCATATCAGGAAAAAATAATATTGACAGGTGGGCACTGCAAACAATTAGAGAAGCAAATGACATATTCACCATTGCAAAGCAGTTAGAGAACAGGAATAAAGAAATCTCACTGCTGTTATGCCAGGTTTTGACGAGACCAAGATAGTTGCAATTTGATCTTCATATTTAATGAAGGATATAATACATGAGAGGCAGAACAGCAACTGTCCATTAAATTACTCCTCGCTATCAGAGGATGAACAAATTGAGTCCATGTTCTCTAGGGTTTGGAAAATATGACAACTAGTCTCCTTGAATCATTCAAGATTATGAGGGGGTTTGACAGGGTAGATACCAAGAAGTTGTTTCCCCCCGGTTGGAGAAGCTAGAACACTGGGTACAGACTCAGAATAGTATCAGTTTGGGCAGAGCTGAGGAGAAATTTCTCTGTCGAAGATTGTGAATCTCTCAAATTGTTTGTCCCAGTGGGTTCAGTATGTGCTGCTGCATTTAGGATCGACATTGAAAGATTAAATATATGTCAGTGAATCATTGGATGGGAAGAGAAGACAACAAAATGGAGTTGAAATCCCATATGAGCCTTGATCACACTGAATGGTGGAACCACATCACTGGTCAAAGAGTCTTCTCCAGTACCTATGTCTTCAATAGCCAGCTGTCAAATTGACTGTGGGAGAGATCAAAGATAGTGTCGACATGGGAACCAATCCAGTTTAGACTGTTTTGATGTGGATTCAGATCGGTCACTCAGGAACACTTGAAGATAATCAGAAACTAGGCTTGGGATAAAATTTCCTCCCCTCTTGGCCACTGAATGGATTTATATTTCACCACCTCTACTTCATTCATTCTGTCATGCTCTTATCAAACTAAAACAATATTTCCATAAGACCATAAGACCATAAGACATAGGAGTGGAAGTAAGGCCATTCGGCCCATCGAGTCCACTCCGCCATTCAATCATGGCTGATGCGCATTTCAGCTCCACTTACCAGCGTTCTCCCCGTAGCCCTTAATTCCTCTAGACAACAAGAATCCATCAATCTCGGCCTTGAAGACATTTAGCGTCCCGGCTTCCACTGCACTCCGTGGCAATGAATTCCACAGGCCCACCACTCTCTGGCTGAAGAAATGTCTCCGCATTTCTGTTCTGAAATGACCCCCTCTAATTCTAAGGCTGTCTCCACGGGTCCTAGTCTCCTCGTTTAACTGAAACAATTTCCTAGCATCCACCTTTTCCAAGCCATGTATTATTTTGTACGCCTCTATGAAGTCTCCCCTTAATCTTCTAAACTCCAACGAATACAATCCCAGTATCCTCAGCCGTTCCTCATATGTTAGACCTGTCATTCCAGGGACCATCCGTGTGAATCTCCGCTGGACACGTTCCAGTGCCAGTATGTCCTTCCTGAGGTGTGGGGACCAAAACTGGACACAGTACTCCAAATGGGGCCTAACCAGAGCTTTATAAAGTCTTAGTAGTACATCTCTGCTTTTATATTCCAACCCTCTTGAGATAAGAGACAACATTGCATTCGCTTTCTTAATCACGGACTCAACCTGCATGTTTACCTTTAGAGAATTCTCAACTAGCACACCCAGATCCCTTTGTGCTTTGGCTTTATTAATTTTCTCACCATTTAGAAAGTAGTCTATGCTTTTATTCTTTTTGCCAAAGTGCAAGACCTCGCACTTGCTCACGTTAAATTCCATCAGCCATTTCCTGGACCACTCTCCCAACCTGTCAAGATCCTTCTGTAGCCTCCCCACTTCCTCAGTACTACCTGCCTGTCCACCTAACTTCGTATCATCGGCAAACTTCGCTAGAATGCCCCCGGTTCCCTCATCCAAATCATTAATATATAATGCGAACAGCTGTGGCCCCAGCACCGAACCCTGCGGGACACCGCTCGTCACCGGCTGCCATTCTGAAAAAGAACCTTTTATCCCAACTCTCTGCCTTCTGTTAGACAGCCAATCCTCAATCCATCCCAGCAGCTCACCTCGAACACCATGGGCCCTCACCTTGCTCAGCAGCCTCCCGTGTGGCACCTTATCAAAGGCCTTTTGAAAATCTAGATAGACCACATCCACTGGGTTTCCCTGGTCTAACCTACTTGTTACCTCTTCAAAAAATTCCAACAGGTTTGTCAGGCATGACCTCCCTTTACTAAATCCATGTTGACTTGTTCTAATCCGACCCTGCTCTT
This sequence comes from Chiloscyllium plagiosum, assembly GCF_037043375.1. NCBI lineage: Eukaryota > Metazoa > Chordata > Chondrichthyes > Orectolobiformes > Hemiscylliidae > Chiloscyllium > Chiloscyllium plagiosum. The sequence goes on from NW_028270146.1 coordinate 17,446,277, forward strand.
CCAAGAATTTAGAAACCTCATCCTTAATGATGGATTCTAGAATTTTACCAACAATCGAGGTTAAGCTGATTGGCCTATAATTTTCCATCTTTTGCCTTGATCCTTTCTTGAACAAGGGGGTTACAACAGCCATCTTCCAATCATCCGGGACCTTTCCTGACTCCAGTGACTCTTGAAAGATCTCAACCAATGCCTCTGCTATTTCCTCAGCCACCTCTCTCAGAACTCTAGGGTGTATCCCATCGGGGCCAGGAGATTTATCAATTTTAAGACTTTTTAACTTTTCTAGCACTATCTCTTTCGTAATGGCAACCATACTCAACTCAGCCCCGTGACACCCTTTAATTTTTGGGATATTACTCATGTCTTCCACTGTGAAGACTGACGCAAAGCACTTGTTAAGTTCTCCTGCTATTTCCTTATCTCCCATCACTAGGCTTCCTGCATCAGTTTGAAGTGGCCCAATGTCTACTTTTGCCTGTCGTTTGTTTCTTATGTACTGAAAGAAACTTTTACTATTATTTCTAATATTACTGGCTAGCCTACCTTCATATTTGATCCTCTCCTTTCTTATTACACTCTTTGTTATCCTCTGTTTGCTTTTGTATCCTTCCCAATCTTCTGATTTCCCACTGTTCTTAGCCACTTTATAGGATCTCTCTTTTTCTTTAATACATTTCCTGACTTCCTTTGTCAGCCAAGGTTGTCTAATCCCTCCCCGGTTAATCTTTCTTTTCTTGGGAATGAACCTCTGTACAGTGTCCTCAATTATACCTACAAACTCCTGCCATTTTTGCTCTACTGTCTTCCCGGTTAGCCTCTGCTTCCAGTCTATTTTAGTCAGTTCCTCTCTCATGCCCTCATAATTACCTTTATTCAACTGTAACACCATTACATCCGATTTTGCCTTCTCCCTTTCAAACTCCAGACTGAACTCTATCATATTATGGTCACTACTTCCTAAGGGTTCCCTTACTTTAAGATCTTTTATAGAATCTGGTTCATTGCAAAGCACTAGGTCCAGAATAGCCTGCTCTCTTGTGGGCTCCATGACAAGCTGTTCCAAAAAGCCATCCTGTAAGCATTCCATGAATTCCCTTTCTTTAGATCCACGAACAACATTATTTACCCAGTCCACCTGCATATTGAAGTCTCCCATGATCAATGTAACCTTGCCTTTCTGACATGCCTTCTCGATTTCCCAGTACATGTTGCGCCCCTGGTCCTGACCACTGTTAGGAGGTCTATACACAACTCCAATTATGTTTTTTTTGCCTCCAATTATGTTTTTCAACCTTGCCTCAAATCAGTATAACTGCTAACAGAGTGTCACAGAAAAGAATGACAGAATCCCTACAATGTGGAAGCAGGCCATTCAGCCCAATGGGTCAGAACCAACCCTCTAGAAAGCATCTCACCTGAACCGTACCTACCCTATCCTTGTACCCTGCATTTCCCATGGCGAACCCACCTAACCTACATACCCCTGGACACTATGGGCAATTTAGCATGGCCATTCAATCTGACCTGCACATCTTTGCACTGTGGGAGGAAACCGGAGCACCCTGGGGAAACCCAAGTGGACACGGGGAGAATGTGCAAACTCCAGACAGTGTCTGTTATGAGACCTTTGGTAGTTAATGAATGTCCTTAACAGAAAATATAATTTGCAGATTATTATAGGTGCTCAACTGCATAACCATAAAATAGCTTTTTTTTATTCTTTCACGGGATGTGGGTGTCCCTGGTTAGGCCAGCATTTATTGCCCATCAGACAATTAAGAGTCAACCACATTACTGAAGGTCTGGAGGCATGTAACACATCAGATTTCCTTCTCAAAAGGACATTGATGATCCAGGCGGGTTTTTGTACAATTTTTCAACAACACTTTTATGGTCATCATTTTACTCTCAATTACAGACTTTTATTTTCTTGAATTCAAATTCCACCATGGTAGGCTTTGAATCCAGGTCCTCAAATTATGACCTGGGTCTCAGATTAATAGTCTAGTGACAATACCACTAGGCCCCCTGCTGTTGCTCACAAACAGCAGCAGAAAATGCTGTTCTATAACAACTGATTCATTAATGAAAGGAAGCACAAACCACACAAAACCAAAGACATTTCATTTCTATTGGAGAAGACCATTAGACAGGTAGCATTAGAAATTAGGCAATTCTAATTGAGACCGATCTGCCATGGCTGCTAAGTTTCTCGACCCCATTCTCCCGTTTTCTCCCCATATCCCTTGATTCCCTTTACAATCAAGAACTTATCTATCTCCATCTTAAATATACTCAATGACCTGCCCTCTACAGACTTCTGTGGCAGTGAATTCCATAGATTCATCACTCTTTGGATGAAGTAGCTTCTCCTTATCTCCATTCCATAAGGTCTTTATTCGAAGGCTGTGCCCTCGGGTCCTAGTCTCTCCTCCCAATAGAAACATTTTCCCAACCTCCGTTCTTGTTCAGGCCATTCAGTATTCTGTACATTTCAATTAAATTCCCCCTCATCCTTCTAAACTCCATCGAGTATAGACCCAGAGTCCTCAAACGTTCCTCAAACTTTTCATTCTTGGGACCATTCTCATGAACCTCCTCTGAATATTCTCTAGACCTGGACAATTACTCCAAATGTGGTCTGAGCAGAGCCTTATAGAGCCTCAGAAGTACATCCTTGCTTTTATATTCAAGTCCTCTCAAAATAAATGCTATAATTGCATTTGCCTTCCGAACTACTGATTCAACCTGACTGAATCCTGGACTAGAACTCCCAAGTTTCTTTCCACTTCAGACTTCTGAATTTTCCCCCCATTTAGAAAATAGTCTATGCTTCTATTCTTCTGACCAAAGTACATGACCTCACACTTTCCCACATTGTACTCCATCTGTCACTTCTTTATCCACTCTTCTAACCAGTCCAAATCCTTCCGCAGCCTCCTCAATGCTACCTGTCCATCTAACTATCTTTGTATCATCTGCAAACTCAGCCAGAATGTAAGGTTAAAAATCAGATCGGCCACCTCCCTGAAGTGCAGCTTCCTTTTTCCACAATAATTTTGGAGGAAACAGAACTGATGAAATTCATATGATAATTGCTAATCCATAGCCAAGATGGTTAATATGAAACTTGAGGACATGACAAGAATTTACTAATCCACTGCGAAGGTACTGATAAGGAATTTGTAACTATTGTGAAGTATACTGGGAAAAATTGTCACTTTGTGAAGTGTACTGGGAAAAATCAATGGTATTTGCATTCACTTTATCTTATGCAATTGTAAATTTGAATTCTGAAAGATCATAAAAGTTTCAAACATTCCCTGTCATAACACACTTCTCCAGAAAGTAATTACACACCCTTTTCCTGGGAACCTCTTTAAATCAAAGTGTTAAGGGGAGATTGATGAGATTGTCAAATACAGGATACAGAAACGACACTTCCAAAACAATACGCAGATTACGTCTTCTTTGTCCATTGAATGTACATAAATGCCAAAAATAACTGTCCATATCAGTTAATACACTTTGCTTCAATAATCATAGAATCCCTACAGTGTGGAAGCAGGCCATTTGGCCCATCGACTCCACAACAACCCTCCAAAAAGCATTTCATCATATCCCTGCAACATTCCCCATGGCGAACCCACCTAGTACACACATCCCTGGACAATTTACCTTAGCCAATTCACCTAATTTGCACATCTTTGGACAGTGGGTGGAAACCAGTATACCCAAAGGAGACCCACATAGACACAGTGAGAACACACAAATACCATACAGGCAGTTGCCCAAGGGTGGAATTGAACCCAGGTACCTATGAGGCAGCAGTGCTAACCACTGAACCACTGTGCTCCTCCTAGGTTCATAGACTTTCACTTCAGCTGCTGGATATACTGTAGTCTTACATTGTGCTGTCACTTTGTGAAGTGTACTGGGAAAAATCAATGGTATTTGCATTCACCTTATCTTGTGCAATTGTAAATTTGGATTCTGAAAGATCATAAAAGTTTCAAACATTCCCTGGACTGAAAGCACAACTCAACAGTGATCACTAAACCGATTACATTGATTGTTGACACAGCAGCCAAGAAAAATGTGCAGCAATTGCACAATGGATTGAAATAAAAAGTGCAAGACCTTGCCCTTGGTAATCTCTACTAATATGTCACACACTTTCATCGGACATTTATAAACAGCCTGAAGCACTTAACTTGGAAAGAATGATGAGACATGTTTGCTAAGTAGCAGTCAAGAAACCTTATCCTGATTGAAGAGGATTTTGCAGGGGCTGACAATATAAAACATGAATGTGAGCTAAGGAAAATAATCTGATTCAGGACCTGAACTCTGCATATTGCTTCTTGCTGATTCCCCACGTGGGCCTACTGTTGCAAGCAATCAATGATGAAGTCTTTTTGATGCTGCTAGCACCAACAATGTCAGTAGATTAACCATACTGAATTCCTAATCCAGCAAATAAGTAGAATGCCTAGTTACATTCAAGTAAAAGTCAGGACAATAACTATGCTAAGTTTTGCAACTATGCTGATTCTCTGGCTACCAATGACTATCTTTCTAATTACATGAGCATCACTCCCACCGATTTTTCATTATTTTGTTATTTTTTAAAATCATTTTTGGTTTGTGCAATGGACCAGACCAAACCACCACAAAATATATTCAGAGGATAGTCTAGACCTTAACTTTTTCTTATTTTAAAGGTAAGTGTGAGGTGTTGTGTTCTGGATGCAATTCAATTGATCAAATTACCAGGCTTGAAACAAAACACACGTTACTCATCCGATACAATTAAAATAGAGACAAAAAAAAGAATTGGCTTAACTGTAACTCAATTGAAATGTTTAACAAAATACTAGATATGTTAACTACTCCCAATTAACTGTTCCAATATAGTAACATCCCATACACACATCCTCGGCAATGGCAAACTCAGTAAAATCGATTGTCTCACAGGCAATTCCAGCAGCAGGATGAGAATTTCAACTTTTAGCTGTAACAGAGAGAGGAATATGAGCTTCCATATCCATCTTCAAGACACCAGCAACTGCAGAAAGCTAAAACAAAAAAAAATTCCTGGTTCTGTGGAAGCTTGACCAACTCATTCAGGCTGCTTCTATTGTTTCAACTTTTTAAAAAAACTCTAAGGCCTCAAAATCTGATTATTGGCTTTGGAACAGACTGCTCAGTACCTCTGTCTCAACTTCTTTTCATAAAAACAACAGGACAAAGTACGCATCGTGAAGCCACGGCATCATTTCATTGGAGCTGAGAACGGTGAGGCCAGGCCTGAAAGTTAATAGCAAGCTGGTTCTTGATGAAAAAATTCTACTATCCTCTTCAATACTGGTGGAAAGCAACAGGTCTAAGCAGATAGCAGATGTTTGGCCGTTGGCAAGGTTGTTACAAGGTAAGCCTGGGAGAGATTTTATGTTCCAGCAGATGGACGATATTGATTGCTAACCAACACCTTATGGGAATTTGGTCAGTATGACAGGGAGAAGCCAGAGTTTGAACTGGGTTTTGGATTGTGTTTTCTGGGAGAAGGAGTTTGGCTGTTGGTGCTACAGTGTAAAGATTAGAAAGCTCCTTTCCTCACACATCATCATCAGTTACAGAAAGTTATGCAAGTAGAAACTAAGTTATAAGTATCGCTGACTTCTTCAGAGTGAACTGAAAACATGGCACTGATCGAATCTTCAGAAAATCAACCAAGATAAAAAATCAACACTGCCTGTGGAACAGTGCATTGTGAAAACTGTATAGACATCTGGCTGGTTTTATAATTTTATTTATCCCTTTACTGTGTTTGTTTGTCTGTCTGCCTTTGATGTGAATAGGGCTCAAAACAAAAGTTACTGGGTTTAAATCGTCGACATCAATTTAGATTACTTTGCAGTCTGCTAAAATACTGTATTGTTAATAAATTGCTAAGCATTTTGCTTAAGCTACAAACTGGTGTTTAGAATTGATTGTTCACAGAGTTTTGGATTGGTTATTCAAAACATTCTGGTTGGGAACGATTGGGGTTAACTTTGAAGTTCTTAGAAGCTTTTAATTTTAACGTGTTGCAAATACAGAGGTAGAAAGGTTGATTTTGATTCAGCTGTCCATTTCTGTGTCATAACATTAGTAACATAATTGCTAACGAGTCATCAGTAAAATAGGAAAGAATGCAAAAGATCCATTCAAATTAGCTGACTCATCCAGAGCACACTGAATAAACAGTTGCCTTTCGTAATAGATTTGGAAATCTTTTTTGTTTAATGAGCAGTTTTATAATTTTCTTGCTTATGGGGCACAGAGGAAGTTGTTCCTATGTTTCATCTCTTTCATTCCTCAAACTGACGAAACTAGAAATGAATCACCTCCTTTCAAATCATTCAACGTTGCAGTCCCTGAGCCAATACCATTGCAATTTCTTCTGCGTTTGTTCTTAATGCTACGACATTAGAAACCCCAACTTTTCACCTCTTGACACAAGAGCTTGCCAAACTATAGAACTGCCACCAAGTCTGGGTTATAATGTGAAAACCAGTGGCAGAGCCTCTGCTTTAGATTACCACATACGTGCAGAAGAATATCAGGAGACACAGTCAATTGCCCCTTCTCAAACATCACAGTAACCATCACGCTGTGATCTCCAGTGTTGCTTCCAGTACAATAAGAATGTAAACTATTATAGATGCTGGAAATCTGAAATTAAAACAGAAAATGCTGGAAATATTCAGTAGGTCTGGCAAGCATCTGCACAGACAGAAACTGTGTTAATATCCTAGCAATGATCTGGCAATGGTCAGGAACCACAGATGTCAATAAGCACAGAATTATTCAGGCTTTCCTGTCTAGTGCCAAGGAAAAGGAATTCTGATTAGAAGGAGAGGACTGAGAAACTGTGCTTGCTCCACAATCACAGAATCCCTCGTCGGCTTGATCATCGAATCAATGATTATATAGAATTGTGATGACACAGAGCAGAAAAGATATTTCTCCTAATTGTTGAGTAGATTAAAAAGAATCAGCATCTCAAAATGATCAATTCTTGATAAGCATGAGGGTGAAAGATCATTGGGGAAAGGCAGGAATGTGCAATATCAGATCCTCCGGCCGCCGCAGCTTCGTAATGGGTTTCTCCTCCCACATTGTCACCACCATTCCTGTATCCGCTGAGTCCAAAGTGAGGGGCTAGGGACTGCATTGGTCTCCTACCTCTTGCTCCTCCTGGATAATGGACATTGGCCACCAGGGTCTTAGTTCCAGGCTCCTCCTCCAACATCGCTGCCTGAGGTGGGAATGGTGATTTTCTTTCACTATGTACTTGCAGAGCTTCAAACGTGTTCAAACTGTCCATGTTCAAATGCAACTAGATCTGGACAATATCCAGGCTTGGGCTGACAAGTGGCAAGTAGCATTGGTGTCACGCAACTGCCAGGTTATGATCATCATCCATTAAAGGCAATCTGACTGCCTCCCTTTGACATTCAACGGTGTTACCATCACCGAATGCCCCTCTGTCAACATTCTGGGGGTTATCATTGACCAGAAACTCAAGTAGACTCACCGCATAAACACAGTTGCTCCAAGAGCAGGTCAGAGGCTAAGAATTCTGTGGCGAGTGAATATCTCCTGACTCCCCAAACCATCTACAAGTCACAAGTTAGGAGTGTGATGGAATACTCCCCACATGCTGAGACAAGTGGAGCTCCAACAATTCTCCAGAAGCTTGACACCATCTAGGACAAAGCAGCCCGCTCGATCCACATCCACAAGCATCCATTCCCTCCACAACCGACGCTCAATAACAGCAGTGTGTACTATCTACAAAATGCACTGCAGAAGTTCACCAAAGATCCTCAGACAGCACCCTCCAAACCCACGACCACTTCCATCTAGAAGGACAAGGGCAGCAGGTATATGGGAACATCACCATCTTCAAATTCCCCTACAAGCCACTCACTATCCTGGAAATATATTGTCGTTCCTTCACTGCCACTGGATCAAAATCCTGGAATTCTCCCACTAATCGTATTGTACGCCAACCTACAGCAGGTGGGTGGCAGCAATTTAAGAAGGCAGCTCACCAACACCTTCTCAAGGGCAACTAGGGATGGGCAATAAATACTGGGCCCAGCTAGCAACGCCTACATCCCACAAAAAATTTTTAAAAAACTCTTCTCTCTTCAAGACTACATGCTCCTCGTCTCTAACAGGCTGTGCTCCTGTTGACTAGGAGAAAGTGAGGACTGTAGATGCTGGAGATCAATGTCGAGAATGTGGTGCTGGAAAAGCACAGCCGGTCAGGTAGTATCCGAGCAGCAGGAGAATCAACATTTCTGGCATAAGGCCTTCACCAGGAATCGTGTGCCCAGCTGTTGCCATGACATCAACACTCCTGTTGTTGCCTCTGCACCTTCCTCATGCCAAGAAGTAGTTACTCAACTTTGACTTCAAAATAACCAATGACCCAGCCTCTACCGTCTTCTATGGCAGAGAGTTCCAAAGTTGCACAACCCTCTGAGAAGCGAATGTTCTCCTCAGCTCTGTCCTGAAAAGGCAACCCTAAATTTTAAAACAATGCCCTCTCATTCTGGACTGACACCGAAGAGGAAATAGCCTTTCCACATCTATCTAGTCAAAGCAACTCTTGATGAATTGCAAATCCAGGATAAATACTGGAATGAAACTCTTTCCACTGCTTGCATTTTCAAGACTGTTTGCTTCTGATTTTGGGGATTTGCATACATTAGCTACTCCGTGTGGGCTCTTGTCTGCACAGTCAAATGCACAAAGCTCCCGCAGCTTATCAATAACTGCACCAGAAGGAGAGGTGTTTTGGAGCTCCAAGTTCTCAAAACAATGGAGAGTTCTCAACCGTGGGTCACTGCTACACCGAGTCACTTCAAGTTAAAGGATGGGTGTCCTTACAGAGCACTGCCAAGCTGATGAGATAAATAGCACTGTGAAAGAATTGCAACACAGACAGACTGCAGAGGTTGAGACTGCGTTTTTTGGTGTTTGAGGGATTTGACAGATGAACTCAAAATTGTGAAGGGTCTGGATTGACAGAGCACGCAAGGGAAAAACTGTCTCCTACTGGTGGAAGGTCTGAGAAGCAGAGGGCACAGATTTATGGTAATTGGCAGAAGAACTGTCAAAGGAACAAGGAGATACTTTATTCCACTCAGTGTTTTTTATCAGTTATTCAGGGAATGAAGGTGTCACTGGCTGGGCCAACATTTAGTAAGTTTGTAGATGACACCAAAATTGGAGGTGCAGTGGACAGCAAAGAAGGTTTACAACAGGATCTGGACTAGATGGGCCAATGGGCTGAGAAGTGGCAGATGAAGTTTAATTCAGATAAATGTGAGGTGCTGCATTTTGGGAAAGCAAATCTTAGCAGGACTTATACACTTAATGGGAAGGTCCTAGGGAGTGTTGCTGAACAAAGAGACCTTGGAATGCAGGTTCATAGCTCCTTAAAAGTGGAGTCGCAGGTAGACAGGATAATGAAGAAGGCTTTTGGTATACTTTCCTTTATTGGGCAGAGTATTGAGTACAGGAGTTGGGAGGTCATGTTGCAGCTGTACAGGACATTGATTAGGCCACTGTTGGAATATTGCGTGCAATTCTGGTCTCCTTCCTATCAGAAAGATGTTGTGAAACTTGAAAGAGTTCAGCAAAGATTTATAAGGATGTTGCCAGGGTTGGAGGATTTGAGCTACAGGGAGAGGCTGAACAGGCTGGGGCTGTTTTCCCTGGAGTGTCGGAGGCTGAGGGGTGACCTAATAGGAGGTTTACAAAATTATGAGGGGCATAGATAGGGTAAATAGACAAAGTCTTTTCCCTGGGGCTGGGGAGTCCAGAACCAGAGGGCATAGGTTTAGGGTGAGAGGGGAAAGATATAAAAGAGACCTAAGGGGCAGCTTTTTCACTCAGAGGGTGGTACGTGTATGGAATGAGCTGCCAGAGGAAGTGATGGAGGCTGGTACAGTTGCAACATTTAAGAGGCATTTGGATGGGTATATGAATAGGAAGTGTTTGGAGGGATATGGGCCAGGTACTGACAGGTGGGACTAGATTGGGTTGGGATATCTGGTCGGCACGTACAGGTTGGACTGAAGGGTCTGTTTCCATGCTGTACATCTCTATGACTCTAATTGTCCAGAGGGCAGTTGTGAGTCAACCACATTAACTGTGGTTCTGGTATTACATGTATACCAGACAAGGTAAGGGATGGCAGTTTCCTTCCCTAAAAGACATCAATGAAACAGGAGGGTTTTTTTTCATGAAGGGCTCCTGCCTGAAGTGTTGATTTTCCTGCTCCTCGGTTGCTCCCTGACCTGCTGAGCTTTTCCAGCACCACACGCTCGACTCTGATCTCCAGCATCTGCAGTCCTCACTTCCTCTGGGTTTTTCCTGACAGTCAACAATGGATTCATGGTCATCTTTAGATACTTAATTCCAGCTTTTTTTTAAAAACTGAATTCAAATTCAACTTTATGCTGTGGCAAGTTTCGAACCCAGGTACCCCTGAATATTACTTGGTATGTCTTGATTTATAATCCAACAATAATCACCTCCCCCAAATGGTCTGGATCTGGAGTGTGGCGGAGGAAGATTTAATTTAGATATTCAAGAGGGAATTGGATTACTATCTGAAAAGAAAATTTATGGGGAGGAAGGATGGGTTGAGGTGTGAGTTGCACTATTCATTTCACGAGCCAGTGCAGACACAAAGAGCTGAATGATATTCTATGATTTACAACAGGTCTATGGTTTTGTCATTGTTTAACTACTTTACAGGACATAAGGCAAGAGTTGGTGCCTTTTCCTTGAGAACGTGGTGGTGAGCTGTCTTCCTAAACTGTTTCAGTCCATGAGCTGAAACAGGAACCCTCACAGGGCTGCTGCGCAGAGATTTCCAGGAATATGAATCAGTGGCAGTGAAAGAATGCTGATTCTAGTTCAGGTCAGGATAGTGTGTGACTTGGAGCGCATCTTATGGGTGGTGGTGCTCCCATGCTCCTGAGGAGGTAAAGATTGCAGAGTTGGAACGTGCTATCAAACCTCAGGGTGTCATTAGGCAGCATGGTGCCTCAGTGGTTAGCACTAGAGCCTCACAGTACCAGGGACCTGGGTTTGATTCCACCCATGGACAACTGTTTATGTGGAGCTTGCATGTTCTCCCCGTGTCTGAGTGGGTTTGCTCCGGCTTCCTTCCACTGTCCAAAAATGTGCAGGTCGGGTGGACTGGCAAAGCTAAATTGTCCATAGTGCCCAGGGATATGCAGACTTGATGGACCATCCATGGGAAATCTTTGAAGAGAAAGTGAGGTCTGCAGATGCTGGAGATCAGAGCTGAAAATGTGTTGCTGGAGAAGCGCAGCAGGTCAGGCAGCATCTAAGGAGCAGGAGAATCGACGTTTCGGACATAAGCCCTCCTGAAGAAGGGCTTATGCCCGAAACGTCGATTCTCCTGTTCCCTGGATGCTGCCTGACCTGCTGCGCTTCTCCATCCATGGGAAATGCAGAATTACAGGGACCAGGTGGGTATGGGTGTGAGGTGGTTCAGTGTGGACTCAATGGACAGAATGGCCTGCTTCCACACTTTAGGGATTCCATGAGAGTTCCTCCTGTAGCGGTGAACGCTGTCCCTCAGTGGTGGAGGGAGTAAGTGCTGAATGTGGATAAGGTACCAACCAAGGAAGCTGCTTTGTTCTGGATCTTGAGTGTTGTTGGAACTGCCTCCTCCAGACACGTGGGGAACATTCAATCACATTCCTGCCCCGAGCCTTGGAGATGGAGAGTCATGAGGTGAATTCCTTGCCAGCCTTGTATTCCTAAGCTATGGCCCTTTCTTGTAGCCCCAATGTTAGTAAAATTAATCCAATGATTAATGGTAACCCGCAAGATGTTGATAATGACGGTCCAGTTAAGGAAATACCTTTGATTTGTTAGGCCATTCCAAAGGGCACTTACAAGTCACCCAGCTGCCATGCCATGTAGGTCAGACCAGCTAAAAGTTGCAGAAATTACTTTCCTAAAGGATATTAGTGGATCAGATTATATTTTACAAAGACAATAGTCAATGGTTTCTTGATCACCATTAAATTAACTTCTAATTCCAGTTTATTAACTGAATTCAGATTTGCCATGGTCACACTCAAACATGTCCCCCCAGAAATTAGTTGGGTCTCTGCTTACTGGTCTGGTGAGAAGACCACAGTGACCTTGCTTTCCCTAGAGATATTGTGACGCAGTGAGTCTCATTCTGAAGATGCCAGAGCAGAATAATGCAGCTAAGGACTAACAAGCATCTGCAACGAGAACATATTTGGGAGATTCTACTCATGTGGAGTTTAGTGTCTAATTCTGGGCCTAGCTGCTCATTTTAAAACTGAGACAGATACATGTTTGTTCAGCATAGGTAATAGGGGATATGGGTCAAAGGTTAAACCATTGATTGTCCATGATCTCATTGAGTGGCAGAACAGACTCAAAGGGCTGAATGGCCAACTCCTGTTCCTCTATTCCTATAGTCCTACACTTTAGAAAGGACATCAAGGTCACACTGCACTTAATAGTTTGAAGTCTGCTGCCGTCCACTTCTGGCTATATCTTCTTTCAATTCATCATCATTTCCATTAATTCTCATTTAAAGTTGACACTGAAAATAATTCTCAAATTTGCAAATGATACAAAAGCGAACGATGCTATTTAATGTCATCATAGCATACAACACATCAAATGTTATTTTAACATTTGGAAATAGCATATTTTACATCCAGTATTTTACAGAATGAGAGAATCCCTACAGTGTGGAGTCAGGCCATTCGGCCCAATGAGTCCACATTGACCCTCCAAACAGCATCCCACCCACATCCATCTCCTACTCTATCCATGTAACCCTGCATTTCCCACGGACATAGCTTGGACACTATGGGCCATTTATCATGGCCAATCCACCAAACCTGCATATTTTTGGACTGTGGGAGGAAACTGGAGCACCCGGAGGAAACCAACGCAGACACGGGGAGAATGTGCAAACTCTACACAGACAGCTACCCAGGGGTGGAATCGAACCCGAGTCCATGGCGCTGTGAGGCAGCAGTGCTAGCCACAGTGCCCATCTAAACCAGGTAAATCACAAGTTTAGCTCCTAGTCAAAGTTCAAAACATATGTTAAAATAGGAAACTATTGCAGAACTCAATTCCTGTCTCAGGACCTAGCTCAATCTCCTCTTGCTTTCCAGAAAGATATTCCATAAACTCTAGGCTTCCATTGCCTTGCTAATTGGCACTTCTTGATCTTTTACTAATTCTAACTGAAGAGGATCTATCTCATTTGCATTTAGTCCAAAACCCCTCACTGCCATCTTTACCCACCGAAACCTCAGACTGGTTTTATTACAGACATCCTGACATCACTGAGTCCCCAAGGAAACATCTTCCCCCACAATTCCTAAGCTTTTCCTTGTAACAAATTCTGAAATCTTTCTTGCTCAATTCCTGCAATATCTTCAGGGCATTCATATCTTTCTGATAATTCAATGACCAGAAACCCAGGCAATACTCTAGATGGACAAGATCTGTGCTTCATATAACAGTAATTCAATTTATTCTTCCCCTTCACTCATGCAACCTGGCACCTTATTGGTCATTTTATGTGAAGCTGTTGCAAAATGTGCTGCCATTCACAGAACTCTTCACTATAACTCTCACCTGAATTGTTCACTTTGTATTCGCTCTGTTTTTTTTGGTCCTTTACACCTTTAATCATCATTGGACATTTACCTGAACTGTTAACGGGATGAAATGGCATGATATCTTTCAAAAATGAATTGGATTCCTGATCGTATTGAAATGGGGTAAGCTACAGTGAAAAGACAGGAGAGCGAGACTAATTGAATTGTTCTTTCAAAGGAATGCAATAGGTCGAACCACACAATAGTTTAGGTGCAGGAGGAAGCCATTTGGCCTATTGTATCTGCACCTATACGACCATGTCCTATACAGCATGATACTTGTTCCAGTCTTTCTAAAATGCGGATCGAATTTGATCCACAAGATGCCCTGCCAGCTATCAGTCTCCAATGCATTACTGAGGGAATGCTGTGTTGTTGCAGGTACTATCTTTTCAATGAGGTGAGGCCAATTGTCATGAACAGGGGAAAGTAAAAGATTCCATGCGACTATTTCAAAGAACAGCTGGAGAGATCTCCCTGTATCTCACCCGTAAACCACACCTGCAAGAGCTTTATTTGTTAACTATCATATTTCTGTTTTATGGGACCTTGGAGTATGTAGATATATTGTTGTCTTTCCCACATTGCATTAGTCCCAAGACCTCAGGAGCAGTTCACTGGTTTTGTGATGTCCCAAAGTTGTGAAATGGGCTAATACAATGCAAGATTTTTATATATGATATTTGCCATTTATATTGACCCCATTGTTACTGTAGGGGTTGGTTAGCTCAATTGTTGGTTTGCAATGCAAAGTAACACTGACCACAGCGTGGGTTCAATTCCTGCACTAACTGAGGTTACCATGAAGGATTTTCCTTCTCAAGCTCTCTTCTTGCCTGAGGTGTGGTGACTCTCAGCTTAAATGTTCCAATAATGTGAAAGGAGCCCTATGGTCTAGCAACTTTACAACAAAGTAGGAATTCTAGGTGTAATCCAACTCTTTCAGTCTGTCAAAAAGAGGACGGTAGCTCTTTTCGATCTGGACTACTGTGTGCAGTTTCTGTCTCCCTACTCCAGAATGGATATACTTGCCACAGAGGGAGTGCATTGGAGACTCAAGAGACTGATACCAGGGAGGTCAGGGCTGCTCTGTGAGCAGAGGTTGCTTCGGCTTGGCCTGTATTCACTAGAGTTTAGAAGGATGAGAGGGGATCTGATTGATATGTGTAAGGTTCTGGCAGGACTAAACTGACTGGATGCAAGGATGATGCTTCCCCTGACTGGGAGGGTAGGGAGGAGCTTGGAGCAAGTGCTCATGGTCTCAGGATAGAGGGGAGATCTTTTAGGACTGAGATGAGGAGAAAATTCTTCACTCAGAGGGTGGTGATGCTGTATAATTCTCTACCACAGATGAGCCATAACATAAATAACAAATATAACAGCATCCTTGCATCCAGTCAGTTTGATCCTGCCAGAACCTTACACGTATCAATCAGATCCCCTCTCATCCTTCTAAACTCTAGTGAATACAGGCTGAGCTGAACCAATCTCAGCTCACAGGGCAGCCCTGATTTTCCCGGTATCAGTCTCTTGACCCTCCAGTGCACTCCCTCTGTAGCAAGTATGTCCTCGCTGATGACACCACCATAATCGGTTGAATCTCAGATGGCGACGAAACAGACTACAGACGGGAGGTGGAAGACCTGGGAAATTGGTGCACTGAGAACAACCTCGCCCTCAATGCCAGAAAAACCAAGGAATTCATTACTGACTTTCGGCGGGATGTTACAAATGCCCCCCTACACATTAACAGCACAGAGGTGGAACGAGTGGAGAATGTCAAGCTCCTGGAAGTGGTCATTAATAACAAGCTTTTTTGGACCCTTCATGTGGACGCACTGGTTACAAATGCCCAACAACATCTCAGCTTCCTCAGGCAGCTGAGGAAATTTGGCATGACGGCGAATACCCTTGCCAACTTTTATAGGCGCACCATCTAGTACATTCTGTCTTGATGTATCACTACAACTGTACCATTCAAGATCAGAGACAGTTACACAGAGAGATGAATTTGACCCAGACAATCACAAATGCCAACCTCCCATCTACCAGTCCCGCTGTCAAAGAAAGGCCGCCAGCATTCTCAAAGATTCCTCCCGCCCTGGCAATGTTTTTCTCCAACCTCGACTATCGGAAAGAAGGTACAGAAACCTGAACACATGCATCAACCGATTTTGAAACAGTTTCTACCCGCCTGTTGTTAGAATTCTGAATGGACTCACAAACTCTTAGCATTCACCTGTAACTGTGTTTTTGTTTTTGCTCCTGTTTTTCTATTATTTACTTATCTATGATACTTAACTCTGTGATCTGCCTCAGACAAAACAAAGCTTTTCACTGTGGCTCGGTACACGTGACAATAAATTCAATTCAATTCAATTCAAATATATTCAAGAAAGTAATTAATATATTTTTATCTATTAAAGGCATCAATTGGTTATGAGGAGAAAGTTAGAATAAACATTGATATCAAGGAACAGCCATTATCATGTTGAATGGCAGAGCAGGCTCAAAGGGCTGAATGGCCTACTCCTGTTCCTAGTTTCTAACTGGTTTTGTGTGTTAATAGACATTGTTTCTATGTTCGTATATACAGATACAGCCCTCCCATCCATCAGGCTACAGGACAAAGAGATCAGTGGGGTGTGAGGCTATCCTCTTCCCCATGGACACCCCAGTAAGCTAGCCACTAATGTTACATTATTAGACGCTCAGCCTCAACACACACCCATTCCCACTGCATGCTCCTCGACCCTCTATGATCTGTACATCCATTCAGTGCCCCCTTATAATCCATACGGTCTTTTCCAAATCTCCCATGCATTCTCAATATCCATTCTTCCACTGTTCATTACACATAGAATCAATAAGCAATTGGTGTGTCTGTGAGGACTTTGAAATGATCCTGAAATTGACAACATAGAAACATGTTGTTGAAAATCTTCTTTGAACTATAGATACATAAATAACCTCATGACTGTGTCAATCAACCAGAGCTATTCATAGCATCCATGATGAAAAGCTTGAATCCACATCACACCTCCTCATGTTATGTAAATAAACATACATTTGGGAAATAGAAATGTCTGGCCACATTTTCACATCGTTTTTGTTGATATGTCTACCAAGTCACCTCATTGTCAATGCTTGGCTGAGTTTCAAAAATGATTAATATACTCAACTGTGTAAGTACATAGATTACATTACATTGTGGAAACAGGCCCTTCGGCCCAACAAGTCCACACCGACCCGCCGAAGCGAAATCCACCCATACCCCTACATTTACCCCTTACCTAACACTATGGGCAATTTAGCATGGCCAATTCACCTGACCCTGCACATTTTTGGACTGTGGGAGGAAACCGGAGCACCCGGAGGAAACCCACGCAGACACGGGGAGAACGTGCAAACTCCACACAGTCAGTCGCCTGAGGCGGGAATTGAACCCGGGTCTCAGGCGCTGTGAGGCAGCAGTGCTAACCACTGTGCCACCGTGCCGCCAGTAATGCTGACACAGACTGGAGGAGAGCTTTCTTTGACTGATACCTTTATGACTTGAAATATCTGATATTTATTTAAAGAGTGTTTTTTTTCCCCAAAGTCTGTGCATTTACTTAAATGAGATTAGGATATATAAAGTTCACTGAATATCACCACCGACAAGTTACCTGTCAGGCCACAAACAATTGTACTTGGAGCTGCTGTATGCCATCAATCCTTGACAGTCACTGGAATTCCCTTCCAAACAGTACTGTAGGCACACCTGACCCTCATGAAATGCAACTGTTCAAGAAGGTAGCTCACCAACACCTTCTCAAGGACAATTAGAAGTAAGCACCAAAGTTTAGCCTTGCCAACGCAACTCACATCCCAGGAAAGAACAATGACAAAAAAAATGCTTCCACAAAAGTGAAGAAATCTCTATCAGTTAAACCTAAGTCACCAAGAACATAACACCGAGAAACCGAAGGCTATATATAAATATTTCTATTAATTCATGATCGTTAGCAGTGGTGTCAAGGCCAGCACACTATTCTCATTTGTTACGTGGCTAAAGAAAGTGATGAGGAGCCACCTTCTCGAACTGCTTTGAATGCAGTGTAGGTACACCCACATGCTGTGAAGTTGGGAGCAAAAGGATAATGACCGAGGCTACAGCAAATGTGCCAGCAACACTAAGATCTGCAGACACTTGAACTAGCATTAGTATTAACACTAAACACACTGAAACCGACTCCGCTAATGTATGCAGTATAAAATTTGTACATGCTGACACTTGCTACATTAGCACACACAGTATGAACTCTGATCACACTGAAATCTGGTTTGTTAATTGTAGTGATTAGAATTAAGGTTGGCCAGGTGGATCTCATTGAGAAACAAAAACAGAAATGACTGGAAAAGCTCAGCAGGTCTGGCGGCATCTGTGGAGATAAATCAGAGTTAGCGTTTCAGGTTAAGTGACCTTTCCTAAGAACTGGATCTCTGACTATGAGTTTCCTGACTGGCGTTGCTAACCTGGGCCAATCAGGGAGCATTGCCTGACAGACATAAACAGCAGTCTCAGGTATTCTCCTCTCTCTAGGGACTGGCTCTGAATTAGCAGGTCAGAGCCCATGTAATGTGCACATGTAAACAAAGGGTGACTTGGTGATGGGATATCGGCTTCCAGGGAGTTATTTCATCTATAGACTTGTATTTTAATATTGTCTACTGCAAATTTTGGTTGTTAGAATTCTAATTTAAACATTCGGGTTTGTCTTTCTGTTTGGAGTTAAGAATTAGCTTTGAAAAACATTGCCAGGGTGGGATGGATCTTTGAGAATGCTGGCGGCCTTTCCTTGACAGCGGGCCTGGTAGGTGGATTCTATAGATGGGAGATTGGCCTTTGTGATTGTCTGGGTCAAATTCATCACTCTGTGTAACTGTCTCTGATCTTGAATGGTACAGTTGCCATACCAGGTAGTGATACATCAAGACAGAATGCTCTAGATGGTGCGCCTATAAAAACTGCAAAGAGGAACCTCAATTATCCAAATATCAATTATCCGAATATCGGGTTATCCAAAAGAGATCTTGAGGTCCCGATAGAAACATTAGATCAAAGAGGTGTTTCCAACACTGATTGCATCTTTTGTTTACAATGATTAAAAGTGAACTCGGCTTACTGAAATGCTGCCAAGAACAGTTCTGGAAATCAATGTGAGATCAGGCACCATCTCCAAATGACTGACTGCCTGCCCTCTCTGTCTCTCTCCCCACACTTTCTCTGGAGTTTTACACGAGGGTGTACCCTCAACACCCCTTCCCTAGATAATCTCTCCAACATTGTCCTGTACAGAGCAAAGGTGGAACCTGTCAAAAATGTGTGTGCGCGCGCACGCTATTTGGAGACTCAACTCCCCCCAAAAGGTAGCAGCAGTCTTACTGTTAGTGTCCAGTTTGGCTACCTCGGGGGAGGGGGTGTGTGGGCGGATAGTGGGACGGGTTTGAGGGGGTCAGACGGAGAGGCGGAGGTTGGGGCCCACGGGGGACGGGGGCTCGCACGCGGTGTGCTTCTGCCAAGTCTCTTGAATGGGGAGCAGACTTTAGCAAGTGCTCGGTGTTTCACTCCCATTGAACTGATTGGGGAGGAGAGGAATCTTCAGCAATGCTGCAGGTCCTTTACACAAGTGTGTCTGTGCAGAAACAAACCCTGAGACAGAGAGAGTGAGCAGGGCAGGCGGAGCGAGGAAAAAGGAAACTTCCGAAAACTCCAAGCCCCAGAGGGGAGGCATTGAATCAATTAACCGAATAATCAATTATCCAAATGAAATAGTGCCCGCCCATTTCATTCAGATAATCGAGGTTCCTCTGTATGTGCAAGTGAGAGAAAGTTAACAGAAATACTGAGGAGCTACCCAGAGGGGGACAACATTTCAGATTCTGACTTCTAATTTCAGTCTGTGCTGGGAAGTGACTTAGGAGAGAAAGAAGTATTTAGCTGCTCACCTACATTGTTAATGAGCACAGTATAAACTCTGAACATATTACTGCCTTTTCACTAAGGGGTGGGCGATTTCATGACTGTGCGGCATATTTTAAGGTGAGACGTGAATGAAAGAATCAAGGTTCAATTTTTTTTTACACAGAGTGGTTCGTATGTGGAATGAACTTCCAGAGGAAGTGGTGGATGTGGATACAGTTACATTTAAACGACATTTAGATATGGACACAAACAAAAAAATGTTTGGAGGGATATGGGCAGATGCAGGCAGGCGGGACTAGTTCAGGTTGGGAACATGGTTGGCATGGACTGGGTGGACCAAAAGGTCTGCTGTTGCACTGTCTGACTCTATATTGAAAGTGACCCTATTTATGTAGAAAATCTGAACAAACTAAAATCAACACTGTTAACATATGAAGTACAAAATGAATGTACTGAAACCTGTTAAGGTTTACAGTATAAACTCTGAGCATATTGAAACTTACTTTGTTAATGTACAGAATATAAAATCAGAACATACTGAAAACTACTGCTTACGTACACAGAATAAACTCCTATGCTATTACCTACTCCATCAATGTGTACAGCATAAACTCTGAACATACTAAAAACCAGTCAGTGTGATTGCAAAGTTAATTCTTCTGTAATGGCTGCACTGGGAAAACTGTAACTATATTATGAATTAATTCCAGTTTTTGCCTACTGCTGCTGTTTCTACAAGTCTTCGTCCACAGGTTCCATTTTTGCTCACAGATTGTGCCTTTCACTTGATGATCCATGTTGGAACCAGGTAAGCCATTCACCAGGAAGACAAAAGTCACCTCACCATCTAGTCTTTACTTACAAAGCACAGAATCCTTACAGTGTGGAAGCAGGCCATTCGGCCCATTGAGTCCACACCAACACTCCCACCCAGACCCACTCCCTTATCCTTCTAACTCTGCATTCTCCACGGTTAATTCACCTAACCAGCACATCCCTGGACACTTTGGGCAAAATGAGAGTGGCTACCCACCTAACATGCACATCTTTGGACTATGGGAGGAAAACAGAGCCCTTAGAGGAAACCCGCATAGAATGGGGAGAATGTGCAAACTCCACACAGACAGTTGCTCAAAGATGGAATCAAACTCGAGTCCCTTGTTCTGTGAGGCAGCAGTGCTAACCACTCATCCACCCTGCCACCCACACTATTGGCTGTCCAATGACCCAGTCAGTCAGATCACAAATAATACCTTTTGCAGACTTGCCCCGTCTAATGGACTTTGCATTTGCATTTGCATAATTAGACCATGAGCTGGGGGTGGCAACGAGTAGTAATAATGTGTTCAACTGGAATAATTGGACCCTGTGGCAGTTCCAGCAGATTGGAAAACAGCAAATTTGACGCCACTGTTTAAAAAGGGAGGTAGACAAAAAATGGGGAATTATAGACCAGTTAGTTTAACTTCTGTAGTGGGGAAATGCTTGAGTCTATTAACAAGGAAGGAATAGCAAGACATCTAGATAAAAATTGTCCCATTGGGCAGATGCAACATGGGTTCATGAAGGGCAGGTCATGCTTAACTAATCTTTTGAAATTCTATGGAGACAATACGAACACGGTGGACAATGGGGACCCAGTAGATGTGGTGTACCTGGATTTCCAAAAGACATTTGACAAGGTACTGCACGAAAGGCTGCTGTATAAGATAAAGATAAGGGCAATGTATTAGCATGGATAGAGAATTGGTTAACCAACAGGGAGCGAAGAGTGGGGATAACTGAGTGCTATTCTGGTTGGCGATCAGTGACTAGTGGTGTGCCTCAGAGGATGTGTCCACTGGCAGGTGAAACTAGGACAAGAAGACACAGCCTCAAAATTAGGGGGAGCAGATTTAGGACTGAGTTGAGAAGGAACTACTTCACTCAGTGAGTTGTGAATCTATGGAATTCCCTGTTCAGAGAAGTGGTTGAGGCTTCCTCAGGAAACATTTTTAAAGCTAAGACAGATCATTTTTGAACAGTAAAGGAATTAAGGGTTATCGTGAGAGGGTGGGTTAGTGGAGCTGAGACTACAGAAAGCTCAGCCATGATCTTATAGAATGACAGAGCGGGCTCGAAGGGCCAGATGGCCTACTCCTGCTCCTAGTTCTTAAGCTCTATATTCTAAGCTGAGAAATTACCCTGGATACGAATACCAAAGTGCCATAGCAAACCGATAAAGATTACATAATGCAATACTTCTTGTCAATGTCTTTCCATCCAAGGAGATAACTGATATGAATGACACCCTGCCCATTCTTGGTTGTGGTTTTGGAACAACACACTCTGATAATGATTGCCCCTCCAAGGGAAATTGTAAATCCAGAGGATGCAGGAAGGAGTACTTCTCCCTCAAATAGGGAGTTATCATCAGCCCAAATTACACTCATCAAAACAGAGAAACATTGAGGATTGGAGCAGGAGTAGGCCATCTGGCCCTGCTCCACAGGATCATGGCTGATTTATCCTGCTCAGTCCTCTATTCCTGCCTTATCCGTATACCCTTCAGTGATATCTATTTTTTTCCCAAAAACATTCAATGTTTTGGCCTTAACTGTTTTCTGTGATACAGAATTCCATAGGCTCAGCATTCTCTGGGTGAAAGAAATCTTTCCTCATTTCAGTCCTAAATGGCCTATCCCAAAGTCTGAGAATCTTGTGCCTAGTCAGCTGTAGAACAGTATTCACAGAGGCCTGAGAGAAAATGTCCTGATGATTTGATTTAGGTATGGAAGAAATGGGTTCGCAAGGAACGGAAACAGTTTGCTGTGAGAATTTAGGATGAATCACAGAATCCCTACAGTGTGGAAGCAAGCCATTTGGCAAATCAAGTCCACATCAACACTCCAAAGAGCACCCCATCCAGATCCACCCCCTACCTTATCCCTGTACCTCTGCATATCCTATGGTTAACCCAACCAGGATGCACATCCCGGGACATTATGGGTACCTTAGCATGGCCAATCGACCTAACTTGCGCATCTTTGGATTGTGGGGAGGAAGCCCACGCAGACATGGGGAGAGCACGCAAATGCCACCTGCAAACATGGGTGGCACAGTGGCTCAGTGGTTAGCACTGCTGCCTCACAGCGCCAGAGACCTGGTTCGATCCCAACCTTGGGAGACTGTGTGGCGTTTGTACTTTTTTCCCATGTCTGTGTGGGTTTCCTTCAGGTGCTCCGGTTTCCTCCCACAATCCAAAGACGTGCAGGCCAGATGCACTTGCCATGCTAGATTGCCCATAGTGTTAGTACATTAGTCAGGGGCAAATGTAGGGGACTGGATTGCTCTTCAGGGGGTCAGTGTGGACTTGTTGGGCCAAAGGGCCTATTTCTATACTGGAGGGAATCTAACATAAATAAAAAAGACAGTCACCCGAAGGTGGAATCAAACACAAATCCTTGGAACTGTGAGGCAGGAGTGCTCGCTACTGAACTGCCCTAGGAACAAGTTATTTCTTAAAGAATTCACTGCCTGTTGATGCCTAACAGCATACCAACAATGCATTGAAACAGACCTGCACTTAAAGAACTGCAAGAAATACAATGACCATTAATATTTCACTGCCTGTACATAATAAGTTTCGTTATAAATCCTCTGGTTCATTTGAAAGTTAGTTTGATTTGTGCTGATTTATGGGACAACAGCCAGTCTGCATATACTAAAAAAAAATTAAGACTATTCTTTATTCTGTCAGGTTTAATGCCCCATGTAAGTCAAATTCTCAACAAAATTATTGTCCGTGCTTTCCTTGACTAGTGCTTATTCATAGCAATATGATTTATAGATCACGTTTAATATGATACAATAGGATCATTGTAATGATTCACATCAATGACAACAACTGATAAAATGCCAGATTAACCTCAAATATGTTCTTGCTATATCCATGCAGCTGGAATCAATGATTTACAAATACATAATGCACATGTACTTCTAATTACAAACAGTACAACAATTTGTACCAATACAGCACCTTTGACATGATAAAGCCTCACTGTGTGCTTCTCAAGTGCATTACAACACAAAACTATGACACTGAGCTATTCATGAAGATATGGGCCAGAAATTCAGTTCCAAGACAAGTCTTAAAATCTATAAATTCACACGATAGCTACTGGACGAATCAACACCATGTTTTACAATTGTATGTTGATCTGAGTTTGATGAGTTTTGCAATCACACTTCAAGCCACTATCCTATCTTGTTTTAATTTTGGCAGGCTGCATGTACAGGAGAGGAGACTGGTTCAGACTGGTTCCTCTTGGTTCTGACACAGGGCTTCCCGAAGGAGGGGACTGGAAGCAGGAGTCGGGTTGCAAGCTGAAATTTCAGGGTTGGAAGCTTTGAGGCTGCGATGGCCATGGAGCTCTGACAGAGTTATAGCCAAGTTATAAATCGCTGGTGTCACATTCTTCCACCCACCACTGCCCCCAATTCTTCCTCTACCTTTAAACTCTTACACTTCTCATGACAATCTTCAAGTCTCAGATTGATGCTGCCGTGGGTATTATATGCTTAACGGATGCAGAATCACAGGACTATTACCGTGCAGCAGGAGGCCAGTTTGCCCATTGTGTTTGCACTGGCTCTCTAAATGGGAACTACGACTTAGTCCAACTCATCTGCTTTTTCCCGATGACCTTGCACCTTATTTAAATGAAAACAATCATCGAATTCCCTCTTGAATGTCTCGACTGAACCACCTCCATCACATTTCCCGGTCGTGCTTTCCATACCCGACTGACCCATTCTGCGCAAAACAGATTTTTCTTACGTCGTGTCCACTTCTGTTGCAAAAATAATTATAAATTTGCGCACCCTCATTTCTGTTCCTTTAATGAGTGGGAACAGTTTCTTCTCGCTTACTCTATCCAATCCCTTAGTGATTGTGAAAATGTCTACTCGATGCTAAGCCTTCTTGTCTCCAAGATGAATAGTCCCAACCTCTCCAACCTATTCTCGTAAATTACATACCTCCTTATGTCCCCTTCATAATTGACTATATAATCAAAGCCCACCGCTGCGGCCCCCCACCAATACCACAACCATCACCTCCTGCTGCTCTTACCACTGTCCACAGTCCAGCCTCTCCTACAACGGCTTGGAATTAATTGTTATGAGTCTGTGAAATCTTCAGATTTCATGCTATGCACAAATGTCTGTAAAGGTAGAGTTAATGTTCTGGGTTCAGTTGCCCTTCTTCAGAACTGACTGTAGCTATGTAAAGGGTCGGTATATGCGCTAAAGATGGGGCTGGGGAATGGTGGGAGTGGTAACTGATAGGTGGAGATAAAGCCCAGAGAGAGAGATAAACATTTGGACATAGGTATGCGTGAAGGTCAACTGCGGGGGGTATCAATAGCTGCCAATGGTGACCATTAGTTGCTGACAATGGGATGGTTGTGATATCAACTCATGTGATGACAAGGGGTTGGGGTAAGGAGAGGCAAGGAGGTTATTGGAAAGACTCTATTCCATTCTCCCAGTTTCTGCATCTCTGTCGCATCTGTTCCGACAAAACCACCTGAAATGTTAACTCTGCTTTCTCTTGGTTACTGCCAGATCTGCTGAGTTTTCCCAGCAACCTTTGCTTTTGTTTCTGGTTTCCAGCATCCACAATTCTTTGGGATTTTTATCCATATAGCAGAAGGTTTGACTACTCCCATTGTGAAAAGGTTAGCTGTCTTTTTATATCGTAAGATCATTAGAAATAGAAGCAGGAATAGGCTATTCAGCTGAGTCTGCTCCACGGTATGGTCACAGATGATCCAACCGTGCCCACAAGTCTGCTTTCCTGTTTGACTAGCAGAACCATTGATTCCATTGTCACTTGTAGCCTTGAATATATTGATTTGCTCTTTGAAGAACGGAATTCCATGGACTAACATCTCTTAACCAAAAAAGAAATCCTTCTGGTTTGTGTCTTAAGTAGGGGAGCCTGTATTTTTAATGGTGTCCCAAATTATAAATTCCCATGAGAAGGAACTTCCTCTCTTGAATCCACACTGGAAGCTTGTATCTCAGAATCTTTGTATATTTCAATGAGATTATTTCTTATTTTTCTTAACTCTAATGAGCGTAGAATCATACTACTCAACCATTACTTCACAAAGCAATCGATAAACTATTTTGGCAACGCCAAAACTGCATATTTTCAGCTTGACTTCTGTTGATCTTTCCTTCTTAGTCAATGCTCCCCCCTCGAGGGGAGGATCAGCATTTACAAATAATTGAGACTGCAGCGCTGCACTATTTAAATGATGTTTTAAAAATCGCACAACACCAGGTTGCAGTCTAACAGGTTTACTTGGAAGCACTAGCTTTTGGAGCGCTGCTCCTTCATCACGTAGCTGTGGAGCAGGATCATAAAACACAGCTCCTGCACCTGCTCCACAGTTACCTGATGAAATGGGAAGTGCTCCGAAAGCTAGTGCTTCCAAATAAACCTGTTGGACTGTTACCTGGTGTTATGTGATTTTTAACTTTGTCCACCCCAGTCCAACACTGACACCTTCACAGGATATTTGAATGATGAGGATATTCTCTAAGACCTGTTTTAATTTTTAACAAAATAAAATTTATGTTCTCGACAACTACTTTAAATTAATATTCTACCTTTCTAACCATGGCACGGTGGCACAGTGGGCGGCACGGTGGCACAGTGGTTAGCACTGCTGCCTCGCAGCGCCAGAGACCCGGGTTCAGTTCCCGCCTCAGGCGACTGACTGTGTGGAGTTTGCACGTTCTCCCCGTGTCTGCGTGGGTTTCCTCCGGGTGCTCCGGTTTCCTCCCACAGTCCAAAGATGTGCAGGTCAGGTGAATTGGCCATGCTAAATTGCCCGTAGTGTTAGGTAAGGGGTAAATGTAGGGGTATGGGTGGGTTACGCTTCGGCGGGTCGGTGTGGACTTGTTGGGCCGAAGGGCCTGTTTCCACACTGTAAAGTAATCTAATCAAATCTAAACACTTTTCTCGACTGCTGTGTTCTTCACACCTTTCTTATGATCCTTTCTCCTTAACCCTGGCAGAAACTCTTTTCTCTCCTCTGTAAATATATCCATATGTTTATGGCAGACACAGAAGATACTAAAAGTGGATTGAAGTTGTTTTGGGTATTAACTTGAAGTTAGTATTGTGAAGCCCTGATGATGGATCACTGAAAGGTGGCACGGTGGCTCAGTGGTTAGCACTGCTATCTCACAGCACCTGGGTCCCAGGTTCAATTCCAGCCTCGGGCGACTGGACCAAGCTCCATCTCCGGGCGGTTCACTCATTGTCACTGCACTCACTTATGAGCCAACTTGGATACCCACAGCTTTTGTGTCTTCACTGCATTAACTATTTGAACATAGAATATAGAGCATTACAGTGCAGTACAGCCCCTTTGGCCCTCAAAATTAATCTGAAGCCGATCTAACCTACACCATTCCATTATGATCCATACGTACGTCCAATGCCCATCTAAATCCCTTTAATGCCGCCGAGTCTACTACTATTGCAGGCAGGCTGTTCCACGTTCCCTACTACTCTGAGTAAAGAAACTACCCTGATACCTGTCTGAAATCTATCACCCTCTACTTAAAGCTATGTCCCCTCGTGTTTATTAGATTCCTTGCAGTGTGGAAACAGGTCCTTCGGCCCAACCAGTCCACACCGACCCTCCGAAGAGTAACCCACCCAGACCCATTTCCCTCCAACTAATGCACCTAGCACTATGGGCAATTTAGCATGGCCAATTCACCTAACCTGCACATCTTTTGACTGTGGGAGGAAACCGGAGCCCCCGGAATAAACCCACACAGACACGGGGAGAATGTACAAACTCCACACAGACAGGTGACCAGAGGCTGGAATTGAACCTGGGACCCTGGTGCTGTGAGGCAGCAGTGCTAACCACTGAGCCACTGTGCTGTCCTGTGTTAGCCTTCACCATCCTAGGAAAAAGGCTCTCATGGTCCACCCTATCTAATCCTCTGATTATGTTGTACTTCTCAATTAAATCACCTCTCAACCTTTTTCTCTCAAACAAAAACGGCCTCAGTTCCCTCAGCCTTTCCTTGTAAGACCTTCCTTCCAAACCAGACAACATCCTAGTAAATCTTCTCTGAACCCTTTCCAAAGCTTCCACATCCTTCCTAAAATGTGGTGACCAGAACTGCATGCAGTACTCCAGGTGCAGCCACACCAGTGTCTTGTACGGCTGAAGCATGACCTTGTGGCTCCAAAACTCAATCCCTCTGCCAATAAATGCCAACACAATATATGCCTTCTGAACAACCCTATCAATCTGGGTGGCAAATTTCAGGGATTTATGCACTGGACACCGAGATCTCTCTGCTCACATACACTGCCAAGAGTTTTACCATTGGCCAATACTCTGCATGCCTGTTACTTATTCCGAAGTGAACTACCTCACACTTTTCTGCATTAAACTCCATTTGCCACTTCTCAGCACAGCTCTGCATCTTACCTATGTCCCTCTGTAATCCACAATATAGATTAGATTATTTACAGTGTGGAAACAGGCTCTTCGGCCCAACAAGTCCAAACCAACCCGCCGAAGCGCACCTACCCAGACCCATTTCCCGACATTTAGCCCTTCACCTAACACTACGGACAATTTAGCATGGCCAATTCACCTAACCTGCACATTTTTGGACTGTGGGAGGAAACCGGAGCACCCGGAGGAAACCCACGCAGACACGGAGAGAATGTGCAAATTCCACACAGTCGCCTGAGGCGGGAATTGAACCCGGGTCTCTGGCGCTGTGAGGCAGAAGTGCTAACCACTGTGCCACTGTGCCGCCCATATCCTTCAGCACTATCCACAACTCTGCCTACCTTAGTGTCATCCGCAAATTTACTAATCCATCCTTCTCTGCCCACCTCCAGATCATTTATAAAAATGACAAACAGCAGTGGCCCCAAAACAGATCCTTGCGGCACACGACTGCTAACTGAGCTCCAGGATGAATATTTCCTATCAACCACCACCCTCTGTTGCTGCCAAACCTGCTGGATTTCTCCAGAAATTTCTGTTTTTGTTTGTTTCGGATCTCCAGCATTTCTTTGTTTTATTTTAAGAGTCCATTATAAACTGATAGGCAGCTTACCTTGTGGTATCTGCTAACCCTTTAGGTATTAACTGGCTTAGATTAAATGAATTTTACAGTACACCAGGTTGCCATTCGACCCATTGTGTCTTTACTGGCTCACGAAAGAGCGACCTAGCTAGTCCCACCCTCCAGCCTTATTTCCTTATGCC
Source organism: Chiloscyllium plagiosum (assembly GCF_037043375.1). NCBI lineage: Eukaryota > Metazoa > Chordata > Chondrichthyes > Orectolobiformes > Hemiscylliidae > Chiloscyllium > Chiloscyllium plagiosum. The sequence continues at coordinate 17,475,322 of NW_028270146.1, forward strand.
TCTAAATTTATCACTTTCAAGTAGGTACCCTTGTACAACTTACTTATACAACAAGCACCACTTTCTCAAGGGCAATTCGGGATGAGCAGTAAATGCTGGCTGAATCAGCAATGCCACATCCTGTGAATGAGCTAAAAACGAAAGGGTGGAGTGTGCCTAACTTCGCAAAGTTGACACTGAGGAGAAAAATTTTCTTTCAAAAGACACATACTTCATGTTGGCGAAAGAGATCAAAATGAAATTTTAGGGCAGACACAAGTTCAAAAGCAGAAAACAAAGTTCAGTAGCATCATGGTAATAGACTTGTTTGCAAAGTTGAAAGGAGGCAGAAAAGACTGACAAGGTTGTTGCCAGGGTTGGAGGATTTGAGCTACAGGGAGAGGCTGAATAGGCTGGGGCTGTTTTCCCTGGAGCATCAGAGGCTGAGGGATGACCTTATAGTGGTTTATAAAATCATGAGGGGCATAGATAGAATAAATTGACAAGGTCTTTTCCCTGGGGTGGGGGAGTCCAGAACTAGATGGCATAGGTTTAAGGTGAGAGGTGAAAGATTTAAAAGGGACCTAAGGGGCAACTTTTTCATGCAGAGGGTGGAATGAGCTGCCAGAGGAAGTGGTGGAGGCTGGTAGAATTGCAACATTTAAAAGGCATCTGGATGGGTATATGAATAGGAAGGGTTTGGAGGGATATGGGCCAAACACAGGCAAATGGGACAGATTAATTTAGGGTACGGTTAGCATGGACGAGTTGGTATGAAAGGTGTGTTTCCGTGTGGTACATCTCTATGACTCTATGACTGTAATTGAACACAATAAATTAGTTTAAATAGCAAGGAGATTAAAGCTTAAGATACAGGAAGAAGACAAGCTGGTGGTTTTAAAATTAGTTTAAAATGGTGTGACTTGTTGGATTTTATTTTCTGTCTTTCTTACTCCTGCCATCAGATCGCTGATACCTCAATATTGCACTACTCATGTGACACAGGAAACATAGAACATAGATAGAACATAGAAGAATACAGCGCAGTACAGGCCCTTGGGCCCTCGATGTTGCGCCGATCCAAGCCCACCTAAACTACACTAACCCACTATCCTCCATATACCTATCCAATGCCCTCTTAAATGCCCATAAAGAGGGAGAGTCCACCACTGTTACTGGCAGGGCATTCCATGAACTAACGACTCGCTGAGTGAAGAACCTACCCCTAACATCAGTCCTATATCTACCCCCCCTTAATTTAAAGCTATGCCCCCTTGTAATACCCGACTCAATACGCGGGAAAAGGTTCATACTGTCGACCCTATCTAACCCCCTAATCATCTTGTACACCTCAATCAAGTCACCCCTAAACCTTCTTTTCTCTAGTGAAAACAGCCCCAAGTGCCTCAGTCTTTCCTCATACGATTTTCCTTTCATACCAGGCAACATCCTGGTAAACCTCCTCTGCACCCGTTCCAATGCCTCCACATCCTTCCTATAGTATGGCGACCAAAACTGCACACAATATTCCAGATGCGGCCGTACCAGAGTCTTATACAACTGCATCATGACCTCAGGACTCCGGAACTCAATTCCTCTACCAATAAAAGCCAGTACGCCATATGCCTTCCTCACCGCACTATTTACCTGGGTGGCAACTTTCAGAGATCTGTGTACATAGACACCAAGATCCCTCTGCTCATCCACACTACCAAGTATCCGGCCATTAGCCCAGTACCCCATCTTTTTGTTATTCTTCCCAAAGTGAATCACCTCGCACTTAGCTACATTGAATTCCATCTGCCACCTTTCTGCCCAGCTCTGCAGCTTCTCTATATCCTGCTGTAACCTGCCACATGCTTCCTCACTGTCAACAACTCCTCCGACTTTCGTGTCATCCGCAAACTTGCTCACCCAACCTTCTAACCCCTCTTCCAGGTCATTTATAAAAATGACAAACGAGTCTATGTGTGAAATCTACTCCTTTCTCCTTGATTAAAACAACACCTACTTTATGCAGTCAGTGGTACTTCCAGAACATAAGCTTTTGTCAGTCCCATAATTCCACACTCGAAAGGAAAGGGTTCTGAAAACACAGTCTCACAAGCACAGTTTTCAAGGCAGGACGATTTTGAAGACATCACAAACAGCGGCAGCACTATTTTCTCCCATTTCCAACGAATAAAGAAACGATGGAGCAAACAATTCCTCCTACCCACCAAATCTACTCCACTCACTGTTCAGATTGGATTATTCACCTGTGAGATGGTTTGTTTTTTTTTTGGCTCGGGGCACTAAGGAATCCTAAAAAGAGTAGATCACATGCTCAGCCAAAAGGTGCACTTGGAGGAAAATTGCGAGTATACTCTGATAGCCTGAAGGCCAATGCATGTTCCCCACAACATCAACCTCTCTCCTTGACAGCCTGATTCCAAAATCAACCCCTGAGGTTCTGTCTCCCGAATCTTACAGGGAGAAAAAAATAAAACACAGCTCAATCTATTTTCTCAAAGCTCTCAGAATGGATATCAATTCAGCCGTCAGGTAGCCAATGAATGTTTTGGTTAGATAATGTCCTCGGAACCTCGGAATGTGTCAAACGCTTCACACTCAGGGAAGTTGTTTTGGCGTATATAGAGTCATAGAGCTGCACGGCACAGAAACAGACACTTCAGTCCAACTCGTCCATGCCGAACAGATATCCTAAATTAATCTAGTCCCCATTTGCCTGCACTCTGCCCATATTTCTCTCAACTCTTCCTGTTCATATACCCATCCAGATGCCTTTTCAATGTTGCAGTTGTATCAGCCTCCACCACATCCTCTGGCAGCTCATTCCACACACGCACCACACCCTGCATGAAAAAGTTGGCCGTTAGGTCCCTTTTAAATTTTTCCCTTCTCACCCTAAACCTATACCCTCTAGTTTTGAACTCCCCCACCCCATGCAAAAACGCCTTGTCTATTTACCCTATCCATGCCCCTCATGATTTTATAAACCTCTATAAATTCCCCATTCAGTCTCCAGGGACAACAAGGCCTGTCTATTCAACCTCTCCCTATAGTTCAAACCCTCCATCCCTGGCAACATCCTTGTAAATTGTTTCTGAGACTGTTATTGCCTGGGACTTTTCCAGAATCTAGAATTCTTGGAAGATTACCACCAGCTAAACCACTTTCTCTCTCTAACTCTGTAGCCACCCTAGGCTGCAACCCATCAGTTACTGAGGTAATGTTGGAAATGTTGCAGCCATTTTGTCACAGCAAGCTCCCATGAAAGCCATGCATGAGGGAGCAATCACTCTGTTGTAGTAATCGTTGATGTTGGGATGTTCACTGCTCACTGAAAGAGAGACAACTTCACACCTCACAGCACTTCGTGAACTTGGGAGAATTCTTTTACCCTCTTTTCTAATTTTTTGGGGCTTATTAATGTTTCTGCTATCTGTTACTTAATTACCAAGTTAACTGGCTTGCTTCATTTAACCCTGTTATTTGCTTCGAGGTTGAGTACTGTGCCTTCTTTCTGCATTCTGGTGAGACCTGTTTCTTTCCACGGAGTAATGGCAGCTTTTCTTTTTTGCTTTTGGTTCCCCACTGTCAGTTTTATCTTAGCTAAGACACGTGTGGTTATTTAATTTAGGTTTATTTACTAAGTCATTGATGAGGTGACAGTCCAATTAATACATTGTCGATAAAGAAAGTGTTTGACAATACTTCATTCAAAACATCCCATCCTTTACCAGCAGGTTCTGTTCACCCATTTCCCCTCTCCCCACTAAACCTCTTCCCCTCCCAGTCTCATTAACTCTTCCCATCAGACATTCCTTAAAAACAAACTCTTTGTCCAAGTTTTTTTTGAACTGCCCTAACACAGTGTCAGAGTTGTTATAATGCAGAAGGAGGCCATCTGGCCTATTGAGCTGGCACCAGTTCTATTACCTGGAGCCAATCTCTGCCCTTTTCCCAATATCACTACACACCAGGGGTGGCACGGTGGCTCAGTGGTCAGCACAGCTGCCTCACAGCGCCAGGGACTTGGGCTTGATTCCAGCGTTGGGTGACTAGTTGCTTGGAGTTTCCTCCAATGGTCCAAAGATGTGTAGGTTATGTGAATTGGTGATGCTAAATTGCCCATGGATGTGCAGGCTAGGGAGGTTAAGAGTTAGGGAAATGCAGAGGATCAGGGATGAGGGGGGGGGGGGGGGGGGGCAGATCTGGGTGGGATGCTCTTTGGAGGGCTGGTGCGAACTCGATGGGCCAAATTGCCAGCTTCCACACTGCAGGGATTCTTTGATTTTTATCCAAACGATCATCCAATGCCCTCTTGAATTCCTCAGTTGAACCTGCGTCTACCACAGCTCAGGGCAGTGTATTCCATCCTCTAACTACTTGCTATTTGGGGAAAAATGTTTTCTCCTATCATTCTTGCTTCAGTTGTGCAGCACTTCAAACCGACCCCCTCTCATTCGTGTTCCTTTTCTGAGTGGAAACATCTTCTCCTTAACGATTCTGTCCAACGTGTCCTAGACAAAAAAGCCCAAAGAACAGCTGATGCTGGGAATCAAAACCTCTCTTTTCTCTCTGGGCTCCACCTCCACCTACCATTTACTCCTTCCCAATTCCCTCCATACCTTCTCTAGCATATATACCAACCTTTTCTTCAATACAATCAGTTCTGAAGAAGTATCACTGGATCAGAGATGTTAACTCTGCTTTCTCCCCACAGATGCTGCCTGACTTGCTGAATTTTTTTCAGCAATTTCTTATTTTGTTTCTCATTCCTGAGTCCAATCTTGGAAATCACTTCTTTCCAATACATTCACAAATTTACCATAACTTAGTGCCCACAACACTTTGCCTGATGTAGGTTTGCTTGCTGAGCTGGAAGGTTCATTTCCAGACATTTCGTCACCATACTAGGTAACATCTTCAGTGGGCCTCCAGGTGAAGCACTGCTACTGATTCCTACTTTCTATTTATATATCCCATCTACCACCCCCTGAGAAGAAGAACAGAAAATGATATCACCACAGGAAATGAAATCACCAACCCAAAGAAACCCAAAAATACAAACAGAAAGCAGGAATCAGTAGCAGTGCTTTGTCTGAGGCCTGCTGAAGATGTTACCTAGCATGGTGACGAAACGTCTGGAAATGAACCTTTTTAGATTAGATTTTAGATTAGATTAGATTACAGTGTGGAAACAGGCCCTTCGGCCCAACAAGTCCACACCGACCCGCCGAAGCGAAACCCACCCATACCCCTACATTTACCCCTTACCTAACTCTACGGGCAATTTAGCATGGCCAATTCATCTGACCTGCACATCTTTGGATTGTGGGAGGAAACCGGAGCACCCGGAGGAAACCCACGCAGACACGGGGAGAACGTGCAAACTCCACACAGTCAGTCGCCTGAGACGGGAATTGAACCCAGGTCTCTGGCGCTGTGAGGCAGCAGTGCTAACCACTGTGCCACCGTGCCGCCAAACCTTCTAGCTCAGTGAGCAAACCTACATCCAGAACATCAACCTGAGCTACAAATCTTCTCAAAACTGAGATGTAACAAGTGTTTTGTATGAGTTCAAAAGATTTCTGTGCTCACAGAATCCCTACAGTATGGAAACAGACCATTCAGCCCATTGAGTCCATTCTGACCCGGTGAAGAGCATCCCATCTTGTCCCTGCACTTCCCTGGACACCATGAGTAATTTAGCATGGCCAATCCACCCTGACCTGTACATCTTTGAACTGTGGGAGGAAACCAGAGCAACCCCACGCAGTCATGGGGAGAATGTGTAAACTCCACACAGACAGTCGCCTGAGGCTGGAATCAAATCCAGGTCCCTGGCGCTGTGAGGTAGCTGTGCTAACCATTGAGCCACAGTACCATGCTTTTGTACGCTATGCCTCTATTAGTAAAGCTGAGGATGCTATCGCTTTATTAACTGCTCTCTCCAACAGTCCTGCTGCCTTCAATGATCTGTGTACATACACACAGTGGTTTCTCTGCTCCTGCACCCCTTTTCAAATTGTGCCCTCTAATTTATATTGTCTTTTAATGTTGTTTTGACCAAAGTGCATCACCTCAGGTGAACTAGGAACAAATTAAGCACCTGTGCATTTTTCAACAGGCTAAAGATGCGATACAAATGATGGCAGTTATTCATTTATCAAGACAAAAGGCAGAGTTGGATAAATTCTGGATAAGCTAGGGTGTGAAAAGTTATTGGTATAGGCGTGGGTATGCAGTAATCAAATTACCAGTGATCTTGGTAAATAGCATGGATTCAAGGGACCAAATGGATGACTCCTGCTCGGAATTACAAATAGATAAGGACTGCTGTCAATGTTACATTTCACAAAAGTGGCATTCATTCAACAGCTGCACAGTAATGTTATTATAACCAATTTGAAAGGGAAACAAAGAGGTTTCTCTAGATTTTATTCAGATGGCCTGATGTGGCAGTTTAAAAGCTTCTAATCAACCTTCTCAGAGATGTTATTACATACATCTAGAGATCAGTGGGCACATGAACCCAACCTTCCTGCTCCAGAGGTAGAGACATTACTACTATGCCACAAGAGCCCATGATTTGGAGACACCTGGGTTGGACTGGGGTGTACAAAGTTAAAAAAAATCACACAACACCAGGTTATAGTCCAACGGGTTCATTTGGAAGCACTAGCTTTCAGAGCGCTGCTCCTTCATCAGATGGTTGTGACAACCACCTGACGAAGGAGCGGCGCTCCAAAAGCTAGTGCTTCCAAATGAACCCATTGGACTATAACCTGGTGTTGTGTGATTTTTAACAAGAGCCCATGTTGAGGTTAACACTCCATTCACCAGCTTCAGCTGACACTGTGTGGACTACTGTAATTCATATAAAGTCATAGAATCTCTAGAGTGTAGAAACAGGCCATTTGGCCCAAGTTCACACCAACCCTCCGAAGAGTAACCCACCCAGGCCCATTCCCCCACCCTATCATTCTACACCCTATGACAAATGCACCCAACCTACAAATCCCTGGAGGAAACCAGAGCACCCGGAGGAAACCCACGCGGAAACAGGGAGAACGTGTAAGCTCCACACAGACAGTCACCCGAGGTGGAATTGAACCCAGGTCTCTGGGGCTGTGATGCAGCAATGCTAACCACTGAGCCACCACACTGCCCAGTGATGCTATGAGGACTGGAGCTCTTGGGGTCAAACTTGTAGACAATAGCCTATTTCAAAAGTCCTTAATTGACAATAAATATTTTACTGATGAGGGAGTAAAGAGTTATGGGGACAGGCAACAAAAACACCATTAAGGCCACAATCAGGTCAGCCATGACCTTTTTGAATCGTGTGGCAGGTTTAAGTGGATGAATGGTCTACTCTTATCTTCTAACTCATTTGTTGGGTAGTGTTGTAGAACAGAGCGACCTAGGGGTTCAGGTACATAATTTGTGGAAGTTTGCATCGTAGGTAGACAGGATGGTTAAGATGATGTCAGGCACGCTTGCCTTCATTACTCAGACCTTTGCATATGAGTTGTGATGTCATGTTGAGGTTGTACAGGACATTGGTGAGGCCTCTTCTGGTGAGTAAGAAGAATAACACATTGAGTGGCAGTCTCTAGCAGTGTCCTGAAGGGCCAGTGGTTTTGTTAACAATTGTCCAAGATTAATGGCTCCTGTACCAAGTGCTGAGGTGAACTGCTGAAGGAAGTTGGAAAGGGGACCTCAAAGAGGAGGTCGGTTTGCATACACAAGGGATCCAACACTCGTTTAGGCCACAATCGTCACACAAGAGCCTTTGCCAGTTGGCACATTTCTGGGTGGGAGATGGTAATGCTTTATGTGCATGCTGCCCACCTTATTGGACCCATACATGTCAGCTTTCCAGCCTGCAAAACAGGTATCACCAAACATCAGCATTAAAAAAAAATTTGGGCAATTAAAAAGGGGAAGATGCACTTTGCTAAAACTGGGACTGTGATCCTTCCTATCAAAGAATATTTTATATATACACATATCCAAAACAGTCACTATTCAGTTCCTTGTCGAGAGTGTGATGCTGGAAAAGCACAGCAGGTCAGACAGCATCCGAGGAGCGGAAGAATCAATATTTCGGGCAAAAGCCTTTCATCAGAGCTTGGTTCAGTTCCAGCCTTAGGTGACTATCTGTGTGGAGTTTACACTTTCTCCTATAGTTTGCTCCATTTTCCTCCCACCGTCCAAGATGTGCAGGCTTGGTGGATTGGCTGTGCTAAATTGCTCATAGTGTCCAAGGATACCTAAACTAGGTGGATTAGCCATAGTAAATGCAGAGTAACACAGATAGGTTGTATCTGGTTGGGATGGTCAGTATGGGCTGAATGGCCTGCTTCCACAAATGGGATTCTAAGTAGCTGAACTGATTGATTCTGCCACAATTAGATATAAAAGCAAAAGTACTTCTACCTGCAATTTTAAACTTATTCAAGTGAGTGGAAGCACAGCTGCCTTCATATAATCTCTTCAACTATGCACTTTACACATTCTAGAGACCTGGTTTTGAGTGGAAGAGTACTGATCGACACAAAGAAACTGAAAATGAGGTAAGATGGAGCAGAGAACAAGGCTAAAGTAAGGAATATTTGCCAAATGTTTGCCCATTCATATCAGCTATGAAAATCTCCGTATTCCCTCTCAAATTGCCTTTCCACCTTAAAAGAGTCACATCAGATTCAAACTGTGAACTGTGTTTCTTTCCCCATAGATGCTTCCAGATCTGCTGAGTTTTCCCAGCATGTTCTGTTTTTATTTCAGATCTCCAGCATCTGCAGGTTTTCAATTTTAGAGTAATCCAGAGATCCAAGTGAATATATCTGGGAACACAAGCTCAAATCTCACCAGGTTGGAAGAGTGTAATTTAAATTTGATTTGAAAATTGGGATTATGCAGCTATTCTCTACAATGGTGACCAGAGTGATCAGTAATTGTGGTGAAAACCCATCTGATTCATTAATGTCTGTTTTAGAGAAGGGCATCTGCTACCGTTACTGGATGACCTTGTCTACAAGTGATTTTAAAACCGCAGAAATGTGGTTGGCCGTTAACTACACACTGCAGCAACCTTGAAGACCATTCAGTCAAAAGCAATTAAATATGGGCAAGAAGCACTGGCGATGCCTGTGTCTTGTGAAAGAATGAAGAAAATGTTAGATATAACTGAGTAAAAAGTCACCAGTGTGGAATTGACACTGCTGCCCTCTTACTAACTCACCACAACTCTTGTTGCTTTCCTTATCCATTCAAGGATGTGAATGTTACTGGCGAGATCACCACATATTGCCATACCCGAATTGCCCTTGTGATGATTAGCTACCTTCTTCAGCTGCTGGAGTGCCTGGATTACAGGATGAGCCACAGTGTTGTTAAGAAAGGAGTTCCAGATGTTGATTCAGCAACAGTGAATGAATACCAGTTTGTTTCTAAATCAGAAACAGAAATTGCTGGAGAGACTCAGTAGGTCTCACAGAATCGGTAGAGAAAGCACAGCAAATAATTTGAGTCCAGCAACTCTCCTTCAGAATGTTCAGCATCTATTATACAACGACACACAGGTCCCATTGCACCTCTCCCTTTCCCAATCTATCACCATTCAGATAATAATCTGTCTTCCTACTTTTTGCCAGCAAAGTGGACAACCTCACATTTATCAATGTTTTACGTCATCTGCCATATGTTTATCCACTCACATACTGGAGACCTACAGCCAACCTACATTCAACTATGGTTCTATATTCAAGCACGTGTCCAGTTCATTTGTTCTCCATTGTGAGCATTGTTGATACAGTTATCTATTACCCTATTTGGAGATATTCACAGTAGGATCTGCTTGGCCTTCTCCTTAGATATCTCTGGCATTTTCCCTAAGGAATATGGATTTAATCTCCATCTCCAGCCAAGCAACGTCTGACCTTTGAGATTTCTTCATTTGACTATGAGTGCCAAAGGATTCCAGAATACAAAGTGTCCATACAAAGATCCCTCAAAATACTAAGATACAAAATTGACCCAAGATGATTAATTTCACCTTCAAACGAAAAACAAAATGTCAACGCAAAGACATAGAAGGACCAGGGACCAGCAGTCTCAAAGAATATTAAGTGCAATCTCGTTTCACTTCCTCAGAAATGTTAGAGAAGAAAACAATGAAAGTAAACAGTTGTAGAATGATTATTACCCATTTCTATTGTGTCCTTTCCTTAAAAAAAAATTATTAATCTGCTCAGCTTAACCTATATAGATGAGAGGCTATCACTTGGTAAAGCAACATGCAATTTAATTACATTTCACAGCTCCAAAAAGCAGCGCACGCTATCTTTGAACGTGAAATTGCTAATTTAAAGTACCCTTACAGCAAATCATGGGTGGCTTAATGTAAGATATAATGAAGTTGCAATGTGTATATCTGCTGAAACAAAACAAATTGCAAAACAAATCCCTATTTTTAATTACCCAAAATGGCAGAGAATGTGAAAAGTATTGAACACAGAACCAAATGCTTTGGCATCACTGAAATGCTTTTGAAGGGACATCACTGTTAAAATATAGAGGATGTTTTTTTAATTATGGAATCTTTGGAATTTTCCAGCCTTGAGATGCTCAGTTTTCAAGCATGGTCAAGACTAAGGTTAGTACATATTGGATTCTCAGGACATCATGGGAAATGTTGGGATAGGGAATTTGATCTGGATATAACTGAATGTCAAAGCAGACTCTATTGGCTATACCGTCAATTACTACTCCTGTTTCTTACATTTTTAATTTTCATAAACTTACAGCTATCAACCCATTTTTATACTTCACTCTCTTGTTTGTGGAATCTAATCTATGTATCACGAACAGGTGAAGGGAGCGAAAAATGCAGAACAACAATACACGACTTCTGGCTCTGCAAAGAATGGGCCGTTCTCTCCAATCGTGATTAACATTTATTGAGAACAACTACTTACTGTTAACCATTTTATTGTTAACAAACCTTTTGCAAAAAGGGCAAAATTTGTTTGGGAAAGTGTTCTGAAGTTACATCCCCAGGCCTTCAACAACTGTCACCAGTTACAGGTACATTGGATAAATAGTCAATAGTAAGAGTCAGTCATAGAGTCATAGAGATGTACAGCATGGAAACAGACCCTTCAGTCCAACATGTCCATGCCGATCAGATATCCCAACCCAATCTAGTCCCACCTGCCAGCACCCAGCACATATCCCTCCAAACCCTTCCTATTCATATACTCATCCAAATGCCTTTTAAATGTTGCAATTGTACCAGCCTCCACCACTTCCTCTGGCAGCTCATTCCATACCTGTACCACCCTCTGTGTGAAAAAGTTGCCCCTTAGGTCTCTTTTATATCTTTCCTCTCTCACCCTAAACCTATGCCCTCTAGTTCTGGACTCCCCCACCCCAGGGAAAAGACTTTGTCTATTTACCCTATCCATGCTCCTCATAATTTTATAAACCTCTATAAGGTCACCCCTCAGCCTCCAATGCTCCAGGAAAAACAGCCCCAGCCTGTTCAGCCTCTCCCCATAGTTCAAATCCTCCAACCCTGGCAACATCCTTGTAAATCTTTTCCGAACCCTTTCAAGTTTCTCAACATCTTTCTGATAGGAAGGAGACCAGAACTGCACACAATATTCCAACAGTGGCCTAACCAATGTCCTGTATGGCCGCAACATGACCTCCCAACTCATGTACTCAATACTCTGACTAATAAAAGAAAGCATACCAAACGCCTTCTTCACTATCCTACCTACCTGTGACTCCACTTTCAAAGACCTGTTAACCTGCACGCCAAGATCTCTTTGTTCAGCAACACTCTATAGGCAAAAGTGAGGACTGCAGATGCTGGAAACCACAGTTTAGATCATTATGTTGCTGGAAAAGCACAGCAGGTCAGGCAGCATCCGAGGAGCAGGATAATCGACGTTCCGGGCAAAAGCCCGATTCCTGATGAAGGGCTTTTGCCCAAAATGTCGATTTTCCTGCTCCTCAGATGCAATCAACACTCTATAGGACCTTACCATTAAGTGTATAAGTACTGCGAAGTCCCTTCTTTTTATGTAAAAATATTCTTAGGTCTCCATTGTAAGTTGACCTCTGACATTTGGACCAACATCCTTAATTTTTCACATACTTTGTACTGGTTTTGGCAGGAATAGCCTTTCTCCCCCCCCCCCTCACAATTGCTCCTTTTTGAAATTGTCATCTGAAATAGATCACTGGACAGCTCTCCTGGCTGAATTCAGCACCATGACCAGCGACCACCAAGGCTTCAGCATTATCGGCAGTTCCCAAAACCCGGTTGAATTTAAACTCCTTGGGAAGGTAGCTCAGGCATTAGTTAACTAACAATTTGGTTTTGAAAACTCAGCTTTTACATGCGTATATATTAGTTGGGTCATACAATAATACATGAAATAATTAGATGAAGTCCTCATGTTGAACATAGCAGTGGCGAAGAAAAGGTTGAACTCTCTGAAAGTTATCTTTATTTTAAATTAATGAGTATGGTGTCGATGCAAAGCGATAGTACACACTTTTCACTGTATTTTACATTGAATACGTGTGACAATAAATAATTCAATGAATTCGAATGGATCACCTGAGGAAATTGTCCAGCAATAATCCATTGTAACTTCAATACACAGAGCAGAAATAAAGAGGATCTGCATTTATACAGCACCTTTCACAACACTGGTTGCTTGATGCCTACAATATGCATATTAATGCATAAAACAGGTGAGATGCTGATCATTCAGCCCCTTCTCAAATTGCTCCCCCCTCCCCAGCCCGCGCAGTTCTGGACACATCCACGAGTGGAATAATTCTTTCCAGGTTCACCTCATCAAGATTATTCACCACTGACTCTTCTAAACTCCAGTGGAATTACAGCCCAGCCAGTCCACCCTATCCTCATAAGGTAACTCCCTTGCTCCAAGTACTAATCGAGTAAATTTCCTCTGAACTGCATGTGACACATTTACATACTGCTTTAGATAACCAGACCAAAACTACACAGAGTACTCATGATGTGGTCTCTCTTATATCCTATATAACTGAAGCATTTCACATCCTTTGTTTTCTGTTCAATTCCCCTCATAAGAAAGCAAGGCATCCCATTAGACTGCTTGATTACATTCTGTACCTTTATATTAACATTTTCTGATATGGAGCACCTAAATCCCTCTGCACCTCGGTTTTCCACAGTTCATCTCTGTTTTCCCCAGCTGCCAGATCTTTGACCACTAACTCAACCTACCTTCTTCATCAAGTACTTTCCTACCTGAGTGGCATGGTGGCTCAGTGGTTAGCACTATTGCCTCAAAGCACCAGGGACCTGAGTTCGATTCCAGCAACTGTCTGTGTGGTGTCTGCATGCTCTCCCCGTGTCTGCATGGGTTTCCTCTGCGTGCTCCAGTTTCCTCCCACAGTCACAAAGATGTGCAGGCCATGTTAAGTTGCCCACAGTGTTCAGGTGGATTAGTCAGGGGTAAATGTAGAGTAATAAGGGAGGGGAATGGGTCTGGGTGGGATGCCCCTTGGAGGGTCAGTATGGACTTGTTGGGCAGAAGAGACTGTTTCCGCACTGTAGTGATTCTACCTAGCTTTGTGTCATCTGGAAATCTCACTACTGAGCTTTAATGCCCCTCAGCTAATTCATCAATGGGATTTGTTAAAAATCTGTGGCCTCAGCATAGACCTTTGCTGCATGATAGGACACACAGGACAAACTTGTGGAGAACAAGCTCCACTTAACCTCAATGTAAGAATGACTTGATAATCTGCTATGGGATGTTGTCTGAGGAATAATTGGCCTGAACACCAGGGAGTACTCCATTACTATTCTTTAAAGTTGTCCCGCATGGTCTTTATTTTCGCCTGCCTGAGATGGTAGCTGTCTCCACTGAAAGATGCAGAAAGTATAGAGGGAATGTCAGAGGCGAGTTCCTTACGCAGAGAGTTGTGAGAGCATGGAATATGTTGCCAGCAGCAGTTGTGGAAGCGAGGTCATTGGGGATATTTAAGAGACTGCTGGACACGCATATGGTCAGAGAAATTTGAGGGTTCGTACATTAGGTTTACCTTACATGAGGATCAATGGTCGGCACAACATCGTGGGCTGAAGAGCCTGTTCTGTGCTGTACTGTTCTATGTTACCTTCAACAGTCCAGCACTGCACTCACATGTTAGCAAAACCGCTAACTGAATCCCAACGCCTACCCTCCATCTACCTTCAGGAGTGTGATGGAATTCTCTCCACCTGCCTGGGTGGGTCTAGCTCCAATAACACTCAAGAATCTTGACACCATCCAGAACAAAGCAGCCCACACTTGATTGGCACCGCATCCATATGCATCCATTCCCTGAACCACTGGTGCTCAGTAGCAGCAGTGTGTACCATCTACAAGATGGACTGCAGAAAGTCATCAAAGCTTCTTAGTCAGTGCCTTCCAAACCCCATGACCACTTCCATTGAGAGGAACAAGGGCAGAAATGCTTGGGAACATCAGCACCCGCCAATTCCCCTCCAAGCCACTCGCCATTTTGACTTGGAAATATACCACTGCTCCATCACTGTTGCTGGGTTAAAGTCCTGGAACATACTCATGAACAACATTGTGTGTGCATACCTACATGGCATAGACTGAAGTGGTTCAAAAAGGCAGCTCACCATCACCTTCTCAAGAACAACTAGGGACGGGCAATAAATACTAGCTCAGTCAGCGACATCCATATCCCAACAGCGAGTGATAATAATTAATTCTACAGAATGTTTTAACTTGCAACATATCTACCCTGCCACAAGATGGCAAACTTGACCAGCTTGAAACTGAGAAGGTCAATATGATATTTTGTATTGTTGTCAAGTATACTCTCATTTTGAAAACAATATTGAAGCAACAAAGTGGAAAGTGAACAATCTTGAAGACACCATAATTCTTGTTCTGGCTGAATAGAAGGACAAAATGTCAGACTGAGCCCCAGTGAGATCTGACTCAACATTTTTTTTTCGCTGCATCGTTCCTTCAGCTGTTTATTTTTCTCCTTTCAATGATGTGGCTATTCAGCAGTGATCCTCAGACAAGGCACCAAAAACTATCAAACAATATGATTGAACTTGAATAAAGAAATCCTAATTATGGATCACCTTGATAACTGGAGATTGTAACACTGCAACTACTAGCCCATGAAATTAGAGTCACCGAGTCCGACAGGACAGAGACAGGCCCTTTGGCCCCAACTGGTCCATGCTGACCAAAATGTCCATTCACACTAACCCCACTTCCCTGCACTTGGCCCATATCCTTCTAAGACGAGAGTGGGGCACTGGAAAAGCACAGCAGGTTAGGCAGCATCCGAGGAGCAGGAAAATCGACGTTTTGGGCAAAAGCCCTTCAGCTCCTCGGATGCTGCCTGACCTGTTGTGCTTTTCCAGCACCACACTCTCGACTCTGATCTCCAGCATCTGCAGTCCTCACTTTCTCCATATCCTTCTAAATCTTTCCTGTCCGTGTTTTTGTCCAAATGCTTTTTGAATGGTGTTAATGTACCCACCTCAACCACTTCCGCTGGTAGCTCATCCCATTTGCAAAGCACCTTCTGTGTAAAAAAAGGCTGCCCCTCAGATTCCCTTTTATTCTTTCCCCTCTCACCTTAAACTGATGCCCTCTAGTCCTCGATTCCCCAACCCTGGGAAAAAGATTGAGTGCATTCACTCTATCTGTGCCTCTCAGGATCTAATACACCTGAGATCCTCCCTCAGTCTCCTACGCTCTAAAGAAAAAAGTCCCAATGTGTCCAGCCTCTCCCTGTAACTCAGTTCCTTAAGTCCTGACAACGTCCCTGTGAAATTCTTCATCACCTTAATGCCATATGACCATCAGAAATGTGAACAGGAGTAGGCCATGTGGTCCCTTCAGCCGCTTCACTATTCAATAAAACATGGCTGATCCAATATTCCTCACATCTGCGTTCCTGCCATAACTCTTGATTGCTCGAACGACCAAGAATCTATCTCAGCCTTTCATATACGCAATGACTTTGATCACATGCTTTCTGTGGCAAGGAATTCTAAAGACTTGCAAACCTCAGAGAGAATAAACTCCTCCTCATCTCAGTCTTAATTGACCCCCCTCCTTTTAAGATGGGCCTATGCCATCTGGTCCCAGACTCTCCCACGAGGGGAAACATTCCCTCGATATCTACCCTGTCAAGCCCGTTACGATTCCTGGATGTTTCAATAAACCTTCTCTCATTCTTCGCAATTCTAATCAGTAGAGTCCAACCTGTTTAACCTTTGCTCATAAGACAATCCCTCCATACCGTGGATCATCCTAGTGAACCTTCTCTGAACTACCTCCAACCTGAGGTCGTCGATTTGTTTGCCGAGCTTATGCATTTTTCTGCAGACATTTCATCACCTTACTAGGTGACATCGTCAGTGCATCTTTGATAAGATGTTGGTGGTCTGGCCTCCCCAGTATCACGTGTCTCTGTTTGTCGGTACTTCCCGTTCTGTGTCTGCGTGGTTTTATATGGTTTTGAGTTCAGTGGGTTCATCGATTGAGTTTGAGTTGGAGTGCCAGGCTTCAAGGAATTGTCTGGTGTGTCTCTGTGTTGCCTGTACTAGGATTGGTTACATTGTCCCAGTTGAATCCGTGTCCTTTGTTGTCTATGTGGTTGGAAATGAGAATGTACTGGTCCACCAACACGTTATCGAAGATGCACTGATGATGTCACCTAGCGAGGCAACAAAACATCTGCAGAAAAACACACCAGGTCAACGACTCTATGACCTCATCCACAACCCCAGCTACAAATCCTCTCAAAATCTCCTAAATACTCCAACCTGTTGACTTTCACTCAATGGGTTTGGTTTTGGGGAAGAAGAATTAATAACAAAGCCTAGTGAAGAAGGCCTTCTTATCTTCTCCAATTGGCTTTTTCACTCAAGCTGAGTCTGGCTGTGCTCTGACGTCTTTCTGGGTCCACAGAATGATGGAGCGGGGTGGGTGGCCACTCATGGTGTCATAGAGTCAAATAGTGTGGAATCAGACCCTTCGGTCTAACCAGTCCATGCCAATCACGTTCCCAAAGTAAACTAGTCCCGCCTGCCTGCACCTGGCCCATATCCCTCCAAACCTTTCCTCTTCAAATGTTCTGTCCAAATATCTTTTAAACATTTCAAGTGTAACTGCACCCACATCCACCACTTCCTCTGAAAGTTCATTCCACACAAGAGCCACTCAGTGTAAAAAACATTGCCCTTCATGTCCTTTTCAAATCTTCCTCTTCTCACCTGAAAAATACGCCTGCTAGTTTTGAACGCCCCCCACCCTAAGAAAAAGATCCGTCATTCACCTTATCTATGCTTCCCCATAATTTCATAAGCCTCTATAAGTTACCCCTCAACCTCCCGTATTCCAGCCTTTCCAGTCTACTTTTATATCCCAAACCTTCCATTCCCCGCAACATCCTGGTAAATCTTTTCAGAACGCTCTTCCTGTTTAATAATATCCTTCCTACAGCAGGGTGACCAGAACTGCACACAGTACTCCAGAAGAGGCCTCACCAATGTGCTGTACAACCTCAACATGCCATTCCAACTGCTATACTCAAAGGTCCTGAACTTAAAGCTACGAAGGCAAGTGCACTAAACACCTTCTTAACCACCCTGCCTACCCACGGCGCAAGTTCAAAGAGTTATGCACCTGAACCCCTAGGTCTGTCTGTTCTACAGGACCTTTACAAAGTGCCCTACTCATGTGTTCGTTCCCCTTGAGAATTTGGATTCAAGAATGCGGCCAAACACCTTTTTACAAGTTATAACCTGTCAGGCTATGAAATCCTTGATCATAACAAGTCTCTGTTTGGGTGTATATTTTAAAGGTGGCACAATGGCTCAGTGGTTAGCACTGCTGTCTCACAGCACCAGGAACAAAGGTTCAATTCCAGACTCAGGCTTCTGTGGGGAGTTTGCACGTTCTCCCTGTGTCTGCGTAGGTTTCCACAAGTTTCCTCCCACAATCCAAAGATGTGCAGGTTAGGTGAATTGGCCAAGGTAAATTGCCCATAGTGTTCAGGGATATGTAGGTTAGGATAATAGGGGAGGGGAATGGGTCTGGGTAGGGTACTCTTCGGATGGGTCAGTCTGGACTTGTTGGGCTGAAGGGTCTGGTTCCACAGTGTAGGAATTCTATGACGTGAAAGAAAACAGACATTTAAAATATCATGCTGTACTGAAGTGCCATTTGTGAATATGCCCCCGAAAGCTCCCTTAACCAGCAGAGATGGAACCCAGTTCAGGGAAAAGGGCAGCTGAGGAGCAAAAATGAACATTTTTACTGTCGCTTGTTTACCAGGCAAGGGAACTAAACTGAAAATTCCATCACTTTCTTAACACTGCACTTCCAGTAATTATGTACGGAAAATGGATCTGCAATTATCCTGCACTAATTTGCAATGAGAGTTACGTTACTGTGAATCCCACACGGTGCAGGCTAGTTGGATAATATTCGAAACAGAGCTGTAAGTGCAAGGTCTTTCAGATGCATTTTGACTGCGGTTCAATAAAGAATTAACGGCAGGTTACATTATTAATTCACACTGCCCTGAGTCAACTGTTATATAATAGAGGCCACCAAGTTAAATGTCAGTATGAGGGACAAGGCAAAAATCTGCTACATCATGTCAAGGAGATGCAATTTCATATATATAATCTGCCATGTAGCTGAAGGCAAAAGATCACATTCAAACTGGAAGATTCTTCGATTGCTTTGGTGGGTCCTTCTAATTACACACACAAATAAAATCCACAGATAATACCCTGCAGCGAGCAGCTGCCTCAGAATGATGTGAAGTCATCTCACTAGAATACACATTGCTTGACTGGCTCTGCTCAGTAATATACTGGCTGCCTTTCTTATCAGTGTTTGATCACAGAACGTTGCCTGTATATGTCACGCAGCAGAGATTATTGCCCGAAAGCCATCGTAAAGCACAGGCTTAAGGGTGACCACAGCGCAGTAAAATTCTATTCCTTAACCCTTGTAACATCAGCAGAGCTCTCAATATTGCAGGGAGCCAAGGTGAGATATCACCAGCCGCTTGTCGTAAACATGAGGATGCAGCCTAGTACCAGAATCGCAAACGTAGGTCCAAGTGACAAACAGGAAATAAATCATCGTGGCTACTGGGTATTGGAATTTGCCAGGATGGCAACGACAGTGGAGAGCGTGTGAGAATGAGAAGAGACTGATGACATTTTGGGTCAATCGCAGAAGGGCTACTCTTTGGGAACATATTCTAGCATTGGAGGCAGTCCAGAGCAGGTTCACTGGGCTGATACCAGGTATGGAGGGATTGTCTCATGAGGAGATGCTGAGTAGATTGGGCCTGTACCCATTGGAGTGTCTGAAAATGAGAGGTGACTTGGTTGAAACACACAAAGCTCTTAAAGGATAGTTTCTTCCTCTTGTGAGAGACTTTAGGAAGAGAGGGGCATAATCTCAGAATAATAGATTGTCCATTTAAGACAGAGATGAGGAGGAATGTCTTCTCTCAGAGGGGAGTGAATCCAAGGATTCTTTACCACATAGAGCTGTCAAGGCAGGGTCATTATGTATATTCATTATGCATATGAGGTAGACAGATTTTTAATCAGTAGGAAAGTTGAGTTGAGGTTGATTAGAGTCAAGAATGTGGTGCTGGACAAGCACAGCAGGTCAAGCAGCATTCAAGGAGCAGGCAAATCAACATTTCGGGCATAAACCCTTCATCAGGAATTCCAAAACTTTAATTCTCCTGCTTCTTAGATGCTTCCTGACCTGCTATGCTTTTCCAGCACCACACTCCCGACTCTGATTTCCAGCATCTGCAGTCCTCACTTTCTCCTCCGTGAGGTTGATCAGATCAGTCATGATCTCATTGAATGGAGGGGCTGACTTGATGGGCTGAATGGCCTGCTTCTGTTCGTATGTCTCATGATTTGAAACCAAAACTGGCAAGTAACAGGAGCTGGTCTTGTATACTTCAAAATAGAAGCCCAAACAACCAGGGCAGACATTGTTTACCGATTATTCCTATTTTTGATCTCTGGGATGACCTATCGTCAGGGATATTGTGAAGAAAGTTTATGGACTTGAATTGTTCACTCTGTTTCCCACTCCACAGATGCTGCCTAATGTGGTGTGTGGTTGCAGAATTTTTTGTTTCTATTTCAAATTCCTAAGATCCGCAATATTTTAATTCTGGGACATTTAAAATCTCCAACCTTCTACCCTCGAAATGACCTTCCCTTTTCCTTCTTTCCTCCCTCCTGCCACTCATTCTTCCAGGATTTAAAAAAAACAAAATCGCTGGACAGCGATTAAATCTCTAACGTTTTCCAGTTCTCAAGAAAGGTC
This sequence comes from Chiloscyllium plagiosum, assembly GCF_037043375.1. NCBI lineage: Eukaryota > Metazoa > Chordata > Chondrichthyes > Orectolobiformes > Hemiscylliidae > Chiloscyllium > Chiloscyllium plagiosum. Next base: position 17,495,751 of record NW_028270146.1, read on the forward strand.
ATTAACATGAAATGTTAACTCTGGATCTCCCTCCCATAGATTCTGCCAGACCTTACCAGCTACGTATTTCCAGCATTTTCTCCGGAAAGTGACAAACTGAGTCCAACTTCAAGGTCTGAAGAAGTTACCAAAATATAACCCGTTCCAAATGGGTTCAAGATACAGGATGGGTTGTCTTCTGAGGATAGGTTCTGTGGGTAGGGCGTGTCCTTTTGGAACATTGAAAGACGAGAGGAGTCCTCATTGAAACATACAAGATATTCGGGGATTTGAAAGGGTAGATATGGAGAGGTTGTTTCCCTTGTGGGAGAGTCTAGGAGCATAGGCATATTACAAGAATAAGAGGTGCCCACTTAAGACAGAGATAAGAGGAATTTCTTCTCTCAAAGAGCAGACAATCTGTGGAATTCTTTACCACTCTGTGTAATGGAAGGATTTACCTTTGGGTGATACTCAGGCTCTTATGTCATGTCGTGGGGAATCGATGGTTCTGGGGAAAGGGCAGGAAAGTAGATCTGAGGAGTGTAAGATCAGCCATGATCCTATTGAATGGTGGAGGAAGTGCAGGGGGCCTATTCCGGTTCCTTATGATGACCCACCTTCTTTGGCCATCAAGTCTTGGAGTGGGATTTGAAACCGAGCTCCTGGCTCAGAGACAGAAACGTTACCTACTGTGCCACTAGATTTCTATTACAGTGGAACTGCTTGAGACAGATGGAGTAGCGATTGTCCCATGGCCATTTAACAGGTCCCAAGATGGAAAAGGTGGGGAAATCAGCTATACCTCCAAAATATGCATTCGTCCTACGTGTTCATCAGGTTTCCTTCTTTAATGGCTCCCTGTCATCAGGCATTCCACATTCTCTGAAATTAAGCATCGGGTGTCGGAGCAGAAGTAGACCATTCAGTCCATCGAGCCTAGTCCCCCATTCAATGAGAAATGGCCAATGTGATAATCCTCAGCTCCACTTTCCTTTTCCCCATAACCTTTGATTCCCTTACTGAATAAAGTTCTGTCTGTCTCAGCCTTGAAAATACTAAATGACCTAGCTTCTATGGCTCACTGTGGTAAAGAATTCCACAGATTGTCTGCTCTTTGAGAGAAGAAATTCCTCTTATCTCTGTCTTAAGTGGGCACCTCTTATTCTTGTAATATGCCTATGCTCCTAGACTCTCCCACAAGGGAAACAACCTCTCCATATCTACCCTTTCAAATCCCCGAATATCTTGTATGTTTCAATGAGGACTCCTCTCGTCTTTCAATGTTCCAAAAGGACACGCCCTACCCACAGAACCTATCCTCAGAAGACAACCCATCCTGACTCAGCTACGTGATAGAAAAAATGGGAGTCTCTTCAATCATTACCTGCAGATTCAGGCTGTTACTGAATGTTTGCACAGCAGCTTGGACTCCTTGGGCAGGAAGGAGCAGTTGGCTGGACATCGACTGTGAATTAGATTGGTGACAATAGCATGGGGCCAAATCTCCAATTAAGCGGTGCCAATTTAATCCTGAGATGAGGAGGAATTTCTTCTCTCAAAGGACTATGAGTCTTTGGAAGTCCTTGTCACAGAGAGCTGTGGGGGAAGAATCCTTGTGAATACTTAAGGCTGAGATAGATGATTAGTCAGGGAATCGAGGATTATGGGGAAAGGGCAGGAACATGGATGGGAGGAGTGTTGGATCAGCCATGGTCCGATTGAATGTTGGAGCAGGCTTGGAGGGCTGAATGGATTACTCCTGTTCCTATTTCTTACTGTCTTACAGTCTCCAGTTAGGTTAGGAAGGGATTCAAGATTTATGAGCTTGTCTGAGTTACGGTGGAGAGGGCAGTGCTGGGAGTTGGACCTGCCTCAGAGAATCCAACAAGGAGGAGTAGAACAAGGTTGTTTCTACACAAGAAAATCAACTGAATGCCTCTGATGCTAAATTTCTATCACTGATTCTAGGCACACACTGGTGGGTCATTAAACCCAACATTGAAGGAGGAAAATATCCAGAACAGCCTCCGGTTTCTTCCCAACATCTCCAAAAGACAGCTCTGTCAGTTTGGCTGAGTCACCTGGCCTCCTGGCTGCCCATCTGGGCAAACAGGGGTCTCCTGCTGCACACAGTGAAAGTGGACAACCAGGCTGTCAGTGGGATCTCCAGATGATCAACGGAGGCTGGAGTGACATAGGAAGATTGGCTGTGGATTCGGAGATAATGGGGAAAACACAGTTCTAGATTAGGTTAGATTCCCTACAGTATGGAAACAGGCCCTTTGGCCCAACAAGTCCGCACCAACCCTCTGAAGAGCAATCCACCATACATTTACTAATGCACCTGACACTACGGGCAATTTAGCATGGTCAACTCACCTGACCGGCACATCTTTGGATTGTGGTAGGAAACCGGAGAACCCGAAGGAAACCCACGCAGACACGGGGAGAATGTGCAAACTCCACACAGACAGTCATCCAAGGTGGGAATCGAGCCCAGGCCCCTGGCACTGTGAGGCTGCAGTGCTAACCACTGAGCCACTGTGCCGCCCCTAGGTCTGGGAACTATGAAGCCCAGGTCTCAGGCTGGACTAGGAAGAGGGAGTGGAAAGATAGGATGAGAGGATGAGATAACAGGGAATAGGAGGAAGATTACGTGGGACATAAACACTGGCACAGACCCCTTTGGATTGAATGGCCTGTTTCTGGGCTACAAATTCCATCAATAGCCCACTGATCATTAGATAATCCCCTTTTTTCCCACCTCCCATTGCATGTATACATATCGTTCTCCCTTCCCAACTTGCAGACTGTGAATGTCACCAAAAGCAGAAGAGTTATTTCAAAATTAAGAAAAGTTACAAGATTTTTTATTCATCCTTGCAATGTGGGCATCAATTCATTGTCCATTCCCAATTGTCCTCATGAAGGTGGTGGTGAGCTGCCTTCTTGAACTGCTGCAGTCCATGTGCTGCAGGGAGACCCACAACATTGTTAGGGAAAGAGTTCCAGGATTTTGAGGGTTTGGAGAGAAACATGCAGGTGGGTGGTGTTCCTATGTATCTGCTGATCTTGTCCTTCAAGATGGGAGAGCTTGGAGGTCGATAGTGTGTTGTTATTACTGGCATTATTAGCACTGGACCCACATCCATAAAGATCTATTCCCTCCACCAGTAATGCTCAGTAGCAGCAGTGCACCAACTATAAGATGCACTGCAGAAATTCACCAAGGATCCTTACTCAACACCTTCTGTACCTACAGCCATTGAGAGGGAAAAGGGCAGCAAATACGTAGGAGCACCACTACCTGCAAGTTGCCCTTCCAAGTCACTCACTATCCTGACTTGGAAATATATCACCGTTCCTTCAGGGTCGCTGGGTTAAAATCCTGGAATTCCCTCCCTAATGGCATTGTGGGTCAACCCACAGCAGATGAACTGCAATGGTTCAAGAGGCAGCTCATCACCTGTTGTGAAGGGATAGGTGTGTACTATACCTTTAAGAGAGACTGGAAGCTGGCACGGACTTAGAGAGGCACAGAGACTGCTGATCAAATTTAAAATATTACATTTGACTGTGAACCCAATAGTGCAGATGAATTGTCATGATACAAAAACAAATTCAAATTCGGCCAGTTTAAATTATGTCCCAGATACCAAAATCCAATCAAATTTGATTTTAGCATTTTGACAACATCAAACCAATGAAATGATCCAATATTTTGGGGGTATAAAACCAGATATTTTGAAAAGTTAGGGGAAGAACTGCCAAGAAAACCAACAAGTTTGGAGACATGGTTAGAGCAGGGACAGGAATGGTTGTTGCAGGTTCCAGGATTTAGATGTTTTAGTAAGAACAGAGAAGATGGTAAAAGAGGGGGAGGCATGGCATTGTTGGTCAAGGACAGTATTACAGTTGCAGAAAGGATGTTTGGGGACTCGTCAATTGAGGTAGTATGGGCTGAAGTTAGAAACAGGAAAGGAGAGGTCACCCTGTTGGGAGTGTTTTATAGGCCTCCGAATAGTTCCAGAGATCTAGAGGAAAGGATAGCAAAGATGATTGTCGATAGAAGTGAGAGAGACAGGGTAGTTGTCATGGGGGACTTCAACTTTCCAAATATTGACTGGAAACACTATAGTACGTGTTTTTGTCCAGTGTGTGCAGGAGGGCTTCCTGACACAGTATGTAGACCAACAGGGGCGAGGCCACATTAGATTTGGTACTGGGTAATGAGCCCAGCCAGGTGTTAGACTTGGAAGTAAGTGAGCAATTTGGTGATAGCGATCACAATTCTGTTATGTTTACTTTAGTGATAGAAAGGGATAGGTGCATACCACTGGGCAAGAGTTACAGCTGGGGGAAAGGCAATTACAATGTAATTAGGCAAGATTTAGGAAGCATAGGATGGGGAAGGAAACTGCAGGGGATGGGCACATTAGAAATGTGGAGCTAATTCAAGGACAAGCTCCTGTGTGTCCTAGATAAGTATGTACCTGTCAGGCAGGGAGGAAGCTGTAGAGCGCGGGAGCCGTGATTTACGAAGCAAGTGGTATCGCTGGTCAAGAGGAAGAAAAAGGCTTATGTTAGGATGAGATGTGAAGGCTCAGTTATGGTGCTTGAGGGTTACAAGGTAGCCAGGAAAGACCTAAAGAGAGAGCTCAGAAGAGCCAGGAGGAGACATGAGAAGTTGTTGGCGGATAGGATCAGGGTAAACCCTAAGGCTTTCTATAGGTATTTAAGGAATAAAAGAATGATGAGAGTAAGATTAGGCCCAATCAAGGATAGTAGTGGGAAGTTGTGTGTGGAGTCAGAGGAGATAGGGGAAGCACTAAATGAATACTTTTCAACAGTTTTCACTCGAGAAAATGACAATGTTGTCGAGGAGAATACTGAGATACAGGCTACTAGACTGGGTGGGATTGAGGTTCACAAGGAAGAGGTATTAGAAATCCTGCAGTGTGTGAAAATATATAAGTCCCCTGGGCCGGATGGGATTTATCCTAGGATCCTCTGGGAAGCCAGGGAGGAGATTGCCGAGCCTTTGGCATTGATCTTTAAATCATCATTGTCTACAGGAATAGTGCCAGACGACTGGAGGATAGCAAATGTGGTTCCCCTGTTAAAGAAGGGGAGTAGAGACAACCCTGGTAATTATAGACCAGTGAGCCTTACTTCAGTTGTTGGTAAAGTGTTGGAAAAGGTTATAAGAGATAGGATTTATAATCATCTAGAAAAGAATAATTTGATTAGGGATAGTCAGCATGGTTCTGTGAAGGGTAGGTCGTGCCTCACAAACTTTATTGAGTTCTTTGAGAAGGTGACCAAACAGGCAGATGAGAGTAAACTGGTTGATGTGGTGTATATGGATTTCAGCAAGGCGTTCGATAAGGTTCCCCACAGTAGGCTATTGTACAACATGCGGAAGAATGGGATTGTGGGAGATATAGCAGTTTGGATCAGTAATTGGCTTGCTGAAAGAAGACAGAGGGCGGTGGTTGATGGGAAATGTTCATCCTGGAGTCCAGTTACCAGTGGTGTACCGCAAGGGTCGGTGTTGGGTACACTGCTGTTCGTCATTTTTATAAACGACCTGAATGAGGGCGTAGAAGTGTGGGTTAGTAAATTTACAGACGACACTAAGGTCGGTGGAGTTGTGGATAGTGACGAAGGATGTAGTAGGTAACAGAGAGACATAGATCAGCTGCAGAGCTGGGCTGAGAGGTGGCAAATGGAGATTAATGTGGACAAGTGTGAGGTGATTCACTTCAGTCGGAGTAGCCGGAATGCAAAGTACTGGGCTAATAGTGAGACTCTTGGTAGTGTAGATGAGCAGAGAGATCTCGGTGTCCAGGTACACAGATCCTTGAAAGTTGCCACCCAGGTTGACAGGGTTGTTAAGAAGGCATACAGTGTTTTAGCTTTTATTAATAGAGGGATCGAGTTTCAGAACCATGAGGTTATGCTGCAGCTGTACAAAACTCTGGTGTTGGTGCACTTGGAGTATTGCGTACAGTTCTGGTCACCGCATTATAAGAAGGATGTGGAAGCTTTGGAAAGGGTTCAGAGGAGATTTACTAGGATGTTGGCTGGTATGGAGGGAAGGTCTTACGAGGAAAGGCTGAGGGACTTGAGGCTGTTTACGTTAGAGAGAAGGTGGTTGAGAGGCGACTTAATAGAGACATATAAGATAATCAGAGGGTTAGATAGGGTGGACAGGGAGACCCTTTTTCCAAGAATGGTGACGGTGAGCACGAGGGAGTATAGCTTTAAATTGAGGGGTGATAGATATAGGACAGATGTCATAGGTAGTTTCTTTACTCAGAGAGTAGTAAGGGCATGGAATGCTTTGCCTGCAACGGTAGTAGATTCGCCAACTTTAAGTAGATTTAAGTCACCATTGGACAAGCATATGGACGTACATGAAATAGTGTAGGTTAGATGGGCTTCAGATTGGTATGACAGGTCGGCACAACATGGAGGGCCAAAGGGCCTGTACTGCGCTGTTATGTTCTATGTTCTAAGTATAGTCTGCTCGCCGGAGAGCTCTCTGAAAGGTACCTGTCCATGAGAAATTTGTGAAGCAGAACATCGAAGCTGACCAAAAGAAAAATCTACAGAGGAAAATCTACAAAGGAGAATCAACAAAGCTGACTGGCTTCAAAATGTGATTTGTTTTATAAATCTCAATCGATTTTTAAAAAATTGGACCATGTTTGTAGAGTGGAAGGTAAAAGATAGGTTTAAGTGAAAGGAGTTGTAAATAGTTGTTTAATGTTCTCTTTTGGACTTAAAGAATAAAATTGTTAACTTCTACTTTAAATAGTGACCTCTCGGATAGTTCTTTGCATCTCAAACTTTAACAGATTACGGCGCAAGGTGAGCTTTGCTGTGTGTCGGGTTTAAATTAGCAGAGGGGTTTTCCCCTTGTAATAACACCACCACCTTCTCAAGGGCAACTAGGGATGGGCAATAAATGCTGGCACCATCATCGATGACAACATCCCCGGAGTAAATTAAAAGAATGCGTAGCAGGTGAGATCCCTAATCTGAGACTGGAGAGCAGATTCTGAGCAACATGTAAAACTTATATGCATCAATCATTAAGTAGAGACAGTTTTTAGAATAATATTCTCCTTGGGAATGAAAATTCTCAATGCTATTAACTCTATTGCTTACGGCATTCATCTAACATTACCCCTGCTTCATGATATGAAACTCTAATGACGGTGAAATTATGAAAGGATTCAATTGGGATAGGCATAAAAGATGCCCCAACATGCAGGCGAATCCTACACAGAGGAGCAATAAGTCATTCAACAGTAAATCATCAATTCAAGAGAAATCTCTCAGGATCTTAATATGTGCCACTGTATAGGAAAGGTGTGAGTGCATTGGAGAGAATGCAGAAGTGATTTCCAAGACTGGTTCCTGTGGTGAGAGATTTCAGCGATGAGGATAGATTGAAGACGTTGGGACGGTAATCCTTGTAGAGAAGAAGGCTGAGAAGGGATCTGACAGAGGTTTTCAAAAGCATGAACACAGAGAAGAAAGGGAGAAGCTGTTCCCACTCATGAAAGGAACTCAAACAAGAGGGCCTACATTAAAAATTATATGCAAAAGGAACAAATGTGATGACAGAAAAAAACATTTTCACTCAATGAGTAGTTAGGGTATGGAATTCTGTGTCTGGAAATATGGATTGAGGCTCAATTGAAAATATCAAGAAGGCACTGGCTGATTATTTGATGGAAATACTGTGGGGGAAAGAGGAGGGGTTTGATAGTAGACAATGAGACCCATTTGAAGCGAAGGTACACATGCACACAATAGGCTGAATAACCTTTCTGTGCTGTAATATTTATAGAGTCATACAGCGCAGAAACAAACCCTTCAGCTAAACCCGTCCCTGTCGACCAGGTTTCCTCAACTGAACTAGTCGTCTAGTATTTGGTGGAGTTAAAAGAGGAAACAGCTTTTTGTAAATACACAGGAAGCTAGTGTGATCTGGTCTGCATTGTGTGGAGGGGGAATCAGATTCAACAGTACTCTTTTCAAGGGAAAAAATACTTTGAAGAAAGCAAAATTATACAGAGCAATGGAAAAAAGAGCAGGGGAATTGGATGATGATTGGACTACTTTACCAAAGAGCCAGTACAGGCACAATGGGCCAAATGGCCACCCTGTACCATTCTACTTTTCCGTGACACTCTATGACTCTGTGACTTCATATGGAGATTGCTCCTACATGGAGCAGTTGAGAGTTAGTGTTGGGGAAGTGGGATCAACAGATGGCAGGGATAGATAGAGGGAGGTATGTCAATATGTTGGTGAATCAAACTGGTAGAAGTGTGATCACATCACATTGGATTCCATGGCATTTATAACACACAAACCACTTACTTCTGTCCTGTATTTTTGTGCAATGCAAAGTATTCTCACTGGCACTTTGGTCATTAAATTGCTGAGGGATAGTCTGTATTCCCTTCAGCAGGTTCCCCCTCACTGCCCAGTGGATACGAGCAATCTAGTGCCTCATTTAACTGGGTCCTTTACTTTTACATAAGGAGGGAGGTGGATTTGTCGGTGCACATCCAATATATTCAGATATGGAATTGTAACTGACTTTTTCCCTGCCTGTTTTGACACTCTTCATTTTGGGGGTGGGAACTAATGTTATTAAAAAAGAAAATCATACTCAAAACTGCTTGTAACATCAGCTGTCCAGTCACTTGCTCAACAAGATTTTGAAGGCGGTCAAACTATAATGCAAAGGTTGATCCAAGTATTTCGTGTAAAAACTCATTGAGACCCAGGGAGAACTGTTAATGAATAATGGCACTCAACAGAGCAGTCAGATGAGCCATCTACTCCATGGTATGTAAAGGTTTAGATAGAGAGTTTGTTAATTCACTTCTATTGCAAACTTTATCGAAAGGAGAAACTCTGTAAACACCTTGGTTTTCTTGCTCCTTGTATGACAAATGGTAGTCTGTAATCTTTGGCACATGGTGTTTCTAAAGAGAATTGTCATCTCGTCTGAATATCTTTTGCATTGATTGTTTGATGTACATTACTCAATACCTGCTGGGGAGAAGAAAAAACATTCCTAATGCAATTCTCATTTATACATAAGGAGGTGTGATGTGGTGGCTGGCTCTTTAATTTTTACTGTTGTACACCTGGAGATCAGATGATGGTTAGACAGCAGCTCGAAGATACACAGTGGGAGAATGGTTAAATGCTTAGTTTCTTACGAAAGGAGAGACAAGCTTTAAAGAATGTGTGAGAAAGTCACAAGGGAGCTGTGAAGATTTTCATGAAACCAATTTCTTCTTGCATTTGGTAGACTAGCTTTAATTAGTCAGTGCATTGAGTATGGGAGTCGGGAGGTCATGTTGCAGCTGTACAGGACAGTAGTTAGGCCAATTTTGGAATACTGTGTTCAATTCTGGTCTCCCTGGTATAGGAAAGACATTGTGAAACTTAAAAGGGTTCAGAAAAGATTTACAAGGGTGTTGCCAGGATTGGAGGGTTTAAGCTACAGGGAGAGAGCGAATAGGCTGGGGTTATATTCCCTATAGCATCAGACGCTGAAGGGTGGTCTTATAGAGGTTTATAAAATCATGAGGAGCATGGATAGGATAAATGGCCAAGATCTTTTGCCCAGGCTAGGGGAATTCCAAACTAGAGGGTATAGGTTTAGGGTGAGAGGGGAAAGATACAGAAGGGACCTAATGGGCAACTTTTTCACGCAGAAGGTGCAAGGAATGAGCTGCCAGAGGAAGTGGTGGAGGATGGTACAATTGCGACATTTAAAAGGCATCTGGATGGGTATCTAAATGGGAAGGGTTTAGAGAGAGATATGGGCCAAATGCTAGCAAATGGGAGGAGGTTAATTTAGGATTTCTGGTCAGCATAGATGAGTTGGACCAAAGGGTCTGTTTCCGAGCTGTGTGACTCTCTGACTCTGTTTTCTTGCAACAACAAATTTGAGGATAGACCTGGTTGTTGGAGATATCTCAGGGAAAGACCCCATGACAGCCTTATCCAGGTACAGCAAGTGTACTACTGATGGCAATGTCTTACTTTGTTTGAAAAAAGTTTTCAATTTATTCCCAAGTTTGAAATGTGAAACAGCTGGTTCCCTGTCATAGAGTCATAGAGATATACAGCACGGAAACAGACCCTTCAGTCCAACGTGTCCATGCCCATCAGATATCCCAATCCATCCTAGTCCCACCTGCCAGCACCTGATCTGCTTAGTCTTGCCTAAGCTCTCACACAATGTCCAATGGCTAAGCTGTAACACTGAAAACAATAGAAGTCACTAGTGGATGCTCGAAGCTGGAGCAGAAATAGTGGAACACCATCTCTACCAATGGCTTCAATGCACGAGGTAGATAAAGCCAAGAGAGATATCGGAGCCTGTTTTGGCAAATCATAAAAATAATCTGCATCCATTGTGCAAAATTCTAACTGTTCAGGATTCACTTTTAACTGAATTCACCAAAACTTTACATGAGATGTGGGTGTCACTGCCCTTGACCTGAGTTGCTTGCTCGGGTATTTCAGAGGGCAGTCAGTCACATCTCTGTGAGTCTGGAGCCACCCGTAGGCCAGACCAGGTAAGGACAGCAAATTTCCTTCCTTAAAGGAGACACTAATGCAGCATAAGGGTGTTTCTTAAAAAGAAAGGCAGCAAACCATTAAATTGAATACAAATGCCATTAGGTACTGTGGTCGGATTTGAATCCGTCTCCCCCACAGCATTAATCAGATTCTCTAGATTACTAGTCCAGTCAGCATCTACCCCACACTCCTATGTGTGATGTTTACTGTTCTTTAAGACTTACTGCTAAATGAACATGAAATCCATCAACCATGACTTTACTAAATGATACAACAGACTCATGGATTCAATGCCTTACTTTAGTTCCTATTTATTTTGTTTATATCCCATTAATTTCCCACATCTACTTTACTTGCCAGCTCGTTGCCCACTCGCTGATTGTATATTTACTTCATTTTGTATGCTCTTAATTCGCTACTTGTTTTCTTTCTGATCTTTGTGCCATTCATGTAACACAGTTCAGTGAGTATCTGCGGACTGCAGCAAGATATTTGACAAGGTCCCAAATGGCAGCCTTGGCAGAAAAATCAAAAAGCACAGGATCTAAGAGAAAGTGCCAAGGTGGATCGAAGCTTCCTCAGTGGTGAAGGAACAATGGGTAATGATCATTAAGGTTTTCGCATCGACATGGCAGCTTTCTCCAAAAATTAATGGACCTCAATAACTCTCCTTGTGTCATAAATTAATGACTTAGATTTAAATGTGATTAAGAATTCTGTAAATTATATAAAAGTGGGTGTGTGCTTGAAATGAGGAAGAAAGCTATAGATTGCAGGACAATAACAATGAAATGCAGGAGGACCAAATGGAATTAAATTTGATCAAAGATTCTTCCAGTGTATTCATTCATAGGATGTGGGTGTCATTGGGTAGACCAAGTCACATGACACCAGGTTACAGTCCAATAGGTTCATTTGAAATCACAAGCTTTTGAAGAGCTGACGAAGGAGCAGCACTCTGGAAGCTTGTGATCTCAAATAAACCTGTTGGACTATAAACTAGTGTCATGTGACTGCTGACTTTTTCCATCCCAGTCCAACACCAGCATCTCCACATCATTGGCTAGACCAGCACTGATTACCGAGCGGGCACTTAGGAGTTAACCACATTGCTGTGGATCTGGAGTCACAGGTAAGTCAGACTGGGTCAGGGAAGCAGATTTCCTACTGTAAGGGGCATTAGTAGACCAGGCAAGTGTTTCTCCCCCAGCAATTTCATAGTCATCATTAGAATTTTAATTAAACTTCACCTGCTTGTCGCATATAAGGTGCATGTCTAAATTTTCAATGCACTGTATTTTTGACCAGTTAATGTAATTATAAGTAAACAAGAGCAGGAAGTGGCACTGATACATTTAGCAATGTAACATCAAAAGGAGTGTGAGATGGAGACTGGAGGTAATAGGTCCTCATCCAATACAATACACAATGCCCATCTAATTCCCTGATTATATATCCTCGGTGTCTGAGGTTCCCCACTGGGAGCCAAAGAAAATCAGAACCTTATATCTACAGAATAAAGTGGCTTGTTTTCAGTTTAGTTTACTTTTGTTGTCACACATTTCTATTAGATTCAACTTATCAGTGTTACAGTGAACTATTTCTACTAAGAGAGGACTGAAACAATACAAGCAAGTTGGTTGTGATGTGACTGGTTCTTTTTTAATCTGTCTATTCAAGTTATATTTGAAATGCACCGCCCATTGTAATGATTCCCAAACTTATGCCTCAAACTGTGCATTACAACCCTCATTGAATGAACAGTTTGACAATGATCTACGTTTATTTAGTGAGGTTATAATTTATCTCTTTGTTCTCTTTGTCAGCCCATAATGAATAATAAGAATCCTTCACAATAGGTGAGTCAACGATCTCTTTCTGCAAATCACATTTAAACCCTTATCACTCCTGTTCTTTGCTTGAGAATTTCATGACACTTATGATGCAATCTTCCCTCTTCAGTAGCAGCAAGCATTTACAATCTGAAATGCATAACCTTGTACTTAGCTGTTTCCACCATCACATCCATATTCTCAAAGTAAACATTAAAAGTGAAGTGGTAAACCAATTTAACCCAATTTCCTGTATTGGGTGAGAACCTGCACCAAAAAAACCATTGCCAAATTCTGTCTCCACCTCACTTCTTTAGTTGCTACATTACTAACTGCATCTGCACCCTTCCTGCTATTGTCCTCAAGTGGAAATGTCATTGATTTTATTTCCAATTTATTCCTTTTGTCACTTTTTTTCATTCAGTTTGGACTTGTCTCTGGACCTGCTCCATCTAAAGACAAAAAAAACTGCAGATGCTGGAATCCAAAGTAGACAGGCATAAGGCTGAAGAAGACAGCAAGCCAGGCAGCATCAGGAGATGGAGAAGTCTGCATTTCGGGTGTAACCCTTTTCTATCTCCTGATGCTGCTTGGCTTGCTAGGTTCTTCCAGCCTCCTATGTATCTAACTCAGTTAGCTCAGTGGTTACTTTACAATGCAAAGCTAATACTGGAAGCATGGGTTTAATACTGCTGTTCAGCCTCCACTTTTGGGAATAGGCTAGCAATTAATATACACTACAAACCACAGCCCCTCACAGGATACCTTGGCTATACTTCCTCACACTCCACTTCCTCGAAGGACTCCATTCCATTCTTTGTTTCCCTATCTCTATTACATTGATTTTTTTCCACTGGCATGTCGGAGGTTGAGGGGTGACCTTACAGAAGCATATAAAATCATTAGGGGGATACTTAAGGCAAATGACAAGTGTCTTTTCCCTGGGGGGTGGGGAGACTTTCAAAATTAAGGTGAGTGGAGAAAGATTTTAAAAAGATATGGGGGCAATATTTTGACACAGAGTGATTCATGCATGGAATAAACTTCCAGATGAGGTGATGAATCTGGTTAAAGTTACAACATTTAGAAGTCATTTAGATAAGTACATGAATAAGAAATGTTTGGAGGGATATGGGCCAAATGCAGGCAGGTGGGATGTGTTTAGTTTGGGATTATGGTCGACATAGACTGGTTGGACCGAAGGGTCTGTTTCCCTGCTATATAACTCTCTGACTCTAAGATTCAGGAAATGTAAATTTCTACAGCAGTGCTTTCTGCTATGTCTTCCTTTTCCTACACAAGGGGACTTCCACTGCTCTAGCCCCCCAAACCCAACTCTGTCCTCCACCGATTCCCATTCAGCATGATTGACAGCACCAGCCACCATGTCGATCATTCATACTTACACGCATATCCTTTCCCCTTGCTTGCCAAAAGCATGATAGGATGCCCTTGACCTAAACTCCCACCATATCAACCTCCACATTCATCCTTCAAACTGCTGCCATATGTGTATCTTACCCATAACAGCATTTAGCTTTTATCATTGAGTTGTGTGTATAGAATGTGACTCTGACTCACAGTGAGTCTGTTGTAGGTTTGCAAGCTATGTGCACATTGAAATTAGCTGATTTGTTGTAATGTCTACTTTATAACTTATAATTTGTTTACAATTTTTTCAAACTAATCCATCTAAAGTAACCAACTCACTGCTCTCTACAAATTGCACTGCAAACAACATCACTAAAGAGCACCTTCCAAAGCCATGGCCATTTCCATCTAAGAAGGACAAGGGCAGCTGATACATGGGAACACCACCCTTGCATGTTCCCCTCCAAACCACTCACTATCCTGACTTGGAAATATATCCTTCAGTGCCACTGTGCAAAAATCTCCGAATTCCTTCCCTAAGGGCATTGCAAGTCTACCTGCAGCACAAAGACTGCATCGGTTTAAGAAGGCAGCTCATCACCACCTTCTCAAGGGCAATTACAGACAGGCAATAAATGCTGATCGAGCCAGCAATGCCCCTGCCCCATTAGAAAGTCAAAGAAAAGCAAGTTGATGAGTTAATCAATCGCTGTGATTGATTATTAGTTCACCATCGATAACATGACAATCTTAATCATCTCCAGTGTGATGCCACCTCCAAACTACATCTCCCTTTCCCTCCCCTTTCAACAATTTGAGGTGAAGGTTCTCCTGTGACCTCCTTGGTCAATTATACAGTCAGCCCTAACACACCCTCCTTATCCTCCAGTACATTTCCAGGTCATCACAGGCAATGCAACAGCTGAAGGATTCCCCTCTCCCTCCTCATGAACCAAGGCCCTAAATACTCCAAGCAAATGAAGCAGTGACTTACTGATATTTGTTTCAATTTTTTAAAAATATCACATTGGTTGCTCACAGTGCAGTATCCTATATGTCTTGGGGAGTTCCGATGCAGACTGGGAAACTGTTTTACAGAGATCTGCAAGAATGAACTCTGGCCTTCCTGAGCTGGTCATTTTTATCCTTCACTTTGTACCACTTTGGCCCTTCTGTCTTTGGATTGTTACACTGTTTTATGATCCCAGCTGATATCATTACCAAACCAGTCAGATCCCAGATGGGAACCCGGATTGACAGATGATCATTTTATTCATTTTGGCTTTAGCAAAGTGGTCTATCATTGAAACGCAGTATTGCAACATTTACTTTAACAATAAAACAGAAGAAATTAAGAAAAAAAAATCAATTAGCGAATTTATCTATTTATAATATAAAGTCCTTGAAACATGCAGTAAAAGTACAAATCCATTAATTTCAAAATACTCTTTCATAAACTGAAAAGAAAGAAAACAGCTCTTGTGCAGTACACAAAACAGATTGATAACACAGAACCCAAAACACCACTTGCACAATATTCACACCAGAGTCCCTGCATCCAACACTTAGGTAGGTTTCAGTCACTTATAACTTCTTTAGACTGGAGCTGCAGATAGCTTCTTCCTGCAGCTCATATATTCCTGAGCTTTCATGTGCTCAGATTTAAGTAACCTCCTCAGGGTTTTATCCCAACTCTTTACTCTAAGGCTATCCAGAGCACAATATTCTATCCTTCTCAGGAACACTGGTCTACACAGCCATTCTAGTCCAAGGACTTTATGGGATTGTTCCAAAGGCCCACAACTCTCTGCAAGAAAATAAATTCTCCTCATCTCTGTTAAATGGTCAAATCCTGAGTGACCATTAGTTCTAAATTTTCCCACAAGAGGAAACATTCTCTCCACATTTACCTTGTCAAGGCCCCTCATGATGTTAATCAAATCACCCCTTACTCTGCTGAACTGCAGCAGATATAAGGCTAACCTATCACAGGGTTTTTCATGTGATAACTGACTCATTCCAGGTATTAGTCTAAAAAAAAGCCTGTGAACCGCCTCCAATGCATTGACACTCTTGCTTAAATTCAGTGACTAGTACTGTGCACAGTACTCTAGATGTGCCCTCACCAGTGCCCTGTGTAACTAAAGCATATTCTTCCTATTTTTCAGTTTACCTGATAATAAGTGATAACATTTTATAAACTTTCCGAATTGATACGGACATATTAAGCTACTAGGATGCCCAGATCCCACTGCATTCCAGAGCTTTTTAATCTTTCACCAGTTAGAAAACATGCTTCTTTGTCCATTCTGATAGGAAGAACGAAAATGGAGCATTATCCCAAATGCTAGACCTTTGCCTACTCACAACCATTTTCCTTAGGAGCTTACTTACGTTCTCTTCACAACTGACTTGTCAATATCTTATCAGTAGTATTGATGCATTTAGTTGGAAGCTAAACTGACACAAAAGAGAGAACTGAACAGAAAGATATATAGTTGCTGTTAGTTGAAGTGGCATGGGGTGCAGCATAAAGACCAGTTGATCGCCTGTCTGTTTGTGATTCATTTAGTTTAGTATGCAATCATCAAACCGTAAGTGCGTAACAAATTGAAACCAACAAGCCCTACCTCTCTGAGGCATCCCATGAAGTTATTGCTGACAGGTGATCCGGGCAGATCTGCTGTACTCGGACTTCCGCCGACATAGAAAAAGTCGTCAGATCCCAACATGGTGTAGTCTTCTTGGGTGTAACCTGTGGTAGTGAGGATGCCATCCACCGAAATGGTGACCTAGTCAAAGGATATAATGAAGAAAACGGCCCAGAGTGACCTTTACACATTGTGCTGCCTGGCACCTGCCTGCGTTTCTCAATTTACTTTTTTTTGTGCTTATTTCAGGTTTGCGTTTTCTTGAGTAAATACTGGGGAAGTCCCATTTTCTGGTCTGTGTTTGCACAATGGCACAGTTGGAGTTGGAGATTCTATCATCTAGTTTGCCCATGCTTCTTGGTTCATCTCACTGAACCCATGAGTGATCGTTCTGAGCTTTTACTTTTAACATGTGAAGCGGGTGACAATGCAGGCGAGAAAATGGAACTATCCACTTTTGTGCCAATTCGTTTCTTTACAAAATAAAACTTGAGTTGGAGCGTTCAAAAAAAAATCAGTCGAAAAAAATATAAGTTTTTTTTTTAAAGAAAATAAACTTTATTCCCCACTTTATTATCATTTGAACACTGACAAGCATGCATCAGGAGAGAGCTCTTACCGTCTACAGCATGAATGCGCATGACATGAGTCAAAGCTCAACTATAGAAAAGTCACCAGCTTCATCACTGTGAGCAACTGCATCACCTCGTTCTTAAAAAAAAACTTCTCAAAAAGAAAATGCAAAGAAAAGGAAAGCAAAAGGAAATCCAAAAGGAAACATGCACGTGTCAAAACTCGACACTCTCATGCAAAAAAAACAAAAGCCATGGATCGCGAAAGTGAACTACAGCAGCATCGCTTCCACTTGCATGCATATAAACACGTGGGGGTGAGGGGTTGTGGTGTGTATGTGATGGAGGAGGGGTGGGGAAGGAATGGTGTGGAGGGGTGAGGAGGAGGGGAAAGTTAACAATCGACATGTTAGTGGAAATAGGTTAGAAGGCAAGATGTTGGATGGAGTTTGATTGTCTGGGTTTTCTTTTTCCGGTCACACTGAAGGTTGAATTTGGTCATGCCATGCACTATGTACAGAAAGAAAATGGCAGAGCCCACTCTTAGGATGTCTGGACTCCTGCCAGTTGGCCGACAGCCACCACCAAGAAGTGCAGAGGCTCGTTCTTTCATCTAAAGGCCCTACGATGGTCTGAACTAAGTACTTGGTAGAGTAAAGAGAAAAAAAAAGGAGAGAAACTGGAAACCAAACAAAGCAAACTAGTCGTGGTGAGGGGAAGGAAACAAAAATGGAAACAAAAGGGAAAAAAAAAGTGACTGAAGTAAGCAGTGAAATACCAACCCCATTTCCTCATTGTAAAGGTGTCGACAATGAACAAAAGAAAAAGGAGGAGGGGAAGAGGGGAACACACGGCAAACCCAAAAAAAGAGACAATAAGAATGATATCTACCAGACAATGTAGTTTGTTTACCATAGCGTGTCCAATGCCTGAGTGCTTTGCGGAAAAGGGGAAGAAAGGAAATTAAAAATTGTGAACAGAACGATTGTTACTTAAAATAAAACATGATGATAATTAGGGTGTTAGTACATTAGTTGGTTAGGTAACGGTTAGTAAAATGACACATTCCATGAATGATCAGTGTTAGTTTTTCTTTTTAAAGCGTGTCATCGACATATAGAGAAGATGCAAACAAATTCTACAGGACCAAAGCAGACCAAAAAACGAGTAAAAAGGTTCTCAATAGCTCTTTTCTTTTCAATTACTTAACAATGAAATAGTGACTTTTTGTTTTGTTTTTGTCTTTGAAATAAGGAAAGGACGCTAATTTTCATACATTTGGTCACAAACATTACCGTTACCACAATTAAGCCGAACTTTCGTGAGTCGTGAAGTGGTTGCTAAAACTGACTTTGCTTTATAGGTTGATGTCACTGAGTCATCTTCAATGTGAGTCCAATGTGAATCTTAGTGGACAGGGGGTTCTTTTGGAAAACATTACGGCCTATTTTACAACAACATTCCTCCCTTCAACAATTCTCCCAGTTACTTAAAGGTAAATGGCAAAACTCCCAACCACCCCCGTTCCTGACTGCATCAAGTATTTTTCTTTTGGTGAAGCAATGCAACATCCAAACCTATTATCAGAGACACTCAAGGAAGAAAAAGACAAGAAAAACACCCTACATTTAACCATTGGACAGAAATACAAGTACTGACTCTCCTTTTAAGTTCAACAGCAACACTGCCATGCAGTAATAATAAACGGGCTTGACATCTTGAAGCGCTGCTGCTGCAGAAATCATATCAGAGTTACTAGTCCAGGGACCTTTACAGGGTGAAGTTATTATTAACAGGAGTATTCAGTCTTCCAAAGCCATCAAGAAAAGTCATGGGCCCCTGACAGAGATGTCTGCTTAAGGAAGCAAAGAATGAAGTAAAAGGGTCAACACAAGGGCAATTAATTCACTAATCTGAGCTAAGAATGTCTCTCACATACACAGGAAATAAAACAAGAGAAAAAAACTTCAGCCAGCCACACACAACACTAGAGTTTACAAATATTCCAGCATACTAACTTACAGCCCAAAAACTAAGCCTTACTAGTAAGTTAATGAAAATGATTAAATCAACTAAATTAACAAATAATAAGAGAATGTATCACAGAACATTGAAATAAGTAGAAAAAGGGGAGCAAAAGTCAAAGCTAAAGCAAAACAGAGGGAACCAAATACAGAATAAATTAATTAAAGCCACCAGTAGTTCCAAGGATAGGACACCGAACAAACTAAATTGGGAATGAATTTTAAAGAACGGAAAATATAACAAAAGCAAGTAGGCTTGAAGGGTTACAAAAGAAACCATCAGCATTTTTTTTTCTCTCAAGGAAGGAGGTAAAGGTTAGGTGGGATAGTGTGGGGAGGGGAAGAATAAACAGATCTGGTAGCTGCGACCTGCATGTTGTATTTTTTTTTACGTGAACATGACCAGCTCATTGTAACGTTCCTCATCCTGCCTGTTCTTTTTTTTTTGGCTTTGTTTTCTTTGAGCAGAGTTAGCGTCCGCCTCCACTATTACCTGTCGCAGATTGCGTGTCACTTTGACATCATGCCAGGCGTTGTCATTGAACTTCCCATTTACTGGTTCAACCAACGCCTCAAAAGCGCCAGATCCCAGGTTAATGACTAGTGAAACTGCTCCATCTTTCAGTGCTAGGTTTACATAGTCAGCTGACTTCCCTGTGTGCAGGATCAGTCCGTTCCGCTGCCAGGTCTTGAAGGACAAAGTGATCTCATCGCTGCTGCTCTGGATAGGGTTCTGGGATAGGTCGTAACAGAAGTACTCAGATCCTCGGAATGTTGCAGAGTTGTCTTCCCTGGCTGTGTAGCAAGAGGGAGAATAAAACAGAGAAAAAACAAAATGGATGTTACTTATTTGGGAAAACTAACAGCAATAGCAATGCTCAGAAAAGGTGATATCAGCACCAACAAATTATCATTCAAACATACCAAGTTAGAATACATACAAGCTGGAAAACAAAAATAAATGCAATCACAAATATGTTTTGCTTCAAATTTCCTGGAATTCAGTGAGTTACATTTCTCTCAGCACTCTGCCCTCTGATCATCCAGGTGAACAATAACAGGGCTAGGAATTGAACCCATTTTCCACTGTGTTCACGTGCTATTAGCCATTGAACATTTCCAAAGTTTATACAGGATAGATTTTACAGAGAGAAAAGTTTCTTTAATCACCCTGCAATCCAACAACACCTCTCAAACTTCACAATCTCCACTTTTTAAAAAATCATTTGTTGCTGGGATATGGCTGTCGCTGGCCAGTATTGACTGCCCATTCCTAATTACCCTTAGGTGGGGAGCTGCCTTCCTGAAATGTTGCAGTTCATGGAGTTGGTACTGGCCTGTTACCAAGGGAGGTACAGAATAATTATGCAGTGGTAGCGAAGGATATATTTCCAAGTCAGAATGGTGATAGATGCAGAACTGGCTGGAAGGTAGAAGACAGAGGGTGGTGGTGGAGAGTTGCTTTTCAGACAGGAGGCCTGTGACCAGTGGAAAACCACAACAATCTGGTAAAATTTGAATTTGACAGAAATATGGAATTCAAAGATAGTCTTATGAATACCATGTAATTTCTGTCAATTGCCATAAAACCCCAGTTTGTTCAGTAATACCCTTTAGGGATGGAAATCTGCAATTCTAACCTGGTCTGGCTGACATGTGACACCAGACCCACAGCAATGTGGTTAACTCTTAACTGCCCTCAGAAATGGTCTAGCATGCCAGTCAGTACAAGGATGCAATTAAGGAAGGGCAATAAATGCTAGTCC
Organism: Chiloscyllium plagiosum; assembly: GCF_037043375.1. Lineage (NCBI taxonomy): Eukaryota > Metazoa > Chordata > Chondrichthyes > Orectolobiformes > Hemiscylliidae > Chiloscyllium > Chiloscyllium plagiosum. The sequence continues at coordinate 17,516,578 of NW_028270146.1, forward strand.
AATCAGTGATGCCCACATTCCATGGGAGAATAATAAAGAAAGAGCTTCAATTTTGTCTGGGATCCTGAATGATCCGTCAGTCAAAAGCTGCCTTGATGGCATTCACTCACATCTCACCTCTCAAGCTTAACTCTTTTATTCATGTTTGTAATGAGATCAGGAGCTGAAAGGTCCTGGTAGAATCCAAACTGGGTGTCAATAAAGCTGTTCATTCCTTTGCAAGTGCTGACAACACTTCTTTGCTGGAAATTGACAATGGACTTACTTTGGTAGTAGTTGGTCAGGTTGGGCATGTCCTGCTTTTTGTGGGCAGAACATATCTGGGCAATTTTCCACATTGTCAGTTAGATGTGACTGTACTGGAATAGCTTGGCTGGGGGAGTGAGGAGAGTGGGCACAGTTAGATTTACAGCAAAGGTCTTCTATACCATTGCTAGAATATTGCCAAGACCCATAGCCTTTGTAGTCTCCAGTGTCTTCAGCCACTTCTTACAATCACATGAAATGAAATGAATTGGTTGAAGACTGGCATCTGTGATGCTGGGGACCTACAGAGTGAGGACTGATTGGATCATCCACTTGCAACCATTCCAGCTTTATCTCTTGTTCTGATGGTCTGAACTCCCCTATTAGGGGTATATCCATTGGTTGGGAAAAGACAGCTGGTGCATGAGGTCATCAGTTCCTCGAAGAGTTGCACTCTATCACACACCACCCTTAATTAAATAGAAATGGGCATCCCAGCATTGTGGCTGGGTCAAAATCATGTAATATTCTCCCTCAAGTTCCTTTTGGGTTTCATCATGATGGGGCTCACCAACAGCATCTTAAGGACAATCAATGATGCACAACAAGTGCATCATTTTTGACTTTGACTTTGTTAATGACACCTACAACCTGAGACTGATGGTTGTCTTCAAATATCACCTTAGTGTGAGACTTCTATCATCCAAAACAATCATTGTCACAGGCCACCTATGACCTTCAATTTTGCACAGATATGTAACAGATTTTATTATTACATATCATTTATGAGATAGAAGCACAGTCATTAACGACTGAACTGAGACTGACAAAGCAAACTTTTTTCGGAGTGAGAGAGGAAAGTCTCCATCTGGATGGAAAACACTAGTGTTCCAACCTGTGCAAAGCAGCACAGACTGCTGTGATGTTCAATTAGCTACTAAGTCATCATCAAAAACCATGCCGAGTAATCTATAGGCTATGTGCAAAATAATTGGAGGTAATTTTACTGACGCCTTTCACTTGTTTGAACACATGGGAGGGGAGGAATTGTGTCGCATGTAAAACAAGGCAGATGTCCAGCCCAGCATCAGATCCCAGACGTACCCAGAAACCCTAGCCACTCTCCCCTACATCAAAGAAATGTCTGCATGACTACTCAGACCCCTTAGCATCATGGTAGCCCACAAACCCACCAACACACTAAAACAGCAACTAATGAACTTGAAAGACCCTATACAGATAACAAGCAAAAATTACAAAATACCGTGCAAAGACGGTAACAAACACTATATTGGACAAATAGGCAGAAAACTAGCCACCAGGATACACCAGGAACACCAACTAGCCACAAAAAGAAATGACCCTCTATCATTAGTATCCTCACATATGGAGGAGGTAGGACACCACTTTGGCTGGGACAACACATCCATCCTAGGACAAGCCAAACAAAGACACGCACAATAATTCCTAGAAGCATGGCATTCCAACCGGAACTCTATCAACAAACACATCGAGTTAGACCCCATCTACCACCCCTTGAGAAAAGGAACAGGAAATGACTTCACCACAGGAAATAACATCACCACAGGAAATGGCATCATCAACCCAAAGAAAACCAAACTATAAATAGAAAGCAGGAATTTTCAGCATTGTTTTGCCTGAGGCCCACTGAAGATGTTACCTAGTAAGGTAACGAAATGTCTGGAAATGAAGCTCAGAGAGCAAACCTATATCCAAAATCAGATCCCAGATCCCATTTTCTCTTTTGATACTGTTAGAACCCCAGCTGACGGTTACACTGGACAAGTCAGATCCCACGGTGAGATCTGGTTTGATAGGTCCTCCACTGGGTATTCTCGATCTTTGTACACTGTAGTAGTCAGTCACTGAATATATCTACAAGAGTCTGCCAATGCAATTCTAACAAAATTATATCAGGTTTCTTAGACAGAAAAAGGAAAAAAGATCTATATTATTATAATGAAGAATGTTTTGCAATGGTTTTGTTACAAATGTCAGAAAGAAAGTTTCATCCCTTTTACTCTCTGCAATAACCTTAGAAACACTGAAAGATCAGTGAAAGATCAACCTTTAGAGTCATAGAGATGTACAGCATGGAAACAGACCCTTGCCCATGCCAACCAGACATCTAGTCCCATTTGCCAGCACTTGGTCCATATCACTCTAAACCCTTCCTATTCATGTACGCATCCAGATGTCTTTAAAATATTGTGATTGTACCAGCCTCCACCATTTCCTCTGGAAGCTCGTTTCATACATGCACCACCTGCTGCATGAAAAGGTTGTCCCACAGGTACTTTTAAAATCTTTCCCCTCTCATCTTAAACCTACATCCTCTAGTTTTAGATTCCCCTACCCTGAGAAAAATACCTTTTCTACATACCCTATCCATGCCCCTCATGATTTTATAAACTTCTATGAGGTCACATCTCAGCCTTCGATGCCCCAGGGAAAATAGCCCCAGCCTATTCAGCCTCTCCCTGTCGCTCAAACCCTCCAATTTAAAGTTCAAAGTTTCTTGTTTCGTTGCCATGACTCAGGAGCTTTCTTCTTACTGTCTTTTAAAAACTTTCAGACGAAACACATGGGTTTTCCGTTACCTCAGCTTCTAGCGTTCATCTGCTTCTGGAACTGTTTTCTAAGCGACTTAAGACTTTTGTCCCCAGCCCTAGCTGCTTTGGAGACCATTATATTAACAGAGCACTTCCACTCTGATTGAATCTGCACACAATGTCTGACCTTCTAGATGGTTCTGCCTCTCTGTGATACCGGACCTCAACACAAGAGGAGGCAAAGGCAGTTTTTCTATTCTTATTTCTAATGTACTTTACTGTTCACTACAAGCTCCAAGACTCCAAAGCTGTAAAATCCCATGAAATATGCATATTAGTAAATGCTCAGATATCCCTTGTAGTGATTGTAACGAGGTCAGTCAGCTGGACTTCATAGAGGCAAAAGTGAGGACTGCAGATGCTGGAAATCAGAGTCAATATTAGAGTGGTGCTGGAAAACCACATCAGGGTCACGCAGCATCCGAGGAGCAGGAAAATCGATGTTTCAGGCAAAAGCCCTTCATCAGGAATCCAAATGCCCGACACATTGACTTTCCTGCTCCTTTGATGCTGCCTGACCTGCTGCGATTTTCCAGCACCACTCTAATCCGGACTTCATAGAATATGAGTTCCCTGATTGGGGCTGTTAACCTGGTTCAATCAGGGCGCCCTGACTGACAAATATAAACAGGAGTGTCAGACATCCTGCCACTCTGAGGATCAGTGTCAAGGACTCTCCATATATGAATAAAGGCTGACTTGGTGACAGGATACTGGCCTCTGTGGAGCTATTTTATCCTGTACCACTCACAGAGCGCAACAAATAAAGTAAAAACATGTCCTTCCCTTCAGGTTTAGTTCTATCCCTCATTTCTCCACTTTAGAATCATGGGTCAGAATTTATTTGTCCCTAATTGCACTTGGGAAGGTGGCTGTGAACCGCCTTATTGAATGACTGTAATATTCTAATGTGCAGGTACTGTACAAGTTCGGGAATTCCTTGTGAGTCTCTCGTTTCTATATATATTCATTATCTCTGATAGAGCATCTGAACATCAGATTTTTAAAAATTCACTCGAGGGAATTGTGAATCGCTGGATGGGTCAGAATTTATTTGTCCCTAATTGCACTTGGGAAGGTGGCTGTGAACCGCCTTATTGAATCCCTACAGTCCACATTGTGTAATTACTCCCACAATGTTGTTAGGGATAGAATTCCAGGATTTTTACCCAGCAACAGTGAATGAATAGCAATATATGTCAAAGTTAGGATGGTGAGTGGCTTGGAAGAGAATTTGCAGGTGGGGGGTGTTCCCATGTATTCCATGGGATTACTGTTGGCCTGGACTGATTGGACCGAAGGGTCTGTTTCTGTGCTGTATGACTCTATGACTATGGGCTAGTTGGACCAAAGGGTCTGTTTCTGTGCTGTATGACTCTATGACCATGGACTGGTTGGACCAAAGGGTCTGTTTCTGTGCTGTAAGACTCTATGACTATGACTCTACCTGCTGTCCTTATCCTTCCGAATGGAAGTGGCCGTGGGTTAGGAAGGTGCTACCTTAGGATCTTTGAAAAATTTCTACACAACATAGATGTTCCTGTTACATACACATCAGAAGCATAAATCATTGGAACAACCAAAAAATTGTTCTACTCTTAATTGCAACTTGTTTGTATCATTTAAAACAAATTGAAAAGATTATAGTGTGTATTAGGGAGAATTTTCTTCAACGTAATTACAGTAACATACATTACCAATTAAAAGTACACCTGTTTACATGGTAGGGGTGGTTTAGGTTATAAATAGACAAATTAATTGGGCTGAACTTGCTTCAGGAGATGATGGGAGTAGCAGCATTCAATGAATAATGTCTCCCAAACATGTTAATGTCTATTTCAAAGCCTGAAATGTCACACTATATAGGGGTGGGTGGATGTTATGCAATTTATTCTAACCTGTTCAGACGGGTCAGCTTTGACTAAACAAGATGCATTCATTGTGCTCATGGATCAATAAGTCCCTTCCTGTGCACATTCAGTTTCCTACAAGTGGACTGTCACTGTCATCACAGTTTGACTGTCATCAGTCTGTCACTGCCAATGTATCAAACTCCTGGGGTTCCACTCCGAGCAGCAGCACGGGTGAGATGAAACAGGGTGGAAGGGGCTCAGAACGACCATAAACTCTGGAGCCCTGTTGGACTGACTGCCTTGTTTCCCTACTGCAAATACTTCTCCAGCAGTCATGCAATGTACAAACATTCAGTGGTTTCTCCACATATCGAAGTGAGGTAATTTTAAGAATTAGGTGACAATTCGCTTTTAGTTTTGCAAAGCAACAAATCAGCTAAAAGATTAATTCCAAACTGCCCATCAAAACTGTCTGTCAGAACCAAATGACTTGGGCCACTTACTGAAATCTTAAGTTCCTCTTTCAAAGAAAGAACAAGCCAGTCTGTGATGTTGCACTGGGAATCCAGGTTGTCAGTTGCACAAATTGACACAGAAACCTTGCCTTGCCAATGTACTCATATAATAATGAACATCACATTGCTTGATCTTCTTTGTAATACAAATCAGGCTGAGGAAGTGTGGCGCAGTGTCTTATTAATGTCAGTTTCATGTGGCAACTACTAGATCAGAAATCAGAAATGTTTCATAAAGGGACTTCATCTCTTAATCTTAAAGGAAGCAGTAGAGGCATGCTGCCAGTTTGTACATGCAAAAAGACTTCCATTCTTCTTCAGTTAATCAAACAAACTGCAGATGCTATTCACTGTATAACATTATCTTCTGCAAAACTCCCAAGGCAAATTCTGTGCCAATATTAACTGCAGGTTTGAATGTCAGCCTTTATTTTCCTTCAGAACACCCAAGCACTATATGTGGTGTAATAAAACTTTACTAATCAAACACCAGGAGAAAGATCGGTCAGGATTTGTCATTAGATAGTCATAGAATCACGAGAGACAGAGAAGGAAAGAGAGAGAGAGAGAGAGATCACTCTGTCCATTATTTCCTTCCAAAGCATCCTAAGCTGTGCATGGTATTCCAGCTAAGATCCAGTGGTATGTTCCCAGATGAACACTCCTGACACTTTTTGGTATTTGTCGCCACTACCAGTACATGATACTGGGTATGGGCTGTTTGAGGTAGTTTGTTGATGCCAATCCTGCTTTATCTTGGGCCTGTCTGATGACTAGTAAATCTGCAGAAGAGACAACATTTCTATATAACAATATATATTTCTCTATATATTTCTATATTCACTGTACAATAGCAATATGTACAGCTACATTTGATCAGGCATAATGACTCGGGCCTTGGGAAGCTGATGCAGATAGACATGTGCCCTCCAAAACTGCAGTAGACACACACAGATCTAATAGAATAGGTGGAGCTAATTTAACATGAACATTAACTCTATTTAGTTCCACTAATGTGGACAGCCCATAAGGTAAATGGTAAAGCACAGCTTTTGTATTCAGCACCCAGATTTAATAAAACTAGGTAGTCCCACACAGTTTCTTTACTGCCTTTCCATCTCCCCTACATTTTCAAGGAGTTGTGAGAGCGCCCCCAACTTTTCTTGTGCCCACAACTGAAATAACCCTTCAGAGATCAGCAACCCATCACCAATCACAATTTATTCACAAATGTATAACCTTTGACAATAGCACTGCCTCTCATTAAGTCCGGCATTCAGTGTCTTAATATTCCCAACAATCACTCTTTTATGTCAGCTAGGGTTCCCTGATTGGATTAGTTTAACAGTAACAGTCAGGGATTTCATATTCCATGAGGCCCTGCTGGCTGACCTCATTACTATCCTCGAAACAGTACCAATCCAAACTCAGGACCACTGTCATACGAAGGCAGCAGATACAAGAGAAGACCATCACCTACCCATCTCTCTCCAAAGTTTGCAACTGTACTCCTAGGTCTGGATTGTTAATGTAATACAAGAAATGCAATGATCCAAGTACCAACCCTGGATGGAGAGTGATGGAGGTATTGAGATGCAGAAGAGAGGGGCACAGCAAACTTCCCCTTCCAGTCAGAAAAATAGCTAGTCACCATCATTCTCCATCACAAATCCCTCAGTTAGTTACTCAGAATTTTTGGGCCTAGTCTCCCCTTTTAATAAAGTCTTACAAATTAAACTTTTCAAGTATTTATCCAATTACCTTTTTGAGAGTTATTGTTGAATCTATTTCCACTGCTCTTTCAGGCAGTGCTTTCCATACAAACCGTGTGAATTAGAAGCAAGAGGAGGCCATTCAGCCCATCAAGCCTGCTTCACCATTCATATAGGCATACAGTCGTAGAGTCATAAAACATGGAAACAGATCCTTCAGTCCAACTTGGCTAGACCAACCAGGTATCCCAAATTAAACTAGTCCCATTTGACTGCATTTGGCCCATCTCCCTCAAAGCTTTTTCCATTTTGCGTACCTGTCCAAACATTTTTTAAATGTTGTAATTGTACCCACCTCCACCACCTCAGTCCAACTCATTCATGTTGACCAGATATCCAAACTAAATCTAGTCCCATTTGCCAGCACTTGGCCCGTATTCCTCTAAACCCTTTCTCTTCTTATACCCATCTGGTTGCCTGTTAAATGTTGTAATTATACCAGCCTCCACCACTTCCTCTGGCAGATCGTTACATGCATCATCCTCTGCATGAAAACATTGCTTCTCAGGTTCCTTTTAAATCTTTCCCCCTCACCTTAAGCTTATGCCTTCTGGGTTATAACTCACCTACCCAAGAGAAAAGACCTTTGCTATTCACCCTATCAATGCCCCTCATGATTTTATAAATCTCTATAAGGTCGCCTTTCAACCTCCGACACTCCAAAGTGTCCCACCCTATCCAGCTTCCCCTTATAAAGCAAGCCCTCCTGTTCCGGTAATGTCGTTGTAAATTTAATAACATCATGGCTGTTCTAGTCAGTCCACAATCCCACCTACCCTGATAAGCTTTCACCTCCTTCTTTATTGAGTTCATTGTTCTCCATTTGTGCTAGAAACAGGGGGCATAAGACATACTCATTGAAATAATAGGCATTCCCTTAGAACATCATGCAACTCTGGATGTTGTGAAATTTGAAAGGGTTCAGAAAAGATTTACAAGGATGTTGCCAGGGTTGGAGGATTTGAGCTACAGGGAGAGGCTGAACAGGCTGGCGCTGTTTTCCCTGGAGCGTTGGAGGCTGAGGGGTGACCTTATAAAGGTTTACAAAATTATGAAGGGCATGGATAGGATAAATAGGCAAAATCTTTTCCCTGGGGTCGTGGAGTCCAGAACTAGAGGGCATAGGTTTAGGGTGAGAGGGAAAAGATATAAAAGAGACCTAAGGGGCAACGTTTTCACACAGAGGGTGGTACGTGTATGGAATGAGCTGCCAGACGAAGTGGTGGAGGCTGGAACAATTGCAACATTTAAGAGGCATTTGAATGGGTATATGAATAGGAAGGGTTTGGAGGGATATGGGTCGGGTGCTGGCAGGTGGGACTAGATTGGGTTGGGATATCTGGTCAGCATGGATGGGTTGGACCAAAGGGTCTGTTTCCATGCTGTACATCTCTATGACTCTATGACTGTGTGTGGGGGGTGAGAGGGTGGAGGTGAGGGACCTGGGTGAGGGGGAGGATTTGGGTGATTGCAGGAGTGCAAGTGGCATGGTGGCTCAGTGGTTAGCACTGCTGCCTCACAGCACCAGGAGCTGGATTTGATTCCAGCCTCGGGTGACTGTCTGTGTGGAGTTTGCACATTCTCCCCGTGTCTGCGTGGGTTTGCTCTGGATGCTCCGGTTGTCTCCCAATGATGTGCAGGTTAGATGGATTGACCATGTTAAATTGCCCACAGTGTCCAGGGATGTGCAGGCTAGTTGGATTAGCCATGGGATATACAACGTTATAGGATCGATCTCGGTGGGATGCTCTTCGAAGGGTCAGTGTGGACTCAATGGGCCAAATCGCCTGCTTCCACACTGTAGGAAATCGAGGAGATGAGTAATTGTAGGGAATGGTTGGAGGGAATGGATGGTGGGGAGTGATTGTTGGAGCAAGGTAATAGATCAGGGAATTGATCAGAGAGATTGAGGGGTGTGCAGAAGGAGGCAGGAGGTTGGGGGGAGGAAAGGGCGTGAGGTAATTGGGAGGCAGCACTCCAGCTCCTCCTGTCGTCATGTTCAGATATTTTATTTTAAACATCAGATATCACATCGAGTGTCCACGTCAGAGAGTGCACACAGAATGCCTTTTGGTATTCTCCTGTTTGGATGAAAGCTCGCATTCAAATGCTAATAAATACTTTCCTCTTCAGATGCCGACAGATTAGCGACACATTTTCCTTCAACTATGCTTGAATGAAATTATTTTATTAGTGATCTCACCTTTGTTCACTGAAGGTATTTTTTTAAACAAATAATAATAGGCAGAAAAGAAAAGGCAAGCAATCTGTGCTAAATACCACCGAAATGCCAAGGAGCGATTCATAATACAGCATGAAAGTAAACAGATAAATGTAACTTGAAGAAGCCGTAATTATAACGTAAAAGAAAATTATCCATGCAGCATCACTGAAGGTGGGCATTTCAAAAAGAAAGCAGCAACGGTTATTTTCCATTTATTTAGCTGGCTTCCCATCCCTATTAGCTATTCAAAAAATGAAATTGTTGTTTTTAATGGGATGCATGCATTGCTAGCTGGGCCAGTATTTATTATTTCTCAAGGGTCTCTAGTTGCCCTTGAGTTGCCCTTGAGCTGCTTCAGTCCATGTGCTGTAGGTAGACCCACAAAGCCATTAGGGAATTTGACAGTGAATTAGCGACAGTGAAGAAATAGGGACATATTTTCCAGGGCAGGATGGTGAGTGGCTTGGAGGGCAAATTGGAGGTAGTGGTGTTCTCATGTATCTGGTGCCTTTGTCCTTCCAGATGAAGTGGTTGTGGGTTTGGTTGAAGCTGCTTTTGTAGCCTCACAAACGTCTGCATCCTGTAGATGGTACACATTGCTGCTACTGGGTGTTGGTGATGGACAGTGAAAGTTTGTGGATGTGGTGCCAATCAAGCAGGCTGCTTTGAATGGTGTCAAGCTTCTTGAGTATTGTTGGAGCTATACCCATCCATGTCCAAAGAATAATTTCACACAAAGAAAGAGCTGTTTGGTTTGCACTTATATGCAGCCTGTCATGAATCAGGACTTTACAAAGCACTTTACAGCCAATGGAGCACTCTACAGCCAATGGAGCACTTTGGAAGTGTTGCCCAGCGCCCACCCTCCAACACTGTCATGTGTGAAGTTGGAAATGACGAGAGCATTTGGACATTGCGATATTGGTAAGTGACAAGTCTTGGTCAGAGAAACCCCTCCCTCTCAAACCCCTTGCTCCACGACCCCATCTCCTCTCCAATCCAAGCTCTCCTTCCCAACAATGACATGGGAATCATTTATATACATCTGATATAGAGCTTTGGCTTCAAATGTTGTCACGGGAACATATATGCACAAGTCCCCGGAGGGGAATAATGGGGAGGTGTCCCCTCAAATGTTAGATTTGTTGGAAACAGTGTCATCCACTGAACACACACACAGCCAGTCCGATGATGACCTGGTCTGGCAGAGGTAGGCAATAAAAGGCAAAAAGAGGTTTTTAAAGAATTTTAAAGAGGAAAGTCGAGAAAAGGGGGAATTTTGGTTCGGCTTTGAATGTTCATTTTGAGAACATTTACATTCAGTTCTGTGAGTTAAGCTCAGACTGATTAAGTATTTAGGATGACACTAGTTCTCTTATTAATACATACAAGGAAATCCATAAATGAAGCCAATTTCAGCTGAAATGTGGGACACAGGTTGTATCTGCAAATTCGGCAAGCCTTGGAACTGGGCCTTTGCTGGACATGAGGATATCATGACAGAGCCACAAGGGAGAGCATGGAAATACTGAGGGTGTCAGAATACAGAGGTTGCTGGACCAGAGACTGCTCGAATCGGGTGATACAAACTTGCAGTGACAGTCCCTCAGTAGAAACATTAAATGCTACCATTACACAGTGCCCATCTTACTGCTAATTAAACACTGATCAGAAGCTCCTTTCTCCTGACCTGTTCCTTTAGTAATGTGCAAAATATGTGATGAAACTATGGCTTTAAGGGGTGTATTTTGTCTTGTTTTACCTTTTATGAACAGAGGTTGAGTCAGAGGTACCAAGCGGCCTATTCCAAGCCAATAAACAGCTTGTGATGCCTTGGTTATTTTTAAACGTTGAAACAATAGAAGCAGTCTGAATGGGTGTGATCAGACTCCCACAGAACCAGGGTTTTAGTTTAGCTTTCAGTAGTTGTTGGGTATTTGAAGCTGCCATACATCACTCCAAATACAGCAAAGCACTTGCGTTCTCTCTGTCTGCCAGAATTTCCTCTTGATGTTCTTTCATCCTGGACTGGAGAAACATTGCATGTCAGACAATCTATTTTACTGCATTTGCCTTTGCCAAAGGTATGTTTATAGGAAATGAAATAACTGCAGAGTGCAGGAAATCAGAAACAAAAATAGAGTTCTGAGGAAGAGTTACTGGACCCAAAACATTAACTCAGATATCTCTCCACAGATGCTGCCAGACCTGCTGAGCTTTTCCAGCAACTTCTGTTTCTGTTTGTGGTTTTTTATGGGATGTTACTGTATTGGAACAGTTTGCTGTTTAGTAATTAAATAATCTGTTATTCTGTTAAGTTTTCCAACAGAGTTAAAGTTAAACCAATTCCTCTTTCCTTTGTTTGTATTTTAACTGTAGATTTTAACTAAGAATAAAGTGCATTTTGCTTAAAGTTGCATAGTGTAACCAATTGAATTAAAACTGAAACACAGCATCTTATGCTTTCCTTTAAATGGGAAAAAGTTAAGGTCTAGGCTATCTCCCTGATATATTCAATGGGATTTTGGTCTGGTCCATAACAAATATAATCATGGTGTAATATCAATACCTACCATCCTCCTGCTCGATTCAATGCCCACTCCCACCAAACTCAGTTGGTGGGGGAAGAGATTAAATTCCATCCATTATTTCAACTTTTGGATTAGGATGGACTGACTGACAGCTAATTTTCAATTCATCTCCCTTTGTCACTGGGCTGACCAGAATTAACTGGAGAGCAAACTAAAAATATCCCTCATAGTGTCAACCATGACAATGTCAATGAATAAGTGGGGGAGGAGACAGCTGTCGAGATAAAGTGGGTAATAGGTTGCCAGTCACTGGGAAAGAAAAGGCAATAAATAGTGAATCGTATTTGTTTTAAAAGAAAACTATTAAATTCTTTCATTAGTTAAACGAGATCTCACAAGAGTATATCTGTTAACCCACCGTGCAGTAAAAATGTTTAATGTGTTGCTTCTTAAGGAAAACGAGATAAACTAACACTTTAATAAATTAAATCAGCACTGATTTTATTACAAATTTTAATGTTCCCTGGGAATAAACTTCTCCTATTGCATGATCATAAAACCGTCTAGCCTGGCCATGATATTTATCTAAACGTTTGTTTTCCAATTTTAAGTTGGGATTATTCATTGCATCTTAGATGTTCATATGTGATTAAATAAAGTCCCTAAACTGCAACATATCAAGTTGTAAATTCTACTAAGCACATGCTGTAGGCTGGTTATATTTTAGTGAATTCCATTCATAGCAAATTCAGCATGGTTGCATTTTACAGCACAGAACTGTCCATTCAGCCCATTGTGCCTACACCTACTCCCTCGGGTAAGACATGTTTGGACAAAGGGCCTGTATAACCAAGCCAATTGTCTTCTTGCTCTATAGATGCTGCCTGACCGTTGAGTGTTTTCAGCATGGCTACTTATGTTTCAGTTCTTTTAAGGAATAGGATAGTGAAGAAGACATTTGGTATGCTTTGCTTTATTGGTCAGAGTATTGAGTACAGGAATTGAGAGGTCATGTTGCGGCTGTACAGGATATTGGTTCGGCCACTGTTGGAATATTGCATGCAATTCTGGTCTCCTTCCTATCGGAAAGATGTTGTGAAACTTGAAAGGATTCAGAAAAGATTTACAAGGATGTTGCCAGGATTGGAGGATTTGACCTATAAGGAGAGGCTGAACAGGCTGGGGATGTTTTCCCTGGAGCGTCGGAGGCTGAGGGGTGACCCTATAGAGATTTACAAAATTATGAGGGGCATGGATAGGATAAATAGACGAAGTCTTTTCCCTGGGGTCGGGGAGTCCAGAACTAGAGGGCATAGGTTTAGGGTGAGAGGGGAAAGATATAAAAGAGACCTAAGGGGCACCTTTTTCACGCAGAGGGTGGTACGTGTATGGATTGAGCTGCCAGAGGAAGTGGTGGAGACTGGTAAAATTGCAACATTTAAGACGCATTTGGATGGATATATGAATAGGAAGGGTTTGGAGGGATATGGGCCGGGTGCTGGCAGGTGGGACTAGATTGCTTTGGGATATCTGGTCGGCATGGACGAGTTGGACCGAAGGGTCTGTTTCCATGCTGTACATCTCTATGACTCTAAGCAAAGAGCTCCTCACGTCTGAAAGAAGATTCTGATCAGGATTCCATCAGAAAAGTGTAGCCATTACTCCATTCTCCATTACGGTTGGCAGGGTGGCTCAGTGGTTAGCATTGCTGCCTCACAGCACCAGGGACCCCGGTCCGATTCCAGTCTTAGGTGACAGTCTGTGTGGTTTATACATTTTCCCCGCGCCTGTGTGGGTTTCCTCTGGCTATTCGGATTTTGTCCCACACTCCAAACGATTAGATTAGATTAGATTTCTTACAGTGTGGAAACAGGCCCATCAGGCCCAACAAGTCCACACCACCCCGCCGAAGCGCAACCCATCCATACCCCTACATTTACCCCTTACCTAACACTACGGGCAATTTAGCATGGCCAATTCACCTGACCTGCACATCTTTGGACTGTGGGAGGAAACTGGAGCACCCGGAGGAAACCCACGCAGACACGGGGAGAACGTGCAAACTCCACACAGTCAGTCGCCTGAGGCGGGAGCTGAACCCGGGTCTCTGGCGCTGTGAGGCAGCAGTGCTAACCACTGTGCCACCGTGCCGCCCACATTGTGCAGGTCAGGTGAATTTGGAATAGAATAGGGAAATGAGTCTGGGTGGGATACTTTTCAGTGGGTCAGTGTGGATCTGTTGGGGCAAATGGCCTGTTTCCACACTGTATGGATTCTATGTTTCTCACAGATCCCTTGTAATGCAGAACCATTGGATCAAGGCAAACCCCATTCCCTTTCTCACTGCAGCCAGCTGCTACATATTGTGATTTAAAGGTGTGTGAGGCTAGGGTGTGGCATGGTAGGGTGCCAAGTAGGTAAATTGCCAGGTGGGCAAGGGTCGGATGCCAAATAAGTAGGATACCAGGATACTGGGGTGCTAGCTGTGTAGGGTGTTAGGTAAGTAAAGTAGCAGTATCTACAACACTCAAATTTGTCATCATTCATTATAGAATGGGATGAGCACATGGTCAATTCTTTGACAATTCACTATATTGCCAAATAGAGTCATAGAGATGTATAGCATGGAAATAGACCCTTCAGTCCAACTTGTTCATGCCGACCAGATATCCCAACCCAATCTAGTCCCACCTGCCAGTACCCCCACAGGGGTGAAAAACTGAGCTACCGAGTGCACCGACATGCAACGTGATTGACATTAGAAGGTTTGCCAGATGAACAGAACTGTTACATTTTACTTTCTAGCTCTCCACCGCCATTGCACACTGAATAATTTCACATCATGAACGTGATTAAGAAAGACAGCGGAGGCAGATTATTAACTTTTCTAATTATCAAGGGTTGAAATACTAGAGGAACAGGCAAATCAACAACCATAACTATAGGAGTAGGAAGAGAATTTTCATCTGGTTTTCAAAGAAGTTTTTCATCCAAATGGCAATAAACCTTTTTAATGAATTGCCAGGGCAGCTGATTAAGTCAGACATGATAAACCAGTTGAAGTGGCTTGTGGCCATGGGACATTTGATGATCAAGCAAGTTAGGCAGCTGTGAAGATGTAGCACTTAATTCTTTCTTTTTGAACAGCTTTTATGTTCTATTTGTCTCTTGATACCAATTTTCTTTTTGTGCACTCATTGGACACGGTGTCACTAGCTAGCCAGCGTTTATTGCTCATCCCTGGTTGCCCTTTAAGAAGGTGGTGGCATGTCATTTATTACAAGGAGAAAGGAATATTAAAGGAAGGTAGTTTGGCTGCAGTTGCTCAGGGTACTGCAAAGACCACAGCAATGGTATTGTGTGCAGTTATGGGTTTCATTCATTAAGAAAGGATATGAATGCATTCAAGGCAGTTTTGGATTAGATGAGATTAGATTCCCTACAGTGTGGAAACAGGCACTTCGACCCAACAAGTTCACACCGACCCTCTGAAGAGTAGCCCACCCAGATCCTCTGACTAATGCACCTAACACTATGGGCTATTTAGCATAGATAATTCACCTGACCTGCACATCTTTGGACTTTTTGTAGAAAGCAATTTGCTTGACTCTTGAGATAACTTGGTTACTTTATGAGGGATGGTTGAAAGCTTGGGCAGATATCAATTGCAGTTTAGAAGAATGAGAGGTGATCTCACTGAGACATGTAACATCCTGAGGGGACTTGATAACTTAGGTACTTCGAGTGTCATGAGTCATTTGGGAATATGCATTGATACTTGAGCCACAATATTTCCCAGGATCAGTTAAAAGCTAAAGGTTTAACCAAATTGCTCAATGTCACCAATTTTCCTGCCTGATGAATTCAGGTCAACAAGAAAACCTTGACCAGTTTCTGCACTTAACAAGATGTTACTTCTCATGACATAGATAATCAGTTCTAATCACAGGGAAACAAAATTTCTCAACTTGTAACATTCTAACTTAAACTGTATCCTTTCTTAAATTCCTACAGAGGTTAAAAGAAAAGCACAAGACATTATGGATGAAGTTCAAACGATTAGGGAACACAGTTCAATAGTGCCAGTGTGTGTTAATCTCTGATCTTTGCTGTACCAAATCCCTTCAGTTCTTTGAGAGACACAGTGAGGTTAGAACTTCAGTTGTTCAATGCCTCAGTTCCTGGTTAGAAGAACCAGATTATGGCCAATTGGTAAGGGACAATAGCTAGCTATCTTCCAATTCTTTGTTACTTGTGTAAGTAATGAGAGAGGGCATATTGTCTTTCTAGAATTTGGAAGTTTTCTGCTGCTGTATTGTTTACATACGGTTCTGTTTACTTGACCAGGAACCAATCAGAAAGGCATTGTCATGCTGAGTAGTCCTGACGCACACAACTGGTCCTGATTGCCAACATCCCACCCAACCACGATCAAAAAGGCTGTCTTTGGGCATACCCATGGTGAAGACAGATTCAACAATCCTCCCCCCCATGATTTAAACTGGGCAACAGTGTAAACACAACTTACAATGAGTTCCAAGAACTTGTTTTAAAAATGCAATATCTCCTTTCACAGTCTCCTTGGTTGAAAAAAGTTTCCATTTCCCATTTTAGTCCAAAATTCAAAAAGAAAGTAAAATTGAAACAAGGTTATCTCCTCTCATGGAAGACACCAGAACTGGGGAGGCACATTTCAAAAAACAATTCATCTCCATTTAAGAGAGAGATGGTTTGACAATAGGAGACAGAGGGTGGTGATGGAGCCTGCAGGCTTCCTACCAGGAGCGTGCTGCAAGGATTACTGCTGGGTCCACTGCTTTTTGTCACCGATATAAATGATTTGGATGTGAATATCAGAGGAATGGTTAATAAGTTTGGGGATGATACCAAATTTGGTGGCGTAGTGGACAGCGAAGGTTATCTCAGAGTACAACAGGACCTTGATCAGATGGGCCGAGAAGAGGCAGATGGAGTTTAATTTAGATAAAAGTGAGGCATAGCATTTCCATAAGTCAAATTTGGACAGCACTTATACATTTATTAATAAGGTCCTGGGAGTGTTGCCGAACAAAAAGACAAAGGCAAGGACTGATTAGGGATAGTCAACATGGCTTTGTGCGTGGGAAATCATGTCTCACAAACTTGATTGAGTTTTTTGAAGAAGTAACAAAGAAGATTGATGAGGGCAGACAGAGCAGTAGATGTGATCTATATGGACTTCAGTAAGGCATTCAACAAGGTTCCCCATGGGAGACTGAATAGCAAGGTTAGATCTCACGGAATACAGGGAGAATTAGCCATTTGGATACAAAACTGACTGAAAGGTAGAAGAAAGAGGGTAGTGGTGGAGGGTTGTTTTTCAGACTGGAGGCCTGCGACCAGTGGAGTGCCACAAGGATCGGTGCTGGGCCCTCTACTTTTTGTCATTTATATAAATGATTTGGATGTGAGCATAAGAGGTACTGTTAGTAAGTTTGCAGATGACACCAAAATTGGAGGTGTAGTGGACAGTGAAGAAGGTTACCTCAGATTACAACAGGATCTGGACCAGATGGGCCAATGGGCTGAGAAGTGGCAGATGGAGTTTAATTCAGATAAATGTGAGGTGCTACATTTTGGGAAAGCAAATCTTAGCAGGACTTATACACTTAATGGTAAGATTCTAGAGAGTGTTGCTGAACAAAGAGACCTTGGAGTGCAGGTTCATAGCTCCTTGAGTCGGAGGTAGATAGGATAGTGAAGAAGGCATTTGGTATGCTTTCCTTTATTGGTCAGAGTATTGAGTACAGGAGTTGGGAGGTCATGTTGCGGCTGTACAGGACATTGGTTAGGCCACTGTTGGAACATTGCATGCAATTCTGGTCTCCTTCCTATCGGAAAGATGTGAAACTTGAAAGAGTTCAGAAAAGATTTACAAGGATGTTGCCAGAGTTGGAGGATCTGAGCTACAGGGAGAGGCTGAACAGGCTGGGGCTGTTTTCCCTTGAGTGTCAAAAGCTGAGGGGTGACCTTGTGGAGGTTTACAAAATTATGAGGGGCATGGATAGGATAAATAGACAAAGTCTTTTCCCTGGGGTTTGGGTATCCAGAACTAGAGGGCATAGGTTTAGGGTGAGAGGAGAAAGATATAAAAGAGACCTAAGAGGCAACGTTTTCACACAGAGGGTGGTACATGTGTTGGATGGGTTGGACTGAAGGGTCTGTTTCCATGCTGTATATTTCTATGACTCTATGACTATGGGGTGCATGTTCACAGTTCCTTGAAAGTATAGTTGCAGGTGGACAGGACAGTGAAGAAGTTGTGTGGTATGCTTTCCTTTATTGGTCAGAGCATGGAATATAGGAATTGGGAGCGACATGTTGCAGCTGTACAGATGCAGATATCCTAAATTAATCCAGTCCCATCCATTTGGCTCATATCCTTCCAAACCCTTCCTATTCATGTTGTAATTTTACCAGCCTCCACCACTTCCTCTGGCAGCTCACTCCTCACACATACCACCCCCTGCATGAAAAGGTTGTCCCTCGGGTCCCTTTTATATCTTTCCCCTCTCATCTTAAACCTATGCCCTCCAGGTTCGAACTTCCCCACCCTGGGAAGAAAACCTTGGCTATTTACACTATTCATGCGCCTACGAATTTTATAAACCTCTACAAGGTCACACCTCAGCCTCCGATGGTCCAGGGAAAATTGCCCAGCCTCCCCAACCCTGGCAACATTCTTGTAAAAGCTTCTAGATTAGTGGTGCTGGAAGAGCACAGCAGTTTAGGCAGCATCCAAGGAGCAGCGAAATCGATGTTTCGGGCAAAAGCCCTTCATCAGAAATAAAGGCAGAGAGCCTGAAGGGTGGAGAGATAAGCTAGAGGAGGGTGGGGGTGGGGAGAAAGTAGCATAGAGTACAATAGGTGAGTGGGGGAGGGGATGAAGGTGATAGGTCAGGGAGGAGAGGGTGGAGTGGATGGGTGGAAGAGGAAATAGGCAGGTAGGACAAGTCCGGACAAGTCATGGGGATAGTGCTGAGCTGGAAGTTTGGAACTAGGGTGAGGTCGGGGAAGGGGAAATGAGGAAGCTGTTGAAGTCCACATTGATGCCCTGGGGTTGAAGTGTTCCGAGGCGGAGGATGAGGCATTCTTCCTCCAGGCGTCTGGTGGTGAGGGAGCGGCAGTGAAGGAGGCCCAGGACCTCCATGTCCTCGGCAGAGTGGGAGGGGGAGTTGAAATGTTGGGCCACGGGGAAGTGTGGTTGATTGGTGCGGGTATCCCGGAGATGTTCCCTGAAGTGCTCTGCTAGGAGGCGCCCAGTCTCCCCAATGTAGAGGAGGCCACATCGGGAGCAACGGATACAATAAATGATATTGGCGGATGTGCAGGTAAAACTTTGATGGATGTGGAAAGCTCCTTTAGGGCCTTGGATAGAGGTGAGGGAGGAGGTGTGGGCGCAGGTTTTGCAGTTCCTGCGGTGGCAGGGGAAAGTGCCAGGATGGGAGGGTGGGTCGTAGGGGAGAGTGGACCTGACCAGGTAGTCACGGAGGGAACGGTCTTTGCGGAAGGCAGAAAGGGGTGGGGGAGGGAAAAATATCCCTGATGCTGGGGTCTGTTTTGAGGTGGCGGAAATGTCGACGGATGATTTGGTTTTAGTAAGTATTTTCTGCACTTGTTAAGCTGGGGGATGAAATGTTATCAGGAGGAAGTGGAAATTCAGAACTGAGGTTATAGTCAGATCAGCCATCATGTAATTAAATGGTGGAGCAGGCTTGAGAGGCCTGAATTGTCTTCTCTATCTGAGGATAACAGTGTGTCTATCCTGAATCCACCAACTCCTTTCTAGCTGAGTAACAAAGATCGGACCTCGAATGAGTGGGACGCAGGTAAAAGCAAGATGGAGGGAACTGAAGAGAGCTGGGATGTGGGTGTGAGGCAGCAGGGGCGGGGCATGGTTTCGAATTAAAATTGAACAGCCAGAAAGAGGGGCAGACATAGATGGGCAGGAACGTACATACATCCAGACAGGAACTCAAATTCACGCGGGGGAAAACGCATTCCTGAGACAAACACAGAAAAGCAAAATGCAGAAAACGTAAAATAAATCAACAAGCAAAGGTGAAGTTGAAGACAAACAGACTGCACAGTACGTAGAACCATTCAGAAATAGATCACAAGCAAAAGGTGTGAATTTTACAAAGATTAAATTTGGAATTTTTGAAAATAAAAATATACAGCAACACAGAAGCGTACATACAAAGATCAGTACAATCCAGAGAGATAGGGCATAAGACCGTCCTGATGAAGAGCTTATGCTTGAAACGTCAACTCTCCTGCTCCTCGGATGCTGCCTGACTGGCTGTGCTTTTCCAGCACCAGTTTTTGACTCTGATCTCCAGCATCTGCAGTCCTCACTTTCTCATAGAACTAATTAGAGATAGTCAGCGAGGGTGGTCTTGTCTCATAAATTTGATTGAGCTTTTCAGGAAAGTGACAAAGATGATTGATGAGGGGAGAGCGGTCGAAGCTATCTGCATGGACATTACTAAAGTATTTCTGACCTCCTTCATGGTAGGCTAGCCAGAAGATTAAATCACATGTGATCCAATGTGAATTGGCAAGTTGGATACAAAATTGACTTGACCATAGAAGACAGAGGTTGGTTGTGGAGAGGTGGTTATCTCACTGGAGGTTTATGACCAGTGGTGTTCCACAGGAATCTGTGCTAGTACTTCTGTTGGTCATTATAGACATAATAATGATTTGGATGAAACATCAGTGGTCTGATTAGTAAGTTTGCAGATGACATGAAAATTGGTTCAATTGTTGTGGTTATGTTCGCCGAGCTGGGAATTTGTGTTGCAGACGTTTCGTCCCCTGTCTAGGTGACATCCTCAGTGCTTGGGTGATTCCTGTGAAGCGCTTCTGTGATGTTTCTCACATCACAGAATCACTTCACAGGAGGCTCCCAAGCACTGAGGATGTCACCTAGACAGGGGACGAAATGTCTGCAACACAAATTCCCAGCTCGGCGAACATAACCACAACAACGAGCACCCGAGCTACAAATCTTCTCCCAAACTTTGGTTGAATTGTGGATAATGAGGAAGCTTGTGAAAAATTACAGCAGGATCAGTCAGAATGTTGGGTGGAGAAATGGACTATAGAGTTTAATCCAGACAAGCGTGAGGCAATACACTTTGGGAGGTCAAATGCAAGACCAAAGTTTCCAGTAAATGGCAGGACTCTTAGGAGCAGTCATATACAGAGAGACTTTGGGGTGCAAGTCCACAGCTCCCGAAAGTGACAACATGAGTGGATAAAGTGGTAAAGAAGGCATTTGGCACACTTGCCTTCAATGGTCAGGGCACTGAGTACAAACATTGGCAAGTCATGCTGCAGCTGTATAAGACTTTAGTTTGGCCACATTTGGAGTACTGTGTGCAGTTCTGGTTGCCACACTATCGGGGAAGAATGTGAAGGCTTTGAATAAGGTACACAAGAGGTTTACTGGGATACTGCCTGGTTTGGAGTGTATTAGCTATAAGAAGAGGTTGAACAAACTTGAATTATTTTTGCTGGAGTGTTGAAGGTTGAGGGGGTGACCCGATGTAAGCATATAAAAGTTACTGGAGGCATGGATAGGATGGATAGTCAGAGTCTATTTCCCAAAGTGGAAATGTCCATTACTAGGGAGCATAGGTTTAAGGTGAGAGTGGGGAGAAGTTAAAAGAGATGTGCGAGTAAAGTTTCTTTTAGACAGAGGGTGGTTTGCGGCTGGAACATGCTGTTAGGAGAGATGGTAGAAGCAGACATGATAGCAAAGTTTAAGAGGCATTCAGACAGACACATCAACAGGCAGAGAATAGAGGGATATGTACCACACGCAGGCAGGTTGGATTAGTTTAGAATGGCATCATGGTTGGTACAGACATGGTGGGCCGAAGGGCCTGTTCCTGTGCTGTACTGCTTTATGTTTATAGAACGGGTCACAGAGACAGAGAGGACATTCAGAAATTAAAATAAACATTTCAAAAGTCACACACATATTCACAAATGAAATAGAGCTCACCATGATACATTGAGAAAGACAACACGTCAGGTCACAAAAATACTCCAACATTTGAGCAAAGCCACAGGAGATCCAACCATCATTTGCTGGCTGACCCTTCAACCAGATTATCCTCAACTCCCTCATTCACACTGCTACAGAAATAGATTGGTACAGAACACAGAATTTGTACTTGACTCCTATTCAGGGTTACAAAACTGCTTAGTTTTTCCTCACAGTTTAATACAGTGTTGTGAAGTTAAAAGACATGGACCACAGGCAAATAAACTGCCCTCAAATAAAATGACTAATTTCTGAGGTTCTTAATGTGCTGTCCTTTCTAACCATCTAGAAGTCGACACTCGGGTGTAACCCTTCTTCAGCCTTCTTCAACCCTTCTACATCCTGAAGAAGGGTTATACCCGAAATGTCGACTTCTCCCCCTCCTGATGCTGCTGTGTTCTTCCAGCCTCCTGCCCATCTACTTTAGAATCCAGCATCTCCAGCTTTTTTTTTGTCTTTCTAACTGTAGCACCTTCATCAGCGATATAATAAACCCACAAGCCATGTCACACCACATTAATTTGGTACATTTCTTTAGCAATCTACCTAGCTTCTGAGTTGCCAGAAATGGAAGGGAAGCAACTGTCCTTGTCTTCCAAACAGAACTAATTGCACAAAGTATGAGGTATGCAAAACTATTTCAGAATGTGACAATGATTGCTCTTTGGTGAAACTGTAAAGCAGTCACTACATTATTAGGACACCTTCTATGCCCTCAGAATTCTCCAAAATGCTTGATGGCCAATGAAGTTTGTGTGGTCAGCAGTGGTATGGAACCATGTGGACCTCTGCACACCACCTCTTATCAAGAAGGTCTGCTGCATCCTGATACAACAAGGCAATTAACAGGCCAAAGATGGGCCCAAACCCCCATCAAGAATCCTGAGGGCAAACATGCTGCAGTCAATCAGAGTCTGGACAATGGTGCCACTGGGAAGATAGTGGTTGATGCCAGTACGTCACCCACTCAAGACTAAGGATGGTCACAGGCTCTCAGGCCGGACGTGACAGAAGGAGAGATGCAAGAGGTGGATCTACTCGGAAGAGTGAGGTCCTCAGAAACAAGGGGAATTTGTGTTCCTGGCCCCCTTTACCAAGGACCCTCCACCGGGCACCGAGTACCTTTGAAGGATGGGTTAAAATGTCATCTCACCCTCATCCTATAATGATGAGTACCCCACCTGCTGGACAGAGGCAGGAGGATAGAGCCCTTAAGTAGTCATTAATTGGTCTCTTAGGGTACTCCATTGACGGTGGGTCAGGAAGGCTGCCCTGCTGCCTGCCACCAAACATATCATGGAGAGACAGCACAAGATTTTTCATAGCCATAGACTACAGCATGTTGTGTGTGGCAGACAGTTTGTTTTATTGCATGTTTTATTAACACAATTGTAAAGGTGCTATACTTTGCAAGAGGGTTGAACGATTGGACACGGAACTCCCAGTATCACTTACTTATTGGATCATATAATCTATTTCAAGGCTTTTACTCCT
This sequence comes from Chiloscyllium plagiosum, assembly GCF_037043375.1. Classification (NCBI taxonomy): domain Eukaryota; kingdom Metazoa; phylum Chordata; class Chondrichthyes; order Orectolobiformes; family Hemiscylliidae; genus Chiloscyllium; species Chiloscyllium plagiosum. Next base: position 17,539,942 of record NW_028270146.1, read on the forward strand.
GTCTTTGGTTCAAGGTAGTAAGTGAAATACTGCTTGTTTTTTTGAAAATCCGTTCCCGGTATATGGGCACCATAGATTACATCATCCACCACAATTGCCTTTAAGATGGGGCTGGTAATCAGCTTCATGGCATTGACTGACTTCTGAGATCATTACCATCAGCATAAAGAGTCAGTCATCTTACTGACAGCTTGGAGCCATATATAGGGTAGACTATGTAAAGATGTCAGATTTCCATCCCCAAAAAACACGAATGATCCAATCGTAATTTATGACTGTCGAGTAGTTTTACGATCAACATTGCTTATATTAGCTCTTCATTCTAGATTTATTTAATTATGGGAATTTAAATACCCTAGCTGCTGTAATGGGATAAAAACTTGTCTATCTGGTTCAATGGTGCTGGTCTCTGGGGATTATACAATACATTCACTACCATCCCAAAAAATGACAATCATTCTTAGGCTGAAAGGCTTAGTGTGGAGAAAAAAAAATGGCTTTTACTCTTAAATAACTATCTAATTATCTCTGTAGGAAAGCAAAGGAGGACTCACAATTACACCTTGCCCACTACACAGTAACGACTTTGTGCGCTTAAAACAAGGGTATATGTAAAAGTCCCTTAAACACACTGCACCAGTCACGGCTGACCCATATCCTATATCCACATATCTACATCAAAGGTACTGCTTCACAGTGCAATGTGGGCTTCTATGAGTTAGCAAAGCAAATATGGCAGATGTTCTTTTACAAAGCACAATGCCAGAAGCAATGAGTCATGAATCTGCCCTTGCTGAGGTTGCCTCAGAAAGACATGTTGATTTGGTGACTGGACAAGTGCCTTGCTTTTGATTTGTTCGATGAAATCCAACATTCATCTCGACCGCTTGAACAGAGAAATCATTGAAAACAAAACAAATGATGATAGTTTAATTGCTGTCTTGTGGTCAGACAGTGCAAAGAAATCTTCACCGATTAGGTGATGGTCCTCTCCTCAGTGCAGTGGACCTTTACAGTCATGTCATCCTTGCAAGTCAAACTAAACGCATGTTTTACAGCAGATGTGTTTTATGCAGCTGCTCTATTTAAGGAGCTGTGGGCGATCAACAAATCATGCATCACCTACACCCAACTGTTTTAAAATGCGTGACTGTCGAGTGTTTTTAAGAAACCATTTTGGTAAACACTTATGCTTTGCTTTATTCAAACTGCAAGAGAATGGGAGTAGGATGAATCCAAACAAATATTCTTTTCAAATTCATTCATAAGATGTGGGTGTTGATGATTAGACCAGCATTTACTGCCTATTTCTAATTGCCCAGAGGCTAGTTAAAAGTGTCAACAACATTGCCACGGGTCTGGAGTCACATGCAGGCCAGAGCAGGTAATGATGGCAGTTTTCTTCCCTAAAGGGCATTGGTGAATCAGATGTTTTTTTTCCAACAATCGCAATGTTTCGTAATCATCATTAGGTACTTAACTCTAGGTTTCCTTCTTATTTGATCAGCCATGGTGGGATTTGGTTGACTTTGATTGTTATTTGATGCAAGTAACAATAAAAACAGATGCACATGAATTAAGCAAGTGTTTGGACAAACCAGGGTTCTTTCTGTGGAGCACGGTGCAATGCCCTTGCCTCTGACCCAGCCCATCTGAGGCTTCCTGACACGCCGCTCCCTCTGATCATCTTGCCAGCCTCTTGTCTATCACCTTCTTATGGGCTCATTCTAAACTCTGCCACCTTTGTCTTACACAGCTTCAAGTCTAGCTCACCCATCATCACATTGGCTCACTGACTGAGGTTCAATGACAGTTCAAAGTATCCCATATTACTGGGAGAAGAAAATCACTGGCATCTTCAGAAAACACTTCAGCCAAAGTTACAAAGCTCAGTGGTGTGGAGGTCATAAACAAGTCATTAGATTAATAAAGATCAGAGGCGCCTGTGGTTCCTCTTTATTCTTCTATCTGAGAAACAGATGGTGATTGTTCCCTTTATCACGGAACGTATTGGAGTTACCGTTGGATTGGGTGGAATTTTCCCCTGACAGGGATGGTTGTGGGAAGGGCAAATAATCACAGAATCACAGAAGGAGGCCATTCGGCCCATTGTGCCTTCACCGACTGCTCAAGCAAGTCTCAATACGACGTGCCAATTTCCTGTTCTCTCCCCATACCCTCCAAATATGATCTAATACTTTCTTGAATGCCTCAATTGAAACCTCTTCCACCACATTTCCAGGGAACGAATTCCATACCTGAACGAATCACTGAGTGAAAAATATTCACCACACTTCAGGTTTGATAGTTTTGCATATTATTTTAAGTCTACACTCTAACTCTATCACTTTGAATGATCTGTGCATCATCTGCAACGTAGCCTCACCCTCATCTGCAACGTAGCCACCCGCTCCACCAATTGGTCTCTACCTTCGGGAGTTTTACATTGTTCTCCTCACAGATTACAGTTCTTGGAGTGCAATGGAGGTTCACCAGGATGTTGCCTGGGATGAAGGACTTTATCTAAAAAGAGAATCTGGATAAGCTCAGGGTGTTTCCTTTGCAGGAGAGAAGGCTGAGCAGGGTCTCATACAGCAGTGTATAAGATTATGAGAGCCATGAATAGAATAGAATTCCTACAGTGTGGGAACAGGCCATTCAGCAAAACAAATCCACACTGACCCTCCGAAGAGTATCTCACCTTGACCCATCCCCTGCCCTCAACCCTGTAAATGCACCTAACCCTACACATCGCTGTGCACACTATGGGTAATTTAGCATGGCCAATCCACCAAACTCGCACAGATTTGGAATGTGGGAGGAAACCAGAACACCTGGAAGAAACCCACGCTGACACGGGGAGAATGTGCAAACTCCACACAGAGAGTCACCTGAGGGTGGAATCGAACCCATGCCCATGGTACTGTGAGGCAACAGTGCTAGGGACAGGGTGAATAGAAAGCAGTTGTTCCCCTTAGTTGAAGGGTTAATAAAAAGGGGGCATGATTTTAAAGTGAAAGGCTGGAGGGTGAGATGGGATTTGAGAGAAACTGTTTTCACCCAGAGGGTGGTGGGTTTGGAGTGCACTGTCTGGGAAAATTGTTGAGATGGAAACTTCACAAACTTTAAATAGTATTTGGATGAGCATTTAAAATGTCACAACATTCAAGGCTATGGGCTTTGTTTAGGTGTTAGTGCATTTCTGGCATTACAATTTTCTGAATCCAAGTTTTGTGTTATCTACACACTGGGAAGTTTCCCCTGCGCACCAACATCTAGTTCATAACTGACTAGGCTATGGGAGATACATGCCTGTTCCTCAAGAATATAAGTTCTGAGCGGGAAGTCCAATGGTCAATCCTGCCACCCTACCATGAAATAATGACTACGCCAGAACTTCATCCTGCATGGTCTGCAATTACAGAATGAGAAAAAAAAATCATCCTATGGGACCAATCAACCAGAGTGATCAAGGGGAGGGGGGAGGGGGGAGGCTAATCTCTCAATCTGCCCCTTTTTGAACGAGACTGAGGGACTGAACCTAGAGGCCACAACCCTGCCCTCATTTCTGATAATCTCCCACACTCCCCACTTGAACCCAACCCTGATTCTGAAATCTGTTGCAATCTGGAGATGGTGGTTTCTGATTAGCCCACTGCTTCAGATGGGCTGAATGACCTCCTTGATGTAAGAACAGGAGAAGGCTTTCTGACCAAGGTAGACCACAGGTTTCTCTTCCTGAAACATCCCTCGCTGATAATGCAAATATTCCACCTAATGTTTCCATCTCTACTTCCCTGCCCTGAGTACTGTCCAAATGTGAAGATGTGAAAGATTTTCCAACATCCATCTGAAATTATTCTTTCTCCAATTACCGTGAAATGCCTCTGGTCCCTTTACTTGAAGAACAACGTAATTGGATTGGAGGCAGTTCAGAAGAGGTTCACTGGATTAATTCAAGGATAAGTGGTTTGTCTTATGAAGACCTGGGGTACATTGCTCCTTGAAAATGGTGTCACAGGTCAACAGGGTGTTGAAGAAGGCATTTGCACGCTTACCTTTGTTAGTCAGAACACTGAGTATTGGAGTTGGAATGTCATGTTGCGGCTGTACAGGACACTGGTGAGGCCACTTTTGGAATACTGCGCATTATTCTAGTTTCCCTCCTATGGGAAGGATGTTGCTAAAATTGAGAAGGAGCAGAAAAGATTTACAAGAATGTTGCTGGGACTGAAAAGTTTGAGCTATTGGGAGAGGCTAATAGGATGGGGACTTTTTTTTTACCCTGGAGCACTGGAGGCTGAGGGGTGATCTTATAGAAGTTTATAAAACCAGAAGGGTCCTGGATAGGATGAGTAGACAAGGTCTTTTTCCCAGGGTGGGGGAGTTCAAAACTAGAGGGCTTAGGTTTAAGGTAAGAGGGGAAAAATTTGAAAAGGACCTGAGGAGTAACTTGTGTATGCAGAGGCTGATGCATGTGCTGTCAGAGGAAATGGTGGAGGATGTTACAATTACAACAGTTAAAAGGCATCTGGATGGGTACAAGAATAGAAAGGGTTCAGATGGATATGAGCCAAATGTTGGCAAATGAGACTCGGTCAGATTGGGATGTCTGGTTGGCATGGACATATTGGGCTGAAGGGTCTGTTTCTGTGCTGTATGATCTATGACTAAAAGAAAATGTGCAGTTTAGGGTAATACTCATTATAAGTTTAGAAATGCGAGATGGATCTAATTGAGCCATATAAGATGCTCAAGATGTTTGGCAAATAAGATGGAGAGGCGATATTTCCTCTTGGGGGACAATCTAGAAAGTGAGGTGATTGCTTTAGGATAAGGGCTAGCAGATTTAAAACAGAGATGAGAAAGAATTACTTCTCTCAAAGGATTGTGAATGTGTGGAATTCACTGTCCCAGAAGTGGATACAGGGACATTGATTAAATGTAGTGAAGAGATTGACAGATTTTTAATTAGTAATGGGTGAATGGATAATGGGGAGTGGGCAGGGAAGTGGAGCTGAGGCCAAGATGGGTTCAGCCATATATTGAATGGCGGAGCAGGTCCAGGGGGGATTTAAAATTGTCTACACCTACTCCTGGTTCTTACGTTCTTTGATCTTGCTTCTTAGTTTGCTTTTAGTTACTGCTTCAGATCTTTAATCCCACCTCAACATCCCACCTACAATACCCCTTGCCCAGTCACCTCATTTCAAAGGCAACACAGTCCTGTTTGTATTGTGAACACCAGGGGTCAGTCCTGGGGATTTTGTCTGTCAGTGATACCTCAGATCACAGTCCATGGATGTGGCAATAACAGAAAATGTTCTCCATTTTCACCAAAGGAAAGAAAAAATGTGCCCTTGTTTCATGCGACTAATCATTTCAGTTAAGAACACTATAGTTTTGCATCTGTTGTGACAAGTGATTAAATGTTCGAGATATTGATGCAGTGACTTCTATGAAGCACTAATTTGATTGCACTATTGCTTAAGCTATCATTTCATCAGTGATTTCCCCAAGTAATTGTTTCAAACAATAAGAAATGTTATGTTATCATTTTTCATATTTATGTTCTATTTAACAGCTTACTGAAGCAGCTAATTTTGATTAGTCTTTGGCAGAGTCATGGGTAGAGGAGGGGGTGATGTTCAACTAAAAAAAGTCGCAACAAATAATTCATTAAACTGGGCGCGTTTAAATCCAAAAAGGTTTCACAAAAACAACAAATCTGCAATGAACACTCACAAAACAACTTCAAAGGGAGAGGGGGTTGAGGTGGGATGCTAACTGCACTTAACTATCGGTTTCTGTTCTCTCTCCATGCCTTCGAATCCACAAAAAAACTTTCATTTACGATATAATGAATCAAATAAAGCAGCAGGTTAGCTCAGTTGGCTGGATGGCTAGTTTGCAAGGTAGAATGAAGTCAACAGTCAACATTCCAGCACTGGCTGAGGCTACCAGAGAGGATCTCCTTCTCAACCTCTCCCCTTCCTTGAGGTGTAATGCACCTCATGTTAAGTCACCACGAGTCGTCTCTCTCTAATGAGAGAGCAACCCTATGGTCTTTTAAGGCTATGGTTGCTTTACCAACAGTGGGTATTCTGGATTGCAGTATCGAGTTGCCTCCATTCAGACAGACAATAAAATGTAAAGAAAGTCTTATCAGACCATAGGGCTGCTCTCACATTAGACAGAGATGACAGGTGGTGGTTTAACTTGATAGGCCCCATGTTTCAAGCAAGGGGAGAGATTGAGAAGGAGAGTCCTTCATGGTAACCTCAGCCGGTGTGGGAATTCCACTCTCACTCTATTTTGCAACTCAATCAAATGGGAGATACACACAGCTAGTCAGACAATAAATGTGGAGAAAGGGAAACAGAGTTAATGTTTCAAAAAAAAAATGAAGGGGCGCTCATAGAAACCTATAAAATTCTAAAAGGACCAGCCAGAATAAATGCAGAAAGGATGTTCCCGATGACAGGGGAGTCCAGAACTAAAGAGATTGGGCGGACCATTTAGGATTGAGATGAGGAGAAACCTCTTCACCCAGTGAGTGGTGACCCTGTGGAATTCTCTGTCATAGAAGGCGGTCAAAACCAAAACACTGAATGTTTTCAAGAAGGAGTTAGACATAGTTCTTAAGGCAAAGGAAATCCAAGGGAATGCAAAGAAAGTGGGAAACAGGGTACGGAGTTGGATGATTAGCCATGACCATAATGAAGGGCACAGAAGACTTGAAGGGCCAATTGACCATAAGTCAATAAGGTATAGGAACGGAATTAGGCCATTCTGTCCATTGAGTCTACTCCACCATTCGATCATGGCTGATGTGTTTCTTAAGTTGAAAAGTGTGGTGCTGGAAAAGCGCAGCAGGCCAGGCAGGATCCCAGGAGCAGGAGAATCGACGTTTCGGGCATAAGCCCTTCTTCAGGAATGGGGCTCATGCCCGAAACGTCGATTCTCCTGCTCCTGGGATGCTGCCTGGCCTGCTGCGCTTTTCCAGCACCACACTTTTCAACTCTGGTCTCCAGCATCTGCAGTCCTCACTTTCTCCTAGTTGATGTGTTTCTTAACCCCATTTCTCTGCTTTCCCCACAACCCTTTGTCCCCTTACCAATCAAGAACTTCTACATCTCTGTCATAAATACACTGAATGACTTGGCTCCACAGCCCACTGTGGCAATGTGTTCCATAGATTATCCATGCTCTGGCTGAAAAAAAATCCTCCTTATCTCAGTTCAAAAGGGTTCTCCCTTCACTCGGAGTGACCTACTCCAGTTCATATTTTCTACGTTTCTTAATCAATGACCTTTCATCAGATCTGTTTACAAGGATGTCTGCAAAATCACTGCTGTATGTATTTCCACAGACATTGCCTCAGATGCTAAGTGTTTCCAGCATTGTCTATTTTATTCTAGACCTCCTGCACTTCAGTATTGTTTCAGTATGAGACTGGGCCTTTGCTGTAGCACAGGAGGGCAAGAATATTCAGTGAAGACCTCACTTGACTTGTAGCAATCAAGCATCTAATGGATCAATGATTTTTCAACTGGACACCAAAAACAGGAATTAGAATGTCCAACAGACAAAATATAATACAAAGTCAGATGAATACAGATCAACATAGAGTCACTGGAGGGAAAACCAGAATTACTGCTGCTGCTGAGTAACAGAATTTGCCAGGGTACTGGTTTAGAGAGGTACCTAATATGTATTTCAGCATTGCTTTCTGCTAGCATATAGATGTGAAGTGTTACCTAACTTCAGGCAATAAATTAAACCAATAGATTGTAAATCCTTAGTCATGTCAAATTTACTTTGCAAGATGTCAACCATCTAATAGGAGATTACAATTATAGCACTGGCACACTGTCATTCTTCTCTCAGTGCAAATCCTTGCAAACATTTTCCTTAACCTTACTGTATATCCATCTGGACAACCTGACCACTGAACCGTTTCAAGATTCCAACATGACACCAGAAATCAATAATCCCATTTTTCGGCAATAAAACCTACCAGGCACATCAAGGGATCAATCTGACACTGATGCTGAAAAAATACATTTCAGAAATAAAAGATGAATGCTCAACACTCTAAAGATTAATAGCCACCATGTATCAATTCACCACCATTCACAGTGTGATGATGTACCTTCCATGTGACTCTCTGCACTTGGCCAACCTTGATGACATGTCGAAAACTGTGGACCTGCTGTCACTGAGGACACTGCACAGTGAATGCGGATATCTGCTCAGTAATTGGATGAAACTGTAGTGATTGTAATGAGGTCAGCCAGGAGGACCTCACAAAATATGAGTTTCCTGATTGGGGCTGTTAATCCGGTCCAATCAGCAAACCCTGGATGACAGATAGAAAAGAGAGCGTTACTGGCCATCAACAGGTCGAGGCAGCGGGCTGTGGAGGGGGTCGTTAGGGCCGACTGCCTGCCCCTCTTCCGTGGTTACGTTAGGGCCCGGGTGTCCGTGGAGAAGGAGCACGCGGTGTCGACCAACACCCTGGAGTTGTTCAGGGAGAGGTGGGCGCCGCAGGGAGTGAAGTGCATCATTTCTCCCTCCAACTCTATTTTGATTTAGTCCCTACCCTCCCCTTCACTGTTTTGATCACACAGCACTGCCCTTTGATGTGAAGGGCAGTGCTTGTCACTGGCCACCCGGGTGTTTTCCTATCTTCCTGGTGGTGGAAATTGAATAAAGATTGGTGCACTTTGTGTCTTTCACTGTGTCTCACCCCTGCACACACACACCATGGGTGCTGGGGATAAAATAAGCACTACCGCACTTAGGTGGTAGTGTGGGGGTTAAAGGGAAAAAAAATAGAAAAAAAGAAAAAAAAAAAAAAAATAACCAGGAGATCACACACACCATGGGTGCTGGGGATAAAATAAGCACTACCGCACTTAGATGGTAGTGTGGGGGTTAAAAAAAAAAAAAAAAAAAAAAAAAGAAAAGAGAGCGTTACTGGCCATCAACAGGTCGAGGCAGCGGGCTGTGGAGGGGGTCGTTAGGGCCGACTGCCTGCCCCTCTTCCGTGGTTACGTTAGGGCCCGGGTGTCCGTGGAGAAGGAGCACGCGGTGTCGACCAACACCCTGGAGTTGTTCAGGGAGAGGTGGGTGCCGCAGGGAGTGAAGTGCATCATTTCTCCCTCCAACTCTATTTTGATTTATTCCCTACCCTCCCCTTCACTGTTTTGAACACACAGCACTGTCCCTTGATGTGAAGGGCAGTGTTTGTCACTGGCCACCCGGGTGTTTTCCTATCTTCCTGGTGGTGGAAATTGAATAAAGATTTGTGCACTTTGTGTCTTTCACTCTGTCTCACACCTGCACACACACACCATGGTTGCTGGGGAAAATAAGCACTACCGCAGTTAGGCGGTAGTGTGGGGGGATAAAAGAGAAAAAAAAAGAAAAAAAGAAAAGATTGTTAAAATAAGCACTACCACAGTTAGGTGGTAGTGTGGGGGTTTAAAAAAAAGAGAAAAAAAAGAAAAAAGAAAAAAGAAAAAAAAGAAGAGAAGAAAAGAAAAAAAGAGGAAAAAAAGGGATTGTAGACCCTGTATCGACTGCTGTTGCACACCGAAAACCTCTTCTCCCTCATCCACCGTCCGGAAATGCCTTGGCGTGCCTATTTGCCACCGGGCGGTGGGGATCCACAGTGGAGGGCTCACTATGCGAGAGTCCTCCCCCTTTCTCTCAGGGATCTGGGGTGGAGGGCGCTGCATGCAGCTGTCCCCTCCAACCTCAGATTGTGATGGTTCATGGACTCCCAGCCCAACTGCTTGTTCTGTGGCGCTGCGGAGTCCGTGGACCACGTATATATTAGGTGTGGAGTTTGCACTCCCTTTTTAATTTTCTTAAAAACCTCCTCCTCTGCTTTTGGTTGCACTTCAGTCCCACGCTCCTGATCTTTGGGCACGGAGGAGATAGGGCAGGTCTGAAGACCTCCTTTTGGGTCTGTTCCTGGGCCTGGCCAAATTGGCCATAAATCAGTCCAGGCAGCGGGCCGTGGAGGGGGTTAGTAGGGGTGACTGCCTGCCCCTCTTCCGCGGTTACGTTAGAACCCGGGTGTTTCTGGAAAAGGAGCATGCGGTGTCCACCGACATCCTGGAGTTGTTCAGGGAGAGGCGGGCGCCGCAGGGAGTGGAGTGCATTATTTCCCCCTCCAACTCTATTTTGATTTAATCCCTGCCCTCCCCTTCACTGTTTGATCACACAGCATTGCCCTTTGTCAGTTAGGCGGTTGTGTGGGGATAATAAAAAAGAAAAACAAAAACAATGCAGAAAAAAATAAAAAAAACTGGACTGTCAGACATCTTGTTCACTGTGAGAGCTGGCTCTAAAAAAAAGAAAAGGGAATGTACCCTTGAGGGAGCTGGATCAGTGTCAAGGACTCTCCATGTATATTTAAAGGGTGACTTGGTGACGGGATAGCAGCCTGTGTCGAGTTATTTCAGGGGACACCACTTTTTACTATCTACCGGTGTGAGAGGATTTTATTAGTTCCCACAGATCTGGGTTAACCAAAGTGATGCAGGCCCAAATATTCCACTGCTTATTGCTGTTAAAGGAAGTCACCAGCCTGGTGAACAGGGAAGTATGCACACATGTTCTTCAAGTGGATTTCCAGAAAATATTTCATGAAGATTTGAACAAGAGCTTATTAACAATAAAGAACTGATACAGAATTAGAAGTGGCCTTGTTGTATAGGTCGTGTATAATTTGTTGACAGGTAGGAATCACAGAGTAGGATTAATGATGTCCAATTGCTGGAATCTCAATGTGTCGCTCAATGAGAGCCTCAGATTTTCATCATATCTGGCAGGGCAGGTTCAAGGGGCTGAATGGTTCCTACATTCAAAGAGAAAAAGAAAAAGAAAACAGACATCCTGTTCACGGAGCTGGATCAGTGTCACCGTGTAAATAAAGGGTGACATGGGGATGGGATACTGGCCTCTGTGGAGTTAGTTCTGTAATGCCAGTGTGGGTGGGTGGGTGCATCAATGAATTATTTTTTTCCCTGACCCCAGCCCCCTTCCCACACCTGCAACATTGACTTGTACTTTGATCAGGACTCTCCAAATCTCTCAAACCTGGAAAAAGCACTTTAAAAGCAATAACAAGGTGCCACTCCTGACCAGAGTACGCCAAACCATCTGCACATCGTAATGCATTGTTTCGATACTGGATGAATGTGAACATGGAAACAAATGAAAAACAGCCACTTCAATCGAGTAACGGTTCGAGGGACAATCTGGATTGGTTCATCCAAATGTGGGGCAAAATAAATGGAAGTAATACTATCAAGGGGAACAACCTGGACCAAGCAATTCTGTGGAAGCATGTCTCAGGAAATGATTGTTGTGACAAGACATCTGATGTTTGGACAATGAATTGGTATCAAACAATTGTTTGAGGAGCACGATACAGAATTTGACAATATGTGGGAGCCCGGTGAAATGTGCGTACTTAACTTGGTGTTTATGGGCCTCTGACAGCTTAAAATGTGTTCCTCAAAAAGGGACTACTGGAAACCAATTAATAAAAAGGGGCAGTTTTGTTTTAACTGGCATTAATGTGGAGGCAGAGAGAAGCTGGCTGCTTATCATAATCAAGTGTATTTCTCAGGCTCCTGACCGGCAAACCCCTCTGGGACATGGCATGTGAACTATCTTTCAACAAGCCGTAGAATTCGGCACCCAAATCACATCGGTGTCTTACAGCGTCTGACAAAGGAGATAAAGAGTCATTGAGTTGAATACCAAAATGTTTGATATCATTTCTGGCACAGAGGATGATGGTTATAGTTGTTGGAGGTCAATCATCTCAGGTCCAGAGCTATGCAGGAGTCCCTTGAGGTAGTGTCCTAAGCCCAACCATTTTCAGCTGCTTCAGCAATGACCTTGCCTCCATTATAAGGTCAGAAGTGAGAATGTTCGCCAATGATTGCACAATGTTCAGCAGGACTCCGTGGATACTGAAGTAGTCCAGGTCCAAAAGCTGCACTACCTAGACAATACTCAGGCAAAAATGACAAGCAATATTCACCACACAAACACTAGGATCACCTCCAAGAAGAGAGAATCTAACCATCACCCCTTGACATTCAATGGCATTACTGTTAATGAACTCCTCGACTGTCAATCCCACTGGGAATTATCACTAATCAGAAAATGAACTGGATCAGCCATTTAAACTCATTGGTCACAAGAACAGGTCACAGGTTACATACCTTTCAATGAGTAACCCACCTCCTGACTCCAAAAGCCTGTCCACCATCAAAAGACACATATCCGAGGTGCGATGGAACACTACCATTTGTCTGGATGAGTGCAGCTTCAACAACACTTAAAAAACTCACATCCAGGAGAAATCAGACACTTAACTGGAAACACCCACTCTCTCCATGACCAATACTCAGTAGCAACCTTGTGTACTATCTCCAAGATGCACTGCAGAAATTCACCAAAGATCCTCAGACAGCACCTTCCAATCCCATGATCACTTCCCCTAGAAGAACAAGCACAACAGATACATGGGAACACCAGCACCCATTACAAGTTCCAGTCCAAGTCACTCACCACCCTGACATGGAAATATATCACCCTAACCATTGTGACATTGGATCAAACTCCTGGAATTGCCTCCCTTACTGCATTCTGAATGCACCTACACTAAATGGATGGCAGCAATTCAATAAGGCAGCACCCCACCACCTTCTGAAGGGCAATTGAGGATTGGCAATAAATGCTGGCCCAGATCCCAAAAATGGATTTAATGAAGAGAGATGGATACAGAACTCACAGAAGGGTTACAGCAAGTGAGGCTGATCAGCCCATCATGCTTGTGCTTGCTCTTTGAATGAGCAATATACTTAGTTCAATTTCTCCACCCTCCCCTGTCAACCCTGCACAATCTTCCTGGACAAGTAACAATCCAACTTCCTTTTGAATGCCTGGATTATACCTGCCTTCACTCTCAGGCAATGTGTTCCAGGTCCAAATCACACACTTTGTCATAATGTTTCTCCTGTCACCGATGCGGTTTGTGTCAATTCCCTTCAATCCATGAGTTCTCATTCTCAAGCTTTCCACAAGTAAGAAACATGTCTCCCTATCAATTCTGTTCAAAAGTGCCTCATAGTTTTGAATACCTCCATCAAATCTTCCATCAAACCCAGCTTTACCAAGGAAAACTTTTCCAACCTAGTTACATATCTGATGTTCCCTCACCCTGGACTCAACGTTGGAATCATGAAATTTTATAGTACAGAAGGAGCATCATGTCTGTGACAGCTCCAAAGAAAGCTGGTCCCACTCCCCAGTCTTACATTCATAGCCCTCTAACTTCATCCCATTCAAATATATCCCCAGCTCTCTTTTGAAACCTACTGCGGAATCCACCTCCACTACTCTCCCAGACGGCAAATTCCAAATTCTAACAACTTTCTCAGTAAAAACCTTTCTCGTCATCTCACTCCTAGCCCTCTTGCTAGGAGTGAGATGAAATCGTGACCCCGTTACTGACATACCAACCACTGGAAACAGAATATGCTTCTTTACCCCATCAAAATTATTCATAATTTTGAACACCTCAATAAGATCATCTCTTAATCTTCTCCACTCCAAGGAGAGTAAACCCAATTTCTTTCATCCTTCCTTGTATCAAAAATCCTTCATTCCTGATGTCTTTCCAGTAAATCTCACTTGAACCCTCTTCAGGGCTTTAACATTCTTCATTTAATAAGGTGCCCAGAACTGAACGCAATAGTCCAAATGGTTTCTGACTAATCTTCGTGAATCTTTTCTGCATTCTCTCAATGAATTTACATGCAACCATAAGAATTAGGACCAGGAGAGGGCCATTCAGCCCCTTGACCCTGTTTTGTCATTCAATGAGATTGTAGCTTATTTAATTGTGGCACCAATTTCACATTCCCACCTATCACTGCAAAGCATGGACACTTGTTAGTCAATGATCTAACTACCTCTGATATAAAGCAGTAGTTCCAAATACACCTGTTGGACTACAACCTGATGTTGTATGATTTTTAACTTTGTGCGCTTGAGGGAAGATGTGAAGTTATTACATCCAGGCTTATTGAAACATGTCAGATTTTGAGAGATTCCAGAGGATGAATACCAAAAGGATAGTTCCCCTTGTGGGAAAGGCTGGAATTGGGAGTCATGGTTTCAAAATAAGGAATGTCCCATTTAACCCACCCCAACCCCCATCCCTCTCTGGATTACAGACTCCGAAGGTCTTTCACAAATCACGGAAAAAAATCCATTTTAAATGGGACATCCCTTATTTTGAAACCATTACTCCCAATTCCAGCCTTTCCCACAAGGGGAACTATCCTTTTGGTATTCATCCTCTGGGATCTCTCAAATCTTACATGTTTCAATAAGGCTGGATGTAATAACTTCACATCTTCCCTCAAGCGCACAATGTTAAAAATCATACAACATCAGGTTGTAGTCTAACAGGTTTATTTGGAACTACTGCTTTCAGAGTGATGCTTCTTCATCAGGTGGCTATGTGAAGCAGCACTCTGAAAACTAGTGCTGCCAAATAAACCTGTTGGACTATAACCTGGTGTTGTGTGATTTTTAACTTTGTACATGCCAGTGCAACACCGGCACCTCCATATCATGTCCCTTAAGTGTACCATCCAGAATTGGATGCAATACTACAGTTGAGTCCAAACTAATGTTAATAGAATTTTAACATAATTTTAAAACAATATTTTTCAAAAAAAATCACAGTAATATTCAAGGTTGTTGCAAGAGGTTAACTGGCTGTCAAATCAGAGCAGGAGGCTTGAGGTTGGCCCTTGGAAGTTCATCCCAATTCTGGTAAATTCCTTACAATTTCTGATCTTTGTGTACATTGTTTTACAGAACAATGATTTACAGAATTCAGGCAAGAACATAACATTTGAGACCAGAAAAGATTTTCTGCATGAAATATTGTAGCACACATTTTATGAGCACACTGTGACCATTAAAGACAAAAGAAAAACCACTAAAAAGTATACAAACATTGTATGACAGAGAAGGGACACAAAGTTAACAGATGCTTCGGTCTCTGAACAATACAACATTGGTAGATTGGATATGAGAGAGGCTGAATACAAGTCATCGCCTTTTGTTTTATAAAGCACCACTCTCAGTGTGTGGAGTGCCATCAAGTGTGCTGATGCACTAAGAGTGATTGTTAAAAGGATCAGTGAATGTTCCATATTCCATCAGATGAAACTATCACATTCATGCTTTCTATTTATCAGAGACCTTGAATAATAAGCAAATGATTAGACCACAGCATGGAACATTTTACATCCAAATTACAAAAGAATAGTTGTAATGTTAAAGATACCTCCACAAAGAATCCTCATGACAAATATCAAAGATGCCTTCAAGGGGAAACCAGAGCAACATGCAATGGCGAGGCAGTGGCCTAGTGATATTATCACTGAACTGTTAACCTGAAGAACCTGGTAATGCTGTGGAGACCTGGGTTCTAAGCCTGCCATGGCAGATAGTGGAATTTGAATTCAATAATTATGTGGAATTAAAAAGATTAATAATGATCATGAATCCATTATCGGTCGTTGGAGAAAAAAAACCCATCTGGTTCTTAATGGAATGAAACCGTCATCCTTACTTTCTCTGGCCCACATGTGACTCCAGACTCACTCTAACTGCCCTATGGGCAATTAGAGATGAGCAATAAATGCTGGCCTCACCAGCAACACCCTCGTGCAGTGAATAAATACATTCAAAAAGACAAAGGGAATTCTGGTAAGGTTTGATGTAGAGAGTTGGGTAAGAGCTAGCAGGGAGAATGACCTGTTCTGTGCTGTAGACTCAATGTAAACCAATTCCTGGAGGCAATTGGATTTGGTCTGAAGTACAGGAATGCAAAGGATAAGTGCAGGAGCTGAGTTGTACCATTGGCTACACACGACTGCAGCAGGCTCAGCCATGAAATCATCTGCATGCTCAGGGCTTCCAATCCTTGCTGATGAATCCCAAGTGGTTTTTGAATATGTACAAGAGCCATTTGGCTGAGTTAATGGTCAAAGTAATCTGAACATCCATAGGTATTCCTCTTCCTTGGAGGTATTTCACAACATGAATCCAGAAAGGTTGATCAACATAACTGGACCGGATGGAGACTATAAGGATGTCCTCTCTTGTGGAAGAATCTAGAACTAGGAATTATCGTTTAAAAGGGCTGTTCATTGAAGACAAAGAAAAGGAAACTTATTTTCTCAGCAGTTTCAGATATTTTTTGGAATTGCCTTCCTCAAAAGGCAGTGAATGCAGAATCTATAAATATTTTTAACGCAGAGGTAGATAGATTCTTGATTCCTAAGGGGATGAAAGATTATCAAGAATTATCAGGAATGTGGAGTTGAGGTTAAACTCAGATCAGCCTTGATCTTATTGAATGGTAGGGAAGACTTGAAGGGCTGAGTGGCCTACTCCGTGGCCCAACATTTCAACTCCCCCTCCCAATCTGCCGAGGACATGGAGGTCCTGGGCCTCCTTCACTGTCGCTCCCTCACCACCAGACGCCTGGAGGAAGAACGCCTCATCTTCCGCCTCGGAACACTTCAACCCCGGGGCATCAATGTGGACTTCAACAGTTTCCTCATTTCCCCTTCCCCCACCTCACCCTAGTTCCAAACTTCCAGCTCAGCACTAACCCCATGACTTGTCCGGACTCGTCCTACCTGCATATCTCCTTTTCCACCTATCCACTCCACCCTCTCCTCCCTGACCTATCACCTTCATCCCCTCCCCCACTCACCCATTGTACTCTATGCTACTTTCTCCCCACCCCCACCCTCCTCTAGCTCATCTCTCCACCCTTCAGGCTCTCTGCCTTTATTGCTGATGAAGGGCTTTTGCCCGAAACATCGATTTCGCTGCTCCTTGGATGCTGCCTGAACTGCTGCGCTCTTCCAGCACCACTGATCCAGAATCTGGTTTCCAGCATCTGCAGTCATTGTTTTTAACTCCTGTTCATTGTTTGTGTGATTGTATCACAGATCAAAATGAGCCAATTAATCAAATCAGCCAACTGACTAGCAAACCATTTTGCATTGATTTAAGTGCTAAACAAAAGCCCAAGATGATTGTTGCAAATTAGAATAATTTTCTAATCTCTTAACTAACCAGACACCTCCTCATCTTCCACTTGAACACTTGCAATCATTTCTTTAATCAATACACCCCACTTTCTGCTGAAATGCCTGAAGTTCCCTCATATTCAAAACTTGCCTCGGAATAATCAATCCCATTTGATTGTTTTTGCTCTCCATCCATTTTTGTTGCCCTTTCTTTCTCCCACACATGTTCCAGTTTTCTTGTACTCTCTAAAATGTAGTGAAATCTCTGCTTTATGTCTTTATGTGAGTAGTCTTATAGAAATGGAAGTTACTGCAATATTTCTGATTTCCATTTTCATGTGGGGTCACCCTCTTGATTACTTTCTCACAAATGACCAGATACAGGCAAACATGCCTAGATATGCGAGGGTTGTCATTGTGCTTTTTCTGGTTCCTCATAGGGATCAATGGTTGGGCTGGCATTCATCCTCTGTCTCTAATTGCCTTGAGAAGATGCTGCGAAGATACTTTCTGGAATTGCTACCATCCGTTTGATACAGGTACAATCGGAATGCTGTTAGGGAGACAATTCCAGGACTTTGACCCAGCAACACTGAAGGAACGGTGTTATGTTTCCAAGTCAGGATGGTCAGTGGCTTGGAGGGGACCATAGAGGTGATATCTTTCTCATGTAACTGCTGCGTTTGTCCTTCCAGATGAGAGCGGTCGTGGATGTAGAAAGTGTTGAGGATGGATCACTGGTGAATTTCTGCAGTGCAGAAATATAAGCTGTTCAAATCTTTATTGTTTAACAATGATAACCAGCAACATTGAGCATATCAAGGCATTACACCTTGTCATCGCTAATTGTGAAATATAAAATCAAGTCCAGTTTACATCTGTAACAATGACTGGGTCGGACTATGATTGCATTTGCAACAGCTTTCAATAGAATTTTAACTTCTAATCCATCTTTCTCCTTGTGCATTATGCACATGGTTGGAAACATTAAATTAAAACTTGATGTTCCTCCAAATCATAGACTCGTACTTTCAATGATGGTGCCAGATCAAAGTTAAATTATCTCGGGGTATGGTAGCACAGTCATTATGTTATTGGTCTGGTAACTCAGAAGTCTGGAGTTGAATACAAATTCCACAGTGGTAGCTGATGAACTTAAATTCAATTTGTTATGTTATTCCAGAATTAAAAGCTAGTATCAGTAACAGTGATTGAATGATCAGAAAGGCCCTTCTAATCAGCTTTAGGGAGCAAAACTACTGACCTTATCCAATCTCGACAATGTATGACTTCAGATCCACTGCAGTGGGGCTGGCTTTTAACTATTCCCTGAAACACTCAGCCACAGCATCACCTTCTCAAGGACAATTAGCATTGCAAAAGAAAAATACACTCTCAAACTTGCCAGCAATGTGCACATCCCAGGAATGAAACACACAGACTCCAGTATTACTCAAATGGATCTTCATTCACACTGTCCTGATACTTTATTGCATTGTATTTTCTTGGCTTTTCAGTTTGTCAGGGTTCCTCGAAACAGTGCTGTTTACAGTGAATATTGAAGCATCTATTTAAAGACTAACACAAAGCGCACGCAATCTTAAGTATTAACATCAAATTCCATCCTAGATTCTCTGACTGGTTTCATCCACTCTGCTCAATTGGTACCTTCAGTATTGTTAACAAATAAAATCAGCTTATGTCATGAATAGAATATCAATACTTTATTGCAAAGAAAACCCCAGACCATTCCTTACCTAATTATAAATGGATAAAGTAAAAGACCTAGGGACAGATACTGGTCTGACTCCATTTGACTACTGTGTTTACTTCCTGTCACTCCAGCAAAGTTAAGGCAACGTAAAAGGAAATGTAGTTAAACAAGTATCATGAATTAGACATCTGAGTCACAAGTACGGCATCAGCTGAGAAGATGGAATTTTTTGGACACATGTCAGTGGATTTGTAGCTGAGAGCAAACTGAGGAGCCTGGACAATTCACCCAGTGGTCTCCTAACTCTATAGTTATGGTTATGGTTGAGGGTAGCACAATGGCCTGAGAATCTGGAATGCGCCATTATTGCTGGGAGGATTTCAGAGTCCAGTGGCGGGCAAACAGCTGATAACTTTGCTTGGGTCTTGGGCAGTAACACGGGAAAGGCACATACATAACTGGACTCTATACAGGTTGGATTCCTCCACCCATCCCACCTCCAGGATCTATGTTTAGCCACATCTGTGGGTGCTCCTTCCACATCTGGACTTGCTCCCGTGACCTCCACCTTCTGATCTCCTCTTCCTTCCATGAGACCCATGTTCACCTGGTCCTGTGGTGCCCTGGCATTCAGGTAGATGGAACTGCTTGCAGTCCCAGCAGTGGCCACCATTTGAAATAGTGCTGCTGAGACTACACAACTGCTGACTAATCAGATTGGCCGAAAGGTCTTGAAGACTTCCTCATCCTGAGTGACAACTGGATATCTTGCCACCAGCCAGAGAATGCTTAGTGAACAATCAGTGTTCATTGCAAACTCTTTGGACGGCAAGGTACAAAAACACCTCTTTTGAAGACTCCCGCACTGGGTAAATAGATGGTAAATGTGCAATCAGCCAAATAGATTGCAATTGCTATTTTCATCTTATACACAGGTTATCATCCACTTTAGTTTAATATATGTAGACATTTTACAAGCATTATGCTACATGCACATTGCAAAAGCGATGAATCCGGTAAAGTTCAGTATGACCAGATTAATAGCCTGCAATAAAATCTTGAATGATTGACACTATGATGCCAGGATAATTTGTCACCTGAAATACTGCAGTTCTTATTTTCTAAAGAAAATGATTACTCTCTGATTTCTTGTAATGTCGCTGTCCAATTGAATGAGCAAATCTGCCCAGATATCTCTTTGCTTACTCTGTCTGTTATTCCAAACTTTCATTGCGAATCATAGCAATGTACAGCACAGAAACCAACCCTTCGGTCCAACTCATCCACGTCTATCAGGTATCCAAAAGTAATCTAGACCCATTTGCCGGTACTTGTCCCATATCCCTCTAAACACTTGCATATACCCACCCAGACCCTGTTTAAAAGTTGCAATTGTACCAATCTTCACCAATCACTCTGGCAGCTCATTCCATACATGCACTACCCTCTGCGTGAAAACGTTGCCCCTTAAGTCCATTTTATATCTTTCCCCTCTCACCTTAAAATCTATGCCCTCTAGTTGTGAACTCCACGAGCCTACGAAAAATACCTTGTCTATTTATCCTATCCATGACACTCATAATTTTATAAATTTGGATAAGGTCACTCCTCAGCCTCTAACATTCCAGGTAAAATAGCCCCAGCTTGGTCAACCTCAAACCCTCCACCCCGGCAACGTCCTTGTAAATCTTTTCTGTACTCTTTCAAGTTTCACAACATCTTTCCTGCAGCAGAGAGACCAGAATTGAATGCAGTACTATAAAAGCGGCCTGACCAATGTCCTGTACAGCCACAACATGACATCCCAACTCATATACTCAATGCACTGACCAATAAAGGAAGCATACCAAACACCTTGTCCACCTATCACTCCATCTTCAAGGAACTATTTGTCTTTCCTTACCTTCCTTACCACATAAGATCTTTGGAACTCTATATCACTCAGTCTTCACTTTGTCCTATTGACCGAAGACTTTTGGATTCCAACTCCCACAGTTCATCTCAGAGTCATAGAGTCATAGAGATGTACAGCATGGAAACAGACCCTTCAGTCCAACCCGTCCATGCCGACCAGATATCCCAACCCAATCTAGTCCCACCTGCCAGCACCCGGCCTATATCCCTCCAAACCCTTCCTATTCATATACCCATCCAAATGCCTCTTAATTGTTGCAATTTTACCAGCCTCCACCACATCCTCTGGCAGCTCATTCCATACACGTACCACCTTCTGCGTGAAAACATTGCCCCGTAGGTCTCTTTTATATCTTTCCACTCTCACCCTAAACCTATGCCCTCTAGTTCTGGACTCCCCACCCCCAGGGAAAAGACTTTGTCTATTTATTCTATCCATGCCCCTCATAATTTTGTAAACCTTTATAAGGTCACCCCTCAGCTTCCAACACTCCAGGGAAAACAGCCCCAACCTGTTGAGCCTCTCTCTGTAGCTCAGATCCTCCAGCCCTGGCAACAACCTTGTAAATCTTTTCTGAACCCTTTCAAGTTTCACAACATCTTTCCAATAGGAAGGAGACCAGAATTGCACGCAATATTCCAATGGCCTAACCAATGTCCTGTACAGTCGCAACATGACCTCCCAACTCCTGTACTCAATGCTCTGACCAATAAAGGAAAGCATACCAAACGCCTTCTTCACTATCCTATCTACCTGCGACTCCACTTTCAAGGAGTTATGAACCTGCACTCCAAGATCTGTTTGTTCAGCAACACTCCCTAGGACCTTACCATTAAATGATTTGCTTTCCCAAAATGCAGCACCTCGCATTTATCTGAATTAAACTCCATCTGCCACTTCTCAGCCCATTGGCCCATCTGATCCAGATCCTGTTGTAATCTGAGGTAACCCTCTTCACTGTCTACTACACTTCCAATTTTGGTGTCATCTGCAAACTTACTAACTGTACCTCTTATGCTCGCATCCAAATCATTTATGTAAATGACAAAATGTAGAGGGCCCAGCACCAATCCTTGTGGCACTCCACTGGTCACGGGTCTCCAGTCTGAAAATCAACCCTCCACCACCACCCTCTGTCTTCTACCTTTGAGCCAGTTCTGTATCCAAATGGCTAGTTCTCCCTGTATTTCATGAGATCTAACCTTGCTAATTGGTCTCCCATGGGGAACCTTGTCTAACGCCTTACTGAAGTCCATATAGATCACATTTACTGCTCTGCCCTCATCAATCTTCTTTGTTACTTCTTCAAAAAACTCAATCAAGTTTGTGAGACATGATTTCCCACACTCAAAGCCATGTTGACTATCCCGAATCAGTCCTTGCCTTTCCAGATGCATGTACATCCTGTCCCTCAGGATTCCCTCCAACAACTTGCCCACCACCGAGGTCAGGCTTACCGGTCTATAGTTCCCTGGCTTGTCTTTACCACCCTTCTTAAACAATGGTACCACGTTTGCCACCCTCCAGTCTTCTATTTTATCCTTTTTCTGCTCATTCTTTGTTGTTTCAACTAGCACAAATCGTATTGTCACCTGAGAAAGAGGTTGTAAGCTACATTGTTGGAGATGCTGTATTTTGGATGAGTCTCTAAACTGACGTCTCGCCTCGCCTCACAGGTGGCTGTGACAGATCACATGGTACCAAGAGAAGCAGAGTAAACATTCATCAATGAATTATTCATTATCGTTGCTGCTGGTAGCTGGTGTGTGTAAATTAGTTGCTGCATTCTCTATGTTATAATATTGAATGGACATTAAAAGGATTTTACTGGCTATAAAATACCCAGGGATGTCCAGAAGTAGTGAACAGAAATAGATAAAAACAATACCTACTTTTTAAAAATATAATTGCTGTAAGCAAAACAATGTGAATGGTCCTGCACAAGGCAGCTTTCCCAGTGACGAACCTGCCAAAATGATAACACACCTTGTTTGAATCTTGAGTACAGAGTGTGGTGCTGGAAAAGCACAGCAGGTTAGGCAGCATCCGAGGAGCTGGAAAATCGACGAATCAGGCAAGAGTCCTGGGCTTATACCCAAAACATCGATTCTCCTGCTCCTCGGATGCTACCTAACTTGCTGTACTTTTCCAGCACTACACTCTCAACTCTGACTCCCAGCATCTGGAGTTCTCACTTTCTCCAGGTTGAATCTTGAGGACCTTAACTCACATCTCACCGTATTATAAAGCAATATACTGCAGAAGCTAAGCTCGATGGGTCTCTGTGTTGTTTCTCAATAATTAGTTTACTTATCAATGAGGTCTAGAAGACATAGAAGAGCACCCTATACTTTGGTTGTCAACTTAGCTGACCATTCATTGAAAGGAATGGAATTGAATGTCCTCATTCCCAAGGAAAGCCATTTCCCCATGTCTTTGATCCCCACATCTACCATTACAATATTGATCTGCGGAAATAAATAAGGATCGCCTTAAAACACAATACTTCCTCAGTATGAGCTACTACAGGTCTTTTTAGTGCTTTTACATTGCAGATTAGTTAACTAAATGGCAATTACAAACTACCAGGGGAAGGTGGGACCTGTACAAACTGAACAGGTTATACCTCAGCAGGACCTGATGTCCTTGGGAGGACTTGTGGTAAAGTGATGATGGAGGGTTTAAACTGGTGTGGAAGGGGATGGGAACCAGAGGAGTCAGGCAGTCAATGCAAAAATTGAGGGAGAGATAGAAACCAAGGCAAACAAGAACATGAGAAGAGTCGGGCAGGTGGTCTGAAATGCATGTGTTTCAATGTGAGAAATATAATAGGCAAGGTAGATGAACTTAGAGCTTTGGTTCGTACTTGGAGCTACAGTATTATTATGATTACAGAGACTTGGCTGAAAGAGGGACAGGGCTGGCAGCTGAATGTCCCAGATTTTAGATATCTCAGGTATGATACAAAAGGGATGTAAAAGGGGTGGGGGAATTGCATTACTCGTAAAGGAGTATCTCACAGCTGCTCTGAGGGAGGCTACATCAAGGGTTCATGCAGTGAGCCAATATGGGTGGAACTCAGGAATAGGAAAGGTGAAATCACAGGGCTAGGGATATACTATACTGCAGGCCTCTCAACACCCTGTGGGAGATAGAGGAGAGAATATTTAGACAGACTTTGGAAAGATGTAAAATAGCAGGGTTGTTGTGGTGGGTGATTTTAACTTCCTCTATATTGACTCAGACTCACTGTGTGCTGGGGGCTTAGATGGGGCAGAATTTGTAAGGACCATTCAGGAGGGATTCTAGACACAATATGTAAACAGCCCAACATGGGAAGGGGTTATACCGGACCTGGTTTTGGGAAATGAGTCCAGCCAGGTGAGCGAGGTTTCAGTGGGGGAGCATCTTGGAAGCAATGACCATAATACTGTGAGTTTTAAGATACTCATGGATAGGGATAACAGCAGTTCTCAGGTGAAGGTGTTAATTTGGGGGAAGGTAAACTACAACAATATCAGGCAGGAACTGGAGAATTTTGATTGGAGGTGATTGCTTGAGGGTAAATCCCAATGGACATGTGGAAGTATTTCAAATGGCAGTTGATAAGAGTTCAGGAGCAGCACATTCATGTGAGAATTAAGGGTAGGTATGGCAAGTTCCATGGTCTCCTCACCTGAGGAAGGATGTGAAGAGGAGGTTCACCAGGCTGATTCCAGAAATGAGGGGGCTACCTTATGAGGACAGGTTAAGCCACCTGGGATTGTACTCACTAGAATTTAATAGAATGAGAGGGGATCTTATAGAAACATATAAAATTATGAAAGGGATAGATAAGATTGAGGCAGTCAAGTTGTTTCTGCTGATGGGTGAGACTAGGATGAGGGGATATGGCCTCAAGATTAGGGGGAGTATATTTAGGACAGAGATGAGGAGAAACTGCTTTCCCAGTTCTATGGAATTCTCTGTCCAAGGAAGCAGGAGAGGCAGCTCCATTAAATAGATTCAAGACACAGTTGGATGGTTTTTCGCATGGTAGGGGAATTAAGGCTAATGGGGATAACGTAGGAAGACCTGAGACGATGGATAGATCAGCCATGGTCATACTGAATGGCGGAGCAGGTTGCTATTAAAAAGGAAGAGGTGCTGTCCATCTTAAAAAATATTAAGGCAGCTGAGTGCCTGGGTCCTGAAGGGAGGGAGGCAAGAGAACAAATTGCTGGAGCTTTGACAGACATCTTTGTTTCCCCTTTGGCCACAGGTGAGTTCTGAGAGGACTGGAGAACAGCCAATGCTGTCCCATTGTTTAAGAAGGGTAGCAGGGATAATCCTGAAAATTATAGGCCTGTGAGTCACATGTCGGTGGCAGGGAATTTATTGGAAAAGATTCTCAGGGATAAGATCTACACACATTTTAAAGCAAATGGACTTATTAATGGTAGACAGCACGGTTTTATGTGGAGGAGGTCATGCCTCACTAACTTGATTGAGCTTTTTGAGGATGTGAGGAAGATAATTGATGATGGAAAAGTGGTTGATGTTGTCTACATGGACTTCAGTAAAGCCTATGACAAGGTCCCTCATGATAAACTGGTACAAAAGGTGAAGTCAAATGGTATCAGGGATGAGCTGGCAAGATGGATACAGCTGAAAATGTGTTACTGGAAAAGCGCAGCAGGTCAGGCAGCATCAATCGCATTTCCAACGCCCCTCTCCCAAGTCCCTCCTCCCTACCTTTTATCTTAGCCTGCTGGACGCACTTTCCCCATTCCTGAAGAAGGGCTTATGCCCGAAACGTCGATTCTCCTGTTCCTTGGATGCTGCCTGACCTGCTGCACTTTTCCAGCAACACATTTTCAGCTCTGATCTCCAGCATCTGCGGCCCTCACTTTCTCCTCGAAGATGGATACAGAACTGGCTTAGTCATAGGAGACAGAGTATAGCGGTGGAAGGATTGTTTTGGAATGGAAGGCTGTGACTAGTGGTGTTCCACAGGATTCAGGACTGGGAGCTCTGCTGTTTATAGTCTATATAAATGATTTGGAGGAAAATGTAGCTGATCTAATAGTAAGTTTGCAGACGATACAAAGATTGATGGAGTTGCGCATAGTAAGGAGGATTGTCAGAGGATACAGATCAGTTGGAGGCCTGGGCAGAAAAATGGCAGATGGAGTTTAATCCAAACAAATGTGAGGTGATGCACATTAGAAGGTCAAGTCCAGGTGGAAATTATATAGTGATTGGCAGAACTCTTTGAAGCATTGATATGCAGAGGGATCTGGATGTGCAGAGTTCATAAGATTGTGAGTTGCATGACGAGAGTGGAAAGCATGAAGCTTTTTCCTAGGGTGAAGGGGTCAATTACCAGGGGACACAGGTTCAAGGTGCAAGAGGGTAAGTTTAAAATAGATGTGTGAAGCATGTTTTTCACACAAAGGGTGGTGAGTGCCTGGAACGTGCTGCCAGAGGAGGTGGTGGAAGCAGACATAAAGCAGTGTTCAAGAAGCACCTGAATGAATACATGAATAGGAAAGGAACAGAGGATACGGATCCTGTAAGTGAAGACAGTTTCAGCAAGGAAGGGCAAAATGTGGTGGCACAGGCTTGGAGAGCCAAGGAGCCTATTCCTGTGCTGTATTGTTCTTTGTTCATTGTTCTTTGTGCACAGGAGAGTGGTAGATTTTGAAAGTTAGGTACAGTCCTTTTTGATTCATTCATGGGATGTGGTCGATCCTGCATTGGCCAGCACTTACTATCCAACCCTAGTTGCCCTTGAGAAAGTAGTGGTGAGCTATCTTCTTGAACCACTGCACCTCACAATGCCCTGAGGGAGGGAATTCGAGGATTCTGATCCAGCAACAGTGAAGGAATGGTGATATATTTCCAAATCAGTATGGTGACTGGCTTGGCAGGGAACTTGCAGGTGGTATTCCCATGTATTTGCTGCCCTCATCCTTCTAGATGATAGCGGGCTGGGTTTGGAAGGTGCTGTCTGAGAAACTTTGGTGAATTTGTGCAGTGCATCTTGTACATGGTACGTATTGCTGATCGTCGGTGGTGGAGGGACTGGATGCTTATGGATGTCAGACCAATCAAATGAGCTGCTTTTTCATGGATGGTGGAAACATTTTTGAGTGTTCTTGGAGCTACATTCATCCAGGCAAGAGGAGAGAATTCCATCACTCTCCTGCCTTGTGCCATTTAAATGGTGGAAAGACTTTGGGGAGTCAGGAGGTGAGTTACTTACTGCAATATTCCTAATCTTGCAGCCACTGTATTTATACAGTGGACATTGAAATTCCCCAGCCAGAGTGCATTCTATGGCCTACCCTGATGCCTGGTGATCCATCCAGATTCATTTCTTCATTGAGACTTCACAGTGATTGATACAACTGAGTGCCTTGCTGGGCCATTTAAGAGGACAGTTGGGAGCCTGGAGTTACATGGACAGCAATTTGCTTCCCTGAAGGGAATCAGTGAACATGATGGGTTTTTTTCCTCTGACACTTGACAATGGCTTGAAGGTCATCATTTAGAGTCTTATTTCTAGATTTATTTTTGCTGAATTCCAATCCACGATGACAGGGTTCAAACACAATTCCCCAGAACATCAATTAAAACCTGAGAGAATCGTGGATGCTGTAAGTCAGAAACAGAAACAGAAATTGCTGGAAAAGCTCAGTAGCTCTGGCAGCATCTGGGGAGAGCACCCTCAAAACAGAGGGGGTCACTCAATCCAAAACATTAACTCTGATTTCTCTCCACAGATGCTGCCAGAGCTGCTGAGCTTTTCCAGCAATTTCGGTTTTGGTCCCAAGAACATTACCTTGGTCTCAGGTTTGATAGTCTAGCCATAATACCATGAGACCATCACTCCCCAACCAATCCAATTGGCCTTTCTTTGCTCAAGTCCTTTTTCAAATGAAAATTGGCACATTCACAATGTGCAGTTATTATGTAAGATATATAGTCAATTACAATAATGATATGGTACACACAACACACAGACTATGAGATTAGTCACATTAAACAATAAGCACTTCTTGTCAGGAATGTTCCAGGCAATAATGTGCTAATGTGTTGATTAAAAACTTTAGCCTACGGCTTCTGCATTTAATCAATACATTGATGTGGTTTATCTCCAAGGACAGTTTGGACAAGCAGAATGTATCACTATAAAACAATGGGAATGAGAGATTGCAAAAGTTAAAATTAATGTCAGCCTGTTTATTCATACTGTCACACAGTTGTGCCAACAGCTTATGTCCCATGGCCAAATAAGAGGTGAAGGGGCAATGAAATGCTGTGTAGTTACATACTTTAAACTGACCATGTGACTGTCTCTCCATTTGGAATTGACTGAAAATGACATCACATGTTGATGCATGAAAGCAGAAATCAACTGCAGATATGAGTCAGCGCTAAAAGCCAACTCACCCAGAAAGACCACCCAAAGATATTCCCAAAGGTGTTCATTAGAAATGGATTCCATTGTACGTTGTGTCTTGTGTTCTCACTGGGCTCTCACACCCACAATCCCAGGGGGTGGGACCTCAGCTGTGCTCTGCTCTTTAACTATTCAACCTATTACATCACTCGGTGGAACAAAAATAAACAAGAAACAACTTAAATTTTGCCGATAATCTGAACCCACGGATTCACCGTGTAAGTACTGCCTCTCAAATAAAAGTCTCTTTATAAGTGAAGTTCAGAAAAACTGTGTGCACTCAGACATACGGAGCAAAGTCTGATTTCTGTCATGATGCTGACTAAGTGAAGCACTGGAAGGCTCCTAATGGATGGAAATACATGATAGGTTTCCAAGAGAGGAACAGATAATACTTAATGGGTACCAAAAAACAAAAAATCTTTTAAAGAGTACCTTAAATATATCCATTAAATCAGGTCCATGTGACAAGACTTTAGATTTTGAGGAGAATATTTTAATCAGTGTATCCCAAGTAAGCAGAAAGTTCTGTAACAGTAGTAAATAGAGAATAAAAATGGGTTCTACTACAGAAAGACAAGAAGAAATAGGAATGGGGCAGGCCATTCAGCCCTTTGAATCATAGAATCCCTACAGTGCAGAAAGAGGCCATTTGGCCAATTGAGTCTGCACTAATCCTCTGAACAGCATCCCACCCGGATCCAACACCCCCATTCCAGAGCCCCTCGTGTGTTTTTTTACCATGGCTAACCCAGCTAACCTGCTTTTGCTTTCAGCATGGCCAATCCATCTCACCTGCACCCAGAGGAAACTCAAGCAGACACAGGGAGAATGTGCAAACGCCACATGGGCAGTCATCTGAGGCTGGAATTCAGCATGCTCAGTCAATCAATCAGATCTTAGCAGATCCAATACACCTCACATCCACTTACCTGCCCTTTCCATGTTTCACCTACTGATCAAGAATCTATCTCAGCCTTAAACAAGAAGTCTGCTCTCACAGCTCTCTGTGGCAAGGAGTTCCAAAGACTCACAACCCTCTGAAAAAAGAAATTCCTTGCAATCTCAGTCTTAAATTGGTGTCTCTTTAATCGAAGACAATGGCCTCTGGTCCTAGACTCTGTCATGAGAGGAAACAGCCTCACAGCATTTACCTCGCTAAGCCCCTTAAGAATCCAAAGTGTTTCAGTAAAATCACATTTCATTCTTGTAAATTCCAATGGGAAGAGTCCTAACCTGCTTAAGCTCTGCTTATAAGACAATCTCTCTGTACCCGTTAGCATCCCAGTCAACCTTCATAGGGTCATAGAGATGTACAACATGGAAACAGACCATTTGGTCCAACCCGTCCATGCCGACCAGATATCCCAAACCAATTTAGTCCCATCTGCCAGCACCCGGCCCATATCCCGCCAAACCCTTCCTATTCATATACACATCCAAATGCCTCTTAAATGTTGCAATTTTACCAGCCTCCACCACGTCCTCTGGCAGCTCATTCTATACACATACCACCCTTTGTGTGAAAACGTTGCCCCTTAGGTCCCTTTTATATCTTTCCCCTCTCACCCTAAACCTATGCCCTCTAGTTCTGGACTCCCTGACCCCAGGGAAAAGACTTTGTCTATTTATCCTATCCATGCCCCTCATGATTTTGTAAATCTCTATAATATCACCCCTCAACCTCCGACACTCCAGGGAAAACAAAAAATAATATTTTTTCTTAGATAAGGGGACCAAAACTGCCCACAGTACTTGGATATGCTTTCACCAGTGTGTGTACAGTTGCAATAAGACTTTCCTACTCTAATACTCCAAATAAGGACCAAAATTCCATTAGCTTTCCTGACCCCACCTGTGTGCTAGCTCTCTGTATTTCGTGCACAAGTACCCCCAAAGTCCCTTTGTGTTGCAGCTTTTTGCAGTTGTTCTCCATTTAAATAATATTCTGTTTTTTTGGTTCTCCCTTCCAAAATGACCAACTTCATATTTTCCCAAATTATTCTCCATTTGTCAACATTTTGCCCTCTTAATTATCCTACCATTATCTCTCTCTAACTGCTTGTAGCTCTTTCGCAACTTGCCTTTCCTATTTTTCTCATCTAAAAATTTGGCTACAGTACATTTGCTTCCTTCCTCTAGTTATTAATTTATATTGTAAACAGTTGCAATCTCAACACTGTTCCCTGTAGAACCCCAGTGGTTACAGATCGCTAACCTGACAAAAAGCTCCCTAACCACATTCACCGATTTGATTTACTATCACTACATGTACTGAGATGCAGTTAAAAGTACTGTTTTACATGCTAACCAGACAAATCATATCTTACATAGATAAGTCAGGATAATAGAACAGAATACAGAATGTAGTGTTACAGAGATAGAGAAGGTACGGAGGAAGATCAATTCTAATATATGAGGTCTGGTCATAAGTCCAATAATAGCAGGGAAGAAGCTGTTCTTGAATCTGTTGGTATGTGTCCTCAAAATTTTCATCTTCTGCACAATGGAAGATGGTGGAAGAGAATATAACCAAGGTGGGAGGGGTCTTTGTTTATTTTGGATGCTTTTCCGAGGGAAGTATAGATGGAGTCAATGGAAGGAAGGCTGGTTTGTGTGATGGATTGGGCTGCGTTCTCAACCCTTTGTAATTTCTTGCAGCCTTGGAACAAAGCAGTTGCCATATCATGCTGTAATACATCCAGATAGGACACTTTCTGTGGTGCACATTTAAAATTGGTAAGAGTCAATGTGGACATGCCCAATTTTCTGAGCCTTCAGAGGAAGTAGAGGCGTGGGTGTGCGTAGTGAAAAATGTGGATGGACCAGGAGAGATTGTTGGCGATATTTACTCCTGGGAACATGACGCTCTCAACCATCTCCACGTCAGCACCACTGATACTCACAGGGGCGTGTCCTCCACTCCATTTCTTGCATATTGTCTCTACTTAAATAATCATCCAATGCCCTCTTGAATGCCTTAATTGAACAAATTGATGGAAGTTATCCTTGATCCACAGGGGCTGCCTAAAAAGGGGATGTCCATTCTCTTCAACCAAGCTTTTGACCACTTGTCCCAACAATTCCTCGTGTCACTCAGTCTCAAACATTGCTTGTTAATGCTCCTTTTGAAGTGTTTTTGACTGCTCTAAAGGCATTGCATGATTACACACTGTTCTTGCTGCTGCGCTCAACGTGCAGCACAGCTACAAGAAGTCAATAAAGTCTTCTGGTACCTGACCATTGTACACAACCAGTATGACCAACTGGGCAGTGCAGTGGCTCAGTCGTCAGCAATGCTGCCTCACAGCACTAGGGACACACGTTCAATTCTACCCTGAGGCGACTGTCTGTGTGGAATTTGTATGTCTTCCTCTTGTCTGCATGGGTTTCCTCTGGAGGCTCTGGTTTCCTCCCATAGTCTAAAGATGTAGAGGCTAAGTAAATTGGCTGTGCTAAATTGCCCAGGATGTGCAGGCTAGGTGGGTTGGCCATGGGAAATGCAGTGTTACAGGGATAGGGGAGGGGGTTGGGTCGAGGTGGGATGCTGTTCAGAGGGTCAGTGCAGACTCCATGGGCTGAATGGCCTCTGTCTGCACTGTAGTTGTTCTGTAATTCTATGTATTTGGTTCATTCACACACCATGTGTTCACTGCATTTGCTTTCCCCAGAAGGTGATATACACACACACACACACACATGCAAAAGCACCCTGTCTGAAATAATGACAACTTACATTCCTTTCTTAAAAATTAAGAGAAAATTTCACCTCCCTGCTATTTGAAGAAAATCTCTTTGAAATGCTTGCTGAGTGAGAATGCGGCCAGAAGTCAGTAGAGAGTGAAAGGTGGGTGCATTTTGCTGTATGCTTAGTTTTGATAACAGGAGGTGGGAGTGAGCTATAAAGTACGGGGTGGGGGGGGGGGTGTATATGCATGAACAGCACATGTTCACATCAGGGCCAGGGAAGGCTGGCTCACAATGAAGGAGCTGCAGTATTTCAGGTTACGCTTGGCTAGCTCGCTCCTCCCTTTTGCAGCTTTCAAAAGCTATTAAGCTTCCAGCTTGTCTGCACCACACTGCCTGGACTTTCCAAGTGAAACAAAACCTGACCCTGCCTCATCTTCTGGGGATTGTGGAGTTAATGAGAGTGCATGCTCTCCTGGAGAATGCACGCAACTCCGGAGGGCTTGGATTAATTCTCACTTGTTAGGGGTTTCAATAATCACATGCATTGATGAAGATGCAACTTCTTTTATTCTGTTCAGCTTCTTCAGCTCGCAACCCCCAACCCCCACTCTGCGTCCACTTTATTTTTGATTTCTTTGAAATCATTTGCAGGAATGTGGGCATCAGTGTGGGCCAGCGTTTATTGCCCATCTCTAGATGCCCCTTGAGAGGGCAGTGGTGGGCTGTATTTGATGCACATGACATTAGGGAGGGAGCTCCAGGAATTTCGTAGAATCATAGAATGCCTACAGTGCAGAAAGGGACTATTTGGCCATTGAATCTGCACCAATGCATTATACTGAATGGCAGAGCAGGCTAAAGGGCTGAATGGCCTACTGCAGCACCAAGTTTCCATGGTTCCATGTTTTAAACCTACACATGTCACAGCACAGTGCACGAGAAATGTTTGACATATTCCTTCAACTGCAATCATTCATTTTTGCTCACACAAAGTCCTGATACTTTGCACCCAACAGCATGATGGGTATATTTTCACTCCCATGGACTAAAGCGGACTGAAAGCTGACCTTCAAGGGGCAACTAAGGAGAGGCCACAAATGCCAATCTTCCCAGTGACACCACAGGACCAGAGAGAAAAGCAAGATCCGAAAGAGCAGGTGGTGGTCCAACCAAAACAGGATCATGGCTGATCCTCGATCTCAACATCATAATTGCGCATATACTCTGTTCACTTGTCAAACAAAACAGTGCCGCAATTTTTGAAACAATCTTTTAAAAATGAGTGGGGTAGTTTTTTCTTTGTTCGTTCATGTGATGAGGGTGTCGCTGGCTAGGCCAGCATTCAATACCCATCCCTAATTGCCCAGAGTTAAAGAGTTAACCACATTGCTGTGGGTCTGGAGTCACATGTCGGCCAGACCAGGTAAGGATGGCAGTTTCCTTCTCCAAAGGATATTAGTGAACCAGCTGTTTTTTTCCTGACAATCGACAAACTTGTTAAACTCTTAATCCCAGACTTTTCTTGAATTCAAATTTGACAATCTGTCGTGGCAGGATTCAAACCCAGAACATTACCTGGGTCTCAGGATTGACAGTCCACTAATACCACTAGACCATCACCTCATCCATGTGAGTGTGTATTTACTAAAAACAAATTAAACATAAGGGGTTAAAATTAAAATAAGCAGTTTGTTAATAGTGCTATATTGAAGCCAGTGCTTTACAAAACCTTTCACATTTTAAAAGCAACATTTTAAAAGCAGGAGCCCTAATGGGAATCACTCCCTGGCATCGAGACCTAACGACACCTTGGTGATGAGCAGAGCAATGTTCAAAACAAACAGGCAATGACTAAATAAATATAACATCTGCGAATATATTCCAACAGCCCTGCAGATGCCTGTGCCCTGAGTGATGGTGCAT
The DNA here is from genome assembly GCF_037043375.1 of Chiloscyllium plagiosum. Classification (NCBI taxonomy): domain Eukaryota; kingdom Metazoa; phylum Chordata; class Chondrichthyes; order Orectolobiformes; family Hemiscylliidae; genus Chiloscyllium; species Chiloscyllium plagiosum. The sequence goes on from NW_028270146.1 coordinate 17,573,793, forward strand.
TTAATGACTTCAGTCCAATCTCTCCGGGTGCCTTATCAGCTCTGGTCAGCTGCTCTTCAGGCAACTGCTCTTTTGTTCTACTTTCAAAAGGCGAAGAATTGAAAGAATATTTCAATTCAGTCTCAGATGAACTGCAAAAATAATGTTTTCTTCTTTACAGAAGGCAGGTCATTTTCTTTCTGTGCAGCAGTTGTTTGCTATTTGCTGACATTTTTAAATACCTTTTGATTTGCCCATTAATCATAGCTGTGCATTATCTACTTGTTTGCGGATACGACGATTACAATATTTGTTTAAAGTATTATAAAGAACCATGATTCACATTGATGCGATTTTTTGCCTGTTTCCCATTTTTTTAAAAAGACGTTTTATTTGTAATGCGTGAATATTACCTTTTATTGTTAATGAGATAAATACCAATGAACACATTAGGGGTATTTCCTCGGTAAGCCTTTTACAGAAATCTATCTACAGAATATGGGCATCACTGGCAAAGCATCTATTCCTCGTTACAGAGCAGGTTGCTACATTGTTTCAGAAGGCACGTAAGTGTCAACCACATTGGTGTTTGCCTACGGTCTCAGATAGACCTGAATGGGTAAGGACATCAGACATTCTCTTATGTCAAGGTAACAAGCAGTGGATCACCATCACAATCTGCTCCACTCAACCCTCCACCTCCATCCCCAACCCGGTCAACCCCAGCATAAAAAACACCATCTTCCGATCCCTTTCAATTCTGATGAAGATCCAAAACATTGATTGTTTCTCTCTCCACGGATGCTGCCAGACCAGCTGAATTTCTCCACCACTTTCTGTTTTTACTTCAGATTTCCAGGACCTTACTCTTCTGTCAACATAGCAGATGGCTTCTTCCTGCTCATCATGGTTATCATTGTATTCCAGATTAGTTTCATCATCTGAGCTCAAAGCTCCTTCCTGCTGCCATAGTGGGATTTGAACTCATTCCTCACAATCATCAGATTACTGGTCCCGCAACACAATCCATATGTTACCATGCCTACAGATAGGTCTCATCATGCTCGGAAAGCTCGCTAAACATAAAGGAAAGAAAAGGGATACAAGCTATAGATGAAGTCAAGTGAAGTGGGGTTTGGTAGTTGGATCATGTGGACCATGAATGCCAGCATGGGTTATTTAGCCTGAAGGACCTACTTCTGCATAACACCCTCAATTTAATGGGTGGCATAGTGGCTCAGTGGTTAGCACTGCTGCCTCACAGCACCAGGGACCTGGGTTCGATTCCTGCCTCAGGCAACTATCTGTGTGGAGTTTGCACATTCTCCCCGTGTCTGCGTGCGTTTCCTCCGGGTGCTCTGGTTTCCTCCCACTGTCCAAAGATATGCAGGCCAGGTGAATTGGACATGCTAAATTTCCCGTAGTGTTAGGTACATTAGTTAGGGGTAAATATAGGGTAGGGGAATGAGTCTGGGTGGGTTACTCTTCAGAGTGTCAGTGTGGACTTGTTATCCGAAGGGCCTGTTTCCATACTGTAGGGAATCTAATCTAATTGGAAGCAGGTGAATGAACACACACACAGCTGACACTAATAGACTAGAAGAGAAATACTGTGGAGACTGGAAATCTGAAACAAACCCACAGAATGCTGGAGAAACTCAGCAGGTCTGGCAGCATCTGAGGCAACAGAAACAGAGATAACGTTTCAAGTCCATAATGTCTCTCCTTTTTCTGCCTCACATTTTGTCTCAATATTTTCAGTCAATCTCTTTAGGACAGTTTATATCATTCACTATCAGAATGCATGTATTCAAACCAAGCAAATTTGTGGAAGAAAGCTCACAAAAGTATCTACCTTGTAGCAATAGGATCCCTACAGTGTAGAAGCAGGTCATTCTGCCCATACCAACCTTCCAAACAGCACCTCATCCAGACCCAAACCTCCCCCTGTAACTCCACATTTCCCATGGCTAATCCACCTAGCCTGCACATCCCTAAACACTACTGGCAATTTAGATTAGATTGCCTACAGTGTGGAAACAAGCCATTTGGCCCAATAAGTCCATATCACCCCTGAAAAGAGTGACTCACCCAGACCCATTCCCCTACATTTATCCCTGCCTAATGCACCTAACACTATGGACAATTTAGCATGGCCAATTCACCTAACCTGCATATCTTCAGACTGTGGGAGGAAACTGGAGCACCCAGAGTAAACCCACACAGACACGAGGAGCATATCCAAATTTCACACTGTCACCCGACGGTGGAATTGAACCCAGATCCCGAGTGCTGTGAGGCTGCAGTGCTAACCACTGAGCAGCCCTGCCACTCACAACAATCAGACATTTCATATAATTTGACAAGATGTGTAAATAATTAGTCGTGCAAGATGTGTAAATAATTAGTAGTGCTTTTTATACATTTGAGATGATGTTTAAAAAAAAGAAATGTGCAGATTATAATATTGCTGAATGAGAGAGACATTTCACTAATTGTTTTCAGCGTGCACCCATCAGGACAAATACATGAATACAGAATTTGAAATAATCACCACAGTTTAGTTCTGTTGCTCCGTTATACCAAGGTTCAAATATTTCCTGTGTCAGGAAATCACTTGCATGTTGTATCTCAGTTACAGCAGTGAGTAGGAGTCCATCCGGGATTCTAACAGACTCTCAAGACTCCTTACAATACACCACCACATCCATTATTTTTAAAGGAGACCGTCCCATTTTAAAATCAATTAATTCGCACCTGAATCAATACTTGAAACATGCATATAGCAGTCATCTGCCGAAATCACTAACAGTGTAGTTGCTTGTCAATTCCGCTATGAGAATTCACAAGGCCAATACCAAAGGAATAACAAATTTAATTTTCTTAAACCCTCTTTAACAGGGGAATTTCCTAACACTTTGTCCTATGCACTACTGACAGTTTGGCAGAAGACACACACTTAATAAGGACTGCAGAAACCCACATTTCGACTAGGTAGGTGAAAGTTTGGGAGTAATCATAGAATCCTCACAGTGTGGAAACAGGCCATTTGGACCATTGAATCACACTAACCCCTACTCTAACCCTGTAACCCTGCATTTCCCAAGGCTAACCCACCTCGCCTGCATGCCCCTGGACACTGCAGGGCAATTTGGCATGGCCAACCCACGCAACAAATGAATGAGGACCGGGAAGAAGGCTTACAGCATCAGATCAGTCAGAAAATATACTCTTTGATCACAAGAAGAAACCTGATCAGTGATACCCCCCAAGGACTGGGACAAATTCAGCAAAAGAGAACTAAACAGATAATAAATTGAACAAACATAATCTGTGAGGACAAACTCGCAAGGAACATCAAAACTGACAAAAAGAGATTCCTCAAATATAAAAAACGAAGAGAGAGGTCAAGTGAACTCAGGCCCCTTAGAAACTGAATCCAGGGAGATCGCTATGGAGTTGGCAGAGGAGTTAAATAGATAGTTTGCATTAGTCTTTATGGTGGAAGATACTTCAAGCATCCCATTATTCTAAAGAGTATGGAGACAAACTTAAGCAACCAGCGAATGGGTTACAAACAGTTTACAGTAAGATATTGATAGGTTAATCAAGTGGGCAACAGTGAATTTGTTCATTTTGGAAGGGAGAACAGAGTATTGTTTAAATGGATACAAAACTGCAGAAAGCTGCAACACATTGGCACTGGAGGCACTTCTGCAGAAAATGCAGAAAGCTAGCGAACTGGTGCAGTGGGTCATCAGGAAGGCTAATGGAATGTTGGTCCTTATTTCAAACAGGTTGGAGTGTAAGGGTAGGGTTATTACACAGTTATTACAATTGTGCAAGGTGCTGATGATTCCACATCTGGGGTACTGTGACAAGTTTTGGTCTCCTTATTTAAGGAAAGATATCATTTCATTGCAGGCAGTTCAGAGAAGGTTCATTAGGACGATCCCTGGTATGGAGGGACTGACTTATGCACAAAAAATAAACAAGTTGGGGCTCACTGGAGTTTAGAAGAATGAGAGGTGATGTCATTGAAATATATTAAATTCTTAATGAGCATGACAGGTAAAATGCTGAGAGGATACTTTCCTCATGGGAAAATATGGGAGCCGAGGGCATAGTTTGAGAACAAAGGGACCCAATTAAAGACTGAGATGAGGAAGAATTTCTTTTCTCTGGAAGTTGAGATTCTTTAGAACTCCTTGCCACAGTAAGTTGTGAGAGCCGAGTCCTTTTGTATATTTAAGGCTGAGATAGATTCTTGATCAATAGGTGAATCAAGAGTTATGGGGAAAGGGTAGGAAAGTGAATGTGAGGAGTTTGAGATCAGTCATAATCCTATTGAATGGCGGCGTAGGCTCGAAGGGCCAAACAGCCTTCTTCTGTATTTCTTCTGATCTTAACTGAGCACTTCTTGAATAACTGACACAATGAGAAAATAATTACATTTTATTTTGTTACAAAAGGAAGCAGCTTATTTTCTCTCAAATAATTGCATTGCTGATTTTTATCTCTTAATTGCAATTTTACAAGCAACAGGAAGATGAATGATTTTCAAACATTTGGCAGCCAATACCCTTGCTTTCCATTGTGAGGTAGCCTTACATTGCAATATAAAGAAGGACATATATCCAGTGATTTGAGAAAAACATATATTTTGAAAAGTAGAACATTTTACATTCTTTTCCCAGTGTTATCAGCTCCGTTAATAATTCATTTTTTGGTTCTAACGAGCAGTAACAAAATGTGCTTTATATCTCCAGGATGATTGAACAACGTTACATTTGTTTGGCTTCTGACCAATACTTAAATATTTTGGAAATCAGCAAATGTTTTTTAAGAATTGCTTCCTGAACATTGTACAAGGTCATCTGGGTTCTCAAGAGTGTAATTAAGAACGTTAATGAACCATTGCTTAAAAAATATATATTTTTCATCGAAGGGGGAGCAACATTTTATATTGCATGAGAAGAGAGTGATGACTGACTGATAGATAAACAATTTGATTGAGGAGTTGCCATGGTGGATGCAACAGAAGAAACCAAGTTTTGTTTAAATTTAAACCACGCAGGTCAGCTTCGATCACTCAGTGCATTATCTTGAGCAATGAACTAGCGAATGGCTGTCACCAATTTGTCAAATTGAAACAGGAGCAATATTGCAGACAGAATAAACACACCTGTTTCAGCTTCACAAAACACACTACAGCTATTCTCTAATTCATTCCTCAGAGTAATGCCTTGGTCAATCCGAGTCAACCTGCTTGGTTTAAACTGAAATAAAGTTTGGCAGTTAATTGTCAGTCATGAATTCTTCATAACAAGGCCTCTACCAATCACAGTCCATTCACCAGCCAATCAGCATGCTCTTCTCATACAGTATGAAATGGTCTCCATTGTATTCTTGCAAATGGGTCCTGATGAATGAAAGGTTTCAACAAATCTATCTTTTTTCAACAATAATCAAATTTTGTAGTACCAATTATTTAATGAGACACTGCTGAGCACCATGTTATTGAACCTAAAGCCAAATTCCCAGTGTTTCAAGTATTACCTGACAAAGACCTCTCATCTCTGTATTGTTCTTGCCCTGAAGAAACTTACTGAGCAGATTTACTTTAACAGTGCCTTGGAATGTAAATAACAGAGTGGTTAGCTCAGAAAAAGGAGGAGAAAATAAAGCTTGTGCCACTGGAATCCATTACATTATAAGAAAGGGTCCCTTTGAAATTTGAGTTCAAATTTGAACAGGTGGTATTTCAATCCATATCTATCTGATCCATAGAGAAATGTAGTGTTAAATGAGCCACTAGATACAAGCCAGCTAATTTGCAGAATTGCACAGAACATACAGCATGGAAGCAACCCATTTGAACCAACTGCTCCTTGCCAGATTTTATGCTCTTCACACTTCCAGATCTCACATTCTATCAGCATAACTTTCTATTTATTAATCCCTTGTGTATTCAACTAGAATCCCTTAACTGCATCAGTATAAGGAGTCTGCATGATTTGTGAAGGGAATATGGTCAATATTTTTCTGCTCAGTGCCTTTTATACTCTGTTAAAACGTGCACACTGGAACCAACTAATCAGGAAAAATATTCAAGACTCCAGCTAATTCTGCCAGATGTCTACAAAATCTCTGCAGCTGCTTTATTTCCTATTTCATATTCAAATTTTACCTCTGAAGTCCACACGTATTAAACAATGTCTGATTTGCAATTACACCCTGAATGATACAGTGATCATACATTTTATGGGCATTACCCTCGACATAAGGAAAGCTCTGCGAGCTTTACTTAACAGTTTCTTGCTTTGGTCGGGACTGTGAAGGAATCAGCAGATTGAGTCAAATGTGGTCTTGTCCTTGCAGCAGGTGACTCTCGATCCCAGAATCTCTCTGGAGCTAGACTCGGAGCTAATGCTCATTTCCCCAAAGCAATGTGGCTGGGGAATAGCAATAATCATCAATGATACTTGACTTTGTGAAGCTGCCAAGGATGCTTACTGCAAAAGATCAAGCATTTGGAGAAATTAGTCATCAGTGGCCTTCGGGTGAATATTACATGCTCATCTCCAAAAACAAACTTGACTCTCAATGACTTGGCAAGGAAATTCTGCGAAAATACATTTCTTTGGAAATCCCACTTCAGGCTGGACAATAACTGCTGATCTTGTGAATGAAACCAGACAATATGTATCATGTCGCAGAATGGCTCATGCAATAACATCTTGCACCTGAAGCCGAACAGAATAGACTTTGCAGCAATTAATACTCCACAGAGTCTTTGAGCTCTGGAAAAGTTATATTCAGACACATTATGTCACCTCCTGACAGAATATACTGGATGATTGCAGCTCTGTGCACCTGGAACTACAAATAATTGTAAACAAGACACTTTTTTGGGGAAAGAAATGTTCCAAACTCGTTTTTGCAGTCTGATGCCACTATGTGAGTACTCAGACTGCAGACAAACAAAATTCAAGAGCTGGCTGTACTCCAACCTGTTAGAAGCACCTATGTTTGATCGCAGATTATGGCAAGATCAATATTACAGTTGTCATTGGTTGTCACAGTGCCTGGATTTCAGCATTCTATCGCACATAGTTTCAGATAACAATCATTAATATTTACAAGTAGAAGCTCAGTGCATACTCAATCAATACAAGTCACTTAGTATGATTAAACAGGTTGCAAGATGTGAGACCTAATGCGAATAATGAACTCAAAACGCACAAGCACATTGACGGGTTCTACATTAACCAATATGATGTGTCAGCCATGCTTTCGTTGAATCCTCAGAATTGGAAGGGTGTGATTTCAAGTAATAAAGGAAGACATTATCCTCAGTGCCCTGATCAATATTTATAATTTTTTTTTCACAAACGTCACAAAAGCATCGAGAGTGAACATTTCCAGGATCTTTTACCTGCATTACAACAGGGACAGTGAAGCGAGTTTTCAATGCTGAGTCTCGTATTAATTTTAAATGCCTATCTCATACCCAAACTCTCTTTCCCGCGATGCTATTATTAAAAGCCAAACTCGCTCAACTGGCCAGACAGTGACAGCAGAATATAGTTAGAGGCTGGAGCTGTCTGTCAGATGCCAGCTATGATTGAAGGCAACTGCCAAGTTGGGGACTGCCACTGCCTTGCCACTTCTGCAGGCAGTTATACAACACGGGAACAACCTTTCCATGCCAACAGGTTTCCTAAACTGAACTAGTCCCATTTGCTTGTGTTTGGCCCATATACCTCTCAACCTTTCCTATTCATGTACCTATTCAAATGTCTATTCAATATTGTAATTATACCGACCTCTACCACTTCCTCTGGCAGCTCGTTCCATACATGCACCCCTCTGTGTGAACAAGTTACCCCTCGGTCCATTTGAAATCTTTCCCCTCTCACCTTAAACCTACGCCTTCTGGTTTTGGATTCTCCTATCCAGGGGAAAAGACCTTGACTATTCACCTTATCTATGCCTCTCATGATTTTATAAATCTCTATAAAGTCACCCCTCAGCCTCTTACACTCCAGGGAAAGAAAAAAGCTGATCTTTTAGGGAAAAACAGATTCCCCAAGTTAGAGAATTAGAATCCCTGCAGGCCCTTCAGCCCAACAAATTTAAACCAACCCTCTGAAGAGTAGCCCACCCAGACCCATTCCCCCCACACTATTATCCTGTATTTATCCCTGACTAATGCACCTAGCCTACACATCTCTGAACACTATGGGCAATTTAGCATGGCCAATTCACCTAACCTGCGTTTCGTTGGATTGTGAGAGGAAATTGGAGCACCCAGAGGAAACCACGCAGACACGGGGGAGACTGTGCAAACTCCACACAGACAGTCATCCAAGGCTGGAATCAAACTCAGGTCCCTCGCACTGTGAGGCAACTGTGCTAACCACAAAGTCACTGTACCGCCTTGGCAACATTCTGGTAAACCTTTTCTGCACCCTCCCCAATTAAATAACATCCTTCCAATAGCAGGGTGAACATAAATGTATGCAGTACCCCAAATGTGGCCTTAATCCTTGAAGTAGAAGGGGCCATGAATGAGAAGGATAGGAGCAGTACTCCCCACTGGCACCCACTGGTTGATTTATATGAAGTGATTTTCCTAGGCCATATAAAAAACCGCCAAGGATATATTTCCCTCCCCACCCCTATCAGCGTTCCGGAAAGACCACTCCCTCCGCGACTCCCTCATCAGATCCACACCCCCCACCAACCCAACCTCCACTTCCGGCACCTTCCCCTGCAACCGCAAGAAATGCAAAACTTGCGCCCACACCTCCCCCCTCATTTCCCTCCAAGGCCCCAAGGGATCCTTCCATATCCGTCACAAATTCACCTGCACCTCCACACACATCATTTACTGCATCCGCTGCACCCGATGTGGCCTCCTATATATTGGGGAGACAGGCCACCTACTTACGGAACGTTTCAGAGAACACCTCTGGGACACCCGCACCGACCAACCCAACCGCCCTGTGGCTGAACACTTTAACTCCCCCACCCACTCCGCCAAGGACATGCAGGTCCTTGGCCTCCTCCATCGCCAGACCATGGCAACACGACACCTGGAGGAAGAGTGCCTCATCTTCCGCCTAGGAACTCTCCAACCACAAGGGATGAATGCAGATTTCTCCAGCTTTCTCATTTTCCCTCCCCCAACTTTTCTCAGTCCCAACCCTCAGACTCTGCACCGCCTTCTTGACCTGCAATCTTCTTCCCGACCTCTCCGCCCCCACCCCCTCTCCGGCCTATCACTGTCACCTTAACCTCCTTCCACTATCGTAATCCCAACGCCCCTCCCCCAAGTTCCTCCTCCCTACCTTTTATCTTAGCCTGCTTGGCACACCCTCCTCATTCCCGAAGAAGGGCTTATGCCCGAAACGTCGATTCTCCTGTTCCTTTGATGCTGCCTGACCTGCTGCGCTTTTCCAGCAACACATTTTTAAGCTCTGATCTCCAGCATCTGCAGTCCTCACTTTCTCCCATATAAAAAACATGACAGCTTATGTGAAAATGCCTAACAGTGCTCAGGCTTTCCAGTAAGACATTCCAGAAATTCCAGTGACAAGCTGTTCGAGTCTTAACAAGCTCATTAGTTGTTAGTAAACTTCAAGATATCTGACTCACTATGAACCTGACTCTCTGTGGCATATATTATATGTGGGATAACATACAGAAATCACAAAATTTCCCTTGTTCATTTTACTCTTCCTGCCCTAATTTGACAATATTTTTGAATACTGCGGCCAATTCTGCTCTCCCTGCTCTGGGAAAGATGTTGTGAAATTTGAAAGGGTTCAGAAAAGATCCACAAGGATATTGTTGGGATTGGAGGTTTTGAGCTACAGGGAGAGGCTGAATAGGCTGCAGCGACACAGACTGAGGGGTGACCTTACAGAGGTTTATAAAATGATGAGGGACATGGATAGGGTAAATAGCCAAGGTCTTTTCCCCAGGAGTCCAAATCTAGAGGGCATAGGTTTAAAGTGAGAGGGAAAAGATTTAAAAGGGACCTGAGGGCCAACTTTTCCATGCAGAGGGTGGTGTGTGTATGGAATGAGCTGCCAGAGGAAGTGGTGGAAGCTGGTGCAATTACAACATTTAAAAGGCACTTGGATGGGAACATGAATAGAAAGGGTTTATAGGGAAATGGGACTAGACTAATTCAGGATATCTGTTCGGCATGGATGTGTTGCACTGAAGGGCCTGTTTTCATGCTGTGTAACTCTAGGAATATTTGACTCTATAATTCACTCTACAAAAATAGACCAAAGAATGTGGGTGCTAGAAATCAGAAACTGAAACAGGAATTGTTATAAAAACTCAGCAGGCCCGGCAGTATCTGAGGACATGATGTGGAGGTGCCGGTGTTGGACTGGGGTGGACAAAGTTAAAAATCATGCAACACCAGGTTATAGTCCAACAGGTTTATTTGGAAGTACTAACTTTCGAAGCACTGCTCCCGGATGAAAGAGCAGAGCTCCGAAAGTTAGTACCTCCAAATAAACCTGTTGGACTATAACCTGGTATTGTATGATTTTTAACAGTTATCTGTGGAGACAAAACAGAGAAAGCGTTTCAGGTCCAGTGACCCTTCCTTACTCTCCATTTTGCTCAGTTCCTCTGTTTATTTCTCAATTCTTGCATCTCATTGATAAGGAGCTAGACTGCTTGTCTGACCATTCTTTGAAATCCCAAATCCCCCCTTGCCCTTGTCCTGTTGCTCTTACCTCATAATTCCAGCAAGTACAACACAAAACTGACTGGCTTTAAAGTGGACAAGGAAAAGTCTAACTGCCATAACATGCCATAAGATACATCATTCCAACACAACTTGGTCTAACATCATTACAAAACCCTGTGATGGCAACTGAAGCAAAAAGACATGTGAAGAGAAAATTAATGAAGCAAGAGACGTTAATAGGAAGGGTTTAGAGGGATGTGGGCCACATGCAGGCAAATGGGACTAGTTCAGTTTGGGAAACTTGGTCGGCATTCATGAGTTGGACCGAAGGGTCTGTTTCCATGCTGTATGACTCAATAACTCTAAGTGGTTTCGTGTCTTGCAAGCACTGCCTGAGCATGTGGTTTTGTAAAAATGAACAATGTGCTCAGTTACAGAGAGAATACAAGAGAATAATACTCGATGAATTGCTTGTTTGGAGAACAGAGGCAGACTGGATGGGCAAATTAACGTCCATCTGAACAGTCTGCAACATGGAAAAATGGTCTATCGTTAAATCTACTGTAAAAATTGCAGCAAGGGCAAACGATCACACCAACAATATTCCTGTCATAAAGGAACCAAAATGTGAAAAAGGCAGAAATTATTACAGGTTATAAAGTTGGAAAAGAAGTCATTACAAAGTAAATGAATCGTTCTTGATGATACAAAGTTATTACCTAACCAAATTTCCTTCTACAATTGATGCCAAAGTTATTAAAAAGGAGACATTTAACAGTAAGTATGTATTTCAGCAACACAAAATATCCATGATGATACTGAAGTGGAAATGCAAAGAGGTGCATGTTAAAGCTCAATATAGTTGTGATTATCAATTTATTGTATGTGCTATAATGGACTATTTATTCATAATGTGCCATTCATTCAATTTAATTGAAAAGGCAAATTTACGTTGTGGAAATTTGACAGCACTTTTTCCAAATGCATCAGAAAAATAAATAGTCCAGAACCAGAATTCTAATTTCTTCTTAAATAACAAATGTTTAACATATTTTGAAAATTAACATAAAACAGAACATCATTATCCAGCAATTTCAAGAATGCATCCTATTTAAACTTACTGTAATATATTGAAGTCCTAGAATCCCTACAGTGTGGAAGCAGGCCATTCAGCCCTTTGAGTCCACACTGACCCTCTGAAGAGCACCCCATCCAGACCCATCCTGTGACCCAGCATTTCCCATGGCTAATCCACCCAGCCTGCACACTGGGCAATTTAGAATGGCCAATCCACCCTAACCTGCACATCTTTGGACTGTGGGAGGAAACCGGAGCACTCAGAGGAAACCTCCGCAGACACGGGGAGAATGTGCGAACTCCACACAGACAGTCACCCAAGGCTGGAATTGAACCTGAGTCTCTGGCACTGTGAGGCAGTGGTGCTGATCACTGGGTTATTGTGCCACCCAAGGACAGTAGTAAGGGGGATAGCTACAAAGAAATGCGGAGAAATACATTTTGAAGTGCCTATTTACTCAATGGCATTAATTCATGTGACCTACCCTACCCTTTATCTCCCCTGTACATCCCAAACACATTGCCTAAGGTGCACGAGTAAATGCTGAAGTAATTTCTTCCACATTTGTCATTAATTATCAAAGCGCAGTATCCATGACTTGCCAGTCTATTCTGTCACAGTTCACCAATCAAACCCAGGACATTGTCCAAGCAACAGATTCATCCACCAAGGTCTAAGCGGTCACAAAGTGCGCAGCACACACACAAACACACAAAATCAAAAAAAAAGCATCCCTGTTTCCTCAGTAACAAATAAATTCCTGAAGTGTGACAGCTGGCTGCTGAAGCATTTCATTTTCCAAGAACATAATAGTGTCTTATTGCCCATTATCTGTTCTGTCAGCAGCAGCAGTGTTGATATTAAATGAGGGGCACCTGCATTTAGTTGCCATTTTTCAGCTGTCGACCTGTCGCCATGGAGACAGAAGGAAGATCAGTGGGAAACAGGGACATTTATCATGCACCTGAATCCGATACGTTAAATAAATACCATTTAAAAAGGAAAACACTGCTACTCATTTGATCCAATTGAAAAAATACTTGGGATAATTTAATGCATTTTCTCACCTAGGTTTAAAATTGAAGAATACCAAACCCATTTTTTTGATTGTAGAATGGTTTCTAATCCTGTCACTCTGTAGATATTGTCTCAGCAATGCTTAAAGCTGTATTAGTACTTATTCAGAGTCTCTTCATCAAGTGTAAATCATTTGATATATTTGAGATTAACCTGAGCTATAGGCAAGATGCCTAATTATCAGGCACGGGCGTGCATCAAATTGATCATTTAAGGCCTTTTCCTTTGCTGCGCTTTGCTCCCACTAGGAACCTCTTTTCACTTAAACCACTTATACCTGTCAGAGAGAGGGAGAACGTGCAACCTAACAGTCTGGATTTGAACAAAGATGTTTGAAAGTCATTTTTTAACTGTGCTCCAGTCAACAGCAGAACAGCTGCACTGTGGGCGGCATGGTGGCTCAGTGGTAGCCCTGCTGTCTCACAGCGCCAGGGACCAGGTTCAATTCCAACCTTGGGTGACTGTCTGTGTGGATTTGCACATTCTCCCCGTGTCTTTGGGATTCCTCTGGGTGATCCAGTTTCCTCCCACAATCTAAAGATGTGCAGGTTAGGGTGGATTGGCCATGCTAAATTGCCCCCATAGTGTCCAAGGATGTGCAGGCTAGGTGGGTTAGCTAGATTAGATTAGATTACTTACAGTGTGGAAACAGGCCCTTCGGCCCAACAAGTCCACACCGACCCGCCGAAGCATAACCCACCCATACCGCTACATTTACCCCTTTACCTAACACTACGGGCAATTTAGCATGGCCAATTCACCTGACCTGCACATCTTTGGACTGTGGGAGGAAACCGGAGCCCCCGGAGGAAACCCACGCAGACACGGGGAGAACGTGCAAACTCCACACAGTCAGTCGCCTGAGTCGGGAATTGAACCCGGGTCTCTGGCGCAGCGAGGCAGCAGTGCTAACCACTGTGCCACCGTGCCGCCCACTACTTAGCCTTGGGAAATGCAGGATTACAAGGATAGGATGGGAAGCTCTTCAGAGAGTCGGTATGGATCGAATGGCCTGTTTTTAGACTGTTGGGATTTTATGAGCTATAATCTTGGATCATGTTTTCAAGGGCTGTTGTAGCACAGTAGTAGTGGCCCTATCCCTGAGCCAGGGGAGCTGGGTTCAAGCCCCATCTGTTCCAGAGATGTGTAATGATATCTCTAAACATTAGAAAATAGGTTTAAAATAAAATTAAATGACAGAAGGAGTGGTTGGGGGAAGGAACTCAACTTTAGTCAGGGCCAATAAAGACAGAATATCAAACACCCATGACAGAATCACAGAGGGAAACAGTAAGTTTAGCATAGAGCCCTTCAATTATAATAACAGTAAAATACTATAGATGCAGGAAATCTGAAACAAACCCAGTGAACGCTCAAGATCTGACCGCATCTGTGCAGAGAGAAGCAGGTTAGCGTTTCGAGTCCAGTTCTTTAGAGTCAATTTGTGACAGCCAATTGAGCAGCTTTACTAAAGTTACATCCCACGCTCTAAAAATGGACAGTGAGACTCCCTTTGCTTCTTTTTACTGATTTTCTTTACGTACCCACAGGACATTGTCAGAAAAGTTGATATTTTGTTCACCCATCCTTAATTGCCCTTGAGAAAGGCGAGCAGTCAAATGGCTTTCTAGGCCATTTCAGAGGGCAGAGGAGGATTGTTGAGGGTCTGCAGTCATGTGAAGACCATACCAGGTCAGGAAAACAGATCTCCTTCTCTTAAGGACCACAATGCACCAGATGGGCTTAATGGCAGTTTCATGGTCACTATCACTGATACTAGCTTATTGTATTCAGACTGATTTAATTATCTGAATATGAACTGCCCAGCTGTCATGGTGGGATTTGGTCTGATAGGTCTAGATCACTAGCCCAGTCCCTGGAATGGCTAGCCCACAAGCTCAAACATGATGCTTGTGTTGGGCAAAAGTGAGGACTGCAGATGCTGGAGATCAGAGTCTAGATTAGAGTGGTGCTGGAAAAGCACAGAAGGTCAGGCAGCTCTCCATTTCGAAGGCTCCCTGCCTTCATTCCTGATGAAGGGCTTTTGCCCAAAACATCGATTTTCCTGTTCCTTGGATGCTGCCTGACCTGCTGTGCTTTTTCAGCACCACTCTAATCTAGACCATGATGCTTGTGTTCTCTACCCTTCTCTTCCTTCTGCCCCTTTCTGAAAGGGTTTACAGGGATGGCTGGTCTCCATCAACTCAACTATTCATCATTCTAAGTGGAGAGAGTTATCAAGCTTCACAACGCAGGAGCCTCCAAGTTGAGAACAGTCCTACATTCTATCCGCAAGAAAAGAGCCTGAACTTCCCACCACCTGCCACTTCAACACACCACCGTGTTCCCTGGCCAACGTCTCGGTCTCGGGCTTGCTGCAGTGCTCCCGTGAAGCTCCACGCAAGCTGGAAGAACAGAATCTCAGCTTCTGCTTGGGAGCCCTGCATCCTTCTGGGCTCAATAGCGAGTTCAACAATTTTAGAGTTCGAGCACCTTCTCCCATGCTTTCCCCAACCTCCACACAGCAAACCACACATGTTACGGCCACAAACCACCCATTGTCAGTCACTAATAGTCCCCTTTAGCAGCTGTTCGATCCTCCAGGCTGGCCTTTATCCACTCCTTTGTGTGTCCAACTGCTTTTTTCACTCTTTGGGCTCTATCGCCATCTATCATTTACTCTTTACCCCCTTCCCCCCCCATCCCCACCCCCCCACCAAAACAATCCCCACTCCATCCTTTCTATAAAAACCATGCTCTGTCGTAGCTACCACCAATTCTGAAGAAGGATCACTGGATCCGAAATGTTAGCTCTGATTTCTCTTCACAGATGCTGCCAGATCTGCTGAGATTTTCCAGCAATTTCTGATTTTGTTTCAGATTTGTAGCATCTGTGGTTCTTTCATTTTTTTTAGAACAATCCTGCTGGTAGTATACGCAGACCACCAGCAGTGGTTACAAGATAGTGTTCAGGAGGTGTAAAATCCAGGTGTTAATTCCCCATAGCATACAGTTATTAGAAAGCAGAACCTCCAATATAATGAAGGAAACCTGCAGCGTGGGAGAATTCCTGGCTCTTGCGATCGGGAGTTCAGCTCTACAGAAGGAAATGATGGAGTGTTTTCTCTTTAAATAATTGCCTAGCACAATTTTAAGCCTTTTTCTCCTGATGGCTGCAGGTGGGTTCGTGCTGAATGTTTGCCCCTCAGTGATTGTAGAAATAGTGAAAACAGCATGACACAAACATCCTGTATCACAGTACTGCCACTGTGCCCCATGCTGGAGTGACTGCCATAGATGGTGGTAGAACTAACAATTAGGCACATTTCTTTGTGCTAGATGATGTTGAGATTCTCACATTTTGTTGATCCTGAGATCACCCAGAAAAACGGAAAGTTTTAATTAAACAGTTTTGGGATCTGAGCATCGCTGGCTGGGCCAACATTTATTGCCCATCCCTAGTTGCCCTTGAGAAGGTGGGGTGGGAGCTACCTTCTTGGATTGCTGCAGCCCATGTGCTGTAGGTAGACCCACAATGCATTAGGAAGGGAATTCTGGTCTTGTGACCCAGCAACAGTACATGGCAATGTATATCCAAAACGTATATCCAACTCAGGACGGTGAGTGGCTTGCAGGGAACCTGCATGGTGATGATGGTCAAAAGTCTCGCTGCCCCTGTCTTTCTTATGGAAAGTGTAACTAAGGACCTTAGCTGAATTTCTGCAGTGCATCTTGTAGATGGTACACACTGAGGGTTGGTGGTGGAGGGACTGAATTTTTGGGAAGTGGTTCCAATTGAGCTTATTCCATCTTCCATCACTCACTGACTTGTGCCTTGTGGATGCTGGACAGGCTTTGGGGAAATCAAAAGATGAGTAACTTGTTGCAGAGTTCGTAACTTCTGACCCACCATTGTGTCCTCAGCACTTATCTGGCTGGTCCAGTTGAGATTTCAGCCAATGGCAACCTCTCCAAGATGTTGATGGTGAGGGAAGGCAGCAATGGTAATGCCATTGAATATCAATGATGGGGAGGTGCCAGTGTTGGACTGGGGTGGACAGAATGAAAAATCACACAACAGCAGGTTATAGTCCAATAGGTTTATTTGAAATTGCAAGCTTTTGGAGCACTGCTCATTCATCAGACAGCTACTGGGGCAGGATCATAATTCTGTGTCTTATGATCTTGCGCCACTAGCTACCTGACGAAGGAGCGGCGCTCCGAAAACTAGTGCTTCTAAATAAACCTGTTGGATTATAACCTGGTGTTGTGTGATTTTTAATTTTATCTACCCCAGTCCAACACCGGCACCTCCAAGACATGATAAAATATGAGAAGACATAACAGAAAACGACCACAGGATGTGTACTTGAACTGTAATGTGGAGGTGCCAGTGTTGGACTGGAGTGGACAAAGTCAGAAATCGCATGACACCAAGTTATAGTCCAACAGGTTAATTTAAAATCACAAGCTTCGCCTGATAAAGGAGCAGTGCTCTGAAAACTTATGATTCAAACAAACCTGTTGGACTATAACCTGGTGTCAAGTTTTGGGCAGGGGCCCTTCATTAGCAGTGATTCCTGATGAAGGGCTCTTGCCCAAAACGTCGACGTTCCTGCTCCTCGGATGCTGCCTGACCTGCTGTGCTTTTCGAGCACCACTCTAATCTTGACTCGAATCTCCAACATCTGCAGTCCTCACTTTCCCCTATAACCGAGTGTCATATGACTATTTGAACTGTAGATTAGCCCAAAATTTGCCAAGAAGAAAATCAAATGGACTGGTATTCTAAATCAATCTCCCCTTTAATACTTTAACAGGAGTGTTTGATATTTGACCATCTTTCTTATCCTTCATGTCCCTTTTGGATTTGTGATTCTTTGAAGCAGAGTTGAAAGTACATTAGCTTCTAGCAAACCCTTTTTTTATCTTCTCTGTAATTACCTTTTCGTATTTTTTTTATTTATGTCCTGATGGATACCTTTACAGCTCACTATTCATTAATAATGCAGTCCATCCATTTGTTCGGGCTTGACTGCTACTTCACAAAAGGAACTAACTTGCAATCACTTACTTTGGATATCCTGAGGATTTTGAGAAGGTGTGATACAAATATGGTTTCAGATTGTCTGTGACGGAGATGGGGGTGCATCACAGTCTCAGAATACAGAGTTCAAAGATCAGGAATGATAGTCAAAAAAAAGTCTTTCAAAGCAATCTAACACAATAAGTTATGGATTGTTGAGTATTTTCAAAGCAAAAATCAATAGATGTTTGGATTAGAAGTGAATCGAGGAATGTGGGGAATAGATGCAATTGAGGCAGTAGATTTCACTAAATGATGCAGAAAGCTTGACGGGCCATATTCCTTGCAGCGAATTCTTACACTTTTTTTTAAAAAATGAAATCTTACATTAAATGCAGCATGACTATAAGCTTTTTGGACAAATCAAGTTTTTTTTATAACTTAATTACACACTGAAGCACAAGTTTAGCTTCAGGGCACAAATATTTATAATAATCCAAGATATCTTGTTTAATGTATTCATGGAATGCAGGCATTGCAAAGCCAGATGTCTCAGAGTTAGTATTGCTCAACACGGTTAGTATTGCTTTCACAATCTCAGCCAAGAACGTTGTGGGTTCAAGTCCCATTCCTGAATGTTGAGCAACAGTGTTCAAAGTATATTTATACATAAAACGGAAATCATTATCTTGTCTTTTTGTAGTGACTGGATTAATGGCGAAGGTTTCTGTGTTTTCTATATCTCCCCACTGCTTGAGCACCATCTTCAAGGCACAGGTTTAGGAGTATGATAGGATACTCTCCACTTGCCTGGATGGGTAGAGCTCCAACAACACTCAAGAGATTTCACATCATCTTGGACAATGCAGCCTACTTGTTTGGCACAGTGGTAGCAGTGTGTACCATCTATAAGAGTGCACTGCAGTGATGCACTAAGTCTCCTTCAACTGCATCTTCCAAAGCCATAACCTCCACCCAGAAGGACAAGGACAGCAGGTAAATGGTCATCACCGTTTACAAGTTCCACTCCAGGTCACACACCATCCTGATTTGAAACTATATTATCATTCTTTCACTGTCATGAGTCAAAATCCTGGAACTCCCTTCTTAATCGCAGCTTACCCTAACACCTGAAAAGGTTCCAGACAGTAGCTCACCACTTCCTTCTCCAGTAAATTGAACATAGGCACAAAAATGCGACTTTAGCTAGCAATTTCTGTTTCCATGAACAAATCCTTTTCAAAAATCAACAAAAAATATCTCAAGATATTACAAATATTTGTACAGTGAAGCTTACCTTATATTTGTGTGCAATTAACAGTTATAAAAAAATGTTTTTAGCATGATGACACATTTCTTAATGAACACAATGTGTTAAATTTTCCACTGAGCTGGAGCTAACAGGGTACCACAAGTAGCAATTCCAATTTTATCACTGCACTGTTGATTTTCCATTATTAGAGAGAAGCTACACCTTAGCTTGGGGAAGTTAATTTATCTTCAAGATGCTGATGATATCATGCACGTCAGTAATGTCATACAACCTGATGTTTTGCATGTTACCTCACTTGAAGCATTTGTGTTAATTCAGCAACTTCATACCGTAAGGTTTCATATCAAATCCTGAATCTTCATACAATCAAACTAGGCACCTGATTCAACCTGGAATCTGAAGGATGAAGTGTGATAATTTGGTCAAAGATCTCAAAAGCGTGTCGGGGAGCTCATGATGGAGACTGGGAGAAACTATTCTTGCTCATTGCTGAGTACAGGATGAGGTACCATAGACAAAACTCAAGTCTTTCGGGGTGAAATTAGGTAACACTTGTTCACCAAACAGTTTTGGAAATTTTGTTCATAAATGGCAACTGATGGTAGATCAATCACTAATTTTGAAAATCAGATTAATGAATATTTTGCAACCCACGCTTCTTCCCTGCCGTTATTAGACTGATGAATGGACTTTCTAACTTCAAATAATGCTGATCTTGCTAATGTTGATCTTGCCTCATGCATCTGTAAGCCTCTGTTCCATTTGTCACCCAATAATCTATATGTCCTTGCTTACTATGATGTGCCTGTACTGCTCATGAACAAAGCTTTACAACGTACTGAGGTCCATGTGACAGTAAAGAAATCAAATCAAAATCAAAAAATGATATAGAGAGAAGGATGTGGAGTGAGATCGTTGAGCCGCCGTAACTTCCAGCAAGGACACAATGGGCCAAATGGCCTCATTAACTGGCAAAAAGGTTTAGGAGGCTAAATGGCCTTGTCCTGTTTCCATATTGTGACTTTGCACTGTCAAGTTCAGTATCTAACTCAAATTGGCTCAGTTGTTGCTCAAAGCTCCATTGTTGCGAGTGACACACTTAATTAGTAGTCAAGATTAGAGTGGTGCTGGAAAAGCGCAGCAGGTCAGGCAGCATCCGAGGAGCAGGAAAATCGACGTTTTGGGGAAAAGCCTTTCATCAGGAAGGTTCCTGATGAAGGGTTTTTACCCGAACCATCGATTTTTCTGCTCCTCGGATGTTGCCTGACCCGCTATGCTTTTCCAGCACCACTCTAATCTTGTCTCTGATCTCCAGTATCTGCAGTCCTCACTTTCACCACACTTAATTAATATAACTGCAAAAGAATAAAATGGTCTGAAATAAACAGGAGATAAAATAAACAAAACATCATAAAGTTTAATGCTGACCAGCCATCCTGTCTGCTTGCTGAATTTTTGAAATAACTATCTATCTGATTGTACAGCAGGTTTAAGAGCAAGGAGGTCATGTCAGAACTGCACACAACCTTAGTTAGGTCATAGCTGTAGTGCTGTTCGAGTCACCACATGATAGGAAAGACATAATTGCATGGGAGGGGGTGCAAAGGCAATTCACCAGGATGTTGCCTCGTTTCAGATATGAAGAGAGGCTGGATAAGCTCGGATTGTTTCCTTCGGAGCAGGTAAGGTTGAGAGAGCTGATTGAGGTATGTAAAGAGGGACATGGATAGGGTGGACAGAAAGCACCTGTTCCTCGTCATTGAAGGGTCAATAACAAGGGGACTCCACAATTTAAAGTGAAAGGCTGGAGGTGGGGAAAAGTATTTTCATGCAGAGGGTACTGGGGTCTGGAATGCTCTGTCTGGGAGGGTAGTTGAGGCAGGAAACCTCACAATCTTTAAAACGTATGTGGATGACACTTGAAGTGTCTTAACATTCAGGGCTATAGCAAGTGGGACCAGTGTAGGTTATAGTGTATTTCTGGCAGTACAAACTCAGTGGACCAAATGGCCTCTTCTATATATGATTCTCTGATTCTGTGGTGTTTATGATCTAGAATGCACTTTGTAAATGGCTGGAGGAAGCAGGTTCAATCTTAAATTTCAAAAGAGAATTAAAAGTGAGGCAATTTGTAGGACTATCTGGAAACTGTTTGGGGAGGGCTAGTTGGATAGGTCTTGGTGATGCTGGCATGAGCCCTGTGGGGTCAATGCGATTGGAGAATGATACATCACAATGTGAGATGTAAAGGTCAGGAAGAATTACTGTTTTGTGTTCCCCCTTTTAAGCATGTTGCTATGTAAAAATCCAGTCATTTACAACAAAAAAAAGTGAAGAAAATACAAGGAAAGCTATTCTCAGATACTTTCTGCTTGCCAGAAATAGTCTTCAGTACAGAGATTTAAGAGGTTCAAGGATAGTAAGTAAAATATAAACTCTTAGCTTAGCAAAACTAAATTCTCATAAATCTGTCCAGCATCAACGTAATAATTCTTGTCATAGATGCATTGAGGGGGAAGCTGGATAAGGCATGAGAACAGTAAATGCTGGGAATACTCAGTAAGTCTGGCAGTACCTGTGAACTGAAAAACAGAGTTAACATTTCAAACCAATCATGTCCCTTCATATTCAACTTGAATCATTACCTCTGTCTTCTCTCTCTCCACAGATGCTGCCAGACCTGCTGAGTGCTTCCAGCACTTTATGCTTTTGTTTCAGACTTCCACAATATTTTGTTTTTCAGTTAGGTGGGGAGCACAATTAAAAACGAGAGAAAATACTACAGCACTACAGGAAAAGAGCTGGAGGAATGATCTGTAATAAAGCCAGTGGAGAAACAATGGACTGAACTGTTTCCCTTTTGTGGTAGACAACATAGTACCATGCTAAATACATGAGGGAGGAAGGACGAGAAAGATATGCTGATACAGTTAAAAACAATAGACTGTGGAAATGCTTATGTTAAGTTTGCACATTGCCAGGGACCATGATCTGTTCCTGTAACATATATTCCATGTGATTAACTCTGCCTTTGAAACATACAATCGTCCTCTGGGGAGAAGTCAGAAATCCAAAGTGGAAATTACTTAGGAATTCTGGTCTTCAGTCAAGATTCTGTAGTGGGGCTGGCTGAGCTGGAGTCACCTCCTACAGAAGGTTGAAAGGATGCCGGCCTTGAAGAAGTTTTCCTCCTCTCTCTATAAGAATCTCAGTGAGTCCCTGTCCCACTGCAACTCCCAGGTCATTTACTCTATGCTACTTTCTCCCCACCCCCCACCCTCCACTCATTTATCTCTCCACCCTTCAGGCACTCAGCCTGTATTCCTGATGAAGGGCTATTGCCCGAAACGTCGATTTTCCTGCTCCTCGGATGCTGCCTGAACTGCTGTGCTTTTCCAGCACCACTCTAATCCAGAATCTGGTTTCCAGCATCTGCAGTCATTGTTTTTACCTAGAATGCTGGAGCCACAAGTC
Source organism: Chiloscyllium plagiosum (assembly GCF_037043375.1). Lineage (NCBI taxonomy): Eukaryota > Metazoa > Chordata > Chondrichthyes > Orectolobiformes > Hemiscylliidae > Chiloscyllium > Chiloscyllium plagiosum. The sequence goes on from NW_028270146.1 coordinate 17,596,420, forward strand.
AGATGATTGAACATAGATTCAGAGTCAGCCAGTCTGTCACTGAAATACTTAAAAAGGAGTGCATTTTATTAATTTTCGTTTGTTCTTAGAATTGTAGAATCCCTTCAGTGTGGAGGCCACCCAGCCCATCATACCACACCAACTTTCCAAAAAGCATCCCGCCCCGATTCAGGCTAATTAGATTACTTACAGTGTGGAAACAGGCCCGTCGGCCCAGCAAGTCCACACCAACCCTCCGAAGAGCAACCTACCCACACCCATTCCTCTACATTTACCCCTTCACCTAACACTAGGGGCAATTTAGCATGGCCAATTCACCTGACCTGCACATTTTTGGGCTGTGGGAGGAAACTGGAGCACCCGGAGGAAACCCACGCAGACACTGGGAGAACGTGCAAACTCCACACGGACAGTTGCCTGAGGCGGGAATTGAACGCGGGTCTCTGGTGCTGTGAGGCAGCAGTGCTAACCACTGTGCCACCGAGCCTGCACATGCCTGGACACTATGAGCAAGCTAATGCTTCTGGGGCAGAAGTTTATTTATAATACGACCATACGTTTCCAATGTACTTTGACAGAGCATCCTACCATACAACATTCTATCATCCAACAGCACTTTGTGTTCTTTTTTGCTGAGAAAATCAAATAAACTCTATTACATTATGGGCAAATTGACAAGTCATTTCAAACAGTAGATTAGATTCCATACAGTATGGAAACAAGCCCTTCAGCCCAACAAGTCCACACCGACCCTCTGAAGCGTAACCCATCCAGACCCATTTCCCTCTGAATAATGCACCTAACACTATGGGCAATTTAGCACGGCCAATTCACCTGAGCTGCATATCTTTGGACTGTGGGAAGAAACTGGAGCACACGGAGAATACCCACGCAGACGCAGGGAGAATGTACAAACTCCACACAAATAGTCGCTTGAGATTGGAATAAAATCTGGGTCCCTGGCGCTGTGAGGCAGCAGTGCTAACCACTGAGCCACCGTGCCACCCTAGATACATAGAATTACAGAATCCAATCTGTGTTCCTCACACTCACAAAACAGCCTACCTTTGAAGGTAGATAGATGTGTCGCATTATACCAATCAATCCTCAGACTTATTGTACATGGGAACCCAGGTCAAGTTGAATCGTCAGGTGAAGTTAAAGGACGGTCCAAGGTGTGTCGATGCAAGTTGATTCTGGAATGTATGAGTAGTTTTTCGTAGCTTTCTGCTTGATCTGTCTTCTGTTTATTTATTACCCAACAAATATTGAACGTGGTTCACTGACGTCTCATGATCAGACAAAAATATTTGAAGTCAAACCTCTGAGAAATCTGATATATAACATATAGAAGGAAGGTTCTGCCTTAGCCCACACAATCAGATGATCCTCAATGGGTTAGCTCTCTCAATAAATATCTAAAGGTTTTGGCCAACCAGAGATTAAAGTAGGAACATGGATGAACCTATAGTGGCTACAAGGGCAGATCAGAGGCTAGAGCTGAAAATGTGTTGCTGGAAAAGCGCAGCAGGTCAGGCAGCATCCAAGGAGCAGGAGAATCGGCGTTTCAGGCATGAGCCCTTCTTCAGGAATCATTCCTGAAGAAGGGCTCATGCCCGAAACGTCGGTTCTCCTGCTCCTTGGATGCTGCCTGACCTGCTGCACTTTTCCAGCAACACATTTTCAGCTCTGATCTCCAGCACCTGCAGTCCTCACTTTCTCCCAGATCAGAGGCTAGGATTAATGTAGCGAATAACTCATCTCCTGACTCCCCACCATCTACAAAGCATAAGTCAAGAGTGTGATGGAATACTCCCCACTTACCTGGATGGGTGCAGCTCCAAAATCATTCAAGAAGCTTGATACCATTCGGGACAAAGCAGCCCAATTGATTGGTATCACATCCACAAGCATCCATTCCCTCCACCACCGATACTCAGTAGCAGTAGTGTGTACTATCTACGAGATGCACTACAGAAATTCATGAAAGATCCTTAGACAGCACCTTCCAAACCCACTACCATTTACCTTTAGAAGGACAAGGGCAGCCGATACATGGAAACATTACCATTTGTGTGCCCCCCTCCAAGCCAATCACCACCATCCTGACTTGGAAATATATTACCGTTCCTTTACTGTGACGGGGTCAGAATCCTGGCATTCTCTCCCTCAAGGCATTGTGGGTCTACCTACAGAACATGGACGGCAGCAGTTCAAGAAGGCAGCTCAACACCACCTTCTTGAGAACAATTAGGGACAGGCAATAAATGCTGGCCCAGCCAATGGTGCCCATGTTCCATAAATAAATTAAAACAAATATTCTTGGCAATTCAGTTGCAATGCAATATGCAATTGTTGCAAGGTGAAATGGGACACACTACGCATAATGATTCTGACCATCTAAGATCATTGAGTAGCAATAATACATCAGATCTCTGAAGTTCTCACTTTTTTTATAGTGAGTTAGTTGCATGGGCAATGGGCCTGTTCTTGAGGGTTACAGGAAAGATGTTGTTAAATCACCTTATCTTTAGCAATGAAATGGATGTGTAACACACCAGATCCTTGTTGGTCTAAGAGTGAATCAATGCAATTTTATCAAAGTCTATGGGGAATAATGCAGCTAACATTTTGGAAATCTTGTTAGACACAATAATATACCCACGTTTACTTATGGTGAGTGCACCAGTAATCTGAATGGTCCAGTGGAATTTCATATCTGAGTTGCACATTGCACTGGCATTAGATTTCTAAACTGACCTTTTCAGGTATTAGAAGGTGCACAAAAAGATCTCTAACAGTCTCTGTAAATTTGATTTCTGCTACTTTCATAATTGACCTAGCTGCAGATGTTCAGGGAATGGCTGACAAGTTCTCACGAGATGCTAGAATTTGGGACAACAAAAGAAGAGGAACTTCAGATAGCAAATCAAAATGCACTTGGGGGAACAGACCAAGCTCGAGCAGATGCCTCTAGCTCAGATGGATGACATTTAATGCACTTGTGCAAGTCAATGCGAAGTCTAATTACAAACTATGTGGCAACAAATTAAAATCAATTGCAAACCAAAGGGGTCATAGCATTATTGCCTGTCTCCCAGGTTTTATGATTATTGTTGAGATACTGTAGCCAAACAATTTGGTTAAATAACAGAAGCATTGAATGCAATTAAACACGCTCTTTGTCTTGGCACTGGTTCTCAGCTAATATGCATTTGAAATATTAAATGCAACTTCAATCTTCTCACTATGTAGGTGGTTGGGAAGCTTTAGGAAACTTGGACAGAAGGGTCAAGAGAATCATTGTCAACTTTAAAGACCTTAGGTATTCAGAATGACTTGAAAGGTTGGATCTAATGCATAGACTTTAGGAATACTAAATAGTTCTTGGACTTGACTACATCTTTCATGGGAGGCTTTTCAACTACATGGATTGGGAAATTGCAGAGATTGTGCATGTGTTCTATATCAGGATATAGTTCAATATTGGATTGGGCATCTTTTCCCAATGGACAGCAGGTAGAATGAAATAACTTGTTTTGTCTCATTATGATAGTGCAAGGCCTTGATGGACGGCAATGGGAACAGCTCTTAACGGGGAAGAGGTTTGTGAATTACAAAATGTACAGTTAGGCAACACAAAGGTGCTGTATAATGGCTGGCATGGTCACCTGGCAACGTCGAACACTGAAAGTAACTGGAGAGGAATTCGACATATTCTCAAATTCCCTATGTGGCCATGTGAGTTTTTATTTCTGGGTTATTGTGCTCTCTTCAGGGATTGCATGATTGATAGTGATAGTGAGATTGGTCTGTGAGCATGTGGAATCAGGTGCCTAACCGTGACGTTTCTCCAAGCCCTGCTGCTATATGGGGCAGGTTTGACAAACCATCTGGTATTTTCCTGCCTGTCAACTCTGTGTGTTCATACCCAACATCAACCTACATTTTTGAACAGATTCCTCTACTTCTGTGATTTTGCCAAATTACTGATCTGTTGCTGTGTATGAATAAAAACATTGTGGTGCATGAGTTCCGCAGTCATCTTTCAACACATAAACGAAAGCATTTTTTGTGTTATTACAAACTTAAAAAGAAATAAGCAGCAGCCCTACTGGTATTTAAGATCCCAAACATTTCCGTATTTGCCTGCAGGATTTTACTTCCAGCTGATTTTGAACACAAGTTTGCTTCAGTTGAGAAGGTGACAGCTTAATGTAGGTTGTGCAGTGTATTGGAAACTGGCAACCAATCTACGTAGACATCAGATACGTTGGTCGAATTGCTAATCTGTGAGCACAACAAAATGACTTTGACATTGGCATCCATACTTCTTAAAGAAGGAAGGACTTTGCTTAATGCATAGCATACTCAAGTTCAATTTCTCAGCAAAACTACCCACTATTCATAGGAGAAAGTGAGGATGCAGATGCTGGAGATCAGAGTCAAGAATAGGGTGATGGAAAAGCATCTGAGGAGCAGGCATCCTGCTCCTCGGATGCTGCCTGACCTGCTGTGCTTTTCCAGCACCCCACTCTCAACTCTACCCACTATTCATCTCCACACATTTCCAAAGATGCATGCAACCGTCTGCAAACATTGGAATGAATTCTAACCCTCTATTGTGTCCAAACACATAAGGCAGCTTGCTTCCAGGTGGTGGAGCTCTGGAACCAACTACCTCAGGCAAGCAAGTGGAGTGAACTACAAACCAACAATTTGGAGTTCAAAACTTAGTGGGAGTCGAGCATTTTCACTGGCAGAAAATCCATATCCAATCCTCACATGCTGAAAACCAATTGTAAGGTTTGTCATAGACTGTGCAGTGCACCTTCGGTTCGTGACTCCAGAACAAATAAAATCCATGTAAAACATCCACCGCACACTGTTCTGCAGGTCTCCTGATCATTATGAAGGCAAGAAGCAGCTGTATATGTAATTACATGACCCAAGAGTTTTCTTGTCTGGAATGAAATCTGGGATGACACACATTAGGCACATAATAACAGGAGGAAATCATTCAGCCTCCTGTGCCTGTTCTCCCGTTCAGGTAGACCATGGCTAATCTGCGCCTTCAACCCATCTACTTGCCATGTTTCCAGAATGCGTCATTCCCTTGCCACCAAATACAACATGAACAAAAACAAAGCACAAATATTTTCTGAATCCAGACAGATCTAAAAAAATCCAATCGCACAATGTACTACTCCCTGGTCTTAACAATCGCAAAACTCGATTTTGAGATTGGAATATCGCTTCATTCAGTTGCTAATTTGACCAAATTTCTTTTCTTTTGTTGCAGCATTGCAAATAGTTTTAATCATCAAGTGCTCGTCAGGGATTAATTAATTTATTTCAAACAGTCAAAAACATTATATTTAAGAAGCAGACAGTTCAGCAAAAAGAAGATTGATTGCTCTACATGGCCAGCTTGCAAATTCACAGTTGGCAGGCAGGGTATACCTACATGGAGTTCTAAAAGGTGAACCCTTTTAATAGTAAGGAAGACATATCTGGCTAAGGGCAGAAGACAGAGGGTGGTGGTGGGGAGGGTTGTTTTTCAGACTGGAGGCCTGTGATCAGTGGAGTGCCACAAGGATCGGCACTGGGTCCTCTACTTTTTGTCATTTATGTAAATGATTTGGATGTGAACATCAGAGGTACAGTTAGTAAGTTTGCAGGTGACACCAAAATTGGAGATGTAATAGACAGCGAAGAGGGTTACCTCAGATTACAACAGGATCTGGTCCAGATGGGCCAATGGGCTGACAAGTGGCAGATGGAGTTTAATTCAGATAAAAGCGAGGTGCTGCATTTTGGGAAAGCAAATCTTAGCAGGACTTATACACTTAATGGTAAGGTCCTAGGGAGTGTTGCTGAACAAAGAGGCCTTGGAGTGCAGGTTCATAGCTCCTTGAAAGTGGAGTTGCAGGTAGATAGGATAGTGAAGAAGGCGTTTGGTATGCTTTCCTTTATTGGTCAGAATATTGAGTACAGGAGTTGGAAGGTCATGTTGGGCCATACAGGACATTGGTTAGGGCACTTTTGGAATATTGCGTGCAATTCTGGTCTCCTTCCCATCGGAAAGACGAGAAACGTGAAAGAGTTCAGAAAAGATTTACAAGGATGTTGCCAGAGTTGGAGGATCTGAGCTACAGGGAGAGGCTGAACAGGCTGGGGCTGTTTTCCCTGGAGTGTCGGAGGCTGAGGGGTAACCTTATGGAGGTTTACAAAATTATGAGGGGCATGGATAGGATGAATAGACAAAGTCTTTTCCCTGGGGTTGGGGAGTCCAGAACTAGAGGGCATAGGTTTAGGATGAGAGGGAAAAGATATAAAAGAGACCTAAGAGGCAACTTTTTCACACAGAGAGTGGTATGTGTATGGAAGGAGGAAGTGGTGGAGGCTAGTACAATTGCAACATTTAAAAGGAATTTGGATGGGTATATGAATAGGAAGGGTTTGGAGGGATATGGGCCGGGTGCTGGCATGTGGGACTAGGGTTGGGTTGGGATATCTGGTCGGCATGGACGGGTTGGACCAAAGGGTCGATTTCCATGCTGCACATCTCTATGACTCTATAACATGTATCACTAGAAATTCTCTCCAACTTCATTGGTTTCTGTTAGTTCCCCATATTATATGAGTGTATAACCTAGCCTTACAACAAGGCTCATGATGTGAAAACTGGGTGCTGTCAATTTAGATTAGGTTAGATTCCCTACAGTGTGGAAACAGGCCCTTCAGCCCAACCAGTCCACACCGATCCTCCGAAGAGTAACCCATCCAGACCCATTTCTCTCTGACTAATGCACCTAACATTATGGGCAATTTAGCATGGCCAATTCACCTGACCTGCACACCTTTGGACTGGGGGAGGAAACCGGAGCACCCAGAGGAAACCCACGCAGATACGGGGAGAATGTGCAAACTCCACAGAGACAGTCACCTGAGGCTGGGAGGTGGTGCGGGGGGAGCTGTTCATAAGTACTCCTGTGAACCATGCTAAGTGGTTTATTTTACATAACATGTTCAACTCAACAAAATACCATTTTTTCCACTCATTTTTGTTTTTTTTTGTAATGTCAATTATGGTTGATTCCAAATTATGGCTGATTCCAAATTATCATGGATTCCAAATTATGGTTGATTTTAAATTATGGTTGATTCCAAATTATGATTGATTCAAAATTATGGTTGATTCCAAATTATGATTGATTCCAAATTATGGTGGCTACATCCCTTCAGTTGCCTGGGTCCCAAACTTTGGCGTATCCTTGCTATAAGTCTCCAAATCCTTATCACTTATAGGACATTCCTTTAAACCCTACCTCCTTGATTGAACTTTTCACCACCTCCCCAATATCTCCTTATGGAGCTGAGTGTCATACAATGTTCTCTAACAGTCCTCTGAAGCACTTGAACAGAATTCATTCCAGTAAAGGTCCTATATAAATCTACGCTGTTGCTGTTGTTGTGGTCATTGCTGATATATGTCTTAACACCTTCTACTGCCTCCTACTACATTAAACCTTAATACCTTTTTACTGAACAAACATCCCTGTTTTGAATTGTACAATATATATCCTGTTGAGGCACTTAATGGCTTCATATCTGAAGGTACATGAGCCCTGTCCAAAACTAAAGAGGAGAACAATAAAAAAAAGCTATGTACAGATCTGATCTGATTGATTCCATTTCATGTTTTGTTCCCTTTACACAGTCATCTTTTACTCATCCAGAAAGTACAAATTACACAGTGCTTTGGGATAGCAACATCCTAATTATCACTGAACACTGATGGGAACAAAATCATTGCTAGTTGCCGCAAATGACTTCCTGTAATAGATTGTTAGGCTGTCGAACATCTTCAGATTTTCATTGCCACCTCACGCCATGATTTAAGTGACACCAGTCCATAATTGGCCACTGTTCTCCAGTAAATGCCATCCACAGCAGGCACAACTAGAAGACAGCTGCTTGTTGCAAGTTCTTCGCATACAAGTGGAGGCATGTCATCTCTGTTTTATTGAACATCTGTAACAGCGGCAATTATTATTATGGCTCCTAATTATGGCTGCTTAAAAGGTTCTGCAAGATGGCATAATTAAGTTCAAACATTTGGAGTAATAAATGAGGATCACCAAGAGTGCGGCAAATTTCTTTCTCTCGGATGAAACAAGTGGCTCAGTACACGAACATTAAAACAACAAGGCATTTATATCTGCTCTGATGAAGTTGGGCTCCCCCACCCACTAAACCCACCCACCCCCAAGCTACTACACTTTTTCCCATTTGGCAAAAACGAGATCTCTCTTCACGTTCAAACATTGCTATTTCAACTTCTTGTGACAATTTGAGAGGATGTTTTGATTATCTTAGTGAACAATTATTAGAATAAAAACCAGCACCAGACATTCAAATCTGCTTTGATTCCGTATGATGTGAAGCTCCCTTCTCTCCTATTCATACATGGGCTGCACAGTGGCTCAGTGGTTAGCACTGCTGCCTCACAGCACCAGGTAATTCCGGCCTCGGGCGACTGTCTGTGTGAAGGTTGCACATTCTCCCCGTGCCAATGTGGATTTCCTCCAGGTGCTACGGTTTACTCGTCCGGTCCAAAGCTGTGCAGGTTAGGTGAACTGGCCATGCTAAATTGTCCCTATTATCCAGGGATGTGCAGACTAGGTAGATTAGCCATTGGGAATACAGGGTCACAGGGGTAGTGTAATGGGGTGGGTGTGGGTGGGATAACCTTCAGAGGGTCAGTGTGAACTCAATGTACCAAATGGCCTACCTCCACACTGTAGGGATTCTATTTTATGATTCTATCCCTCAAACGACACACGTTTAATTTCCACTGTCAGTGCACTACTGAACACAGAATGTTTCAGTAACTTCATGCAAGATCATATAGCTTTTCATGCAACCTCTCAGGCAGTGTGTTACCAAAGTTAAATATATTCTATTGTTCGAAATCACAACACACCAGGTTATACTCCAACAGGTTGATTTGGACGCACTAGCTTACAGAGTGCTGCTCCTCCATCAGGTAGTTTAGATTAGATTACTTACAGTGTGGAAACAGGCCCTTCGGCCCAACAAGTCCACACTGCCCCGCTGAAGCGCAACCCACCCATACCCCTACCTTTACCCCTTCACCTAACACTACGGGCAATTTAGCATGGACAATTCACCTGACCCTGCACATCTTTGGACTGTGGGAGGAAACCGGAGCACCCGGAGGAAACCCACGCAGACACGGGGAGAATGTGCAAACTCCACACAGTCAGTCGCCTGAGGCGGGAATTGAACCCGGGTCTCTGGCGCTGTGAGGCAGCAGTGCTGACCACTGTGCCACCGTGCCGCCCACTAGTTGTGGACACAGAATTTATTGCAAAAGATTACAGCGTCGTACAGTGATATATTAAACAAACCTGGATTGTTGTTAAGTCTTTCATCTTTTAGAATACAGGTTTCGGTTCATTAATATGCAAATCCCAGAACTTCGTTTAAATCACTTTCTCAAGATAATTTAAGGTTTTATAACAAAAAGGTGACATCTCAGCTCAGACAGTGCATTAAAGGTGTGAGGTCAGAGTCTGTTTCCAAAGTGGAATTTACAAAATATTACATGGACTGGCTGCCTGCATTAATTGTCTATAGATTGTGCTTTCTTTTGAACAAAATAGAATGTATCAGCAAATATAATTCTGCAAATACAAATTCACTCCATAAACTTGTAAGTGTGTGTGTGTGTGCATGAGAGAGAGCGTGTGTGCATGTAAGTGTATGCATGTGAGTGTGAGTGCATGTGAGAGAATGCACGTATGTGTGTGAAAGCTTGGTAAAGTGTATGTGTGGGTGTGATGGAGTATAAGCCTGTGACAGGGTGTGCGCGTGGGTGTGAGTGTGGGAGCTGTATGTATGCACGTATGAGAGACAGCATGTGTATGAAAGAGGGTCTGCATGAGTGTGTGAGTATGCAAGTGTGTATAGGTGCTTGTGTGTGTGTTGGGGGGGGGGCTGTGATGGGGAAAGAGTGCCTAGTTAGTGGGGTCACCTGTAGTGCGACGTGAACCCAAGGTTCCAGTTGAGTCCATCCTCATGAATACCGAACTTGGCTATCAGCCTCTGCTCGGCCACTTTGTGTTGTTGACTATCCCAAAGACCGCCTTGGAGGATGATAACCCGAAGATTCGAAGCCGAATGCCCCAGACTGCTGTAGTGTTCCCCAACTGGGAGGGAACAGCCTTACCTGTTGATTGTTGTGGCATGCCAATTTTTCCACTGCCATAGCATCTGCTTGGTTTCGCCAATATACCATACCTCAGGGCATCCTTGCCTGCGGCGTATGAGATAGACAATGTTGGCCGAGTCATATGAGCACCTGTCGCGTACATAGTGGATGGTGTCCCCACATTTAATGGTGATATCTGTGTCGACACCCTGACACATCTTACAATAGTTGACATGACAGGGTTGTACACAATGCACAATCTGCAGGCAGTCAATGCAGACAGTCAATTCATGTAATATTTTGTAAATTCCACTTTGGAAATAGAACCAGTCTGACTCAAGACTGGGATACAGACAGACTCTGACCTCACACCTTTAATACATTGTCTGAGCTTAGATGTCACCTTTTGTTATAAAACCTTAAGTGATCTCGAGAAGGTGACTTAAAAGAAGTTCTGGGATTTACATATTAATGAATCAAAGCCTGCACTCTAAAACACAAAAGGCTTAACAATCCAGGTTTGTTTAATATATCACTGTGTGACACTGTAATCTTTTGCTATAAATTCTGTGTCTTATAATCTTAAACTCCAAAACCAGCTGATAAAGGAGCAGCGCTCCAAAAGCTAGTGCTTCCAAATAGACCTGTTGGACTATAATCTAGTGTTGTGTCACTTCTAACTTTGTCCACCCCAGTTCAACACCAGCTTCTCCACATCATAAACTCTATTAAGCATTCAGTGTGGAGTAGCCATTGAATGCTATGGAATCAGATATTACAGGAAAATGGGTACTATGAATCCTCAGTTGCCATAGAAGTCGACATTATAGCATGCAGGAATTATGATTGCATGATATTAAAGTTGAAAAGAAGTGGCTGTTCACAGAACCGGTTTCTGTTAACCTTGATCCAATACTAACCACTTCATTGAAGCACAGAGACAAAAGTTTCTTTAAATTAGGAAGGTAGCATGGGTTAGCACAGTCTTGGTGGGTCAAAGGGCCTGGTTTTCTACTGTACTGTTGTGTGAAATATCACCAACACTCCTCATTCTGAGTGACCTCTAACTCTCATTTATTTATCTGGATCTACAATAGAGTTGTCAATTCAGGTCCAAGTCAATCAGTGAGACAAAAACGCAGACACCTATCTTCCTAAATAGAGTTTATTAACTACTAGGTTTTACTTTTAAAGCTCTTTTTTTCCTCTTTTTGTCATATCCATAAAGTGCTCTTGCACACAACTCAACATTTTCTTTTCCCATCACATTTTCTTTTTCACTGATTAACAGGCATCTAGATTGGGACATGAATAGGAAGGGCTCAGAGGAATATGGGCCAAAAGCTGGCAAATAGAACTAGATCAGCTCAGGATATCTGATCGGTGCAGGTGAGTTGATCCAAAGGGTCTGTTTCCATTCAACTCTATGACACTGTTATGATCACTGTAAATCATTTTCTAATTGATTAATTTACATGCAAAGTCTGTTAAGGGACTGCCAAGCCTTGCTCACACAGCTCTAACCTGTTGAACTGTTATATCTACCCAGTTCATTAATTAATAAACTAACCCTAATCACATGCTTAACTATTTGCTTTATAAACAGACTCCCCTCTTCTTCTTAACTAAAATCTTTTGAAGACATACAAACTAATAAAGGGGAAGCATAATAGGTTTTTTCATGTTCTCCACATCGCATCATAATATAACCAATCAGGAACAAAATTATATTTTTCTCACATTCCATATAATACAATGAATCTCAAAAATATTTGTTTTCTTTATTTGTACAAAAGTATGACACATTTAATTATCAGGCAACCCGACTAAAAATGATTTGTTCTGACGTACACTTCTCATATCACCAGGGATTCCACTTTACAGATCTCCAATAATTTCTTGCCGCAAGTATCCATGTTTGTGAAACAATCTGACAACGGGCGAATTGTGTCAGTCAAATTTATTTTGGAAATGCCTTTTCTTTCTACGTGTCCTTTATGCGAGCAAGGTTATTTCTCAACAATATCCCTTTGTTGATTGTACATTATCCCAAACAGAACAGTTATCAACATAACATTCTGTGGGCAAACATTTCTCAGACTGTCAGTTCTATGTGATTTCCTTTGGACTGTTGGATTAATATACCCCTGTATCTCTAACTTCTACTAGTACCATGGCTTCAGCAGCTAAAGTACTTTTAATGACTTTTTAAAATTTTCTTGAACAGGCAATATGTATGACTCTTTCCAAGTAAGAACAGGCTAAATTCTGGTGTGCTCAAACAAATGAAAAGGACTTGCTTTATACCTGCTGCATCATCCCAGGCTGCAAACTTGCATTTACATTTTTCTTGAATTTAATTTCTTTCATGTTTATTTACTCTCAAGATTGCCTCAAAATAGCAATAAGGGTATCCCATTTCCACATACCTTAAGGGTGGCACAGTGGTTAGCACGGCTGCCTCATAGTACCAGGGTCTCAGGTTCAATCCCAGCCTTGGGAAACTGTCTGTGTGGAGTTTGCACATTCTCCCTGTGTCTGCGTGGGTTTCCTCTGGGTGCTCCAGTTTCCTCCCACAGCCCAAAGACGTGCAAGCCAGGTGAATTGGTCATGCTAAATTGCCCATTGTGTTAGGGGCATTAGTTAGAGGGGGAAATGGGTCTGGATGGGTTACTTGTCAGAGAGTCGGTGTGGACTTGTTGGGCCTGCTTCCGGAATCTAATCTAAACAAAAATTGGTAACAGGCCTCATCTGAGTGCACAACTAATTTAACTGTCCAATTTCTTTGATGTTTGCAAAATCATCGTGATCAACACTTTGCACATAAGACTTTATTTAAAGTCACTACTAATTTGTTGTGTTTCATATCTAGTGTGATATATTTGAAGATCACTTAAATCTGACTTCCAAAAGTCCAGGTGCTTCCTGAATGCTGCTATTGTGTTTGCTTCCATCACCTCTGCTGGCAGTGTGTTCCAGGCACTCACCATCCTTTGTGCGAAAAATGTGCCTCACACATCTCTTTTCAACTTTTGCCTTCTCACCTTGAACTTGTGTCCCCTAGTAATTGACTCTTCCACCTTGGGAAAAAGCCTCATACGTTCCAGTCTATCCATCCCATTTACAATCTTATAAACTTCTATCAGGTCACCCTTCAACCTCCTGCATTCCAGTGAAAACAAACATTTCTTCATAGTTAAAATCCCCATACCAGACAATATCCTAGTAAATGTTTTTGTACCCTCTGCTAAGCATCCATATCTCTGTATTAAACCCTTTACTCTGTGATAATTCCCTCTGGTCCTAGACTCTCACACAGGGAAACAGACTTTCTGCATCCACCCTGTCAAGTCCTCTAAGATTCTTGTATGTTTCAATAAGGTCACCTCTCACTCTTCTAAACTCCAATGGCTTGGCTTACTCACTGTCTCCTCAAAGTGACCAAATTGTTCATCGCATTGTAGGTGTTGTCTGTCTAGTGCCTTGCATTGTTTTAGTGAGATACTCCTATTTGATTAGATTCCCTACGGTATGGAAACAGGCCCTTCGGCCCAACAAGTCCACACCGACCCTCTGAAGAGTAACCCACCCAGAACCTTTCCCCTCTGACTAATGCACCTAACACTATGGGCAATTTAGAATGGCCAATCCACCTGACCTGCACATTTCTGGACTATGGGAGGAAACCGGAGCACTCGGAGGAAACCCACACAGACACAGGAAGAATGTGCAAACTCCACGCAGACAGTCACCGGAGGCTGGAATCGAACCTGGGACCTTGGTGCTATGAGGCAGCAGTGCTAACCACCGAGCCATTGTGCCACCCTATTATCATACCATTCCCTTTTAAACAAAGGCCAACAGCCTACCTCCCTTCCCTATTAACTGCTGAACCTGTATGTTCACTTTTCCTGTACTAGGGCCCCCAAATCCTTCAGCTTTCTTCAGCCCTTCTCCACTTTAATAATATTCAGCTCTTCTATTCTTCCTGCCAAAGTGCATGGCCGACATTTTCCAACATTTTATTCATCCGGCAGGCTCTTGGCTTATCACTTGACCTGCTTATATTCCTCTATAGACTTTTTATCATTCTTGCTATTTCTGTTCCCTTCTTTGATAGTACATTCACTTCTCTCATCCAAGACATTGATACATGCTGTATATTATTGTGGCACCAGCACTGATCCCTGTGACACTCCAAACAGTTACAGGTTGCCATCACGAAATGCTCACTTCATTGCAACACTTTGTCTTCTTTTCGTCAAATCCGAGTCCATGTTCATATACCATTTTAATATCATCCTATTAATTAGACTTATGCGCGTCACTTTATCAGGCACCTTTTGTTTGTGCAATATATCGCATCAGTTGTATGACACTATGATCTTTTGCTATAAATTCTGTGTCCTATGATCCTGCCTCATGAGCCATCCGACAAAGGAGCAGCACTCTAAAAGCTAGTATTTTGAAATAAACCAATTGGACTATAATCTGGTGTTGTGTGATTTTTAACATGGTTCCAGTTGCCAGAGGTACTCTCTACCCTCACTCCTTTTAGCTACGTTTCTCTTTTTATTATAACATTTTCAGCCTGTATCTAGGTGGTCCCACATTGTCACTATCATTGAATCCTCTATTCTTTGTATTAGTGCTGAATGTCCCACTTGAGCTGTGAAGGTTTACTAAGAATAAATGCATTCCAAGGAAATTTTTATGACTTCTGGCATCTATTCCAAAAGTGTGGTACTTTGTGAAAATTTAACTCCAGTCAGCACCGGGGTCTAGCCACGTTTGGTACCTTAGCACAGTCCAACAACTTTAAAGGTGAGCACTGACTGAGAAATTTCCAAATAAAAATTTTACAACCTTGTATATCGTCTGTTAAATTCTATTATATATTCTCTGTGGAATACCAATCCCATTTTCTAAGTTTATTAAAATCTGATCAGGCCTCATATATATATTTCATGTAAAGTTTGTCCATGCATTTTAATAGAATGTTCAATCCTTCTTCAATGCCCAGTTAGATTAGATTAGATTACTTACAGTGTGGAAACAGGCCCTTCGGCCCAACAAATCCACACCGATTCGCCGAAGCGCAACCCACCCATACCCCTACATTCCCCCCTTATTACCTAACACTACGGGCAATTTAGCAAGGCCAATTCACCTGCCCTGCACATCTCTGGACTGTGGGAGGAAACTGGAGCACCCGGAGGAAACCCCCGCAGGCACGGGGAGAATGTGCAAACTCCACACAGACAGATGCCTGAGTCGGGAATTGAACCCGGGTCTCTGGTGCTGTGAGGCAGCAGTGCTAACCACTGTGCCACCGTGCCGCCAGTTGTTGAGCTTCTAGCTCTGAGAATGCATCATGGTTCCAGTGGGCAACCACAATTCCAAGGACATTATTAGATTTTAGTTTTGTTAGTGGAGACATAGCCCAGGTCCTCATAGCTGCTTCCTCTTCTCATTGATGCTAATTTTCAGCTTCACAAAACATCCATAGGAATGTATATACTGAATCTCTGCACATAGGTTCAGTTATTCTTCTTCAAAATAACTCCAATTGCAATCTTCTGTGTGAAAATATCTCTTCATTTCCAATCTTCACCTCTGAGAAGCCATTCTCTGTTCCTAGTGTCAATTCTGATCCAGGCAGCTGGTGAAAGAGAAACCAAAATACCTTTCCCTTTGGATACAGTTTATTAACCACTCTCTTACAACTCTTTCCAGACTTCAAACACATCTAATACACCTTTACATCAACAAAATTCATTAATCAATTAACCTCAGTCATACACATAATCACTTGATAAATTATCAAGTGACCCGAAATTTATTCAGAATTCATAATAACTATTTAATAATGCAGAAAACGGATGAGCACATTGGAACACCACAGCACGAGATTGTAAAACTTATCTGCATTGATCTTATGGAGTTATAGAACCATTCAGCACGGTAACAGAACTTTTGACCCAACTCATTCATGCCGACATGGATTCCTAAACTGAACTAGTCCCATTTGCCTGTACTTGGCCTGCATCCCTCTGTAGCTTTCCTATCCATGTACTTGTCCAAATTACTTTTAAATGTTGTAATTGCATTCATCTCTACCACTTTGTCTGGCAGATTGTTCCACATATGCACCACCCCCTGTGTGAAAAAGCTGTCCTTTAGGTGCCTTTTAAATCTTTTCCCTCTCACCTTAAATATTTGACCTCTAGTTTTGCACTCCTCTATCCTGGGAAAAAGACCTTGGCTATTCACCTTATCCATGCCACTCATGAATTTATAAACCTCAATAAGGTCACCTCTCAGCCTCCAAGGCTCCCAGGAAAGAAATCCCAGGTTATCCAGCCTCTCCTTACAACTCAAGCCCTCCAGTTTTGTTTGCTGTCAAATATTCCAAAGATTAGGTAGGATATAAGGAGAGTGGATAGCATCCCTGCCTCTGAAGTTGCAGCTCTGAATTCAAGTCCCAATACAGATGTTGTGTTGGTCAAGTAAGGTGCCTTCATACTGTAGCCAACAGTTTGACCACCAGCTTCAAGTTCTTGCTTATGTCATCCATGTAGAGTCATAGAGTACAGCGTGGAAGCAGACCCTTCGGTCCACCCGTCCATGCTGACCAGATATCCCAACCCAACCTAGTCCATCTGCCAGCACCCGGACCATATCCCGCCAAACCCTTCCTATTCATATACCCATCCAAATTCCTTTTGAATGTTGCAATTGTACCAGCCTCCACCACTTCCTCTGGCAACTCATTCCATACACGTACCACTCTCTGTGTGAAAACGTTGCCCCTTAGACTCCTTTTATATCTTTCCCCTCTCACCCTAAACCTATGCCCTCTAGTTCTGGACTCACAGGGAAAAGACTTTGCCTATTTATCCTATCCATGCCCCTCATAATTTTGTAAACCTCTATAAGGTCACCCCTCAGCCTCCAATGCTCCAGGGAAAACAGCTCCAGCCTGTTCAGCCTCTCCCTATAGCTCAAATCCTCCAACCCTGGCAACATCCTTGTAAATCTTTTCTGAACCCTTTCAAGTTTCACAACATCTTTCTGATAGGAAGGAGAACGGAATTACATGCAATATTCCAACAGTGGCCTAACCAATGTCCTGTCAGCCGCAACATGACCTTCCAATTCCTGTACTCAATACTCTGACCAATAAAGGAAAGCATACCAAACGCCTTCTTCACTATCCTATCTACCTGCAACTCCACTTTCAAGGAGCTATGAACCTGCATTCCAAGGTCTCTTTGTTCAGCAACAATCTCTAGGACCTTACCATTAAAGTGTATAAGTCCTGCTAAGATTTGCTTTCCCAAAATGCAGCACCTCGCATTTATCTGAATTAAACTCCATCTGCCACTTTTTGGCCCATTGGCCCATCTGGACCAGATCCTGTTGTAATCTGAGGTAACCATCTTCGCTGTCCACTACACCTCTAATTTTGGTGTAATCTGCAAACTTACTAATTGTACCTCTTATGCTCGCATCCAAATCATTTATGTAAATGTCAAAAAGTAGAGGGCCCAGCACCGATCCTTGTGGCACTCCACTGGTCACAGGCCTCCAATTTGATTTGCAACCCTCCACCACCACCCTCTATCTTCTACCTTTCAGCCAGTTATGTATCCAAGTGGCGAGTTCTCCCTGTATTGCTTGAGATCTAATCTTGCGAACCAGTCTCCCATAGGGAACCTTGTTGAATGCCTTACTGAAGTCCATATAGATCACATCTACTGCTCTGTCCTCATCAATCCTCCTTGTTACTTCTTCAAAAAAGCTCAATCAAGTTTGTGAGACACGATTTCCCACGCACAAAGCCATGTTGATTATCCTAATCAGGCCTTGCTATTCCAAATACATGTACACCCTGTCCCTCAGGATTCCCTCCAACAACTTGCCCACCACCGACGTCAGGCTCACCGGTCTATAGTTCCCTAGCTTGTCCTTACCACCCTTCTTAAACAGCGGCACCACATTAGCCAACCTCCAGTCTTCCGGCACCTCACCTGTGACTATCGATGATACAAATATCTTAGCAAGAGGCCCAGCAATGTAATTGAAAGAACATTGAAGCATCTGTACTTGAAATCCATAGCTCAAAACTAAAATGTGCATAGAATGTACATGTTGTACGAGCAACTCAAACTCCCATCACTACAATCACGTAAGTTATATGGCCCAGTAACTGATCCTTCAATCCAACAACACTCATTTGATTGTGCAGTGTCGGACAACAAACCCACATTCACAATGTATAGAATGGATTCATTTTTCTAATCAATCTGTTCAGAGATGTTATTACACACCTGTGGAGCAAGTGGGACTTGAACCTGGGCCTCTTGGTCTAAGAGTAGGGTCATTACCACTGCACCACAAGAGGGTCACTTAAAATGTTACCAAGGTTCTTTAAACATTATGGACTGCAATAAGGATAAACAATCAGGTTTGCGGATGGCAATGTGCTAAGATCATGAAAAAGAATGGTGATTCATTGTAAATACATTATTTTTTTAATATTCACTCTGGGATATGGGCAGTGTTGGCTGGGCCAGCATTTACTCCCTGGCTCTAATTGTGCTTGAGATCTATGCTCTACTGAAACCTCAAGTTCTTACGAAGAGAAGAGAGGATGAGTTTTACGTCACCTTCCAGCCAATCTTTATCAATGATGATCATGAGTAGACTATCTCGTCATCCTCACACAGTCCTTTGGAGCCCCTTGCAATTCAGTGCCTGAGGTACTCCATTGTGACTGCATTTCAAAAGTACATCATTGCGCTATGTTAAAGCACTTTAGAGCCAAAGTCATGAAAAGTACTTTATAAAGGCAAATCCTTAAACTGTGCAGACAATGAGATGTCAGCTTTGATTCCCATTCTATACTTATTTTCAGCTGGGCACCATGAGGCATGCAGAACTTGTGGAATAAATTGGGCATGGAAAAATATAATGTACAATCAGTAGAAAAAAAAAATCAAAGATTCCTCTTTTTGATCAATAGTTGTCCTGGAAAATAAGCCAAGTAAGAGCTGGATTGGATTCAACTACATTTTTGCCCTCTACAGCTCCAAAGTCAGCCAAGACCTACATTCCAGGTAAACATTGGAAGAATACTCCCTCTGGCAATGTAGCAGTCTGGCAATGTAACAGGCTGGCACTGCAGCAGAAGGCCATCAGCACTCATGAAACATTATCTCAGCATGTTTTCCAGAGAGGTGAGAAAATTGGAAAAAAAATGTAATTTGTAAGAGATAATTTAAAGGGAAAAGTAAATAGGCAGGTCTTTGAGCAATTTGCATGTTGCAGCATAAATACACAAACACGTTAATAGATTACAAATGACAAAAGCTCATGTGCAGCCTGCTTGTCCAAGTTCATTACAACCAGATAGCTCTGCATCCGTGTCCTTATGAGTTCACAAAAGGACTGATATGTACTGAGAGCTCCAATGTACTCTGAATATCCAATACCCTTGTGTCCTGTGCATTTGATGATCTTTAAGCATTGTAAGACCATGAGACCCTAAGATATTAGGAGTTGGGAGGTCATGTTGCAGGTCTACAGGACATTGGTTAGGCCACTTTTGGAATACTGTGTTCAATTCTGGTACATATGAGCTACAGGAAGTATGTTGTGAAACATGAAAGGATTTAGAAAAGATTTACAAGGATGTTGCTGAGTTTGGAGGGTGTGAGCTACAGGGAGAGGCTGAACAGACTGGGGCCATTTTCATTGGAGCGTTGGAGACTGAGGAGCGACCTTATAGAGGTTTATAAAATCATGAAGAACATAGGGTGAATAGCCAAGACCTTTTCCCTGGGGTAGGGAAGCCCAGAACTAGAGGGCACAGGTTTAAGGAGAGAGGGGAAAGATTTAAAAGGGACCTAAGGGGCAACCTTTGCACACCTAGGGTGGTGCTACAATGGAATGAGCTGCCAGAGGAATGGTGGACGTTGGTACAATACAACATTTAAAAAGCATCTGGATGGGTATATGAATAGGAAGGGTTTAGAGGGATAAGGGCCAAATACTGGTAAATGGGACTAGATTAATTGAGGATGTCTGGTCGGCACGGCTAAGTTGGACACAAGGGTCTGGTTTCGTGCTATACTGCTCTGTGACTCGATGATTCTATGTAGGAGCATAATTAGACCATTCAGCCCATCAGAGCTGCTCTGCTACATTGTTAACCTCTGGCTTTCTCACAAACTAATAAGTATGAAACACTGCAGAAGTCTGAAATAGAAACAGGAAGCCAAAGGTAAAACAAGCATCTGTGGTGAATGAAACTGTTTCAAGCCGAGTATGAGTCTTCATTGGAACTGGTTTGTCATATTGAATTGAGAGCCAATTCCCACTGGAAATGTCTTCTCTCAGAAGCCCTTCAACCATCTGAGTTTTTCAAGCACTTTTTGTTTTAGCTTGACAGACTTTGGAGAATACTATGACCTGCACTTGAAGCACCAAACACACAAGTATCAGATTTAAAATTGAAGTGCTCTCCTTATGATTGTAAATATAAATGATATATTAGATTTACGTATCGTCATTTTAGTTTCAACAGGGTGATTTAAGGGGTAAGGTGACATAGTTACAGTGGTGCTATAGCATGTAACCCAGAAGTCTCTCATTCAATTCCAAATCTGGTTCATGTGAGTGAATTCAGGAAAGACCAAATTTGAACTCAGCATTAAGATATGCAGCAAGACTGAGACAGCATTCAGGCCTGGGCTGATAGGCGGCAAGTAACATTTGAGCCACATAACTGCAAGACAATGATTGGCTCTGACAGGAGAGTGTGTTAAAACACGTGGTGCTGGAAAAGCACAGCCAGTCAGGCAGCATCCGAGGAGCAGGAGAATGGATGTTTCGGGCATAAGCCCTTCATCAGGAATGTGGAGGGGGGGGGAAGGGGCTGTGAGATAAATAGGGGAGTGGCGTGGGCCTGGAGGGAATGTAGGTGGGGTGACGAACGTGGAAACTCAATGACATTACCGTCTCTCAATTTGCTGCTATTAGTAGCCAGGGAGTTACCATTGACCGGAAGCTGAATCGGACTAGCCAAGTAAATAATGTGGACATAGAGCAGGTCAGTGGCTGGGAATTCTGTAGCGACCACTTGATTTCTGAACATCAGCTCACTACTTACAAGACACATGCCAGTAGTGTCATGGAATACTCTCCACTTGATTGGATGGGTAAAAATAATACTTGAGAAACTCAGAAAGCCTGCACGATACAACAGTCCATTTTTCTGGCATTGTTCCACCACTTTCCTTTCCCCCAACTCTTATATTTATTTCTTGCAAGGGGAATTGAATATAAGATGGTTATGTATCAGTTTTACAGGGCAATGATAAGACCACATCTGAAGTTCTGTGTACATTACTGATTACTACACTTACAGAAGGAGGTTAATGCATTGGAACCAGTTCAAAGGAGGTTTATTAGATTAATACCGAGAATGAGTGGATTGCCTTATAGTAAAGGCCAGACAGGCTAGGCCTGTACCTCTCGAGTTTAGAAGAGACAGAGGCAACTTAATTGAAATATCATAAGATCCTGAGAGGACTTGACCAGGTAGATGTTGAAAGAATGCTTCCTCTTCTGGGAGAATCTCGAACTAGCGATCACAGTTTAAAATTAAGTAGTATCCCATTTAAAACAGAGCAAAGGAAGCATTTTTCTTCTCTCAGAGGGTTGTGCGTCTTTGGAATTTCCTTCCTCAAAAGACAGTGGGCACTGAATCTTTAAATATCTGTAAGGCAGAGGTAGATAGAACCTTAGTCACAGAGTCCCACAGCAGGGAAACAGACTGTTCGGCCCAAACTGCCCATGCTGCCCAATTTTCACAATTAATCTTGATTACCAAATGGGATGAAAGATTATCATGGATTTGCAAGAATGTAGAGTTGAAGTTAAAATCAAATCAGCCGTGACCTTATTGAACGGTGAAGCAAATTCGAAGGCCAAGTGGCCTAGTTTTGATCCTTCCTCATGTGACACCAAATGGCAACAATGTGTACCATTTGAAAGATGCACTGCAGGAACTCACCAGGGCTCCTTCCACAATGCCTTTCAAACCCTTGGCCCTTACCCCAAGAACAAGGGCTGTAGATGCATATGAACATTGAGAGTCATGGTTTAACAAATATGGAGATGGGTCTCTGAGGAATGCTGGGTATAACCGACAATCTGCTAATCACGTGATAGGATTCTGTTAGAAGGTTGGACTTCTCAGACTCAGAGATTGCAACTCCGCAGCCTTACCATCATGCACTTACTGGGAACAGGCACTGTTTGAAAGAAATTCAGTAGTTTCTCTTCAGCTTGTGAAAAAACACATACAATAACAAACATCACTAAGTTCTCCTCCAAGCCACACATGATCCAGATGTGGAAATATATTGCAGTCCCTTGCCTGTCACTGAGTCAAACCTCTTGCACAGCATTCAGGTTATGCCTTCACTAAATGGACTGCGGTTACATACAAAGCGTGTTCACCACCACCTCCTCAATTAGGGAAGGGAATTAAACGCTGGCCCAGCCAGCAGTGCCACATCCTGTGGACAAATCGACCAAAATGGAAGGTGAAAACGAGATGCTTGTTTTTGACTGGCACAGACTCAACGGACCAAAGGGCCTTTATCTTGCTGCAGACTGCTTTGGCTCCATGAAAATTAGAAAATGAAGGGTCAGCAAATCTTCCTGCCTCTGATCATCATTTGACGGAAGCTGCTGGAAAAGGAGCACAGGTGCGAGCTTCAGAAAAATCTTGTCCAATGTTGAGGGTGAGCAAGATTGAAGAAAATGAAAATAACTTTGCCTGACTTCTACCTCAGGCGAACACTGCATAAACGGTCATTCTGGAAGAGTGTGGCATACCCAGGATAGGAGTTTAGCCAATTTCAGAGGAGAAAGGGCTGACCTTTGTTTTTAAGAAAGATCTCAGTGCTGAAAGATGGTTGAAAATAAATCTGACCAAATCAAAAATTAGCAAATGTGACGTAAGGAAAATAAAACCTCCACAAGACTTGTAGTTGGGGTCTGGACTGCACCGCCTGGAGGTGTGGGGGAGGCAGAGTTGATTGAGGCACTCAAGATAATTACTTGAATAGAGTCAGTGTTCAAGGACACAGGGAAAGGAAAGAGATTGGCACTAAGTCATAATGTTCATTGGTGTTGACACAATGGAATCTGAACCGTAAAGGTGTTTCACTCAGCCGTGTGTGCACTTTTATTCTATCAAAACAGGCACATTAAATTTAAGAAATACAAGCAAACAAGACCAGAAATTCCAACACAACAGATTGAGGAGCCTGGTAATTGGCAATATCGTACAGTAATTGTCTCCTTCTGAAGTTCCATCACCTTAAGATCAAATCTAAATGCACACTCCCATTGCACCAAACAGCAATGGGGAAAGTAATTTAATCATCAGTACAATGATTTCTTTATTGTTTCAACAAGATGCAAACATTATAACACAATTATTCACATTTGCAGAAACAATCAAAATTTAATGCAACTTATAAATTGACCTATGATTGCATCAAACACTGCTGCAGAGTTTCAGTGAACCACCACACACCCTGCAGGGCCAACGTGGGAGAATGTACACTGGAGAGGGGAGAGTAGTCGCTCTGGGGAGCTGGAGGTCTGCACCTGTTAGTGGGGGCTGGACCCACTGTTCCTGGAACCAGTTCACAGGTAGCCACTGGGACTGTCAGCAACAGAGGCAAACTGCGAGGAGGAACCCATCTCGATGCTTGGCATGGGTTGGAATTGTTGACATTTGATATAGGGCTACAAAAGAAAACAAAAAATCAATGGGTGGGATCATCCCTTCCCTCAAGGTGGCCACAGAATCTCTTGCCTCCTCATCAAAACAATTCCCCTTTTGGTGATCAGTTTATAGCTCCTTCCAGGTTTTAGTCCCCCACCACCCTGTACAGCAACCTGGCAAAGTGAGTGACCACCTTCGGGAAACGAAATGAAGGCGAGGGGGTCCCTCTTGCGACACAGTGGTAGTGTCCCTACTGGAAGGTAGGGTTCAAGTCCCACCTGCTCCACAGGGGTATAATAACATATCTGAACAGGTTGATTTGAAAAACAGGTAAAAGTCTTTTTAAAAAAGAGGAACTAGCGTGACCAACTTGTTGCATTGTGATGGCGAGGGAGGGCGGGGACTTCCATTTGCCAGAATATGGGGGGAAATGGAGTCAGAGTTTGTTGCGGGGGAAGGCAGGCATGAGGTTGCAGAAAGCTTCTGGCTTGGATCTCCTAGTCCTACACTCCTTAATCCATATCACAGCCAGCAAACTCCTAAAACAAATTCTATCTCATTATTACAGGACAACATGGTTGAGCAGCCTGGGTCTCTGGCAATGATCTCAAGTTCTCTTATAGGTCAGCAGATTCTGGGCAGAGTGGGACTTCAGTGTCAGGGCCCATGATATTCTGAGAGCCCTGTTGGTCTGTAGGATCTTGTTCTGTGGGCTTTCCCGCTGCTGGGTTAGGGGGTGTTTGCAGTTACTGAAGATGCCTGATCCAAAATCCA
The DNA here is from genome assembly GCF_037043375.1 of Chiloscyllium plagiosum. Taxonomy (NCBI): domain Eukaryota; kingdom Metazoa; phylum Chordata; class Chondrichthyes; order Orectolobiformes; family Hemiscylliidae; genus Chiloscyllium; species Chiloscyllium plagiosum. Next base: position 17,621,247 of record NW_028270146.1, read on the forward strand.
GTGCAGAAAACATTAAATCTCAGCCAATAAATAAAATAAATGAACCCTAGGCCCCAGCCTCATGTCAGCTCACACACTCCCAGAACCTTTCCATGCCTAACCATGCCACGCTATGCCTCATCCAACATTCCCCACAACTCTTCACACTGTCCACATCAACAAATGCCTCTCGACCAACCTCCTCTAGCCTCCATACCACCCTCCAACCCAATTTCTGTTCCTCTATTCAACCCTCATATATCCTCATACCTGAATGCCAACCTATGCCATTCTAATCACTCTCATGTTCTCTTGTAGCTCTATATCAACAGTATCAACACATTCCTAGCCGTGCCCTAAACCCACCATCCTTTGCCATCACATCTGCCATGTCAACTTATTCAGATTCACTCTGGGTAGACTTTGGGACTCAGACTGTAATAAAATAAAGTTCAAAGTGTGGATAATTCACTATTTAAAAACTAAGTCTGATAAAAATCCATTCTATATATAATTAACCATCCTTTAACGATTTGTTTCCTGATTAATAAAAAAAAAGCCCTGATTTCGAAGATTTTACAAACCTTTAGAGCTGTGACCTGACAGATATCCCACTGTGATAATGACAGGTTATAAAATCTTTCAGGCAGCACAAATCCTAGAAAGACAGCCCCCCTCCTACGTCAACAGAGAGTGAAATAGCAAGCAATTATTTTATTAAAAATTGCTGGCAATATTTGATTTCAAGGCCAAAAGATACAAATGCATTGACAGCTTGACAGTTACAACAGATTGACAGTCCCTTTGGCTGTTTCATCAATCCTTTGACAACTTGACAGCTTCAATGAGTTCATCCCCTACTTACGTATGTTCCTGTCTACTCTCAGCAATCCTAAAGAGTACATGCCCACTTAAAGTTAGTGCTGGACATCTCCCACCCAAAGGTGACCAACTTAAAAGGTCCCCCTTCACACCTTCTCCTGAAAAGTGCAAAACCCACAAGTCGCATTTTGAACATTCCACTGATGAAAAGTGGATCTTCACATTAACATTTGGCAACCATTTGGCAATGATGTGTAAGCTTTAGAGACGGTGCAGAGGAGATTTACCAGGACTGGTGGGCCTGTCTTATGAAGAAAGGTTGAGGGATCGAGGACTTTTCACATTGGAACAAAGAAGTATGAGGGATGTTGAGAGGCATACGTAGAGTGGACAGCCAGAGACATTTTTGTCTAAGCCACAGACCCTCTCCGTCTTTCCAAAAATGCAAGCCTTATATTTATACCTTTAATACTGTTAAATCTTCCAAAGTAAGTCTATTACAGGAAAGAAATGTGCTTGGAGCAGCAGTTAGAAACAGCAGGGGGAATAGATGACCAAAGATAATGTCAAAGAGATAGGCTCCGAGGAGGGTTCGCAGGAAGATTGGAGGGACATAACCATAGAGTTTCAGAGCACAGATGCATGACAATTGAAAGCTCTGGCATATAGAAACATATAAGATAGGAACAGGAGGAGACCATTCAGCTCTTCAAGCCCGCTCTGCCATTCATCATGGTCATGGCTGATTGTCCAACTCATTAGCCTAATCCTGCTTTCTCCCCATAACCTTTAATCCCATTTGCCCCAAGTGCTATATATAGCTGTTTCTTGAATATTCAATATTCTGGCATCAACTACTTTCACAGGTTCACCAAACTTTGGGTGAAGAAATGTCTTCTCATCTCCATCCTAAATGGTCCACTCCGAATCCGCAAACTGTGATCCCTAATTCTGGATGCACCTACCATTGGGAACATGCTCCCGGCACCTACCTTGTCTAGTCCTGTTAGAATGTCATAAGTCCCTATGAGCCCCCTCCCCCCTTCATTCTTCTGAACCCCAGCAAAAACTATCCTAACCTAGTCAATCCCTCCTCATATGTCAGTCACACCATCCCCAGAATCAGCCTGGTAAACTGTCGCTACACTCCCTCGAGGGCAAGAGCATCCTTCCTCAGAAAAGGAGACAAAAACTGCACATAATATTCTCAGTGTGACCTCACCAAGGCCCTGTATAACTGCAACAACACATCCCTGCTCCTGTACTCAAACCCTCTCGCAATGAAGGCCGACATACCATTTACCTTCTTTACACCTGCTGCAACTGCATGCTTACCTTATTATCGGACCTGGGAAATAAAGATGAGAATTAAAAGTCATACAGTCACTGACAGTCAAAGGAATAGGGAAAGTAGAATGGTCCAGAGGAACTTGTTAAAAAAAATGGGCAGATGAGGGGGAAGCCATGGAATACTGAGACTGGAATGGTCGGTTTGACATTTCCCCGTCGGGTTCCATCAATTCTTATTAAATCTATAGACTGATTTCATTTCTAATCGCTCCCCCATCCTTCACCCAGGATATGATCAATTAAACGAGCAAAATGAGAAAGATGTGAATATTAATGAGTGGGACTGGTGGATGTTTGAGTGATGTGGAGTGATGAGGCTCTACAAGGCTCTGGAAAGGTTTGTGAGAATCGTCCTAGGAATGAAAAGCTTAACATATGATGAACATTTCAGCACTCTTGGCTTATACTCAATGAAGTTTAGAAGGATGAGGGGGAGAGTCTAATTGAAACTTTCAGAATACTGAATGGCCTGGTCAGAGCAGATGTTGGGACGATGTTGGTTCTTAACGCAGAGAGTGGTGGCTGTGTGGAATGCTCTGCCCCTGAGGGCAGTGGAGGCCCAGTCTCTGGATTCATTTAAGAAAGAGTTGGATAGAGCTCTCAAAGATAGTGGAAACAAGGGTTATGGAGAGAAGGCAGGAAGAGGAAACTGATTAGGAATGATCAGCCATGATCATATTGAATGGCGGTGCAGGCTCTAAGGGCTGAATGGCCTACTCCTGCACCTATTGTCTATTGACGATGTTTCCATTGGTAGGAGAGACTAGGACCCGAGGGCACAGCCTAAGAGTAAAGGGAAGACCTTTTGGAATGGAGTTAAGGAGAAACTTCTTTCGCCAGAGAGTGTTGAATCTATGGAATTCATTGCCACAGAAGGCTGTGGAGGCCAGGTCATTGAATATATTTAAGACTGAAATAGATAGATTCTTGAGTATAGGGGGAATCAATGGTTAGGGGGAGAAAATGGGAGAATGGGGATGAGAAACTTATCAGCAATGATTCTTGGCACAGCAGACTTGATGGGCTGAATGGTCTAATTTCTGTTCCTTTGTCTTAAGGTGTTAAGTTCAGTTTGGACATGATTCATGTGTGAGAAAGTGCATTAATGACTATAGGGCAACGTAAGAAGTGATGCAAGCAAAGCCAGAGATTGGAAAATAAGATGATCTTGGAGTTGGATGGGATGTACAACTTGAAGCTCAGTTCAAGGTCAGCTTGAATGTTGACATTGTACATTGCTGGTTTAAGGTGGAACAAGTGACTTGAAATGGATCCAAGTGTCCATTCCTGTCAAGCTCAAACTCATCCGCAATTTGACGTTTTACAACAAAGCTGCGAGCGTCGAGCCCAGAGTTGCAACACAAAGATACTTGGGGATACTTGGACACAAAACACAGAAAGCTAGCACACAGGAGCAGCAGGTAACTAGGAAGGCTGTTAAAATGTTGGCTCTTATTTCAAGGAGGTTGGAATATAAGAGTAGGGAAGTCACACTGCAATTGTGCAAGGTCCCCTAATTAAGGAAAAGATATTTTGTTGGAGGTAGTTCATAGAAGGCTCACTAAGATGATCTCCAGAATGCAGGGATTGTCTTATGAGCAAAGATTAAACAGATTGGGACTCTACTCACCAAATTTTGAAGAATGAAAAGTGATCCCATTGAAACATATAGAATTCATTCTAGGCTTAACAGATAAAGTTCTGGGAGGATGTTTCCCCTCATGGGACAGTCTAGGACTAGAGGGAATAGCCCCAGAATAAAACGGCACCAAGTTAAGACTTAAGTGAGGAGGATGAACTCCTTGCGACAGCGAGTTGTGGGGGCAGAGTCCTTGTGTATATTTAACACTGAAGTACATTTTTGATCAGTAGGTGATCGAGCGTTATCGGGGGAAGGGCAGGAGAGTGGATGTGAGGACTGTCAGATTAGCCAAGATCCTATTGAATGGCAGAGCAAGCTAGAGAGACCAGCTAGCCCACTCCTGTTCCTGAACCTAAAAGTTTGATCCTTATCCAAGTTTGTAGCACAGGGCTTCATGTACGTAATGCAGATGCTATTCTGGTGCCATGACATTGCCAGAATAAACGGGTTTTTATTTACCTCTCCCCTTCAAATTTCAGCATGCCACACTTTGCCAGTGAGTCCTTGAGGGCATCACCGCAGTGCTTCCTCTGGCCACCTGGGGTTTGTGTGCTATTTCGGAGCTGGGAATTGGGGCAACCATACAACCATGGTTGACGCTCGGCTTCATCACCGCTTTCTCAGCTTTTTCCCACAATTCTTGGACAGGCCAACACCTGTCTCCCCTCGGCAGACGTTTGGTCTCTCAGCTTTACATAAACTTGATATTTCCATTCAGTTAAAACTATCCCTATGCTTGTTTCTTCCTCTCTTGAAGGCTGATGAGGAAACTTACAGAATACTGACAGGCCCGGATAGAATGGACTTGAGGTGATGTTTCCACCAGTAGGAGAGATCAGCACCCAAGGGCCTGGCCTTAGTGAAAGGATGATTCTTTAGCACTGAGATGAGGAGGAATTTCTTCAGCCAGAGGATGATGAGTCTGGCGAACTCGGTGCGGCAGAAGTGGAGGTCAAGTCATTGAGTGTATTTCAGTCAGAGATGGATAGGTCCTTGATTAGATTTTAGATTAGATTCCCTACAGTTTGGAAACAGGCCCTTCAGCCCAACAAGTCCACACTGACCTTCCAAAGAGTAACACACTATGGGCAATTTAGCATGGGCAATTCACCTGACTTGCACATCTTTGGATAGTAATGGGATCAAAATTTCTGGGGAGAAGGCAGGGATTGAGAAACATATCAGCAATGATTGAATGGTGGAGAAGAGTCAAATGGCCTGATTCAGCTCCTGCACCTTATAGTCTGAGAGTGATTCTGCTGTGAGGGATATTAACTTACAGGCTCAGGGGTGGTGTGCGAAATGTATCAAATGTTTAACTTAACCTGACAACCGCACCGGCATACCTCCAAGCATAGGTCAATGCATTTTCAGGAGGAAAGGGAATTTTGAATGAGTTTTTTCTCATGCACAATCAAGAACCATAGATGGCAGATTATGGTATGGCTACTTTTTGCTGAAGGGATGTCTGAGCTAACTCCTAAACGAGCAAAAGATTAGACAGGACACTTTGTGATCTGTAAAAGCCCAGGTCCACATCATTAACAGTACAAATGGTAACCGGACTATCAGATGAACCTGCATAAATACCAGCGGAGCAGATTTAGGTTTCACAATAGTTGTAAAAGCTTTCTGAAGGCTTTTGTCTGTCCAAAATGAGCTGTATTAATGCATTAATTATGGAAACTTGGTGGCAGAAAGCATGAAACACGAAACCTTTCTGCAATAAATTTAAACTTGACATTTCTGCTTCATGAATATTTGGGACTTTTTCCAGGATATGACATTTAATTTACTTTGTATGCAATTGTTTTTTAATGCAAAATTATTAGAATACTCCTACATTCTGCTGTCATTTTGATAACACTTGCAGCATAAACTGCAAAGACAGAGAGTGCTATTTACATTGGGTATGGGGAAGGATTTATAATATTGAGATAGGAGGGTTATAAACAGGAATATGGGGACAGGAATATTCATTAAGAACTGCACTAATAACAAAGATAGGGAGGGGTGAGGCCACTGATAGATTTGAAAACAAAGTTGAGGGAATTTTAATGTCAAGATATTGCTTGACTTCAAGCCAATGTAGGTCAGTGAGCTCAGGGGTGATTGGGAAATGGGGCCTTGGTGCTAATTAAAACACAGAAAGCAGAGATTTGGTTAGCCTCAGAGTAAAGTGGGGGAGAACTGTCGGGGGCAGGGTATTGGAATAGTTAAGCCTAAAGCACTGTAGCAACACACAACTTCACCTCATCTCAGCTCATCTGCTGCTGAAACACTCATACATGCTGCTGTTCACCTCAAGGCTCAACTAGGTCACCTCTAGGTTCTGATTTCCAGCATCGGCAGTTCTTCAGTTTTTTTAGTGTTTCATAGGGATTAGTCCTGGGTCCCTGTTGTTCATAATATACACAAATGATTTGGAGGTAAATGTAGGTGGCCTGATTAGTAAATTTGCAGATGATACAAAGACTGCAGGAGTTGCTGATAGTGGGGAGGATGCAGATAGGCTGAAAGACTTGGGCAGAGAAATCTCAGATGGAATTTAGTCTGGACAAATGTGAGGTGATGCATTTTGGGAGATCTAATGCAGGATGGAAGTAAATGCCAGAATCCCGTATTTAGCTATGAGGAGAGATTGGACAAACTCAGTATATTTTCACTTAAATGTCGAATGATGAGGGATGACCTGATAGAAGTTTACAAAATTATGAGAGGCCTGGATAGGATGGATAGTCAGAGTCTTTTTCCCAGGATAATGTCAACTACTAGGCAATGTAGGTTTAAGGTAAAAGGGGGAATGTTTAAAGGAAATATGACAGGCAGGAGTTTTACACAGAGGATGGTAAATGCCTGCAATGTACAGTCAGAGGAGGTGGTAAAGGCAGATACCATAGCAGCATTTAAAAGGTATCTTGACAGATACATGAATAGTCAGGGAATAGAAGGATATGGACAGAATCAATGCAAAAGCTTTTTAGTTTAGAAATGCATCATGTGCCAGTACAGTCTTGATGAGTCAAAGGGCCTGTTCTTCTTCAGATTAGATTCCTCCAGGCCACTCAGCCCACACCAACCCTCTGAAGAGTAACCCACCCCGACCCATTTCCCTTAACAAATGCATCTAACACTACGGGCAATTTAGCATGGCCAATTCACCTGACCTGCAGATCTTTGGACTGTGGGAGGAAACTGGAGCACCCGGAGGAAACCCACACAGACACGGGGAGAATGTGCAAACTCCACACAGACAGTTGCTTGAGGCAGGAATTGAACCCAGGTCCCTGATGCTGTGAGACAACAGTGCTAACCACTGAGCCACCATGCCACCCTTTTGTTAAGAAGGTATATAGTATGCTTACCTTGGTATATTAGCTGAGACATATAGTTAAAGAGTAGAGAATGATGCTGGAATTGTATAACATGTTGGTTAAGCCACAGCTAGAGTATTGTGTGCAGTTCTGGAATCCACATTATTAAGAGGATGTGATAGCACTGAAAAAGGTGTAGAGGAAAATTACCAGGATATTGGCTGGGATTTCAGTTATGTTGCTTTTATTGAGAAGTCGAGATTAATAGGGATCATGTCTGAAATATATAAAATTATGGGGGGCACAGGCAAGGTAGACCGGAAAAAATTACTTCCCTTTGATGGAGAAATCAATAACCGGGGTGCATAGATTTAAAGGCAGTGGCAGAAGGTTGAAAAGAGGTATGATGAGAAACAATTTCACCCAGAGGGTGGTGGGAATCTGGAACTCGCTGCCTGTAGAGACACTTCATCACTTTGAAGAAGTATTTAGATATGTACTTGCAATACCAAGGTATACAAAGTGATGTACCAAGTGATTAGATTAGATTAGATTACTTACAGTGTGGAAACAGGCCCTTCGGCCCAACAAGTCCACACCGACCCGCCGAAGCGTAACCCACCCATACCGCTACATTTACCCCTTTACCTAACACTACGGGCAATTTAGCTTGGCCAATTCACCTGACTTGCACATCTTTGGACTGTGGGAGGAAACCAGAGCCCCCGGAGGAAACCCACGCAGACACGGGGAGAACGTGCAAACTCCACACAGTCAGTCGCCTGAGTCGGGAATTGAACCCGGGTCTCTGGCGCTGCGAGGCAGCAGTGCTAACCACTGTGCCACCGTGCCGCCCACTGGGAAATGGGAAGAGAACCATTATGTAGTTGATTTTGACTGGTGAGGACATGATGGGCCAAAGCATCTTTTGCTCTGCTGTAGATCTTGGACACCTTGACTGTCACTTTCAAAGAAAATAGGTATTCAGTGAACTTTCCCATTTATTAACGAACATACAGTACAACGGTATAAATTGAATTGAAATACTTTACTGGAGTGTCTATTTGATGTTAGCCCCAGTATAAGGGGGAGATAATGGAATTCATTATCACAAGTGGCTTATGAAGCCAATTTAATCAAGGTGTTGAAGAAGGAATTAAATAAAAACATGAAGTGGAAAAATATTAAAAGGATACAGTAAAAATGGGCTTTCAGTTTTGTTATGGAGCTATCTCTGGGTTAGGTACCAGGACAGCTGATTTTTGTACTTCCTCGGACTGTACTATTGGCTCCCTGATGCTTGAAGTTATGTATATTGAACATAACCACATCATTACATTTTATGACAATTTTAATGAAGGAAAAATATTCCAAGGCAGTTGCATTATCAATCAAAATTTGACACCAAGCTTCTCAATAAGACTAATGAAAATAAAATTTAGTCTTAAGGTTTTAACAAACAAATTAAAAACTGGGAGAGCAATAGAGAGAGAGAGAGAGAGAGAGAGCGAGGTAGGGAGTGGAAAAAAATCAGGGAAAGCGCAGGATCGTTGCATCTACAAATAATGGAATGATTCCAATCAGGACCAGAACTGCAGCTACTCCAGAGAGATGGAGTATGGGAGAAGATTAGAGATGGTAAGGGAGCAAGAGATTTGAAATCAAGGATGAGGATTTTATGTAAAAGCCGTCGGGAATGTAACCCTATGGGCCTGTTCAACTGGAACATTAAACTTAAACTGCATCACACACCTTGGTTCCATGACCTTTAATGTCAAGAGCTTTTGCCCAAAAAGTTGATTCTCTTGCTCCTTGGATGCTGCCATTCAGTATCCAAGCCTCCTCCACCATTTGTTATAATCGTGGCTGATCATCCAGCTCAATGTTAGTGTGGTGCTTGAAAAGTACAGCAGGTCAGGCAGCATCCAAGGAGCAGGACAGTCAACATTTTGGGCAAAGCCCTTCATCAGGAATGACGCTAGGAGCCTTGGGGTGGACAGGGAAATGGGAGGGGGAGTGGGGCTGGGGGAGGGTAGCTGAGAGTGCAATAGGTAGATGGAGGTGGGGGTGAAGGTGATAAATCAGAGCATCTGTAGTTCTCACTTTCATCCAGCTCAATGACCTGTTTCTGTTTTTCCCCCATAACCTTTGATCCCTTTACACCCAAGTGCGATATTCAACCTCTTCTTGAACTCATACAATGATTTGACCTTGACTGCTTTCCGTGGCAGAGAGTTCCACAGGCTTGCCACTCTCTGGGTGAAGAAGCTTCTCCTTGTCCCAGTCCTAAATGGCCTGCCTTGTATTCTTAGTAGACAAACAGGAGACTGGAAAAACACAGCAAGCCAGGCAGCATCAGGAGGTGGAGAAGTCGACGTTTCAGGTGTAACCCTTCTTCAGGACTGAGGTGGGTGTAGGGGGAGCTGCAGATAAAGGGGGTTGGGGGGGGGGGGGGAAGGGCAGGTTGGTGATTTGGGGATAGGTGAAGACAGAGTCGAGAGAGTGGTGCTGGAAAAGCACAGCAGGTCAGGCAGCATCCTAGGAACAGGAGAATCGATGTTTTTCCAGCACCACACTCTCGACTCTGATCTCCAGCATCTGCAGTCCACACTTTCTCCGGGTGTTGGTGTAACCTCAGAGCCACCAGACCTCAAGTGAGAGGTGAGATTGAGACTTCCACAGCAATCTCAAGCAATGTAGGAATTGAGCTGATACTGTGCAGTGAAGGCCATCTGTCCTGCCAGCTGAGCTAAACGACTCCCCAGAACGTCAAAGGGTGTAATGCCACAGTCTGGAGTCTGGAAGGGCAGCAGAAGACAATGAACCAGGAGATTAAGCTTTCATAGAGTTATACAGCACGGCAACAGACCCTTCGGTCCAATCAGTCCATGCTGACCATAACCCCAAACTAAACTAGTCCCACCTGCCCACGCATGGCCCAAATCCCTCCAAACCTTTCCTATTCATGAACTTATCCTAATATCTTTTAAACATTGCATTCCCCTTCACCACTTGCTCAGGAAGTTCATTCCACACGTGAATCATTCTGCATATAAAAAAGGTGCCCTTTATGTCTTTTTAAATCTTTCTCCGTTTACCTTAAATATATGCCGCCTCATCTTGAAATCTCCCACCCTCGGAAAAAGACACTCGACATTCAATTTATCTATACTGCCCATGATTTGATAAACCTCTGTAAGGTCATCCCCTCAACTTCCTGTGCTCCAGTGAGAAAAGTCCTAGCTTACCCAGCCTCTCTTTATACCTCAAACCCTCCATTCCTGGTAATATCCTGAACCCTCTCCAGTTTAATTTCCTTTTAGACTGGCCTGCCATTCTACTTTTAGTGAAGTGAAACACTCTGGGAATTTTCCTGAGCCTTGTTAATGCAAAAATATTTCAATATGCACCAAGAGCACTTCAGCAATATCTGTGCTTGCTGTGCTCTGTCCACTTCATACACCCTTATGCTTTGTGAGTAAGAAGGACCTCGAGAGTGCAATTGTCTAATAGCTCTTAAAAGTATTCTTTTTATGCATGATACTCTAAAATTGCGATTATTTTTAGCTAAACTATAAAAATTTTGTTCATTTCACTTTTAAATAATCTGATTTTATTTTCATTTCCTGTTTACTTTGAAAGCAACTCAAGAGGTTTTCTGTAAGTGGTACTTAATGGAAGCATGCACGGAAGGGAGATTAGTGTATCATGGACCATTCTGTAGTGCTTGAAGCATTAGCCTGTCAATGGCCCCAAGCTTGCTGCATCACAGTTATTACACAGAGCATTTGGGCAGGATCTTTTAGATGGTGGAGTTTCCTGTGCTACCAGTCAGATACCACTTTCCCTGCAGGCATTTCCCACTTAGAGTCATAGAGATATACAGCACGGAAGCAGACCCTTTTGTCCAACTCGTCCATGCCGAACAGACATCCTAAATAAATCTAGTCTCATTTGCCAGCATTTGGCACATATCACTCTAAACTCTTCCTATTCATATATCCATCCAGATGCCTTTTAAATGCTGCAATTGTACCAGCCTCCACCACTTCCTCTGGTAGCTCATACATGCACCATCCTCTGAGTGAAAAAGTTGCCCATAGGTCCTTTTTAAATCTTTCCCTTCTCACCTTAAACCTCTGCCCTCTAGTTTTGGACTCCCCCACCCCAGGGAAAACGCCTTGTCTATTTACCCTATCCATGCCCCTCATGATTTCATAAATCTCTATAAGATCATCCCTCAGCCTTCAGCACTCCAAGGAAAACAACCCTGCCTATTCAGATTCTCCCTATAGCTCAAACCCTCCAACCCTGGCAACATCCTTGTAAATCTTTTCTGAACCCTTTCAAGTTTCACAACATCCTTCCAATACCAAGGAGACCAGAACTGGTGCAATATTCCAATAATGGCCTAACCAATGCAGCTGCAACATGGCCTCCCAACTCTTACACTCATTGCACTGATCAACAAAGGCAAGCAAGCCACACACCTTCTTGACTATCCTATCTACCTGTGACTTGGTGGAGCAGTTGTTAACTAAGCATGAGACTTCCATCCATCATATGAGTTGGAGTTCCCATGTTAGACACTTGCCAGCTGATTGAACAGCCAGCAGCTCTGTAGTGGCAGTAGCGTCTGATTTGAGAATTGGCTGAGGCTTGGATTGTAACCACCACCCCAGAGAAGGCAAGGTATTGGAGTCTCAACTGAAGGTAAGCCCAGGGTGCCAGCATAACTGAAATGTATAAAATTATGAGGGGCATAGTTAAGGTAGACAGGAAGAAATGTTTCCCATTGGTGGAGGGATCAATGACTCAGGGGCATATATTAAAACTAAGGGGCAGAAGTTTAGAGGGGATGAGAGGAAAACGTTCTTCATCCAGAGGCTGTTGGGAATCTGGCACTCACTTCTTTTAACGGTGATGGAGGCAGAAACCCTCATGACATGACAGAAGTACTTTACTGTGCATGTACAATGTCAAGGCACTCAAGGCTCTGGGCTAGAAAATGGGATGAGAATAGTCGGGCAGTTGTTTTTGATCAGCGCCCACTCAATGGGCTGTTTCTGTGCTGTTGATCCCTATGGCTATGTCCGAGTTGGCTGAACCCCAGTGAGGGGTTCTGGGTTGACAGCTGAAGGTTGAGCCTCACCCTTGGGCAAGGGATGTATCTGATGGGCACAGGGGACAACCCAAAGGAGATATATACCCCATTGTGCAACACTAGCCTATGCATTGCCAGGATACCACTACAAAAATGACCCCATGCCACAAATAACATAGTGGCAGTGGACCGGATGTAATCTCCAATTATTAACAAGTCACATGGTGTATTTTACAAGCCCCCTTCTGCCCACTGCCTTCAACTCCACCAGCTGGGACAACAGACAGGTCACTGCATGAATAGGAAAGGTTTGGAGAGGTATGGGCCAGGAGCAGGCAGAAGAGACCGGTTTAGTCTGGGATTATGTTTAGCACGGACTGGTTAGACCGAGGCTTTTGCTCAAAACATTGATTTTCCTGCTTCTCCGATGCTGCCTGACCTGCTGGGTTTTCCCAGCACCATACTCTCAACTCTGGTTAGACCGAAGGGCAACACAAGAACAGGGCAATCTGCTAAGATCAACAATGGGGTAAAAACAATGACTGCAGATGCTGGAAACCAGATTCTGGATCAGTGGTGCTGGAAGAGCACAGCAATTCAGGCAGCATCCGAGGAGCAGCACATTGAGTTTGCATTCGTCTTGTCAACTTGCAAAATGATATGAATCAACAAGGGGTGCCATGGATTACTGAGCACATCTTTCTCCACTAAACACTATACTCAATGGGAGTTTTCCGTGAGGCACAAGGAGTCACTGATGGTTAACAAGTGTCTAATTTGGTAGGGAGGGGTTGAGCTTAGTTTCATCATGAATGTATGCTACATTGAAGCCTGCATACATGTGAGAACTTGGCTTGCTGCAAGCAAAGTGGAGCAGGCTAACAGTCTACGGCTTATAAGATGGGCAAATTAATCAATCTTGTTGGCTTATCATGATTTGGCACATTCCTTAATGCGGGTCACTTTCTCAAGCAATTGTCTCTGAGTCCTCGAAATAGTTTAATAATGTTGCCACCTCCTCAAAGGACATGGTGCAATTGCCACTAATGATGGTGTCCCGGATTATCGAACTTCCCAACACCAACCCGGTGCCACAGCAGGAAGTGCAAAAATGGTCCAAAGGCTTGCTTTACATGCAGACACTTTGCAATGTCTGTTCCTTTTCGCTCACCTGGTAGCTGCTCTCTCTCAACCCATAAAATCCCTTGAGGAAGACGGAAAACTGTTGTGCCTATTTTCAGCCCCTTACGTATAATATAGAGAAGCACCTGTCATGAGAACCATTGGAAAACAAAATCTCTGTTTCTGGAAGTCACTGCCACACACAGACCTTGGCAACCTAGTATGGCCAAGAAGAAAATTAGAGGAAACACTGGCTGTGGGGGGTCTGCCTTTACACTGTCCTTATCTGATTTTAAAAACTTTTTACATATTCTACTGACAGTGTTTATGTATATTAGTGTACAGATTACCAAATACAATTCTCTATTGTCATGTCTTAGACTATTCTCATCCAGGAATGAAAACAGAAATTACTGCAAACTCAGCAAGTCTGGTAGCGTCTGTGCACAGAAAGCAGAGTTAACATTTCAGGTCCATTGACCATTTTTCATTTCTGAAGAAGTTAATGTTAATTCTGCTTTATCTCCACAAATGCTGCCAGATTTATTGAGTTTTACCAGTAATTTTTGCTTTTGTTTCAGATTGCCAGCATCCTTTTTTTTGTTGTTGGGCTGTCGTCATGCAGTGGTAATGTCCCTACCTCTGAGCTACAATATCTGGGTACAATTCCCACCTGCTCCAGAGGTGTGTAATAACATCTCTGAATAGGTTGATTTGAAGCGATCTAAGATGTCTCTGTCAGCTCATTTGGGACAAGTGTCTTCGTCACCTGCTGAGATTAAACTCATGGGATCAGTTTCATATCTCGATTTATATGAATCTCATTTCACTGCACTCACTAGTTGAATAATCCCTTTTGCACAATCAGATTGTTGCAAAATCGCATCTGAAAACCTGCTTTGTGAAACAAATACTCAAAATCTATTGGCATAGTCAGCTGGGGATTCAATTCCGATAGACTCGATCTCTGTCACATTGGCAAAGAGATAACGTGAGGGAAAGGGAATTTTTTGCATAAAATGCAATTATTTTAAAAGTAAATTATTTCAACGAACTCCGGTCGTCATCCAAAATGGCAGACGAGACAGAATGCCCAGTGATGTCAAGTGAAGAGGAAATATGAAGAGAAATAAGCCATTCAGCTGTATTGTCAACACCAGATGGCAGCAGTCAATGGGTGCTTCACTGGTATGATGGACTAAGCATCCTGATGATAACACAAACAGCAGCAATGTTCAAACTATTTTACTTTAGATTGGAGTGGATGTGATCTCCAATCATTCTCACTATCTTGGAACACCAAGCCTGTTCTTAACTGACCGAACCTTCTCATCGACTGTTTCCAGTGTTGTCTTACCATGGCTTTTCATCAGCATTTGTGAAATTAATTTTTTTGAAACAGCCAGCCTCTGAAGAATTTGCTGAACATGTATCAAGCAAACATGATTATTCAGTCAGGAACTGTAGGTTTTGCAAAAGTGTTGCTTTATTAGATTTCCTGTAGTGTTTAACAGGCCCTTCAGCACAACCAGTCCACACCAATCCTCCGAAGAGTAGCCCACCCAGACCCATGTCCCTCTGAGTAATGCACCTAACATGATGGGCAATTTAACATGGCCAACTCAATTGGCCTGCACATCTTTGGATTGTGGAAGGAAACCAGAGCACCCAGAGGAAACCCACGCAGACACGGGGAGAATGTGCAAACTCCACACAAGCAGTCATCTGAGGCTGGAATCGAACCTGGGACCCTGGTGCTGTGAAGCAGCAGTGCTAACCACTGTGCCATCGTGCAACACCAGGTTCCGAGGTCCTTCAAATCCAGTTAAAAGCATTAAACACTTACTTCAACACTTAAGTGACATCACAGATCATTAAGGTACAAACAAAATCAATTTATAGGGTCATAGGATCACAGTCTGAAGATAGGGCTAAGGTGAGGAGAAATATCTTCACACAGAGTGGTGAGCCTGTGGAATTCTCTGTCAGAGAAAGTAGTTGTTGGTGAAATACTGAATGTTTTCAAGAAGGAGCCAGATATAGTTCTTAGGGCTAAAGTAAGAAAGTGGTAATAGGTTACTGAGTTGGATGATCAACCTTGATCATATGAAATGGTGGTACACACTGAAAAGGCTGAATGCTACTCCCGCTCCTATTTTCTATGTTTCTATATTGTGTTATTTTGCATAAAACCACGAGACAGCACATACACACCACTAAATGATTAGGAAAAGGGCAAGGGTAAAGGCTGTCCCATATTTCTTCACTTAATTGGCATTCAAATTAATGTACATAACACATCCAATGGGTTCCATTGTGCTGCTCTCTAATGCCTCGTAATTGAAGACTGCAGAGACAATGCAGTGTCTCTGGGAACACAGCAAGGAAAGGTCATTTAGATATAATGTTTGCTCCCTCCAATGACCCTGCATGTTTATTCTAGACTGTGGACTTGTCTTCCACTGTGGGATCAATGATCAGATATGGTTATGGTCTCTGATCAGGTCATCAAACTATAAGACAGCAGAAGCTCACATTATGTTTCACGCTGGATTATACTTGGAGGGAAGGGACAGCATGGAGGGCAGAGAAGGTCATATCAATGGGACAATCTAAAAATGATAACACCATTATGGGAGAATACAACGGATGGAGTAAAATATCTGGAAGGAATTGACTGCTTTTGTGCTAACTGGAAAATGAAACTCTAAACTTCCTGTTAACTAGTGCAGTATACAGCTCTAAGTTCCACTCCCAAAAAGTCTTGAAAATTAATGCCAGCGACAATTACTCTTAACTTGCAACACTCCATAATCTTGTAAAATTTGGTGAAAAGAACTTTCTGCTTTTAAATATCTCTTATTCCAGCCATGTGATTGTTTATCATATTTAATTGGTTTTCAGATGATTGGTTAATAAATAAACCCATGAATATGATTTAACTAATGAGATATGGGAATAACAAAGATACATGGGCCTGCATTCCCAATTGGATTTTTTTAAGGATAGTTCAATCAAATAATATATAATCTGGATTGAAGTCATAAATAGTGGAATTTAATTGAGAAATGAGAAGAGGGTAAAAGTCAACATTAAATTTAGTTCTTAATTGATCACATGAAGAAGATAGGTTAGTCCCTGAACTGCACAAATTCACCATACTCCGTCCCAATGGGCAGATTCTACACTACTTATGTAGCACATGACTTAATAAACAAATTATTTTACTATATGAGAAAAAGTAATCGGGAAGGGTCATTTTGTCTGCCAATAGAGGTGTGGGTCAGGCCACCCAATGTTGGCCTTTTTGTCGGAAAGATAATGTCCCAATGCATTTTCAACATCAAACAAGATTTTCATGTGATAGCTTGTGGGTCAGGAAGGCCTTGGATGGAAAACTGCACAAGGAGCATTTCCAAGGTCAGAGTCTCTATTGTAAAACCTCAGGAAAAAAAAGTGTATTTCCTCTCGTGCACAATGTTCTTCTGCTGGTGTGGGTTTTTGGAATCTCTTTTTAATAGAGAAGTTGAAAAGACATTTTACATGCTTGCCTTCATTGCTCAGTCCTTTGAGTACAGGAGTTTGGAAGTCAAGTTGACGCTGTGCAGGACATTGGTGAGGCCTCTTCTGGTACACTGTCTCCAGTTCTGTTCACCCAGTTATAGGAAGGGTACTATTAAGTTTGATAGGGTTCAGAGGAGATTTATCAGGATGTTGCCGGGCATGGAAGGTTTGAGTTATAAAGAAAGGTTGGGGCCTTTTTCACTGGAACATAGGAAATTGAAATGTGATCTGATAAAAAGTTTATAAAATAATGAGGGATATAGACATAGTTAATGGTAGTTGTCTTTTCCCGAGGATAAGGGATATCCAAGACTCCAGCCAAATTTTTAAGGTGAGAGGAGAAAGGTTTAAAAATGACATGAGGGACAAATTTTTTACATGAGGTTCATGTGTGGAATGAATTGCCAGAGGAAGTGGTGGGTGCAAGTACGATTACACCTTTTAAATACATTTGGTTAAGTGCATGAATAGGAAAGGTTTGGAGGGATATGGGCCAAATGCAGGCAGGTGGGGCTAGTTTAGTTTGGGATTATGTTCAGCTTGGACTGGTTGGGGTCTGTTTCCGCGCTTTATGACTTGACTCTATAAGTACCTGTTTGGAGATTCTGTGATGAATGGGGGAAAGGTAAAGTGTCAGGAGTATTGTGAAAGTTCAGTGAAAATGATTTGACAGCTTTGAATGTCACAATTAAATGTTATATTGTAATGTAGGTATGTTTTTAATGAATGATTCATCACATGCATCTGACCTACTCCTGTAGGCTCTCTTGCATTGACTAGCAACAGGTAAGTGTTCGAATACATTTCAATAAATTTTCCATTGAAGAAAGTCGTATAATGTATTTAAAATGCAAACAAAATGCCCTGTCAACCTTTTGCTGTCATATTTTGCATTGTCATTTAAGTTGACTGGCAGCTTTTGGTTCTTAAAAACCTCTCTCAAGGAATCTGAAAAATATAAAGCTGCACCCAATCCTCTCCAATGGTTAGGAGAAAGTGAGGACTGAACACCTAATCTTCCACCTTGGGACCCTTCAACTACACAGAATCAATGTCGATTTCACCAGTTTCCTCATATCCCCTCTCACCACCTTATCCCAGATCCAACCCTCCAACTCAGCACCACCCTCTTGAACTGTCCATCTTCCTTCCTGCCTATCTAGTCGACCCCCCCCTCCAACCTATCACCATCACCCCCCCACCTTCATCTACTTATCACATTCACAGCTACCTTCTCCTCAGTCCCACCTTCTTCCCATTTACCTCTCAGCTCCCTTGGCCTCCTCATATTCTTCATGGAGGGCTTATACTTGAAACATCAACACTTCTGCTCCTCGGATGCTGCCTGACCAGCTGTGTTTTTCCAGCGCCACACTTTTTGACTCCTCTCCAATGGTTGACAGATGTTGAAATAGGAATGGGCCATCTTTACACTCTGTTAGCTGCAGGCAATGTAGCTGGAGAAGTTTGTGCTGACAGAATTAGCCATTATGAATGTTAAGCCGTTATGAATGTTTGGCTGGGTTTCAAAAGTTCAATCAGGTGGCCCACTAATCCAAATATGATACCCGTTATTCAACATGCACTAACCAAGTATGTTTCAAATCTGGTTTCCTGTTTGTTTATAAACCTGATAAGCCTTAAAGTATTATACCTTTCTTTAAACTTGAGTACATTTGTTTCCTTTCTGGGATCAATTGTTATGGGCTAGACCAGACCCCCTCAAATTATTTAGCCGAGACCCTAACTTCTTTATTTTACAGACAAATGTTCTAGATGCAATGTGACTGGTCGAAGTGCTCAACCTTAAACAAAATGGCGCAGTGTCTCAGTGGTTAGCACTGCTGCCTCATAGCACCAGGGACCCAGGTTCGATTCCTGCCTCAGGCAACTGTCCGAATGGAGTTAGTTCATTCTTCCCTTGTCTGCGTGGGTTCCCTCCAGATGCTCAAGTTTCTTCCCACAATCCAAAGATATGCAGGTAAGGTGAATTGGCCATGCTAGGGTGTCACGGTGGCTCAGTGGTTATCAGTGCTACCTCTCAGTGCCAGGGTCCTAGGTTTGACTCCAGTCTTGGGCCACTGTCTGTGTGCAGTTTGCACATTCTCCCCGTGTCTGCGTAGGTTTCCTCTGGGTGCTCCAGTTTCCTCCCACAATCCAAAGATGTGCAGGTCAGGTGAACTGGCCATGCTAAATTACCCATAGTGTTCAAGGAGGTGTAGGCTAGGTGCATAAGTCAGGGATAAATATCGGGTAGGGGAATGAATCTGGGTGGCCTACTCTTCAGAGGGTTGGTGTGGACTTGTTGGGCCGAAGGGCCTGTTTCCACAGTGTAGAGATTCTATGAAAATACAATATATTCAACATTGTAATTAACAACACAACAAAAGAAAAAGGAATTCAACTCTATTGGCATGCTTAACAGAATAATAGATACAGTAACCATTACTAATTAGGCAAAAGTGAGGACTGTATATGCTGGAAATCAGAGTTTAGATTAGAGTGGTTCTGGAAAAGCACATGCGGTCAGGCAGCATCCGAGTAGCAGGAAAATCGACGTTTCGGGCAAAAGCCCTTCATCAGGACTAATTAACTGTTCCAATATAGTAACATGCCATAAACACACCCCTTGACAGAAAGGCAAATTCAGACACAGACTCTCATATACAGTTCTCCAATCCAGGAGGAAAAAATCATCAAGAGAAAATTCAGTGGGAGTAGCAGCCAGGACACTTTTACTGAACATTCCAACTCTGTATGGACCCCAATGGTTTCTGGCACTGCTGAAAAATCAAAATCCAGACACCCTGATGTGTGAGAGATGGCCACATTCATCCAATAAAAATAAAACAAGGCCTCCCAAGCTGTTTACTCAAGTGTCTTCAGTCGCCAGCTTACTACCTCTCATTTAATCTCGCTCTTAAATGAAACCAGCAGAAAATAACTTCTTAAACTTAACTATCTAAACCCACAATACACCAGCACCCCCTCCTCACCAATCCCCCATCCACTCCCACAATACAACAGCTCCTCTTCCTCACCCATCCAGCATCCACCCCCACAATACACCAGCTCCCCCTCCTCGCCCATTCTCCATCCACCCCCACAATACACCAGCTCCCCCTCATCACCCTTTCCCCCTCCAGCATCTACAGCATCGCCCATCAGGTGGGTTTGTCTTCAGATTTTTGTTTGATTGTAAGAAAATTCATCAATCATTTTATAATAATGATAATGAAAATGGGGATGGGTGGGGGTAGAAATAGCATGTGGGAAAATGGGTAATCTGAGAAAGATTGTGCGCGCTAAGGGCTGGGATGGTGAGAGGTCTCAGCAGTGATGTTTAGGGGAACTACAAATGATGCTGGAAGCTGGGCAGTTCTGTTGGGGAACTAAGCTGGGTTTCTGTATCAATACTCCTCAAGTCCTCCACTGCAGCTCTCAACCGTGCACCCCAAATGCTGGGTGAAAGGTCAGAATTCCAGACAATGGGTTTGGTTCACATACCGGAAGTGCCCAGGTCAGGTTTCCCAATGTCTCAGGAAAACCAATCCTGAAGATCTGCAACTTTACAGAGAAAACGCCCACCTTTCCTCAGTTGTGAAATACGTCAGGAAACAGAGTACTGCTGTGTATCCTTGAATCCATGTGTCAGCACCGCGTTGGTGAATATTTTTAATGTACATGTTAGCACAGCATTTCCAGTGTGGAATATGAGCCGGGACTTGCAATTGATACACAGTCTGTGAAATTGATGGGTAGGAAATTACCAGTTGGTGCATGATGGCTCGAGCATTATGACCAGATGCTACCTCTCCTTCTCATCCCTGCCAAATAATCTCCTAGAAGAAAAGATCTAAAAACACACAGCAATCCAATTTGAAGTTGGAGTGATTCATTTCGATAGGAAGGAGGCAGAGAAACGAAACAAAATAAGACATACAATTCTAAGGGGGAGCGTGGGTGGAAGTGGGGGCAGGGGCAGGGGGGTGGCAATGAAACCATCACGTCCCTACCTCTGAGCCAGGAAGCATGCGGTTTGAATTCCATCTGCCCTACACGTGTGGCACAACACATCAGAACAAGTTTATTAAAATAAATGCAATTCTGAAGGGGAAGCAAGATTTGATTTGATTTATTGTAGTCACATGTACCTAAATACAGTGAAAAGCTTTGTTTTGTGAGCAGTACAGGCATGTCATAGCAAAGAAGGACCCATAAATCATAGGCTGCTTAGGCGGAGTGAGGCATACAAGGTTAAAGCTGCACAGAGGTGTGCAAAGCTAGATCAACATTAGCAAGATCAACATTATTGAAAGTTAGAGACATCCATTTAGCAATCTAATAAGGGCAGGGAAGAAACTGTTCTTGAATCTGTTGGTGCATGTGTTCAAACTTCTGTACCTTCTGCCATCTCTCAATTCCCATTGCCCTTCAAACCCTCCACTGACTCCCATAGTCATTCATACAATCAATGCTAAACTATGCCCCCAGGGTCCCTATGCTCTCCAGGGTCCCTCTTATCCATTATGCCAAGCTATTGCACCTGCATGCCCATTCAACCATAATACATACTGGATTGAACCAATATCATGGCAGCTGGTTGTGATTCTGAGACTTGGCAGAGGGCCAAGTCATCCATTAGACTGTTGAAACAGCTGAGCCCTCAAGGAAACACTATTTGATAGACAGCTCTGGCTCTCTAATGTCTTCTCTCAATGGTGTGACATTTATTTCCACAAGGTTTCAAGTGTGTGCAGTCGCTGCTACTGACACTTTAAAAGGATCTGGATAATTGAGTCTTTTGTTGGTCTGCAATGAGAGGAATTTTTTTTCAGAAAGAAGAAATGTATTCTTTTTAAAGCTTTTTTAAACAAACCACATTCTACGGCTGCAGCGGTTCAATGGGCATGGACATGCAAATCATTAAATGCTTTTAAGGCAGTGATAGATAGGTTCTTAATTAGTAAGGGACTAAGGGTTACAGGGAGAAGTCAGGAGGATGGGGCAAAGAAATATATCGATCATGATTTAACGATGGATCAGTCTCAATGGACTTAAATTCTACTCTTATTACTGAAACTATATGAATTCTCTATCTTGCACCAAAGGTAGCCATTAACATTAATAGATTTTGAACAAGTTTGGTTCATGCCATGTATTACTCCTTTTTCACAAGGCAGTTAAAACAGCACTTGAACATGACTCCATCATAAAGGACAATGAACTTGAAGTAAGGTATACAGCACTACATTTTTAGTTCCCTTAATAAAATTTATTGACATGAACAAGTCTCAAAATTACACAATATTTTATCTTAGGTATTCATTCACTGGTTACTTGCCTACACTGAATATAATACTTTTGATCCAACATGTCTAGATGGTAAATCAACTTTGAAGGGTGTGTTTTGATTTTTAAAGCCAACAGCACTTAGTAACACAAATATGACAGATTTCTAGCTGCTTATATACTGAAGAAAACAAAACAATTAAAAACTACAAAATAAAGACTGGAAGCACTCAGCAGGTTGTACCTGACACATTTAACATTGAACTGGATCATTTTCCACACAAATCTCTGACCTGTTTAATGGCTGCAGCATCTTCCTCCTGTGATTTTATATACAGCTGGGGATGTAGTTCTACTTTCGCTCATTCACATTTCCTTTGTTTGACTCAGACATTATTTACAAGGATATCCCTCCTATTATTTTCTCCCTGCTCCTCTTCAATGCGAATTGCCAAATAGTGAACATTAAGAAGATTTTTGTTTAATCCTCTTACTGTGACATGGAGGGAGTTTAATGCCGCCCATTTAAGAGTCCCGTCTCACCCACTATTTTTTTTTATTATTCACTCATGGGATGTGGGCTGATATTTCCTCTCCCTAGTTGCCATTGAGAAGGTGGTGGTGAGCTGCCTTCTTGAACCATTGCAGTCCATGTGCTGCAGGTCAACCCACAATGCCCCTAGGGACGGAATTCCAGGATTTTGATCCAGTGACACTGAAGGAACAGCAATATATTTCCAAGTCAGAACAGTGAGTGGCTTGGAGGGGAACTTCCAGTTATGGTGGCATCCCCATGTATCCGCTGCCCTTGTCCTTCTAAGTGCCACTGGTGGTAGGTTTGGAAGGTTTAGTCTAAAGTGTCTTCATGAATTTCTGTGGTACACTGCTGCTATGGAGCTTCAGTAGTGGAGAGGAGTGGTTGTGGTGTCACTCAAGCAGGATGTTTTTCTTGGATGGTGTTAAATGTTTTGAGCATTGGTGGGGCTGGAACTATCCAGGCACATGGGGGATATTTAATTACAATCTTGACTTGTGCATTGTAGATGACAGATAGGATTTGGGGAGTCAGGTGGTGAGCTATTTGTTGTAGTATTCCTAGTCTCTGACCTGCTCTTGCGGCCACTGTATATAGCGAGTCCAGTTCAGTGTTTGGTCAATGGTAGCAACTCTTGGAATCCCTACAGTGTGGAAGCAGGCTGTTCAGCCCATCAAGTCCTTCCAATGAGCATCCCACCAAGACTCTATCCCTGTAATCCTGAATTTCCCATGACTAATCCACCTAGCTGGCATATCTTTGGACTGTGGGAAGAAACCAGAGCACCTGAAGGAAACCTTCCTGAGAGACATGCAAACTCTACACAGACTGTAACCCAAGGGTGGAATCGAACCTGGGTCCCTGGTGCTGTGAGGCATCTGTACTAACCACTGAGCCACCATGTTCCTACTCACCAGACCATTTCAAAACGTTAACCTTTGCTCAGGCTGTAATACTGTACATGGGAAGGAAGTAGGAAGATGGTGGCGTCCCCACCCACTTATCTTATTAAATATCCACCCATTCCTAAAGGGTGGCACAGCGGCTCAGCAGTTAGCGCTGCTGCCTCACAGCGCAGGGACCCGGGTTCGATTCTGGGTTCGGGCAACTGTCTGTGTGGAGTTTGCATATTCTCCCTGTGTCTGTGTGGGTGTGCTCCAGTGTCCTCCCACATTCCAAAAAGATGTGCAGGTCAGGTGAATTGGCCATGCTAAATTGCTTATCGTGTTAGGCGCATGAGTCTGAGTACGTTACTCTTCGGAGGGTCGGTGTGGATTTGTTGGGCCAAAGGGGCTGTTACCACACTGTAGGGAACCTAATCAAAGTCACCATGTGAAAAAGCATCAAATATTACCATTACAGGAAGTGATACTAGCTCAGTTCTGTCTTGACTGAAGTCAGCTCAGTCAGTCAGTATCAAAGATCCCAAGGTAAGACTCAGTGGGCATGCTCTCTTAAGCACTACACATGCATGTGGTTTGCTGCTGGGATGAATTGGAATGGTCGCAGGGTTATGACCATTGTAAGCTCTGTGCCCATAACCAGGCCCTGGAAAATAATTCCTCTTCATCTCTTAGCTACCTTTAAATCCCTTAAATTCAAATGGGTCAGAAACAATTAACATGATTGGAGAGTTTAGCAGAAAAATGGCACATAGCCTGGAGCCTACTTACTGTGGAACAGCAGCACAACCAGTCAAGTTAATTGAAACCAACTGCTGAAGATAACAGCATCATTTGAAAGGGCATTAAATGATGAATAAAACAATACAAAACACTACTTTGGTGCCTAGAGGGACCTAGATCCAGCATGAATTTTATTCTAATTTGCATCAGAACATTTCATTCTCAAGTCTGAAGATATTGCAACATAAGTGAAGATGAAGAGATAAAGATCCCAACATAGCAAACAAAAGGAAGCTTGGAGTGGTATTATCACTGCACTGTTAATCCAGAGTCTAGATAATGTTCTGGGGACACACATTCAAATCCTGCCATGGCAAGTGGTGGAATTGGAATTCAATAAATATCTGGAATGCAGAATCTAATGATGACCATGAATCCATTACTGATTGTCAGGAAAAACCCCATCTGGTTCACTAATACCCTTTCGGGAAGGAGTCTGCCATCCTTACCTGGTCTGGCCTACACATGACTCCAGGCCCACAGCAATGCAGTTGACTCCTAACTTAGGGATGGATTATAACTGCTGACCCAGCCAGTGACGCCCTCATCTCATAAATGAATAAAATGAAAAGGAACTGCTTCATTGACAGCTTTTCTACAAAACTCAGTGAGTTAAAGTCTCATCACACTGTGGGTTGTGTTCTCACCTCCAGACCAGGAGCCTCTGGCTTCAAGTCTCACTTCAGGACTGAAAGCTGTGTTCACAGCATGGTCAAATAGTTTGGTTACCAGTTTCTATAATTCCTTCTGATGGGCCCTTATCAGGAATAGAAGAGTTTCCTGGTCTGTCAGAAACCATGTGGTAGCAGCAGTACAACAGCCTCCCAATGTTAAGAGACTCCTCGTGCCTGCGATTTTACCCTGAAGTTCAGAATTTATTGGAAACTATTATATGGGAATAAATATTGATGGCATGTGAGTATGTAAAAAGCCTGAACCCATATGCTGGTGTAATACTCAACACTTTGCAAGCAATGGCCTACTGGCTGGGCTGTTAATCCAGAGACCCAGGTAATGTTCTGGGGACCTGAGTTCAAATCATGGTTTTAAGTTCCACAAATGATTGCATCAAATCACTGCCAATCTTATTCTCCTCATTAATTTGTACTTGACTGAAGAAAGGTAATAAAATACACACCTTGGAAGATTGGAATGGTTTTAAATGTCCGACCACGTTGACAACATCCTGACAGTGTCCGACCAAAAGGAAACACATTCCACATTTCCATATCAGAAGTGACATTAACATTTATTTTACAGTAAGCGAGGCGACGGCCTGGTGGTATTATTGCCAGACTATTAACCCAGAGACACAGGAAATGTTCAAGGGACCTGGGTTTGAATCCTTCCATGTGAGGTGGTGGAATGTGAATTCAATAAAAAGCACGAAACACAAACCTAATGATGACCATGTTGACTGTTCAGAAGAACCCATTTGGTTCACTAATATCCCTTAGGGAAGGAGATCTGCCAACCTCAACCTGGTCTGGTCACATGTGACTCCAGCAAAGTGTTTGACTCTTAACTGCCCTCTGGGCAATTAAGGATTGGCAGTGAAAGCTGGCACTAGCTAGCGATGCTCATATCCTACAAACAAATTTAAAAAAACAGACTTTATCCCTGCATCGGAACCTGCTGTTGAAATTGCACATCACCTCATCCTTGAAGACTCTGAATCTCCTCCACAAATCCCCTACTACTCTGTTTCTCTCTCCACAGAGACTGTCTGACCTCCTGAGTATTTCCAGCATTAAAAACAGAAAGTTCTGGAAAAACTCCTCAGCAAGTCTGGCAAGGTCTGTGAAGAAAGTATCAGCTTTTTGAGGCTGCTACGTTAGCACAGACACCATGATACTCCGGCCTGTATAACTGCACGACTCTTCTTCAGAACTCGAGAACTGAAGAGGAGTCGTATCCGACTTGAAACGTTTACTCTGTTTCTCTCCTGACCTTCCAGACCTGCTGAGTTTCTCCAGTGTTTACTGTTGTCAATTCAGATTTCCAGCATCCAGTGTTTTAATTCTCGCATTTTCTGATTTTGATCAGGGGCTATCAGTACAGGTGGTGAAAAGCCTGGTCAAGTAGTTAGGTTTTAAGAGAACCTAAAGGAGTAGGAGAGATGCAGAAAGGTTTGGCCAGGAAATTACTGAGCTTGAATGTGATTGAAAGGCTCCTGGGGATAGAACCATGTTGCTGAAAATGCTAGAAATAGAGGAACACAGAAACTTCAAAGGTTGGCAGAGTTTACAGAAAGGCAAAATTGGAAAATGGGGATGCGAATGTTGAAATTGATATTATTTTCAAACTTTGATTTTGGCTTCCTGAAGTTGGGGTCACGAGCCAACATTTTTGGGGTTGTGAGATGCGAGGCAGTAATGGCCATCAATAGATAAGGCCAATGCTCTTGCCCTAATGGGCCCTCACTCCCACAGTTCTCTCCGAGGCCTTGCGACAATTATCCAACCGCGGAATGAGATTGCGGCGGGAAAATGTTTGGGAAGCATTGGTCTCAGCCCTCAGCTCTAAAACTCTCTCCCTAAACACTGCCATCTCTTCAAATTTAATTAATCCATTAAAATGCTCCACAAGCTTTTGACCAAGTTGTTGGTCACCTGCCATAACACTCAATGTCAAACTGCATTACATATTTGTTGCTTGAAAGACCCTGAGATACTTTAATACATTAACCAAATTGTATTATTTTTCTGGTTCCTTTTTCACTCATCAGACCCTGTGGTACTAACCTATCATGAAACAGCAATGCTCATGTTTTTAAAAAATTGTCCATTGAATAAATAAATCAAAGCAGTTTACAAAATTTGCATTCAATTGTTGCATTCTCGTTGTGGCTCTGATGCACTATACTTTCAGAATGTTCCGTAAACACATTACACACATCACAGAGTGAGCAACAACAGAAGATCACGAATCACGCTGTGTGCTGTACTTCTCAAGACGATCAGAAAATTTAGTTTACACAATCATCATCAAATTTCCCTTTCTATCTTTCTCTGTTTCAACATTTGCCACAAGACTAATTAAATAATCAGAATTCAAATAATCAGGTTTAGAAAGATCAAACAGTAGTCTCGCTTTTATATATTTAGAAGCTTTTCAGCACAGACACATGCATCATCATCATCATCCAACTCCAAGCTAGCAAT
This sequence comes from Chiloscyllium plagiosum, assembly GCF_037043375.1. NCBI lineage: Eukaryota > Metazoa > Chordata > Chondrichthyes > Orectolobiformes > Hemiscylliidae > Chiloscyllium > Chiloscyllium plagiosum. Next base: position 17,648,820 of record NW_028270146.1, read on the forward strand.
CCAGTTTCAGCCCATCAGTGCAGTTGAGGTCTCAATTAATACTCACCACCTCAATACACACGAAATTAACACATTGTAAGAAAAACAAATCTAAAATTAAACTCAATCAAATCTATGCAATCTTCTAGAACATCAATTCATAGAATCATACAGTACAGATGAGGCCCTTCTGCCTATCAAGTCTGTACTATCAAAAATATATTGCTACATACACCAGTCTCACTTTCCCATACGAGGCTCATAGCCTTGAATGTTATGACACTTCAAGTGCTTTTTACAAGTTACGGGGTTTCCCATCTCAGCTACTCTGTCAAGGAGGCGAAAGTGAGGACTGCAGATGCTGGAAATCAGATTCAAGATTAGAGTGGTGCTGGAAAAGAACAGCAGGTCAGGCAGCATCTGAGGAGCAGGAAAATTGGCATTTCAGGCAGGAGCCCTTCATCAGCCCTTCCTGTGGAAGGGCTGCTGCCTGAAACGTCAATCTTCCTGCTCCTCGGATGCTGCCTGACCTGCTGTGCTTGTCCAGCACCACTCTAATCTTGACTCTCTACCCTCGCAGGGAGTCCATTCCATTCTCCCACCACCCTCTGGGAGAAATGGTTTTTCCTTAAATCACCTCTAAACTTCTTGCCTTTCATTTTAAAAGATTTACCCCTTGTTTTTAATCTTATAGATTTTTAATACATTTTTCTGAAAATACTCGTGTTGTCACCACCAGTACATCTGAATGCTGCTTATCTTTTCATAACCAAGTTGCAAGGTAGGTTCAAGAATTCAGCTCAGGCAACAGATAATCAAAACCATGATTTGTGCACATGATATTTTAAACTCTAACATTAAATTCATTCCTTCACTAAGGATCAAACTAAATCCGAAACTATCTTTTGGAATCTCCAACTACAACTGGCTCCAATGACTACTCATGGCTAGCTTTATGACATGTGAATGCTTTGGTTTTTACTACTGGAATGCTATACGTAAATTGCCCTGAACAAATTCAATAAATGTTCACTTGGCATCATGTAATTGGTGTCCTACATAGTGTCAGGAAGGCTTGAACAAACCAATTCCTGCATGATTCATTCCTAGTGTCTCGGAAGCAATTATTGCCTGTTTCTCATGGCCCAGAGGGCAGTTAAGAGCCAACCACATTGCTGTGGAGACACATGTAGGCCAGAACAAATAAAGGCAGCAGTTTCCTTCCCTGAAGGACATTAGTGAATCAGATGGACTTTTCCCTGACAATCAACAAAGGTTTCATGGTTATCATTAAGCACTTAATTCCAGAGCTTTTTTTTAAAAAAAGATTGAATTCAAATTCACAAGGAATTGAGCACAGATCACAGAAATATTAAACACCAAACCTCCCTGGGTCCCTGGATCAATAGATTAGCGATAATGCCACGATGTTATCCCTTTCCTCCTTAATCTTTGGATTTAGTTGTGCTGACTCTAGGATGGACAAAGTCGGGAACAAACACTACCTGAAGGATGGCAGCACTGTCAGGGTGCATCTTCCGTACATCTCATAGAAGTTACAACGTTTAAAAGATATTTGGATAAGTAGATTCATAAGAAATGTTTGGTGGGACAAGTTTAGTGGAAGGATCTATTTCCATACTGTGACTCAACAAGTTATTCTCACATTGAGATGTCGTACATATAACTGCCTTGCTAACTGAGAAACAATGATCAAACCAGAGACTTAAAACAAAGATGATACCAGAACTCATGGTGCAACTGCAATAAAACATTCAACTGAATCATAGAGTGATTGAAAGGCGTTAATTATAGAATGTTATCCGTCTGCTACTGAGGTCGGTGCATTGGGCTAAACTCTCCTAATGTTAGGTAATAGAATTTAGATAAGACAAGAACAGAGAAAGTAAAAGGACATTGAAAATAAGAGGAAAAGATATCTAGTCAAATAATAATCATTGAAAGTAAATCAGCGCACTTTCAGCCTGTAGTGTAAGCAGTTGGGAGTTCATTGCAATTTAGTCCTCCAGATTATATTTAAACAATCCTGGAATTCTTGGCACTTGAGGAAGTCTCAAAGAAGTTGGTGAACCGAAGGGGGAAACTTCGAGAAATGGCGGTGACCATTCACCGTGAGCCATTCTCTCCTTAGCAATACCAGGATGCAGGGATTGAGGGACACAAAGCTTAACATTCAGAGGAATCATTTTATTTTTACCATGGCCACAATAAAGGCTCCAACTCGAGTGTAACACCCAGCAATCTAAGTCTCAGCACACTCGCCGCAAGGAAACCAGATTCATTGTGACAAACAGTTTGAATGTTAATTCAATTTTATAGATGGTGTGAACTATAGTTCCCAGTCAAGTGCTTTCTCATTCTTTCAAATAAAAATAAAGCGACAGAGAGTCAACTATCATACATACGTGTTCCTCCTGAGTCTGTAAAATGGCTGGTAATATGGGCTATTGCAGCAGTTAATATCAAGCTTCCATTCGTCAACATTATGGCTACAGGGTTTTTCTCAAGAGCAGCAGATGCAGTTCAACTGAAGACAAATAAATATGTTTGTTCAATTTTTATTCCGTTCATTTCCTGGCATGTGATGTGTAATTATGCCACGAATGCAGGGCAGCCCATCTGTAAAGATCAACAATTGGCTTTTTACATTGCTCACTGATGTGGATCGCTGTCCAACTGAGAAAGTCCACAGTCGAAAGAAAAAAATCACCGATATCTTTTTCAACAGCTGCACGTGCAGAGAGACTTGCCCGTTTCCGTCAGTGGTCTGCGCTCCTCTTCATTACTGGGTAAATTCAGAGTGTGCATCTCAGCGTGGTGCAAGCCACTCCAAATGGAGTGGATGATAACTCAGTAGGTAGGCAAGGTGGTGATGTAATGGGAATGTCACTGAGTTAGTAATTCACAAAACTATGCTAAAATCCTGACAAGGTCAGCTTGAATCCCATCACAACAGAGGGTGAAGTTTGACTAGTGATAGCCATTGCCAATTTTTGTAAAAACTCCACCTGTTCATTAATGTCCTTTAGCAAAGTTGGCCAGCCCTATGTGTGACTCTGGATCCACAGCAATGTGGTTGATTCTAAACTGCCCTCTGTGGTATAAGTACTGGTCAAGCCAATGACACCCACATCCCATGTTAGCTGAGAGATAATTTTTGACCAGGTTATTGAAAGAAAGTCCTTGTTTTTTCTCAATTTAATGCTGTGGGATCACTTGCATCCATTTGAAAAAGACCTTAGATGATAGAAACTGGAGCAGGAACAGACTATTTAGCCCCTCAAGCCTTCTCCGCCATCCAATACGATAATGGGATATTCCTCATTCCTCATGGGGCATTACTGATAACCCTCAATTCTTGATCAGTAGGGGAATCAATCTGTCTTGGCCTTCAATATATATATAAAGGATCTGGCCCCACAGCTCTCTGTGGCAATGAGTTCCAAAAACTCACAACTGTCGGAGAGAAGAAATTCCTCCTCATCTCAGCCTTAAATTGGCACTCCATTTTGTCTGAGATTACGTCCTCTGGTCCCAGACTCTCCCACGATTCACAGATGGGAACTGCACCCAAAAAAGAATGCACCTCATGTTCTTTATTCTTTCATCGGATGCGATTGTTGCTGGCATTTGGACATCAATAGTTGCCCTAAATGCCCTGGAGTGGCAGTGAGAAGGAAGTTAAGAAACAGCCAGACTGCTGTGGGTCTGCAGTTACATTTGGCCAGACCAGGTAATGATGGTAGGTTTCCTTCCTAAAGGGTATTAATGAACCAGATAGGCTTTTTTTTTAAACCAAGATCAATGATAGCTTTCACAGTCACCATTATTGAGACAAACTTTCATAGAATTGCTACTGTGTGGACCTCGGCCATTTGGCCCATCAAGTCCTTTTTGAATAGCATCCCACCCAGACCCTACCATTTTTCCCATGGCTAACCCACCTCGCCTGCACATCCTTGGACACTACTGGCAATTTAGCATGGCCAATGCAGCTAACCTGCACAGCTTTAGATTGAGGGGGGAAACCGGCACACCCAGAGGAAACCCACACAGACACGGGGAAAACATGCACATTCCACACAATCGCCTGAAGCTGGAATCGAACCCAAATCCCTAGGACTGTGAGGCAATAGTGCTAAACACTGAGCCACCTTGCAGCCCAGTTCCAGATTTTATTGCAAACAAAGTGCTGCAGAAACTCAGTACTGTAGAAAGAGTCAAAATTTCAACTTGAATCTCTATGTTCTTTCAAACATATGTTGGAGTGGTAACATTAACCTAAATTTCAGTCAGTGAATTGAACATAGAACAGTGCAGGCCCTTCAGCCCACAACATTGTGACGAGCACTTATCTTAATCTAAGATCAACACACCCTCAATTTACTGCCATCCATGTGCTTGTTTCAGCAGTCACATAAACAGTCTTAATGTCTCTGACTCTGCTACCACTATCCCTTTTCCTAACTATGTCATTGGTATCAATGTGCACCACGACTTCTGGCTGCTCACCCTCCCCCTTCAGAATCTTGCAGACTCAGACTTTCCTAATTGCAGTTGCTGTGGTGGGATTTGAGCTTGTGTCTATTATGCACTGGGTGACATTACCACGTCACCATCCCTGCTGTACCATCAGCCTGGATTGTGAGCTCAAGTTAAAGGAATGGGATTTAAACCCACTCAGCTGGGAATACTTCCCTTATCAAAAATCATCCCTCATCCAACATCACCGTATTATCAATCACTCATTGGAGGAGGATCATGGAGTTGACAGACACATTAAAACTGCCTTCATTTTAGTGACACAGCAACAGGGGAAAAATAAATATTTTGACCTATGGAACCACAACATTGAATGACTTAGAATAAAGATGCGTAAGACTTTTTAATGGTCATTTCGCAACTTGCTGTCCAGTGTTTCCAATGAGCTTGAGAGATATTGAACTTTGCAATACGGAACGGGGCCATCTGTCTGGTCCAAAAGGTCAGGGTCACCAGTCCATATTTCCAGGACTTGGTCTGTTCCTTTGTAGTTGCAAATCTATTTTTTTTTAATGCAAAAAAGTTTCTATTTAAGGGAGAAATTCAAGGAAAGTTCTTCACACAGAAGGTGTGGGGTGTTGGAATGCACTGCCAATGGAAGTGGTGGATGCAGGTATGTTATTAATGTTTAAGGTAAAAGTTGATAGACACATGAACGGAAGGTGAACAGAGGGATAGAAACTGCATATAGGCAATAAGTAGCGGGTGTAAATAAGGATTAGAATTGGTGAAGATTTGGTGTTCCTTTGCTGTGCTGAATTGAGTAGGTAAAAGCACTGACTGCAGATGCTGGAAACCAGATTCTGGATGAGAGTGGTGCTAGAAAAGCACAGCAGTTCAGGCAGCATTCAAGGAGCAGGAAAATCAACGTTTCGGGCAAAAGCCCTTCATCAGGAATAGAGGGAATTGTATTGTATTGTATTTCTAATACCCTTTCAGCAGTGAGCTGCAGTCCTCTGGCTCAAACAAAGACTCACCTCCCCCCCACTTAAATCTGTGAAATCCATGTTACATTTTTATTGAGAAATACCCTCTTAGAGGGTAGTGAATCAGGGGCAGTAGATAGCATGGTGGCTTAGTGGTTAGCACTGATGCCTCTTAGCACCAGGAACCCAGGTTCAATTCCAGCCTTGGGCAACTGTGTGTGTAATTTGCACATTCTCCCTGTGTCTGCATGGCTCTCCTCTGGGTGCTCCAGTTTCCTTCCACAGTTCAAAGATATACAGGTTAGATGGATTGGTCATGCTAAATTGTCCCACAGATGTGCAGGCTAGATGGGTTAGCAATGAGGAAGGCAGGGTTATGGGGATAGAGTGGTGGTCTGGATCTGGGTGAGATGCCATTCAGAGGGTTGGTGCTGTCTTGATGGGCCAAATGGCCTCTTTTGGCACTGTACGGATTCTACGATCTGTGGAATTCTTTACCGTAGGTGGTTCCCAAGGCTGGGTCATTAAGTACATTCGTAGCTGAGACAGGCATTTTTAATCAGTGAAGGTTCAAGGGTGATCGGGAATGGGCAGGAAAGTGGTGTTGAGGATTATCAGATCAGGCATTAGCTCATTGAATAGCAGAGCAGAATTGATGGGCTGAATGGTCTACTTCAGCTCCTACTTATCATGTGACAAAAAAGAAGTTAGCTTTGGGAAACAAAAGCCCACACTATCTAATGCTGAAGGTCAATGTTGAAGCAAAGATGGTTTAGGCTGACTACCCACTACTTTGACTGATGAAAATTGATGCATTTATAACGATTCCTGAAATGCCCTATGCTTCGGATTGAAGCACATTTTTTATTCTTCAATGTTAAAGCTACAGGAATACATTGTGAATTTATTGAGAATAGAAACAAGCTGCGGGGAAACAAAGTACACTCTAGTAATGGAAGACATCAACAATCCTTCACATTTGAGCAAAGCAATGCATATAAAAAGAATTCCATTGCTTTGAAACATCTGAAGAGTTATCACTTACATTCAGTGTCTTTACAATGAACCAGTCATAAATGTCAATACTACATTGTGATGGGTAACCAAGAATGCTCAGTCCAAGAACAAAAGGTGTAGTTTATGCTTTTATAAGCAGGTCTAAGCGGCATCTTTTGAAATCAAAGAAGACTCACGAGTATAGGAATGCAAGTAGTCCATTCAGCCCATCCAATTTGCCTCAGCATTCGATGTGATCATGGCTGATTGAACATCTTGTAGTGATTGGAATCAGGTGGATCTTGTTGACTACAAGATCCTTGATTGGGGCTGTTAACCTGGGCCAATCCGGAAGCCCTGACTGACCAATAAAAAAAGGGGAAATAAAGATTCGTGCACTTTGTGTCTCTCACTGTGTCTCACAGCTGCACACACACACCATGGGAAAAAAAAATAAAAAAAAAAGAACAAGAACCCTAAATAAGCACTACCGCACTTAGGTGGTAGTGTGGGGGCTAAATTTAAAGAAAAGAAAAAAAAGAAAAACAGGAGTTCCACTGTCTCACAAAAAAAGGAAAAAAAAAGAAAAAAAAGGAGTGTACCATGGGAAAAAGAAAGGGAAAAAAAAAAGGGAAATTGATTAAAGATTTGTACACCTGGTACCTTTCACTGTGTCTCATGCACACAGACGGTGTTGGTGTTGGTGTTGGTGTTGGTGTTGGTCTGCACACACACAACATGGGTGCTGGGGAAAAAAATAAGCACTACCACAGTTAGGTGGTAGCATAGGAAGAAAGAAAAAAAAGAAAAAAGAACAGGGGAAATTGAATAAAGATTTGTACACCTGGTACCTTTCACTGTGTCTCACGCATACAGACACCATGGGTGCTGGGGAAAATATAAGCACTACTGGAGTTAGGTGGTGGTGTTGGGGTAAAAATAGAACAGGGGATTGACTCAGCATTGCCCTCTGTCGAGAAGGGCATTGCTTATCACTGACGACTCGGATGTTTCTTTTCTCCCTGGTGGTGAAATAAAACAAAGATTTATGCACTTGTTCTTCACTGTGTTCTCCATCTGCACAGACACGACACGGATACGGGGGACAAATAAGCAATACCGTTGTTAGGCAGTAGTGTGGGGGAAAATAAAAAAGGGGTGTCTGGGGTTCTGCTAAAAAATACAAAGATAAAAAGGGGATTCACTCAGCACCGCGCTCTGTTGAGGAGGGCACTGCTTGTCACTGGCCACTTAGGGGTTTCCTTCCTGGTGGTGAAATATGAATAAAGATTCCTCCAATCATTTTTTCTCACTATGTTCCACACCTGCACACACACAACATGGGTGCTGGGTAATAAATAAGTACAACAGCTGTCTGGTGGTAGTGCAGGGTAAGAAAAAGTATAAACATGGATTCCAAATCCCCTAAGAAAAACGAAAAAGAAAAAAAATATATAAACGGGGATTCAGAGAATCTCCTGAATTCAGGACTGAATTGTGTGCTGGCTGGCCACAGCCACTGTACTGTGGGGAAGAAATTAATTCCCTGGACTATAAGACATTTCCTAGCATTTTTATTCTTTATTTTTGTGTTCCTGGGTGTCTTTTCTTTAACTGGACTGTATGAAAAAGAAAAAGGAAAAGAAAAATAAAAACAGGGGATTTTGAACCACCTCAGTTCAGGTGACTGACTCTGAGATGGCTGGCCTCACAGCCAGTGAGTTAGTGTTGGTTTTTTTTTGGTAAATGGTTCCTGAATTGGCTGATCCAGACAGCCAGCTTGTTACTGTTGTTCCTCCTTGGAGACTGATTTCTGGGCTGGCTGACCACACAGTTGTATTTCAGTTCTCGTGGGGAACTGTTGTTTCAGTGGCTGGTTGTAGACTGTGTGTGTTACTCTTTTTGTTGATTTTGATGCAGGTCTTAGCCCTTGTATTATGGTTTTTAGTGTCTGCACTTTCTTTTTGCATGTGTTTTGACTTTTTGGTGTTTCGACTGAGTCCCTGAGAGTCAACTGCACATTTACAAGTGAACTGTGTCTCTGTGAGTGGGCCTGGGCTTCTGTGGATGGACCAGGTCTCCATAGAAACTGAACACTTGTGTGTGCGCTGTGAGGTCTGCATTCGCTGCATACTGGTGTGGAATCCACATACTGGCATGGATTCCACATACGGATGTGGACTCCGCATACGGGCATGGACTCCGCATTATTGATGGTTGGTTTTATCACCTGTGCTGTCTTGTGTACCCCTGAGTCTGGCAGGCCTTACTGCGAGCCGGAAGGTTCATAGGTCATCCTGAAAGCTGCCACTCAGTGAGCCAGCCAGTGGGTAGGCCATCCAAATGCTGGTCACCCCGAGAGCTGGAAGATGGGTCGGCCATCCCCATGCCAGTCGCTCCGAGGACCGGAAAGGAAGTGGGGTAGACCATCCCCATGCCGGTCGCCCTGAGGGCCGGAAGGTGAGGAGGCCACTCCGAGAGCCAGAAGGTGGGTAGGCCACCCCGATGCCAGTCACTCAGAGCCAGAAGGTGGATAGGCCATCCCGATGCCAGTCACTCAGAGCCAGAAGGTGGGTAGGCCATCCCGATGCCAGTCACTCAAAGCCAGAAGGTGGGTAGGCCATCCTGATGCCAGCCGCTCTGGGAACTGGAAGGTGGGTAGGCCACCCTGTGTGCCATTGTCCTGAGGAAGGAGCTGGACAGGCTGTCCTAGAGGTGGCCGAAGGTTGTGTCAGGGTAAAGCAAAAGCTGGAAGGTGGAGGGGGGTGGGCTGAGAGCTAGAAGGCATGTGGGCCGTCCTGATCACTATTGTCCCAGGGAGATATAGAACGGGCAGTCCATGGGCCATATAATGCGTCGGGGCAAACTGAGAATAGGAAAGCGGGTCGGCCGTCCCAAGTGCTGTTGTCCTGGAAAGGTACCTGAACAGATTGTCTGAGTGGTGGCCAGAGGTGTGTTAGGGCAGACCAAGAACTGGAAGGGACGTAGCTGCCGGCTGCCTTCGAGTGGCCGAGAAGTGGCAGGGGCAGGCCATTCGCTGGTTTACCAGGGCTCTCTGTGTAACATGCATTGTTTTACTGTTTGGCTGATCAGAGTGTTTTGCATGTTTTTGTGTCTACTGTTTCTTCTTTGGTAAATTAAGGTGGGATTTGGGATCCGTCCACATTTCCCTGTGAATTGGTTGGACAGTGGGATTTGGGGTTTGGCTTTGCCATCACTTTCCCCTGTAAATTGCTGTTTATTGTTCTCTGTTTAAAAATCACATGACACCAGGTTACACTGCACCAGGTTTATTTGGAAGTAAAAGCTTTCACAGCACTGGTCCCTCATCAGCTAGTCCACTTGACGAAGGAGCAGCGCTCCGAAAGCTAGTGCTTCCAAATAAACCTGTGGGACTATAACCTGGTGTCATGGGATTTTTAACTTTGTCCACCCTAGTCCAACACCAGCACCTCCACATCTGTTGACTGTTTGTATTTTGTATCAAATTCCAACAAGTCCACACCAACCCTCCAAAGACTATCCTACCCAAAATCATTCCCTATTACTCTACCTTTACCCCTGACTAATGCACCTAATCTACACATCCCTGAACACTAAGGGCAATTTAGCATAGCCAATTCACCTAACCTGTACATCTTTGGACTGCGGGAGGAAACTGGAGCACCCAGAGGAAACCTACACAGACACAGACAGTCTGTCAGGGGCTAGAATTGAACCCGGGTCCTAGGCACTGTAAGGTAGCAGTGCTAACCACTGGGTCACCAAACAACCATACAGTTTGATAAAATATTTTTAAAAACACTGTATACCATGGGTACTGGTAATCAGAAATCTAACAATCTTTCCCTTGAACATACTCAAACATTGCGCTGAGAACTGACTGAGGATTGCAAACGCTCTGAGTAAAAGATATTCTCCTATTCTCAGACCTAAGTGGGATCTCGCTCATCTTTAAATTGTGGCCCTGGTTCTGGAGACCCCAACCAGGAGAAACATCTTCCCTGCATCTGCCCAAGCTATTCCTTTAAGTTTGACATAGAACACATCAACAAACCTTCAGAAAACTGGGATTATTAATCAATGGAAATTTGCCAAATAAAAATTCTCTGCATAGATCCAACCAGAGACTGCTGCACTATTGAGGGCAAAATAAAATACGTCTCACAGTATGTTCTTGTAAAATTGGCAGCCACACTGCTAAATAAATACCAATAAATCTTCCATAATTTAATGAGTTAAAATGTTAACATTTATCCAGGATTTATCATGCATTCAATTAAAAAAACATCAGGTTCACCCAAGCATTCTTGCGCAAAAGACTGACAATTCAAACACAAATATTCCTGGGTGTATTTATTCAATGAAAACAAACATAATTTCAATTCTTTGACTGCACACCTGGGAAAGCCGTATATGTCTGAATCAACTTCACCATGCTGTGATTCCAAGCATGATTCATAGCAATTGCTAGAACAAATAGGTCCACACAATTCTACCACAGTAGGGATGGGCATTTAGAAATACTCAATGACATGAGGCCTTACTTACACTGCTCGCTCTCTCTCTCTTTCAGTACAGCAACCAATCATTGATTTGTACATTGACCTATGGTTATGCTTAGCTTGTTCAAATGTTGCCTTGTGCAGATGGCTGACCATCATTCTTAAGACATACAGATGTATTGGTTGTGTTAACTGGCAGGCTTTTGGAAATTGATACTGAACCTATTGGTTGCATTATGTGTGCGTGCATGTGGGACTCCCTCGGAACAAAAAATCGCATTTACTCATGGCTTAACACAGAAGGACAGAATATAAGAGCAGGAGGAGACCTGCTTCACTATCCAATGACCTTGCTGATCAGCCAACTCAGTAATATAAAACAAAGAACTGTGGAGGCTGGAAATCCGAAACAAAATCTGAAATTGCTGGAGAAACTCAGCTGGTCTCGTGAAATGGAGAGAGGAACAGGGTTAATATTTTAGGTCCAGGACCTTTCTTCAGAACACATAGAGCCCCAAGCTGGCGGTTGATGGCCTAGTAGTATTATCACTGGGCTATTAATCCAGAGACCCAGGTAATGTTCTGGGGACCTAGGTTCAAATCCTGCCATGCAGATGGTAGAATTTCAATTCAGTAATAGTCTGGAATTAAAAAGCTTACGATGACCATGAAACCATTGCAAATTGTTGGGGGTGGGGAAACCCATTTGATTCACGAATGCACTTCAGGGAAGGAAATTCGTTATCCTCACCTGGTCTGGCCGACACATGACTCCTGACCTCATGTAGTTGACTCTTAACTGCCCTCTGAACTATTAGGGATGGGCAATACATGTTGGCTCTGAGCTAGCTGAGTCACTGTCATGTACTATGCACGGGTGAATAAAGAGTGACTTGGTGATGGGATACTGGCCTTTCTGGAGTTATTTTAGAAAGCACCATTGGAACTCTGTTTGAATGAATGAAAAAGGATTCACGCGATTCTCAAGCTCAATTAGGGACGAACAACAAGTGCTGGCCCAACCAGCGACACCCACATCCCCTGAATGAATGAATAAAACAAACTCCTGCTGCTTGTTCAGAAAATACAAGCCGACGCGCACTTCAGTACCTATCCAGCATTCATTCTGCACCAATTTTCAATGATTACAATCTATTCAGGGGCTACTAAGCTGAACAGACAAACAAAGATCAGCTGATCAGCTATGAAGATTAAAGATAGCAACAAGGCAATTTTGTTCCCAAGCAAATTTCACTGGGTGCCTGCAGTCTCCTTCACTGATTCACCCTCTTCATTCCGCAACAGCTCTCTGGCAGCAATCAGCCCAAATGTTGTTAGAATATGAATTGCAAAAATTGATAAAGATATTTGCCTCGAATCCAAAGATATTTGGATATAGTATTTAAAGCCATCAATCACTCTCCTACCTTTGTTATAGAGTATAACACATCGATGTTGAGTCAGCAGTACTTTGGCTTTAAAGCCCTCAAGAAGCCTTCCTGAAGAAGGGCTAATGCCCGAAACGTCGATTCTCCTGTTCCCTAGATGCTGCCTGACCTGCTGCGCTTCTCCAGCAACACATTTCCGTCTCTGATCTCCAGCATCTGCAGACCTCATTTTCTCTTTAAAGCCCTCATCCATCTGTCCAAATCCCTCTTGGCCTTGTCCCTCCCTGTCGCCACCAACTTCCCAACAACATTCCCAAATCTCAACACTCCTCTTGTCCCAATCTCTTGCCTACTTCCATGCTTTAATCCCTTCATGCTTGGTGGCTGTTCCTTTCAGCAGCTTCAGGCCCACAGCTTTGGAATTCCTTCACAAAACCTCTCTGCCGTCCATTTCTGTCTTGCTCCTGCAATGAGTGTTGGTTAGCTAAGTTGGCTAGCTAGTCATGTTTGTAATGCAGAGTGACACAGACAGCATGGGTTTAATTCCAGCTGAGGTGACTATGAAAGATTCTCCTTTTCAGCCTCTCCCCTTGCCTGAGGTGTGGTGACCCTCAGTTGTCACTCACATTGCCTGGGGAGCTGATGGCCTGGTGGTATGATCACTGGGCTACTAACCCAGAGACCCACGTAATGTTCTGGGGACCTGAGTTTGAATCCCACCATGAATTCAAAAAATAAATTTTGTAAATAAGAGTCTAATGATGATCAATTGTCATGAAAAACCCATGTGGTTCACTAATGTCCTCTTGGGAAGGAAACTACTGTCCTTACCTGGTCCAGTCTGCATGTGATGCCAGACCCACACCAATGTTAGCATCAAGGCACTTTACCTGAATGCTCGTAGCATTCATAACAAAGCAGACGAACTAATGGCACAGATCATTGTGAATGATTATGATGTGGTAGGGATCACAGAGACGTGGTTACAGGGGGGTCAGGACTGGCAGTTAAACATGCAAGGGTTTTCAACTTATCGAAAAAACAGGGAGGTGGGCAGAGGGGACGGGGTTGCCTTGTTAGTTAAGAACAAAATTAAATCTATGGTGCTGAATGACATAGCGTCGGATGATGTGGAGTCTGTGTGGGTGGAATTGAGGAACCACAAAGGCAAAAAAACCATAGTGGGAGTTATGTGCAAGCCTCCTAACAGTGATCAGGACCAGGGGCGCAACATGTACCGGGAAATAGAGAAGGCATGTCAGAAAGGCAAGGTCACAGTGATCATGGGAGACTTCAACATGCAGGTGGACTGGGTAAATAATGTTGCCAGTGGATCCAAAGAAAGGGAATTCATGGAATGCTTACAGGATGGCTTTTTGGAACAGCATGTCATGGAGCCCACAAGGGAGCAGGCTATTCTGGACCTAGTGCTATGTAATGAACCAGACTTTATAAAAAATCTTAAAGTAAGGGAACACTTAGGAAGCAGTGACCATAATATGGTAGAGTTCAGTCTGCAGTTTGAAAGAGAGAAGGCAAAATCGGATGTAATGGTGTTACAGTTAAATAAAGGTAATTCTGAGGGCATGAGAGAGGAACTGACGAAGATAGACTGGAAGCAGAGCCTAGCGGGGAAGACAGTAGAGCAAAAATGGCAGGAGTTTGTGGGTATAATTGAGGACACTTGTACAGAGGTTCATCTCCAAGAAGAGAAAGATTATCCGGGGAGGGATTAGACAGCCATGGCTGACAAAGGAAGTCAGGAAATCTATGAAAGAAAAAGAGAGATCCTATAAAGTGGCCAAGAGCACTGGGAAATCAGAAGATTGGGAAGGCTACAAAAACAAACAGAGGATAACAAAGAGAGAAATAAGGAAGGAGAGGATCAAATATGAAGGTAGGCGAGCCAGTAATATTAGAAATGATAGTAAAAGTTTCTTTCAATACATAAGAAACAAACGACAGGCAAAAGTAGACATTGGGCCACTTCAAACTGATGCTGGAAGCCGAGTGATGGGAGATAAGGAAATAGCAGAAGAACTTAATAAGTACTTTGCATCAGTCTTCACAGTGGAAGACATGAGTAATATCCCAACAATTAAAGGGAGTCAGGGGGCTGAGTTGAGTATGGTTGCCATTACAAAAGAGAAAGTGCTAGAAAAGCTAAAAGGTCTTAAAATTGATAAATCTCCTGGCCCTGATGGGTTACATCCTAGAGTTCTGAGGGAGGTAGCTGAGGAAATAGCGGAGGCATTGGTTGAGATCTTTCAAAAGTCACTGGAGTCAGGGAAAGTCCCGGATGATTGGAAGATCGCTGTTGTAACCCCCTTGTTCAAGAAAGGATCAAAACAAAAGATGGAAAATTATAGGCCAATTAGCCGAACCTCGGTTGTTGGTAAAATTCTAGAATCCATCATTAAGGATGAGGTTTCTAAATTTTTGAAAGAGCAGGGTCGGATTAGAACAAGTCAACATGGATTTAGTAAGGGGAGGTCGTGCCTGACAAACCTGTTGGAGTTCTTTGAAGAGGTGACAAGTAGGTTAGACCGGGGAAACCCAGTGGATGTGGTCTACCTAGACTTCCAAAAGGCCTTTGATAAGGTGCCACACGGGAGGCTGCTGAGCAAGGTGAGGGCCCATGGTGTTCGAGGTGAGCTACTAGTATGGATTGAGGATTGGCTGTCTGACAGAAGGCAGAGAGTTGGGATAAGAGGTTCTTTTTCGGAATGGCAACCGGTGACAAGCGGTGTCCCACAGGGTTCAGTGTTCGGGCCGCAGCTGTTCACATTATATATTAATGATCTGGATGAAGGGACTGCGGACATTCTAGCAAAGTTTGCTGATGATACAAAGTTAGGTGGACAGGCAGGTAGTACTGAGGAAGTGTGGAGGCTGCAGAAGGATTTAGACAGTTTGGAGAAGTGGTCCAGGAAATGGCTGATGGAATTCAATGTGAGCAAATGCGAGGTCTTGCACTTTGGAAAAAAGAATAGAAACATGGACTACTTTCTAAACGGTGAGAACATTCATAAAGCCAAAGTACAGAGGGATCTGGGAGTGCTAGTTGAGGATTCTCTAAAGGTAAACATGCAGGTTGAGTCCGTGATTAAGAAAGCGAATGCAATGTTGTCAATTATCTCAAGGTGATTGGAATATAAAAGCACTGTTGTGCTACTGAGACTTTATAAATCTCTGGTTAGGCCCCATTTGGAGTACTGTGTCCAGTTTTGGTCCCCACACCTCAGGAAGAACATACTGGCACTGGAGCGTGTCCAGCGGAGATTCACACGGATGATCCCTGGAATGGTAGGTCTAACATATGAGGAACGGCTGAGGATCCTGGGATTGTATTCATTGGAGTTTAGAAGATTAAGGGGAGATCTAATAGAAACTTACAAGATAATACATGGCTTGGAGAGGGTGGATCCTAGGAAATTGTTTCCGTTAGGCGAGGAGACTAGGACCCATGGACACAGCCTTAGAATTAGAGGGGGTAAATTCAGAACAGAAATGCGGAGACATTTCTTCAGCCAGAGAGTGGTGGGCCTGTGGAATTCATTGCCACAGAGTGCAGTGGAGGCTGGGACGCTAAATGTCTTCAAGGTAGAAATTGATAAACTCCTGATGTCGCAAGGAATTAAGGGCTACGGTGAGAATGCGGGTAAGTGGAGTTGAAATGCCCATCAGCCATGATTGAATGGCGGAGTGGACTCGATGGGCCGAATGGCCTTACTTCCGCTCCTATGTCTTATGGTCTTATGGTCTAATGTGGTTGACTCTTCATTACTCACTAGGCAATAAATGCCACCTAGCCAACGACGCCCATATCCAATGAATGAGTAACAAATAAAAAACTAATGAGAAAACAGCCCTATGGTCTGGTAAGACTTTGACAATGTTACCTTTTACCCTCTTCAGGCATTTCTTAAGCACAGCAGACGCTGGCTCAGTGGTCAGCACTGCTGCCTCACAGTGCCAGGGACCTGGGTTCAATTCCAGCCTCTGGCGACTGTCTGTATGAAGTCCAAAGTCCAGAGATGTGCAGGTTAGATGGATTAGCCACGGGAAATGCAGGCTTACAGGGTTAGGGTCTGGGTGGGATGCTCGTTGGAGAGTTGGTACGGACTTGATGGGCTGAATGGTCTGCTTGCATGCTGTAGGGATTCTATGATGGATTCTCTCTCCCACCTGTTCGAATATCTCTTTGTGTGATTGGGTGTCATATTTCATCTAATATTACTCTGTGCCTTTGGACATTTTGTTTCATTTCAGATACTATATAAGTGCAATTTGCTCTTCTGTGTAACTCACTGTCAGTCGAATACAGGTCTACTATAAGCTAGGTCCACATTGTTTGCTTCCACAAAGATTCAGGACCATTTATTTTTAAGTGATCTATTTTCAACATGTAGGTGACACAAGCAAACACCCATGCAGAGAATCCCCACAGTGTGGAAACAGGCCCAACAAGCCCACACCGACCCTCCAAAGACTATACCACCCAGACCTATTCCCCTACCCAATCACTTTACATTTCCCCTGACTATTACACCTAACCTACACATCCCTAAACACTGTGGGCAATTTAGCATGGGCGGTTCACCATACAGATGGTCACCTGAGGCTGGAATCGAACCCAGGTTCTTGGCATGGTGAAGCAGCAGTTCTAACCACTGAGCCACCACGGCGCCCCATTAATTGTCCATTCTGATTGTGCTGACAAGTTGTCATTATGCTTTCTTTTCAAAGATGCTGCCCTTGTCAGCAACAAGGAATTTCCACAAAGTGATTAACTATTCACTTCACATCATATTCATATCACTATGACATGAGGTACTTGTTCAAATTCGGATAATACAGCACATGAACAGCAGTGGTTCAAGAAGACATTTCACCAACATCTTCTCAAGGGCACTCGGGATGGTCAACAACTGCTGGCCTAGCCAGTAATATCCACATCCCATGAGTGAATGAAAAAGGAAGATCATATTGATCTAAACGTGACCCGAATCCACTAACTTTCCTATCCTCAAATCCTTGGGTTCCCTTGTTGCTTGAGCGTTTCTTTCAGTCTGGAATAACTCAATCTTTGTTATTATCTTTGGAATTCTCTTACACAGAAACTCAATCTTTGTCGCTTTTTGTGTAAGAGAATTCCACAGATAATGACACTCTGAAGAAGACACTCTTGGTCATTTCCATCTTAAATAGGAGACCCCTTAATTTCCCCCTATTTTAGATTCCAGACCCAAGAGGAGATTTGCAGCACATCACTGCTCTTCCCCTTTTTATTCTCATTCCTTTCCAAGGGGAGAAATGGCAGCTGGGTATCCAGTCATTCATGCCTCAAGGCGGTCACAGTTGACTGGATGTACATGGGTACAAATCACAGAGTACTCCACAGAAGTATTCCAACACAGAAGGAGGCCATGTCATAGACACAGAGCAGCACAGCAAATAAACAATCCCTTCAGCCCACATCAGTGCTTACCATGTGAGCTTATGTTTTCCATCAAGACTCCCACCCACCTTCCGAGGACCCCTTTGCCCACCTCCAAGACACCCCATCTACCCGGACATCCCATGTTACCCGCCCTTGATCTCTTTAATTCCAACTGTCGCTGCGACATTGACCACCTCAACCTGTCGACCCCTCTCACCCACTCCAACCTCCTGCCCTCACACCACACAGCCCTCCACTCCCTCAGTTCCAACCCCAACCTCACCAACAAACTAATGGACAAGGTGGCATGCAGCAGTAGTTTGGCGCACTGACCTCTACACCGCTGAAGCCGGGTGCCAACTTGAAGACACCTCCTCCTACTGCCCTCTCGACTACGACCTCACCTCCCATCACCAAACCATCATCTCCCAGACCAAAGACAACCTCATCACCTCAGGGGTCTTCCACCCACAGCTTCCAAACTCATAGTCTGGGAACCCTGCACCGCCTGGTTCTACCTCCTACCCAAGATCCTCAAACCTGACTACCCTGGTCGACCGATCATCTCGGCCTGCTCCTGCCCCACAGCTACCTGGACTGCACCTCCTCCCACCCTGCCTCCTGTAAGAATGCTATTCCTTATTCCCAATTCCTCCGCTTCCACCGCATCTGCTCCCAGGAGGATCAGTTCCACCACAGAACACAATCAGAAGGCCTCCTTCTTTAAAGACCGTAATTTCCCCTCCCACATGGTTGATGATGCCCTCCAACGCAATGATGAACCTCACCCCTCCAACTGCAACAAGGACAGAATACCCCGGTCCTCACCTTCCACCCCACCAACCTTTGTACACATTGCATCATCTCCGCCATTTCTGCCATCTACAAGTCACCAGAGATATATTTCCCTCCCCACCCCTATCTGCTTTCCGTAAAGACCCAATCCTCCGCAACTCCCTTGTCAGGTCTATGCCTCCCCGCCCACCACCCCACCCTCCCCTCCTGGCACCTTCCAATGCCACCGCTGGAATTGCAAAACCTGCACCCATACCTCCCCCCTCACCTCTGTCCAAGGCCCCACTGGAGGGCCTTCCACATCCATCAAAGTTTCACCTGCACTTCCACATGTCATTTACTGTATCTGTTGCTCCCGATGTGGTCTCCTCTACATTGGGGAGACCTATCACTATTACCCCTGCCTCCATTCACCTATTGCGCTCTCAACTACCTCACCCCCACCCCACCCCTCCTATTTATCTCTCCACCTCCTTAGGCTCCCAACCTCATTCCTGATGAAGGGCTTTTGCCCGAAACGTCAATTCTCCTGCTCCTCGGATGCTGCCCGATCTGCTGTGCTTTTCCAGCACCCCACTCTCTACTCTAATCTCCAGCATCCGCAGTCCTCCCTTTCGCCTATATCTCTCTATTTGTGTTCATGTCTCTGTCTAAATGCCTCTTACAAATGTATCTGCCTCTACCACCTCTCCTGACAGTTCGTTCCAGGCACCCCCACTTCTGTGTAAAACAAACTTGCCTCACACATTTCCTTTAAACTTTTCCCTCTGTCACTTTGAACTCAGGTTCCCTTGTGTGTGACATTTGTACTCTGACAAAGAGACTCTGACTATCCACCCTATCCATGCCTCTCATAATTTTTTACACTGCTATCAGGTCACCCTTGTCTTACACACTCTAGCGAAAACAATCCAAGTTTGTCCAACTTTTCCATATAGCTAATACACTCCAATCCAGCAACATCCTGGTAAAATTCTTTTGCATCCTTTTCAAAAAGGCCTATACATCCTTCCTATGTTGTCGTAAGTAGAACTGCACACATTACTCAAAATGTGACCGAACTGAAGATTTATACAGCTAAGGTCAATGATGGTGAATCATTAACTAAATAGAAATTTCACCAGATGCTGTATGGTGGGATTTGAACCCATCTCCCTAGAGTATAAGCCTGACTCCCTGGATTGCCATCTACCTCATGGCGGGTCTATCATTGGCAAGATATTTTCTTATCAACCTGTTCAACATGTTTCCTTGCCTAGGGATAGGGACAGGGACATTACCACAGTGCCACAAAACTTAAGACCATGTTTAAAAAGAGCAATTTTAAAAATAAAATTAAAAAAAGAGCTATTTTAATCCAGTCCACTGAGGGAAACCAGGTGTTTAACCAACCAATATTTCCCAGGTAACTTTCCCCATTGATAGCTCATATACATGCCCTTCTTTAAATGCATAAGGAGCTGTTCTCGGAGTGGCCTCTCTGGGAAATAGGTAGCAAGGAGCTCTATTAGAATCATACAGGCTTGCTCCTTGTTCCAAGTGTGTCCATATAACAGTAAGTTATCACCTACAAGGTCCCCTCCCAGCCACTCATATCTTGGATGTAAATTGCCATTTCAACCTGTCCTTATAGTCAATACACTCCAATCCATGCAATATCTAGATAAACCTCTTTTACATCCTTTCCAAAGCCATCACGTCCTTCCGATAGTGTTGTGATCAGAACTGCACACAATACTTGAAAAGTGGCCTAACTAAATTTTTATACAAGCTGCAACATCACTTGACAACTTTTATACTCAATGTCCCAACTGATGAAGGCAAATCTGCCATGTACCTTCTTTACCACCTTATTCACTTGTGTTGCCACTTTCAGGGTGCTATGGACTTGCACCCCAATATCCCTCTGCACATCAATGCCACACCCTCTGCCAAAGGGTCCTGTAATTTATTGTATACTTTCCTCTTTACTTAACCTCCTAAAATGTATCATCTCACACACTTCTCCAGATTAAACTCCATCTGCCATTTCTCGAAAGCAACTTCTCAACTTTCTCAACTTTCCAACTGGTCTATAGCCTGCTGTGTCCTTTGATAATCTTCTTCACAGTCCAACACTCCAACAATTTTTGTATCATCTGCAAAGTTACGAATCAATCCACCTCCAATTATCTGTATATTACAAAGAGCAGAGGTCCCAATCAGCCCGTCATGTCAGCACTGGCTCTTCAAATGAACACCATTACCTAGGACCAATCTCCTGCCTCTCCCTTATGACCCTGCATGCCATTTCTATCCAGGTAATCATGCAATGCCCTCTTGAATGCCTCAATTGAACCTGCTTCCCCCACATTTCCAGGGGGTGCATTCCAAACCCTAACTGCTCACTGAGTGATAAACCTTTTTCTCACAACACATTTGTTCCTTTTGCAAATAGGAACTGGAGTAGGAAAAGGAGTAGTCCACTGAGCCCCTTTCACTGTTCAATTAGTTCACAGCTGAGATGTAGTTCAGTCCCACTCATTGTTCTTGGTTCCACATCTCTGAATATCCATTATGCTTAGAGAATTGTACTAATTTTTTTCAGTGGATTGTTTGGTAGGGTTGGGGAGGTGTGGAGAGGACAATGGGTGATCTTTACAAATTTCTGACTCTTGTGTGGGGATGATGCAGCAGCTACTGAGCTCTGTGTCAGAGGCCCCAATCATGCAAACTATTCAACTGGTGGTAAATCTTCCACATCTGGCAGCAGGGGTCTTCAGGCATTTAAGGGAAGAGGGGAGCTGAGGTGCCTTTGACATTCTCCCTCAGCCAATTGCCCACTCACCCTGACCTATTCCCTCATCCCTCTAATTTTTGGAAGCTTGGGCCTTATCTTCACGACAGTCAGAAGAAAGAGACAACTAAAACTGACGAGATAGCGGAAAGCACTTTGATCGAGAGGATTAAGTTATTGGGCTTAATTTATCCAGCTTGTCACCATGGAAACTATGGTGGCCAGTTCCCGGCAATCCTGGGAGAGGCCCCAACTCAAACGCTTGACAAAGGGACCACCCTTCCCACCTCCTGGGTGGATGAACAATACATTTGTCAACCCATCAACAGCTAAGCCATTAAAATATTAATGACTGCTTCCCACCCCAACTCCACTGATATCCCTCACTACCAGTATCATAATTTGCTAATTCTGACCATAAGTACTGAAACACACAACACTTCCTCAGAAGCCATCCGTCCAGGAGGTGAGAAGGGTGATCCCTTTGCCAAGCATTTGAAGTGGGGCCTCTCCCAGGATTGCCGGGAACTGACCACCATGGTTTCAGGCTGGGAGCCTCGGGAGTGGAGAGATAAGTGGGAGGGCGTGGAGGCTGAGGTGGAAAGTTGCGGAGAGTGCAATAGGCGGATGGAGGTGGGGGTAAAGGTGATAGGTCAGAGGGGAGGATGGAGCGAATAGGTGGGAAGGAAGATGGACAGATGGGACAGGTCATGAGGACGCTGCTGAGCTGGAAAGTTGGAACTGGGGTAAGGTAAGGGGTGGGAAAATGAGGAAACTGGTGAAATCCACATTGATGCCATGGGGCTGAATGGTCCCGAGGTGGAAGATGAAGCTTTCTTCCTCCAGGCATCAGGTGGTAAGGGAGTAGCGATGGATAGGAAGGTATCTTTTCTGTTAGAAGTCAGTAGCTGGAGGACATGGATTTAAGATAAAAGATTGAAGAGTTAGGAGGAATTTTTTCACCTCGAAGTTGGTAGGAGGCTGGAACTCACTGCTTGAAAGGGCTCCTGCCTGAAATGTTGATTTTCCTCTCCTCAGACGCTCTGACCTGCTATGCTTTTCCAGCAACACACTCTCAAGCCTGAAAGGGCAGTTGCATCAAAATATCTTGTAACATCAAAGAGGTAGTTAGTCATTCATGTGTGTGTTTTCCACAGCCACCAAGGTGATGGGCCAATTGCTGGAAAATGGGACTAGTCTGGTCAGATCATTGCTGAGTAGTGCTGTCATGGTGGAAAGAATGGTCTCCATCTGTAAATGTCTACGAGTCACTCCACTGGTTACAAGTTACCATCCTAAAAATGCTCGTGTTTCTGCTGGACGATGAAATAATTTCAGTGGAAGGAAGATGCTGAACTGCTTTTAGAGCCCTCTGTTATATTTCTGCATTTCTCCATACCTGAAAAGTTTAATCTTAACTTAGTTCGGAGTTCAAACTTCTCAAGATTTTAGCTGTCAAGAAAAACAGATGCTGTTCTAACTCAATGCTTACATGGGAGCTACAGTATTGTGGGGCATTTTAATAGTCTGGAGGACACCTAGTAACATTGTCCAATCCTTCAACCTTTCTCTTAACTGCTACCTGAATAGAGCATTGACAGCCAAAACGCAAAGACGTATGATTTTCCAATGGATAACACCATGGGGACAATGACATATGTATGCAATTGTATTTCAGCATTTTGCTTCGACTGAGATACTGGAAGGAACGTGTACCAGGTTCATACATTTTATTTTGTGATTACCACAACACCATTGCATCATTCATATGGTGCATCAAGATATTTATCTTGATACGAAGCAGATCTTGTGTTTCTTTAGTTCAAATAAAATGCACATGTGAACTGTGCATTTCTTCCCAATACATTAATCTAATTATTTTCTTTTAGCTATTGAATGGTACAGCAAAGGTTTATATCAAAATTAAAGTAACAAAAAAATACTTGAATTAAAGTGACCGGAATTGTGTGTGATAAACTAGCATGGATTGAGGATTGGTCACAAAGGCAGAGAGTAGGAACAAAAAGTCATTCTCAGGTTGGCAGGCTGTGTCCGCCAGAAGGTAAAAACCTGTGAAACTAACGGTGCTACTTAGAAATGAACATACTGGTCATTCTGAAGCAAAGTGCTAAAGTGGACAAAACATGATCGATGCATCGCTCATACATTTTACTGGTTTTCCCTCTGGGTACAGCCAGGACCAGTACCTGGACTGCAGCTGTTCACAGTCTACATCGATACTACCAAGTTTGTTTCTTCAAGTATTATTTCTGACTTTGCAGATGACACAACACTGATGTGAATGAGAGTGGTGAGGGTGCAAAGAGGCTTTCAGGGGATTGAGACAGTCCTTGGGAGTGGCCAAGAGCACATCAGATGGAATATAGTGATAATAAATATGAAGTTCTCGGAGAGGTGCAGAGTATTTATTTAATGATGAGAGGTTGCAAAGTATTGATTTTCAAAGGGACCGGGGTGTCCTTGTGCATAAATCACTGAAAGTTAACATGCAAGTGCAGCAAGTAATTTAGAAGGCAAGTACTGTGTTAGCTTTTGGCACAAGAGGATGGAGTACAGGAGCAAAGAGGTCTTGCTTCAATTGCATAGAACACTGGAAAGAATGCACCTACAATACTGTATACAGTTCTGGTCCCTAACCTAAAGAAGGATATTTACTGCCATATAAGGGCTGCAATGGATGTTCTCCAGCCTGATTCCTGATATGGTGGGGCTGTCCTTTGAGAAGTAATTTAAGAGGATGTCCCTGCATTCACTGGAATTTAGAAGAAATATAGGCAATCTCATGGAAAGGATGTTTGCCCTGACTGTGGGGTCTACAACCAGGGAACATTGCCTCAGAATAAAAGACAAGCTATTTCAGACTGAGATGAGGAGGAATGCCTTTACTCAGAAGGTGGTGATTCTTTGGAATTCTCAATCCAGAGACTCAAATCATTAATTTCAAGACAGAAATGGATATATGTTGAGTTGTTAATAACACCAAGGGATGTGGAGATAGTGCAGAAATATGGTATTGAAGTAAACAATCACTTGTTATCTAGAATGGCAGAGCAATCTCCAGATGAATGGTCTACTCCTGTTCCTATATTCCTAAAAGATAGGTGGTTCAGAAGAAGTTGTCTTTCCATCAATTTAATGTAATCTTCCCAGGATATCAACTCTATTCATTTCCCATTATGATCTTAAAGTGCCTCTGAACAGACCCTCAATAATTTCCTTTAACATCACACCCAATTAGCACCTCTGAAACAGTCCTTCATTAGCACCATCCTGAATTCTTCATGTGATCCTTTGCACCCACATGCACGAGTGCCATGAATTGAGCCAAACAAATGCCACAGGATCAATCTCGTCCACCAGCTGATCAGGTAGAGTGCCAATTCTGCATCTTGCTTCACATTTACACTGTGTTGAATTACATTTTGCAAGGGCACTGCTCCCAATGCTATTACATTCTCGACAGGCAGCTTGGTTCCACATCAGGAACACTGAGCTTCCCTTGCCTCAGACTTTGCATCTTTTCATAGTGAGCTTGAACATAACACACTCAGGACCATGGAAATACATCCCCTCACCATCATTTGTAAGAGAACAGTGCAAAGTCCTTGAATCAAGAAGGAAGAAAAAAGGGTAGTCAAGAATGGGTTAAAGTATGTGGAAAACACTGTGCCTGCCTAAGATAACTGCTATTTTTGTTATTTTTAACCATCACTTTGAAGATTACATTTTAGAACTGGAATGTATTTTTTAAACAAACATTTGTGGCCTTGGCAATTTATCATTGCCATCAAGTACACAGCGTAATAATGTGAATCAAACACACTCAGTTTATGCATTTTTTCTCACAGTCTTTCTGTACACAAAGCAATTTAAACAGATAATGACAGTTTTAGAGTACTGTTTGTTACAGGTTAAAAGGGTCACAAAGTAATTTGCTATCCATTTTGCACTCTGGTCCCAACAAAATGCAATCATGGTTTATATTAAAAAAAATTGTGACTAATTACATCAATGCACAATAGTTGCTGGATCAGAATTATTCAAAATTAGAACACCTTTTTCTCACCTCTTATAAATTTTCCTGGCATGACTCTTCAATACACCAAACAAATTATGGAATTGAAGAAAACAATAACTAAAGCAAAAGGATTTCTTGATCCTGACCAGTTCATTAAAGTCACTGCAATCCTAACAGACCATTGCATGCTCTCTGACTGCTGGTGATTCAAACACAAGGTCACCACACCTCAGGTAAGGGGAAAATTTGAGAAGGGAAGCCCTTCACGGTAACCTCAGCTGTATAGGAATTCATCTGATATTGTTGGCATCACTCAACATTCATTACAAGCCAGGCATTGAGCTAACTGGCTGCTACGTCATGCCACTCACAGGAGCTTTGACCCAGTTGAAGGAAGTGATCTAATGCTGAAAGCAACAGCAGACTGATTTCTAACAGTTCATGGTAGAAATTATTTGGAATTTAAGCATCCCTTTTATTGTCTTCTCAAGCAACGCCTCACCACCCCAACTTTCTCAAAGTAACACCTTACTGTTAAAACTCCTGAGGCAAAGGACTTGGGAGTGACATGAGGCAAGAGCAACTTTTCTTTTGATTATGTCCTGAAGCAGGATACAGTTCATCACCACCTTCAAGGTCAGCTGGAGATAGGTAATAAATGCTGGCCCACGCTAATGATACCCACGTCCCATGAGTCAACAAAAAATACCTCTGACATGATAGTTAGGATGAAATGTATCTGATTTATCTTGATCAATATCATTTATTCTTACAAGTGTGGATGTTGAACTAGTGGCATATGAGTATTGTTGATTTTTTTTGTGTGAAAGAGTTTAAAATAATTAAATAGGTATGTTTTTCCACCACCATGGTTTTAAGCCAATGTGCATCAGAAAGCAAATAACAGAAGGCCTTCTGAAGTGTTGGTGAAATTTGTTCTTATCATGGAGATTTACAATAGAAGAGAGAAAACATTGAGAAATACTAGTTTGCTTTTGGGTTTAGGATATTTAAGGACTGATTGTTAGCTTAGAAAAATGCAGAGTACAACAAGCTTTTGTGACCAGCCAGGAGTCAGGAGCAAGAATATTTTCTCTGTGTAAAAGGAAATTATTTGGAACAATTGGGGAATAGATTACCTCAGAGAGAGAGAGATTAGTTCATGAAAACTTCCAAGTAAGGAGTATCTTGTTGAAACCTATAGATTATGAAAAGCCTGAGAAAGTCTAAGCTCTCCATTTTGTCTGTGTAATCAAGGGTAAAACCCTCACAGCGCACAGGAACTGAGAATAGCATCGAATCCCTACAGTGTTGGAGCAGACCATTCGGCCCATCAAGTTCATATTGATGCTCCGAACAGGATCCCACCCAGATCCATTTCCCTATCCCCTCCCCATAATTCTGTAAATGTCATAGCTAACCCGCTTAGCCTGCACATCCTTGGACACTATAGGCAATCCATGTACATCTTTGGACTGTGGGAGGAAACCAGAGCACCTGGAGGAAACCCACACAGACTCTGGGAGAAAGTGCAAACTCCACACAGTCACCCAAGGCTGGAATCAAACTTGGGTCCCTGGCGCTGTGAGGCAGCAGTGCTAACCATTGTGCCACCCAGAGAGGTGACCGGTAGTACTTTAACCTAAATGTCACCATGCCTCAGATGAGGGAAGAGGTGGAGAAGAAGAGTCTTATGTGGCAACTTCAGCTGGTGCAGGAATTGAACCCATGCTGTTGGGATTATTCTGTATTGCAAACTGCATTCAGCCAACTAAGTTAACCAACCCTGCTGTAAAGTCAAAGTCTACAGAATGGATAGTGAACAAAAGAATTCTCTTGTCTTTGAGTAACTGTAAAATATTGGTGTATGGGCGCAGATAGGATATTGTTTTACAATATTCCAAACAGCGCTATACTTAGACAGTTTGGTTATTTGATGGTGTTGGCCATGATTTTACACCAGAAAGGTTCACAAGTGATTGCATCAAGTTATTCTTGACCTGCCAATCTTATCTCCTCATTAATTTGTACCTGACTGATAAACTGTAATAAAACACACAGCTTGTAAGATTGGAGTGCCTTTAAAAAAGGGCAGCAAGGTGGCTCAGTGGTTAGCACTGCTGCCTCACAGCATCAGGGCCTCAGATTCCAGCCTTGGGTGACTGCCTGTGTGGAGTTTGCACATTCTCCCTGTGTCTGCATGGGTTTCCTCCGGGTACTCCAGTTTCCTCCCACAGTCCAGAGATGTGCACGTTAGGTGAATTGGACATGCTCAATTGTCCATAGTGTTAGGTGCATTCATCAGAAGGAATTGGGTCTGTGTGGGTTACTCTTCGGAGGGTCGGTATGAACTGGTTGGGCCGAAGGGCCTGTTTCCACACTGTAGGGAATCTAATCTAATCTAACAAAAGTGCCCTAACAATGCCCACATAGTGCTTTATTAGCTGACCAAAAGGAAATACATTCCTCATTTCCATATCAGAAGTTAATGTCTACACTCTTACAGTACAGGGAGGCAATAGCCGAGTGGCATTATTGCCAGACTATTAATTCGGAAACATAGGATGTATTCTGGAAACCTGCATTCAAATCCTGCCATGGCAGATGGTGGAATTTGAATTCAGTAAATATCTGCCACTAAACATTTAATGACGACCATGAAACCATTGTCGATTGTTAGGGAAAACCATCTGGTTCACTAATGCCCTTCAGGGAAGGAAATCTGCTGGCCTACACCTGACTCCAGACCCATGGCAATGTATGCAACTTTGAACTGCCCTCGGGTAATTAGGGATAGGCAATGAATGCTGGCCTGGCCAGTGACACCCACATCCCATGAAGGAATGAAAAACAAATCCATGTATATATTATAAATACCAGGCAGGATATATCACCAATACTTTATCAAAAACTATATCACCTAGCGAGGCGAAGAAATGCAGGAAGGCACAACAGCTTGGCAAATGAATCTATGACCACGTGCATATATTGCACATTTGTATATTGCAAATGTATTTCACATTCTAAATACCACCACTCTCTGGAACCTGGAGTGCACAGACAGAACGAGGTCTGTTTCAGCAACTTTATTTTGAACAGCTAACATACTTCTTTGGTCATCTGAGACAGCTCTGTGGATAATGCCCAAGGACACATTGGGAAGTAGGTGAAAGAGGTCAGGTGATCTAGGGAGGGCAATCTCTGTGTAAGGCTAGGGGGGAGTGTCAGATGCTCTTCAGATAGTCAAGTGCCTTTAGACAGTGTCTGGTACCCTTTGAGGTTATCAAAAATAGGCAAAAATGTGCTTAAAGAGTACAATGGCAGTGTTAAACTGTCAAAGTACTGCTCAAGATGTCAAAACTGTCAAATAACTTTGACTACAAATATTTATGTAAGAGATTAGCTGAATGAGTCAGGAAACACAACTTTATTTTATGTCAGGATAGCTCCCGAGATCTGTCTGTGGCATATGTTAGGTGCGTTATCACTGAGGAGGACAAAAGGTGGAAGATGGGAGACATGTTATGGACTGATATGTTAGCACTAAATTGGTATGGCAGTTAAAAAGCACCACAGAGATGAGCGCAGCGGGGAGGAACTGGCTGTCAGAGACATGAAGGGGGAATCATGGAAAAGGGCACGAAATCATAAGGTGGCATAGTAGCATGAGAAGGATGGATGGAGGCCATGCGTACAGGCCGTTAGCAGGCAGTGTTAGCATGGATGGAGAAAAGGAAGTGTGCACAGGAAGGGGAACCATGAGCTGTGAGGTCTGTAGGGCCGTGCTGCTTTATGGCTTGATGTTTTATTTCCACATAGAGCCCCTGCACAGAAACAGATCTTACCCCAGGCCAAACCATCAGTGACTGCTCTCCATGCAGAAGGACCACCCACACTCCAAAAACAAAGAAGCAACTTCCCAAGGCAGTTTCTCCCTGGTCAGGTTTACAGAGCTTGTTAAAGGTCCCATCATTGGCAGCAGAAATGTGTCAAATCAGAAAAGATTTTACTCTGAATCATTTCATATGAATATGCACAGTGTGAACATATGGGCATTTTGTTTTCTAGTCCTGGACCTAAGGCTGTTGAAAGCACCTGGGAAAGAGAGAAAGGGAAGAAATGCCTAAAGAGGAACCCACCCTATCGTCTGCTCATTGGTAGAGTCAAAACCAAAGGAAGTGCCTCAAGACGCTTTCTAACATTATTACTATTCTTATAAAATATATCTGGACTGAAACTGTTGCCTTATAATTGCAAAATAGTGGACTTCCTCTACCACACTGATAAGAACATAAACCACATTTAAAAGGATTATTAAAATGAATTAGGCAAAATTGATCTCGCCCCAAAAGCTAATCGCTATAAATATTAGCATTCAGTATTTGGAATTATTTGCAAAGATTTTTGGTATAACAGCAAATGTGTTGCAATATTTCAGATAGTGATTGTCTCTCTTAAATTTGGCATTCCCCACAGTGCAGCATACTCTGCTGTCTGACTAACCAGTTGAACAAATTAGATCAGGGTTCAAAGGCGGAATGGAATACATTTTGTTTTCAGAAAGTCAAAGAGCAAAAAAAAATTATTCTGAAGACTAATATTTTGATCTCAACAGTTTAATTGAGGAAACTATATTCCAATAAAGATCAAAGTCTAAAGTGACACTACGAAGTCACTCTAGCTCTACCAGACCTCATTAGAGAGAGATGATTGGTGGTGATTTAACCTGTGGATTACCACGCCTGAGGTGAGGGAAGAGGTTGAGAAGGGGAGTCCTTCATGGTAACCTCAGCTGATGCTCGATTTATGCTTTTGGTGTCACTGTGTATTTCAAACCAGCTGTCTGGCCAGCTGAGGCCCTATAGTACTGCTGTCACCAGAGAATTGCTCGCTCTTGGCGATATTGAGCTGAATCTTACACTTCTTTAGCCAAGTATCTGTTTCATCAGGTTTCACGGGGAGTTTCTCTCCGTGAAGCTTAAAGAGTTTTCTCCTCGATCCCTGAAACGCACCTCATTAACCACCTACCCTACTCCTGCAGCATCTTTCATCGATTTCTAGTCCTGTTCTATCCATCACCATGCTACAACTCACAGCTGCCTGTATATCCTGTATTGGACCAACATCCCTGGCACCATCTCTGGGTGGAACAGTGGCTCAGTGGTTAGCACTGCTGCCTCACAGCGCCAGGGTCCCAGGTTCGATTCCAGCCTCAGGCGACTGTCTGTGTGGAGTTTGCATGTTCTCCCCGTGTCTGCGTGGGTTTCCTCTGGGTGCTCCGGTTTCTTCCCACAGTCCAAAGATGTGCAGGTCAGGTGAATTTGCCATGCTAAATTGTCCATAGTGTTAGGTGCATTCGTCAGAGGGAGATGGATCTGCTTGGGTTACTCTTCAGCGGGTCATTGTGGACTGGTTGGGCCAAAGGGCCTGTTTCCAAACTGTAGGGAATCTTAAATCTAAAATCATCTTTAAAAGGCTGTTGTGCAGCCAGAAAAGTGCTGTTAGTCCAGAACTGTCCTGCATGGTTCCTGACATTTACCATAGGCGTGCCAGATGACAGAATACTGGTTCACCACTCTCTGGGCAGCAGCCTGGAGGTCCTGCTAAATAATGCAGTTGCAGAGGCAGAATACCACTGCCCCCAGGGTTGGCAGCGGGAGCCAAGACACCATACCCTGCCACCCTGGCCTGAGGTAGCAACCTGGGTCAGTGCAGTCTTAGCCAGTTGCAGGAATGCACAGTAATGCCAGGAAAAGGTCAAAAGCCTGCTCCACTCTGCCAGGGTAAGTGCCACCAACTTCTCCACGATCCCTCACACTCCCTCTAAGGCCACCTCCCATCAAGGCTCAGGCTCTATCACTCTCTCCAACGACTGCAACACCTTCCCTCATTCGCTGTCATCCATCCTAAACCCCTGACAGCAATAACCCTGCATTCCCTCTGTGCTGCCTATTCACTCATTCGGGAAATCTCTCCAACAGCTCGAAGTATAATATTTGTGCCACGCCCTATCATCTCCCTTAACATCGAGCTCTATCTCATTCCAAGTGGAAGGCAGCCAGGATATGGCAGAAAGAGTCAAGATGGGTAGCATTCAGCTCTTCACTCCTTATGAGGATTGAACATGGATTCTGACCATTCTGAGCGGCTGACTAATCACATCCAAGACCTGATTGGAGAGGCTGCCCTTGACATAATGTGCCAGGACTCCTTAAGCAGAGATTATCTCCCATGATTGGACTGGGGCCTGCTGGTAACCATGTCAAGCTTCCTAGCTTTGTGCCTGCATTAGGTATTAGCTGCGAAGTGCATTTAATAAGGTCACCAAGAAACAATGAACCTCTTTAATAAGTAACTTGCCACTACCTAGCAAGAATCCTGACTTTGACATCTGGAACTTAGCTATAAGATGCAGCAAGTTGTTCCCGATGTTGCGACAGGCTCCCCTGGACATCTCAGGCAATTCTGCCACATTTCTTGCTATTGCCTCGGTCATTCACACCCCTGTAAGATTCCATCCACTTTGATTTTCAATGAGACCTTAATCCCAGGCTATATCTGATCCTTGTATAGATTCCTGCTAGGTGGGGGTTATATGGGTAGAAGGGAATGTAAAATTTACAACACAATCACATCAGCCATGATTTTAGCGAAAGGAGGAGCAAGATCGAGGGGCTGAATAGTCTCTGACTCCTCCTATTTTGTGTGCTAATATGCTTCAATGTTTGTTCCCCCGGGTGGATTACGTGGCACTACTTTGATTAGCATCAGAGCACAGCTCAAGTCAAATGATCTAGTCACAGTCACATTGCTGCTTGTGAGAACTTGCAGAGTCGCATTTGCTCATGACTATATTTCAGAAAGAACATCATTGGCTATGAGGCACTTTCAGATGCCTCGTAATTGTGTACGTTAATACAAAAGTGTAGGTCCTTCTTTGAATAAGGTCAAACAGGACCTGCTAATATAAAGGCAGGAGGAGTTTTTAATATAAAGGCAGAACCCGCTAAACCAAAGGCTGAACCATATTCCCATGTAGCTGCTGTCCTTGTCCTTCCAGGTGGTAGAGGTTGTGAGTTTGGAAGATGTGTATGAAGGATACTAATTGAGATGTGGAAGTGTTTGTTTCATAAACAAACAAGCAAATGAATCTTGTCTTCAATGCTACGATTCGACAAGTACTTTGAAGTTTTGTGCTGAGGTAAAACAGTGAAGTACTGAGGAAACTCTTCAGAGCTGTGAACAAATATAACGAAGAAAAATTATTTTCCGTTCCATCAATAATATCTGTTTCGGCATTTAGTTCCTGCACTATCCCCCTGTGGGACATGCACTGTGCTCCAAGTGGCATCCGTTAACATGACACCCCCAAGTTGTACGAGTCACCTTCTCAATTGAGTCACTGCTTACAAACTTTGATGGAAGTTTTAGATTTCACAGACCAACGAGTAATCAATAATATACATGTAATATAATAATTCAGAAACAAGACACTATAAATAGTGCTGCATTTTATTTGCTCTGACTGACAAGGACAATAAATGTTGCATAACTTGAGCATTATGAACTCATTTATCAGATGAGATTTTAACTCTTTCTGAATTCACCGACTCACATGAGTTAAAATTGGGCGCGTCAGATATGAGCTGACAAACCTTCACTCAACACCATTTTTAATGATTATTCAGGAAGGTGGATACAATGTGTTCACATACAATTCAAAACAGGTTTTGTAAAAACCCATTGATTTTTAAAATGTGGTTTAATCTGAATGACGTGTTTGGTAATTGTTTTTAACTCACATTTCCTCTAACTTGACCCATATAAACACCTATTACTCAACTTTTATCACATGGTTAACCTGCTTATGAGAGGGGTCAGCTACAATGTGAAGATTCAGGAAGATCCTGGATTTTAATATCCAGCCCAGCTGGGACTGTGGTGAAGCAGATATCTCTCCTACTTAAAAGGGGAGGTTTACCAAGGTTTGCACTCACCAGTATCATTTGTTCAGCCTGACTTTCTTCAGGTGAACACAAAATGTGATATGACAACAAAATTCATAATCCAAAGCAAATATTTGCTATTACCTTAGTTTTTCAGACATATGAGGCTGACAATCAGTGCGCATATGCAGGCAGCGAGAGAGGAGGAGTGAGAGAGGAGGAGCACAAGGAGTGTGGATCACTTGCATCACCAGCTCTCATTTTAATGAACTCTAATGAACAGGTTCACTGTTGAGTGAAGTTGAAAAGTGTGGCACTGGAAAAGCACTGCAGGTCAGGCAGCATTCGAGGAACAGGAGATTGGATGCTTCGGGCAAACGTAAATTCTCCTGCTCCTCGGATGCTGCCTGACATGCTGTGCATTCCAGCGCCACTCTTTTTGACTCTGACTCTCCAGCATTTGCAGTCCTCACTTTCTCCAGTGTTGAAATGAAGCTAGGAAGAGAGGAGGGGGAAACATCGAATGGCTTCTCCACATGGCTCCAAGGAGGGGATGTTAGTAATGCTCAGGTACAAGGTGGGAGGCATAAGAAGGCTGGTGGTAGGCTTGAGGTTTTCTGTGCTAGACCTCAGCTGGAATATTGCGAGCAGCAGAAGGATGTGAATACATTGGAGAGCATGCACAAGTTATTTACAAGAATGGTTCCAGGGATAAGAAATCTCAGTAGTTTTTATTTAAATTCATTCACAGGATGATGGCATCACTGGCTCAACCAGCAATTATTACTCATTCCTAATTACCCAGAGAGAAGTTAAGAGTTAACCATATTGCTGTGATCATGGCCACACTTTAAAAACATCAGATAAGATTTGCAGTTTCCTTCCCTAAAGAACATTCATGAACTAGGTGGGTCATTCCTGACAATTGACAATGGATTCGCTGTCATCATTAGACTCTTAATTCCTCTTTTTTTAAAAATTAATGAATTCAAATTCCACCAGGTCAGGATCCAAACCCAGGTCCCTAGAACATTACCTATGTCTCTGGATTAATGGCCCAGTGATAATACCACTATGCCATCACCTCCCCTATCGTCATGCAGACAGATTGAAGAAGTTAGGATTGTTCTCTCTGGAAAGGAGGGTAAGAAAAGACCTGATAGAGGTTTTCCAGATCATGAGCAGGCTGGAGAGAATAGCTCATTGGAAATGCTGGGAAAAAGGGTCAAGAATCAGAGGGCACAAATGTAAAGTAATTTGTAAAACGAGCAGATGGGATGCAAGATTTTGCTTTCGTTGATTGAGTAGTTAGGGTATTGAATG
Source organism: Chiloscyllium plagiosum (assembly GCF_037043375.1). Classification (NCBI taxonomy): domain Eukaryota; kingdom Metazoa; phylum Chordata; class Chondrichthyes; order Orectolobiformes; family Hemiscylliidae; genus Chiloscyllium; species Chiloscyllium plagiosum. The sequence continues at coordinate 17,683,499 of NW_028270146.1, forward strand.
CACTGCCTGGAAGTGTGGTGGAGTTAGGTTCACTTCAGATTTTCAGTAGGATACTGGATGAATATGTGGAGAGAAAAGAATGTGCAAAGGTATGTAGAAAAAGCAGGAAATTGGCAATTGGTAATGATATCATTTGAACAGCTGGCAGAGACACAACGTATTAAGTGGTCTCCTTCTGTGCCCTTACATTTCTTTGGTGATTGTTGTTGAAGACCTAGTGTTTCCAGAATAGTTTTAGGATGAAGAACGCATGGGATCAGATTCAAATTAATTGGAAAAAGAGATAACAGCAGAAGAAAATTGTCTCACATAGTGGGTGATTAAGGACTGGACGGTAATGCCCAAGACTGTGCATGCAGGCAAGCTTAATTGGGAGATTTAAAAAAGAATTAGATGGTTAATTAAAAAAGGAAGAATGGGCAGAGCTGCTGGGATGAAGGCAGGAGTTTTGATGCAAAGTAAATTGCTCCCTCATAGACCCAGTCAGGACAACAATGAACCTCATAGCCTCCAGACTTGGTTAGCTGCTTCAGTTTGTGTCAAGTCCTAATGATTTTTTTTATTTAATTTATTATTGTCATGTGTAGATACAGTGAAATGTTTTGTTTTGTGTGCAGTGCAGGGAGATCACACCATCCAAAGTGCATTTCACTCTGGAACAGAGTGAGGAATACAATGTCATGGCTGCAGAGAAGGTACACAATATTAAATTTAAAATTTGAGAGGTCCATTCGGTAGTCTAACAACAGCAGGGAAGGAGCTGTTCTTGAATCTGTTGCTACGTATGTTTCAGCTTTTGTACCTTCTGCTCGGTAGGAGAGGTTGGAAGAGATTATAACGAGGGCAAGAGTGACGTTGCCTCTCAATTCTGACACAGCAGAAAGTATAGATGGAGATGTATCAGACAATGAAAACTGTCATCAGTGCAGCACCCCACCTTCGATTTTTAATGACAGTCTTACCTATTTGAAAGCTCAGTTGAAAATAAATGAGTGACAGAATTTGGTCAGCATCTCATTTCCCAGTGTGAGTATGGTTGAGAGAGCAAAAACAATGTAACAAAGGCAATACCAGAGTCAGTGTCATATTTGCCAGCGATTTATATGATAGATGAAACCAAGATTTCAGAGAGACTCTTATTAGGTTGTTCTCATAGCAGAGCTTTTTGTAAAGGTTGCTTGGATTAAAAAAAAAAACGCCCTTTCATGCCATCAAGATAAAATAGCTCGGTTCACTGCAAACTGTTCCAAACTTGCAAAGGATGAAATGTCTTAAATAAAATGTTAAGAGTGTCAAAACACACTGGTTGCAAAATACCACAAAGTACAAAATCATCACAAAAAGTTCAATTTATTTTTCCTTGCACTCCCATCACCAGGAGTAAAGGTAGACTGGCTTGGATGTATGTGGCATCCCATAACAACATGAGATAACTCAAATCCCTGCACAGGCAATAACGTGCTTTGAAGAACAGTCATTGCAGGAAATCACAGAAATGTTACAACACAGAGGAGACCATTTGGCCCATCGTGCCTGCAGTGGCTTATTACAAATGAGAATCTTTGCCTTCTGCCAATTTCCTGTTTGTCCCATTGCATGTTATTTTTATTCTAAATGTTCATCCAGTTTACTACATGCAGCACATAGGTTATGCTTCAACAGGTAAAAATGTGATCATGACCAAACCAACTGGTTTTTGTTGTGTCAATTGAGGAATGAATATTGGTCGGGAGAGCATTGTAACTTCCTTCCATTTCTTTGCATTTTTAACGGAAGGAACACTCATCGCCTGTCTGTACAAGGAACTAAAAGTTAGCATGCAGTCACAGTCACAATTAGGAAGATAAATATCATGTCGGCTTTTGTTGCAACTGGCTCGGAGTAAAGGAATAGCGAAGCGTTGCTGCAATTGAACATGATTTTGGGGAGAACGCACCTGGAAAATTGTGTTTAGTTTCAATCTCCATGTTTAATGGAGGATAAACTTGGATTGAATGCAGCTCAGGCTTTGTTAAAGTGGTCCCTGGAAATGAGAGGCTGAAATTGGGCCTGTACTCTCCAGAGTTTAGAAGAATGAGAGGTGATCATTCTGAAGCAGCTTGATTGCACGGACACAGAGATTGTTCCTGTTGGTCGGGGAGTCTGTGATATGGGAGCATAGTCTCAGGGCAAGGGGACTATTATTTACAACTATGATGAGGAGATGCTTCATCATCCAAAGAGTTGTGAATTCCAGGGGGCTGTGGATGCTCCAAGGTAGAAAACATTTAAGGCTGAGACAAATACATTTTCAGTTTCTCAGGGAATCCAGGCAGATAGGGAGTGATCAGGAAACTGGAATCAAAGCCCAAGACCCGACTTGGTTGTAGAGCAGGCTAAGTGAGTGCAATGGTTTACTCCTGCTCATCTTTATGTTCTTTTGCCTTGATGACCTTAATCTTTAACTTAACTCATTTGAAAAACAGCATGTCTGACAGGACAGCACTTGTTCAGCACTCAACTCTCATTTTACATTCCACTCGAGACTCCAGGTGAGAATTTGAATTCACAACTTTTTGGTCAGCATGTTCACATTTGTTTTCCTAAGGGTGGGGACAATCCTGTCGTTAGGAGGTGATGAACATGGGTGTTCCCCATGGGCCAGGGAATACAACAGAGTGCCTGCCAATTAAAGCATGAGGAGTTCAGAGCCAAGGTGAGGGTGAATATCCCATCCTATCAGATGCCTCGACAGGTGACGTTACCAGAAGGTCCAGACCAACCAGAGACCGGCAACCTCTAGGTTCTAAATTATGCGGTTTGAGGCCTACCCTGGACATGATCAAGCCATGAGAAGGTAAGATTGTTTTTAAACCCTTCTTTCCAGAGGGAGGGAGGGATGTGGGAGGGTGACTTTCCAAGAAAGACACCTCGTCCCTCATTTGCGCTGCCACCAATCAGAATAATTAGAGGCCACCCCCATCAACTGGGCAGGCTGGTCGCTGTAGTTTCCCAGTCAGGAAACTAGCCACAGTTTCCATCCACCAGGGCATCAGGTGGTAGAGGAGTCGACTGAGTTAAGGCCCCGAAGTTGACGTTAATTGATCACTTTAACAGCCTGAATCATTGGTGCATTGAACAAGTTGGCCATGGACATTCTCGCCCAGCACGTAACTGCAAAAGGTGGCCAGAAGGGGACGTGTTTCTCTTCAGGGCAAATTCACCTCAATATTTCCCCTTTCTGTCACCTTATAACCCCCAAGGAGAGGAAAATCCATCATCTGTCTCAGAGATTAGTGGGCTATCTAATGAAGCCAGAACAAAGTCAGCTTGGAGAAATAAGACAACACAATAAACTTACTATTCACTCAGTTAGTTAACCACTAGTCTTAAACATTATGTCATCTGAAGAAACTACTACTTTTTTATTCTTGCATTAAAAATATTCTTTAAAATTCTAGCTATTTAAAAAAATTGCATCACCAATACTTTAACACAGCATTAAATCATGCTCCCCAATCCAATAAAGAAAATTACCTGCAGCTGAGAAAATAAGAATCTCAATAAAACAGAAATTCAGTGTCTTTTCCAAATTTAGTCACTTTAATAAAGATTTAAGATTTTCTTCACAGAAACTGCATCCAAATTAAACCGCCCGGTCATTCCCTTTTTAGACCATGTCATTTTGAAGTGTTACTGGACATTATATAACACAAAACATAAATGAGCATCACAGCAAGAGACCAATCAGCCCAAACTCTGTGCAGACTCCTTCTGACTTCTAACGAGTCCCCTTTCCTTCCGCAATCAGAACGATCTCAACTTCTGAAATATTTCTGCTTCAATTAAGTTCATCATCCCTGGAATCCTTTTTTGGATATCTTTACCTTAGTTTCTTTGATGCCTTTTTCATCCCTCTCAAGATCTCGCCATCTAATGTCTACTTGCTTGCCTGCTTTCCCTTCCCCAGGTGAATTACCTCATACACCCCCATACTGAATTCTATTTCCTAATTACCTGCCCACCTGACCAAACCTTTGACACTTCCTTACAGCCTCCTTCCTCATTATCAACCACAGGACTAATGTTTGGAAACACCTTAATCTTGCCCTCTACTGGACTTCTAGAATGCTGTATAATCTCAAAAAAAAGTCAACCAGCTCAGAGCCTGGTGGGACTCCACAGAAACAACATCAGTGAACCACTTCATTTTGCTTCTTGCTATCAAAACGATTTTGCAACTCCTCAGGTAACACTCTGCCTCTGTTTTAAATGATAGCAGAAGTATAATGTTAGCAGCTTTTCGGCAGTCGTAACCATGAAGATGGGAAAGTGATGGTCGGAGATGGACTCCAGTATGCTCCTCTCTTTGTCTCTCAGCAGCCTTGGGATTTACTCCAACTGGGACTGATGTTTTAATGCACTTTCAAAGGTGCGTAATGCCTTAATTCTTCAATTTATTAATGGAACAAAGTGCTTGCACTGTTTAAAATGGGACATTGGTCTGATAGCACACATTTTATTTCCCCGTGTAAGATCACTTACGATCCCTAAAGCACAAAAGGAAAAAAAAACACAAGGATGATACGGTTTGAAGACTAGAAAACAGCAAAATCATTAATCCAGCCAATACTGAATTTTGCACTGTGGAATTTAATCAGCTAACCTGGAATATTGCACCAGGGAGCGAAGAAAAAGATTCTCACAGTCGTCTTGCACCTTTCACAACTTCCAGATGACTCAGCAGTGCAAAAGGTAAGGCTGAAGCATTCGCAGATATCATCAGCCAGAAGCTCTGGGTGGATGATCCACCTCGGCCTCCTCCAGTGGTCCTCAGCATCACCGATACCAGTCCTCAGCCAATTCGATTCACTCCATACGATATCACAAAACTGTTTGAGATACTGGATACTGCAAAGGCTGTGAGTCCTGGCAACATTCCAGCAATAGTACTGAAGACGTATTCTCACCTAGCCAAGCTCTTCTAGTGCAATTAGAACACTGACATCTACCCAACAATGTGGCAAATGGCTCAGATATATCCTGTACATGAAAAGCTGATTACCACCCCATCAGTCTACTATCGATCATCAGTGGAATGATGGAAAGTGTCACCAGAAGTGCTGTCAAGCAGCACCTGCTCAGTGATGCCCAATTTTGGGTTCTGCCAGGGTCACTCAGCTCCTGACCTCATTACAGCCTTGGTCCAAACACAGAAAAAGCAGCTGATTTCCAATTGGGAGGAGAGAGTGACAGCCCTTGATCTCAAGGATGCATTTGAACTGGTGTGGCATCAAGGAGGCCAAGCTAAACTGGAACCACTGGCGATCAGTGGCAAACTCTCCACTGGTTGGAGTTGTACCTGGCAGTGTGCACTACAGACACTGCCAAAATTCACCAAAAATCCTCACTTAGCCCCTTCCAAACTCATGACCACTTCCATCCAGAAGGACAAGGGCGGCAGATACATGGAACACCATCATCTTCTAGTTGCCCTCCAAGCCACTCACCAACTTGACTTGGAAATACATCCCACTCCAGCCATTTGGCAATGGTGTTAAATGGCCCACTACCTACATAATTTACATTTAGTTGCTGCTCCTTTTTACAGAAAGACTTGCTGAGTTTCTCCAGCATTCTCTGTATTTGTTCTGGATTTCCAGCATCTACGGTAACTTGTTTTTATTCTTTGCAACATCTGGTGGTTGTGAAAGGTGGAAGTCTCTTTTAATTCTTTGTGTAATAATCCAGACCAGTTGATAAATTCCACAGGGTAACCCTGAAAAATCAAATTTTGCATGGTCTAGACAAAAGAGTTTGCCGTTATTCTAATCTTCAGACTATCACATCTGTTTTTAAATTTTGTGCTTTAAGGATAGTAACCGAAAGCACACATTTTACTCCCATATCAGGTCAATGGCCCATTTTAAACAGTGCAAACACTTTACTCCATTAATATATTGAGGAATTAAGTAAGCAAACCATCAGTCCTAGATGAAATGAATCCTAGGCTGCTGACAGAAGAAACAGCAGACATCATGGAGATGATCTCTCACCATCAGTTAAAATGTAAAATGTCTTTTCATGGTCCTGTCAGAAATTAAGTGGAACTTTGCATTTTCGTTAAAGTTATTTGCAAGTCTATGGGGATCACAGCACTCAAATATTGGATGTATATCTGGTGCAATATTTGACGTCATGCACAGTTCTTCTTTCATCTCACAGACAGACACAATCGTTTTGGGTTCATTCGGAATGAAAAAAATGAGAATCCGATTTCAGAATTGTGGGTTTGATCAGCTGATTGAGAGAGACTAAGTGCTTTTAAAAACTAACCGCTCACTTCAAACAGAAGGCTAACTAGAATAGCAATGACCTAAAGATTCAGGTTTCTTTGATGAATTCTCAAACCTGAAATCAGAATCTACAATCTGGACAGCACCCTTCACTTAACTCCAGCTCAACACAAAATTGCATGTACTTTCTTAATTGAATTGTATTGATCAGCCTTCCCAAGAGGAAAAAGAGCTTTATCTAAGCACTGCAGTCAATTTCATGAATATTGCTTGGCATATTTGCAGATAGGTAAGTTATGTTTCAAAGTTTACATGTGCATATATTATGACTACTACCTTCCAAAATATTTTTTGTCTTACATAATTCATGCCCATCAGTGGTTCAGCTGTCAGTGAACTTCCCATTCATTGCTGCCGATTTGGAAGAAAACATGCTTATTTGTTATCAGGATTAGGCTGGAATGTGGACTTGAGGTTACAATTGGACCCACCATGATCTTATCAAGTGGTTCAGCAGACTCGAGGGGCCAAATGGTCTACTCCTGCTCCTTGTTCATATGTACAAGGCAGCAAAATGGGGTTAGAGTACCAGATGTGTAGCCATCAGACAGTGAACTCACCAAAGCTCCTCAGACTGCATCAATCAAACCCATGGCCACTCCCAACTAGAAGGATGAGGGCAGCACCTGGACGTTGTCCTACAAGCCACACACAATCCAGACTTGGAATTATGTCACTGTTCCTTCAGTGTCACTGGGTTTAAATCCTGGAATTCCCTCTCTACCAGCCCTGTAGGAAAAGGGACTGCACCAGTTCAAGAAAGCAACTCAACCTCGAGGACAACTGGAGATGGGCAATAAATGCTGGCCCAACTAACAATGCCCACATCATTCTTTTATTTCAAGGTCACTTCAGCAGAATGATTCATTTAAGTTTGGTTTAGCAGAAATATTGTTATGCGCGGTCTTGCCTATTTGCAATTGGCTGTGTCTTTAGCTGTGCAGACCACAAGCTCTAGAGTGGTCTTCCCAGGGGCAACACTGTCCCCTTCATGGCACACCTTTTAAACAAGATCTCGGCCAATTCCTGAATATCTCCTCTGTGTCTTGGTGTCGTATCTTGCTTGATAATACTCGCAGGAAGTCCTTGAGATGTTTTATGACATGAAAGGCACTATATGGGCGGCACGGTGGGCGGCACGGTGGTACAGTGGTTAGCACTGCTGCCTCGCAGCGTCAGAGACCCGGGTTCAATTCCCGCCTCAGGCGACTGACTGTGTGGAGTTTGCACGTTCTCCCCTTGTCTGCGTGGGTTTCCTCCGGGTGCTCCGGTTTCCTCCCACAGTCCAAAGATGTGCAGGTCAGGTGAATTGGCCATGCTAAATTGCCCGTAGTGTTAGGTAAGGGGTAAATGTAGGGGTATGGGTGGGTTACGCTTCGGCGGGTCGGTGTGGACTTGTTGGGCCGAAGGGCCTGTTTCCACACTGTAAGTAATCTAATATGAATGCATGCTGCTGTTGTTTCATGCGATGGAATATAAACATCTGACATTAGCCATTTAGAACCTGACTTTCCGCAGACTGCATAATAACACTTGGGGAGTCCAAATCCAGACTGACAGAACGAGTGCTGCCTTTCTCACTGTTGCATTGAAGGTTCAGAAATGAAATGGGTTTGGCAGTCTATCCAGATTCTTGTGTACATGTTGAATCCATAGTTTAAAACTGACAGCCGTTCAGCTCTAATTGACATAAACGTCAGTCTTGCTCTGAAGAAGCTCAAATAATGGATGGCAAGAGAAATGGATGTGTCATTGTTGTACAGTAAAAGGTCCTCTGAGGTTCAGAGATAAAAGGATGTTCTCAAGCATAAATGCTTCTCTGTACCTCACCCATCATGCATCAGCAAAAAAACTGGAGGACTGCTGCAGAAGGAAAGACCAATGATTTTTTTTCCAATAGGTGGCAAGAGTTATCAGGCATCTTATCAATAATGTGCAAAATTCCTTGGCTGGTATTGAAGACTTGTAACATTTATCCCAGCAAAACCTTATTTCCCCAAACTGTTTCAAAAACCTTTCCTATCTTGATAGCGTCGGAAAAAATACAGGAGAGCTGATGAAACCTTTGCAGTTGAAATATTATCCTGTCCTTTCCTTCATGATACTAATGAATATACAGTGCACCTCCAGCATTTTCTTCCTCTATTTTAAGTTTCTAGAATTTGCAGCTATGTTCCATTTATCCCATGCTGGTGACTGGATCATTTTGTGCACTGGAATTGACTGGCCAACAGGCAGTAAATCCCCAGCAGGATTCCACATTCCGATGACATTGCCGAGAGTGATCCACTGTTAGCGTTCACTCAATTCCTGGCACTTTCATTGTGGGATCAAGAACAAAGATAGAGCCAAACATGAAACAATAATTCTGTGGAGGGGCTGGTTATTTCAGTCATCTGGATGGTGAGCAGGAGTTTCCATTCCCATTCCGGTTGAGATAGACATAGACCTGCCTTATTTTGCAAAGTGATGTCCTAAGTATCCAATTGTTTGATAGACAATGATGCCTATGGTCCCCTGTGAATCATGGGTAATTATCTACCGACCTATTATTTTGCACTTCTCACAAGAATCAAGGAAAAGAAAAACCACACTTAATCCTTACTTATCATCGCACTGCCTGCAACCATACAGTCAGAGATGTACAGCACAGAAGTAGACCCTTCGGTCCAACTCATCCATGCTGGCACGATATCCTAAATTAATCTAGTCCCATTTGCCAGCACTTGGCCCATATCCCTCTAAACCCTTCCTATTCATATACCCATCCAGATGCCTCTTAAATGCTGTAATTGTACCAGCCTCCACCACTTCCTCTGGCAGCTCATTCCATATATGCACCACCCTCTGTGAAAAAGTTGCCCCTTAGATCACTTTTAAATCTTTCTCGTCTCACCTTAAACCTGTGCCGTCTAGTTTTGGACTCCCCTAATCTGGGAAAGGACCTTGGCTATTTATCCTATCCATGTCCCACATGATTTTATAAACCTCTAAAGTGACCCCTCAACCTTCAACGCACCAGAGAAAATAGCCCCAGCCTATTAAATATATGATTGTAACTACTTGCACCCTTTCAAAATATACTTACATACTCACTGGAGTTAAGAATGAGGGGGGTTGCAAACAAACCTACTAACTTCTACCAGGATTAGATAGTCAGTGCAGGATGGATGTTCCTGTTGACTGAGGTGCCCAAAACCAGGGGACACTATCTCCAAATGTAGGGGAGGCTACTTAGGCCTGAGATAAGGAGAAATTTCTTCCCCTAGAGAATGGCGATCCTGTGAAATTCTCTTCCTCAGGAAGTTATTGAGGCTAAAACATTGAATGTTTTCAAGAAAGAGTTAGAGACAATTCTTACGGCTAAAGGAATCAAATGGATGGGAAGGAAACAGGAACAGAGTACAGAGTAAGATGATCAACCAAGACCACACTGAATGTTGGAGTACTCGCGAGGGGTTGTATGACCCACTTCTACTCCTATATTCTATGTTGCTATATCTCTGCATATTATCAATAATAGCTCTGAATGTTTTTTTTGCATTAAGTTGGGAGAGCTTCAGGCCTCGGTCCTTCTCCTGTGGCAATCATGGGGATGGCACGGTAGTTCAGTGGTTCGCACTGGCACCTCACTGTGCCTGGGTTCGATCCAGCCTTGAGCGACAGTCTGTGTGGAGTTTGCACAGTCCTCCCATGTGAGGGGTATTTTCTCCAAGTCCTCTGGTTTCCTCCCACGGTCAAAAGATGTGCAGGTTAGGTGGATTGGCCAAGGGAGGTGCAGGGTTTCAGGGATTCATTGCCATGGAGTGCAGTGGAGGGCAGGATGTTAAATGTCTTCAAGACAGAGATTGATAAACTCTTGATCCCACAGGAATTAAGGACTACAGGAAGAGTGCAGGTAAGTGGAGTTGAAATGCCCACCAGCCATGATTAAATGGCAGAGTGGACTCGATGAGTTGAATGGCCTTACTTCCACTCCTATGGCTTATGGATGGTGTAAGGGGATAGGATGGATGGATGGTTGTAGGATTGCCTGGGTAGGCTGCTCTTCAGAGGGTCAGCATTGACTCGATGGGACAATTGGCCTGCTTCACACTGTAGAGATTCTATGATTCAACGACCTCCTTCTATTAAGATACAACCACTTTCATTCTTTGGCCGGTAATTCTGCAGTCTTTGCCAAACTCCCACGTATCACACAGCCTCTGTAACTGTTTCTTGAGAAATAAGAAATGAGAGTAGGAATAGGGACAGTCCTTGTGGAGACAAAGCCCAGCCATCACACTGAAAATATCCTCATTGTATTGTGTGGCACCAATGTAATTGGTGCAAAATGTAATAGAGATCTACCAACTCAAAACTGCTTATCCATGATGTGCTGGAGGCCAGCAACAGCAGAATAGTATTCAACAATAGTCTGCAATATCATGGCCTAGCATATTCCCCCACTCTACCATTGCCAGGTGACCAACCCTGGCTCAACGAAGATAGGAATGCCACCAGCAAACCTAAAAATGAGGTGAAGCTACATCACTGGACTGCCATAGAGAGGAGGCAGAATGCAATAGGCCAAGCTGAACAATCCTACACCAACAGATCAGACTAGAATCTGGTTTCCAGCATCTGTAGTCATTGTTTTTACCTCCTTGAAAACTTGTAATCCTGCCACATCCACCTGTCAATAATTACAGACAACGAGCTTAACAGGAGGAGGGCAGCTCCACAAATTTCCTCATCCTTACTGAAGGGGGAGCTCAGTACATCAGTAAGTCTGAACCCTCTGTAACCCTCCATGATATTGTCTAAACAACCTGCTTGGAGATACTATTACACACCTCTGAAGCAGTTGGGACTTGAACCCAGGGCTCCTAGCTCAGAGTTTCTCAGGTAGTGTTCTAGATCTAACCATCTTCAATTGCTTCATCAACAATCTTCCCTCAATCATAAGGTAAGAAGTGGGATGTTCACATATTGTTCAGTATCATCCATAACTTGTCAGATAATGAAGCAATCTGCGTCCATATCCAGCAAGATCTGGGCACTTTCTCTCAAAGATCTGGGCACTGTCAAATGTCAATCAACATCCATGCCACAAAACAATGACCATGCATAATACGAGAATGCCCCTTGACATTTCTGAATTCCCCAGCATCAACATACTGAGGGTTACCATTGACCAGAAACTGAACTGGACCTGTCATATAAATATATGGCTACAAAAAGAGGGCAGAGGCTGGGAATTCCGTGATAAGTAACTCACCTTCCAATTCCTCAAAGTATGTACCTCTGGATGAGTGCAACTCCAACAGTATTCAGGAGACTCAACACCATCCAGGTCATAGCAGTCCTCTTGACTGACACCTTTTCCACCACAGTACCAGTAGAGTGAACCACTGACACTGCAGCAACTCAACAAGCCTCCTTCAACATCATCTACCACCTCACAGGACAAGGGAAGCATATTTTTTCTATTCTTCCATAATGAATTGTGGACTTTGTTGCCTAGGCCAGAATTTGTTGCCCATCCCCATTCCCTGTGAACTCAGTGCTGAAAATGTGTTGCTGGAAAAGCGCAGCAGGTCAGGCAGCATCCAAGGAACAGGAGAATCGATGTTTCAGGCATAAGCCCTTCTTCAGGAATGAGGAAAGTGTGTCCAGCAGGCTAAGATAAAAGGTAGGGAGGAGGGTCTTGGGGGAGGGGCATTGGAATTGCGATAGGTGGAGGGAGGTCAAGGTGAGGGTGATAGGCTGGAGTGGGGTGGGGGCGGAGAGGTCAAGAAGATTGCAGGTTAGGAAGGTGGTGCTGAGTTCGAGGGATTTGACTGAGACAAGGTGGGGGGAGGGGACATGAGGAAACTGGAGAAATCTGAATTCATCCCTTGTAGTTGGAGGGATCCCAGGCAGAAGATGAGGCACTCTTCCTCCAACCTTCGTGTTGCCATGGTCTGGCGATGGAGGAGTCCAAGGACCTGCATGTCTTTGGTGGAGTGAGAGGGGGAGTTAAAGTGTTGGGCTACGGGGTGGTTGGGTTGGTTGGTCCGGGTGTCCCAGAGGTGTTCTCTGAAACGTTCCGCAAGTAGGCGGCCTGTCTCCCCAATATAGAGGAGGCCACATCGGGTGCAGCGGATGCAATAGATGATGTGTGTGGAGGTGCAGGTGAATTTGTGGCGGATATGGAAGTGTCCCTTGGGGCTTTGGAGGGAAGTAAGGGGGGAGATGTGGGGTCAAGTTTTGCATTTCTTGCGGTTGCAGGGGAAGGTGCCGGGAGTGGAGGTTGGGTTGGTGGTGGGTGTGGACCTGACGAGGGAGTCACGGAGGGAGTGGTCTTTTCGGAACGCTGATAGGGGAGGGGAGGGAAATATATCCCTGGTGGTGGGGTCCATTTGGAGGTGGCAGAAATGACGGCGGATGATACGTTGTACATGGAGGTTGGTGGGGTGGTAGGTGAGGACCAGTGGGGTTCTGTCCTGGTGGCGGTTGGAGGGGCGGGGCTCAAGGGCGGAGGAGCGGGAAGTGGAGGAGATGCGGTGGAGGGCATCGTCGACTACGTCTGGCGGGAAATTGCGGTCCTTGAAGAAGGAGGCCATCTGGGTTGTACGGTTTTGGAACTGGTCCTCCTGGGAGCAGATGCGGCGGAGACGAAGGAATTGGGAATATGGGATGGCATTTTTACAGGGGGCAGGGTGGGAGGAGGTGTAGTCTAGGTAGCTGTGGGAGTCGGTCGGTTTATAGTAAATGTCTGTGTCGATTCGGTCACCCGAGATAGAAATGGAAAGGTCTAGGAAGGGGAGGGAGGAATCTGAGACGGTCCAGGTGAATTTGAGGTCGGGGAGGAAGGTGTTGGTAAAGTGGATGAACTGTTCAACCTCCTCGTGAGAGCACGAGGCAGCGCCGATACAGTCATCGATGTAGCGGAGGAAAAGGTGAGGGGTGGTGCCAGTGTAGCTGCGGAAGATGGACTGTTCCACATATCCTACGAAGAGGCAGGCATAGCTGGGGCCCATGCGAGTGCCCATGGCTACTCCTTTGGTTTGCAGGAAGTGGGAGGATTGGAAAGAGAAGTTGTTCAGGGTGAGGACCAGTTCAGTCAGTCGAAGGAGGGTGTCGGTGGAAGGGTACTGGTTGGCACGGCGGGAAAGGAAGAAGCGGAGGGCTTTAAGTCCTTCGTGATGGGGGATGGAGGTGTACAGGGACTGGATGTCCATGGTGAATGTGGGAGGATTACAAACCGCCTTCCTAACCTGCAATCTTCTTCCTGACCTCTCCGCCCCCACCCCACTCCGGCCTATCACCCTTACCTTGACCTCCCTCCACCTATTGCAATTCCAACGCCCCTCCCCCAAGTCCCTTCTCCCCACCTTTTATCTTAGCCTGCTGGACACACTTTCCTCATTCCTGAAGAAGGGCTTATGCCCAAAACGTCGATTCTCCTGTTCCTTGGATGCTGCCTGACCTGCTGCGCTTTTCCAGCAACACATTTTCAGCTCTGATCTCCAGCATCTGCAGTCCTCACTTTCTCCTGTGAACTCAGTGGCTTGTTAGGACAATTAAGAGCACACTGCTGTGGGTCTCGAGTCAGATGTAGCAAATTTCCTTCCTTAAACGACATGAGTGAACCTGTTGCATTTTTACAACAATCAGCATCGGCTTTATGGTTATCATTAGACTTTTAATTGCAGATTTTTATTGAATTGAAATTCCACCATCTGCCATGGTGGGGATTCAGACCAGCTGCCTGCCGAATTAAATGTGCTGCCTGCCTCCGCCCTCTTCACTTCCCAGGAACACAGGAAGGTTTCGAATTGTGCACTTCTCATGTTCCTACCTCTGAGCTAGGAGGCCTGCATTTAACTCCCACCTGCACCAGAGGTGTGTGATAATATCTCTGAACAAGTTGGGCAGGGAGTACATCCAGGCAAACTAGATTTCATCCTAGTGAGTCCTGCTTCTAAACTTTACAGTCAGGGTAACATGCTCCCACCATCAGTCCACTATTTAGGTGGCTCAGTGGTTAGTATTGCTGCATCACAAAGTTGGGACCTGTGTTCAATTCTGGCCTCAGGTGACTATCTCTGTGGAGCATTCTGCCGATGTCTGTGTGGATTTCCTCCAGGTGCTCTGGTTTCCTCCCACATTCCAAACGATGTGCAGGTCAGGTGAATTGCCCATAGTGTTAGATGCATTAGTCAGAGGGAAATGAGTCTGGATGGGTTACTGTTCAGAGAGGTTGGTGTGGACTTGTTGGGCTGAAGGGTCTGTTTCCACACTGTAGGGAATCTAATCTATACCCTCTAAAGCTCCCTAACTCTTTTCTATGTTTGAATAAATGAGCCACTTTTAAAAAATTTACTCTTGAGACGTGGCCAGCATTTATTGCCCATTTATAATTGCCCTTGAGAAGGTGGGGTTGAGCTGCCTTCTTGAACCGCTGCAGTCCATGTGCTGTAGGTTGACCCACAATACCCTTAGGGAGGGAATTCCAGCAGTTTGACCCAGCAACACTGACAGAATAGTGATATATTTCCAAGTCAGGATGGCGAGTACCTTAGCAAGGAACTTGGAAGGGGTGATGTTCCCATGTATCTGCTGTTGTTGTTCTGCTAGAAGTGGTCAAAGGTTTGGAAGGTGCTGTCTAAGGATCTTTGGTGCATTTCCGCAGTGCATCTTGAGTTCTAGTAAATCAATTTTATTCAATGCCTCTTCATCGGACATACATGAATTACTCTGCTATTTAAAAGCGGTGATACAGGGAACCAGGGAGTTATGGATCAGTTCGCCTAACATCTGTTGTGAGGAAATTATTAGAGTCTATAATTAAGGAGAGAGTGACTGAACACCTTGAAAATGTTCAGTTGTTTGGAGACAGCCAGCATGGATTTGTAAATGGTAGGTTATGCCTGACCAACTTGATTGAATTTCTTTGTAGAGGTGACTGAAGCAAAGGACATGGGGAATGTCGCTGCTGTTATCAAATGCCTTCTGGAAGTTCATGTGAATAGAATCTCCCACAAGAGACTGCTGGCAAAAGTTGAAACCCATGCAACGATTGGCCTGGTTATTAGCTCAGTGGAAATTAGCTTAGCGATGAGAACAGGAATCACTGGCAGGTACGCCAACTGGAAAGAGGAATGGTGCAATAAAATTAGATAAACCACCTGGAACTGACTAGGAACTGGCCACGATAAACACATATCCAGCCCAGTCAACTCTGCAAACCCTTCTCATTAAAATCTGGAGGCTTGTTGTATCAAAATTGAGAAAGGTCAAACGTCATGCCTGACAGCCAATTCCAACCCTGAGTTAATGTCTTATCCCACGAACAAGCTGCTGTTACACGGTGGCAAGGTCCTGGCCTCAGTATTGACAACTAAGCTCAGGAAGTCCCACATCTTATGTTAAACACAGGTAAGGAAATCTCCTGATTACCACCTACATTCTTCCTTCACCCTCAGCCAAGGGATGAAGCAATACTCCATGTTGAAGACTGGATTGAAAAAGCACTGAGGGAAGCAAGTTGGTAAAACATACTGGAATAGCACCATGATCACCCAAGATGGTCAGATACTGAAGGACACAGCTGCCATATTGGGTTTGCAGCAGGTATGAGGAGGCCAACACAAAGAGAAAACGCATTGAACCCCTTACTCATGTGTTCAATATATATATAACAAACCCCCTCTTTGTCCATGAAAGTATTCACAGAGCGACCACCGTAGAATCCTTGTGAAGACAAATTCCATCTCCACAGTGAGGACACTGGTCGCCCTGTTGTATGTCCCTATATTGTGCTAAATGGATAGATTCAGAACAGATTTTTCAGCTCAAAACTGATCAACTATGGTTCTCAATGACAATGCATAATTTTATTCATCCATAATCTGCCACCTCATGGTTTAGTGTAATGCTGATTGTGCTACTATTGATGTGAGGGTACTTATAAATTCTGTGTCCGACATATTCTCTCTTACGAGCTGCCTGAGGAAGAAGTGGGGACTCTGAAAGATTGTGGTTTCAAACAGACCTGTTGGATTATAACCCAGGGTCGTGTGATTTTTGACTTTGTGCTATTATTGGGGGGGCACGGTGGGTCAGTGGTTAGCACTGCTGCCTCACAGCGCCAGGACCAGGGTTCGATTCCAGCCTCGGGCGACTGTCTGTGTGGAGTTTGCACATTCTCCCCATGTCTGCGTGGGTTTCCTCCAGGTGCTCCGGTTTCCTCCCACAGTCCAAAGATGTGCAGGTCAGGTGAATTGGTCGTGCTAAATTGCCCATAGAGTTAGGTGCATTAGTTAGGGGGAATGGGTCAGGGTGGGTTACTCTTCAGAGGGTCGATGAGGACTTGTTGGGCCGAAGGGCCTGTTTCCACACTGTAGGTAATCTAATCTAATTATTATATACAATGACTGCAGGACAATATCCCAGGAACAACAACAGGCCTGTCTAAAATGAAGTGTAAAGCTGGTGAAGCGAGCTTATATGAGACTGTTTGCTAAACAGCAGAAACTACAGATGGTAGACAAATCTCAGTGATTCCAGAACCAGTCGATCAGATCAAACCTTTGCCGTCTTTACATCCTGTAGTGAATGTTGATGGACAATCAAACAACTAAGCAAAGGAGGGCGTACCATGGACATTTCTATCCTTTTAAACAGCCTACCCCAGATCGCTGGCAATTCATCCTCATTGTTTTCATAAATCTTAGGCCTTCTAACCTCACCTACCTTCAATCCTTATGTCACCTTTATGTCCCTATATTAATCCTTGCCTTCCAGCCACTCAAATGGTCTCTTTCAACCTCAAATCGACATAATGTTCCCACTTACCATACTCTATCCATAGAATGTCCATCCCAACTCATCACTATATCCAGCATGAGCAGATCATAGAATGCCTACAATGCGGAAGCAGGCCATTCAGCCCATCAAGTCTACACTGACTCTCCAAAGAGCATCCCATCCTGACCCACACCCCTAGCCTATCCCTGTAACCCTGCATTTCCCATGACCAATCCACACAATCTGCACATCTTTGGATTTTGGGAGGAAACTGGAGCACTGGGAGGGGACCCACTCAGACACAGGGAGAGCATGCAAACTGCACACAGACAGTCACCCGAGGGTGGAATCATCCCTGGCGCTGTGAGGCAGCAGTGCTAACACTGAACTATGTACTGCCCAGATCTCAGTAGCAATGTCAAGGTGAAATAAAATAAACGTCTAAATATGTATTATAGCTTAATTATATTTTTTCAAAAAGCCACTGATCAAGACTCCATCAAAGCCTGTAAATTCCCTCAAATATTGAATCATTTATAAAATATCAAAGTCATAATCCTGCATCAAAGATAACTAATACTTTTATAACCTTTTGAGCGGTCAATCAAACCGTGAACTTAAGACCCCTTTACTGAAAGACTAAAAACTGGTGGAAAACAGCCACATTAATCATGAAATAATGATAAACCTTAGGGAAATATCAATAAACAGCTACTGTACCTGCTGACAAAGATTGTCTTTAACTGTCACCATACAGGAAGCCGAGCTTAAAATTTTAAAGGACTGGAGATTTAAATAACTTCACATCTTGACAGTTCCACAGCCTTATCCATCCTTTAAAATCACCGAAATAAACTCTAAATGTTTGTAATTTTCCACACAACCCAGGTTGGAGTGAGAATGGGGTCTGTATGAACTTAGTAGTGAGCACAAATGGCCTGACAAAGTTTGAGTTTCTTCTTCTGTGTGAGCTCCCAAGCCCTTCTGCCTTCTAGCAACAGTAGGATTGATCAGAAATCTAAACTGCACCAACTTTCTAAAAGATCCATGGGTGGTTCCAGAACACCACTGAAATCCAGCCTTATATATTCCCATTTCAACCTGGTTCATATGTAGAGTCATAGAGGAAGTACAGTAATGCTGGAGGTGCTTGTTTTGTTTGAGGAGTTGTGAGCCTTACAGGATGGTTACATGGGACGAGGCATCAAAAAGCAAACTAGCTTTATGCCCAGAACACGGGAAACAAGAGGAATAGGCCTACTCAGCCAGACCATAGCTCCAACTTGGGCTTCAACTCCACTGTCCCAGCCACTCCCTTGATTTCTTAACAGACCAAACATTTGTCTTATAAATGTATTCAACGTGCAAGCATTCAAAACCCCCTAGGATAGAGAATTCCAAAGATTCTGAACCTGTCGGATGACATAATTTCTCCCCGTCTCAGCCTTGAAGGACTAGCTCCATTTCCTGTCTCTTGAGTTTTAGATTTCCCTACCAGCCAAGACTGTCTCTCAATATCCATCTGAGATTTAGCCTTTCTAGATTTCAGATTTTATTGGCACATGTACTCAAGTACTCAAGTACCGGAGTACAGTGAAAAGCAGAGAGCGGCGGGGGCTGGGCGGAAGTGAAGTCAGAGCGCAGAGGCGGTTGGGAAGGTGAGTGACTGTTATTTAAGTAGGTGCGGTCTAAACCCCAGGTCCTACACAGTAGGGCCTCCCTCCCAACCTCCTCCTCTAACCTAAATTAAAAGTCCGCAGACTTGCATCAAAAAAAAGGGGGTCCAGGGAAGTTTCTGTTGAGAAAAGAGCGAGTCTTTAGCTCAGGAGTCTTCAACAAGGAGGTTGAGTGAAGTGATTACGCCACAGTTGAGAGGGTGAAGATATGACTGCCAAGCTGATTCAGTGTGCTACGTGCATGATGTGCTAGCTCAAGGACTCTGGTGTAGCAGGCTCGTATAACTGTGGAAAGTATTTACACATTCAGCTTCTGACAGAGCATATTGCAGCACTGATGAAAGAACTCGATGACCTCAGGCTCATCCGAGAGAACGTGATCTTTCTGAACAGGACCTTCAGTGAGGTTATTACACCGACCATACCAGAAGAGAGTAGAATGGAGAAGACGATGAGGAAGGCAGAGATGAGACAAGTGCAAGAGACCCAGTGGAAGTATCTGTCAGGAACAGGTTGAATCTTTTGGAAACAGTAGAGACAGGTGACACTGCCAGTCCTCGAGGCGGTCAGGTCTGCCAATCAAAAGTTGGCGTGGAGGCAGAGCCGAGTCAGACATCACACAGAGCTGTGGTAATAGGGGAATCCATAGTGAGAGGAACTGAACTGGGTTTCTGTGGCAACAGGCAGGATTTGAGGATGGTGTGTTGCCTTCCTGGTGCCAGGATAAAGGACATCGCAGACAGAGTGCAGGAAATCCTCAAGGGCAAATGTGAAGAGCCAGAGGTGATGGTACATGTTGGCATAAATAACGTCAGGAAGAAGAGGAGGGACATTCTACAGCGGGACTCCGGAGAACTCGGAAGAAAGGTGAAAAGCAGGTCGTCCAGTGTGGTTATCTCTGGTTTGCTTCCAGTTCCTCGGGCTGGAGAGGCCAGAAACAGGGAGATAATGGACTTGAATGTGTGGCTGGGGAACTGGTGCAGGAAGTAAGAATTTAAATTCTTGGATCACTGGGGTATGTTTAGCAGTAAGGATAAATTATACAAGAGAGACAGTTTACACCTTAATAGGTTGGGGACCAGCATTCTGGCAGGCAGGTTTGCTACTGCAACACAGCTGCGTTTAAACTAAATAGCGGGGCAGGAGGGGGGAGGGGACAAACTGGAAGCTTAAGAAGAAAATTGAAGGGAAAGTTAGAACGAGGGAAGTCAAGAAAGACAACGGTATCAATGGAGCAAAAAACTCAAAAAGGGATCATGCCGTAAGATTGAGTGAAATAGGGATTGATAGGAATGATGAAGGCAGTAACAAATTAAAAATTATATATGAATGCACAAAGCATTAGAAATAAGGTGGAGGCTCATTTGGAAATTGGCAGTTACGATGTTGTGGGGATAATGGAGACATGGCTTCAAGTGGACAGGGCCTGGGAAATGAATATTCAAGGCGATATGTGCTATCATAAGGACAGACTGACTGGCAGAGGGGGTGGGGTGGCCCTGTTGGTAAGGAATGATATTCAGTCCCTTGCGCGGGAGGACCGAGAATCAGGGGATGTAGAGTCAGTATGGATAGAGCTGAGAAATTCTAAGGGTAGGAAGACCCTCATGGGAGTTATCTACAGGCCCCCAAACAGTAGTCTGGATGTAGGGTGTAAGTTGAATAAGGATCTGAAATTGGCCTGTCGCAAAGATATTACTACAGTTGTTATGGGGGATTTCAACATGCAGATAGACTGGGAGAATCAGGATGGTACTGGACCCCAAGAAAAGGAGTTTGTGGAGTGCCTCAGAGATGGATTCTTAGAACAGCTGGCGCTGGAGCCTACCAGGGAGAAGGCAATTCTGGATCTGGTATTGTGCAACAAACCGGATTTGATCAGGGACCTCGAAGTAAAGGAGCCATTAGGAGGTAGTGACCATAATACAATAAGCTTTAATCTGCAGTTTAAAAGGGAGAGGGTAAAATCGGAAGTGACAATATTTCAGTTGAATAAGGGGAACTATGGAGCTATGAGGGGGGAACTGGCCAAAGTTCAATAGTGCAATACCCTAGCAGGGATGGCAGTGGAACAACAATGGCAGGTATTTCTGGGTGTAATGCAGAAGATGCAGGATCAGTTCATTCCAAAAAGGAAGAAAGATTCTAAGGGGAGGCATGGGTGGCCGTGGGTGATGAGGGAAGTTAAGAAACATATAAAGTCAAAAGAGAAAAAGTATAACATAGCAAAGATAAGTGGGAAAACGGAGGACTGGGAAGCTTTTAAAGAACAATAGAGGATAACTAAGAAGGAAATATGCAGAGAAAAAATGAGGTACGAAGGTAAATTGACCAAAAATATAAAGGAGGATAGTAAAAGCTTTTTTAGGAATGTGAAAGGAAAAAAAATGGTTAAGACTAAAATTGGGCCCTTGAAGACAGAAACGGGTGAATATATTACGGGGAACAAAGAAATGGCAGAAGAATTGAATTGGTACTTCAGATCTGTGTTCACTGGGGAAGACACAAGCAATCTCCCTGAGGTAACAGTGGCTGAAGGACCTGAACTGAAGGGAATTTATATTTGCCAGGAATTGGTGTTGGAGAGACTGTTAGGTCTGAAGGCTGATAAGTCCCCGGGACCTGATGGTTTGCATCCCAGGGTACTGAAGGAGGTGGCTCGAGAAATCATAGATGCGTTGGTGATTATTTTCCAATGTTCTATAGATTCAGGATCAGTTCCTGCGGATTGGAGGGTGGCTAATGTTGTCCCACTTTTTAAGAAAGGAGCAAGAGAGAAAGCAGGGAATTATAGACCAGTTAGTCTGACCTCAGTGGTGGGAAAGATGCTGGAGTCTATTATAAAAGATGAAATTACGACACATCTGGATAGCAGTAACAGGATAGGTCAGAGTTAGCATGGATTTATGAAGGGGAAATCATGTTTGATTAATCTCCTGGAATTTTTTGAGGATGTAACTCTGAAGATGGACAAGGGAGATCCAGTGGATGTAGTGTACCTGGACTTTCAGAAAGCCTTTGATAAAATCCCACATAAGAGGTTAGTGAGTAAAATTAGGGCACATGGTATTGGGGGCAAAATACTGACATGGATTGAAAATTGGTTGGCTGACAGGAAACAAAGAGTAGTGATAAACGGCTCCCTTTTGGAATGGCAGGCGGTGACCAGTGGGGTACCGCAGGGATCAGTGCTGGGACCGCAGCTTTTTACAATATACATTAATGATATAGATGATGGTATTAAAAGTAGTATTAGCAAATTTTCTGATGATACAAAGCTGGGTTAGAGGGTGAAATGTGAGGAGGATGTTAGGAGATTACAGGGTGCCCTGGACAGGCTAGGTGAGTGGACAGATGCATGGCAGATGCAGTTTAATGTGGATAAATGTGCGGTTATTCACTTTGGTGTCAAGAACAGAAAGGCAGATTACTACCTAAATGGAGTCAAGTTAGGTAAAGGGGCAGTGCAACGAGATCTAGGTGTTCTTGTACATAGAACATAGAAAAATACAGTACAGAACAGGCCCTTCGGCCCACGATTAGATTAGATTACTTACAGTGTGGAAACAAGCCCTTCGGCCCAACAAGTCCACACGTTGTGCCGAACATTTGTCCTCGCTTAAGCACCCATCCATGTACCTATCCAATTGCCACTTAAAGTTCGCCAATGATTCTGACTCTGCCACTCGCACAGGCAGCGCATTCCATGCCCCCACCACTCTCTGGGTAAAGAACCTACCCCTGACATCCCCCCTATACCTTCCACCCTTCACCTTAAATTTATGTCCCCTTGTAACACTCTGTTGTACCCGGGGAAAAAGTTTCTGATTGTCTACTTTATCTATTCCCCTGATCATCTTATACACCTCTATCAAGTCACCCCTCATCCTTCTCCGTTCCAATGAGAAAAGGCCTAGCACTCTCAACTTATCCTCGTACCACCTATTCTCCATTCCAGGCAACATCCTGGTAAATCTTCTCTGCACCCTCTCCAAAGCTTCCACATCTTTCCTAAAGTGAGGCGACCAGAACTGCACACAGTACTCCAAATGTGGCCTAACCAAAGTCCTGTACAGCTGTAACATCACTTCACGACTCTTGAATTCAATCCCTCTGCTAATGAACGCTAATACACCATAGGCCTTCTTACAAGCTCTATCCACCTGAGTGGCAACTTTCAAAGAGCTATGAACATAGACCCCAAGATCCCTCTGCTCCTCCACCTTACTAAGAACCCTACCGTTAACCCTGTATTCCGCATTCTTGTTTGTCCTTCCAAAATGGACAACCTCACACTTGATAGGGTTGAACTCCATCTGCCACTCCTCAGCCCAGCTCTGCATCATATCTAAGTCCCTTTGCAGCCGACTACAGCCCTCCTCACTATCCACAACTCCACCAATTTTCGTATCATCTGCAAATTTACTGACCCACCCTTCGACTCCCTCTTCCAAGTCATTAATAAAAATTACAAACAGCAGAGGACCCAGAACTGATCCCTGCGGAACTCCACTTGTAACTGGGCTCCAGGCTGAATATTTACCATCTACCACCACTCTCTGACTTCGACCGGTTAGCTAGTTTTCTATCCAACTTGCCAAATTTCCCACTATCCCATGCCTCCTGACTTTCCGCATAAGCCTACCATGGGGAACCTTATCAAATACCTTATTAAAATCCATGTATACTACATCCATGGCTCTACTCTCATCCACATGCTTGGTCACCTCCTCAAAGAATTCAATAAGACTTGTAAGGCAAGACCTACCCCTCACAAATCTGTGCTGGCTGTCCCTAATCAAGCAGTGTCTTTCCAGATACTCATAAATCCTATCCCTTAGTACCCTTTCCATTACTTTGCCTACCACCAAAGTAAGACTAACTGGCCGGTAATTCCCGGGGTTATCCCTATTCCCTTTTTTGAACAGGGGCACAACATTCGCTACTCTCCAGTCCCCTGGTACCACCCCTGTTGACAGTGAAGACGAAAAGATCATTGCCAACGGCTCTGCAATTTTCTCTCTTGCTTCCCACATAATCCTAGGATATATCCCGTCAGGCCCGGGGGACTTGTCTATCCTCAAGTTATTCAAAATGTCCAACACGTCTTCCTTCCTAACAAGTATCTCCTCTAGCTTACCAGTCCGTTTCACACTCTCCTCTTCAACAATACGGTCCCTCTCGTTTGTAAATACTGAAGAAAAGTACTCATTCAAGACCTCTCCTATCTCTTTCGACTCAATACACAGTCTCCCACTACTGTCCTTGATCGGACCTACCCTCGTTCTCATCATTCTCATGTTTCTCACATACGCATAAAATGCCTTGGGGTTATCCTTGATCCTATCCGCCAAAGATTTTTCATGTCCTCTCTTAGCTCTCCTAATCCATTTCTTCAGCTCCCTTCTGGCAATCCTGTATCCCTCCAATGCTCTGTCTGAACCTTGTTTCCTCAACCTTATGTAAGCCTCCTTCTTCCTCTTTACAAGACATTCAACCTCCCTCGCCAACCAAGGTTCCCTCACACGACCATCTCTTTCCTGCCTGACAGGTACATACATATCAAGGACACATCGTATCTGTTCCTTGAAAAAGTTCCACATTTCCACAACATCCTTCCCTGACAGCCTATGCTCCCAACTTAGGCTCCTCAGATCCTGTCTTACAGCATCGTATTTACCCTTCCCCCAATTGTACAACCTACCCTGTTGCACGCACCTATCTCTCTCCAATACCAAGGTGAAAATCACAGAATTGTGGTCACCATCACCAAAATGTTCACCCACTAACAAGCCCATCACTTGTCCCGGTTCGTTACCGAGTACCAAATCCAATATGGCCTCCCCTCTGATCGGGTAATCTACATACTGAGTTAGAAAAGCTTCCTGTACACACTGCACAAACACCACCCTATCCAATCTACTTGATCTAAAGAGCTTCCAATCAATGTTTGGGAAATTGAAATCACCTATGACTACTACCCTGTGGCTTCTGCACCTTTCCAAAATCTGTTTCCCAATCTGTTTCTCCATATCTCTGCTGCTATTGGGGGGCCTATAGTAAACACCCAACAAGGTGACTGCACCTTTCCTATTTCTGACTTCAGCCCATACTACTTCTAAAGGCAGATCCCCCTCGAACTGCCTTTCTGCAGCCGTTATACCATTTCTAATTAGCAACGCCACCCCCCCCTCCTTTTTTACCACCCTCCCTAATCTTACTGAAACATCTGTAACCAGGAACCTCCAACAATCATTCCTGTCCCTCTTCTATCCACGTTTCCGTGATGGCCACAACATCGTAGTTCCAGGTACTGATCAACACCTTAAGTTCACCCACCTTATTTCTGATACTCCTTGCATTGAAGTATACTTGAGCCCATCTCTGTATCCGCAAATACTCCCTGTCAGTGCTACCTTCTTCACAGCCTCCCTACATTCTTGGACATCCTGACAAACAGCTAGCCTACTTGCTGGACTACAAGTCCAGATCCCATCCCCCTGCCAAATTAGTTTAAACCCCTCTGAAGAGTGCTAGCAAACCTACCTCCCAGGATATTGGTGCCCTTCTAGTTCAGGTGCAACCTGTCCTGCTTGTACAGGTCCCACTGGCAACATCCCAGAGATGGCGACTCTGTCCGTCCTAGCTTTTAGCTTCCAGCCTAACTCCCTGAGCTCCTGAATGACCTCCCCACCCCTCTTCCTACCTATGTCGTTGGTGCCAACGTGCACCACGACTTCTGGCTGCACACCCTCCCCCTTAAGGATTCTGAAGACAAGGTCCGAGACGTCTCGGACCCTGGCAACCGGGAGGCAACAAACCATCCGTGAGTCTCGCCCATGTCCACAGAACCGCCTGTCCGTCCCTCTAACTATAGAGTCTCCTATAACCAGCGCTCTCCTCCTCTCCCCCTTTCCCTTCTGAGCCTCAGAGCCGGACCTCGTGCCAGAGACCCAGTCACTGCAGCTTAGCCCTGCTAGGCCGTCCCCCCCAACAGTATCCAAAGCGGTATACTTATTGCTGAGGGGAACGACCACAGGGGATTCCTGCACTGCCTGCTTCCTCCCCTTCCCACCTCTAATTGTTACCCAGCTACCTCTGTTCTCTGGGGTAACTATGTCCCCGAAGCTTCTATCACCCTCTCAGCCTCTTGAATAATCCTCAGTTCATCCAACTCCAGTTCCAGTTCCCTAACTCATTCTGTGAGGAGCAGGATCTGACTGCATTTCCTGCAGATGAAGTCGGCAGGAGTATCGGTGGTCACCCCTACCTCAAACATCCTGCAGGAGGAACATTCCACTGCCTGCGCTGCCATTACTCTACACTTCGTCTCCAAAACAAGAGCACTGAGTAGCTTACCTGTGGACTTTAAAGTTAGGTTAGAGGAGGAGGATGGGAGGGAGAGGCCCTACTGTGTAGGGCCTGGGGTCGAGAACACACCCACTCAAATATCACTCAAATAAACCTTCCCGACTAGCTCTGCGCTCCAACTTCACTTCCGCCCAGCTCGCGCCGCTCTCTGCTTTACATCAGTCAATGAAAACAAGCATGCAGGTACAGCAGGCAGTGAAGAAAGCTAATAGCATGCTGGCCTTCATAACAAGAGGGATTGAGTATAGAAGCAAAGAGGTTCTTCTGCAGCTGTACAGGGCCCTGGTGAGACCGCACCTGGAATATTGTGTGCAGTTTTGGTCTCCAAATTTGAGGAAAGACATTCTGGCTATTGAGGGAGTGCAGCCTAGGTTCACGAGATCAATTTCCGGAATGGCAGGACTATCTTACGTTGAAAGATTGGAGCGACTGGGCTTGTATACCCTTGAGTTTAGAAGGATGAGAGGGGATCTGATTGAGATGTATAAGATTATTAAAGAATTGGACACTCTGGAGGCAGGAAGCATGTTTCTGCTGATGGGTGAGTCCAAAACCAGAGGACACAGTTTAAAAATAAGGGGTAGGCCATTTAGAACAGAGTTGAGGGGAAACTTCTTCACCCAGAGAGTGGTGGGTGTAGGGAATGCTCTGCCCCAGCAGGCTGTGGAGGCCAAGTCTCTGGATACTTTCAGGAAAGAGATGGATAGAGCTCTTAAGGATAGTGGAATCAAGGGTTATGGGGATAAGGCAGGAACAGGATACTGATTGTGGATGATCAGCCATGATCATAATGAATGGTGGTGCTGGCTCGAAGGGCAGAATGGCCTCCTCTTGCACCTATTGTCTATTGTCTATTGTCTGTATACAGTCATTTCTTCTATTGCGAAACAGGTTCCGTCCCTGCGCAACCCCGTGCTATACAAAAGAATCGCGCAATACAAATAGCATTTAAAGTATTGGTGATGTGATCATGTTATAGCCAATGCACATTTTAACATTCATGCTTCAGAAACAGAGTCCCCATTCGTCAATCACGTTACAGCCAATTCAAAGAGAACAAAGAAAGAGCAAAGAAAACTTACAGCCCAGGAACAGGCCCTTCAGCCTGCCAAGCCTGAGACAATCCAAATGTACTTTCTAAACCTGTCGGTCAATTCCTAAGCATTTGTATCCCTCTGCTCCCCACCTACTCATGCATTTATCCAGACGCATCTTAAATGAATCTACCGTGCCTGCCTCTACCACCTCTGCTGGTAACGCGTTCCAAACGCCCACCACTCTGTGTGAAGTACTTGCCGCGTGTATCCCCCTTAAACTTTCCACCTCTCACCTTGAAAGCATGACCTCTCATTATTGAATCCTTCACCCTGGGAAAAAGCTTGTCTCTATCCACCCTGTCTATACCCTTCATGATTTTGTAAACCTCAATCAGGTCCCCCCCTCAATCTCCTTTTTTTTCTAATGAAAACAATCCTAACCTACTCAACCTCTCTTCATAGCTAGCACCTTCCATACCAGGCATCATCCTCGTAAACCTTCTCTGCACCCTCTCCAAAGCGTCCACATCCTTTTGGTAATGTGGCGACCAGAACTGTACACAGTATTCTAAATGTGGCCGAACCAATGTCTTGTACAATTTTAACATGACTTGCCAGCTCTTATACTCAATACCCTGTCCAATGAACGCTAGCATACTATATGCCTTTTTGACCACTCTATCCACCTGTGCAGCAACCTTCAGGGTACAATGGACCTGCACTTCCAGATCTCTCTGCCCCTCAACTTTTCCCAAGGCTCATCCGTTCCTTGTATAATTCTCACTGACAAAAGGCGCGTTACAGAAGAACGACGTGTAATGTTGCCACGCATGGTGCCATCTTAGGTACCCAGGTACCTAGGTCCAAAAGAAAACCCTAAGTGCAAAGTAGTAAGAGAAATAAGAGTTAAAAAGTTAAGCAATACTGCACAGAATAATACACAAATAAATAAATGGGTAATAGTTTGCATTAAGGTCTCTCATAGTTTAAACTTAGAAATCTTGTATGCTGTATCCCTCATTATTCTAAACTCCAGAAAATATAAACTCGATTTACTCGGCCGTTTCAAAGTAGGAGAGGTACCTCATTCCATTGACCAAGGCAATCGCTCAAATCTGAAATAAAACAGACACCTGCAGATGCTGGAAATCAGAAACAAAGACAGAAACGCTCAGCAGGTCTCTCCAGCCAATTCTGTTTTAGCTCAAAATTGATTCCTGCTTTTGCACATTTTGAGAACATATTAAACAATATGAGAACGAATGCTCTGATTAACAATAGTGCGGCCCTCAGTAAAACCACATATCTCTTGCTACAACCTGAACCTGTCTTTTCAAATAAACATTTCTGTATTTCCCACATTATATGGCATTGATTATCATCCAATAAACCTGCAGTGATAATATCACATCATCAATCTTCGGGACATTGACATACAGCATCCTGTCATGACATGAGTCAGAAAAACAAATGGCTGAAAAATTAAATAAAAATGACTTTGCAGTATCAATCATAAGCAATAATAGATAGATGGGAATGATTACCAGGCTGCAATCTAATCCAGAGCTCTAAATTTTTCTAGTTCGAACAACAGATTGTTGAAAATGATGAAAAAGATGAAATCTCATAATCATCTGAACCCTCCAAAATATGTGAAATCCCCAATCAGATTGTAACCTGTGACAAGTTCTCAATTATCTCTTACTGTCCTGAGGAAAGAAAAACTGTAATATAAAGTGAACACAAGTGACTGATGACTCGGAGTGCTCATGTCAAATGGAGGTATGGTCAGCGGGTCCCTTGGTTTTCAGTGTGAGACATTGTCATTACCTACAATGGCAGACCTGTTTTCGCTGCTTACACAAGGTTGGGAGCGAGAGCGACAGCAGTGAAAGCAGGGGGAGCAAAGTGAGAGACAGAAAATCCTAGCCAGCTGTTAAAATAAAAACATAGAAAACAGGAACAGGAGGAGGCCATTCAGCCCTTCGAGCCTACCCAACTATTCAATATGATCATGGCTGATCATCCAACTCAGCTTTCTGCTTCCGCTTTCACCCCAGATCTTTTGATGCCTTCAGCCCTCAGAACTATATCTAACTCCTCGAGAACATTCAATATTTTGGCTTCAACCACTTACTATGACAGAGAATTCCACAGGCCCACCACTCTCTGGATGAAGAAATTTCTAAATGGCCTACACTCTACCCTGAGAGTAACTCCACTGATTGTTATAGTCATATAAAGTGGGATGCTGCACCTGAGAATAAAGCTACAGGATCAGCAAGCGTTATCCATACAGGGCTGTGAAGGTGAGCTGGGAGAAATAATGGAGATATGTTTAAGAAAACATCGATCAGCAACTTTACCTCTAGCTTCTATGAATGTTGAATGTTTGAATATCTTAAGAGTCGCTGTTTAAGATTAATGAATAGATGAAACTCCAACTTTGAGTACTGTGTCCAGTTCTAGTCTCCCTGTTATAGGAAGGATATTATTAAACTGGAGAGAGTTCAGAAGAGATTGACCACAATGTTACTGGGAATGAAGGGTTTGAGTTTTAAGGAGAGGCTGGGACTTTTTTCACGGCAAAAATGCTGGAGATGCTGGAGATCAGAGTCTAGATTAGAGTGTTGCTGGAAAAGCACAGCAGGTCAGGCAGCATCCGAGGGGCAGGAAAATCGACGATTCGGGCAAAAGTCCTTCATCAGGAATGAAGGCAGGGAGCCTCCAGGGTGGAGAGCCCTCCTATTTATCTCTCCACCCCAGAGGGTCCCTGCTTTCATTCCTGATGAAGGGTTTTTGTCTGAAATGTCGGTTTTCCTGCTCCTCGGATGCTGCCTGACCTGCTGTGCTTTTGAAGCACCACTCTGATCTTGACTGGGATTTTTTTCACTGGAGTTAGGAGGCTGAGGGGTGACCTTTAGAGGTTTCTTAAATCATGAGGGGTCAGAAAAGGTGAATGGCAGATGCCTTTTCCCCAGGGTGGGGGTGTTCAAAACTAGGGGGTATATTTTTAAGGTGATAGGAGAAACATTTAAAAAAAGACATGAGGGGTAACTTTTATTACACAGACTGTGTGGAATAAACTTCCAGTGGAAGTAGTGGGTGCGAGTACAGTTTAAATATGTAAAAGACATTTGGATAAGTACATGAATAAGAAATGTTTGGAGGGATATGGGCTAAGCACAGGTAGGTGGGACTAGTTTAGTTTGGGATTATGGTCGGCATGGACTGGTTGGACTGAAGGATGTGTTTCCTTGCTGTATAACTCTCTGACTCTATAACAAATGCAAATTTTATAACACTGGCCATTTCTGGAAAAGTAAAACTACATATCTCCTGATTCTGAAAGAGAGATGTAATCTGCCAAATAGGTGAACACAAACAACAGATGGACCAAGCAGTTCACAACAGGATTATGCTCTTGAAATCATCAGGCTCCTGAACACCACGAGCAAATGCAATCATCGGCAAGCACCACTCTTATCAATTGAAATGTTCAAATGCCAATGCACAACATTACATTATTGAGGAATGGTTTGGAAAACAGAATTAAAGATGCCACTGGGTCTTGGTCTTAACTTTTGTATTACACAGCAACATTAAGTAAAATCTGAAAATGCAAAGCAGCTCTGGCAACATCTGTTGCAGAGAGGATTTACCCGGTTAAGTTTTCGGATGTACAATCTATTGTTTGGCTCTGATTTGACCTGAAACCTGAACTGTTCTTTTCCCCCATCTCTCCACTGGTGCTGCCAGACCTGATGAGAGTTTCCAGCATTTGCTGATTCTATTTCAGACATCCAGTCCCTGCAGTATTTTGGTTTTGAACGCCATTAAATAACTTAGCTGTATTAGTGACACAAGAAATCAATACTCTCGCCTTAAAGTTTAGTGCAACCTCACTACACATGAGCTCAAACGGCCATTCATATTACTGGGCTGTATGTCAATTTTGCAACAACATGATAAACCTGTCGAGTGATCCTGCATCATATCTTTGATTGGGGCTCGTGGGATATTGCAGTACAGAGATTCTAGAATAGGAAAATACAATATTGTAAATGTCAGACTTCCTATCTGACAATAAATCATAAACCATCCAACATTTCCTTCAACTCAACACCGGAGGATTGAAATCAACTTAATTAGTATTTGTCAGAAGCTCTGTGCTGTTCCCAGAGACTACCTTCTTAACTGGCTGCATTTCTTGGCCAAATTAGCTGAGACATAACTTTATTGCCCGTTTCAGTCGAAAGCTCATCTTCCAACCCGATTTCATACTCACTTCTCTCTACTTTAATCACACTGCTGTCTTAGCCATAGTTTTATGCCTTGCTACGATGTCTACAGTCTTTCCCTTACTGTTGAACCAGGTTGCTGGATCCAGAAACTTTATTTTTATTTCAAAAATATACTTTATTCATAAAGTATTTTGATGGGCTGTACAGTTGGTCATGCCATACATACAGAAACATTCCATTTCTTTGCATACAGAGATCAGAATTTATCATTTGTATATACCGGTCTGTATGTTTGTCAATCATATGTCCATATATTTAGCTGAGGCGTCAGCAAAGCCCAAATGACTGGGTGGGCCCCCTGTTCTTAGGCAGGCAGATGTTACACGGTGGTCTTTCCCCACCGCACCTTGGCGGCAGCTGCCCCAAGCTTCAACGCGTCCCTCAACACGTAGTCCTGGACCTTGGAATGTGCCAGTCTGCAACACTCAGTCGGGGTCAACTCCTTCAGCTGGAAGATCAACAGGTTTCAGACCACCCAGAGAGCGTCTTTCACCGAGTTGATGGTCCTCCAGGCACAGTTATGTTCGTCTCGGTGTGCGTCCCGGGGAACAGGCCGTAGAGCACGGAATCCTGCGTCACGGCGCTGCTCGGGACGAACCTCGACAAACACCACTGCATTCCTCTTCAGACGTCTTCTGCATAGGCACATTCCAGAAGGTGATGTGTGACAGTCTCGCCCCCCCCCCCCCCTTCCCGCAGCCGCTTCGAGGGCAGCGTGCGGTGCGGCTGAGAGTCCGGGCATGCATAAAAGATCTCACAGGCAGAGCCTTTCTCACCACCAGCCAAGCCATGTCTTGGTGCTTGTTGGAAAATTCTGGCGATGAGGCATTCTGCCAAATGGCTTTGACAATCTGCTCAGGGAACAGCTCGATAGGATCCGCCCTCTCCTTTTCCCAAAGGGTCTCAAGGACACTACGTGCTGATCACTTCCTGATGGAGTTGTGGTGAAAGGTGTTTTTCTCCATAAACTTCTCCACGAAGGACAGGTGATACGAAACGGTCCAACTACTCGGAGCGTTCCGCGGCAGTGAGGCCAGGCCCATCCTTCACAACACCGGGGACACGTAGAACCTCAGTACGTAGTGTCACTTGGTGTTTGCGTACCGGGGATCCACGCACAGCTTGATGCAGCCACACACAAAGGTGGCCATCAGGGTGAGGGTGGCATTGGGTGTATCTTTTCCCCCATTTCCCAGATCTTTATACATCGAGTCCCTTCGGACCCGGTCCATCTTTGACCTCCATATAAATTGGAAGATGGCCCGGGTGACTGCAGCGGCACAGGTTCTGGGAATAGGCCAGACCTGTGCCACGTATAACAGCAATGACAGTGCCTCACACCTGATGACCAGGTTTTTTCCCGCGATGGAGAGCAACCGTAGCTTTCATCTGCCCAGTTTCTGCCTCACTTTGCTTATACGCTCCCCCGAGACTTGGCGCACACCCCAGCCCCCTCGAACCAAATACCCAGCACCTTCAGGTGGACGGTCCTGACGGTGAAGGGGATCGAGGATTGGTAGGCCCAGTTCCCGAAGAGCATGGCCTCGCTCTTGCTTCAGTTTACCTTGGCCCCCGAGGCCCGTTTGAACTGGTCACATATGCGCATGAGTCTGCGCACGGACAGCGGATCAGAGCAGAAAACGGCGACGTCATCCATGTACAGGGAGGCCTTAACCTGCAGGCCCCTGCTGCCAGGAATATTCACCCCTCTCAGGCTCGCATCCTTCCTGATGGACTCGGCAAATGGCTCTGTGCAGCACACAGACAAGGCAGGAGAGAGAGGGCAGCCCTGCCTGACTCTAGATCTGACTGGGAAGCTATCTGATTCCCACCCATTGATTGAGACTGCACTGACAATGTTGGTGTGGAGCAGTCTGATCCAATTGCAGATTCCCTCCCCAAAGCCCAATTTGGAGAGAACATCTCTCATATACGTGTGTGATATCCTGTCAAAGGCTTTCTCCTGGTCCAGGCTGATCAGGCAGGTGTCCAACCCTCTGTCCTGCATGTAGGCGATCGTATCCCTGAGGAGTGCAAGACTCTCAGCGATCTTCCTGCCCGGCACAGCACAGGTTTGGTCAGGGTGAATCACCGACCCCAGAGCAGACCTGACCTGGTTGGCGATAACTTTTGACAGAATTTTGTGATCCGCATTCAACAGTGAGATTGGTCTCCAATTTCTGAGTTCCTCCCTCTCCCCCTTCCGCTTGTAGATGAGGGTGATGATGCCTTTTCTCATGGATTTACTCATGGTACCTGCCCGAAGCATACTGACATACACCTCCAGCAGGTCCTGGCCAATCACGTCCCACAGAGCAGAATAGAGCTCGACCGGTAAGCCGTCGCTTCTGGGAGTTTTATTCTTTTCGAAGGACTCGAGGGCCTTGGTCAGCTCGTCCAGAGATAGCGGCTGGTCCAACCTCTCTCGTGTTCCGTCGGCTACGACCTCCGTGATAGAGGACAGGAACGATTGGGAGGCCGCGCTGTCGGTCGGCTTCATGTCATACAGACTGGCATAGAAGGATTTACTGATCCTCGTGACGTCAGCCTGAGATGACGTTATCGAGCCATCTTCTCCCTTCAGGCTGCTGAGCACAGAGCTCTCTTTGTGCACCTTCTGGAAGAAGAAACATGAGCACGTCTCGTCCTGCTCCACCGAGCGGACCCTGGACTGGAAGAATTTCTAGGAGGCCTCCGCGTCAAAGAGCGAGGCTTGCTGGCCCTTCACCTCCTTGAGGTCCTCTGTGACATCAACCCCCATCATCTGCAGCAGGAGCAGGTTCTGCATACTTTCCTGGAGCTGGGACAGTTTTCCCCGCCTCTCTCTGATCTCCTGAACACCTTTGAGGATGAAGAACCTTGTGATGTTCCCTTTTACTGTTTCCCACCAGTCCACTGGGGACTCAAAGAGGGGCTTCATGGTTCTCCAATCTATGTAATCCCTCTTGAGCTCCTCAATGTTACCCAGGGTCAACAGCTTTGTGTTCAGCGTTCCCTTACCAGCCCGCTGCTCGTCCTGTAGGTGACAGTCAGCCAGCAGGAGGCAGTGGTGAGAGAAGAACACCATCTTGACGTCGGTGGATCTGACCGAGAGCGTTCAGGACACAAACAGGTAATCTATCCTTGAGCAGATAGACCAGTCTGCCCGTGACCAGGTGTATCTACGCTGTGCTCCATCTGCAGGGGTGCTGAAGACATCGTGCAGCTTGGCATCTTTTACCATGTCCATCAGGGCTCTGGACATGGTGTCTAGTTTACTGTCCCCCCCGTCGGATCGTTCATCTGCATCAATGATACAGCTGAAGTCTCCGGCCAGAATGACCGGCCTGGACGTAGCCAGCAACAGTGGAAGCTGCTGCAGGACGGCCAACCGTTCCCGCTTACCCACTGGGGCGTACACATTAATCAGTCTCAGGGGAGCATTCCTGTACATGACGTCGGCGACGAGGAGGCACCCGCCCACCGCCTCCTTAACCTCGGAGATGGTGAAGTTGCCTCCTTGCAACAGGATACCCAGGCCGGAGGCGCGGCTATCGTTGCCCCCCCCGACCAAACTGACGGCCCATGGGTCCACAAGCTCAACCATTTCCTGTAGCTGCTGAGGTGCGGTATCCCACACTCCTGCAGAAACAGGACGTCGGCTTTAACATTGTAGAAACACATCGCGTAGCCAATTTGATGCTACGCACATTGATGCTGGCAACTCTTATCCCCATTTTAACAGTTTACAAGGTTAACAGTGTCCATTTACTGCTGGTCTTGCCCCACTGGGGTAGCTGTGTGCATCCCCGTGGTGATGGCAAAATGCTGGACCCTCCCAGGGCTGAGGTAGCTGTCCGGCTCCACGCTGGGGCCATTTCCCCGCTCTGGTGTCTTTGGGTCGGGCCCAGGGTCCGCACAGTCCAGTTCTCCATCTGACAGCGGGGCTGTCACAGGACCGCTGCTCCCAGTTACCTGGAGCTGTGGGCTGGTGGGTACCTCTTGGTTCTCACCGGGTGGGGGGTGGTCTTTACCCATCCCCTCAGAGGGATCGTCTTTCCCTGTTTAGGCAGTGCTGCCCTCCTTTCTCCTCGCGGTGCTCTGTCTCTTCCCCTGGTGATGACCCTCCTTGCGCCCGTCCTCACCATCGGAAGAGCTGCCTGTATCCTCGTCAAGTAGGTAGCGCTCCCCCCTTTAATGGGTGGCTTTGGGGGCCTGGTGAGGTTTCCTCTTCCTGCTTTTGACAGTAATCCAATCCTCTGCCTCCTTTGTTCCCTCTTCTTCCGTTTCCTCTGCCTGTCTTGAAGGAGCTTGGATCGGCTGCTGCACCTCCCCTCTGTCTGCCGTCTGCTCCACTCCAGCCTGCCCTTCCTTCTGGGTGCCTCCAGGCACCGTTCCCATCCTGTTTTGTGGTACCTTGCTGGTCTTAGGTGGTCCACGGCTCGTGTTGCCACCTCCAGCCATCTGTGCATAGGTGGCGGCCCCTCATCTTGGGCAGGCCTTGTACATGTGGCCCGCCTCTCCGCACAGATTACAGTTCTTGGCCTCCTTACATTCCTTGGTTGGGTGGCCTTTCTGCTTGCAGTTTTGACAGACGGTCACCTTACAATCCGCTGCCATGTGGCCTGACCTCCCGCAGGTTCGGCACACTTTCGGCGGCTCTGCGTATGTCAGGTAACCTCTGCTTCCTCTGATGGCAAAGCTGGAGGGTGGGTGGAGGATGTTCCCATTGGCATTGACCCTCAGGGTTACCCTGACCTGTCGTGTGTTGGTCCAGATCCCAAAAGGATCGACCACATCGGTGCTTTCTCCCTCAACTTGGACGTATCTTCTCAGGAAGATTAGGACATCTGCTGCTGGGACGTGGGAGTTGTACACATGCTTTGTAACACCCTGACTTCTCTGCGCAAGAAGAACCATAACGGGACCGTCGACAAGATGGAGAACAGAGGTTCCCCTTCCTTGTCCTTGAAGACCTTCAGGAGCTGCTCACATTTCTTCATGCTCCTGAAGGTCACGTCGAAATAGCCTGCCCCTGGGAAATCCTGCACGCAGTACTTTTTTTTAAATTTCAGAAATATACTTTATTCATAAAATAATTTGATGGTCTGTACAGTTGGTCATGCCATACATACGTAAACGTTTGCATACAGAGATCAGAATTTATCATTTGCATATACAGGTCTGTACATTTATCAATCATATATCCATATATTTAGCTGAGGCGTTCAGCAGTGCCCAAATGACTGCGTGGGCCCCCTGTTCTTCTTAGGCAGGCAGATGTTACACGGTGGTCGTTCCCCACTGTGCCTTGGCAGCAGTTGCCCCAAATCCTGCAGGCAGTACACATCCTTTTTTTAATTTCAAAATATACTTTATTCATAGAAATAAATCTTTGGTACTTGTACAATTTGTCATGTCGTTCATAGATATATACATTGCATGTCTTAACATTACAAAGAACAGATTGAATTACTCGAATTTATAGTTATCCTGTTTACAGTTCCCTTTATTAACCATCCAGTCTCTTAGTATTTAGCTGTGGCTTCAGCGGAACCCACCTACTGAGTGGGTGCCCTGTTATACTATAGCAAATGCACCTTTTTTAATCCCAGTTTATGGGGTTACCGTTGTCCATTTGACTGTCCTGTCTCTGGGGTAGCTGTCTGCATCCCCATGGTGAGCACGAACTGCTGGACCCTCGCTGGGCTGAGGTAGCTACCCAGGCTCTCACTGTGGTCATTTACCTGCTCTGGAGTCATTGAGCCAAGGCAAGGGTCCGCACCGTCCAGTTCTGTGTCTGACAATGGGACTGTCAGAGGATCACAGCTCTCAGTTGTCTGTACTTGTGGGGCAGTGGGTATCCCCCGGTTCTCACTGGGTGGAGGGTGGACTTCGGGGGGTCCGTTGTTTCCTGGTTGGGAGGAAATGCCCTCCTCTTTATCTACGGCGCTCTGTCTCTTCTTCTGGTGGTGATGACATTCTATGCGCCCGTCTTCCCCATCCGAAGAGCTGGCCGTCCCTCCCTCGTGCAGCTGTCTTTTCCCCCTTTGGGGGCCTGGCCAGATTTTCTCTTCCTGTTTTTAACAGGTATCTACTCCTCTATCTGCTCGATTACCTTCTCCTCCATTGCTTCCATCTGCCCAGCTAGAGCTAGGATCAGCTGCTGTGTCTCTCCGCTGGTTGCCACCTCCTCCACTCCGGCCTGTTCTTCTTTCTGGGTGCCACCAGACTCTGTTTCCCTGCTGTCTGGGTGCACATTACTGGTCTTTGGGGGTCCACGGCTCGCATTGCCACCTCCAGCCATCTGTGCATAAGTGGGGTCCCCCCGTCTTGGGCAGGTCTTGTACATGTGGCCCGCCTCTCCGCACAGGTTGCAGCTTAGTACACATCCGCTGTTTCAAACCTGCAGCACTCCAACAAAATCTTCTTGACAAACACTGTCCGATCGACCGGTGTGTGCTCCTCCACCTTCTTCACAGTCACCCTGACTATGTTGCGAATGCCCTGGCCAGGGCTGCGAGCGGCTGCTGAGGCCATAGCTCTGAGGTTGGCTGGTACCTGAATTGGCGTTAGGCCGAAGCCAGCATAAAGATCCACCAAGAGCAGGTCAGGTCACCACAACCAAACGAACCTTCAATGTCCAATCACGATCCAACGATGATCTCCAGCAGCTCTGACGACTCACAACACAAGCCCTGTGGTATCTCCCCCGCCAGCACACGTCCGCTGCGTCGAACCTGCAGCACTCAAGCAGAATCTCTTCCTCTAGTCCTCAGGAACTACACATATTCCAGGTTGCTGGATCCAGAAATAGCCCCACCAACATTCTGCCTCCAGCCCCTCCACTGTTCCATTCCATGCAAATCCAGTATTGTCATATCATGTGCATACACCTTTAAAGAGGTGCATCTTAAACTCGTATCAATCACTGCATACAACAGCAGGATGGGATGATTTCTTCCAGGACTCATTAGTCAGTTTGAATCACGAGTGATAGAGATTAGATGTACAATGGTGAGATCCCAGAAAACCTTATCTGTATGTCGTCTAATTTTAAAATGAATAACTCAATTATCGCTTCACTTATTCTGCTGTGTGATTGGTACTTTTACACTCAATAGATGAATATAACAAGCTCCTTTCATTCCTTCACACCAAAGTAACAAATCCACAATCTACATTTTAATTTCCTCTCCCTCAATTAAAGATGCAGTCTTTCTCAACATTAAGGGAATCAAGGGGCTAAGTCAGGAAGGTGAAGTTGAAGAGACTCGCTCTAATTTTTTTGAATGATAGAACAGGCCTTTAAGACACTTCCGTCTCTTCCTGTTCTATAACATTACCCAATGCTAGCTCAGAAATGTTATCCATCCTCAAGTTCCTCTGTATACCCTCCAATATTGGTTTTCTTGTATGTACACCTCATCTTCCTCCCAGTTCACAATCAGCAGCAAAACCTGCAGCTATTGTAACCTGCCTCTGTGGAACTTGAGTAACTTATTATTTCTCCATTTTGATTCCAAAAGCCTCTACAAAAACCTTGCTATTCAACCATGCTTTTAGTTACCACTCTAAACACCGTCTGGATCAATGTCTGAAACTCTTCAGTAAAGTGGTGCAAAATATTTTTGACATTAAATCTGCTGCATCAAGGTTAGTTCTTTTTTATACTGTAACACAACAGCCAAGAAATGACAAAGTCTTATAATGAGTGACACAGAATGCTTGACCTTCTTGTAACTTAACCTGGTAAATCTTCTTTGCTCTGGTGAAGTACCATTCTTCATTCAATTAGTCACATATTTGGCCACAATGTTTTTAAGATCGTTAACAACTCAGAACAAAAGAATGTTGGAAATATAAAAAAGAAAAAATTGTGAAAAAAAGACAAAAACATAGATTATTTTATTTAGAGACACAGGGATGGATCTTGACTTTGAATGATGTCACAGCTTAGCTACGGGACCCCCTCTTTTGGATTTTTATTTTATATTAGTTTTCATCATTTGAGAAAAGTATCCAATGATCAGTGACATTGTTGAGAGGGAGCCTGGCCACTAACCACTGCCTAATAGAGAGCAGGGGGAAAGATGATGAACAGAAAAGGGGCAAGTCCAACACTTGATAGTCTGGGAAAAGGCAACTTCTGGCTTGCTAGGTATCTGCTAGACAATAAATCAGCATGGAGCATTCTGCACAAACCAACTAACACAGCTAGCTCTCATTTGGCGGTTTAAAATTATGCAAATCATAAGATAAGAGATTCCACACAAAATTAACAAATCTTACAGATCTCTGTCTTTGCAATAACTGCATGAAGTTTGCAAATTAACAGAACAGATAGGAAGTCCTGTGCTAACGTCCTCCCTCTGAGCCCTAATTCTACACCAGCACTTCTGAAGGAGGGTCAAATTGTTCTCTAAAGGTTAAACTCTGTTTTTCTCTCCACAGATGCTACAACACCTTGATTAGGGATAGTCAACATGCTCTTGTGCATTGAAAATCATGTCTCACTAACTTGATTGAGTTTTTTGCAGAAGTAACACAAAGGATTGATGAGGGTATAGCGGTAGACATGATCTATATGGACCTCAGTAAGGCGTTTGACAAGCTTCCTCATGGTAGACTGGTGAGCAAGGTTAGATCACATAGAATATAGGGAGAACTAACCAATTGGATACAAAAGGTGGTGGTGGAGGGTTGCTTTTCAGGCTGGAGGCCTGTGACCAGTGGAATGCCACAAGGATCAGTGCTGGGTCCACTACTTTTCGTCATTTAGAGAAATGATTTGGATGTGAACATAGGAGGTATACTTAGTAAATTTGCAGATGACACCAAAATTGGAGGTGTTTATTGGACAGTGAAGAAAGTTACCTCAGAGTACAATGGCGTCTTGATCAGATGGGCCAATGGGCTGAGGAGTGGCAAATGGAGTTTAATTTAGATAAATGTGAGGCGTTGCATTTTGGAAAGGCAAATCAGGGCAGGACTTATACACTTAATGATAAGATCCTGAGGAGTGTTGCTGAACAAAGGGACCTTGGAGTGCAGGTTCATAACTCCTTTAAAGTGGAGTCACAGGTAGTTAGAATAGTGAAGAAGGCATTTGGTAGGGGACAAGTTTTTCACGCAAAAGTTGGTGCATCTATGGAATGAGTTGCTGGGGAAGTGGTGGAGGCTGATACAATGACAACATTTAAAAGGCACCTGGATGGGGATATGAATTGGGGATATGG
Source organism: Chiloscyllium plagiosum (assembly GCF_037043375.1). Lineage (NCBI taxonomy): Eukaryota > Metazoa > Chordata > Chondrichthyes > Orectolobiformes > Hemiscylliidae > Chiloscyllium > Chiloscyllium plagiosum. Next base: position 17,724,216 of record NW_028270146.1, read on the forward strand.
GCCAAGTGCTGGCAAATGGAACTAGATTAGGGAAGAATATCTGATCGGCATGGACAAATTAGGCTGAAGGGACTGTTTCCTTGCTGTCCATCTCAATGACTGTATGACCTCCTGAGTTTCTCCAACACTTGCTGTTTTTAATCCATTCCAGCACTTCATGATCAAGGGAGGTGGGTTAATAACACAGCCAAACATTACATGAGAGTGAAAGGAAATTGGAGCCTCTGCCAACACTATCCTTAGCTTCAGACTACAACAAACATGTATGGGAGCATTTTGCCATGGCAACTCAGATGCCTTTCAGAGAGGGTGGTGTTTTGATATTGGTTGGATGGTCTAACTGTGTAGGCATCACAGTTTTCAGGCAGAGAGCTCAGGAAGACAAACAGTCATCCCTTGAAATCTTGCAAAACCTGGTCATGTTCAAGTCTTGTCACTCAATGCTGGTCAATATTGCCCTCTCAGTCCTGAAATGTCCCAGTTTAAAATTCCAATCTTTTACTGTCCAAATGATTTCATGGTTTTATCCAACCTACATCTCTGTCACCTCCTCCAGCCCCACAGACATCTGAAATCTTAATGTATCTCCGTTTCTGGCCACTCGCTCATCTCTCACTTCCAGTGCTCCATCGTTGATCACCGTGTCTTCAGCTGTCTCGACCCAAGCTCTAGAATTTGCTTTCTTAACATCTCTACATCTTCCTCTTCCATTAGGCCATTCTTTAAAACTTACCCATTTGATCAAATGTTTCGATAGCTCCTTATGTGGTTGAAAATCAAACATTGTTTGATAGTGCTTCTCTGATGCACCTTAAATCATTTGATACATTAAATGCATCATATAAATGCCAATTAATATTCTCCAAAGCAAACCATCAGGGAAGTCGCAATTAAAAATGTTGTTAATTAATTCTCCCATTAACACTAAAGCTTATGTATATGTCCATTACTCATGAAGGGCAATACTTTACAAAACGTATACATTGCCAATTGAAATGTTAACAACAAGAATTTTTGCAATATGCAAATCACAAAATGTTGCTGCAAAACATGTGACTTCAATATATGTATGACTCAGTCAATCCTGCGCTTCTTCAAGTCAGCTGGTATACCATTAATCATGAGGTGTTACCGTGACCTGCTTTAAGATTGCTCCATTAAGATGTTAAATATAGAGAGTACTTTCAATGTAAAGTACTCCCCGCCATCTGGTTCTGAAAGAATACAGTGCACAGTGGCATCCATCTGATGCTGAATATTTCAATGCTGGATGCCTTTTCATGACTTCCACCCAGAACAAAGCAGGATTCCAATCACAGTTGGATCCAACAAAGCTGTTCACTAATCGCACTTGCAGCTGAAATCGGCTCTGACAAAAGTTACAGACTCAAATGGCTCGTTTCCAAAATCTGCAAGAGGGGGATTAAAATTATAAATATCCCTTACTTTACAAGAAGAACTGAAACAACTCTCACACCCTAATTAGATAGAGGGATTTACTTGCTTTGAAAGTATTCCCATATGCTCTTACCTTAAATATAACTGATTTTTTTTACCTTGGCTACAATACTAGGCATAACTTCCATTAGCTGCCAACATATTTTGTCTACTGCCACCATATGGGCCATTTGTCTCCAGTTAAAGCCGAGCTTATAATTTTAAAATGGATACACTGTAAAATTTGATGCACTTTCATTTTAAGTGAAACTACATTTTTTCAGAAGTGCCACTGTTGACATTTGCATATACTCTTCTACAAACCACAATAGCACTATACTTACAGGAACTGGCAGCGTCCGAGTGAGAGTAATTTATCCCGATTCTTAACTCTGAGGGCAGCAGTCACCCCCAGTGCAGTACTGAGGGATCAAAATTACTATCACAATGACCATCTTTATGTGTCAGAGATTAAACAGGAACACTCAACAGTAAAAGATCTATGACAGCAATTTAAAGAAGACCAGGAGGACTATCACTTATATTCTTGTTAATATTATTCCCACAATCAATATCACCATAGTGGATGACCTACACATTATTGTGTTGCTGGCTGTGGGGAGTTTACTGTGTGTAAATTGGCTGTTGTTTTTCCAACACTGCAGTCAGTGCAATATTTTAATAAGCATTTCATTGGCTGTTAAGTGTTTTGAGCATGTTAACATTGTGAAAAGTAATATGTAAATGCATTCCCTACTTTAAAAAATCATTATTAGTTCTTCGAGAAGTACACGTGCAACAAAAATGGCTCCAAATAAAATTGTTGTCAAGGATACCACCATCAAAGTTCTTTTTGTAAGTGTCGAAGGCGAAAGAATGAAAAGATTTTTTTTTTATCACATTTTTCATCACCATGTTTATGCTAGCTTCGTAAGATGTGCCATGCAAAAATCCTTCCCGAATCTTCCCTACCTCTTCAATCTAATTCCCGTTCATGTTCCCAATGCACACCCTTCAGCTTCACAATTTCAGCCCACTGTGAGTGCCCCTGCATCATCAATGGGAGATCCTACATCAACACTGAGAAACTCATATTCCAAACCATTCCATCTCCCAAGACCTCTGGCCAAGCTCAAAAAACACAGAAACAGGCCAATCCCTTTAACCTCAACTACTTCAATCACCTTTTTAACTCTTCTGGTCCTGCTGTTGTCCATTTCCCCAATCCATGAATTTGCTTTGCACTCTCTGGGATTCACAACTGTTAAACTATGCCATAGAGCAAATTATTACGGTAAACTCAACCAAAGGATTCCCACCTCCATAAATGAACAAGTGAAATTGCTGGAGAAACTCAGCAGCTCTGGAGAGAGAAACCCAGTTAATGTTTTGAGTCTGGTATAACTCTTCCTCAGAATTTTAGAAACTCTTCACAAAGAGAGGCATGAGAATCCTCATCAGAACATAGCAGAATCATCTCAACAGCTAACCCACACACAGAAGATTAGAGAGGTTTCCCTGTGAAGGCTCCAATATGCTACCTCCCTGGGTATCCCAGATGAACACAGACCCTCGAGCTGTGCAGAAAAAGGGCTGGAGAGACTCTGAGTGCAGGAGATCTGCTGACAAACTGAGGCATTGGCATCAGAGATGTGCCCCTTCACTGGCTCACAAAATAAAAAGGGACATGAATAAAACTCTCCCCTGCCTGATAATGATGCAGGCAGTGCCTGGGTTGGGAATGGGTTCCATTCTTGAATCCTCTCGCAAGTCAATTTGTACGAATGTCAGAACACAATGCAGAGTGGAAAAGTGTGGCACTGGAAAAGCACAGCAGGTCAGGCAGCCTCTGAGGAGCAGGAGAGTTGACGTTTTGCGCATAAGCCCTTCACCAGGAAGGTCTTCATCCTGATGAAGGGCTTTTGCCCAAAATGTCGATTTTCCTGCTCCTCAGATGCTGCCCGACACGCTGAGCTTTTCCAAGGCCACACTTTTCCATTCTGACTCTCCAGCATCTGCAGTCCTCACTTTCTCTCAGAACACAATGCAAGACAATATAAAGGAGCTGTTCCTAAGTATTTAGGAAATGTTCAATGTAGGATCTTTAAAATTACAGTCCTGTATGAGATTGCATTTGTAACTCAGACAATCATAAATTATATGATAAATAAGACCCCTGTAGACAGAGTGGATCTGCACTTGATGTAGACACAGCTACATTTGCTGGGGCGGACCTTGGAAATACTATGTAGTCCAATAAGAGGAGAAACCTGACATCACCCTTTGCAAAGGTCTTTACCTGTTTTGTCACTGTTCGGAGGAAGACAAATTCACAGGCATGAGTCACAGGAGCATTCTCCCCTTGTGAAGGAAATACTGACTTCTCATTACTGGCTGCCTGATTTTGTCAGACATAAATGGAGGCCCCATCCAAACATGTTTATGAAGCCAATACATTGCTGAGTTTTGGCTGTTGCTTGTGAGAGTTGCACTTGTTTCTCCCATCCCCAGGTACGCTCAAGATTGTGCCAGTTGATGTAAGTGTACTGAAACCAGGTGTGCACATCATCACGGGTTAGGTTTGCTGACACCACCTGCTCTACATTCAGGGATCTCCAGGGTCAGCTTGGTCTAGTACAGCAAACAAAGACCTGATTCCTGATGAAGGGCTCTGGCCCCAAACGTCAATTCTCCTGCTCCTTGGATGCTGTCTGACTGACTGTGTTTTTCCAGCAGCACACTCTCAACTCTGATCTCCAGCATCTGCAGACCTCCCAGACAAAAACCTCTCCCTGGTCTAACTGGAACATGCTTTTATATTGAACAAGAAGCATTTTGGCAACTGATTTGCGACTAGTTCCAGGTTACATTGGTGAGAGAGGTATTGTTAAGGAAACTATAAAGAGGGAAGGGTCGCTGTATCTCCCCACAAGGTATCAACATGGTGGGCATTACGGATGTCCCTCCTCGGGTATTAACCCTTTTAAGCCCATACAAAAACAATAATGTGTCTACTTCGGAAACACATGTGGTGAAGGGGCTCCCACGGTGCAGTCAGATCAGAATCTTGTGGGCCACAGTCCGACAGCAATTAATGAGAGCATAAACACACCAGGTTCTAGTCAATGGCAGCTGGATCGTGCTGGATAGTTATTCATGTTAAATCTGGGACAGATACATTTTTTTTATTAAGTAAAGGTGTTAAGGGATATGGACCAAAGTCAGGTAAATGGAGTTGGGTCACATGTCAGCCATGATCTCGTTAAATGGCAGAACAGGCTGAATGGTCTATTCCTGCTCCTAACTTCCTGTATCGCATCTAAATGTAAACCTATCTTTCTCCACCAGGTGGCAACTGGCATATTATGCATTTCCAGAATGTTCTGCTTTAATTTAGTACATGCAAACCTGGCAAATGTGGTCTAATGCAAATTCTTTGTCTATAAGAGTTGATGACAGCTGAAGCTCTGAATCTTATGAATCATCAATAGGCATTGCACTGAGGGAGGCTGATAGTGGTAACATTGGCCTTCTGCTTCAAAACTACATTGCAACTTCAGTATTGCACAAATCCACCAAATCCGCGTATCAGAAGAAATCAGAAGAAATCAGTCTCAGTTGAGGAAACAACATTACTTCACTAGAAAAACCCCAATCCGATTAACTGGAATTCAACTTTGCTATTACACTGACCCATTCTGAAGACACTTAGGACATCAGCAGTGGCTTCTGGTCAATGTATTAACTGGAGAAAGTAACCATATTCACAGCAAGCTCTTTCTTTCCCCTAACTGTACACTAAATAAACACTGATATCTCAGATTTCTGTTGAAAACCTCACTGACAAACAGGGTGGGACTTTGTTCACTGAGAGGTGACCTTATGGAGGTTTATCAAATCATGAAGGTACAGATGGAATTAATGAAAAGTGCCTATTCCTTGGGATGGGGGATTTCAAGACCAGGGGTATATTTTTAAGGTGAGAAGAGAGAGATTTAAAAAAGACACGAGGGGCAATTTTTTTTTTTTACGCAGAGAAGTTGGTTGGTGTGTGAATGAACTTCCTTAGAAAGTGATGGATGTGGACTCAGTTATGATGTTTAAAATACACTTAGATAAGTACATAAATAAGAAATGTTTGGAGGAATAATGGCCAGGAGCAGGCAAGTGAGACTGGTTTAGTTTGGGAACACGGCTAGCATGGACTGGTTGGACCGAAGGGTCTGTTTCCGTACTGTACGACTCTATGTATTCCGACAGTCACTGAATGATATAGAGCTTGTTTCTTGCTCAGGAGAAAGACATGATGCTGAAAATTTTCCTGCTGCACTGATCAGGACAAATGCAAGAATGCCAAATTTCAAACAATCCCAATTTACACTACAGGAAAGAAGAGTTCCTGATAGATAGCCAAGTCATTTCTTGGTGGATCGAGGCTTTTCCACAGAGAAAATAACAAGAAATAGTTTCAAGTAGTCATTCATCAGCATTAGGAGCACAGGCATCGGAGGAAGAGGCCATTCAGCCCTCAAACCTGTTCTGTTATTGGAATTAAATCATGGCCGATCTGTGTTTTAACACCATTTACACACCCAATTCCATTATCTTTAAGATACACTCAACTAACCAAAGTCTATAAATCAAGTCTTCAAAAGCTTGAGAAAAAAAGCAAAAACAGAAATTGCTGGCCAAACTCTGCTGGTCTAGCAGCATCAGTGAGAAACATCCCTCGAAAGCCACTCAGTTCAAGGGAATTAGGGCAATAAATGTTGGCGTCACCATGACAACCATATCCCATGGAAGAACGAGAAAAATAACCAAATTTTGTCTTGAAAATCATGACTGAATCTGCCTCCATTGCACACTCAGGAACCCAATGAGACAATTGTGAATGACTGTTGAAACAATGTTAGAGATCTCAAAAAATTATTCAGAATGACTTGAGATTTGTGCAGGGGCTTGGCTTTACATTTATGAAGCAGACCCTCAAAATACATTAAGGAATTGAGAAAGAAAATGTTTTTTCCCCGACAGAGACGAGAACATGTCATTCGCTCCCACATGGAACGATGGATGTGATTGATATGGCAGTATATAAATGTCAGTTAGCGGAACAATGAGAAAGAAAAGAAAGAGTATTGATGGAGTGAGATAAATTTTAAAAATGGGAGAAGGTTAACATGGAGCATTAATACAAACTTACTTTAAATTCTATGAATCTGGTTCAAAACTCCCTTCCTTGGTCTTCTATCTATTGGAAGATGGTTTCTGACTGCTTTATTTAACAGTTCATTGTTATCTCTGGATCACTTCACGCCATCATTTCTCATTGTTATGTCCTCCAATTGTTTAATTGTAATTTATTTTGCAAATATGAGGCAGGGGTCACAGTCTGAGAATATGGCATAGGCCATTCGGGACTGAGAGGAGGAGAAATATCTTTACCCAGGAGCCTGTAGAACACTTGGCTACAGAAAGCCAAAACATTGAATGTTTTCAAGAAAGCGTTAAATATAGTTCTTAGAGGTGAAGGGATCAAAGAGTATGGGGAGCAAGTGGGGAACAGGGGACTGATCTGGATGATCAGCCACTATCATAACTGAAGTGTGGAGCAGGCTCGAAGGGCCGAATGGCCCACTGCTGCTCCTGATTTCCTGGTTGGAATTGTAATATTGAAATCCACATGCTAAAGAGAAACAGTTGAATGGTGCTTGGATTCTGTGCACTCTGGGTACAAGACTGACATAACTCGTCAAAATAACTCGTCAAAAATAAAATACAAGAAAAATGATTTGTGTTTACCTCTGATGAATTTCCCTAGCTCCACTACCCCAATCAAATACTGCAATTTCAGAGCTGTGCAATGACTACACCACACATTCAACCCATTCCATCGTGTGGTATATTTCTGTATCTCACAAACATAGATGAAGCAATTCCCTCAAATAGAAATTAGCTGGAGAAAAATGGAATATTAGAGAAGCAATTTTCTTTTGAAACAAAATTGACCCTTACAAAATTGGAAAAAGCTAGTGCAGATATCCATCTAGACTCAAGTTATCTCTACAAAAGCTTAGTTGAGCATCTTCCATCTGCTGTGTTATCAGAAGCCACAGGAAGGTCATTAGAATGCTGCACAGCACACTGTTAGGTGGCGTATACACTGAACAATAATAAATCTTCCTAAACTATATGATATAGTTGACGTTGTGGATGTTTCCAGTCGGTTACAGGTATATGTCAGCGAGAGGCAATGATTAGGCATGGTGGGGGGATGCCTGCAAGCATGTCAGATCTCTTTCACGACAAAATACTCTCTGCAGAGATGCATATTCCAAGGTCCACAGCAGGCTCTCTATGAAATTCGTCGGTGCTGTTCCCTTCAAGCACCTGGGAGTATAGAAAAAGAAAATGTTGTTGGTCCAAATACTTGCCAACACTGGTGAGGGATGGCGAGGTAGAGGGCTAAGGCATGGCAGTGAAGAATCTTTGAGAAAATAGTGAGGGATAAAGTAAACTTCACAAGGGGCATTTTAAAACATGGCATCATGGGATTTGGGTGCCATTAAAATGGCCAGGATTTGTTGCCTAATCATTATTGCTAAAAATACATAATTGACTTGGCCACTTCTAACAGCAGTCAAAGTCAACTGTATTATGTTGGGATCTGGAGTCACAGACTGGGCAAGGACAGCAGATTTCCACCCCTAAAAGCATTCAATACATTTTCATGACAATCCACAATTGTTGCATGCTCATCATTTGATTTTGTTTGAAGCACAGCTTTTGTTGAGTTCAACTTCACTTCTGACAAGGGATGGATTTGAACCCATGCACCCTTCCCCACCTCCCAGAATATTAGTCTGAAGCTCTCAATTATTAGCCCAGTGATGATAACACTGCTGTCCAAGTAATTAGGAAATACTGGACCAAACGTGGTTCCCCTCAAACCAAAGAAAGCTCAGGAACATGATGCTGGGGAGCTTGCAAAATTTTGAAGGTCCTGGTTAAGAATAAACAGGGAGGAATGATTTCCACTGCTTGAGGGTCACAGACGAGAATGCAGAGTCATAGGGTCATAGAGATATACAGCATGGAAACTCTTCGGTCCAACTCATCTATGCCAGATATCCCAATCCAATCTAGTCCCACTTTCCAGCACCTGGCCCATATCCCTCCAAACCCTTTTTAAACGTTGCAATTGTACCAGCCTCCACCACTTCCACTGGGAGTTCATTCCATACACGCACCACCCTCTGCGTGAAAAAGTTGTCACTTAGGTCTCTTTTACATCTTTCCCCTCTCACCCTAATTGAGAAAAAAATTCCAGGACTACCTTAGGCAATCATAAAGATGTGGAACATATCGCCCCAGTAATGATACAAGCAGCTCAAAGGCCATTTTCAAACTGGAACTGGATACATATTTTAAGGGATTTGAGTGGATTAGTTGGAGAACTCTTTTCAAAGATCCAGCACTGATATGATGGGCTGAATGGCCTCCTCTTGTGCTGAGTAAATCAGTGAAAACTGTGAATGCCGAAAGGCTGTAAAGAGACCAGTACAATACTGTCAAATACTACTCTAGCTTATCTCTCCACGCTTCAGGCTCTCTGCCTTTATTCCTGATGAAGGGCTTTTGCCCGAAACGTCAATTTTGCTGCTCCTCGGATGCTGCCTGAACTGCTGTGCTCTTCCAGCACCACTAATCCAATACTGTCAAAGCAGAGCAGGTCAACTGGCATTCAAAGGTGAACACCATCTCATGTTCTGGACAACAAGATATCCTGCTTAAGATATCAATACACCCAGATGCATGGAGTCATAGAGATGTACGGCACAGAAACAAACCCTTCTGTCCAACTTGTCCATGTCGACCAGATATCCAACGTTAATTCATCTCATTTAACTGGAATTTGGCCCATCCTCTTCATGCACCCATCCAGATGTCTTTTAAATGTTGTAATTGTATCAGCTTCTACCATTTCCTCTGGCAACTCATTCCAAACATGCATCACCCACTGTGTGAAAAAGTTGCCCCTCAGGTCCCTTTTACATCCTTCTGCTCTCACCTCAAACCTGTGCCCTCTAGTTCTGGATTCCCCAAGCCTGGTAAAAAGACCTTGATTATTCTGTTTCTTTCTTTCAGATGTTAATGAACGTGCCTGCAAAATTAACCTAATTTCCGGAAATATCACGCGACTCGGGGTCATTGCCAAGTGATCAGGAGGTCAGGACGGGGTGAATAGGCTTCTGTTATTTTCTCTTGAAAAGAGTAGGTTGGGGGGGTGGCTTGATCTTGAAGGTCATGAAGGGTGATAGCTGCTACTTGGTCTCCTTATAGAGCAGGAGCTGTGCCCAGGAGATCTTCCCATTTTTGGGAGAGACTAAACCGAGGGCTATAATACAGAGTTGTCACTGAGAAGGACTTCAGGAGAAGCTTCTTTTCCCAATGAATTATTAGAAGGTGGCACTGAGAAAGAACAGCCATGGCGAGTAGCATTTTCGGGGGAGCTTTATAAATACATACAGGAGAAAGTAATAAGTGACTCCTTGCATAGTTTTGTGTAAAGGGGTGAAAAGAAACACATGTGGTCTATAAATAATAGCATGGATCAAATGGACTGATGGACCTGCTCCTGTCTTATCATTTCAATAGCGAGTCAGGGCCACAAACTAATGTAAGTACCTGTTCAATTTACATGTGTACATTCCTGAAGTAGCTACAGCTAATACTCTTGGTTTTTTTGAAATAGATCAATAGGCCATTCCAAAGCCTCAGGACAAATTTAAATAAGTTCGAGTGGAAAATCTCTGGCCTACGGTTTCCACTTGATCTCTGTGCAAGATGGGCAACATCCACTGAAATAGTACAAACCATCGCCAAGATCAAAATGTAAATGAGCTATGCCTGTAATCTCGCACGCACAAAGATGTTTCCACATTCAAGATACTGCTTCAAAGGACAAATTCACCCAAAGGCGTCACTGTCCACAAATCTCATCACCAGCTCAAAATGGTGTGCTGCTGATGATAGTACTGCGCTTCATCAAATTGTAAACAGACATCAACAGCCATGGGATTTCTGTCTTCCTGCAGTGATGTGCTGCTGGAATGCATTAGAGTGTCTCCAAAAGCTAAATTCCTTTTTGCATTCAGATTTTAAAAACAGGTAAACATGTGTGTATCTGGTCTGTGATCACGGCTTAGAAGCAAACCAAAACATCACAATGGATAATCTTGAGAACTGTCCATTCTTTCAGCCAGTGGTTGTCAATGGAGAAAGAAAGGGAAGCTCAAGGTTCCACATAAGTTCACACAACACTGGGGAGGCCACTGAGTAACAATTTCAAAGAGCCATTTAGTGAGATCCTTTTTAGCAACCCCTACATTGCAAACGGTTCTTCTGCCAATCAGCTTCAATCTGTGCCTCTCCAGTTATCGATCCAGACAGTTTATCCTTCCTTGCTTGATCTCAGCCCTTCATTATGTCAAGTGTTTTTCTCCAACATCATTACACCCTTTAGCTACTTGAAGGTTCCTGTTCCTGAATGCGTAAATTAGGAGGTGAGAGACAACCTGCTATGCCAGAGTTTGAAGGTTAACTCCACTGTCCTTCTAAATTATTGCTTATTTTAGTTCCTTCCTTCAAGCATTCAAACTTGAACTCCTGTAATTCATTCATAACCAGACATAGAGTCATAGAGTCATACATCACAGAAACTAGTCCATGCCAACTAAGTTCCCAAATTAAACTTGTCCCACCTGCCTGCTCCTGGCCCAAACCCCTCCAAACCTTTCCTATTCATGTATGTATCCATTTGATTTTTAATATCGTAACCGTGTCTGCATCCACCATTTCCTCTCACAGTTCATTCCACACATGAACCACTCTCTGTGTAAAAAAGGTTGCTTCTCATTTCTTTTTAGATCTTTCTCCTCTCACCTTCATAATTTGCCCCCTAGTCTTGAAATACCCCACCTTAGGGAAAAGACACCTGCCATTCACCTTGCCAATGCCTCTCATGATTTTATAAACCTCAATAACGTCATCCCTCAACCTCCTACATTCCAGTGAAAAAAGTCCCAGCCTTTCCAGTCTATTTTTATATCTGAAAGCTTTCATATCCTGTCAATGCTCTGGTAAATCATTTCCGAAACCTCTCCAACATAATAACAGGGCAACCAGAACTGTTCCTATAACAGGGCAACCAGAACTGGACGCAGTACTCCAGAAGAGGCCTCACCAATATCCTGTACAACCTTAACATGACATTCCAACTCCTTAACATAACATTCATTTCAAGACTCGAGCCAACACTTCTTACACCCTTACCTTTTTGAAAATTCACCTTTTAAGGATGGTGTATGTCTGTACTGGCAGAAAACGTTTCGGTCAGGGAACTGGATAAATACTAGGAGGAAAGGAGAATGCAGGGGTACTGTGCGGAATTGCTGGAAGGGATCTTACTGGAATGCTCTGTGAAATGTGGTCCTTAAGAAAGGGTGGAAGAAAGGAGTGATTAAGAAATAGTGACTGAGGCTAGAAACACAGAAACATAGATCCTTTGACAATGACCTTTGGTTCTGGACTCCCTTGTCATCAGGAACATTTTTCCCACATTCATCCTGCAGTGCCCTGTTAGAAATTTACAGGTTGCTGTGGTGTAGATGGATTCTTCATTAGTGCAACAGTTTCTTCCCCCAAGCCATCAGGCTCCTTAACACTGTACGATCGGACTCTTTTTCATTTGAAATTCTTTGCACAACGTCGAGTTGGTGCTAGAACAATGTATATTATTCTTTATTACACTGTAATTTGAGTATTTTGCACTTCTTATGCACTTTATGCTGCCCTTGGCATGATCATGTAGTTTGCGCTGTCAATGTAGCTACCTTGGTCCTGGAGGAACGCTGTCCTTTTTTTTTTAACTCTACCAGTTGTATATGGTAGAAATGACAAATAAAAGCTACTCTAAGGGTTACTGGGAGAAGGCATGAGAAACATATTGGAAAATTAATGGGCAAAATGGTCTAATCCTGTTCCTGTATCTTATAGAGATTCCACCTCATTTTTCTAACCTTCAATTAATATAGCCCTAAATGATCCAGTTAGATAATGAGAACTCTTAAACAGCATCAAAAGACAAATGGAGTTCTCTGGGCATGTGATCCGTGAAGAAGGATTGATGTACCTAATCACTCCAAAGAGTAATGAATGGAGAGCAAGGGGCTGACACTGAAGAAAGTAGAGATACAGGATTAAAGACTAGTGGGTGGCATGGTGGCACAGTGGTTAGCACTGCTGCCTCACAGCGCCAGAGACCCGGGTTCAATTCCCACCTCAGGCGACTGACTGTGTGGAGTTTGCACGTTCTCCCCGTGTCTGCGTGGGTTTCCTCCGGGTGCTCCGGTTTCCTCCCACAGTCCAAAGATGTGCAGGTCAGGTGAATTGGCCATGCTAAATTGCCCGTAGTGTTAGGTAAGGGGTAAATGTAGGGGTATGGGTGGGTTGCGCTTCGGTGGGGCCGTGTGGACTTGTTGGGCCGAAGGGCCTGTTTCCACACTGTAAGTAACCTAATCTAAAGACTAACTTAACCAGAACTTCAAATCATTAATTGTTGCTACGGTCTGTAAGTTTGGAAGATCACAGTCACCTCCATACTCTGCCTGGAACAAAGATGACTATGATTCTAAAAAGGCTGAGAGGTCATTGCAGACAGCTTTATCTTGCTCATCAGGCAGAATCTTGTCCACTTAGCTCTTCCAGAATGAATAGACCATGTTCAGTGCAGAGCAACCAAATTTTGTAGGATAGTTTGGAACTATGTTCCAAATCCCATTCCTTTCCCCAGGAAATTTCAATTTTTGACACTTTTCATGGTACATTTTGTTTTAACTACAACTTTAGTATCAACTAGAGTCTGCCTTTAAATGAAAGGAAATCTGAATTAATTTAAGACTTTGTTTCATACCTTTACATCTTAAAACTTCTTTCATTTTCAAAAGAGATGCCTCTCAGCTGAGTAACTGAAAAGTTTGTTAGAGAGAAAATGATTAACTCATAAAGCCTTATATAATTTCAGGACATCTTAATGTTCTCAGGTGGTTGCAAAAATATCCCATGGCACTATTTCCGAGAGGGTTAGCGAAGTTATCACTAATGTCCTGGTCAATATTTACCCCTCAATCAACATCACGAGAGATTATTCAGTCATCATCACAATGCAGTTTGTAGGAGTTCCCTCTGCACAGATTGGCTGTACCAGACATTGGTAAGGCCACATTGGGAGTACTGCACACAATCTGGTCACCCTGCTATAGGAAGGATGTTATTTAACTGGAAAGCGTGCAAAACAGATTTAACAGGATGTTCCCAAGAATGGAAGGGTCAACTTGTACTCAGAGGCAGGATAAGCTGGGACTTCTTCTCCTGGAGCTGAGAGACAATCTCATAGAGGTTTATAATATCATAAGGGGCATAGATACGTTGAACAGCCATAGTGATTTTCCCCAGAGTATGGGAGTCCAAAACTGGAGGCCATAGGTTTAAGGTGAGAGGGGAAAGATTTAAAACGAACCTGAGGGGCAACCTTTTCACACAGAGGGTGGTGCGTGTATGGAACGAATTGCCAGAGGAAGTGTTAGAGATCAGTACAATTACGACATTTGAAAGACATCTGGACAAGTACATGAATCGGAAAGGTTTAGAGGAAAAGGGGCCCAAACACAGGCAAAAGACTAGTTCAGTTTAGGAAACTGGGTTAGCATGGTTGAGATGGGCTGAAGGGTCTGTTTCCATGCTCGATGACTCTATGGCTGCACTGCTACTATTCTTCAAAAGGTTTTCATTGACTGCAAAGTGTTGGGAGTGTCCAGTGGTCCTGAGCAGCACCATGTAGATGCAAGTGGCTAATGCTGCACACAATACGACAAAGACTACACATTGATTAATGGTAAATAGTGTGGCTGTTGGAAATATCTGAAATAAACACAGAGAATACTAGAGAAACTCAGCAGGTCTAGCAGCATCAGTGGAAAGAAAAACAGAATTAATGTCTCGAGTCCAGTATGACTATTTGTTAGAAAATCAGTACTATTCTGTCCTGACAGTTCCCTCCAACTTACCCAGATCCAACCTTCCAACTCAGCCCCACTCACTTGAACTGTCCTCCCTGTCCACTTCCATCCCACTTATCCAGTCCACCCTCCTCTCTGACCTTCACCCCCACTTTCATCTACCTATTGCATTCCTGGCTAGCTTTCCCCAGGCTCCCCCCCCCCCCCCCCCCCCAAACCACCCACCATTCATTTATCGCTCAGTCCCCTTGGGCCACAAGCATCATTCCTGATGAAGGTCTTATGCTCGAAACGTCGATTCTCCTGCTCCTCAGATACTGCCTGACTTGCTGTGCTTTTCCAGCACCACTCTCTTCATCTCTGATCACCAGTATCTGCAGTCCTCACTTTCTCCACAGCACTAACACAATCAAGTTATCATCCCAATTAAGAGTGCCAACAGTTTATTTGTCAACAAATGTTAGAAAGTGAATTAATTCTGTAATTGCATCTCAGGTAAAGGCAAAGCCAGTAAACAAAAACTACAACCGACACCCACAAACAAATATTCGCTAATTATTTCTATGACAATTTGCCCAGCTCATGACAATATCATGAAAACACAAGATGGTATTTTTTTTCATCAATATACCCAACTGATAAATTTGAACACATTTCTAGATTTATTTGACAAATCTCAAATGCTGATATCCAAAGTACTGAGCAATAATTTAACATATGATCAGAGCAAATTAGTCAAATAATAATGGACTAATTTGTTGCTGCACATTTCCATGTCAATACAACTTCCAACATGTGCGATAACACTGGACAGCAAAACACTGAGTAATAACTGCATGCAGACAGCAGATTGATCGAGACAAAATCTCCCAGCATGAATACTGTCTTCAATGTGTATCTGTTGGTGTTCCAAGGATTTATGCAAACAACAAATACATTTGTGCCTTTGATCACAGAGTTGGGCTAAATAATTGGATTTGTTGAAGCTGTTTCTAGACCCTGTAATGACCTCTGAACATCACCTATCACTTTTCATTTCTCACCAATCTCCTTTGAAGAAGTCTACTCACAAGTTACTGAGCCCACTTGCCTCAAATCTGCAGCATTTGCGATTTTCTTTATTGATATGGATCATGCATGTCATACTTAGCTCCAGAATGCAGACTGTGTGGTGTCTGCCTCAACAAGGTAGGAGATAACACAAACAAGGGCTGTGATTTAGTCCCCTGTGATTTAATGCTTCATGACACTATGTACTACACTAAAAATCACACAACACTGGGTTATAATCCAAAATGTTTATTTGAAAGTACAAGCTTTCGGAGCACTGCTCCTTTCAAATAAACCTGTTGGACTATAACCTGATGTTGCGCAATTTTTTATTAACTTTGTTCACCCCTGTCCAACACCAGCACCTCCACGTCATAACCATGCACTGTGACTGCTAACTTCACAAGACAGAAGGCTCACCAGATCAAGGACCAATCAGATCCCCTATGTCTGGAGAACATTTTGCCCAATCAACAACCTAGTCACAGAGGAGATCTCAGAGCCCCTCCCCCGCTTGCCAGCCTCAGAAACCTGAAGGATATCCCCTGGACACCCGGGCTGTTCAGCCATGGTAGAGCTGCACTGATGAAGAAGTGAGGTTTTTTTTGCGGGCGGGGGGCGGAAATCGCCTGGAGTGGGAGCTAGAGATAATGATCAGTGCTTTGCTTTCAGCAGTCACAGGCTCTGTACGCCTCAGCATCTCTGATCCAAGTGACACCAATGGAGGACCACCTTGGCAAGCTGGGCAAGCAGCGAACCCTGGATTCCCCATTAGGAAAGAAACACAGGAATACAGAAAGTAGCAGCAAGTGTTGGCTATTCAATCTTTCGAGCCTGCTCCATCATTCAGTATGATCATGGCTGGTCACCTTGCTCAGTAACCTGATCCTGCTATCTCTCCATACACTTTGATCACTGTACTTGACTGTTCCTTCAATAATTGGTGGTGGGTTGAGAAGATGAAGGGCTTCTGCTCCTCGGATGCTGTGTATTTCCAGCACCACTCTAAACTTGACTCTAATCTCCAGCATCTGTAGTACCTACTTTCGCCTTGATGGGTTGAGAAGGTCAACCCGCCTGAGCTTCACGTCCAGTATCTCATTGCTGAGGAGGTAAGGGTTGGGGTCAAGTACCTCTCTCAGCCCACATCAAAGTGGCATGATTGGAAAGGCCAGCGTATTTTGCTGATATCTAATTCCCCTCAATCTCAATGGCTTGCTAGGGGAATTGAGAGAGCAGTTAAGAGTCAGCCACATTGCTGCTGGTTTGGAGTCATGTGTAGGCCAGATTGGGTAAGGACAGAGGATTTCCTTCCCTGAAAGGCATTTGCAAAAGTGGGAGGTGCTGGGTAAATAGTAGCACCATTTGATTAGGAACCTGAAAGCCAGGCTCATATTCTGTCGTTAAAAAAAATCCAAAGAACAGCAGATGCTTGAAATCAGAAACAAAAGCAGAAATTGCTGGAAAAACTCAGCAGGTCTGGCAGCATGTGTGGAGAGAAAACATGTGAAGATCTCGAGTACAAATGATCCTTCTTCAGACTGATTATAGCTAGGAAAAGCTTGGTATATACGTTGGTATGCTTCGCTCTACCTGTAAAAATGACCCTGAGCTTCCAGGTGCCTGCCTTTTCAATATGTCACCCTGTTGTCTAACCAACATCTCTGACTCCATAAGATCATAAGACCATAAGACATAGGAGCAGAAATGAGGCCATTCAGCCCATTGAGTCTGCTCCACCATTCAATCACGGCTGATAAGTGTGTCAACTCCCATTCTGCTGCTTTCTTCCTGTAACACTCGATCCCCTTCATACTCAAAAACCTATCTATCACCATCTTAAGCATACTCAATGACCGAGCCTCCACAGCGGTCTGTGGTTTCAGACCTAGAGTCCTCAAACGTTTCTCATATGTTAATCTTTTCATTCCTGGGACCATTCTCGTGAACCTCCTCTGAACCCACACCAGGGCCAGTACATCCTTCCTCAAATATGGGGCCCAAAACTGTACACAATACTCTAAATGTAATCTGACCAGAGCCTGAGAAGTACATCCCTGCTGTTATATTCAAGTCCTCTCGGGCTTGCAGCAGTGCTCCAGGAAGCTCAGTGTCAGCTGGAAGGACAGCACCTCATTTTCGATTATATTTGGGCCTTGAGCACCTTCTCCCATGTCCTTACCCCATCCCCACACACCAGGCCTTGTCATTGCATAGGCAACTCCCACAATTATCCATTGTCAGCTACTAATGGTCGCCATTAGCAACTAATGATTCTCCCAGGCTGACCTTTGCCCAATTGCTGTTCTTCTCTGGATGCCATTTCCACCTCCTCTCTAGCATATATACCAACCATTTCTGGCTACAATCAGTCTGAAATAGGGTGACTGGACCTGAAACATTAACTCTGCTTTCTCTCCGTAGATGCCACCAGATCTGCTGAGTTTTCCCAGCAACTTCAGTTTTTGTTTTGTATTCTGGACTGCTGGATCCACACCTGGAGTGAAACTTAAGTTCAAAGGAAGATATGGAACAAAGAAAAGTCTAATGATCAATTATGATTTTTAAAAATAATCTGATCATTAATGTCTTTAAAGGAAGGATATCTGCTGTGCTTATGTGGTCTGGCCTATACTTGACTCTCAACCCATACCAATGTGGTATGACGCTTAATTGCTCTGTGGGCACATTTGAGATAGGTAATGAGTGCTGGCCTAGCTAGTGATGCCCAATTCCCATGAACGAATTAAAACAAAAACAGCCAGATAGATTTTTACAACAGGCAATGATAGCTTTATGATCACCATTACTGAGATTTGCTTTCTATTCCAAGCTAAGAGATTAAATTGAATTTATGTTCCATCATTTAGAATCTCTACTATGTGGAAGCAAGCCATTTGGCCCATCAAGTCCACATCAACTCTCTGTAGAGCATCCTACCCACGCTATCCCTGGAACTCTACACTTTTGCCCATGGCTAATCCACCTAGCCTACATGTCCAATCCACCTTAACTGTCCATCTTTAAACTATGAAAGGAAACTCACACAGACAGAGGGAGAACATGCAAACTCCACTTAGATGGTCACCCAATGCTGGAATCAAACCTGAGTTAGTGGCATTGTCAGGCTGCAGTGCTAACCACTCAGCCACCATGCTGCCCACCTGCTGTCGTGGGATCTAAGCCCATTGTCCCCTGGATCTCTGGATTACTCACCCAGTGACATTACCACTCAGCCACCAGCACACTTTCTGTTGACTACATTTCGGAATCAGTTTCACAAAATTGTTACAATTGATATAAGCATGATTTATTTTCTTTAAAATGACAGACACTGCTGCGTGACTGAGGTTTGAAGCATTTTTTTTACAACAAGACAGTCATAATACATCAATATAACCTGATAATGATTGAAGGGAGGGAGAATACTATGACCAAAGGTTAATTCATTATAGAATAAGCCATTAATTTACTTGGGGAATGAATCATTCTAATTTCTTTCCCCCCAGATATATTGTTATCCACACAGATCCTAACAGCATCAATAATTACAATTATGATGCTAACTATGTAAATACTACAGCCAAGAAAGTAATTTTAACTGTCATTTAATTTTATGTTAAATGGTAAGTAGGTCATACAGTCTATATTAAGATTCTCATTATATAAATTACTCTTAAGTCAGAGGCAAAGAACGTGAAATACAATTTACAGAACTATAATCTAGAGTGATGGAATGCTTGAAGTGGAGTAGGAAGGGTATTTGGCATCATGTCCACACCAGCTCTCTGACAGGGCAACTCAGCAGTCCCACACCCCTGCTTTATCTCCGAAGCCCTACATACCCTTCTTGAGATAATTATCAAGTTCATTTGTTGAGGACCATGGCTTGAACCTCTCTCCTGCAATCTCAGGACGTATGTTGCAGACCCAAAACATTTGCTGGGGAGGAAAAGTAATTTTCTTTATGTTGAACCAACAGAAAAGTTGCTGGTGAAACTCAGCAGGTCTGGTAGCAACAGTGGAGAGAAAGCGAAGTTAACGTTTCGAGTTCAGTGACCCTTTTGCAGAACTGAATCCAAAACGATAAGTCTGCTTTCTCTCCACAGGCATTGCCATACCTACTGAGTTTCTCCAACAATTTCGGTTTTGGATTTGGATTTCCAGCATTTCTTTGTGTTTTGTTCACGTTGCCTTTGGTTCTTTCTCTGGTTATTTTAAATTGGGGCCCTCTCATTCAAAGGAAGTGAAAATTTCTCTTGTCTATTCCAACTGCAACATACTTTCCTCATTCATCGTCTCTCCCAAATACATGGGACAAACTCAGAACAAAGGTTATGAATTGGAACAGAAGAAACAATGGCAAAAATTCAAAACAAATTGTCTGGGGTGCTTAACTGAAAACACCAAGTCAAATGGTTATTTTAAACATTGGAACATATGAAATAGGAGTGGGAATAGGCCATTCAGCCCTCTGAGCCTGTTACAGCATTCATTGTGATCATGGCCGATCATCCAACTCATGATGTTGTTGTTCCTACTTTCCTCCATTTCTTTTGATCCTTTTAGCTCCAACTGCTATATCCAACTTCCACTTGAAATCATATAATGTTTTGGCTTCGACTGCTTTTTGTGGCAGAGAATTCCACTGGTTCACAACCCTCAAGGGGAAGAAATTTCTCCTTGACTCAGCCCTAAATGGCCCATCCAGCATCCTTACACTGTGACCCCTGGTTGTGGACACCCCTGTCATCAGGACCGTTCTTCTTGTATCTATCTAGCCAGTGAACACACCCACGCAAAACAGACAGAATTCTTTCCTTCCATTTGGCTCCCAATAGTGGTACTGCGGCCTAGTGTGCTATTTTAACTGAATACCTGAGCAGCAAGCCTCAGCAGTATTATTGCTAGGTCACGACCAAGTGGGAAGAAGGTTAGGCCTAGAGGAGATCCACACATCAACTGGGGGCTAAGAAGGGCAAGGGTGCTCTACCAAGTCCTACAAGGATGATGTGGACCTCACCTGTAGCATGCTCAGACCTCTCCAACTCGAGCCCTTGCTTGACCTAATGCAAGACCCCAATGAGCTATATAAAATTAAAACACTGCAGATACCAGAGATCTGAAATAAAAGAGAAACTCAGCAGGTCTGGTAGCAAAGAAAGGTAGAGAGTTAATGGTTCAAGTCCGCCGAGGGGGAGGTGCTATTGCAGTGCATTGATAATCCAGAACCCCAGGGTAATGCTCTGAGGACATAGTTCGAATCCTACCAGGGATAATATAGTCATAGAGACTATGTGGGCGGCATGGTGGCACAGTGGTTAGCACTGCTGCCTCACAGCACCGGAGACCCGGGTTCAATTCCCGCCTTAGGCGACTGACTGTGTGGAGTTTGCACATTCTTCCCGTGTCTGCGTGGATCTCCTCCGGGTGCTCCGGTTTCCTCCCACAGTCCAAAGATGTGCAGGTCTGGTGAATTGGCCATGCTAAATTGCCCATAGTGTTAGGTAAGGGGTAAATGTAGGGGTATGGGTGGGTTGCGCTTCGGCGGGTCGGTGTGGACTTGTTGGGCCGAAGGGCCTGTTTCCACACTGTAATATAATAAAAAATAAATAATAAAGATGTACAGCACGGAAACAGACCCTTCGGTCCAACTCGTCCATGCCAATCAGATATCCCAACCCAATCTAGTCCTACCTGGCCCATATCACTCCAAAACCTTCCTATTCATGTACCCATCCAGATGCTTTTTAAATGTTGCAATTGTACCAGCCTCCACCACTTCTTCTGGCAGCTCATTCCATACACGTACCACCCTCCGTGTGAAAAAGTTGCCCCTTAGATCCCTTTTATATCTTTCCCCTCTCACCCTAAACCTATGCGCTTTAGTTCTGGACTCCCCCAACCCAGGGAAAAGACCTAACCAATGGTTTACAATGTTCCAGTATCACCATCTTCTCATAAACTCTATGCCTCGGCTAATAAAGGGAAGTATCCCAGGGTTTGTGCTCGGCGTTTATGTGAGCCTTCTGTCCTATCCTTACTTGGGAAAAATTCAAAGCTACATCAATGATTTAAGAGATCTTCAAAATGGTGTTAAGGGCACTGACAAAAAAATACAATACTGCAAATAACCTCGTAAAACATAACAGGCTCCATGAGGAAAGACAAAGGCTTGTTCAATATATGTCATACATCAGTCTGAGTTATTAGTATGGTTTGATCAATACAATTCTTCTACAAAGTAAAGAGCTTTGACAGGGTCAACCTCGACTCACAGGAACATATCTGGTGAAACAATCCTCCATTTCGCTGCCCAAGCTGCCTTATAATTTTTGTGCAATTGTTTCAACGTACGTTTCGCTCTGCGATTTTCTTCTCTAATGATGCTGCAGGCATGTCATTATTTACATAATGCATCAGTAAATTCTGAGGCACTGACCAAATCTGGGTAATTAAAAGCAATGATATTCCCTTTGGCTGGGAGAAGATGTGCGCAATAAAGCGTCGCAAATGGTATTTTGTCCATGATTTGTTATTACGTTTGAAATAAGATTAAACCACACAGACTTCATGAGTGCATTATGTCATGTAGTGTTGAGCGAGAGAAGCAAAGGATATTAGGTTTGATATTTTGTATGGGATGTGTCTGTGGTTAATTACCTTCAATAAGTCTATCCTTTGGTGGGGACATGGATCCAAACTCTGTATGCGCTTTCAGGTGGATGGAAAACATCATTACTTTAAGGAAGAGTAGGAGAATTATGTGTCCAGTTATTTCTCAACCAGTATTTTAAACAAAACACTGTTAATCTTGTCATTATCACATTGCTAAGTGTGAGAGTTTGTGCAAATTTGTTGCCATTTTTCTTCCAGTACAACATTGCCAACATTTGTCAAGTATTTAACTGGCCGCAAAACACTTTGAGGGCCCTGAGGTTGTGCACAGTGTGTCATCAAATATTGATACTTTGAGTGGTTAGGATGTGGAAGGTACTGCCACAGAAAAGGTTCAATCGCAATGTATTAAGGAGATTGGATAAGCACACAAAGGGGAAAAATTAAAATGACTGAGGAACCTCAATTATCCGAAGTACAGAGATGGGCAGTATTTTGTTTAGTTAATCAAATTCCGGAAAATTGAATGCCGGATAATATAGCTTAGCCGAGCATTGAGACCTTGCGATCTTGCTAGATAATCTGATATTCGGGTAATTGAATGCCGGATAATCAAGGTTCCTCTGTACTGGGTGGTGATGGGGAGGGATGAGTAGGATTACTCTTGCAGAGAGCCAGCAGAGGTTTCTGGGCTGATTGGCCTCCTCACCATTCTGCCATTCCACAGGCAGGACTTTTCCCACTGGCTTCAGGATCTCCCTAACTGTCCCATGAGCTCGCTCCCAATTCTGTCAGCAGCCGCACTGGGAAGGATGCACACGTTGCTGATGGGTCAATGGGAGGAGCAGGGGCTTCACCTCAGCATGGAAGGATACAAATGAATAGTGATCCTTGTGGTGAGGAGGGTAATCAGCCCCTCAGTGTGGAGGGGAAACATCCATTAGCAGCTTTGTTTGGATCATTGGGGTCCTGGGGCTTTGCAAAACTGAGCCCCTGCTTTCAATGAACGCCTCACACACTCCTTGGATCCCATTAGGGAGGATCCCATTAGGGAGGATGCCTCTGTGGTGTTGGCTGATTTCTGCTTACACTATGATCTAAACTGAGACCATGGTTTAGGTGAAGGGGTTAAGTGATCAACCTCTGACTTTCAGAAGTTCCAATAAAAGCTATTGTTTACAGACTATCATACAGAATTCCAAACTTTGTATGATAGTTCTCAAGTACACTTCTTTCATTCCTCTCTTCTTAAATTACAACACCATCTGTTATGGACCAGACCAGTCCCCTCAAAATATTTGAAGAAAGTAACCTAGACTCTCACTTTTTCTTATTTTAAAAGCAAATGTGAAGAGCTGTGTTCCAGATGCAATGCGACTGGTCAAACTACTCAATTTTACACAAAACACAATTTATTCATTCACTGTAATTAAAATACAAAAAAACCTTACAATAACTTAACAAAATAATGGATACATTAACTATTACTAATTAACTGTTCCAATATAGTAACATCCCATTAGCACACCCTTTGGCAAAAAGGCAAATTCAGAAATCAGATTTTCTCCCATATGACGCCTGCAGTAGGAAGAGAAACCCTAGCTTCTAGCTGTAACCAAGAGAGGGCACAAAGTGGCTTCTACTTTGTCAAGACTCTAAAAGCTTCTTCTGAATCTAAAAGCTGAAAACAAAACACTCAAAATCCTGGTCTGAGAGCTGGCCACACCCATCCAGACTGCTTCTATTGTACAAACTTAAACAAAAAAAAACCTGAGGCCTCACAAGCTGTTTGCATTCCCACAGATTCCCACCACCTTTCCTTCAATCTTCTCTCTTGAAAGAGTTAAAAATCCCACAAAACAAGGTTACTGTCCAACAGGTTTATTTGAAAGTACTAGCTTTTGGAGCGCTGCTCCTTCAGCTACCTGATGAAGGAGCAGTGTTCTGAAAGCTAGTGCTTCCAAATAAACCTATTGGACTATAAGCTGGTGTTGTGTGATTTTTAACTTTGTCCAACCCAGTCCAACACCAGCTCCTTCACATCATCTCTTAAAAGAAATGGGGACAAAATACACCTCTTAAAGTCATAGCATCATCACAGATGTGACTTTTGACATCAGGATCAGATCACCCTTTACATCTCTGTATTATTCATGTATGCATTCTCGTTATACTCCATGGGTTAACTCTGCATGTGGTACATTATAATGCTAGAAAAATGGAGCATGGCCCTCTAAATCACTTCTAATGCAGGACTTAATTATGTAAATTGATTTGTTGTCACTGATCCAGGTTCAAGCCTAGAAAAAGCTGGCAGAGCAGGGTGTGACTCCCCCACTATCTCCCTGGATTCCCACCACCAATTTCCAACCCAATGACTATGGACTCAGGACATCTCTGCCCCGTTGTTCCCAACCAGGTGGAAATCTCTGCTACTTTTGGTGTTCCAATAATTTCCCAAAAATAACTCATTGATCGGTGCTGGGTCCTCTACTTTTTGTTATTTACATAAATGGTTTGGATGTGAGCATAAGAGGTACAGTTAGTAAGTTTGCAGATGACACCAAAATTGGAGGTGTAGAGGACAGCAAAGAGGGTTACCTCAGATTACAACAGGATATGGACCAGATGGGTCAATGGGCTGAGAAGTGGCAGATGGAGTTGAATTCAGATAAATGCGAGGTGCTGCATTTTGGGAAAGCAAGTATTAGCAGGACTTGTACACTTAATGGTAAGGTCCTAGGGAGTGTTGCTGAACAAAGAGACCTTGGAGTGCAGGTTCATAGCAGATAGATAGGATAGTGAAGAAGGAGTTTGGTATGCATTCCTTTTTTGGTCAGAGTATTGAGTACAGGAGTTGGGAGGTCATATTGCAGCTGTACAGGACATTGGTTAGGCCACTGTTGGAATATTGCGCGCAATTCTGGTCTCCTTCCTATTGGAAAGATGTTCTGAAACTTGAAAGGGTTCAGAAAAGATTTACAAGGATGTTGCCAGGGTTGGAGGATTTGAGCTATAGGGAGAGGCTGAACAGGCTGGGGCTGTTTTCCCTGGAGCATCGGAGGCTGAGGGGTGACCTTGTAGAGGTTTACAAAATTATGAGGGGCATGGACAGGGTAAATAGGCAACGCCTTTTCCCTGGGGTCGGGGAGTCCAGAACTAAAGGGCATAGGTTTAGGGTGAGAGGGGAAAGATAAAGAAGAGACTTACGGGCAACTTTTTTACACAGAGGGTGATACGTGTATGGAATGAGCTGCCAGAGGAAGTGGTGGAGGCTGGTACAATTGCAATATTTAAGAGGCATTTAGATGGGTATATGAATAGGAAGGGTTTGGAGGGATATGGGCCGGGTGCTGGCAGGTGGGACTAGATTGTGATGGGATATCTGGTTGGCATGGACGGGTTGGACCGAAGGGTCTATTTCCATGCTGTACATCTCTATGACTCTATGACTCTAAATCAATGAAACAGGTTTCTTCAAAAAAAAGAACTTTAATGGGCTAAATATTACTTTTTATTGGCTAAGTACTAGCTGTGTCAAGTCTTTTTGGAAAGCTTCTCATCATACAGGTAAGAACTAAGGGCTGGTGCAGACCATTCGGCCCTCGAGCCTGCTCCACCATTTGATACAATCTTGGCTGACTTTGTCGCAGCATCAACTCCACTTTCTTGCCCGCTCTCCCAGGTTCAACCCAGGTTCAAGTTCCACCCACTCCACAGGTGTGTCATAACATCTCTGAACAAGTTGCTTCAGACCGCATCCTTGAACACATTCATGGATTTCCGTTTTGAGGCTAGATTGAGGAGGTTGGGGCTGTTTTCCCTGGAGAGATGGGGACTGAGAAAAGATTTGATAGAGGTTTTCAAAATCATCAGCAGGGCTGAAGTGGGAGAGACTGGCACCACTCAGAAAAGAGAAAAGGACAAGAAAGTAATGTGCAGATGAAGCGAAGGTGTGGTGAGAAAAATATTTTAACTCAGCAAGGCTACACTGTCTGGAAATGTGGTGGGGGCAGGTTCGATGGAGGCATTCTAAGACATTGGATAGTTGATTGGATTGAAATGGTAGGAGTTGGCACTAGGTAATAGTATATGATAAGCTGAATGGCCTCCTTCTACAACCATTAATAGTTCGGTGATTCTGTGAATACTTGATAACTAGGGCCTATCTGTTCTATCCCAACTGCAACTGCATTCCATTTGTTCTCTGCAATCTTGATTAACGTAGCGGATTAAAATCAACACAGTTTTCTTCAAGCAAGAGTCCAACACTCTCCGACTGTGGAAAAATACCAACCTTAGTCTTTGCTCACCGTTTGTATTCATGCTTGCCATACAATGAAAATGGTGAGGTGTCCATTTAGTTCTTCCTTCTCACTCTCTCTCTCTCCCTTTCTCTCACTGTCTATGTTTTGTTTTCCCTTTCTTAGGCACCGTCTCCTCTGACTGAGCCGCACTTATTGTGAGCAATTCCACTTCACAGCATGACTGGCAAAGGCAAGTAGCAAACTGTAAACTCATTATATTTTACAGCAAGCACACTCTGTTAGGATTGGTGCCATATCGACCCACGCCAACATCAGTGTGAAATACACAGCTAACAAGCTCTTTCCTTTTGGTGTGGTTTTGAAAGTGAACATAGTCATCATCCATCGCAGCTGCGAAACATCCATCCAGTACCCTCACCTCCACCCCCCCCCCGACCCAGTGCCGATACACATTAACAGAAATGAGCAGAGTAATGCAGGAAGAAGTTACTTGACTAAGGGTCAGATTTTCGCTCCCGGTTCGCAGGCCTAGAAGGATTCTCTGCTCCACGATCCTGACTTTCAAAATGTCCGTGGGTGTTTGCTGCGAAAATCGGGATCTTTTTGGAAGTCAGGGAAGATAGGCCCAGACCAACTGAGGAGGCTGTTGGGTGTGGAGGAGGGATGGGTGAAAGGCTGGCATCCAGCACTACGTCCAAAGATTAAAAATAAAGAATGAAACAGGAAATATCCCTTCGGCTCTCATCCCCTTCTCAACTCCCATACGTGCCTCACCATGCCACATCTAAGTCAACTCGAGATGCCTCGAGCCTTCCCACCTGCCTCCATGATCCCTAATACCAACCCCCAATACAACCCATGTCTACCAAAAAAAGCCTATTGCTCCTCATGACCCTCCACCACTTCCCATGGCCCTTTATCAGCATAGGCAACTTTGTAATTGGCTGGTTCTAACATTGATGGCAGCAGGAGGCACCACAGCCTCCACTGACCATGACAAGAGCGGTCATGTTGGGGTGCCCGGTGTGGGCCATGGCAAAGATGAATTGGCCCAGTAGCTGAAGATGGTGCCTGAGGATCGACAACTTTGATGATAGTTGGGTCTGGCAAGGGGCTGTGTTTCTGAGCTCAATCAGAGCTCATACATCGATGGATTTCTATTTAAACTATATATTTTCATTTTCTCTTACTCTTAAACTTCAAAATGGTGCCGGATGATGGGGACAAGTGAAAGCTTTTCACTATTTTATTCTATTTCACTTTAAAATACACCCGACAATAAGTCATTTATTCTTTCATTATAGCCCCTTATCAACATCGTATCAACTTACGTCAACTCACACTCCATCCCACCCCTTCACCCTTACACCATCTCACCTTGTATCCACCACGGTTGTGATAACATAAACTTCTATCAGATTATGCTTTAAGTCTCTACTGCACACTATGCTATAATGAGAAAACCACATTCCTCCAAATAAGTAATGCCTCATAACAATAAACATTTGTTTCATGTGTATAATCTCCTTTAACAAGTACTGGAATTCATTGTCCAACATCAAAGTGTTCGTAACCACATTTACCTGCTCTTCAAACTGAGACATTGAGTGGCAGTGAAATTGATCATGCAGCAGAAATCCAGTAAAGGAAAAAGTTAAATGTATGCCAACAGAGTCAAGTAGCAAGTACATGTTCCCTTTAACAACCCAGACATTTTTATTTCACACATTTAAAAGGCGGACTTTAAATGCCTTGACAAGTCCCTCTGCCAGGTCCTTTTGTAAACTTTGACAGCTCACCTTGATAAATCCCTTTGAGAGGTTGTCTCGACATTGTTGAGATGTGTCTTTGACAAATGCTTGATAGTTGATTTTGACAGGCCTGTTGACAGTTCCAATGAGTTTGGTAGTAATGAGCTTATCCACTTCTTTTACTCAATGTGCCTAACATTAAAACAAATTCCAAAGGGCACCTTGCCTCTCCCAAAGGATTGCTGGGGGCTAGGTTCAAAGGGTATCTCAACAAAGGTAGACCCTAGCTACATCCAAAGAAATGTACAGCATTCAGGATGGTTCATTCCATCTCTATTCTGCACACTGGAGGTTTCAAGATGCATTATTTGCACTATCCCATTTCAGTGGAGCCAGCTGTTCATTTAAATAGCCAGCTGCCCCGGTGAACTGGCCATGAGCAGCTTCGGAGGCGGAGGGGTGACTTTACGGGAGTTTATAATATCACGAGGGGCATGGATAGGGTAAATAGACAAGATCTTTTCCCCGGGACAGGGGAGTCCAAAACGAGAGGGCATAGGTTTAGGGCGAGAGGGGAAAATGTAAAAAAGATCTAAGGGGCACCAGCTGTAGCTGGTACGTGTATGGAATGGGCTGCCAGAGGAAGTGATGGAGGCTAGTACAATTACAACATTTAAAAGGCATTCGGATGGCTGTATGAATAGGAAGGGTTTAGAGGGATATGGGCCAAATGCTGGCAAATGGTACTCGAACCACGATGGCAGTCATGCATCAGTGCCTGTTTCTGGGAAGAGGCCTGAGGCTGTCTGTGGTGCGGCTTAAAACGCGGCACTGGAAAACTGGATAATTGTGAATCCTTCTTATTGGAATATTGTGCCGAACAATGGTCTCCACTTTAATCTTTACTTACCGCCGGGAGATGTAATATCAGAACGATGGTCAACGAGCCCCGGAGGTAAGTGCCGGGCCAGCATTGGCAGGGGAGAGTCCTGGAGCAGAGCCTACCGGGTTGGTGGGGGGGATGAGGTAACGGGTCCCCAAGCACAGGCCAATGTCGGGACGTTGGGGGAGCCCCGGAGCAGAGGCCAGCCCGGGTATCGGTGCGTCCCGGGTGGAGCCTGGCAGGGATGGGAGTGCAGTGAGTCCTGGGGCACAGTCCAGCAAGTTGGGGGTGTGAGTGGGGAAGTGGCAAGTCCTACAGCAGACGGCAGCGCAGAGGGTCTCAGAGTGGAGGCCGGGGGAGTCAGTGACTCCTGAGGTGGAGGCCAGTGGGGGTTGGGAGTGTGGTGAGCTCTGGGGCAGAAGCAAGGCCTTGGGGACTGGAAGCAAGGCCTGGAGGTTTGAAACCCAGCTCGGTCTCGAGACTTGCCTGGGGCAATCTGAAGGTTTGGTGCTGGCACAGATTTGGTGAAAAGCCTAAAATTTGAGTGCTTTTTAAGCAGAAAACTTTTTTTATTCTTTATTCTTATGCTGAAAGTTTATTTATGATTCTTTCAAGTCTGTAACACATATTTAAGTATTCTGTACCTAAAATGGCCATTACAAACTTT
Organism: Chiloscyllium plagiosum; assembly: GCF_037043375.1. Taxonomy (NCBI): domain Eukaryota; kingdom Metazoa; phylum Chordata; class Chondrichthyes; order Orectolobiformes; family Hemiscylliidae; genus Chiloscyllium; species Chiloscyllium plagiosum. The sequence goes on from NW_028270146.1 coordinate 17,753,969, forward strand.
TCGCTGCATTCATTCAAATGCACATAACAATAAAGGCCAATTCAGTTCAAGTTAGGGTATCTGGTTGCCATGGACAGTTGGACAGGAGGGTCCATTTCTCTGCTGTACAACTCTGTGACTCTATGAAATCCTGACTGGATCCCACTTCTGCTAAAGTGGGCAATGCCATATTTCAAGAATTGTCTACCACTTTCACCACAGACAGGTTCTCTATTATGGTGGAACTCTCAGACTTCACAAAAAATGGGAGATGTATGAGCAGCCGTTGGACTGATTCTCTTTTATATAACTCAGTGTCAAATTATGGCTGTGAAACATTTTTACACTCCACCAGGGGAAGTGTAATGTCTTTAAAAATGCTATATAAATATTAAAATTATAAATTATTAAATTAAAAATTATCACCAGGCTGGTGAAGACTTTTCATTAATCATTTTGTCCTCATATAGTGCAGTTATAGAGTGGAATGTTTTATGATTATTTTGATATTAATGTGGCTCAACTTGCTAAATAACGGACTATGGTTTTAATATGGTCAGGTTTGGAGGGGCCACAGTTCCCCTACATTATATAACTACCCCCTACATCCTCAGTCCACCTCAAAACGTATATATCATTTATTATTTTTCACACACACACACACACACACACACACACCTCATCCATATCTAAGCCTTCAAGCAGGACGTCAGGTGCTATCGCTCTAATCTTATCCATACTGGGCTTATTTCTACTTGAGTTCTTATCACCATCTTTGTCCAATCACAGTGTTGACAAAGGTTGGTAAGTAAAATCAACTTGAGGCTTCAGCAAGACTGAAACGTATTTGCCCCACTCTGCAGCACTTATTTATCTTGAAATACATGGACTTACTGGTGAGAGGTTGTTAATTTCTCACTATTCTACCTCCTTGTGCCAGGTTGCAACGGCACAGGCAACAGTCACTATTTATTCAAGCGGTCCCAGTCCTGAAATGAAAGCAAAATACTGCAGATGCTAGTAATCTGCAACAAACACAGAGAATGCTGGAGAAACTCAGCACCTCTGGTAGCATTTGTGAAAAGAGAAACAGAGTTAATGCTTTGAGTCTGTTATGGCTTTTCTTTAGAATTCTATCTGCAGTATAAGCTTTCATTATCTATCTCGTCTTGTTTCAGTTCCTTTAAACTCATCTCTTGCATGCAAAGTGATTCCACTCCTCTCAGTGAGAACACTGCTTGTCGCATGCTGGACATGCTTCCTTTTCTTTTGTTTGATGTTCTCTCTAATTTTCCATTCTAGCTCTCTGACAACTCTTCTGCAAATATTCCTTCTTTTTTCCCTAATCTGTTGTTCTCATTTGGCCTGGAATGCCTCTCAGCATCATGCAATGCCTGGTCTATTCTTCCATTAATCCACAGATACACAGCATATGGACAATTGACAGTCTCCAAGGTTCTGCACATGTTGATAGTGTCAAGAAAGCTATGTTTCTCCTCACTCAGCTGATATGATCTCATGGCAGGATCTCTTATGAGATATCCCAATCCTTCAACTTATAGGCTGTCAACTCAGTACACTGTCGGCTAGCTCTGAGCAAGCAAATGAAAACTGCAAATGATGGAGGAAGGGTTCTGAGCAAGGATCACTCAACCCGAAACATTAACTCTGATTTCTCTCCACAGATGCTGCCAGACCTGATGAGCCTTTCCAGCAAATTCTGGTTTTGTTTCTGCAAATGAAAGATAGTTCTCCTAAGATTGTTGCTTAGTGGCAGCAGTGACTTAGAACCTTCCTCTGACTGTGGGCTTCTTTCACCAGGAAGTGAGCTGGGCCAGCATTTACTGCCTGTCCCTAGGTATCCTTGAGAAGGTGGCAGGGAGCTGCCATCTTGAACCGCTGCAGTCCATCTTGTGCATGTACCTCAGTGAACTGGTAGGAGGGAGTTTTAGTGTTTTGATCTAGCAACAGTGATATATTTCCGAGTCAGGATGGTGTGTGGTTTGGAGAGGAATTTGCAGATGTTGACGTTCTGCTACCCTTGGAGCTGAGAGAGGTGGAGGGTTTAGGAGATGCTGTCGAAAGGGCAGTTGCTGCTTGTATAGGTGAACAACAGAAAATATTAAAAAGGGGGCTGAGCACTCTGACTCCAGCACAGATTACAGCAATTTATTTTGAAATGTTGCCAGTTTATGAGGCTATAAGGAGGTTAAATATGTGTAATGACTGTCAAGGGAGGAGATCATAGATCCCTACAGTGTGAAAGCAGGCCATTTGTCAAGATTAGAGTGGCAGGAATCCTGATGAAAGGCTCCTGCCCGAAACGTCGATTTTCCTTCTCCTCAGATGCTGCAGCACCACTCTAATCTTGACTCTGATCTCTAGCATCTGCAGCACCCACTTTCACCTAGCAGACCATTTGGCCCATTGAGTCCAAACTGACCCTCCTAAGAGCATGCCTCCTCCCTACTCTTGTCACCCTGCATTTCCCACGGCTAACCCACCTAGCCTGCACGTTCCTGAACACAATAGGCAACTTAGCATGGCCAACCCACCTACCTGCACATCTTTGGACTTGTGGGAGGAAACCAAAGCACCCAGAGGGGTATCCACACAGATACAGGAGAATGTGCAAACTTCACACAGACAGTTGCACCAGACTGGAATCGTACTCAGGTCCCTGGCACTGTGAGCCACCATGCCACGCTAATGGAGTGGAATCAGTATTCCAGGGATTCCCTCCACAGAGCACCGCGATCTAAACTGTTAATTTAGAACTACCTTGCATGTGTAGTTCACACTAAATTTCCATGTGTAGACATCCACATTGTTAAAACTTAAAAAAAGAGCAAGCAACTTGCATCTTCGGAACAAAACTGGTACAAAAAGCTTCATTAAACTTGCGGCGAGATCTCAAGGTCAATGATTTTAATACTTTTGCCTAACCTCCTTCTGTTATTATTTACCACTTTTCAGTAGGTTTACCATGTTTGCTACATCTGTGCAGATGGAATTAATTATAGTTGACCTTTGCTGTCATCTGGGCCGATCGAGGTCACATTTCAGCTGCACTTCGATTAAGAGGAATATAAAATCTGCATAAATAAATACAGCTTCATCAAGATTCATTAACTGTATCTTATTGCCATGTTGTTGAGGTTTCAATGCCCCAGGAGCCTACAGCTGCTGTAATTCTCCAGGAAGGTGCATGCCCTTTATCTTTTGAAATGCATCATTTGTTCAACAACATGCTGCAGTGCTATTTGTCTGTGCTTCACGCTTGCGATTCAGTGGAAATTGGTATTCATCTTTTGTAGGCTTTGCTCTGAACACACCTCTTTAAGGCTACATCGAGCCCACTGCCAATTATCTTGCTGCGTAACCTTTTTAAAAAACGCACTGTTACTGTGCATGGCTGCACTATATTTAGCACCAGGTTATTTAAATATAAAATTACGTCTGAAACCTTTGAGGGTGATACCAAGGTTCAGAGTAAAGGTGCGACGGTACAGTTGAATTAATACATAGTTTGGAAAAAAATATCTCACTTCCCTGTCTTTATAAGAACACCAATTGTTTTTTTTTTCCCTTTGGGATGTGGTCACTGGCAGAATCAGTCTTTGATGCCTAACTCTAAATGCGCTGAATCGAGTGGTTTTCCAGGGCAACCACATCAACCTGGAGTCAGATGTAGGCAAGACCAGGTAAAGACAGCAGATTCCCTTCCCTGAAGGTTTTTGGTGAACCACATGGATTTTGTTTTAAAGACAACAGACGATAGTTTCCTGGACACCAATAGATCATAACATAGATTGTACCAATGGAATACAAATTTCATCATCTGCAATGTTGAGATCTAATCTCAAATAAACCACAGAATCCCTCCAGTGTGGAAACAGGCCATTCGGCCCAACAAGTCCACACTGACCCTCTGAAGAGCATCTATGCCCAGACAATTAGTCTGGGCTTTTGGGTTATAAGTCTAATAAGCATACAGATGCGACACTGCATCCCCTCAACATGATATTTAAATATTGCACTTTTTAAAATTCACTCATGGGCATGGGTATCACTGGCTGGACCAACATTTATTGTCCATCCCTAGTTGCCCTTGAGAAGGTAGTTGTAAGCTGCCTTCTGGAATCGCTGCAGGCCCTATACTGTGAGTAGATTCACAATGCTGGGAGAGAGGAAGTTCCAGGATTTTGACCCATGCCACAATGATTGTAGCAGGCGGTCAGATATATAAAAAATGACAATGGCACTTGACTCCTGTCCAATACATTTTATTGCATCTACATTTCGTACATTACAAAGTGGGTTTCCACTGGATGCTCCAGTTCCCTCTCACAGTCCAAAGACGTGCAGGTGAGGTAGATTGGCCATGGTAATTGCAGGGCTATGAGGATAGGTTGGGATGCTCTTCGGAGGGTCAGCGCAGACTCAATAGGCTGAATGGCCTCTTTCCACACTGTAGGGATTCTATGACTTCATCAGCTGTGAAATGCTGCAAAATATCCCATGGTCTTGAATCATGCTGCTGTCTGGGTCATAGCACAGAAGGCCAATAGACCTGAGGGTGAATTGATTGGCACTGATATTGAAGGAGCTGAGCTGTTATACTGCACACTGCCCACAATCTGAATGTTCCTCGTTTACTCACTCAAAGCACCAAGTAAGGTTTTATACACACTCTACCCCTGCTAAGACTTTTTCTCCAATTCATTCACAGAACACGGACATTGTTGGCTAGGCCTGGATTTATCACCCCAGGGAGCAGTTCGGAGTCAACCACACTGGTGTGGGTCTGGAGTCACATATAGGCCAGACCAAAAAGAATGAGCAGATTTCCTTCACTAAGAGATATCAGTGAGCCATATGGGATTTCCCCACAACAGTTAGCAAGAGTTTCATGGTCATTATTAGAGTCTTCATTCCAGATTTTTTATTGAATTCAAATTCCATTATTTGTCATGGCAGGATTTGAATCGGGGCGCCATGAATAATACCTAGGTCACTCAGATTGACAGTCTAGCAATAATACCAATATATCATTATTGAAATGTTATTGCAGGGAAACAAAGACTCTATATAGAGCTTTGACTTTGTAGGATACACAGGATATCACAAATTTAAAGAAAAACGTTTTACGCATGAATTGTTAGAAGAAAAAACTTTTTACGCAAAAATTGTTGAAGAAATGAAATTGAAAAATCATTCAATGAGCCCTGTCACCATTGAGTTCTTTGGGAGAGAGTTTGCACAATAATCTGAGAGAAAAATATTCCCCTCAGTCAGTGTTAACTGGGCAATCCCCAATTCTAAAACAGTGTCCTGTGGTTCTGGATTCACCCATAAGGCAATATCCTTCTGGAACCACTACAGTCCCTATGGTGGACAATCCACTGTGCTGTTCCTTAAGCAGTTTGATATGACTGAGTGGTTTGTTAAGTCACTTTCAAAGCGACAGTTAAGATACAAGCACATTGCTGTGGATTTGGAGTTGCATGAAGGCCAGACTACATAAAGCTGGCAGACTTCCTTTGCTGGAGAGGGCTCAGAAGAGATTTACCAAGATGTTGTCAGGTATGGAAGGTTTGAGTTATAATGAAGGGCTGGATAGGCTGGGACTCTTTTTGTACTGGAGCGTAGGAGGTTGAGAGTTGACTTGTTAGAATATTATAAAATAATGAGGGTTATAGATAGGGTTAATGGTCATTGTCTATTTTTGGATTAGTGGTGCTGGAAGGGCACAGCAGTTCAGGCAGCATCCGAGGAGCAGTAAAATCGACGTTTCGGGCAAAAGCCCTTCATCAGGAATAAAGGCAGAGAGCCTGAAGGGTGGAGAGATAAGCTAGAGGAGGGTGGGGTGGGTAGAAAGTAGCATAGAGTACAATAGGTGAGTGGGGGAGGGGATGAAGGCGATAGGCCAGGGAGGAGGGTGGAATGGATAGGTGGAAAAGAAGATAGGATAAGTCATGGGGACAATGCTGAGCTGGAAGTTTGCAACTAGGGTGAGGTGGGGGAAGGGGAAATGAGGAAACTGTTGAAGTCCACATTGATGCCCTGGGGTTGAAGTGTTCTGAGGCGGAAGATGAGGCGTTCTTCCTCCAAGCGTCTGGTGGTGAGGGAGCAGCGGTGAAGGAGACCAAGGACCTCCATATCCTCGGCAGAGTGGGAGGGGGAGTTGAAATGTTGAGCCACTGGGCGATGCGGTTGATTGGTGCGGGTGTCCCAGAGATGTTCCCTAAAGCGCTCTGCTAGGAGGCGTCCAGTCTCCCCAATGTAGAGGAGACCGCACCGGGAGCAACGGATACAATAAATGATATTGGTGGATGTGCAGGTAAAACTTTGATGGATGTGGAAGGCCTCTTTAGGGCCTTGGATGGAGGTGAGGGAGGAGGTGTGGGCACAGGTTTTGCAGTTCCTGTGGTGGCAGGGGTAGGTGCCAGGATGGGAGGGTGGGTTGTAGGGGGGCGTGGACCTGACCAGGTAGTCACGGAGGGAACGGTCTTTGCAGAAAGCGGAAAGGGGTGGGGAGGAAAATATATCCCTGGTGGTGGAGTCTTTACATCCCGCACCTCCGCCCTCAGTCCCCACCTCTCCAACCATAACAAGGACAGAATGCCTCTGGTGCTCACCTTCCACTCTATCAACCTTCGCATAAACCAAATCATCCGCCGACTTTTCCTAAAGAAACCACCTCTAAAAAGACCGCACTACCAGGGTTATATTTCCCTCCCCTCCCCTTTCCGCCTTCCGCAAAGACCGTTCCCTCCATGACTACCTGGTCAGGTCCATACCCCCCTACAACCCACCCTCCCATCCTGGCACCTTCCCCTGCCCCCGCAGGAATTGCAAAACCTGCACCCACACCTCCTCCCTCACCTCCATCCAAGGCCCTAAAGGAGCCTTCCACATCCATCAAAGTTTTACCTGCACATCCACCAATATCATTTATTGTATCCGTTGCTCCCGATGCGGTCTCCTCCACATTGGGGAGACTGGACTCCTCCTAGCAGAGCGCTTTAGGGAACATCTCCGGGACACCCGCACTAATCAACCACACCGCTCTATGGCCCAACATTTCAACTCCCCCTCCCACTCTGCCGAGGACATGGAGGTCCTGGGCCTCCTTCACCGCCGCTCCCTCACCACCAGACACCTGGAGGAAGAATGCCTCATCTTCCGCCTTGGAACACTTCAACTCCAGGGCATCAATGTGGACTTCAACAGTTTCCTCATTTCCCCATCCCCCACCTTACCCGAGTTCCAAACTTCCAACTCAGCACTATCCCCATGACTTGTCTGGACTTGTCCTACCTGCCTATCTCCTTTTTCACCTATCCACTCCACCCTCTCCTCCCTGGCCTATCGCCTTCATCCCCTCCTCCACTCACCTACTGTACTCTACGCTACTTTCTCCCCACCCCCACCCTCCTGTAGCTTATCTCTCCACCCTTCAGGCTCTCTGCCTTTATTCCTGATGAAGGGCTTTTGCCCGACACGTCGATTTTCCTGCTCCTCGGATGCTGCCTGAACTGCTGTGCTCTTCCAGCACCACTAATCCAGAATCTGGTTTCCAGCATCTGCAGTCATTGTTTTTACTTAGGTAATTGTCTTTTTTCCTGGGAAGGAGGATTTCAAAACTAGGGGACACATTTCGAAGGTGAGAGGAAATAGATTTACAAAGACATGTTTGGCAAATCTTTTACACAGAGGGTGGTTCATGTGTGGAATGAACTTCCTGAGGAAGTGATGGAATTGGGTATAACTGCAATGTTTAAAAACATTTGGATAACTACATGAATAGGAAATGTTTTGAGGGATATGAGCCAGGAGGAGGGAGGTGGGACTAGTTTAGTTTGGGGTTATGTTCAGCATGGACTGGTTGGATCAAAGGTTCTGTTTCTGAGCTGTATGACTCTATGGCTCCATATGGAGAATGGTTAAGTACAAGGCGGTAACTTCATTAAAGGTGTATTACGTAAAGTCGCCGCAGCCCCAGAGCACCGGAGGGCTGCTCTCTCATTAGACAGAGACGACAGGTGGTGGTTTAACCTGAGGGTCACCACATCTCAGGTGAGGGGAGAGATTGAGAGGGGAAATCCACTCTATTGGCATCACTCCACATTGCAAAGCAGCCACCCAACCAACCAAGATTTTTATGGTCATCATCGAAACCTCCAAAAGTGATAGCCTTGTTACTCTTGCAATTTATTTCTGGTTCAAGGATTGAATTTTGGTTCCAGATGATGATAGAATCTTTAACTAGAAATAAACAACACTTGTCACTGTATTTATAATAAATACACGTGATAATAAATCAAATCAAATCAAATCAAACCTAATGCATTAATATTGAGAAACAATTTCTTACAGTACATACAGAACAATGTTGTTTGTTCTGTTTAAAGAGTTTACTTAATTAACAGATTTATATTTTACAATTATTCTTCCATGGGTTGTGTGCATTGCTAGCTAGGCCACCATCCCTAATGGCCCCTCTTGAAGTGTAGAGAGACCCAGTGTGCTGTTAAGGAGAGATTTCCAGGAGTCTTACTCAGCACCAGTGAAAGAACAATGACATTGCTCCATGTCAGGAAGGTATATGGCTCAGAGGGAAACACGCAGACCATGTGACTTTTGCCATGGACTTTCTGGGTGGTGGAGATTACAAATTTGCAAGGTATCGTACCTGTCATGGCCATGGGATGTCCAAAATCTCTTTCGAGCTAATGAAAGGGATAAGTTCATGAATAGAAAATATTTTGAGGGATATGGGCCGAGCACAGGCAGGTGAGGCTAGTTTAGTTTGGGAATGTGGTCAGTATGGACTGGTTGGACTGAAGAGTCTGTTTCTGTGCTGTATGACTCTAAGCATTTTAGGTGCAGCCATTGTGGTCATGTATGGAAGCCTGGCAAGTCAATTTGCACAATGAAAATTCCCACAAACAGCACTGCAATAATGAGCAGGTAGAGTCATAGAGATGTACAGCATGGAAACAGACCCTTCGGTCCAACCTGTCCATGCCAACCAGATATCCCAACCCAATCTAGTCCCACCTGCCAGCACCCGGACCATATCCCTCCAAACCCTTCCTATTCATATACCCATCCAAATGCCTCTTAAATGTTGCAATTGTACCAATTCCACCACTTCCTCTGGCAGCTCATTCCATACACATACCACCCTCTGCGTGAAAAAGTTGTCCCTTAGGTCTCTTTTATATCTTTCCCCTCTCACCCTAAACCTATGCCCTCTAGTTCTGGACTCCCCGACCCCAGGGAAAAGACTTTGTCTATTTATCCTATCCATGCCTCTCATAATTTTGTAAACTTACATAAGGTCATCCCTCAGCCTCCGACACTAAAGGGAAAACAGCCCCAGCCTGTTCAGCCTCTCCCTGTAGCTCAGATCCTCCAACTCTGGCAACATCCTTGTAAATCTTTTCTGAACCCTTTCAAGTTTCACAACATTTTTCCGATAGGAAGAGACCAGAATTGCACGCAATATTCCAACAGTGGTCTAACCAATGTCCTGTACATCTGCAATATGACCTCCCAACTCCTGTACTCAATACTCCGACCAATAAAGGAAAGCATACCAAATGCCTTCTACACTATCCTATCTACATGCGACTCCACTTTCAAGGAGCTTTGAACCTGCACTCCAAGGTCTCTTTGTTCAGCAACACTCCCTAGGACCTTAACATTAAGTGTATAAGTCCTGCTAAGACTTGCTTTCCCAAAATGCAGCACTTCACATTTATCTGAATTAAACTCCATCTGCCACTTCTCAGCCCATTGGCCCATCTGGTCAAGATCCTGTTGTAATCTAAGGTAATCCTCTTCGCTGTCTACTACACCTCCAATTTTGGTGTCATCTGCAAACTTACTAACTGTACCTTTTACGCTCGCATCCAAGTCATTTATGTAAATGACAAAAAGTAGAGGGCCCAGCACTGATCCTTGTGGCACTCCACTGGTCACAGGCCTCCAGTCTGAAAAACAACTCTCCACCACCACCCTCTGTCTTCTACTTTTGATAGATAGTCAAAAAGAAAGAGTTGTTGGGTCAAATGATCAATATTGGCGAGTCCACTGGAGAGATATCACTTGCTCTTCTTCAAAATAATACGAGCCAAGAGGTCAGTTACAGTCATAGAGCCATAGAGATGTACAGCATGGAAACAGACTCTTCAGTCCAACTTGATCATGCCAACTAGATGTCCTTACCGAATCGAGTGCCATTTGTCAGCACTAGGTCCATATCCCTCTATACCCAACCAGATATTTTGTAAATGTTGTAATTGTACCAGCCTCCACCACTTCCTCTGGCAGCTCATTCCATACACACACCACCCATGAGTGAAAAGGTTGCCCCTTAGATCCCTTTTAAATTTTTCACCTCTCACCCTAAACCTATGCCTGCTAGTTCTGGACGACTTCACCTCAGGGAAAAGACCTTGTCTACTTACCCTATCTATGCCCCTCATGATTTAATAAACCTCCATAAAGGCACCCTTCAGTCTCCGATGATCCAGGGAAAATAGCCACAGCTTATTCAGCCTCTCCCTTTAGCTCAAGTCTTCTAACCCTGGCAACATCCTTGCAAATCTTTTCAATCAGTTGGGGACGTCTGCTTAGCAAGGACAAAATAAGACACTTTCATCTATGAGTTGCTCAGGCATCAGAGGGTTAAACTACTTGTCAACACTGAATAAGATTGCATTAAATTGAACTGAATCACACTCTCTGGAGGTTCCAGTGCCATGTTAGAATAGACACTGTTTGAAGATTTCACTACCTGTCCAAGAGAGTCCATAGCTCACGGTTGATGGATGTTGCTGCCTCCCCAGGGCTGGAATGCAACACAGGTCTCACTCTGTAGCAATGTCGGGGGAAGGAAAATGAGGAGTCATTCATGTCTGCAGAAGCCCACGGCAAGAGTTGTAAAAACTGTTTACAGCTAGCTTTGTGGGATCGATAGTGCTTCTTAAAATTTAATTTTCATTCTTATCATCCATTTTCACCACGCAAAGCCCTCAGGAAAGGTGACAAGATGCCTAATCACAAACTAATCACTGATAATTGTATTTTGTTAATCAAAATTTAAATATCGATTATACAACAGAGGGAGAGGAACGGGAAAAAAGAGCAGCTGGAATAAGAGACCAGAGCGGCATTAAACTGGATTATCTGAGTTTGATCAATACCAGTCAAATAACTAGTCATTTAAAATTTAAAGGGTTTTTGAACACACCTCCTGCAGTTCAGGCCTAATCCTAAAATGTTAAAAAGATAAAACATTCAGAATTAATGGCTACTTTCACGTTGGCTATTCATGTAAAAAATGGCAAACATTCAATTTTCGTTTTAAGAATAGTTTCATAAGAACATAAGCAATTGGAGCAGGAGTAGGCCATCTGATCCCTAAGCATGCTCCGCCATTTAATAAGATCATGGCTTATCTTTTCATGGACACAACTCCACTTACCCGCCCTCTCACCGTGACCCTTAATTCCTTTACTGTTCAAAACCAATCTATCTTTGGCTTAAAAACATTCAATGATGTATCCTCAACTGCTTCCCTGGGCAGGGAATTCCACAGATTCACAACCCTCTGGGTGAAGAAGTTCCTCCTCAACTCAGTCCGAAATCTGCTCCCCCAAATTTTGAAGCTATGCCCCCGAGCTCTAGTTTCATCCACCAGTGGAACAACCTCCCTGCTTCTATCTTGTCTATTCCCTTCTTAATTTTATATGCACAGGAGTTGGGAGGTTATGTTGCGGCTGTATAGGGCCTTGGTTAGGCCACTGTTGGAATATTGTGTGCAACTCTGGTCTCCCTCCTATCGGATGGATGTTGTGAAACTTGAAAGGGTTCAGAAAAGATTTACAAGGATGTTGCCAGGGTTGGAGGGCTTGAGCTATAGGGAGAGGCTGAATAGGCTGAAGCTGTTTTCCCTGGAGTGTTGGAGACTGAGGGTAATCTTACAGAGGTTTATAAAATCGTGAGGGGCATGGATAGGGTAAACAGACAAGGACTTTTTGCTGGGATGGGTGAGTCCAGAACTGGACGACATAGGTTTAGGGTGAGAGGGGAAAGATGTAAAAGAGACCTAAGGGGCAATTTTTTCATGCAGAGCGTGGTGCATGTATGAAATGAGCTGCCAGAGGAAGTGGTGAAGGCTGTTACAATTATAAAATTTAAAAGGCATCTGGATGGGTATATGAATATGAAGGGTTAAGAGGAATATGGGTCAGGTACTGGCTAATGGGACTAGATTAATTTCGAATATCTGGTCAGCATAGATGAGTTGGATTGAAGGGTCTATTTCCGTGCTGTACATCTCTATGACTCTATAAGATGCCCCCTCATTCTATTAAATTCCAGTGAGGATAGTCCCAGTCTACTCAATCTCTCCTTATAAGCCAACCCACTCAATTCTAGAATCAACCTCATCAACCTCCTCTGCACCCCCTCCAGTGCCAGTACATCCTTTCTCAAGTAAGGAGAAGAAAACTGTATACAAAGGAACCTCGATTATCCGAATACCAATTATCCGAAAATCGGATTATCTGAAGGAGATCCCCAGGTCCCGATGGAAACATTACATCAAAGACGTGTTTCCAACAGCGATCGCGTCGTTTGTTTACAGTGATCAAACAGCCACCGTCTCCAAATGGCTGTCTGCCCACGCTTTCCCTGGAGTTCTACACAAGGGTGTACCCCAAAACTCCCCTTCCCTACGTAATCTCTCCAACCTTGTCCTGTACAGGGCAAAGGTGGAACCTGCGAAAGCGTTGCAGTAAAATGTTAGGGGTGTGTGTGTGTGTGTGTGTGTGCCAGCAATCTTGTTGTTGGTGTCCAGTCCAGCTGCGGGTGGGTGTGTGTGAGGTTGGGGGTCGTTGTTGGACGGGGCCGGGAGAGGGGGATGGTGTTGCACGGGGTCGGGGGATAGGGGGGCAGTGTTGGGGGCGGGGTCTCGCGCATGGTGCGCTGCGGGGAGCAGACTTTAAAAACCCCGAGCCCCACGGGAAAGGCATTTAATCGATTAACCAAATAATCGATTATCCGAACGAAATGGTGTCCACCCATCATGTTTGGATAATCAAGGTTCCCTGTGCAGTACTCCAGGTGTGGCCTCACCAACATTTTGGGGGAGGCCCCCAAAATGGCTGCCACCTAACTCTACTTTTGGCTCCAGACAGACAGTTTTCATTTCCCAGAGATCCTCAATGCCACTAATTTGCTTCTGGACCAATCAGCCCACCTGCATTTTTACGGTGGGATGATACAGGGTCAGTACCTGGAGATCTCCTGAGTACTTGTTCCCATGCCTGACTTTGAAAGTCCACTCTAGTCCTCCCTCGCTACAGGTTGCACCTGTCCTGCTGGGTAGCTCCACTATTCTCTGCGTTTCTTCTCAAAAATGCCAATTGAAGTTTGTAAACAAAATTTTCATAAAAGAAGGCTCCTTAGTAATATAATTTCTGCAGCTGTAATATACTGACATTCATGTTCTCCAAAACCTTTATGTAGGGTTGAGTTATAAGTAATTGAAGATCACAATGATCAGGGATGGATCCCAGACCCTGGTAAGTTCTTGGCTATGCATTCAGGGAGGTAGTGAGGGATGTAAGAAGGGGGAATAGTTGGGTGTATGGATTTTGCTGACCAGGCAAGAACTGCCTTGGTTGAGAGGAGGTAGGTAGATAAGATTCGGATGGCAGTGCCCTCAGTGTAAACACGACTCAGACTAGTCGTCAACCCCCTTCCTTCTCACATGTTCACCAACTGGGTTAAAAAATGATCAATCGGTCAACTGCCTGCACACATTGACCATATTATAACATGAACAGTGTCATGCTCAGATGAAAGGGATAGTTAACATGCTCAATTATCTATGTAGTGACTGGAATGAGGACCAGGTGGATCTCACTGACTATAAGATCCCCGAATGGGGTTGTTAACCCTGGGCCAATCAGGAAGCCCTGGCTGACAGATATAAACAGAAGTGCAGTGCATTATTTCTCCCTCCAACTCTATTTTGATTTAGTCCCTACCCTCCCCTTCACTGTTTTGAACACACAGCACTGCCCCTTGATGTGAAGGGCAGTGCTTGTCACTGGCCACCCGGGTGTTTTCCTATCTTCCTGGTGGTGGAAATTGAATAAAGATTTGTGCACTTTGTGTCTTTCACTGTGTCTCCCACCTGCACACACACAAAAGATAAGAAGAAAAAAAAAAATTAACAGGAGATTAAGGGCAATGTTTGTCACTGGCCACTTGAGTGTTTGCCTATTGTGAGGAAAAAAAAACAGGGGACTCACTGTCCTTTGATGTGAAGGGCAGTGTTTGTCACTGGCCAAAAAAAGAAAAAAAAAAATAAACAGAAGTGCAGTGCATTATTTCTCCCTCCAACTCTATTTTGATTTAGTCCCTACCCTCCCCTTCACTGTTTTGATCACACAGCATTGCCCTTTGATGTGAAGGGCAGTGTTTGTCACTGGCCACCCGGTGTTTTCCTATCTTCCTGGTGGTGGAATTTGAATAAAGATTCGTGCACTTTGTGTCTTTCACTGTGTCTCACACCTGCACACACACACCATGGGTGCTGGGGATAAAATAAGCACTACCGCACTTAGGTGGTAGTGTGGGGGTTAATAAAACAAAAAGAAAAGAAAAGAAAAGAAAATAAACAGAAGAAGTGCAGTGCATTATTTCTCCCTCCAACTCTATTTTGATTTAGTCCCTACACTCCCCTTCACTGTTTTGATCACACAGCACTGCCCTTTGATGTGAAGGGCACTGCTTGTCACTGGCCACCTGGGTGTTTTCCGATCTTCCTGGTGGTGGAAATTGAATAAAAATTTGTGCACTTTGTGTCTTTCACTGTGTCTCACACCTACACACACACACCATTGGTGCTGGGGAAAAATAAGCACTACCGCAGTTAGGCGGTAGTGTGGGGGTTAAATTTTTTTTTAAAAAAAACAGAAAAAAAAATAAACTGGAGTGTCTCACACAGCATTGCCCTTTGTGAAGGGCACTGCTTGTCACTGACCACTCGGGTGTTTTCCCTTTTGAGAGTTGGTTTTTTAAAATAAAAAAAACAGAAGACGTGCAGTGCATTATTTCTCCCTCCAACTCTATTTTGATTTAGTCCCTATCCTCCCCTTCACTGTTTTGATCACACAGCACTGCCCTTTGATGTGAAGGGCAGTGTTTGTCACTGGCCACCCGGGTGTTTTCCTATCTTCCTGGTGGTGGAATTTGAATAAAGATTTGTGCACTTTGTGTCTTTCACTGTGTCTCACACCTGCACACACACAACATGGGTGCTGGGCGAAAAAATAAGCACTACCGCACAACAGTTAGGCAGTAGTGTGGGGGTTAAAAAAAAAACAGGAGATTTGGGTGCTGGAAAAAAAATAAGCACTACTGCAACTAAAAAGAATAAATAAATAAATAAATGAACAGAAGATTCACTGGCCACTCGGGTGTTTCCTTTCTTCCTGCTGATTTTGGTGCCTGCCTCCCTAGTGTTCCATTCTTTAAAAAAAAATAAAAAATAGAAACAGGAGTGTCAGATATCTTGCTCACTCTAAGAAGAAAAAAAAAGAAAAAAGAAAGAAAAAAAATAAACAGAAGATTCAGAGAGTCTCCACATTCTAGGGACTGGCTCTGAGCTGGATGGTCATTGCTCAAGCATTGTGTATGTATAAATAAAAGATGACAGGATATGGCCTCTAATAAGTTATTTCAACCTGTTAATTATTATTCTACAAATGGTGGGAGGATGAGCAGATAGCTGATTTTGGTGCCTGCCTCCCTAATGTTCCATGGGAATTGGGTCAGGTATGCACAGGGTATCAATGGGCCAGCTACCTGACCTATTTTATGTGCCCTCTTCCCTCTGAAACCTGTACAACAGGGGAGCAGTGGAGAAATTAAGTGAGCTCATAACAATGGCAGGTATAATTAATGCATTTGTGAGCCATGAGAATCTTTAGCAGCAAATACAGGCCTGGACTATTCTTCAGTGGAAATGAGAAACACTGGCCAGGCTGAATGTGTTGCTGATTGCCAATTACTGCAAAAGCTGCCAATTGCATTGGACTGCATTGACTTGCATTGGTTGGAGCCACAGGAGTTTTGCAAACAACAATGAGGTGACAAAGCAGCTAGATTAGTTCATTTGGCAGCATTGGTTTAAAAATTAATATTTTCAGTGTAGTATTCTTCAAAAAGTGTCATGGATTTTGAACTGCAAAAATAAATCACAGGAAGCTATGCTTCCAATGAATCCAAAGACAAGCACTTTCAACAGTACAGTTGTCCCCTCAAATTAACTGGGGCATTATGTGCTTCAGTTAGAAGTGATGTCTGTGCTAGCAATATTCCAACTCCACAGTAACAATCCATCACGTAAGCCAGCCTTCCATCCACTGACTCCATCCATACTACTTGCTGCCTCAGGAAGGCAACCATCATCGAGGACCCCTCCCACCCCGGTTATAATATCCTCCAACCTTTTCCACCAGGCAGAAGACATGTAACAACAAGTTCAAGAACAGCTTCTTCCTCACTGTTATTCAACTTCTGAATGGACCTCACAAATGTTAAATTTAATGTGGACCTTGCTCTTTGTACACCTTCTCTGCAGCTATAACATTGTATTCCTCACTCTGTTACTGTTATGACAGAGAGGTGAATCACTCTGTTAATTAAACCAAATACCCAGAAAAGCTCACCTTGCCTCGTAATCTGTTGACGTGAGTGACAGAGACCTCACAAATTCCACTATTTAAGGAAAATATCATCAATTTATTTTTTAACTCTAAAAGTGAACATTAAACAACTATTCACAATTCTAAGCCCATTTTTCTCTTAACTGCTTATCATTTGACTCCAACTCTATAACAATATGCTGTTCCATTAAAACACTTATTAAAATTACATCAACTTAATTTCAAAACTCAACAGCCACTATCTTCTTCTGTGTCTTTCTTCTTCTGGCTGAAGCTCTCCCTGGGTCATCTTCTTTCTTTTTACTGTGATTATGTTTCATATCAAAAGGTCCCTTTGATGGAGAGTGTTTCCTAATATCTTGCAGAGTAAGATGTTAGTTGTCCAGGTGTTTCTGTCTCGATGGCAGTTGTTCTCCCTTAAAGGTATAGGACACACCTTCAACTTCATACCAATTACCCTAACGCACTTTGCATGATTTGTTGATCTGCCTGTACAGCACATAAAACAAGACTTTTCACTGTACTTAGGTGCATGTGACAAAAATAAATCAAATCAAGGATCAAATCAATCTTACCAATCACAAACAAACCAAGTGTGGTTATGGGTCCCTTTACTGAGCGACTTGTTTCCACATGTCTTTTCCCAATTTTCTGCTTTAGTGGTTTTGTTTCCTGGAATGGTTCCAGAGATGAAGGATCATAGAAGCATAGAAAATAGGAGCAGCAGTGAACCATTTGGCTCTTCGAGCTTTCTCTGCTGTTTAATATGACCATGGTTGATCATTCAACTCAGTCCCCTGTTCCCATTTTCTCCCTAGACCCTTGGATCCCTTTAGCCCCAAGAACTATACGTAACTCCTCCTTGAAAACATTCTACATCTTGGCCTCATCCGCATTGTGTGTTTGAAAATTCCACAGGGCTCACCACTCTGTAGGTGATTAAATTTCTCATCTCAGTCCTGAATGGTCTAGCCCATATCCTTAGATCATGACCCCTGGTTCCAGACTCCCCCAGTCATCAGAAACCCCCTTTGTGCATTACCCCTATGTCGTCCTTCATCACAGTTAGAGGGACAGGTTGAAAAGCTGGGAGCTCAGTAATCTCCTTAAAGCAGAGGAGGCTAAGAGGAGATTTGATGAAGGTGTTTAAAAAAAGGACTAAGTAGAATAAACAGAAACCACTTCTAATGGCTGAAAGTGTGCTGATTTAGAATCAGCCAGGCTCCACGGTGTAAAACACTTTGACAGCAAATAGAAAGCACTGCCTAAAATAACAATGGACTCAACAGTAACTTTCTAATGGGAAGTAAATAAATGAAAACTGTTCACATTGCATAAAAGAATAGAGAACAAGAGGACACAGGTTTAAAGGTAATTGAGAAAATTTGCAATGGCGATTGAGAAAACTATTTATCATGAAGTTAGTGGCTGGGATCTGGACTGTGTTGCTAATTGACTTTGCTTGTTGTAGTAAGGCATTTGAGAAAGAATTGGATTGTTAACTGAAAAGGAAGAATGTGCAGGGCTGCAGGGAGAAAGCAGGGTACTCGGTACACTGTTTTCCTTCACATGGCCAGTGAACAGCCCAAGCAGCTTCTTTCTGCTATAATGAAATTGTGACATACTTGAAGGAGAAAAGAAATTGAACTGCAACATTACATCCCAACTCCTATAATCAATGCTCTGATCAATGAAGGCAAGCATGGCAAATGCCATCTTCACGACCCTGTATACCTGCAACACCACTTTCAAGGAACTATGAACCTCTTGGTCCCTCTGTTCAACAACACTCCACAGGGGATCACTGTTAACTTTGTAAGTCCTGCCTCGGTTTGTCTTACCATCTCGCATTTATCCAAATTAAACTCCATCCGCCACCCCTTGGCCCATTGGCTCATCTGATCAAGATCTTGTATACTCTGAGATAATCTTCTTCTCAATCCTTAATGCCACCAATTCTGGTGTCATCCACACACACTTACTAACCATACCATCGAAATTCTCAGCCAAATCGTTAATGTAAATGACAAACAATTGTGGACCCAGAAACCATCCTTGCGGCACACCACAGGCCTCCAGCCCAAATACCACTCTCCACCACCACTCTCTGCATGAGATGTTGGTGACGCCACTTTTGGAATACTGCAAACAATTCTGGTCACCCTGCTATAGGAAGGATATTGTTAAACTCTAAAGGGTATTGAAAAAATCGACAAGGATGTTGCTAGGACTGCAGGGTTTGAGTGAGGAGAGGTTAGCTAGGCTGCAATTGTTTTCCCTGAAACATCAGAGGCTGAAGAGGTGACCGTATAGTGGTTTATAAAATCATGAAGGGCATGGATAGAGTGAATAGTCAAGGTCTTTTTCCCAGTGTAGGGGAGTCCAAGACTAGAGGGCATAGGCTTAAGATGAGAGGGGAAAGATTCGAAAGGGACCTGAGGGGCAACTTATTCCCAAAACGGGTGATGAGTGTATGGAATGAGCTGCCAGTGGAGTTGGTAGAGGAAGGTACAGTTACAACATTTAAAAGGCATTTGGATGGTACACAAATAGGGAAGGTATGGAGGGATACAGGCCAAACGCTGGCAAATGGGACGAGTTCAATTTAGGATATCTGGTCAGCAAGTTGGACCGAAGGGTCTGCTTCCGTGCTTATGACTCTATGACTCTGAGTTCAATAATATAGGGTAAGAGCCAGGGAATGGGATAGACTGGACTGTTTTTCAAAAGAGCTGGCACAGAATTGATGGGCCAACTGGCCTTCTTCTGCGCAAAACTACTCTAGGAGTCATATTTAGGGTACAGTGTTTACATCAGTCAGCTGCCAGATCAGGAGAACTCTGCAAGGATTCCACCTGACTTGCGTGATCCAATGAACAGTGGAACACACTTGATGGACCGAATGGCCCAGTTCTTCTTCCACGTTTTATGACATTGAAACCGAAAAGCTGAGCTGGGACTGTCATGTGGGCAAAAAAAAAACGAGCAAGCTTTGTTTGCAAAAGGGACCATCGAAGATCAGTAACCCATTGGATACATAAATGATGTTACCAGATTGAATAATTTGCATGTTTTTCTTCAACAGTGTAAACTAATTTTACATAACACAATGCCAGCTGAGCAAACTGTCTGCGTGCCCGCCAACTTGCAACAGCTCTGCTTCTGCAAATCCCAGTCTGATTTCTTACAGATGGCTGGCATTTCACATGCTTAATGCGGTCACAGAAAGTTGCAGATACAAGAAACGAAAAGAAGAATGGAAACAAATAAAAACACAATTATGGCACCATAATCACATTACTAGAATGCCGACCCAATAGAAATTCCAATGCAGAATTCAACTGTTCAAGAAAATTGGGTTCCATGAAGAGATTTGCTCACCAGATGAAAATAGTAAATTAAACGTCTATTTATATTTTGTACCATTGTAAGTATTTTCAATATATTATCCATTAATACTCTAAATCCTTCCCTCTGCTGCAAGGAAATCAACATTCTCTGAAGTTTAGAGACTAAAGTCTGATCTCACTGAAAGGGAGGAGTTGAAAGACTGCTTTCGTTGATTGAGAATTCTCCGATTTGGTAGGTCACATGAAGAGAAACATCTTCACTCAGATGTCAGAGAGTCAGAAAGTCCAACAGCACGGAGACAGGTCCTTCAAATTCTTTCCTATCCATGTATTTGTCCAAATGGCTTTTAAATGTTGTTAATGTATCCACCTCAAACACTTGAGCTGGCAGCTCATACTCATGTGTACCAACCTCTGTGTAAAAACGTTGCCCCTCAGGTTCCCATTTATTCTATCCCCTCTCATCTTAAACTGATGTCCTCTAGTCTTCGATTCCCCAATCCTGAGAAAAAGACTGAGTGCATTCACCCTTTCCATGCCTCTCATGATCTTATACGCTTCTGTAAGATCCCACCTCAGTGTCCTACAGTCTAAAGAGAAACGTCTTAGCTTGTCCATCCTCTCCCTATAATTCAGACCCTTGAGTCCTGGCAACATCCTTGTAAATTTCTTCACACTTTTTCCAGTTTAATAATATTTTTCCTACAGCAAGGTGACCAAAGTGCGGCTTCACCAATGTACTGTATAACTGTAACATAACTTCCCAAGTTCTGTACTTAGTGCCCTGATGAAAGCCGGTGTGCCAAAAGCCTTCTTCACTGCCCTGTCTACCTGTGAGTCCACTTTCAGAGAACCATGCCCCTGAACTCCCTCTGTTTCACTACATTTCTTAAGGCCATACCTTTCACCATAAAACTTCTACCTTGATTTGACTTTGCAAAATGCAACTCCTGACACTTATCTATATTAAACTCCATTTGCCATTACTCAGCCTATTCCCCCAGCTGATCAAGGTCCTGCTGCAATTTCGGATAACCTTCAACTTCTGATAACTTTCCTCACTGTCCACAACACAACTTATTTTAGTGTCATCTGCAAACTTATCATCATGCCTTGTACATTCTCGTCAAATCATTGATACAGATAACAAACAGTAATGAGCCCAGAACCAATTCCTGAGGTACGTCACTAGTCACAGGCCTCAAGTCTGACAAGAATGTTGTGAATCTTTAAGGCTTTCTAATCTAGAACACAATGACGCTAAGCTGACATACATATTTGGGGCAGCACGGTGGCTCAGTGGTTAGCACTGCTACCTCACAGCACCAGGGACCTGGGTTTGATTCCAGCCTTGGGCAACTGTCTGTGTGGGTTTTCTCCAGGTACTCCAGTTTCCTCCCACAGTCCAAACATCTGCAGCTTAGATGAACTGGCCATGATAAATTTGCCCATTGTGTTGAGGGATGTGTAGGTTAGGTGCATTAGTTGGGGTAAATATAAGGTGAGGTCTGGGTGGGTTAATCTTCGGGGGGTTGGTGTGGGCTGAAGGGCCTGTTTCCACACTGTCGGGATTCTATGATCTATTTAACAGTGTAGTATGATGAATTTTTCGGGAATCTCAGAATGCGGAAGTCAGGTAGAAAAATGGAGTCACTCCAGAATCATCTTATTCGACAGAGGGATTGGTTATCTGAGCTGACTGGGTGGCTAGTTTGTGATACAAGATGATGCCAACAGTGCAGGCTCAATTCCGAGACCAGCCCATGTTATCATAAAGGACTCTCCTTCTCAATCTCTCCCAGATAAGATGATCCACATGTTAAAGCATTATCAGTCATCTCTCTCCAATGACAGGGCAGCCCTATGATCTGGCACTGTCTTTACCTACCTTTATTAAATAGCTCAGCAGACTCAATGGGCTGGATAACAGACTCCCACTTAAATTATATTATGGTTAACACTTATGTGGTCTGCTTTGCTTCTCAAATGTCAATACTTTGCAGTTGCGAACCCACAGTGTAATTTACCTTTACATGGCCAAACTTTACAAACTGACAGGACTTTTTCTACCTGATCAACCCATTTGGATCTTAGCAACCTCTTTGGTGCTGCCAGTTATTTTTCTGTCTTCTCAGTTCCAAATCACTGATACACTCAATGAATGATAAACAGCAATCACAGAATTCCTACAGTGTGGAAGCAGGCCATTCAGCCCATCAAGTCCACACTGCCCCCTCAAAGAACATCCCAAAGAACATCCTTGTAACTTCACAATTCTCACGGCCAATCCACCTTGGCTGCACATGCCGAGTCACTAAGGGAAATTTAGCATGGCCAAATCCACTCTAACCTGCACATCTTGCGATTGTCGGAGGAAACGAGAGAAATTCACAGAGTCACGGGGTGAATGTGCAAATTCTATACAGACATCGCCCAATGGTCCCCAGTGCTATAAGGTAGCAGTGCTAACCACTGAGCCACCGTTAGCACTAATTCCCACAAGTTGTTTCCTCTTTTAGGAAACAGGGCAAGGCTTAAAAGATCAAATGATGTCCTTCTGCATTGTGTTCATTTGTGACTTTGAGAGTGTGGCGCTGGAAAAGCACAGCAGCTCAGGCAGCATCCAAGCAGCAGGAGAATTGACATTTCAGTCTCCTCGGATGCCGCCTGACCGGCTGTGCTTTTCCAACATGACACTCTTGACTCCGATTTCCAGCATCTGCAGTCCTCGTTTTCTCCTCGTTTGTGACTTTGTTGGTTTCCCTCCAATCCCTTGACGCAACTATGGGGAGGAATATGGGGAGGTGATGGCCTTATTGCTAGGCTATTAATCAAGAGTCCCAGGTGATGCTCTGGGGACACGGTTTGAATCATGCCATGGAAGACGGTGGAATCTGTATTTAATAAATATGCAGAATTAAGAGCCTAATGATGACCATGAATCCATTGTTAATTGGCGGGAAAATCCCATCCTGCTTACTTTCATGCTTAGCTGATCTGGCCTATATGTGATTCCAGACCCACAACAATGTGACTGTCTCTTAACTAACTCCTGGGCAATTAGGGATGGGCAATAAATGCTGGCTTAGCCAGTGATGTCCTGACCCCATAAATGAACAAAGAAAGGGGCTCTGATATCTAATGATTAACTTATAGCTCCATTCAGAAATGGTCTGTTATGCAGTTGCTCGATTGTCCTAACCCATGCTTTCCAAATCTATAAACTAACCTGCCATGTGTGTGGCATCATAACAACAGGCTCGCCAAAAGATGATTTAAGGAAAAATATCCACTGAGTTATGTACAAGCTGAGATGTCTTTTCAGAAGAGGTGAAGCAGGGTTATTGGGTCAATAGTTGTGAAGCTGGAAAAGCACAGCAGGTCAGATGGCATCCGAGGAGCAGGAATGTCAACATTTCGGTCCAAAACCTTTTGCCAAGACTTGAGTTTGGGTGGAAACATGACTTCTTCATATTTTATTCAACCAAAACCATTCATAATTTTCAAAACTTTCTCCCTTCAACCTCCTCTGCTCTGAGGAGGATAAACCCGGCTTCTCCAGTCTCTGCATGTAACTGAAGTCTTCCACTCTTTCCCCTGGCTGAAAGGGTGGCATGGGGCTCAGTGGTTAGCACTGCTGCCTCACAGTGCCAGGGACTTGGGTTCAATACCAACCTCAGGCAACTGCCAGTGTGGAGTTTGCATGTTCTTCCAGTATCTGTTTGGAGTGTCCTCTGGGTACTCCCGTTTCCTTCCACAGTCCAAAGATGTGTAAGTTAGGTGGATTGGTCATGCTAAATTGCCCGAATCAGGTAGGGATATGAGTGGGATGCTCTTCTAAGGGTCAACGTGGACTTGTTGGGTTGAATGGCCTGTTTCCACACAGTGGGGATTCTATAATTCTATACCTGGAGGACTCAGATTTGTGGCAATTGATGGTGAGATGAGGATCCCTTTTCTGCAGGTAGCAAGTGCAGATGATTGAGAATGCAAAGTTTGAAAGAGTGCTGGAAGCAGGCTCAAAAAAAGTGTTCAGTTTGGTGAATAATCCAAGAGGAAAATTGCTTAGACAGAGAATTAGTCTGTCTAATTTATTCAATGAGTCAATACAGGCACAATAGGCTAAATAGAACATTCCCATTTCTCAAATTTCGAGGATAGTACAATTTCCAACATCATTGAGCTGAAGTTTGCCGATGCATTATCATTAGCTATTTTCCTGCATTTTAAGCTTTAAGGACTATTTGCATTTTACCATGCTGAAAATGTGACACATTTGGGAGCATAATGACCAATAGATCTCTTTAATGAAAGAAACTTATTTAGAGGGAAACACACAGGAGATAGTAACTAGATAAACCAGAGGCTAATCAGGAAAAGAAAGGGAAATAAAGCGAGGAAAAGATACTCGAGTGATATTTTTAAAAAAGAAAAATACGAAAGACACACTTAATTTTCAAAAAAAACTCAACCATTTCCAAAAGAGGACTCCACAGTTATGTTGTTCACTTTCTGGGCTGGAGGGACAGAGTGGCATTATGTTAGCAATTGCCACATTGTCAAAGGGATGCTATTAATTATAAGGTACCATTTTCATGTGCAGAGTTTCATAACCAATTAATATTCAAGTTCTGAAGGCATTAAGGGTAATAGCAGAGCCAATGGCAGAGATGTAAATTAACAAGTGAGTCCTGCAACTCTTTGTATTTTTCTTCCTCCCTGTTCTTGCTGGTTGTTTTAGACATTTCTGCATGGTTGGTTTTCAAGATGATTTAGTCCAGTAATAAATAACAAAGGTCATTTTAGTCCTTTTTCTACTGCCTTACATACAAACACTGCTATCAGCTTAGGCAAAGCATACTATGTACTTGGTGTACATTTAAAATTGCCTTTACGATCAAATGTCATCCTCAATATTATACAAAAGAACATGGTTTCTTATACTTTGCTACAAGCTGCTGAAGGCTGTGATATTACTGAACAATGCAAGATCATGTATCTTTCATTACTTATTTCAGTGTTTGTCTTTTGGATGGTTACAAGAAATTCAGAAAAGAGAAAAAAAAACTCCCCTTTGAACTAATTGAAAAGCAGATTACTGTGTATGGTGGGGAACTGAAATAAAGACAGAAAATGCTAGATACACGCAGCAGGTCATGGTAGCATCTGTGGAACAAAGAGAAGTTATCACTTCAGGCTGATGGACTGCATAGCATATTGACACAGTCAATGGCATTTCACCAGCCTGGCTGACCCTTAATCCACACTTGAATTTCTTCCACAGCTGACTGTACTAGACAGTCGTGTTAAAGCAGAAAGATACAGAACTTTGACATTGTGATACTTTGGGTCCAATGTAAACGATTACAATCTTACAATTCTGTTTTGGGAGGGAGGGGATAAAGGCTGTTACAGCTCTCAAAACATTGATTAAACTATGGTGTTCGTAACAAACAAAAATGGAAATTGCTGGAGAAACTCAGCAGGTCTGGCAGCATCTGTGGAGAGAAAACAGACTTCACGTTTCAAATCCATTGATTCTTCTTCGGAACTGAGTTACTGGACCTGAAACATTAATTTGGTTTCTCTCTTCCACAGATGCTGACATCACGGTTTCAGATTTCCAGCATCCACAGTTCTACGTTTTATATTACTGTGGTGTTCATGACTCCCTTAAATTAAAAAAAAAACTTTTACAATGATGGTTTTCTGTGCCAATCTTTTACCCTTCTCCCTGCTCAACGTTTGAGTCAGAAAACCAAAGGTATTTCACTTCAAGAGATGTCAAGTTTCACATTTACTGTCCTCTTCAAAATATGATGCAAATTAATTGAGAAGAATCAGGATGTTCAAAACACATGCTGTTATGGTACTGAAAGAGGCCATTCAGCCAATTGTGGTTTCACTAGAACTTAAGTTCTCCTTTGAAGCATGGTAGCTGCTCTAATGCAATATTGAATTTGCAAACAGAAAGCTCCGATAAGCAGCATTGTCTCAGTGTATCTTGCTGGCTCAGAATGATCAGACTATCTGGTATTTTCATTATGTTTGATTAGCTGAGTGGTTTTTTTTTCTTATTCATTTGGGGATGTGCATGTCATTGGCTGGGCAAGCATGAATTGCCCATCCCTAGTTGCCATATTGAGAAGATGGTGGTCAGCTCCCTTTGAATGGCTACAGTCCACATGGTTGGGTACACCCAATGCCACAATGCTCTTGTAGCCATAGTATTTATACAGCTAATCCAATTTAGCTTCTGATGAATAAACTGCAACATTTGATCGTGGGAAATTCAGTGATGACCATGCTATTGACTGTCAAGGCGCAATGGTTAGATTCTCTCTTGTTGGAGATGGTCATTCCCTTGCACTAGCATGGCACAAATGTTACTTGCTACTTGTCTTGCTGCTTTTAAACGTCTGAGTGGTCCTGAATGGTGTTGACCTTTGTACAACCATTGGTGGCCATTCCCACTTCTGACCTTATGGAGGGAAGATCATTGGTGGAGCAACTGAAGATGGTTAAGCAGAGGACACTTCCCTGAGGAACTGCAGAGATGTCTGGGGGGTGTAATGATGCACTTCAAATAACAACAACCATCTTTACTGTGCCAGATATGACTCTAACAAGTGGAGAAATTTCCCAGATTCTAGCTTTGCTTGATCTTCTTGGTCGAATGCAGTCTTGATATCAAGGGCTCACCTCTGGAATTCAGCTGTTTTGTCCATGTTTTGGACCAAGGCTATAATGAGGTCAGGAGCTGAGTGGCCCTGGCAGAACCCAAACTGGGTGCCACTGAGCAGGTGCTACTTGATAGGATTGTTGAAGACACCTTCCATCATAGAATCCCTACAGAGTGGAAACAGGCCCTTCAGCCCAACGCATCCACACTGACCCACCAAAGATTATCCCACCCAAACCCATTCCCATACCCTATTACCCTACATTTACCCCTGACTAATGCACCTAACCTACACATCTCCGAGCACTATGGGCCATTTAGCATGGTCGATTCACCTAACTCACACATCTTTAGATTGTGGGACGAAACTGGAGCACCCAGAGGAAACCCACGGAGACACGGGGAGAATGTGCAAACTCCACACAGACAGTCACCCCAGGCTGGGAATGAACCCAGGTTCCAGTCACCGTGCCGCTTCAGTTACAGGTGATTCAGAGTAGACTGATGGGTGGTAGTTGACCAGGTAGATCTGTCCTGTTTTGAGTCTACAGGATAGTACTGGACAATGTTCTCATTTCCAGTAGATGCCAGTGTTGTGACTGTACTGGATCAGCTTAGTGGTACAGCAAGATCTGGAGCTCATGTCTTCAATAGCACTGCCGAAATGTTGTCAGGGACCATAGCCTTAGCCATATCCAGTGACTTCAGTCATTTCTTGATATCACATAGAGTAGATCAAATTAGGTGAAGGCTGGCCTCTTTGATGCTGGGAATCTCTGAGAGGCTGAAATGGATCATTCATTCTGAACTTCTGGCTGAAGGTTGTGAATGTTTCAGCCTTATCTTTTGCGCTGATAGGCTGGACTCTTTCTTCATTGAGAATGGGGATATTTGTGGAGCCTTTTCCTTCTCCAATGAGTTGCCCACCACCATTCATGACTGGATGTGGCAGGACTGCAGAACTTAGATCTGATCCGTTGGTTGTGGAATCACTTTGTCTTGTCTACCACTTGCTGCTTCTGCTGTTTGGCACACAGGTAGTCTTGTTTACTAGCTTCACCAGGTCGACATTTTATGTGCAGGTAGGTCTGCTGCGGTTCCTGGTCCGGTCTCCTGAACCAGGCTTGATCCCCGGCTCGATGGTAATGGTAGAGTGGGGGACAGCATGAGATGGCAGAGTGAATTGAAATGCAATTCTCCCGCTGTAAATGGCGCACAGCAGTTAATTAATGTCCAAGTCTTCACTTACTAGATCTACTTTAAATCCAGAGTCAAAAAGTGTGGTGCTGGAAAAGCGCAGCCAGTCAGGCAGCATTCGAGGAGCAGGAGAGTCGACGTTTCGAGTATAAGCTCTTCATCAGGATGAAGAGCTTATGCTCAAAATGTTGATTCTCCTGCTCCTCGGATGCTGCCTGATTGCTTCTCCAGTGCCACACTTTTTGACTCTGATCTCCAGCATCTGCAGTTCCCACTTTCTCCTACTTTAAGTCCAATCTATCTAGCATAGTAATCAAGCCACACAGAATTATGGTGGGTATCTTCAAAGTGAAAACGAGACTTAAAATTATGAGGGGCGTTAATAGGGTAGACAGGATGGAACTCTTCCCCTTGGTAGAGGAATCAATAACTAGGGACGTAGATTTAGAGTAAGGGACAGGAGGTTTAGAGGAGATGAGAGGAAAAATATTTTTACCCAGAGGGTGATGGGAGTCTGGAACTCACTCCCTGCAGGGACTGTAGAGGCTGATATCCTCATTACATTTAAGAAGTTTTTAGATATGCACTTGTGATGTCAAGCGCTGGAGAATTGCATGAGAATATTGTTTTTGCAGGATCAATGGACCAAAGGGCCTTTTTCTGTAATGTAGACCTCTATGACTTTAACTGTCCTGTTACCTCTGATGGCTCATTCAGGATTGGTGATGATGGTGCCTGAGACATGGCCATTCTCACAGAATCATAACTTACAGACAATGTCAGGCTGTTGCTTGATTAGTCAGTGAGGCAGCTCTCCCAGTTTTGGCACTGGCCCCCAGATGTGAGTAAGGAAGATTTTACAGTGGTGATAGGGCTGATTCTGCTATTGTCGTTTCTAGTGCCTAGAATGGGTAAGGACAGTAGATTTCTTTCCCTAAAATATTGACCAGCACACGAGAGAGGACACTCCTGCTCCTCTTCAAAATAGCACAGTGGAATCATTTACATTCACTTAATCTGTTTAATGGCTCATCCAAATGATGACATCCTTGATGATGCAGTGTAGAGTGAAAGGAATTGAACTTTAACTCTCAGCATGCTGTTGAACAAGATAAAAGGAGCTTTGTCATAATGACATGAGGTCACATGTGTAGTGACTATAATGAGGTCAGTCAGATGGACCTCATAGAATATGAGTTTCCTGATTAGGGCTGTTAATTTGGTTCAATCAGGGAGCTGTGGCCTACAGGCAAAAATGGGAGTCTTATGTTAGAGCTCGGGTGTCTCTGGAAAAGGAGCACGCGGTGTCCACCAACACCCTGGAGTTGTTCAGGGAGAGGTGGGCGCCGAAGGGAGTGGAGTGCATTATTTCCCCCTCCAACTCTATTTTGATTTAGTCCCTCCCCTCCCCTTCACTGTTTGATCACATAGCACTGCCCTTTGATGCGAAGGGCAGTGCTTGTCACTGGCCACTCAGGTGTTTCTTTGCTTCCTGGTGGTAGAAATTTGAATAAAGATTCGTGCACCTTGTGTCTCTCACTGTGACTCACACCTGCAAACACACAACATGGGTGCTGGGGAAAAAAACAGAAAAAGAAAAAAAGAAAAAAAAGTGAAAAAAGGGGGAGTGCTGACACTCTAGTATCTGACTTTGTATGAGGCAGCACTAAAGCCAATGACTGTCTATGTTTAAATAAAAGTTGATTTTGTGACAGAATACTGACAACTGTGGAGTTATTTAGACCATAAGACATTAGAGCAGAAATTAGGCCATTCTGCCCCCACTGAATCTGCTCTGCCATTCAATCACGGCTGATAAGTTTCTCAAACTCATTGTCCCAGTTTCTCACCATAACCTTTGATCCCCTTGTCAATCAAGAACCAATCTAGTTCTGTCTTAAATATACTCGATGACCTGGCCTCCACAGCCGCCTGCGGCAATAAATTCCAAAGATTCATCACACTCTGGCCAAAAAGGTTTCTCCTTATCTCCATTCTAAAAGGTCTTCCCTTTACTCTAAGGCTATGCCCTCAGGTACTGGTCTCTCCTACCAATGGGGTGGCACAGTGGTTCAGTGGTTAGTACTGCTGCCTCACAGTAACAGGGACCCGGATTTGATTCCTGCATTGGGCGACTATTTGTGTGGAATTTGCACATTCTCCCTGTGTCTGTTTGGGTTTCCTCAGGGTACCCTGGTTTCCTCCCACAGTCCATAGATGTGCAAGTTAGGTGAATTGGCCATGTTGAATTGCCTGCAGTGTTGAGGGATGTGTAGGTTAGGTGCATTAGTCTGGGGTAAATGTAGGAGAATGGGTCTGGGTGGGTTACTCTTCAGAGGGTCGGCAAGGACTTGTTGGGTTGAAGGGCCTGTTTCCGCATTGTAGGGATTCTATTCCAATGTAAACATTTTCCCAATGTCCAGCCCGTTCAGTATTCTGTAAGTTTCAATCAGATCCCTCCTCATTCTTCGAAACTTGTTTTGATGGCCTCTCTACCATTCTCTATATACAGTTATATTAGATCATAAAACTATGAGACATAGGGACACAAGATGGCCATTCAGCCCAGCAAGTCTGCTCAGTGAAATCATGGCTGACCTAATAATCCTCAACTCTACTTTCCTACCTCTTTTTTATAAACTCCCTTACTGATTAAAAATCTGTCTGTCTCAGCCTTGAATCTGCTCAACGACGCAGGCTTGACAGCCCTCTGCAGTAAAGGGTCCCAAAGATTCACTCATCTCTAAGAGAAGAAACTCCTTATTCCAATCAGGTCTAGTGCTTTTCATTCCACCAGCAGATAGACCTTACATTACAGCAAAGCAGTACGTTCTCAGAAGTATAATAAAAGCAAAAATACTGCAGGGGCTGCAAATTTGAGACGAACACAGAGAATGTTAGAGAAACTCATCAAGTCTGGCAGCGTCTCTGCCAGGAGAAACGCAATAACATTTTGAGTCCGATATGGCTTCTTCAGAAATCAGCTTTTTCACACATATAGTCATAGAGTCACAGAGATATACAGCACAGAAACAGACCCTTCGGTCCAACTCGTCCACGCCAACCAGATAGCCTAACTTAATCTAGTCCCATTTGACAGCGCTTGGCCCCTGTCCCTCTAAACCCATCCTATTAGTATACCCATCCAGATGCCTTTTAAATGCTGTAATTGTACTAGCCTCCACCACTTCCTCTCATTCCATACACGCACCACCCTCTACATGAAAAAGTCGCCCCTTAGGTCCCTTTTATATCTTTCCCCTCTCACCCTGAACCTATGCTCTCCAGTTCTGGACTGCCCCACCCCAGGGAAAAGACCTTATCTATTTATCCTATCCGTGCCCCTCATGATATTATAAACTGCTATAATGTCACCTCTCAGCTTCCAACACTTCAGGGAAAACAGCCCCAACCTCTCCCTATAGCTCAAAAGGGTTCAGAAAAGACTTACAGATATGTTGCCAGGGTTGGAGGATTTGAGCTATAGGGAGAGATTTAATAAGGTGAGGCTGTTTTCTCTGGAGCATCAGATGCTGAGAGGTGACCTTATAGGGCTTAAAAAAATCATGAGGGTTGAAAAGTGTGGTGCTGGAAAAGCGCAGCAGGCCAGGGAGCATCCGAGGAGCAGGAGAATCGACGTTTCGGGCCTTTCTTCAGGAATCCAAAATCATGAGTGGCATGGATAGGATAAATAGACAAGGACTTTTCCCTAGGGTGAGGGGAGTCCAGAATCAGAGGGCATAGGTTTAGGGTGAGAGGGAAAAGACTTAAAAGGGACCTAATGGCAAGTTTTTCCTACAAACGGTGGCACGTAAAGGAAGTGGTGGAGGCTAGTACAATTACAACATTTAAAAGGTATCTGGCTGGGTATATGAATAGGAAGGGTTTGGAGAAATATGGGCCAAGTGCTGGCAAATGAGACTAGATTAATTTAGGATATCTGGTCAGCACGGATGAGTTGGATCGAACGGTCTGTTTCAGTAATGTGCATCTCTATGGTTGTATGTGGCCAAGGGTCACTCCAAACATTAGTTTTGATTTCTCTGCAGAGATGCTGCAGCAATTTCTGTTTTTTTGTGTCAAAGTTGAACAAGGTTGTCTCAATTCAAAGCTGAAAAATGTGTTGCTGAAAAAACGCAGCAGGTCAGGCAGCATCAAAGGAGCAGGAGAATCGACGTTTCGGGCATAAGCTCTTCTTCATTCTCCTGCTCCTTTGATGCTGCCTGACCTGCTGTGCTTTTCCAGCAACACATTTTTCAGCTCTGATCTCCAGCATCTGCAGTCCTCACTTTCTCCCTTTCTCAATTCAAAGGTGTGATTGCACTACCCTAAAAGTAAGATAGATCCAAAAGCTGTGAAGGTTTTATTTGCTGAGTTCATGTCTTTTAAAAATACTTCTTCATTCCAAAAATGATTAGTGCAAAAAGGTCAAAAGCACCTTAGGTGGTTATTAAGGCGTTATACACACATGGCAATGAGAATGCAATTTTTGCATTTAGAAAGAAAAAGAGTTGCTGTTGGCCACTGAAGGTACTTAACACTTGGGAACATGTTGCAAAAATAATGGTCTTTATGAGCAATGTCTAATATTTAAAGTTTGACCATACTTCACATTTTCCTCGCAGGCACATCATCATTTACCAGTTCTCGTTAAATCAGTATTAATGTTGCTTCCATACAGTTTGCTAAATGACACAGCACTCCAATAATTAACGTTCGTCTCCAGACCATAAGTTAAATAGTTGCCGAAAACAAATCGCTTCAGAGTAAAGAAATGTATTAATATTTATCTCTCTACTTTATTTAAATGGGTGATTGATAATTACAACCTAACAAGTTAAAGAGCATTTACAACAACACTGATACAACAGTGTGATGGACTATTCAGATCAGTGCTGCCTGCAGACTATGCGATACTAAACTTTGCAAGCCAAAATTTAAAACTCTGAAATGTGTCATCAAATCCATCTCCATGTCCCGAAACTTCCCAATCATATCTGTAAGATCCAGCAGCTCTAACATCCTCAAAGCCACTTAGGTCCTCCGAGTCTGCATCCTCCATACCCTTCAGCTACTTAGGTCCTGAGCTGTGGAATTCCCTCCCTGAATACATCTATCTCTCTGTTCCTTCAATCAAACTGCGACCTCTTTCATTGATCTTGAAATGTTCTTACATGATTCAGTGTCAATTCTTGCCAACACTCCTACAAGGTGCCTTGGGGACATTTTATTAAGTTAAAGGTCCCGTATAGATGCAAGCTACTGTTGTTGTTGTAACATTCAGTAAGAATAGTGTTGGCATCAGAAATGAGCGTCCACACTTAGAGACGTTGTTGTCCTACTGCATAGAGCTATCACATCAATTGTAGAGTCATGTCTCAGCCAAAGCTTCAATGGCATTTGACTCTAATGGAATTCTCATTCTGTCAGAGTTCAGTCCTTTTGGTGTTGTGTCTGAACAAGACTTTCTGGGATTTTTGTATTTATCTTGCATTTTGCTCTTACATCCCCACTTATGAATACCCAATGCTAACTTTGCGTTACATGTAATTAAATTGAAGTAGTGTGTTTGAACAAAGCACTTCAGATTTTTGACACACAAATGGAAAACCTCCCCCACCAGCTCTTGAACTTCAATGCAGTGTCTTCAGAAGAAGTTCAATATTCAATCACAGAAATAGGCCATTTATACAGGTGTCAGAAACACTAACATTTTTAGTATGCAAAGCAGGTAAAGTCATGCTACAAGTAAGGAGAGCTGAATTAATTATGAATCAACCCACACAAGCATCAGACTTGAGCGAAAATGCCCACGCAATGTTCCACACCTCCAATATTCCCACAATAACTGGCGCAATGTCAATTTTGCAACTCACATCATTGAAATCGTTCTAACGTGAACTTCCATTTCTGAAGCGTTCACCATTTCATTCACTCTGTCCATCAGTATCCGCAGGTCAACTGCTTTGCCATCTTCAAATCTCACAGCTTTCATCAACTTCCCTCACACTTGGAGGCTATTCTGCACTTTGTCAAGTGATTCTTTTATCACGGCGACCACACAGATATTGGAGAGTGATGGGGACTGTAGATGGACTTGTCTCATCTCTCATCTGATTACAGTTTCACCAAATACACCCTTGAAATTAGCAATCTGACCTGTAGACAGAGGTACAATCATCGTCCCAGTCAACTCAGATCACTTCCAGCAATTTCAACAGCTTTTCTTCTCAGTTCATCCAGTCGAACACAATTTCAAAATCCACAGAGCAGGCGTATACCTCATGCTGATACTCAATGCTTCTTTTGCTTAACAACCTCATCACTGCTGTAGTGCCTCTCATTCCACAACACTTCATAAATGTTACACAGTGCAGCACAAAGTAATGTACCACTTTGGTACTTTTCTACTTGCAATGGATTTTTGAACATTTTCTGTTTGATAATTCATCATGTCATAGAAACCCTACAGTGTGGAAGCAGACGGCTTGGCCCAGAATATCCACACCAACCCACCGACGAGCATTCCACCCACCCAGCTCCCTTACTCTATCCCTGTAACCCAGCAATTCCCATGGCTAGCCCACCTAGCCTGCACATCCTTGGACACTACGGGCAATTTAGCATGGCCAAACTACCTAACCTGCACATCTTTGGACTGTGGGAGGAAACCGGAGCAGCCGGAGGAAGCCCACGCAGACACGGGGAGAATGTGCAAACTCCAAACAGACCGTGGCCGGAAGGTGGTATTAAACTCAATCACTGGTGCTGTGGGGCAGCAGTGCTAACCGCTGAACTGTAATTATGTGGGCATCACTGGTAAAGTTGGCACGTGTTGCTAATCCCTAATTGCCCTTGAACTGGGTCGCTCTCTCGGCCATTTCAAAGGTTTGGGAATAAAGTAGACCAGATCAGGTAAAGCTGGTAGATTTCCTTCCCTGAAGAGCATTGATGAACCTAATGGATTTTAACAATACATTAAATGATATGTTTCATGGTTAACATGCATGAAAATAGTTTTACATCAAAATTAAGAAGAGGAGTTGGCCATTTCGCCCTTCAAGTCTGGTCTGCCATTCAGTATGATCATGGCTGATCCTCTATCTCAATGCCATATTCCCGCTTTCTCCCCATTCTCCTCGATGCCTTCAAAATTTAAGCATTTAAACTACCGCTTTCTATAATATATCCAGTAACTTGTCTGTACTTGGCGGCACAGTGACTCAGTGGTTAGCACTGCTGCCTCACAGCACCAGGGACCTGGGTTCAATTCCCGCCTTGGGCAACTATCTGTGAGGAGTTTACACATTGGCTACTAAGGATAGCTGGGAACACCAGGTAAGGATAACACCAACTAATCACGAAATGATACGACCAGCTATCCTTAGTAGCCACGCACTCAGGTGACAAGCAACATGAATTCGATTGGGACAACACTACTATTATAGGACAAGCCAAACAGAGAACAGCCAGGGAATTCCTAGAGGCATGGCATTCATCCACAGATTCAATCAATAAGCACATCGACCTGGACCCTATATACCGACCACTGCAGCGGACAGCTGGAACTGACAACCGGAAGCGGCAGATACAAATCACTATAAATACTGGAGGAAACATCACAGAAGTGCTTCACAGGAGGCTCCCAAGCACTGAGGATGTCACCGAGACAGGGGACGAAACGTCTGCAACACAAATTCCCAGCTCGGCGAACAGAACCACAACAACGAGCACCCGAGCTACAAATCTTCGCTCAAACTTTGAAATGAGAAATTGCTGAAGGAAGATTAGAGAATGACGGAGAATGCTGTGAGCTAAGGCAACTTGACGTTGAAAGTGGGAGCACCCTACAACTATCTGATTAGAGAAGTACACAAGGGGCAGAGAAATGAACAGAAAGGACCTGCTCTAAGGCAGATCACTACTTTTTTGCTGCTACGATTTAAGACAATGAAGAGTGATATTAGGCAGTGTGTAAAGCTGGAGCTCCATCCAATTCCATGGGCTTGCTGTTTGGCCTGTTAGGCTGACTTTGCCTGTGGAGTTTACAGCATGGATTCGGTGCCAAAGTCAGGTTAACCCCAGTTATTCTCAAGAAATACTTTGCCTTGCCTCACTAAAGCACGAGCAAGCTGTGAGCATCACAGAATTTGAAATCCAGCACCTGATGTGGCCCTTTCAAAGTTAAACCAAAGCAGCATGTTCCATCTTCTTGGTTGACAAGCAGGAGGCTGGAAGAACACTGCAAGCTTCAGGAGGTGGAGAAGCTGACCTTTCAGGTGTTACCCTTCTTCAGGACTAGGGGTGGGTGTCAGGGAAGCTGCAGATAAAGGGGAGGGGAGGGGAGGGGAGGGAGTGATGAGGTAAGGACAACTGAACACAGGTAGAGGATACAACCTGGTTGGTAAATGGGAGGAATGAATCTGGTTGGTGGTTGGAAGGAAGGGTCGGTCAGAGGGATGGAAGTGAGGAGGAGGGGCTGGGAAGGGAGTTGGGAGATGGGAAGGGAGATTAGTTGAAATTGGAGAACTGAGCATCTGGAGTAGTTTTGTCTGTTCCATCTCCTTGTCGAAAGTGCTTTAGGTCATTTGGTTACTGGGCAATATCCACAATAAGACAGCAAAAAAGCAAACATGGAATAAAAGGCTGAATGCATGGACTGCAACGAGCCTTCACCTGTGAGGCAGGCACAGAACTTCAATTCGGCCTTTTACAATTTATTTAAACATTTTATTAATTTAACAGGGAAAGCTATCAGTGGACAACATCGAAAAAGTTATTCATGCATGTAAATGTTATTCTTTTAAATATTTACCCATTTACTTGTTAATTATTTAAGTAGCCATCACAATACCAGTTGTTCTAAGTTTATTTTCGGAATGTTTTGTTTAATACAGATTGAAAATTCTCAAAGTAACCACAGTGGGATTTGAACTTATGTTCTTTAGATTATTAAACATGTCCTCTGAAGTATGAATGCAGGAACACATCATAACCCCCTTAGGAATGAAGTAAATGATTAAGCAATGCAAGTTGCACTCATTTGCTCTCAGAAGGATTACATTCAGAAGGATAACACTGCTGTCAGCTAAGACTTGCATTTTCAAATAGCCAATGCCTTTTTCAGGTAGCAACTATGAAAAAGAAAGAAGTCTCCAAAGTCTAACACACCTGTTAGACCTCAGCTGGAGTATTGTGCACAGTTGTAGAAATGACACCAATGCGTTGGAGAAAGTTGTTGGGGCCAGTTTGTTCGATATATTCAAGAGGGAGTTGTAGCTAAGGGGATCAAGGGGTATGGAGAGATGGCGGGAATGGGATACTGAGCTTGCATGATCATATTGAACGGTGAAGCAGGCTCGAAGGGCCAAAGGGCCTACCCCTGCACCTATTTTCTACGTTATTATGTTTCTAAAGTGCAGAAGCAGTTTACAAGAATGGCTCCAGGAAGGAGGAACTTCAGTTATGAGGATAAGATTGAAGTTCTCCTGGGAGATAGAAGAGATCTGACAGATGTTTTCATTATCATGATTGATCTGGACAGAAAACAGAGGGAGAGACAGTTCCCACTTATACTAGAAACAAGAATGAGAGGACATGATTCTAAAGTGATTTACAAAAGATAAAAGGGTAATGTGAGAAAAAAATGTTTTTGCATGGTGAGTACTTCACACTGGCTTTGGTGAACTATAGTGGCCAGGGCCTAGTGGACATAAAGGAAAATGCCACGGTTGGAAATTTCCTGCCAGCCTCTCCTGTTCAGATGGGGTGACACCGGTAAACATCCCACTCCTGTGGAAGGTGGAGGTGAGAGTGGGATTTGAGGGAGTGGTCAGCCATATGACAGACAAAGTGACAGCTGTAGGTACACCACCAAAGGAATCCCCAGGCCTCAGCAACCAAAGCTGACATTCTCAAGTGAACCGCAAAGCCTCACAACTCGCTGTGGATCAGGAACAGCACCTTAGAGTCACAGAGTCATAGAGTCATACAGCATGGAGATGAGCCCTTTGGCCCAAACTGGTCCATGTTGACCAAAATGTCCATCCATGCTAACCTAATCTCCCTGCACTTGGCCCATGTATTCTGTGTCTTATGATCCTGCCCCTCTAGTTACTTGATGAAGCAGCAGTGCTCTAAAAGCTAGTACTTTCAAATAAACCTGTTGGATTATAACCCCATGTTGTGTGATTGTCAACTTTGTCCACCCTAGTCCAACACCGGCACCTCCACATCTTTCCTATCCATGTATTTGTCCAAATGCCTTGTAAATGTTGTTAATGTACCCATCTCAACCACTTCCACTGGCAGCTCATTCCATATGTGTACCACCCTCTGTACAAAAAGGCTGCCCCTCAGGTTCCCTTTTATTCTTTCCCCTCTAACCTTAAACTTGTGCCCTCTAGTGCTTGATTCCCCAACCCTGGGAAAAAGACAGAGTGCATTCACCCTGTCCATGTCTCTCATTATCTTGTACACTTCTATAAGATCCTCCCTCAATCTCTTATGGTCTGAAGAAAAAAGACCTAGCTTGTCCAACCTTTCCCTGTAACTCAGACCATTGAGTCCTGGCAGCATCCTTGCATATTTCTTCAGCATTCTTTCCAGGACTCTTTGTTTCATCTCGCTCCCTGAAAAGAATGTCTGCTTGGGCGTGGGATCCTTCCCTTGTAATGGAGGATGCCTTGTCCTGTTTTCTTCCAAGTTCCTTCAACATCAGGAAGATGCCGTGCTCCTTATTGCATACTGCATATCCTGTCTCTTCCAAAGACGACCTGGCAGGAATTTAGTAACTATATACTTCCAAGACATTTGCAGTCTCTCAATGTTATTGTTCCCCTTAATGGAATGGTAAATAGACTATTCTGTCACAAATTGAGGAAGGAACTGGCTGCACATTTATTGATTCTGCCTGTCTGTTCTCTGTTACAAAGGCAGCAGGGTCCTTGATTTTACTGTCTATCCACGGACTCTGGTACTTACCCTGACATAGGTAGCCACATATATATATGTATATATATATATATATATATATATATATAAAATTTTGATAGAATGATGTATAAACAGACTTAAATGTTGCTTCAGGAGCTCCTGTGTCTAAGTGCAGTATTTTCTTTCACTGAAAGGAATGTGCACTGTGGGAGGGCACAGATTTAAACAGAATAGTTCTTGCATAATGCTACACAGTCACAGCATGTGCTTTGTGAGCCACTGATGATGTCCCTATTTTGCTAAATTTTTACAGGTGCTGAATCAGCAACAAATTATTGCTTGGTCAGAAATGAGTTTGGCGGCCACTGGCCAAAATGGTTGGTGCTTTTCTTTGTCTTCAGGATCACTAGGAACATTAGCCATATCAAAAACAAAAAACATTGTACTGTGCTGCAGAACCAGAAGGCATCGATCTGACCAACTGATGGGATCCTAAATCCCAATTTGCTGTACTCAAATTCCCAAAAGTGAGAGCTGATCACGGAGGGAAAATCTGATGAAGACAGAAATAAAAAAGCCAAGCCTTGCTCGAACCTTGAGCAGCATCTGTGGAGACAGAAACAGACTGAACATTTTGAGTCCAATGACCCTGCATCAGACCGGTTTTGAGTTCTGAAGAAGAATCTTGCAGGACTTGAAACATTAACTCTGTTGCTCTCTCCACGGATGCTGCCAGACATGTTGAGTTTCTCCAGCATCCTCTGTGCTTGTTTTAGACTTCCAGCATCTGCAGCATTTTGACTTTGTTAAGAATGTGAGGATTTGCTCTAACATGTTTGGTTTCCTGAGGAAGTCAGTGCAGAATAAAGACAGGAAAATCATTACTCAAGCGATCCCAATGTCAAGGCATTTTTTAAAAAAATCATTCATAGGATTTGGGCGTTGCCAGCAAGGCCACATTTATTACCCATTGCCAATTGTCCATTACCCACATTTATTACCCATTGTTATTTGTCCATTACCCACGTTTATTACCCACTGATAATTGCCATTACACACATTTATTACCCATTGCTAATTGCCCATTACCCACATTTATTACCCATTCCTAATTGCCCAGTACCATATTTATTACCCATTGCTGATTGCCCATTACCCACTTTTATTACCCATCGTTAATTTCCTATTACCCATGTTTATTACCCATTACTAATTGCCCATTACCCACAATTATTACCCATTGCTAAGTGTCCATTAACCAAGTTTATTGCTCACTGCTAATTGCCCATTACCCACATTTATTATCCATTGCTAATTGTCCATTACCTTTTGTTTCCCATTGTTAATTGCTCATTACCCATGTTTATTACCAATTGCTAATTGCCTCTTACCTACATTACCCATTGCTAATTTCCCTATATCCATGTTTATTACCCATTGCTAATTGCCCATTACCCACATTTATTATCCATTGCTAATTGCCCATTACCATTTTTGTTTCCCATTGCTAATTGTCCATTAACCATGTTTATTACCCATTGCTAATTGCTCATTACCCATGTTTATTACCAATTGCGAATTGCCCATTACCCACGTTATTACCCATTGCTAATTTCCCTATACCCATGTCTATTACCCATTGCTAATTGCCCATTACCCACATTTATTATCCATTGCTAATTGCCAATATCCATGTTTATCACCCACTGGTAATTGCCAATATCCACATTATTACCCATTGCTAATTGCCCATTATTCAGATTTATTACCCATTGAAAATTGCCTATTACCCACATTTATTATCCATTACTAATTGCCCATTATTCATTTATTACCCATTGCTAATTTCCAATTACCCGTTTATTACCAATTGCTAATTGCCCATTACCCACGTTTATTACCCATTGCTAATTTCTCATTACCCACGTTTATTACCCATTGCTAATTGCCCATTACCCACGTTTATTACCCATTGCTAATTGTGCATTACCCATGTTTATTACCCACTGCTTATTGCCAATATCCACATTTATTACCAATTACTAATTGCCCATTACCCACATTTATTATCCATTGCTAATTGTCAATATTCACGTTTATTACCCACTGGTAATTGCCAATATCCATGTTTATCACCCATTGCTAATTGCCCATTATTCAGATTTATTACTAATTACTAATTTCTCATTACCCACGTCTATTACCCATTGTTAATTGTTCATTATTCACATTTATTACCCATTGCTAATTTCCCATTACCCACATTTATTAACCATTGCTAATTGTCCATTACCCACATTCACTCCCCATTGCTCATTGCCCACTACCCATGGCTTATTACCCATTGATAATTGCCCATTACCCACATTTATTACCCATTGCTAATTTCCCATTACCCACGTTTATTACCCATTGCTAATTGCTCATTACCCACGTTTATTATCCATTGCTAATTGCCCATTACCCATGTTGACTACCCATTGCTAACTGCACATTACCCACGTTTATTACCCATTGCTAATTGCCATTACCCATATTACCCATTGCTAATTCCCCATTATTAACATTACCCATTGTTAATTTCCCATTACCCACGTTTATTACCCATTGCTAATTGCTCATTACCCACGTTTATTATCCATTGCTAATTGCCCATTACCCATGTTTATTACCCATTGCTAATTTCCCATTACCCATGTTTATTACCCATTGCTAATTGCTCATTACCCACGTTTATTATCCATTGCTAATTGCCCATTACCCATGTTGACTACCCATTGCTAATTTCCCATTACCCATGTTTATTACCCATTGCTAATTGCTCATTACCCACGTTTATTATCCATTGCTAATTGCCCATTACCCATGTTGACTACCCATTGCTAACTGCACATTACCCACGTTTATTACCCATTGCTAATTTCCCATTACCCATGTTGACTACTCATTGCTAATTGCCTCTTACCCACGTTTATTACCCATTGCTAACTGTCTGTTACCCATGTTTATTACCCATTGCTAATTGCCTCTTACCCACATTTATTACCCATTGCTAACTGTCTGTTACCCATGTTTATTACCCATTGCTAATTGCCTCTTACCCACGTTTATTACCCATTGCTAATTGCCTCTTACCCATGTTTATTACCCATTGCTAACTGTCTGTTACCCATGTTTATTACCCATTACTAATTGCCTCTTACCCACATTTATTACCCATTGCTAATTGCCTCTTACCCACGTTTATTACCCATTGCTAATTGCCTCTTACCCATGTTTATTACCTATTGCTAATTGCCTCTTATCCACATTTATTACCCATTGCTAACTGTCTGTTATCCATGTTTATTATCCATTGCTAATTTGCCTTGTGCTGAGTCAACTGCAAAGAAGCAAGTTTGGCAGGTGGTAGTGTCCCTATGCTTGGGCCAGCAAAGGCCCACCTGTTCTACAAACATTTTTCATAGCATCTGCAAACAGGTTGATGAGGAAATATAGTAAACTTTGCTTTAATTGGCACCTTATTTCCAGCACTCTTGATAATCTGTCAAAAATTATATACACCTCAAATACTGCAGAGTTTACTGTATCATTCTGTCCAATTACAATAGTTTTTAAAAAAAATTAAATTATCTCAATGTAAATATACTTGTTCATTCAAATGGTAA
The DNA here is from genome assembly GCF_037043375.1 of Chiloscyllium plagiosum. NCBI lineage: Eukaryota > Metazoa > Chordata > Chondrichthyes > Orectolobiformes > Hemiscylliidae > Chiloscyllium > Chiloscyllium plagiosum. The sequence continues at coordinate 17,796,540 of NW_028270146.1, forward strand.
TATTAAATACTAACAGTTGATTGAATTTCGAGTTAATTTCTCCTCAAATCCAGTGATCTACCGCGATATACAAGTGGTCAGTTGAGGGTGCAAGTGAGAAGGCTGTCTGTCAATAAGTATTACTTAAGGCAAAATTGCATTATTATTGAAGTGACTGATGCTGTAAATATAGTGTCACAGCGATGTGTATACCTGCATTATGTTTCCATTACTTAGTGTGTTTTAGTGCATTTTTACATTGATTATGTGGGCCTCTTGATTCTCCAGATTATTTGATCAATCAGGACACTCCTGATTCCATAGATGCCAGATAATAAGAAGTTTACTGTATCTACAAGTTCCACATCGAATCAAGCAGTTGTATATCTGGAGTCAAGAGTGTGGTGCTGGAAAAGCACAGCCGGTCATGCAGCATCTGAGGAGCAGGAGAATTGATGTTCCGGGCATAAACCCTTCACCGGGAACGACGCTTGTGGGTCGGGGCTGAGAGATAGATGGGAGGGGGTGGGTGGGGGGAGGTAGCTGGGTAAGTGATAGGTAGATAAAGGTGAGGGAGAAGGTGATAGGTCAGAGGGGACAATGATGGACAGTGCTGAAGGGCAGTGCTGAATTGGACGTTTGGGACTGCGATACTGTGGGGGAAGGGAAATGAGGAAGCTGTGGAAATCCATATTTATCCAGTGTGGTTGCAGAGTCCCAAGATGAAATATGAGGCATTCCTCCTCCAGGCGTCAGGTGGTAATGGTTTGGCGGTGAAGGAGGCCCAAGATCTGCATGTCCTTGACGAAGTGGGAGGGGGAGTTGAAGTGTTCAGCCACGGGGTAGTGGGGTTGGTCGGTACAGGTGTCCCAGAGATGTTCTCTGAAATGATCCACAAGAAGGTGTCCTGTCTCCCCAATGTAGAGGAGACCATATTGGGTGCAACAGATGCAGTAGATGACATTGGGAGAGGTACAGGTGAATTTCTGACAGATGTGGAAGGATCCCTTGATGCCTTGGACAGGGATGAGGGGAGTGGTGTGGGCGCAGGTTTTACACTTCCTGCGGTAGAAGGGAAAGGTGCCAGGAGTGGCGTGTGGGCTGGTGGGGGGTGAGAACCTGACAAGGGAGTTGTGGAGGGAATGGTCTTTTTGAAATGCTGATGGGAGTGAGGAGAGAAATATATCTCTGATAATAGGGTCCATTTGGAGGTGGCGGAAATGGCAAAAGATGATGCGTTGTAAGCGGAAGTTAATGGGGTGGAAGGTGAGGACCGGGGGGTTCTGTCCTTGTTGCGTTGGAAGGGGTGGGGTTCAAGGGTGGTGGTGCGTGAAGTGGAGGAGATACGCTGGAGGGCATCGTCAACCACGTGGGAAGGGAAGTTGCGATCGTGGAAGAAGGAGGCCATCTGGGACTTTCTGAGATGGAATGGTCATCCTGGGAACAGATGCGGCAGAGACGGAGCAATTGGCAATAAGGGATGACATTTTTACAGGGGTTAGGATGGGTGTGGTGTAGTCTAGGTAGCTGTGGGAGTCAGTAGGTTTGTAGTATATGTCTGTGGTTAGTTGGTCTCCAGAGACGGTGATAGAGAGGTCCAGGAAGGGGAGGGAGGTTGCCGAGATGGTGCAGGTGAATTTGAGGTCAGGGTGGACGGTGTTGGTAAAGTTGATGAACTGTTCAACCTCCACATGGGAGCACAAGGCAGCGTCGATACAGTCACCAATGTAGTGGAGGAACAGGTGGGGAGTGGTGCCAGTGTAACTGTGGAAGATGGACAGTTCCACATATCCGACAAACAGGCAGGCATAGCTGGGTTCCATGCGGGACTCCAACCCCACCCCCTCCTCCCATTTATCTCTCAGCCCAGACCCACAAGCCTCATTCCTGATGAAGGGCTTATGCCCGAAACATCGATTCTCCTGCTCCTCGGGTGCTGCCTGACCTGCTGTGCTTTTCCAGCACCACACTCTCAACTCTGATCTCCAGCATCTGCAGTCCTCACTTTCTCCTCATCGTATGTCTGGATGCTGCATTTACAAATCATGTCACCTCTCGGTGGAAGAATGAGCAGAAATGCAGTGCAATGTTGGCTGAACATTAATCCTATTCAGTCATATTTCAAACTAACAACCTCCCGCAGAGCAGGACGTATCAGCCCCAGGTCTAAATGCATTCAGTATGTGCAGGGACACAAGGTTGACTGCAGGAACAGAAGGACTGTCCAATCAGAGCCAGTTGAGAAGACAGGGCATGTACACACTGGAGTATAGAAGGACAAGAGGTGACCTTATTGAAACATGGAAGATTCTTAGGTGGTTTGACAGGGTAAATGTGGAAAGTGTGTTTCCTCTTGTGGAAGACTCTAGGACCAGACAGTATGATTGCAGAATAAGGGGTCACACATTTAAGACTGAGATGAGGAGGATTTTGTTCTCTTGGAGGGTGGTGAATCTGCAGAATTCTTTCCCATTGAGGGCTGCAGAGGCTGGGTCATTCAGCATACTCAAGCCTGAGATAAACAGGTTTTTATACAAAGTTTGTGAGAAGATTTGCAGCTCGGGTGCTCGTTGTTGTGGTTCTGTTCGCCGAGCTGGGAATTTGTGTTGCAGACATTTCGTCCCCTGTCGAGGTGACATCCTCAGTACTTGGGAGCCTCCTGTGAAGCACTTCTGTGATTTTTCCTCCGGCATTTGTTGTGGTTTGAATCTGCCGCTTCCGGTTGTCAGTTCCAGCTGTCCGTTGCAGTGGTCGGTATACTGGGTCCAGGTCGATATGCTTATTGATTGAATCTGTGGATGAGTGCCATGCCTCTAGGAATTCCCTGGCTGTTCTCTGTTTGGCTTGTCCTACAATAGTAGTGTTGTCCCAGTCGAATTCATGTTACTTGTCATCTGCGTGTGTGGCTACTAAGGATAGCTGGTCGTGTCATTTCGTGGCTAGTTGGTGTTCATGGATACGGATCGTTAGCTGTCTTCCTGTTTGTCCTATGTAGTGTTTTGTGCAGTTTTTGCATGGGATTTTGTACACTACATTGGTTTTGCTCATGCTGGGTATCGGGTCCTTCGTCCTGGAGAGTTGTTGTCTGAGAGTGGCTGTTGGTTTGTGTGCTGTTATGAGTCCTAGTGGTCACAGTAGTCTGGCTGTCAGTTCGGAAATGCTCTTGATGTATGGTAGTGTGGCTAGTCCTTTGGGTTGTGGCATGTCCTCGTTCCATTGTCTTTCCCTTAGGCATCTGTTGATGAAATTGCGGGGGTATCCGTTTTTGGCGAATACATTGTATAGGTGTTCTTCTTCCTCTTTTTGCAGTTCTGGTGTACTGCGGTGTGTTGTGGCCCTTTTGAACAGTGTCTTGATGCAACTTATTTTGTGTGTGTTGGGCTGGTTGCTTTCGTAGTTCAGGACTAGGTCTGTGTGTATGGCTTTCCTGTATCCCTTTGTGGTGAATTCTCCGTTAGGTGTTCTCTGTACCATCACGTCTAGGAATGGGAGTTGGTTTTCCTTTTCTTCCTCTCTAGTGAATCGGATTCCTATGAATGTGGCGTTGATGATCCGGTGTGTGTTCTCTATTTCTGTGTTTTTAATGATTACAAAGGTGTCATCCACATATCTGACCCAGAGTTTGGGTTGAATTTGCGGTAAGACTGTTTGTTCTAATCTTTGCATTACCGCTTCTGCTATGAATCCAGAATGGGTGAGCCCATGGGTATACAGGAAAGCCACACACACAGACCAAGTCCTGGACTACGAAATCAACCACCCCAACACACACAAAATAAGTTGCATCAAGACACTGTTCAAAAGGGCTACAACACACTGCAGTACACCAGAACTGCAAAAAGAGGAAGAAGAACACCTATACAATGTATTCGCCAAAAACGGATACCCCCGCAATTTCATCAACAGATGCCTAAGGGAAAGACAACGGAATGAGGACATGCCACAACCCAAAGGACTAGCCACACTACCATACATCAAAAACATTTCTGAACTGACAGCCAGACTACTGCGACCACTAGGACTCATAACAGCACACAATCCAACAGCCACTCTCAGACAACAACTCACCAGAACGAAGGACTCAATCCCCAGCATGAGCAAAACCAATGTAGTGTACAAAATCCCATGCAAGGACTGTACAAAACACTACATAGGACAAACAGGAAGACAGCTAACGATCCGCATACATGAACACCAACTAGCCACAAAATGATACGACCAGCTATCCTTAGTAGCCACACACGCAGATGACAAGTAACATGAATTCGACTGGGACAACACTACTATTATAGGACAAGCCAAACAGAGAACAGCCAGGGAATTCCTACAGGCATGGCACTCATCCACAGATTCAATATACCGACCATTGCAACGGACAGCTGGAACTGACAACCGGAAGCGGCAGAGACAAACCACGATAAATGCCGGAGGAAAAATCACAGAAGCGCTTCACAGGAGGCTCCCAAGCACTGAGGATGTCACCTAGACAGGGGACGAAACGTCTGCAACACAAATTCCCAGCTCGGCAAACAGAGCCACAACAGGTTTTTATACAGTAGGGGAATCAAGAGTTATGGGGGAAAGGCAGCAAACTGGAGTTGAGGATTGTGTAAAGTATCACAATGGTTAGCACTGTTGCCTCGGGTGACAATTTGAGTTGGGTTTCCACTGGGTGCTCTGGATTCCTCCCACAGTCCAAAAGCATGCAGGACAGGTAGATTGGCCACACTGCGATGACCAGGTTAGATGGATTAAGCCCTAGTAAACGTGGGATTATGGGGATTGGGCAGGGGCCTGGGTGTTCAGAGGTCAATGCAGACTGCCTGGGCATTGTATGGATTGTGGGGATTCTATGAATCTGTTCTCTATGATGAGCAGATCAGCTTTGATCTCATCCTGAAGAAGGGATACACCTGAACCAACAATGTCTCCCCCTCCTGATGCTGCCTGGTTTGCTGTGTCCTTCCAGCCTCCTGCTTGCCTACCTTGAACTCCTTGAATGGCAGTGCAGAATCAATGGGCTAGATAGTCTGCTGCTATGCCTCCTGAGAAGGATTTCACAAGACTGGCTACCCCAAGTCTATTCACATTCCTGGGTCTTGAAGATCAGAAAAGTTCCTACAGAGTGAAATTTCTCTTCATTCTAGATCCTTGTCCTCTGACGTAATTAATAAAAAGTATTCAGGATGTCACAAAACAACAGAAATTTTTCTCATCTTGACAGCAGCTTTGGCTGATGTTAAGAGTGAAGTAAGCAACAGGTTCTAACCAAGAGGAATTGTGTGATTGAGTTGCGCAGATGCATCACGGCCACCATTTTAAATGACGTTGCTGTATTAGAGCCAGAATAAAATATTTAAAGTGAACAAAAAGCAGCAATCACTCACTCTGGATGTTATGAGCAGGTGAGAATGGATGCATCTGCACCCCTCTGTTCAACCTCATTAGTTAGTCACAACAAAGGTTTAAGTCATTTCTGCTCAAGGCTAGACCCATGTCCAATTCAAAATATTGCTGCATTTTGGGAAAGCAAATCTTAGCAGGACTTATACACTTAATGGTAAGGTCATAGGGAGTGTTGCTGAGCAAAGAGACCTTGGAGTGCAGGTTCATAGCTCCTTGAAAGTGGAGTCGCAGTTAGATAGGATACTGAAGAAGGCGTTTGGTATGCTTTCCTTTATTGGTCAGAGTATTGAGTACAGGAGTTGGGAGGTCATATTGTGGCTGTGCAGGACATTGGTTAGGCCACAGTTGGAATATTGCTTGCAGTTCTGGTCTCCTTCCTATCAGAAAGATGTTGTGAAACTTGAAAGGGTTCAGAAAAGATTTACAAGGATATTGCCAGAGTTGGGGGATTTGAGCTATGGGGAGAGGCTGAACAGGCTGGGGCTGTTTTCCCTGGAGCATCGGACGCTGAGGGGTGACCTTATAGAGGTTTACAAAATTATGAGGGGCATGGATAGGATAAATAGACAAAGTCTTTTCCCTGGGGTTGGGGAGTCCAGAACTAGAGGGCATAGGTTTAGGATGAGAGGGGAAAGTTATAAAAGAGACCTAAGGGGCAATTTTTTCATACAGAGGGTGGTACGTGTATGGAATGAGCTGCCAGAGGATGTGGTGGAGGCTGGTACAATTGCAACATTTAAGAGGCATTTGGATGGGTATATGAATAGGAAGGGTTTGGAGGGATATGGTCCGGGTGCTGGCAGGTGGGACTAGATTGGGTTGGGATATCTGGTCGGCATGGACGAGTTGGACTGAAGGGTCTGTTTCCATGCTGTACATCTCTATGACTGTGACTTTATGTTAACTGTGTTTTGCTGGGAGCAATAACAACACTCAAGAACTTTAACACCATCCAGGACAAAGTAGCCCACTGGATTGGCACTGCATCCACTCCCTCCACCACTGACACTCAGTAGCAGCAGTGTGTACTATCTACAAGATGCACTGCAGAAGTTCACCAAAGATCCTCAGATAGCACCTTCCAAACCAACAACCACTTTCATATTGAAGGATAAGTGCAGCAGATACATAGTAACCCCGCCACCTGCAAGATCCCCTCCAAACCACTCACCATCTCAACTTGGAAATATTTCGCCGTTCCTTCACAATCATTGGGTCAAAATCCTGGAATCCCCTCACATTGTGGGTCTACTACAGCACATGGACTGCAATGTTTCAATGTGGCACACCACTCTCTTTTCAAGGGACAGCAATGCCCATGTCCCAGCAATGAATAAAAATGTATAGAGAGCCAATCAATAAGGTTTTCTGAAGTAAAGAAGCAGGTAAATTTATGAACTGGTACTATGGAAAGCATTAAGGATGTGTGCTCTTACTTTCCTACATGCAAAACGAGTTTCAGCTTATTCTAGCACTATGAAAATTTGAGAAGTCTCACTCCCCATGTACAGACATTTGATGGTCTCATTGTGAGTCATACATTCCAGTTGATGAATTTCAACATCCAAATTGTGATCTCCTAAGGGTGTGATCTACCCATGCTGTTTTGAAATTGTTTCGTAGATTCCTGGGAGCTTGTCTATTTTCAGGTCAGGTGACTTTGGAAGCCATTTTAACGCATTCCAGCCCATTTTAAATTATGCCTTTCTCAACCTAAAGTCAAATGCTTTCAAGATCATTGATGACGTTTTAAAGATTAATAATCTGTATTTTGTATTATCATGTCAATGTAAGATGATTATTTCAATCGGGGAAGCATTAAGTTAATGGGATGAAAGCCTGATGGATTTTCAATTACGAACACGTTAAACATGCACAAAACTTTAGGCGAACACATCAGAATGGTGTTGAGGGATTGCTGCAATATTGGAGGTGCCGCTTTTCAAAAAAGACTAAACCCGAGTTCTTGCCTGCCCTCGAACCACAACATGAGGAAATCTTCCTGGAATTCAGGCCAATTTTTATCCATCAATATCTAATTAAAATACAAAATGAAAACCGAAAGAACTGCTGATGCTGGAAATCAGAAACCATAACAAAAATTGTTGGAAAAGCTCGGTAAGTCTGGCAGCATCGGTGGACAGAAATCAGAGTTAACATTTCGGGTCCAGTGACCCCCTCCTCAGAACCTCAGTGGAGCAGCACAGTGGCTCAGCGGTTAGAACTGCTGCCTCACAGCATCAGGGACCCGGGTTTGATTCCAGCCTTGGGTGACTGTCTGTGTGCAGTTTGCAGTTCTCCCCATGTCTGCATAGGTTTTCCCCCCCGGATGCTCTGGTTTCCTCCCACAATCCAAAGGTGTACAGGTTAGGGTGGAAAGGCTATGCTAGATTGCCCCTAGTGTCCAGGGATGTGCAGGCTAATTGGATTAGCCATGGGGAAAGCAAGTTTACAAAGATAGGATATCTGGGTGGACTGGTCTTCAGAGGGTCAGTGTGGACTTGATGGACCAAATGGCCTGCTTCCACACTGTAGGGATTCTATGATTAGATGCTGCCAGACCTGCTGAGCTTTTCCAGCAATTTCTGTTTTTGTTTCTAAGCGAGAGCACTGTGCACAAATTCATACCTTACATGGTGCCTACATTTTACAAGGAGCTCAGCAAGCTGTGAGGTACTCTTGGGTGTGCAAAGATAATGAAAAGCGCTACGTAAATGCAAGCTGTTACTTTTCTCTCTTCTACCCAAACAGTGATGATATTCACTCATACTAACGCAAAATACTATGGATTCGGGAAAACTGAAAGAGAAAACAAGATTGCTGCAAATGCTCAGCAGGTCAGGCAGCTTCTGTGGAAAGAATCAGAACTGGAACTGATGTCCATCATAATGAAAGGTCATTGGCCTGATGCATTGTTCTCTCCACAGATATCACCAAAGCAGTGAAGAATTTTCAGCATGTCTTGTTTTTATTCAATTAGATGATTTTATTAAATAAAATGTACATTTTTTACAAGGTTCAAATATGCAGATAATAATCTTGCAAGATGAAAAGATGTTGCTGTCAATCCACTGTCCTGTCTCTGTTCTTTGTGATGTGGCAGCTATGTTAACTGTTGCTGTAATCCAAGAATCTATACAAAATAAGGCTGCAATAAATAAATGACCAGGCAAGCCTTTGTGACAAAGATCAAATCTGATCTCTATGATATTTGGTGCATGCCTCAACAAACATGACTGTTATTCCATTATCAAATATTTAGACAAAGTATCACAGATGTCAATGGACTGTGTGTTGAATGTTTATCAAAAATACTGTCTGAAAGAATGGGTTTATCTCTTCATGCTGAGAATCAGGAGTTCTGGGAAAATAACACAGATGTGGAGATAGACCAATCATTTCCTTGAATTACATGAAGTAATCCTTTAATCTTGAACTTTTTGTTTTAGACCTGATAAGGAGCACTGATTTACTGCAGTAAAGTCAAACAATACACACAGGTCTGATTACACAGGAATATTGCGCTCAGCAGTGGAATGTGGCTGGAAGTATTGCAAAATGCCGTTATTAACAAATGCTTCAGACATCATTTCAACTGCATGTATTAATCCCTATTCCCCCATACTACCAAGTTAAATAATGGAGAAATGGCTAGAATAAGAAAAGTGCTTTCAATTCACCAGCAACTATGTGCAATCGACCATGACTTTGACTCAATCTAATCAATCTCCCAAGGAAGTCTAAAAATGCCTTCATATCTTCCACATGTCTTAGATCAAGGAAAATTAAGAAAACATTGTTATCCATCTTGAGTCATTTTCCACACAATTCATTTTGTTACTGGAATGGCTTCCTTACTGACATCACTGTGGTCCCCAAAACACGTGTCAAGGACATCCCATATATCGTAGGAATATCTCAGTTCTCAATAGACTGACAACACTCAATGCTGAACCAACCAGAACATATTGTATCTTATCTTTACCCAAATGATTTCAAGTCCCTTTCATAAAATTGATTGATAAGTCAAACGTATAAATAAGTTATCTGACCGTAGGAAATAGGACATAGGCCTTTTAGCTACTCTGCCATTCAACATGATCCTGGCTGATCTTCTACCTCTACAGCACTGTACCACATGGTACACATATCTCGTGACATCTTTAACATCAATGGCAGGGACTAGGTTGGCTCAGTTGGTACAACCTCTCCCTCATAAGTCAGTGTACTGTGGCTTCAAGGTCTTCTCCACATCATGTAGAGATGGTAGTGTTGGACTGGGGTGGACAAAGTTAAAAAATCACACAACACCACTTTATAATCCAACAGGTTTATTTGGGTGCACTAGCTTTCGGAGTGCTGCTCCTTTAGTTACCTGATGAAGGAGCAGCTCTCCAAAAGCTAGTACTTCCAAATAAATCTGTTGGACTATAACTTGGTGTTGTGTGATTTTTTAACTTTCTCCACATCAGTTAACTTGAAAATACAGAACAGCAATAAAGGATTGCAGTCGCCTCTGAACCAAGAGCTCTTCTGTTCCATGGGTCTAGTCAGCATTGAAGATAGCAAAGGAACACAGAGTTTGGTGCCCTGACCACAGCTTAACTCTATTGATCTGGTTGTCACTTGCGGGATCTTGTGTTGGCCTCCATTGCAAGTTGCACACGGCCATGTTACATAGAACACAGATCAATACAGCGCAGAACAGGCCCTTCGGCCCTTGATGTTGCGCCGACCAGTGGACTTTTCTCAGCTTGTCCCCCTACACTAGCTCAAACTCATCCATGAGCTTATCTAAGGATTGTTTAAATCTCCCTAATGTGGCTGAGTTGACTAACTTAGCAGGTAGGGCATTCCACGCCCTTACCACTCTCTATGTAAAGATCCTGCCTCTGACATCAGCCTTAAATCTATCACCCCTCAATTTGTAGTTATGCCCTCTCGTACAAGCTGACGTGATCATCCTCGGAAAAAGTCTTTCTCTGTCCACCCTATCTAATCCTCTGATCATCTTCTATGTCTCTATCAAATCCCCCCTTAGCCTTCTTCTTTCCAATTACTGTATTGAGATGTTTAAAAGTTATATAAATGCATATTGTACGTAACTGTAATTATGTTCACTGGAACATAAAGGAATAAGTGGCCGAGGGTTCATCAATAAGCAACAAGGAAACAATTACTCAAATAATTTTACTTCAGTGAGCAATGCCTGGCTTGCCTGTATGGTTCAAAAATTCCAGATGACTGCAGAAGGCTGTAAAAATAACAAGTGGATTAATTTCCACTTGAGAAAGTTGGGACTGTTCTCCCTGTACAGAAAGCAGCTGAGAGGCGATTTGATTGGCGATTTCAAAATAATGAGCAGGGTGGACAGAATAGATAGAGAGCTGTTCCCACTCCTAAAAGAAATTAGAACAAGAGGGTGCAGATTTAAACTAGCAAGGATGACGTGAACCAAACCTTTTCCACTCAGTGAGTACTTAAGAGTATTGAATGCACTGTTGGAAATGCGGTCGAGGCAGGTTCCATTGAGGCCATCAAGCTGCTTTTTTGGATCATAATGATATCCTGGGATATGTGGAAAGACATTGGTCCTAGATAATAGAGCTGGACTAGATCACAGAGCTGGTGCAGTCACAATGGGCTGAATATTCCAGAAAGTTTGCTGAAGGGCTTAATAATAGTGGGCTCTGCTCTCTTTATGTCAACCACTGTTGTCTCTGGTTCCAGAAAGGCTGTGAAGATGCAAGTTCTGGTCTTAATTAAAGCTTGACAACAGCCCTACAAAGCCCAACCAGCCCACCCAATGGTTCCTGATCCCTCCCAGCTGAAAATACCCCTATTACCATAGACCAGCATCTATCACTGATGTTCCCAGGGACTACCTTATAGTCTCAGCAGCGCCTACTAGTTGCTTCTGACATTGAGGTGTCCCTCCAAATTTTCTCACTGCTGGGCAGCCTTATTGTGAAGTTGGTGGACCAGGCAGGGAGGTGAGAAATGCACAAATCTCAATCCTTCCCCATACCCCATAAAACAAAGCACTAGGTGCTCCAGCTGAGAGAATAGTCTGCTAAAGTGGCAGAGGATATACAAACATAAAAACCAGGAATAAACCATTTCAGTTTGCTCCACCATTCAGTAAGACCATGGCTGATCTGATTTTAACCCCAACTCTACATTCCTGAACACCTCCAACAACCTTTCATCCCCTTGATCATCAATAATCTATTTATGTTTGCCTTAAAAATATTCAAAGATTCTGCATCCATTGCCTTTTGAGGAAGGGAATTCCAAAGACTCACAACCCTCTCAGAGAAAAAAGATGTTTCCTCATTTCCGTTTTTAAATGGGCACCCCCTTATGTTTAAACTATGATCACTAGTTCCACAAGAGGAAACATCCTTTCGACATCCACCTGGTCAAGTCCTCTCGAGATCTTGTTTCAATCAAGTCACCTCAGACTCTTCTAAGCTCCAGAGGATACAGGTCCAGCCTTTCCCCATAAGACAATTTGCTCATTCCATGTATAGGTCCAATAAACTTTCTCTGAACTGCTTTCGATGCACTAACATCCTTCCTAAAGTACACCGACCAGAACTGCACACACTACTTCAGATGTAATAATTTAAAAATAGTTTCGAGGCACATCCATTTCAAGGTCTTGTACTGTGTAGGTATTATATTTATGTGTTTGAGTATAAGTTTTCAGCCGAGATACATGGTTATAAATTTGCTTTTTGCACAATGCTGCTTTTGAATCATACCGAGCATTTTTGAAGATAAAATGACAATGTTACCTTGACTTTTGGGGCAGTGTCATTTCACAATCCTCAACATCAACAAGGACGTAAATGGTTAAATTACTGTTAGCTACTGAGCCATATGAGTTCCATTTTCTTGGGTTTTTTCTCCTGTGCACTCATTGGACAAGGGTGTCACTGGCTGGGTGAGCATTTAGTGCTTGTCCCTAGCTGCCCCTGAGAAGGTGATGGTGAGCTACCTTCCTGTACTGCTGTAGTCCATGTGCTGTAATTTGACCTATGACACCCTTAGGGAGTGAATTCCGGTGATGTTGTATCCCTTTGATCTGTGCAGTAACCACCACTCAAAATGAGTTGTAATATTCAGGGAACAGTTTCAAAGGGTTGCTACACTCAATTGCTGGGTTGCTAGATTCAATCTTATCTCACAATCGAGGCAGGGCTTGTCATAAGCTTTTCAATACATCACTCAGAACAGTTCAAGAATTTTCGGCAGAGGTATTCAGAGGAGAAGACTTTTAGCTTGCTAATCAGTCAGGTAACTAGCAGCAGGGAGAGAAAGGAGTTGAGATCAGAGTGGTGCTGGAAAAGCACAGCAGGTCAGGCAGCATCCAAGGAGCAGGAAAATCAACATTTCGGGCAAAAGCTCTTCATCAGGAATAGAGGCAGGGAGCCTCCAGGGTGGAGAGATAAATGGGAGGAGGGTGGGGCTGAGGAGAAGGTAGCAAAGAGTACAATAGGTGAATGGGAGTGGGGATGGAGGTGATAGGTCAGGGAGGATTAGATTAGATTAGATTAGATTAGATTACAGTGTGGAAACAGGCCCTTCGGCCCAACAAGTCCACACTGACCCGCCGAAGCGAAACCCACCCATACCCCTACATTTACCCCTCACCTAACACTACGGGCAATTTAGCATGGCCAATTCACCTGACCCTGCACATCTTTTTGGACTGTGGGAGGAAACCGGAGCACCCGGAGGAAACCCACGCAGACACGGGGAGAACGTGCAAACTCCACACAGTCAGTCGCCTGAGGCGGGAATTGAACCCGGGTCTCAGGCGCTGTGAGGCAGCAGTGCTAACCACTGTGCCACCGTGCCGCCCCTTAAGGGTGGGGGAAAGTAGCAAAGAGTACAATAGGTGACTGGGAGGTGAGGATAGAGGTGATAGGTCAGAGAGGAGGGTGGAGTGGATAGGTGGGAAGGGAGATAGGCAGGTAGGACAGGTCATGAGGACAGTGCTGAGCTGGAAGGTTGGAACAAGGTGGGGGGAGGGGAAATGAGGAAACTAGTGAAGTCCACATTGATGCCCTGGTGTTGAAGTGTTCCGAGGCGGAAAATGAGGCGTTCTTCCTCCAGGCGTCGGGTGGTGAGGGAGCAGCGGTAGAGGAGGCCCAGGACCTGTATGTCCTCGGCAGAGTGGGAGGAAGGGCCCATCCCAAATAGGTGCTGCTCCAACCGATTCTGAGACATAAGGACCCAGGAAATGTCCAGGGAGCCAGGAAAGGTAACCTAATACTGGGATTAGGGCTGAGGAAAAGCCCTGATCCATGGTGATTGGAAGAAGCCAGATGCCAGCGTAATGGAGGGAGACGGTGTCTTGTGCAACTGAGCAAAGTTTTGGTGGGGGGGAGGAAGGAGAGTAGAAAAGAAGGCACATCCATAAATGTTTTGCCGTTCTAGCTTCCACCACCATATTGAAAAATGTCAGTATTGTTGAACACAGCAAGTTCTTGCTCGTAAATTAACCTTGAGGCTAAGTTAAACCTTGCTTTCTCATCTTTTATATTTCTGATAGCTTGGGAATACATTTATCGCATCTCCCCAAGTAACAAAATTAAATGCATGCACTTTGTCCCTGACTTCAAGCATGCACCAGACAGGAAGAATGCAAACTGCAAACCCATTTGATAAGATGCTTCCCTGTGGTGGAATGACCTGCTAACTCTCATTGTCTCAGCCTCCATATGAAGACAAGCTGCTTGGATTGGGTCCTGAACAGCATCAAATCCCTGTGGAACTATTCTCTGTGTAAGTCAGTGCTTTCGAAGAAGAGGAGGAGGAAATCAGAGCAGTTAAAACCTCGGGCGATTGATAAATCTTTAAAGTGGCAGGCTGGAAAATAGATCAGCCTCACAAACTGATAATTTTATAAGTGATCAAATTCATAATGCATCCATCTATCCAGTGAATCACAACAAAATGGAGAATGATACAGAAACAATCAGAAAGTCAGTCATTTTAACATAAGCTTGTTCCAGGTCTTTAAACTAACAGATGTGATTCAATAATGGGGCAACACTTGCCAAACAATCCTAACTGTGCTAAAAAGCTACATCAGCAACCAAATTAAGAAAATCAGTGGAACTCATTAATACTTGCTGGAAGCAACATAAATTCACACAGAGATACCTGTTTCCTGCAAATAGAAGGAATTAGTTTAAGCTTTGCACTTGTTTTAATTGCCCAGCAGTTTGGAATCCTATTGTTCCCAGTTGCTTTCCCTGAGCCAAGACCTCCACTAATCAGAATTGCCAAGCAATCCTTTTCTCCAGCAGTATAAATAGTTGTGAGAGTTTGAAATTAGGCATGCTTGCATTCAGTCTGTAATTTACCATTCAGATTATGAAAATGTATAGAGTTAGGTTAGCTGATTCAAAATTGAGGGCATCCTGGTTAAAATTGCAACGTTGCAAAGTGTGTGTGTGTGTGTGTAGCAAAGGGGATTAATTACACTCTTAGAGTTGGAATCTAAAATCGGCTTTGTTACTGTTATGCATCAACCTTTATTTCCACTAATTCTGCTGGTCAAGGGACACAGAATTGCAGAAGGCGGGTTACTCGTCGAATGATGGCCACCCAGTCGCATTTCACGAAACCCTCCCACCCTGAGCCTCTAGTATATCTCCCTGTAAACCATACAAATTTGATGTGATATATGGTCATGCACTTCAACAGAATTAATTTTGCCGAGCTGTGAAAAAGCTGGGCTGAGAGACTTATTTGAATTAATCATTCCAGGAGCTGCCATGGTGTCAGCAGGCTGACTGGCCTCCTCTGGTTTGCCAAGACCTTGTAACCTTGCACATGTTTGCAGGTTTTTGATTTTCTTGGTTTTAAGTAAATGCACACATCAGCAACAATTTAGAAAAAAATGTATTTTCATAACAGTAATATGCCGGCAACAATCTATGGGCAAATAAATTGCTTTTTTCATTGATCAATCGAAACAAAGATAGACCACATCTGTTTGAGCCTTCCCTCAGGGATGTGCCATTGGCACTGCAGTAGGTATATTCATGAAACAGATGTTGAAGACTTAAAATCACATTTATGGAAATTGAATTCTCTATAATCTTTACCTAACATTGCTATTGAATGAAAACCACGTGTCATTTTAGCAATTATTCCAAAATGCGTATAATTAAAATTGCTCTTATTCCAATATGCGTATAATTAAAATTGCTCTTGGGAGAGAGTGAAACACCACAAATGGGGAAAGTGAATAGTGCCGAGGGACCAAGCATTGAATGAATCAGTAAAACCCAAACATGTAGGATAAATGCAGGAACAGCAGAGGTGCTCGTTAAGATAAGTTTGAGATGAGAATAGAAAGCCATGTGATGTTAGTTTGGCAAATTGCAAATTTGTTTTCGGATGCTGTAGCCTCAGGGCTCCAATGTGTTTTATTGATGTCTTCCTATTAAATAATGGAGAGCTCAACTCAACCACTTTGTGTCCTGACTGCACCAGAAAGAGTCGAGAGAAAACCCAAACAAAACACACACCGCCATTCGGGAAAATGTTCACAGACAAAACCTTTTTACCACTAAACGAATTGAAGTTTTACCTCAAGATTGTAGGTAACTTTGTTTTTCTGAGATTACCTGTGTCTTTAACCCTTCCCTCATGATTCAACTGCTTCCTGTGTTGAGAACTCCAGAGGCTCACCACTCTCTGTGTGAAAACAATTCTCCTCATGTTATTCCTAAATGGTTCATCATGCATTCACCACAAAGGGATACAGGAAAGCCATACACACAGACCAAGTCCTGAACTACGAAAGCAACCACTCCAACACACACAAAAGAAGTTGCATCAAGACACTATTCAAAAGGTCCACAACACACTGCAGTACACCAGAACTGCAAAAAGAGGAAGAACACCTATACAATGTATTCGCCAAAAACGGATACCCCCGCAATTTCATCAACAGATGCCTAAGGGAAAGACAACAGAATGAGGACATGCCACAACCCAAAGGACTAGCCACACTACCATACATCAGGAGCATCTCAGAACTGACAGCCAGACTACTGCGACCACAAGGACTCATAACAGCACACAAACCAACAGCCACTCTCAGACAACAACTCACCAGAACGAAGGACCCAATACCCAGCATGAGCAAAACCAATGTAGTGTACAAATCCCATGCAAGGACTGCACAAAACACTACATAGGACAAACAGGAAGACAGCTAACGATCCGCATCCATGAACACCAACTAGCCACGAAACGACACGACCAACTATTCTTAGTAGCCACACACACAGATGACAAGCAACATGAATTCGATTGGGACAACACTACTATTATAGGACAAGCCAAACAGAGAACAGCCAGGGAATTCCTAGAGGCATGGCACTCATCCACAGATTCAATCAACAAGCACATCAACCTGGACCCAATATACCGACCACTGCAACGGACAGCTGGAACTGACAACCGGAAGCGGCAGATTCAAACCACTATAAATGCCGGAGGAAAGATCACAGAAGTGCTTCACAGGAGGCTCCCAAGCACTGAGGATGTCACCTCGACAGGGGACGAAACGTCTGCAACACAAATTCCCAGCTCGGCGAATAGAACCACAACAACGAGCACCCGAGCTACAAATCTCACAAACTTTGAACACCTACGGGTGAGAGACGCTAAGACAAGCCAGGAAATGGGAATCCTGTGCCAACCGCCTAAGCGCCACATACAAACAACTCCGGCTCCTGCATGAATGCCGAAAGAATCGAATCCTTCCACCATGTGTCAGATACAGACCGCCAGTCAACAACCCACAAGCCAGGGACACAGCCAGACAGAACGTATTCAGGATGATCCAGGTAATGCTTATAGATGCTCACAACAGACTTCACAAATACAGACAAGAAACTGCGCGCCAAAAATCGTTAATTTCAAAAACCACCAATCAGGAATGGACCCAGACCATAGAACAGGCTGTCACCATAGGACAGAACAGGACCACACACCGCAAAAAAACGGCACTAAAAGAAAAAATGGCCAAACTAACACACAACAGAGAGGACACCACAACACACTCCTGGGTTAGAAACCTCTCCCACAGAGAGCTCACAGACACGGAAAGAACAATACTGGCCAAGGGACTCAACTACAACCAAAGGCACGCCTAGACAGCAGACTTCCTAGCAGCACTAGAATGCACACTCAGGAACAATGGACTGACAGAGAGACACAACAAACAGTGAGACAAAGTATCGTACCCTGATAACAAGGAAAAGACAAACATATAACCTCAACACCAAGGAGAGGAAAGCACTAAAATCACTAAGAAACAATAAGAACATAATCATACTACCAGCAGACAAAGGCAGAATGACGGTCATCCTGGACAAAGCAAACTGCATCCAAAAAGTGCAACAACTACTTGCAGATACCAACACCTACCAAAAGAGGGAGTTTGACCCCACCCCACAGCTCACCAATAGGATAAACAACACACTGAGGAACCTATAAAAAAACGGACAGATAACCAGGTTTCACCTACAGAGAATGAAACCTGAAAGCAACAACACCCCCAGATTCTATGGACTACCTAAAGTGCACAAACCAGACATCCCACTCAGACCCATAGTATCACTACCAGGGACACCATCACACAAACTGGCTAAAGAACTACAGCAGAAACTGAAACACCTGATCATCGGATCCAGACACTCTATACAGTCAACACAGGAATTCTTGGACATCATCAGAAATATACATATAGACAAGGAAGAAACCATGGTCTCATTCGATGTAACGGCACTGTTCACCTCTATCGACAAAACCCTAGCCAGAGAAACAATAGCCAACTTGCTGGACATACAGAACAGACAAGAGGACATTGAACCTATCAACAAAGACGGCATACTCAAACTACTGGACCTGTGCCTCACAACACACTTCACATTCAACAACCAAATATATGAACAAATCAACGGCACACCCATGGGCTCATCCATCTCTGGACTCATAGCAGAAGCGGTAATGCAAAGGTTAGAACAAACAGTCTTACCGCAAATTCAACCCAAACTCTGGGTCAGATATGTAGATGATACCTTTGTAATCAATAAAAACACAGAAATAGAGAACACGCACCGGATCATCAACGCCACACTCATAGGAATCCGATTCACTAGAGAGGAAGAAAAGGACAACCAACTCCCATTCAGAGACGTGATGGTACAGAGAACACCGAACGGAGAATTCACCACAAAGGTATACAGGAAAGCCCCACACACAGACCAAGTCCTGAACTACGAAAGCAACCAGCCCAACACACACAAAATAAGTTGCATCAAGACATTATTCAAAATGGCTACAACACACTGCAGTACACCAGAACTGCAAAAAGAGGAAGAAGAACACCTATACAATGTATTCGCCAAAAACGGATACCCCCGCAATTTCATCAACAGATGCCTAAGGGAAAGACAACAGGATGAGGACATGCCACAACCCAAAGGACTAGCCACACTACCATACATCAAAAACATTTCTGAACTGACAGCCAGACTACTGTGACCACTAGGACTCATAACATCACACAAACAACAGCCACTCTCAGACAACAACTCACCAGAACGAAGGACCCAATACCCAGCATGAGCAAAACCAATGTAGTGTACAAATCCCATGCAAGGACTGCACAAAACACTGCATAGGTCAAACAGGAAGACAGCTAACGGTCCACATCCATGAACACCAACTAGCCACGAAACGACACGACCAACTATTCTTAGTAGCCACACGCACAGATGACAAGCAACATGAATTCGATTGGAACAACACTACTATTATAGGACAAGCCAAACAGAGAACAGCCAGGGAATTCCTAGAGGCATGGCACTCATCCACAGATTCAATCAATAAGCATATCGACCTGGACCCAATATACCGACCACTGCAGCGGACAGCTGGAACTGACAACCGGAAGCGGCAGATTCAAACCACAACAAATGCCGGAGGAAAGATCACAGAAGCGCTTCACAGGAGGCTCCCAAGCACTGAGGATGTCACCTAGACAGGGGACGAAACGTCTGCAACACAAATTCCCAGCTCGGCGTACAGAACCACAACAACGAGCAGTCTATGCCAAACCATGTTTCCAAACTAAACTAGTCCCACATGCTTGCGCTTGGTCCATATCCATCCAAACCATTCGTGTTCATGTATTTATCCAAATATCTTTGAAACATTGTAACTGTACCTACATCCACCAGTTTCTCTGTCAGTTCATTCCACATACTAACCACTCTCTGCGTAAAAAAGTTACCCCTCATGATCTTTTTAAACCTTTCTCCTCTCACTTTAAAAATATGCCCCCTTGTTTTGAACACCTCCCATCATAGGAAAATGACCCTTGTCATTCACCTTATCTATCCCTCTAATGATTTTATAAACCTTAAAAAAATCACCTCTCAATCTCCTATGTTCCAGTGAAGAGTCTCAGCCTCTCCAGTCTAATTTTATATCTCAAACCCTCCATGCCACAACATCCTGGTAAATCCTTTCCTGAATCTTATCTAGTTTAATAATATCCTTGCTGTAACAGGCAACCCGAACTGCCCACAGTACTTCAGAAGAGGCCTCATCAACACCCTGTACAACCTCAACATAACGTCCCAACTCCTGTAGTCAATGGTCTGAGCAATGAATGCAGGCGTGCTAAACACCTTCTTAACTACCCTGTCTACGTATGACACAAATTACAAAGAATTATGCACATGAACCCCTGGGTCTCTCTGATCTACCCAGGGCCCCACCATTTACTGAGTAAGTCCTGCCCACGTTTGTTTACCAAAATGAAATACCTCACATTTATTCAAATTAAACTTCATTGGCCACTCCTCAGCGCGTTGATCGAATTGATCAAGATCTCTTTGTAATCTTGGATAACTTTCTTCATTGTTCACTTGGTTTTTTAAAGCTTTCATGACTGTTTATTGTCTTCTTTTCTATATTTTGGCCGATCTAAGTATCGACATCATGTATTCTATTCTCCACCATTTCACTCAATCACCACTTATCGTCATTTGCTCCGGTTCATCTTTGTTTTTAAATCCCTTTATGGACCCACTCTCCTTCATTCTCTTACTTCCGAATGCAATGCGAATTATTTTTACACCTTGGAGCAAATGCAGATTTCCATACCAGTTTTGATGCACGCAGGATATTAAGTTACTAGAGATTTTGTAAAATATCTGACGTACTTGTAGGTTTTTGGTTCCAGCAACGTTTAGCATTTATTTACCTTTTCTCTGCCTCCAAAGCCAGCCTAAACCAATCAAAAACAATGAGCATCAGCAGTAAACAGACTTACCCCACGCTCCTGATCTTTGGGCACCTGGTACGGAGGAGGGAGGGCAGGTCTGAAGACCTCCTTGTGGGTCTGCTCCTGGGCCTGGCCAAACTGGCCATTAACAGGTCCAGGCAGCGGGCCGTGGAGGGGGTCGTTAGGGCCGACTGCCTGACCCTCTTCCGCGGTTACGTTAAAGCCCGGGGTGTCCTTGGAGAAGGAGCACGCGGTGTCCACCAACACCCTGGAGTTGTTCAGGGAGAGGTGGGCGCCGCAGGGAGTGGAGTGCATCATTTCTCCCTCCAACTCTATTTTGATTTAGTCCCTACCCTCCCCTTCACTGTTTTGATCACACAGCACTGCCCTTTGATGTGAAGGGCAGTGTTTGTCACTGGCCACCCTGGTGTTTTCCTATCTTCCTGGTGGTGGAATTTGAATAAAGATTGGTGCACTTTGTGTCTTTCACTGTGTCTCACACCTGCACACACACACCATGGGTGCTGGGGAAAAAAATAAGCACTACCGCACTTAGGTGGTAGTGTGGGGGTTTAAAAAAAAAGGAAAAGAAAAAAAAAGAAAAAAAAGGAAAAAAAATAAACAGACTTACACAATCAAAAAAATAACAATTTGGGGAGGTGAAGGCTTAGTGCTATTATCACTGGACTGTTAATCAAGAGACCAGGTAATATTGTGGGGACCAGGGCAGATGGTGAAATTTGAATTCGATAAAAATCTGGAATTAACAGTGTAACTGTTTTTTATTCATTCATGGTATGGGGACATGACTGGCTAGGTCAACATTTATTGCCCATCCCTAATGACCCAAGGGCAGTTAAGAGTCAACTGCATTGCTGTGGGTCTGGAGTCACTTGCAGGCCAGGCCAGGTAAGAATGGCAGTTTCCTCCCCTAAAGGACATTGGATGACCATGAATCTATTGTTGGTTGTTGGAAAAACCCATCTGGTTCACTAATGTCCTTTAGAGAAGGAAACTGCCAACTTCCATGATATGGCCTATATATGACTCCAAACTCACAGCAATGTAGTTGACTCTTAACTGCACTCTGGGTAATTAAGGATGGGCAATAAATGTTGGCCTAGCCAGTGATGCTGTCATTCCGTGAATGAAAAAGAAAAACTGATCTCTACAATGTACAATATTAAATTTCACCCCCTCTAGCCTGGGTTAAACATTGTGTCAGATGTAAAGGATTAGTATTTTCACCATCGATACAACCCATACTCTCCAACACTTGCTCAACAGGGTGGCACAGTGGCTCAGTGGTTAGCACTGCTGCCTCACAGCGCCAGGGGTGTGGGCTCAATTCCAGTCTTGAGTGACTGACTGTGTGAACATAGAACATGGAATAATACAGCACAGAACAGGCCCTTCGGCCCACGATGTTGTGTCGAACATTTGTCCTGGCTTAAGCACCTATCCATATACCTACCCAATTGCCGCTTAAAGGTCACCAATGATTCTGACTCTGCCACTCCCACAGGCAGCGCATTCCATGCCCCCACCACTCTCTGGGTAAAGAACCTACCCCTGACATCCCCCCTAGACCTTCCACCCTTCACCTTAAATTTATGTCCCCTTGTAACACTCTGTTGTACCGGGGAAAACGTTTCTGACTGTCTACTCTATCTATTCCCCTGATCATCTTATACACCTCTATCAAGTCACCCCTCATCCTTCTCCGTTCCAATGAGAAAAGGCCTAGCACACTCAACCTATCCTCGTACGACCTATTCTCCATTCCAGGCAACATCCTGGTAAATCTCCTCTGCACCCTCTCTAAAGCTTCCACATCTTTCCTAAAATGAGGTGACCAGAACTACACACAGTACTTCAAATGTGGACTTACCAAGGTCCTGTACAGCTGCAACATCACCTCATGACTCTAGAATTCAATCCCTCTGCTAATGAACGCTAATACACCATAGGCCTTCTTACAAGCTCTATCCACCTGAGTGGCAACTTTTAAAGAGCTATGAACATAGACCCCAAGATCCCTCTGCTCCTCCACCTTACTAAGAATCCTACCATTAACCCTGTATTCCGCATTCTTATTTGTCCTTCCAAAATGGACAACCTCACACTGGATAGGGTTGAACTCCATCTACCACTCCTCAGCCCAGCTCTGCATCATATCTAAGTCCCTTTGCAGCCAACAACAGCCCTCCTCACTATCCACAACTCCACCAATCTTCGTATCGTCTGCAAATTTAATGATCCACCCTTCGACTCCCTCTTCCAAGTCATTAATAAAAATTACAAACAGCAGAGGACCCAGAACTGATCCCTGCGGAACTCCACTTGTAACTGGGCTCCAGGCTGAATATTTACCATCTACCACCACTCTCTGACTTCGACCAGTTATCCAGTTTTCTATCCAACTGGCCAAACTTCCCACTATCCCATGCCTCCTGACTTTCCTCAAAAGCCTACCATGGGGAACCTTATTAAATGCCTTACTAAAATCCATGTACACTACATCCACTGCTCTACCCTCATCCACATGCATGGTCACCTCCTCAAAGAATTCAATAAGACTTGTAAGGCAAGACCTACCCTTCACAAATCCGTGCTGGCTGTCCCTAATCAAGCAGTGTCTTTCCAGATACTCATAAATCCTATCCCTCAGTACCCTTTCCATTACTTTGCCTACCACCGAAGTAAGACTAACTGGCCTGTAATTCCCTGGGTTATCCCTATTCCCTTTTTTGAACAGGGCACAACATTCGCCACTCTCCAGTCCCCTGGCACCACCCCCATTGACAGTGAAGACGAAAAGATCATTGCCAATGGTTCTGCAATTTCCTCTCTTGCTTCCCACATAATCCTAGGATATATCCCGTCAGGCCCAGGGGACTTGTCTATCGTCAAATTTTTCAAAATGCCCAACACATCTTCCTTCCTAACAAGTATCTCCTCTAGCTTACCAGTCCGTTTCATACTCTCCTCTTCAACAATACGGTCCCTCTCATTTGTAAATACTGAAAAAAAGTACTCATTCAAGACCTCTCCTATCTCTTCGAACTCAATACACAGTCTCCCACGACTGTCCTTGATCGGACCTACCCTCGTTCTCATCATTCTCATGTTTCTCACATACGCGTAAAAAGCCTTGGGGTTATCCTTGATCCTACCCGCCAAAGATTTTTCATGCCCTCTTTTAGCTCTCCTAATCCCTTTCTTCAGCTCCCTCCTGGCTATCCTGTATCCCTCCAACGCTCTGTATGAACCTTGTTTCCTCAACCTTATGTAAGCCTCCTTCTTCCTCCTTACAAGACATTCAACATCCCTCGTCAACCAAGGTTCCCTCACACGACCATCTCTTTCCTGCCTGACAGGTATATACATATCAAGGACACGTCGTATCTGTTCCTTGAAAAAGTTTCACATTTCCACGACATCCTTCCCTGACAGCCTATACTCCAAATTTATGCTCCTCAGATCCTGTCTTGCAGCATCGTATTTACCCTTCTCCCAATTGTAAAACCTGCCCTGTTGCACGCACCTATCTCTTTCCATAACCAAGGTGAAGTTTGCACATTCTCCCTGTGTTGCATGGGTTTCTTTCCACAGTCCAAAGATGTGCAAGTTAGGTGAATTGGCCATGCTGAATTGTCCATGCTAAATTGTCCACAGTGTCCAGGGATGTATAGGTTAGATGCATTAATCAGGGTGAAATGTAGGCTAATGGGTCTGGGTGGGATACTCTTCAGAGGGGCAGTGTGGAGGTGTTGGGCTGAATAGCCCGTTTCCCCACTGTAGCAATCCTAATTGGCAGATAGTGAGTTGAATGCAATTTAAAATAAATCCTCACTGGATTATTCCACCTTCATCAGCATGTATGATAAAACTCTAATCACTTGAGAAGGCGGCAAAACTATCGTGGTAATATATTGGACTACCACACTCCAATGATCTACACAACACCAAAGGAGCTGTGAGAATTTAAGTTAAATTCATAATATCTGTCCCAAATAATGCCACAAATAATATGTGGAAATGATGGTACTGCAGGTCCAGTTTGAAGTACACAAGTCATAAGAACAGAAGAAATAAGAGCAGGAGGAGGCCACTCTGCCCATGAAGCCTGCCCTGCCATTCTGCAAGATCATGGCAGACCTGTCACACGTCCCAATTCCTCATTCATGCCAGCTCCTCAAAGCCCTTAACTCCTCAACATTTCAAAAATTTCTCCACCTCCCTTTTAAATACTTTCAGTCATCTTGCCTCTACAACTCTCATGGCTAGAGAATTCTAAAAGATCACTACCTCTGGGACAAGAAATGTCTTCATATCTCAGTCTTAAATGAGTGTCCCCTCATACAGTAACTCTGACACCTTGTCTGAGACTTCCCCAATAGTAGAAACATCTTCTGAAACCTTCCTTGGCAAGGCCCTTCAGAGTATTGTATGTTTGAATAAGATCATCCCTTGTTCTTTGAAATTCTAATGAATAAAGGCTTAATCTTTTTAGTTATTCTTGACAAACTAATCCCTTCATCCCACGAATCAGTGAATCTCTTTTGAACTGCCTCCAACTCCAGCCTATCCTTTCTTAAATACGGAGACCAAAACTGTACGTAGCACTCCAAGTGTAGCCTCACCAACAGCCCATAAAGCTGTAACAAGACCTTTTAAGCTCCAAACCCTAAGCAATTAAGACCAAAATTCCATTTGTCTTCTTAATTACTTGCTGTTGGACTGCATCATTTTCAAATTTAGCTGTTTTGTTTTCCTTCAGGATTGGATATTTAGAAAAAGCTGGTTTCAGTCATGAAGATCATTTAGCAACTTGACTATTATAAAGACCTTTTCCAGCTTGGTAATGCCCTCCAGAAGGAAAAGAAAATTAGCCCTCCTTCCTCAGATTAGCCTACATGTGACTCCAGAGCTACAGGTTGACTGCCCGCCCAAATGGCTGATGGGTAATTAATGCTAGCCAGTAATGTTTATGTTCCAAGACTGAATAAAAATAGCAATATTCCTCACTTTGCACACATCATTCTTAAATGA
Organism: Chiloscyllium plagiosum; assembly: GCF_037043375.1. NCBI lineage: Eukaryota > Metazoa > Chordata > Chondrichthyes > Orectolobiformes > Hemiscylliidae > Chiloscyllium > Chiloscyllium plagiosum. The sequence goes on from NW_028270146.1 coordinate 17,822,314, forward strand.
CAAACTGCATTTCAACACAGTATACACAACGATATGAGTGTGAACTGTTTTGCTGGCAAACACTTATTCACAAAGACATTTCTTTGCTTTGAAATAAATGCCTCGAGACACTTCATGATACCAGAAACTGAAATATAGCCTTCTAAATACACCTGAGTTCTATTCATTGGTAGTACACTGAGACAGCTTGCAATCAGAAATTAATCTTCATACAAATGATAATGTTTTATGGCTGAGATAAACTGGCTTATTAGACTGATCATTGTGTATACATGATCGACAAAATTAAAATGCACGAACATCCTCCAGCATCTGATGAGATTTTGAATTGCAATACATTTTTGCACAGAAGTAAATATTATGAGTGTAAGAATGCTCATAAGTTTGATAGTGAGAAGTTTCTTCTCTTAGAAAGCTATGAGGGTCCTTAATTATATTTAAGGCTGGGATTGATAGGTTCCTGATCAGAAGGGGCATAAAGATGGAATGGTCAGGAAAATGGATGCAAGGAATGCTGGATCAGCCTTGATCCTATTGAATGGCAGAGCAGGCTCAAAGGCCGAATGGCCTATTTATGTTTATATTTCTTATGGTCTTTTTGGGCAACAGTCATTATACACAGTAAGAAATATTTTTAAATAAAATGATAATCAGTGGTAGAAATATAGCATTGCAGTATATTTCATCGCAACATATATTTAGTTTCCTTAACAATGATAGTTCTTACATGTGATCTCAGTCTACAACAATGATCTCACTCCACTTGCCATCTCTAACGTCTCATCAGCACACAACTCTCTTCACACTATACTGAAAGACTCACAGTTGGAATGAAAATGTCCCTATTGATAATGAATGGCAAGGATTTGTACTGTACCATTTATACCAAATAGTACATGTTACCATAATCACAGAGGACCACTCTCTCATTACAAAGCATGAGACAACTGGTGGTGAGTTTGACAAAGACCCACATAAGGGATCAATGTGTCAAGTAAAAAGCACCCTGAGATTGGGATAGTGTTCTGAGATGGATTTAGCAGACCAGAAGCAAAGATGACAGAATTAATCTGTCTTTTTCTGAATGGCAGGCAGTGACTAGTGAAGGACTGCAGGGATTGGTACTAGGACCTCAGCTAATTACAAGATGTGTTAATAATTTAGATGAGGCAACAAAAAACATAATATCTCAAAATTTGCAAATGACACAAAGTGGGTTGGGAGGGTGACGTCTGGGGAGGACTCAAATACATGGCACTGTGACATGGACAGGCTGAGTGAGTGGTCAAATACATAACAGATGCACTATAGTTTGGGAAAATGTGACGTTTGAACTGCCTCCAACTCCAGCCTATCCTTTCTTAAATACGGAGACCAAAACTGTACGTAGCACTCCAAGTGTAGCCTCACCAACAGCCCATAAAGCTGTAACAAGACCTTTTAAGCTCCAAACCCTAAGCAATTAAGACCCTGGCAGAGATAGGAAGGCAGGTTATTATTTGATTGGCTGTAAATTAAGAGACGGAGGATGTTCATTGAGAGTGGAATGGAACCAGAGTTCGCCCCCGATTCATATTGATTCTAGTTCGGCTTGCTCTCCTTGTTGCCACACTCGGTCTGTCACTCTCACCTCACCCTCTAGAAAACAGCTCTTCTGTCTGTATTTGAACCAAGGCTGTAATGAGGTCAGGAGCTGAGTGGCCCTGGTGGAACCCAAACTGGGTGTCACTGAGCAGGTTATTGCTGAGCAGGTGCTGCTTGACAGCACTGTTGATGACACCTTCCATCACTTTACTAATGATTGAGTGTAGACTGATGGGGCAGTAATTGGCCAGGTTGGATTTGTCCTTACTTTTATGTACAGAACATACCTCAGCAATTTTTCACATCGACACCATACTGGAACAGCTTGGCTTGTGAACAGCAAGTTCTGGAGCACAAGGCTTCATTACAATTGCTGGAATGTTGTCAGGGTTCATAGCCTTTGCAGTATCCTGTGCCTCCAATCATTTCTTGATATCACGTGGCTTGTGACACTGGGAACAACTAGTGTAGGCCAAGTTGAATCATCCACGGAGCACTTCTTGCTGTCGATTGAATCAGTTAGGATTGCATTCACTGGAGTTTAGAAGGATGAGAGAGGATCTCATAGAAACCTCTGAAATTTTACCAGGACTAAATACAATAAGGGTGTTCCTGGTGTCAGCAGTGTCCAGAACCAGGCATCATAGTTTAAAGAGGTAGGCCTTTTAGGATTGAGATAAGGAGACGTTTCTTCCCCATAGTGTGGTGAGCCTATAGAATTCACCGTCACAGAAAGTGGTTGAGATCAAAATATTATGTGTCTTCAAGAAGGAATTCGACATTGCTCTTGTGACTAAAGGAATATGGGATTACAGTACAGAGCTCCGTATGTAGCTCCGTAAACAGAGCACTGAGGTGGGATTACAGTACAGAGCTCAGTAAGCAGAGCACTGAGGTAGGATTACAGTACAGAGCTCCGTATGTAGCTCAGTAAGCAGAGCACTGAGGTGGGATTACAGTACAGAGCTCCGTATGTAGCTCAGTAAGCAGAGCACTGAGGTGGGATTACAGTACAGAGCTCCGTATGTAGCTCAGTAAGCAGAGCACTGAGGTAGGATTACAGTACAGAGCTCCGTATGTAGCTCAGTAAGCAGAGCACTGAGGTGGGGTTACAGTACAGAGCTCCGTATGGAGAGCACTGAGGTAGGATTACAGTACAGAGCTCGGTATGGAGAGCACTGAGGTAGGATTACAGTACAGAGCTCCGTATGTAGCTCAGTAAGCAGAGCACTGAGGTAGGATTACAGTACAGAGCTCAGTATGGAGAGCACTGAGGATGGATTACAGTTTGGAGCTCAGTATGGAGGGCACTGAGGTGGGATTACAGTGTGGAGCTCAGTATGGAGAACACTGAGGTAGGATTACAGTGTGGAGCTCAATATGGAGCTCAGTATGGAGGGCACTGAGGTGGGATTACATTATCAAGGTCAGAATGGAGGGCACTGAGGTGGGATTACAGTATATAGCTCAGAATGGAGGGCACTGAGGTGGGATTACAGTATGGAGTTCAGTATGGAAGAGCACTGAGGTGGGATTATATTATCAAGATCAGAATGGAGGGCACTGAGGTGGGATTACATTATCAAGCTCAGACTGGAGGGCACTGAGGTGGGATTACAGTGTGGAGTTCAGTATGGAGCTCAGTATGGAGAGCACTGAGGTGGGATTATATTATCAAGCTCAGAATGGAGAGCACTGAGGTGGGATTACAGTATGTAGCTCAGAATGGAGGGCACTGAGGTGGGATTACAGTGTGGAGCTCAGTATGGAGAGCACTGAGGTGGGATTACATTATCAAGATCAGAATGGAGGGCACTGAGGTGGGATTACAGTGTGGAGTTCAGTATGGAGCTCTGTATGGAGAGCACTGAGGTGGGATTATATTATCAAACTCAGAATGGAAGGCACTGAGGTGGGATTACAGTATGTAGCTCAGAATGGAGGGCACTGAGGTGGGATTACAGTGTGGAGCTCAGTATGGAGGGCACTGAGGTGGGATTACAGTATCAAGATCAGAATGGAGGGCACTGAGGTGGGATTACAGTATCAAGATCAGAATGGAGGACACTGAGGTGGGATTACAGTATCAAGATCAGAATGGAGGGCACTGAGGTGGGATTACAGTATCAAGATCAGAATGGAGGGCCCTGAGGTGGGATTACAGTGTGGAGCTCAGTATGGAGAGCACTGAGGTGGGATTACAGTATCAAACTCAGAATGGAGAGCACTGAGGTGGTATTACAGTGTGGAGCTCAGAATGGAGGGCATTGAGGTGGGATTACATTATCAAGCTCAGAATGGAGGGCCCTGAGGTGGGATTACATTATCAAGATCAGAATGAAGAGCACTGAGGTGGGATTACAGTATGGAACTCAGAATGGAGAGCACTGAGGTGGGATTACATTATCAAGATCAGAATGGAGGGCATTGAGGTGGGATTACATTATCAAGCTCAAAATGGAGGGCCCTGAGGTGGGATTACAGTATGTAGCTCAGAATGGAGGAGACTGAGGTGGGATTACATTATCAAGCTCAAAATGGAGGGCCCTGAGGTGGGATTACAGTATGGAGCTCAGAATGGAGAGCACTGAGGTGGGATTACATTATCAAGCTCAGAATGGAGGACACTGAGGTGGGATTACAGTATGTAGCTCAGAATGGAGGGCACTGAGGTGGGACTACAGTATCAAGCTCAGTATGGAGGACACTGAGGTAGAATTACAGTATGGAGCTCAATATGGAGGGCACTAAAGTAGGATTACAGTGTGGAGCTTAATATAGAGGGCACTGAGGTGGGATTACCGTATGGAGCTCAGTATGGAGGGCACTGTGATGGGACTACAGTATCAAACTCAGGATGGAGGGTACTGAGGTGGGATTACCATATGGAGCTCAATATGGAGGGCACTGAGGTGGGACTACAGTATCAAGCTCAGTACAGAGGGCACTGAGGTGGGATTACAGTATACATCTTAATGATCAGCCATGACAACACTGAATCGCAGAGCAGGCTCAAGGGGTTGAATGGTCTTTGCTATCCTCCGCATAAATTTAAACTGAGGGTCAGCACACCTCAGAGGAGGGGAGTGGTTGCAAAGAAGGGATCTTTATGGTAACCTCAGCCAGTGCAGGAATTGCTGACATGACTCTGCCTCACAAACCAGCTGGCCAGCCAACTGAACTAACCAATCCAGCTTTGGGAAAAAACATTCAAATCATATTGCCATTTCAAAAATTAAAATAAATCCATGTTTTAATTTTTCAATGTCTTTCCTGTAAGTTTCCCAATAACTGGAGCACACTTGAGCAATTATGAATTGCTGATCTTTGTGCTATTTAACAACAGGACTGAACAGAAAAAGAAAACGTGGATAATTTCAAACAGGATCCCAAATTGAATGGAAATACGTGAAAATCTCGTTAAAAGGTATCTAATGCAATTCAAGACAATTAGAGAACATGCTATGTTCACCTTTCAAAAGGCTCCACAAATGTAAAATATTAATAAAACTTGTCAGGATCTGTGGTTTTGAAAAACACTGTTGCTTTTATCACTCAATATGCTGGAGCTCTCCGAACATAGATATTTTTTCTCATCAGAAGAGAGGCTTGTGTACCTCTGTATGTGAATGTAAATGGAGGCTCATTTTAAACTGATTTGGAGGTGCCGGTGTCGGACTGGGGTGTACAAAGTTAAAAATCATACAATACCAGGTTATAGTCCAACAGGTTTAATTGAAAGCACTAGCTTTCGGAGCGCAGCTCCTTCATCAGATGGTTCAACACTGTGATGTAACTGAAATTATGCATTTAAAAATACCTTGATTGTCTGCTGAGTCTTTCATCTGTTCGAATGCCATGATAGTTTCACTTCATGGTATTCTGTCATGGTATTCGAACAGATGAAAGACTCAACAAACGATCAAGGTATTTTTCAATGTATAATTTCAGTTACATCACACTGTAAACTTTTGCTATAAATTCTGTGCCTTACAATTGTCTCCTCCACAACCACCTGATGAAGGAGCGTCGCTCCGAAAGCTAGCGTGCTTCCAGTTAAATCTGTTGGACTGTAACCTGGTGCTGTGTGATTTTTAACTTTGTACACCCCAGTCCAACTCCGGCATCTCCAAATCATGAAATTGAGGAGATTTTGTTCCGAAACTTTACTTGCTTGTAAAATGTAGAACTTCCAGACTTGAAAGGCATGTCATATAACAGGTACAAAGAGTGCAAGGCCAATCTCAGCGAGTGCAAAATGGGTGCAATGCATTCAGCCAACCATATATCAACAGCGGGTCACAAACAAGGATTCTGACCATATGAGATGGTCATCAGAGGTGCTGATTTCACAAGCTGACATTGGGTGGAAACACTGCTCTATCTGCGGGCTGCAGATCAAATCCATTTTTTTTATTTTCTACATTCATGGGATGTAGGCATCACTGGGTGGACCGGCATTTATTACCCATCCCTAATTTCCAAGAGGGCAGTTAAGAGTCAACCATATCACTGTGAGTCTTGAGTCACATGTAGGCCAGAGCTGGTAAGGTTGGCAGATTCCTTCCCAAAGGACATTAGTGAACCTGAAATGGCACCAAATGTCTACAACTGAAGTTAACAAGCAGGGGGCTGGAAGAACACAGCGTCAGGAGGTGGGGAAGTTGACGTTTCGGGTATTAACCCTTCTTCAAGAAAAAGGTGGGTGTAGAGGGAGCTGCAGATAAAGAGGGGGAAAGGTTTTGGGTGGGTAGAGAGACGAAATGGTGAGGTAGTGATAGGTGAACGCAGGTAGTGGGCATGACCTGATAGGTCGATGGCAGGAATGAATCCATTTGGTAGCTGGAAGGAAGAGTCAGAAGGTAGAATGGAAGGAAGGAGGCGGGGCTCTACCAACCAGATTCATCCCTCCCATTGACCTATCAGGTCATATCCACTACCTGTGTTCACCTATCACTACCTCACCATTCCACCCATCTCCCCACCCAAAACCCTTGTTCCGCTCTTTGTCTGTAGCTCCTTCACCCCACCTCCATTCCTGAAGAAGGGTTAATACCCGAAACATCAACTTCTCCACCTCTTGATGCTGTCTGTCTTGCTGTGCTCTTTCAGCCTCCTGCTCACCTACTTTGGATTCCAGTATCTGCCGTTTTGTTGTGTCTGCGACTGAGAGCAAGCAGGGCTGGCACAGGGCTGGTGCCTGAAACTCTGACTGCCTTTTCACTGGCGGTTTCCTGGAGTGGGGTGCATTACAGTGAGTGTACAGAGCAATTTGTGGAATTAATTTATCACTCTATGCAAAGATCTCCACTTCCACCCAACAACAAATTCAGTCGCTGGGAATGCCATTGTCCTAGGCCTAGAAGATGCCATACTAGATTATTACACAAGATGCAGCACATTTAACCAAAGAAGCAAAGTGATGTGGAAACTTTGATCCCACATTTTGAATTAACTGGATCTTACCAATAACTCATTGTATAGTGCATCTTTGAAAAGAAATGAAAGAAACAAAGATATACCTTCTCAACATCTACAAGAGGAAAAAATTCTGAACGACAAATTTACATTTTATTGCGCAAAGTAAAATACAAATTTGATTCATTCAGTGCATTTAGTCTTGGAGAAGGTTATGGCCTAGAAGTATCACCCAGGATGATTGTCAGTGTACAGGGATTATCTTATGAACAGCCTCTAAGCAGGTTGCACTGCAGTTTAGAAGAATGAGAGATGATCTCATGAAACACAAAGGGTTCTTAGGGGGCTTGACAGGTAAATACTGAGACGGGTACGTCCCTTCATGGGAGTGTCTTGGACCAGTAATCCAGAGATCTTGGAATTTGAATTAAATAAGCATCTGAAATTATGAGTCTAACATGCAGGAGAATTGCCATTCCTGACGCAGGGCTTTTGCCTGAAACGTTGATTCTCCTGCTCCTCGGATGCTGCCTGACCTGCTGTGCTTTTCCAGCACCACACTCTCGACTCTAATCTCCAGCATAATCAGTCCTCACCTTTGCCTATTATGAGTCGAATGCTGACCATGAAACCATTGTCGATTGTCTGAAAACCCATGAGGTTCACAAATATTCTTTAAGGAAGGGAATCTGCCATCCTTACCTGTTCTAGCCAACATGTGAGTCCAGATCCCCAGAAATATGTCTGATTCAATTGGGCAATTAGGGATGAGCAATAAATGATGGTCCAGCCAGTGATATCGACATCCAATGAACGAATGAAAGAAAAGTCTTTTGTGACTCTCATGTGCTGTCACTGAATTCTTGTTTAGCAATGAATTACCTGAATACCTGATGCTGTTGCATAGGGAGAGAGCAGAATGAGGCTATTGGGTTGGATGATCAGCCATGTCCGTGATGAATGGTAGAGCGGGCTCAAAGGGTCAAATTGGCTCCTTCTCTCTTCTATGTTTCTATGTTTGTATGATTATTTTTCAATGCACAGGATTTATTTATTTCACAAAGTGTGGATACTTGGTAGATACTTGCATAAACAGCCCAGCAAACAAGCCTTAAGTTAAACAGCACATCACTGAATCCACCAAAATGCAAAACATAAGCAGTCAATATTACAGGAAGCTTGAGCCAGTATTGTATGTCCATACAGAAAACAAGCAATGTACTGGTTTTCAGAGTGCAAATATCTTAGTAATGATTTTGGAAATACAAGGAAGCAACCATACTAAAATCAAATTTCTTCACTCAGGGTGACCTTTAGATCATAAGGAATAGGAACAGGAAAAGGTTGTTCAGCCCCTCAAGCCTGCTCTGTCATTCAATAAGATTATGGCTGATCTGACATTCCTCACGTTCACTTTCCTGCCCTTTCCCCATAGTCCTCAATTCCTCGTCTGATCAAGAATCTTTCTATCTCAGGCTTAAACGTACACAAGGACTCTGCCCCCACAGCTTTCTGTGGGAAGGACTCACAAACCTCAGAGAAGAAAGTTCTCCTCTTAAATTGTGCCCGTTTATTCTGAAACACTGTCCCAGGCTCTCCCATGAAGAGGAAACAGCTCCTCAGCAATTACTGTGTCCAAGCCCAAGAATCCTAAATGCATCACCAGGATGACCTCTCATTTTCCAAGAGTCCAATGAGTAGAGCCCTAACCTGTTTAACCTTTGCTCAAAAGACAATGCCTTTATACCAGGAATCATCCTAGTGAACCTTGTCATCGTTATGAACTTTCCCTGAACTCTGGTGCAGGAGCTTCTGGGAGTCTCCACCTAGAGGGCTGTGGAAGCTCAGGCATTGAGTATGTTCAATAAAAGATCCAATTGATTTCTAAATTTTAAAGACATCAAGTGATACAGGGATAGTGTGGGGAAATGCTACTGAGTGGGAAGATCAGCCATGATCTGTTTGAATGGTGGAACAGGCTTGATGGGCTGAATGGCCTACTCCTATTCCAATGTTCTTAATTACATGGATTAACTGATGAATGCAAGCACAACTTATCACCAATACTCTTCAATTTTTTTGATAAATGTGGTCAGTGCATTGACTAAGGAGGGGTTCGGAGGTAATGTTGTGGCTATACAGAACATTGGTTAGGACACTATTGGAATACTGCATTCAATTCTGATTTCCTGGCTGCAGGAAAGATGTTGTGATTCCCTACAATGTGGAATCAGGCCATTTGACCCAACACATTTGGTCCACGCCGAACCTCCGAACAGTAACCTACCCAGACCCATTTCCCTCTGACTAATGCACCTAATATGACGGACAATTTAGCATGGCCAATCCACCTGCCCTGCACATCATTGGACTGTGGGAGGAAACCAGAGCACCCGGAGGAAATCCACGCAGACACGGGGAGAATATGTAAACTCCACACAGTCACCCGAGGCTGGAATTGAACCCGGATCCCTGGCGTGTGACTCAGCAGTGCTAACCACTGAGCCACCTTGCCTACAAAGGGTTCAGGAAAAAATTACAAGGATGTTGCTAAGGTTGGAGGGTTTGAGCTACAGGGAGAGCTGAATAGGCTGGAGCTGTTTTCCCTGCAGCGTCAGAGGCTGAGGGGTGACCCTAAAGAGGTTTATTAAATCATGAGGGGCATGGATAGGGTGAATAGTCAAGGTCTTTTTTTCCAAAGATAGGGGAGTCCAAAACTAGGGCTAGTTTATGGTGAGAGGGGTAAACGTTTTCATGCAGAGGATAGTCCGTGTATGGAATGAGCTGCCAAAGGAAGTGGCGGAGGCTGGTACAATTACAACATTTAAAAGGCATCTGAATGAGTATGTGAATAGGAAGGGTTTTGAGGGATATGGGCCAAGTGCTGGCAAATGGGATTAGATTGATTTTGGATATCTGGTCGGCATGGACAAGTTGGACGAAAGAGTCTGTTTCCGTGCCTTAAATTTCATTGACTCTATCACTTCCTAGAGAAACCTTTCATTCGCTTGACTCTTACAGTTTCAGGTACCAGAGAGAAATGTGTGGCTCCTTTTTACACAAGTATTACCCAGTGAAAGGAACAAGAGAGGGAGAGAGAAACGATTGGGTTATATTGTTCACCTTGCCCCAGATTGCTGAGTGCTTTCCCTGACAGCAATGAGCTGCATGCTTCATTTAGTCACGTTAATTAATTCACTTTGCTGTGTTCATTTTAATTAGCCCAAAGCATGGAAGGGCAAGAATTGCACGGATACTTATTTTAAATTCGATTTCTCTCATTTGAGGACTCTGACTATCTGGCCGTGCCATTTCCAGGTCTGTCATTCGAAATGGAAATGTGATATTATATAGGCATTCAGCTTTGCTTTTGCATGAATAATTAATTTATTAATGACTGAGAGTAAGGAGGATTAGGCATTCAGCTGGATCCACTGTGAAGCTCCAACATGAGACAAATGGCATTTCAGATGTCTGTTACAATCAAAATGAATTGAGATCGTATTATCATCAATAAAAACTCTGGATTTTTAAATGTCAACTCACTTTGCTGGAAAATAAAGTCAAGCTGTGGGAAAGTCCTGTCACCTTGCGTTTAAATAGCAGTGGAGCTAAACTGCACGTACGAACGTTAATCATTTACTATCCACTGCTGAATGGGAGGAGGTAAAAATAGAAATGAGTATTGGAAGCAGATCTGATGGTGGATTCCTGCTGAACCATTAATCATCCAATGTTGTATCATTTGCCATTTTCGTTGCTGTGTGTAATGTGGGGAGGATGGCAATACAGAGCAAACTCCACAGCTGCAACCTATTGGAAAAATTAGAACGGAATCTGGAATCCCAGTGAATTTGCAACAGAATCACTCAAAACTATTGAGTGTAGGAGTTGGGATGTCATGTTGAGGTTTGACAAAACATTGGTGAAGCCACTTTTGCAGTACTATGTACAGTTCTGCTTGCCCCACTACAGGAGGGATATCATTAAACTGAAGAGGATTCAGACAAGATTTTAAGGATGTCGTCAGGAATGGAGGGTTTGAGATTTAAAAATAGGGTGGGTCTTCTTTTCAATGGAGTGTAAGGGGTTGAGGGGTGACCTTACGGAACTTTATAAAATCATGAGGGGCATAGGTAAGGTGTATGACAGGTGTCTTTTCCCACGGGTGTGCAAGTTCAAAACAAGAGGGCATAGGTTTAAGATGAGAGCAAAGAGATTTAAAAGGAACCTAAGGGGTAACCTTTTCACACAGAGGGTGTAATGTATGTGGAATGAAGAGAAAGTGGCAGCTGGAGGAACAGTGACAACATTTAAAAGACATTTGGAAACTGACATGAATAGGAAGGGTTTCAAGAGATATGGGGCACTCGCAGCCAAATGGGACTAGTTTAGTTTGGGAAAATTGATGGGCATGGACGGGTTGGATCAAAGAACCTGTTTTTGTTTTGGATAAGCGGTTCAAGGAGCATCTCTGGTCCACATGCATGAACCAACCCCACCGCCCTGTGGTCAACCACTTCAACTCACCCCCCCACCCCCTCAAGGACATGCTAATCCTCCACTGCCAAATCAAAGCCACCCTCTGACTGGAGGAATAAGGCATCATCTTCTGCCTCAGGACCTTACAACCCTACGACATCAACACTGACTTCACCAGTTTCCTCATCTCCTCTCCCCCACCACCTCATCCCAGATCCAACCCTCCAACTCGGCACCACACTCTTCACCAATCCTACCTGTCCATCTTCCTTCCCACCGACCTGTCACAGCTACTCTCCACCTGCATCTACCTATTGCCATCCCAGCCCCCTAGCCTCCAGCTTCACCCCCACCCTCCTATTTATCCCTCAACCTCCTTCCCTCTCCACATTCTTTATGAAGGGTTTTTGCCCGAAACATCAAATTTCCTGCTCCTCGACCTGTTGACCTGCTGTGCTTTTTCCAACGCCACACCTTTCGACTCTGTATGTCTCTATAACTCAATGCCTTGAGAGTGTGGTGCTGGAAAAACACAGCAGGTGAGTCAGCATCTGAAGAGCAGGAAAATTGATGTTTCGGGCAAAAGGCCTTCATCAGGAATGATGGCTCATTCTGCCTGGCCCACTGTGCTGTTCCAGCACCACACTCTTAACTCTAATCTCCAGTATCTGCAGTACTCACTTTCACCTCTATAACTCAATGAGTCCTTTGAGAAAATAACTGATCTGTATTGATGATCACTAACCTGAGAACATCCCAAAGTTCTCCCTGGGCAATAGAGTCCTGCTGTAAAGTCATATCCATAGCGAGATCCCACAAGTGGCAAAGGGACAGTGAGGCGATTTAATTGTCTTTCTTTCGTGATGCCAGCTGAGTGATGAATAACGGCCAGGACACATGCAAAATATTGCTGCTCTATTTTGAAATAGTGCTGTGGCAAAGTTTATTTCCAACAACGAAGGGTACAAGTGGCACTGGTTAATCACCTCATCCAAAAATTACATCTCCAAGCGTGAAACCACTCCAGCAGCACACCGCACTAAAGCACCAGGCCAGAGGTTGTGCTCACCCTCCGAGAGTGCAACTTGCACTCAGAAATTTAACTGGGTTTCAAGGGAGGAAGAGGAGGTTTCCAATCCCTCCAATGAGGGGAGGTGGTGGTGTTGTGGTGATGTCACTGGTGTAGCAATCCAGAAAGCCCAGGCCAATGCCTTACATTCCAATTTGGGCAGATGGGGAAATGAAGATTCAACAAAAAAAAGTCTGCAATAAAGAGCACATAACCATTGCTGTGAAAAAAAAACACCTGGTTCACTCATGTTCTTTAAGGAAGGAAATCTGCCATCCTTACCTGGTATGGCCTAAGTGTGACTATGACTGCCCTCTGGCCAATTAGGGATTGGCAATAAATGCTCATCTATCCACTAATGCTTGCAACCCATAAACAAATAAAAATAAATTATTTGTTTTTGATTCGCTTTCACCGAGAGTAAAGGTGGCAAGATCAGCAGCCAGATTACTTTGGCATAGTTATCATCAAAGCACAGCATTCTGATGATTCCTGTGCATCATCAGAATAAGAACCTTCTAAAAGTATATTGAGGAATAAAAACTTCCTGTGAGCATTTATTATCGTCTAAGTCTCTCCTTGAGGATTACTACAGAAGAGCTAATATTTCAGTTTTCTGCTAAGCCTATGATTATGACAGATGACTGGAAGATTCTTGCATTTAAGACCATAAGACATAAGGGTGGAAGTAAGGCCATTTGGCCCAATGAGTCCACTCCACCATTCAATCATGGCTGATGGGCATTTCAATGCCACTTACCCGCACTCTCCACGTATCCCTTAATTCCTTGTGAGATTAAGAATTTATCAATCTCTGACTTGAAGACATTTAACATCCTGCCTCCACTGTGCTGCATGGCAATGAACTCCACAGGCCCACAACTCTCTGCTGAAGAAGCGTCTCCTCATTTCCGTTCTAAATTGACCCCCTCTAATTCTAAGCCCATGGGTCCTAGTATTGCTGCCTGATAGAAACAATTTCCCAGAGTCCACCCTTTCTAAGCCATGCATTATTTTGTACGTTTCTATTAGATCTCCCTTAAACCTTCTGAACTCTAGCAAAGACAATCCCAGTATCCTCAGCCATTCATCGTATGTTAGGCCTACCATTCCAGGGATCATCCATGTGAATCTCCGCTGGACACACTTCAGTGTCAGTATGTCCTTCTTGAGGTGAGGAGCCCAAAACTGGACACTGTATTCTAAATGGGGCCTAATCAGAGCTTTATAAAGTCTCAGTAGCACATCACTGCTTTTACATTCCAACCCTCTTGAAATAAACAACAACACTACATTTGCTTTCTTAACCACAGACTCAACCTGCAAGTCAGGTTGCTGTATATCTTCTTAAGCATTTCTTTTTCATTTTTATTGTATGAAATAGTCCTTTTCTCTCATGTTCCAATACTGACCATCAACAGAGTGTTATAACTTCCACTAAAGCCACTCAAGACAAGAGCAGGGAGATATGCATGCCCTATAAATTCCTACCTTCCCCAGATACTACAAAGATATGGCAAATAATCAAGCCATTAGGCCCAACTAAGTCAATGCTAAGATTTATGTTCCACACGGGTTTTCTCCTACAATTTTCACCAAATCGTTATTTTCAGTTCGAGGGAAACACATTTTTAGTCACTTATAGGTGAATGGAAGCCTGTAAATTCAGTCTTTGAAGAAAGTGCAAATTATTAATCATGGAGAAGTCATCCAAATACCAAAACCAGTCAGAAAGAAGTTCAGCTAGTTGATCATTATCATCAGGACTAATATTAGTAATTGTCTAAACACACACGCACACACACGCAAATGAACTTTTACAACATATACAATGACACCCCATCATCAACGCTCAGAATTTTTGACAAAAATTTAATTTTCACTTTATTACCTCATTTCTACAACATTTTTCTTCACTTTCATACTTGAGATGTTGATGTTGATTTTGGCTTGGCCCACCCCAAGTTGCCACTGAGAAGATTTTGGTGATCTGCCTTCCATTACTGTCACAAGCACAAACTCGATACAATCAGAGTTGGAAAGAGTCTGGTTCAATCTGAGTCAGTGGCTAGAGCGAGGGAAGGAATTGATAGCAGGGTTCTGAATGGTGTCTATGACAGATTCAAAGGCAATGGCTTTTCCCAGTATTGAACAGGAGTTAACTGTGGCGCGCCCTCGACTGGATAGCATTTGTGGATCAGAGCTAAGCTCTTCCAGACAAGTATTTTCTCTGACCATGATGTTAACCCCCAACGACGTTTGACCTGTCATTTTCAAACCTGCATGCAGTAAATCCATCTTTTTTTTAGTGTGTATGAGAAGTGTTAGGAGTATACTGCATACCAATGTCGACATCTTCATGTAAAATGGAAGGAACGGCAGATATTTGGTGGAAATCTTTCCAGGTGTAGAAGTTTTAAAGTTTTTTAACCAATGCAATTTCTCTAGCCCAGCAGTGAAGCATGGAGCAGTGCTATCATTCTTACCTGATGTTTCAGGGTTTGCTTTCAGCTGGGAGGGATAAGTGCGGGGTGCATGCTGTGTGTAAACATTTCGAGGCTAACAGCTGGAATTTCCAGGCAAGCAAGATTGCTTCTTCACTGGGGCTCTGTTGGTC
Source organism: Chiloscyllium plagiosum (assembly GCF_037043375.1). NCBI lineage: Eukaryota > Metazoa > Chordata > Chondrichthyes > Orectolobiformes > Hemiscylliidae > Chiloscyllium > Chiloscyllium plagiosum. The sequence continues at coordinate 17,837,484 of NW_028270146.1, forward strand.
TCATCAAGGTCAACTCAATTCAAGACTTGGTAGAAAAAAGGAGATAGATAGCACAGGGAGCAAGCAGCAGTCCATGGACACAGAACGTGAGCCTGTGTCCAGCTAGAGAAAGCTCAATTGACAGAATTGTTAGTTTTACTGCCAGATTCCTCTTGGGGAGGCAATGCTCTACATATGCTACTGGTGGGCTATCAGTCCAGAGAACCAGGTACTGCATTGTTCTGGGGACCTGGGCATCCTGGTGGCTCAGTGATTAGATTTGCTGCCTCACAGCACCTGGTTCGATTCCACCCTTGGATGACCATCTGTGTGGAGTTTGCATGTTCTCCCCGTGTCTGCGTGGGTTTCTTCAGGGTGCTCTGGTTTCCTCCTACCGCCCAAAGATGTGCTGGTTAAAAGTGGATTGGCCAAGCTAAATTTCTCATAGTATCAGGGATGTGCAATTTACATGGGTTAGGCATGGGAAATGCAGGATTACAGGGTGGGTCTGGCTGGGATGTTCTTGGTGGGGCAGTTTGAGCTCAATGGGCCAAATAGCCACACTGTAGGGATTCTATGATCCTACAAAAGTTTGACATGGCAGATCTTAAAATTTCAGTTCAATAAAAATCTGGAATTAAGAATTGAATGGTGACCATGAACCATTGCCAATGGTTGTTCAAAACCCATCTTGTTTACTAACGTCCTCTACGGGAGAGAACTGCTGGCTCGCCTGTGACTCCTCCAGAGTCACACCATCATGGTTGACTCTGAACTGCCCTCTCAAATGGCCCTGGCAAGTCACTCAGTTGTAACAATTACGAGAAAACCTACTGCAGGGGTTCGAGAAAGCGGCTCACCATCGCCTTCTCAAGAGCAACTAGGGACGGGCAATGAATGCTGGCCAACGAATGATGCCTATGTCCTTCAAGTGAATCGAAACAGAAAGCTCACCTCGCAAAGCTTCAGGAAGATTGACGATGAACCTGACAGACTCCCAGCCCTTTCAGGAAGGTTAGAGACAAAAATAAGCTGCAGATGCTGGAATCCAAGGTAGACAGGCAGGAGGCTGGAAGAACACAGCAAGCCAGGCAGCATCAGGATGTGGAGAAGTCAACGTTTCAAGTGTAACCTTCCTTCAGGACCTTTCGCCACCTCCTGATGCTGCCTGGCTTGCTGTGTTCTTCCAGCCTCCTGGATGTCTACGTTTCAGGAAGATTCTCACTCCTTATCATGGGGAGAGAGAGGGAATTCTTGATAAGTCCACAGAAGGAGCATGGAAATAATGGAAGGACCAGTGCACGAACTGCAAGACTTACCTTCATATTTGATGCTTCGGATAAACTGAGTTAATCTTCTTACATAGACCTACTTCCAATCAATAATATATGCACAGTAGACAGGAAATTACATTGCCTAAAATGATTTTTTTTTAAAACAGATACAACAAGGAGCGTTAATTTTACTATCTACAAATTTAACCTTTTACAGAGGGATAGCTCCGACATGAGCTCCCCAGTATCTCCATGCACAGTGGAAATTGCTACAGTCACCTTGTGCAATAAAAGGCTGTACAGCTGTACTCACAATCCATTGATACAGCTGGTAGCTCAGTGAAGAGAAACGTGAACAGCAGAGTGCATGCCATCCAGTCACAGCGATGTTTCAGCCTCGGCCACACACTGCAGAAAAATCTGAACACAGAGTTCTGCAAAGGCCTGTGCTGAAACTTGGTGCTAGAGCCACATTATTATTCAACGCTCGCCTTCTGTCAGAGCAGTAAGCAGGGCCTACGTTAGTTCCTGGCCAAGAAACACCTTGATCTTGACACTATTGTTTTCAAATACTTCCGTGCCCCCAACCCCGCGCTGTCTCTGAAATCTCCAACCCCAGAACCATCAGACGTATCTGCGTTCTATTTTTTTTTTAAGCATCTCCCATTTTAATTGCTACACCATTGGTGGCCATAGAATCAGAGTGTGATAGATTCATACAGGGCAGAAGAGGCCCTTTGGCCCACCAAAGCTGACAAGTGGACAGCACAGTGGCTCCAGAAGCGGCAGGGACAGACCACTATAAACACCGGAGGAAACATCAAAGAAGCGCTTCGCAGGAGGCTCCCAAGCACTGATGATGTCGCCTAGCCAGGAGACGAAACGTTTGCAACAAAAACTTCCAGCTCGGCGAACAGAACCACAGCAACGAGCACCCGAGCTACAAATCTTCACACAAACTTTGAACAGTGGCTCAGTAATTAGCACCTCTGCCTCACCGGGCAAGGGACCTGGATTTGATTCCGGCCTCGGGCAACTGTATGTGTGGAGTTTGCACATTCTCCCAGTGTCTGTGTGTATTTCCTCCAGGTGTTCTGGATTCCTCCCACAGTCCAAAGATGTGCAGGTTAGATGGGTTGGCCATGCTAACTACCCACAGCATCCAGGGATTTGTAGGCTAGGTGGATTAGTCATGGGAAATGCAGGGTTACAGGGTAGGTAGGGGTGTGTCTGGGTAAAGATACTCTTTGGAGGGTTGGTGTTGACTCCGTGGGTCATATGGCCTGCTTCCACACTGTAGGGATTCCATGATGTGAGAAACACCTAATCTTTAACCTATTCCCATTTACCTGCATGAGCCCTATAGCCTTGAATGTTACAAGGTGCACAGTCAGGAACCTTTTAAAGGATGTGAGTCAACTCGCCTCTCCCACCATCCTGGGCAGCGCATTCCAGACTGTCATCACGCTCTGAGTAAATACGTTTTTCCTCACATTCCACCCTAAAACCTTTTGCCCATCACCTTGAACCTGCATCCCCTTGTGACTGACCATTCAACTAAGGGGGGCAGCTACTCCTTATCCACTCTGTCCATGCCTCTCATTACCTTCTCCATCATGATTTTCTTGCCCAAGCTCCAAGCTCTGGAATACCCTCCTTATCATGCTCTGTCTCTCTATCACGTAAATTTCCTTTAGAACATTCCTACACAACTTTTTTGACACAACCTACATTTTTAACGTAGTTTTTGGCTGAATAGCTTTTGTAACTCTGCATCAAATTCTGTTTGATAATGCTTCTGTGATGGACTAAAGGCACTGTATAAATGTAAGCTGTTGTTGCTGAAAGCCTGTCTTCGCTGCACCCAGGTCGGTCCAACACTCATACTGACCCATGGCCACTACAACCTTATTTATCCAGTTTCTACTTCAACTTTCTCTGTCAGGCAAAGATATGTAAGTTTTAACAGAATGTTAAAAGTTCTGGAGAAATTCCCTTTGACTAGTGGAGACAGAGGCAGAGTTAACGTTTCAAGTTCAAAAGAGCTCTTTTACAGGATCCTGGACTCAGATTCTTTCATATTGTCATTTCAGATCTCCATCATCATAATTCTTTTGTAGAAATGTAAATAACTGAATTGAAATCAATCGTTACTGAACCAAATGTTTGGTCGTCTGTCCTGGTCACTTTAGGATCTTTTCTGTTTTAACACTTTAACAAATCAGCTCACCACCCACCTTCTCAAGGGCAACTGGAGGCGGGCGATGACAGCATGAATGTAGTTAGGGAGTTCAGGACATGCTTACTGAAGATGATTATTGACATATTATAGTAGATCAGTGACTACAACTCAACCGTACCTCATGGGCTGTAATGTAAAACATTTTGGAGTATCCTGAAATCATAAAAGGTACTATATAAATGCAAAAACATAGTGAATACTGAAGAAACTCAGTGTATCTGGCAGTGCCTGTGGAGAAAGAAAAAGAGTTAACATGCAAATCCGGTACCCCTCTTCTTCAGAACTGAAAGATGTTGGAATTTGTTTAATACACTTTTCAGAGAGATGGAGGAGGGGCAAGTGTCTGTGTTTCTTGTTATCTTTGCCCTCAGGTACGAGGACTCACTCTCTCCCTTTCACACCTTAACTTACACGCATCTTAAATTCCTTTTCTCTTTCACATCATTCACAATCTTTCTCCTTTGCCTCCATACCATCTGCCCTCTTGCTCCTCCTTCGCCTGTATAACAAGTATAAAATAACAATTCCAACCACATTCAGTTCCAAAAAACAGTCACACTAGAGCTGAATCATTAACTCCGTTTTTCTCTCTCCACAGATGCAGCCAGACCTGCTGAGTTTCTCCAGCATTCTTTGTGTTTGTCTCAGATTTGTAGCACCTGGAACGTTTTGCTTCAAACTAAATGCACATCTTTCTTATATAAAACCTTACGCAGTCATAGAGTCAGACAGCTCTACAGCATGGAAAAAGGCCTTTCAGCCCAAACTGCCTAGGTATCCCAGTTTTCACATTAAATTAGTCCCATTTGCCCAATTGATCCATATCCCTCCATACTCATTCCATCCATGTAAAAGAAAAAAAAAATTCTCATTTGCAGCACTACCTTTGGCAACCCATTCTTGACACTCACCATGCTCTGTGTGAAAAAACTGCCCCTCAGGACCCTTTTGTATCTCTCCGCTCTCATCCTAAACCTAAGCCCTCTAGTTTTAGACACCTCGACCATGGGGAAAAGCTGTTACCTTATTTAAGCTTCTCTTGATTTTATAGACCGCTATAAGGTCACCCCTCAATCTCCTGTGCTCCAGTTACATTAGAAATAGGTCTATAATCTTGTCATGTATAATCATAAGTGGTTCTGCTCATAATATTCCCGCATGTGAATCAGAAGGCTATAGAATTGGACACAAAAAAATCTCAACAGAGTCAAGACTAGTGCTCCCATGCAGGACTGAGATTAAAGCGAGGTGCTGCATTTTGGGAAAGCAAATCTTAGCAGGACTTATACACTTAATGGTAAGGTCCTAGGGAGTGTTGCTGAACAAAGAGACCTTGGAGTGCAGGTTCATAGCTCCTTGAAAGTGGAGTCGCAGGTAGATAGGATAGTGAAGAAGGCCTTTGGTATGCTTTCCTTTATTGGTCAGAGTATTGAGTACAGGAGTTCGGAGGTCATGTTGCAGCTGTACAGGACATTGGTTAGGCCACTGTTGGAATATTGCGTGCAATTCTGGTCTCCTTCCCATCGGAAAGATGTTGTGAAACTTGAAAGGGTTCAGAAAAGATTTACAAGGATGTTGCCAGGGTTGGAGGATCTGAGCTACAGGGAGAGGCTGAACAGGCTGGGGCTGTTTTCCCTGGAGAGTCGGAGGCTGAGGGGTGAGCTTATAGAGGTTTACAAAATTATGAGGGGCATGGATAGGATAAATAGACAAAGTATTTTCCCTGGGGTCGGGGAGTCCAGAGCTAGAGGGCATAGGTTTAGGGTGAGAGGGCAAAGATATAAAAGAGACCTAAGGAGCAACGTTTTCACGCAGAGGGTGGTACGTGTATGGAATGAGCTGCCAGAGGAAGTGGTGGAGGCTGGTACAATTGCAACCTTTAAGAGGCATTTAGATGGGCATATGATTAGGAAGGGTTTGGAGGGATATGGGCTGGGTGCTGGCAGGTGGGACTAGATTGGGTTAGGATATCTGGTCAGCATGGACGGGTTGGACTGAAGGGTCTGTTTCCGTGCTGTACCTCTCTATGACTCTTTGAGTCTATGACTGAGGGACTGCTGCTCTGTTGGAGGTGCTGCCTTTCAGATGCGATGTTAAACAGAGGTCATATGTGACTGCTGGGTGAATGCAAAAGATCTCATGTTTCTTTCTCGAAAAACAGCAGGGCAGTTCTCCCAATGTTCGGCCCAGGATCGTGGGATACATCAGGGCTCTGTAACTGGGGGCTTATGGCTCCAGAGGGATCCCACTAGGCTTGCGGTCAACATGGAACTGTTGCTTGGGAACTGGGGACAGACACTGTGTTCTTGAAACCCACGTCAGGAGCAGCACCAGTGCCACCGATTTCTATCCCCACCCCGGTCATGTCCAATACTTATCCCACAATTAATATCACAAAAGCCAATTACCTGGTCATTGTTACTTTGTTGTTTGTGGGGCAAATTGGGTGGCCCCGTTTCCTACATTATAACTGGGGTATCCTAAAGAAACTCTTTAAATGCAAGTCTTCCTCTTTCTTATTGCCTGCTGATAGAATATTTCACAGCGTACAGTAGAAGGAATAATGTGCTAGCAAATCAAATACAGAAAACTAGAAGCAGATGGATAGAAATCTGATGACCTTGAGGGCTCTCAGCTTAAAAACCTGTGCCCTAATTGGCAGCATTGGAATATACTGAGTGTAATTAGTACAATTACAATCATGTAGGTTAATTATGCAGAGAAGGCTTTACCTAAAATGTAAAACCAGCATAGGAAACAATTCAGATTAATGGTCAATTTTGCTCAACGAGTCCATGGATTTATCAAGCAACACATTCAATTATCCGACAGAGTTATCTTGAGAGCCCATCGGATTTGCTCAAGGTTGAAGATTTTGACGTTCGGATATTTCCAGTGTAAAGATTGATTTTATTCACCACCCCATTCAAAAATGCATGCCTCTGCCAACCAGGCGGTGTACTGTTATCCAACAATTTATCGCAGATGATGAGTTTTGAAAAGCACCAATATGACAGAAATAATCGTCAGATCTGTGTAATTTGAAAGGGATTAATTTCACTGGGAGATATCAGGGGGAAGAAAAAAGCACACAGGGGATAAAGGATGAAGTACCGAGAGGATTTGATTTTAATCCGACGAATGACATTATGGTCAGCAACATAAATGGAAAATCCAGATAAATCCCCCATGCGTTCCATTTACATCAAATGCTCAAAAGTCATAGATATTTGTATATTAAGTACAAACTAAATTGATGCAGACATTTATGCTCAACTGTGCCATGGGATGTACTTTACTTATATTGCCGAATATATCACATGTAATCTGATCACATGCTTTACATTTGCAGTTACTTCATAACAGTGTAGTGATTGTAACGAGGTCAGAAAGGTGGACCGAGAGACTATGAGTTCCCTGATTGGGGCTGTCAATCTGATCCAACCAAGAAGTCCTGGCTGACAGATGAAAGGAGGGAGTGTCAGAGATACTCACTCTCGAGAACCTGCATCTGAATGAGGCAGTATTAAAGTCAAGTCCCGTTCATGTTCAAATAAAGGATGACTTAATGACAGGACACCTGTCTCTGTGGAGTTATTTCAAATGGAGTTAGGCTATTCTAAGCCTGACTGAGTTTAATAACTTTAGCAAAACAGAAAGAATCTCTCAGCAGCTGATGGAATGAACCAGGAAACATGAATTCACATTTTTGGGCTCAGATTTTCTCCCCAAGTCAGGGTCAGGCACGGAGTTGGGTGATATACAGTTTCTGTACACCTAACTTTTAAAATCCATGGATATTTGAGCAGGGGGTGGGAGCTGAATTTTATATTCAGAAGGGTCCAGGAAGTTCCCAGAAGGCAGGTTGGAGGGAAAGCTGTCTCGGGGACTCTGCCACTGTATGCAGAGTTTGAAATGAAATTTAATCAGAAAATGTCTCTCACCCTTTATTCCATTCCTTATCCAGCCAAACAATAAGGCCAAACGATAAGGTTCCCCACAGTAGACTATTATACAAAATGCGGAGGAATGGGATTGTGGGAGACATAGCAGGTTGGATCAGTAATTGGCTTGCTGAAAGAAAACAGAGGGTTGTAGTTGACGGAACATGTTCATCTTGGTGTCCAGTTACTAGCGGTGTAACGCAAGGGTTGATGTTGGGTCCACTGCTGTTCATCATTTTTATAAATGGCCTGGATGAGGGCTTAGAAGGGTGGGTTAGTAAATTTGCTGATGACACTAAGGTCGGTGGAGTTGTGGATAGTGACGAAGGATGTAGTAGATTGCAGAGAGACATAGATAGGATGCAGAGCTGGGCTGAGAGGTGGCAAATGGAGTTTAATGTAGACAAGTGTGAGGTGATACACTTTGGCCGGAGTAATATGGAATGCAAAGTACTGGGCTACTCGTAGGATTCTTGGGAGTGCAGATGAGCATAGAGATCTCGGTGTCCATGTACAGATTGACAGGGTTGTTAAGAAGGCATACAGTGTTTTGGCCTTTACTAATAGAGGGATTGAGTTCCGGAACCAGGAGGTTATGCTGCAGCTGTACAAAGCTCTGGTATGGCCACACTTGGAGTATTGTGTACAGTCTGGTCACCGCATTATAAGAAGGATGTGGAAGCTTTGGAAAGGGTGCAGAGGAGATTTACTAGGATGTTGCCTGGTATGGAAGGAATGTCTTACGAGGAAAGGCTGACGGCCTTGAGGCTGTTCTCGTTAGAGAGAAGAAGGTTGAGTGGTGACTTAATAGAGACATACAAGATAATCAGAGGGTTAGATAGGGTGGACAGGGAGAGCCTTTTTCCAAGTATGGGGACGGCAAACATGAGAGGACACAACTTTAAAGTGAGGGGAGACAGATGTATAAGACAGATGTCAGAGGTAGCTTCTTTACTCAGAGAGTAGTAAGGGTATGGAATGCTTTGCCTACATTGGTAGTAGATTCGCCAAGTTTAAGTGCATTTAAGTCGTCATTGGACAGGCAAATGGACGTACATGGAATAGCGTAGGTGGGATGGACTTCAGATTAGTATGACAGGGCGGTGCAACATCGAGGGCCGAAGGGCCTATACTGCGCTGTTATGTTCTATGTTCTATGTTCTAATACCCCTGCAGCTTCTCCATTGGCACCTCGTACACCATGTGTCATCCAACACCCACCTACTCATATGTCACCCTAAACCTATCTACCCATTCCATGACCATCCATATCCCCAGTGCCACCCTTGTCTTTCCCCTCACACCACCCTATGTCCATATATTGTGGCTCCTCACACCCCATAATCCCTGACAGTGGTTTATAATACACACACACACCAACTCAGTGCCAATTCGCCTCTGAACCATCAACCATTGCCCTTTTCTGTCCATGAAAACCCACCTAACTAGTATAGACATTAATCAGTACAAGAAGTAAAGTTACTAGACCATTGGTTATTTCACTATTTAAAGAAACCATATTCTTATTGATACAAAACTAACATCCAATGCAGTAAAATTACAAGAACAAATTCCTTATGAAAACGAACAAGTTTTCAATGACTTTTTTTATTTCTGCGTGGGACGTGTTCATAGCTGGCTGGGCCAGCATTTATTGCCCGTCCCTAGTTGCCCTTGAGAAGATGGGAGTGAGCTGCCTTCTTGAACCGCTGCATTCCACATGCTGTAGGTTGACCCACAATGCGCTTAGGGAGGGAATTTCAGGATTCCGACCCAGTGACAGTGAAGGGACAGCAATGTATTTCCAAGTCAGGATAGCGAGTGGCTTGGAGGGGCACTTGCAGGTGGTGATGCTCCCATGTATCTGCTGCCCTTGGCCTTCTTGGTGGAAGTGGTCATGAGTTTGGAAGGTGCTGTCTAAAAGATGTTTGGTGGATTTCTGCAGTTCATCTTGTCAACAGTACACACTGGAGCAGATGTTCATGGATGTTGTGCCAATCAAATGGGTTGCTTTGTACTGGATAGTATCAAATGTTTTGAGTGGTGTTGGAGCTGCACCCATCAGGAAAGTGTGGGGTACTCCACACATTCTTGACCTGTGCCTTGTAGACGAAAGACTTGCTTTTGGGAGTCAGAAGATGAGCTACTCGCCACAGATTCCTAGCATCTGACCTGCTCTTGTAGCCACTGTGTTTATGTGACAAGTCCAGTTGTTAACAATGAGGGATGATGGGCAATTAATGCTCGCCTGGTCAGCAATGCCCTCATCCTGTGAACAAATAAAAAAAATCAATGTCTCTCCTGGGTGAGTGTTTCTTTAGGACACTCAAAAGGCTTGACAGCATCCATGATCAAGCAGCCTGTTTGGACTGTCATCCTAATCGCAACCTTTAACACCATTCCCTTCACCGCCAACGTACAGCATCAGTGGTGTGTGCCATTGATCAGATGAATGGCAGTAACACAACAAAGGCCTAGACAGCACCTTCCTAATCTGCGACCTTTATTGCTCTGAAGGACAAGGACAGCAAATACGTGGGAGCACCACTTCAAGTCATACACAGTCCTGACCTGGAGATATATCGCCATTCCTTCACTGTTATCAGTCAAAGTCCTTAACATACAAACATATGAAATAGATGTAGACCATTCAACCTATCAAACCTGTTGCATCATTTGAGGAGACCATGGCTGATCTGTTTGCATTCTAAATTTCGCATTCCCATCCCAAACAAGAACCTACCTACCGTTAAAAAAAATATTCAATGACTGCTTCAGCTGCCTTCTGGGCTAGAGACCTTTACAACCCAAAACAAAAAAATCTCTTCAACTCTGTCCTACAAATGCCACCGCTAATTTGGAATCAGTGCCCCTTAGTTCTAGACTCAACCACAAGAGGAAACATCCTTTCCGCATCCATATTGCCATGACCATTCAGGATTTTACATACATCAATCAAGTCACCACTCACTTTTCTAAACTCCTGGAGAAATGAGCCCACCTACAGAATCACAGAATCCCTACAGTGTCGAAGCAGGCTAATCAGCCCATCCAATCCACACTGACCCTCCAAGTAGCATCCTTACCAGACCCAACCCCTACCGTACCCCTGTAACTCTGCATTTTCCATGGCTAATCCACCAAGTCTGCGCATCCTTGGACATTACAGGTAATTTAGCACGGCCAATTCAGCTAGCCCGTACATCTTTGAACTCACTCATTCCATGTATCGATCTGATAAACCTCCTGGGAAAGCAGATTTTATTAAAATAAAGCAAGATCTGGCCAAAGGTGATTGAGAACAGTTACTTGTGGGCAAGTCTACAGCAGACCAGTGGGGGACATTCAAAAAGGAGCTGAGGAGAATGGAGATACACTTTACAGGAGAATGTAGGAGCAATAAGTTCAGAGAACTCGATGTCCAGGACAATTCAGGACTTGATGAGGAAGAAGAAAAAGGCTTTTAGCAAGTTCAAAGAGAGCAATTCAGCTGCAGTCCCACAGGAAGATAGATAGTACAAGACAGAGCTTAAGAAAGCAATTAGAAGAGCAAAAAAAAGCACAAGAAAGGATTCGCTAACAGGATATATACAAATACATCAAAGGGAAGAGGTTAACTAGGGCAAGAGTAGGGTTCATTAGGGACCAAGGGGACAATCTGTGTGTGAAGCTGCAGGATATTGAGAGGATGTTAAATAAGTACTTCTCTTCAGTCTTTCCTCTGGAAAAGAAGAATGTGGGTATGGAATTCAGGAAAGTGGACTGGGAGGAACGGGCACAGTTTGACATAGGAAATAGGGAGGTAATGGAGGCTCTGTGAGGCTTAAAACAGACAAATCCTGTGGCTTGGATAAATTGCACCCCAGACTGCTTTGGGAGATGATGCAGGAAATTGCAGGGGCTCCAACACAATTTTTTAATTTCTCTCTGGCCACAGGGGATGTGCCAGAGGACTGGAGGACTGGTAATGTGGTTTCACTTTTCGAGAAAGCTGGTAGAGATGAGCCAGCAAATTACAGATCAGTGAATCTCATGTCACGACTGGAGAAAATTCTGAAGGACAGAATTGGTGCAGCTCTGTGGCGCAATGGAAAGCGCGTTGGATTTCTACATTGCTATTCAAAGGTTGTGGGCTCGCATCCCATCAGAGTCGAGTTTTAATTTGGTGGGCGGCACGGTAGCACAGTGGTTAGCACTGCTGCTTCATAGCGCCAGAGACCCGGGTTCAATTCCCGCCTCAGGCGACTGACTGTGTGGAGTTTGCACATTCTCCCCGTGTCTGCGTGGGTTTCCTCTGGGTGCTCCGGTTTCCTCCCACAGTCCAAAGATGTGCAGGGTCAGGTGAATTGGCCATACTAAATTGCCCATAGTGTCAGGTAAGGGGTAAATGTAGGGGTATGGGTGGGTTTCGCTTCGGCGGGTCGGTGTGGACTTGTTGGGCCGAAGGGCCTGTTTCCACACTGCAATCTAATCTAATCTAATCAATTAATACCCACTTGAAAAAGCTTGGCTTAATTTGGGATAGTCAGCATGGCTTTGCGAGAGAGATGTCATGCCTAATAAATTCAGTTAGAATTTTATGAAAATGTGATCATTTGTGTGGATGAGGGAAGTTCAGTTGATGTAGTTTATATGGAGTTTAGCAAAGAAACTTAATGCACATGGAATTCAGGGAAACCTGGCGACATGGATCAGAAATGGGCTTATTAATAGGACACAAAGGGCAGTGGGTAGAGGGATGCCTAAGTGACTGGAGGCCGGTGTCCAGTGGTGTACTACAAGGATCAATAGTGGGACCCTTATTGTTTGTTATACACATAAACGATATAGATGAAAATGTGGGGAGCATGTTAAGCTTGTTTGCAGACAACACCAAGATTGGTTGGATAGTTAATTGTGAATAAGATGGTTGTAAGTTGCAGGAAGGTATAGATGGGTTGGTCAGATGGACTGAGCAGTGGCAGACAGTATTTAACCCTGATAAGTGCAAGGTGACGCACTTTGAAGAAATAAGATGAGGGAGTATTTAATGAGTGGCAGGACCCTGTGTAGCTCAGAGGAACAGAGGGATCTTGGGGTAATTATTCATCGATTCCTGCAGTCGGCAAAGAATGTGAATAGGATTGTTAAAGAAGGCATTTGCTTTCATTAGTCATGACTGAGTGTATTAGAGGTAATATTGGAGTTGCACAGAGCATTGATCAGGCTACAGCTGGAGTAATGTGTGCAGGTCAATTCACCTCACTACAGGAAGGATATGATAGTATGAGAGGGTGCACAGAGGAGGTTCACTCGGATGTTGCCTGTGATGGAGCAATTTGGCTATGAGGAGAGATTACGTAGGCTTGGATTGTTTCTTTAGTCATGATGTGGAAGTGTTGGTGTTGGACAGGGGTGGCCAAAGTCAGAAGTCACATGACACTAGATCATAGTCCAATAGATTTATTTAAAATCACATGCTTTTGGAAAACCTCACCTGATGAAGCAGCAGCACTCTGAAAGCTTGTGACTAAATAAACCTGGACTATAACCTGGTATCATGTGACTTCTGATTCTGTTTTCTTTAGAGCAGAGATGGTCAAGGGGCAATGTGATTGAGGTATATAAGATTATAAGGGGTATGGTCAGGGTGAGTAGAGAGCTGTTCTCCTTGGTTGAGGGGTCAATCATGAAGGGGCAAGACACTTAGATGGGATTTGAGAAAAAAACCTTTTTCACTCAGAGGGTGGTGGAAATCTGGAATGCACTGCCTAGGAAGGTAGTGGAGGCTGGAAACCTTATTACCCTTAAAACAATATTTGGATGAGTACTTGAAATATCATAACATTCAAGGAGGTGGGACAAGTGCAGGAAATTGGGATTCGAGCACTTTTAGTGGAAATTATTGTCGGTGCAGACTTGATGGGCCTTTTCTGTGCTGTATGACTCTATGACTCCTCTGAACTGTCTCCAATGCATTTACATCCTTCCTTCAATAAGGAGACCAAAACTGCACACAGTAGTCATGATGCAGTCTCATGAATGCCCTTTATACCTGAATTACAACATCCTTAATGTTTTGTTCAACTTCTCTCATAATAAATGATAGCATCCTATTCGTCTGTTTGATCCTGTGATGTAACCACAGTCTAACTCATTCTCTCAAACTCCAAGATTCCTCTGCATCTTGGAGTTTTGCAGCTGTTCTGCACTGAAGTGCCATGCTGTTTATTCCCTCCTCCTGCCCGAATAAACAAGTTCACATTTAGTGTGGTACCTTTTAAAATTCCTCTTGCAATCCAAGTACAGTACATTCACAGGACAGGACCTGGTTCCCCTTTATCCACAGCGCTTGTTACCCCTTCAAAGAAATCTTCCTTCCATGGAACCATGTTTCCAGGGATGTGCAGGCTAGGTGGGTTAGCCATGGTAAAGGTGGGATTATAGGGACAGAGTGTGGGTGGCATGCTCTTGGAAGGGTTGATACAGACTCGATAGGTCAAATGGCCTCTTTCCACATTCCAGGGATTTTATGAATCTATGATTCAATGTTGACTTATCCCAAGTGTTTTTGGTTTTCTAAATATGCAGCTACATTGAGTTTAATACCTTTCCAATGATGAACATTACCCTAACTGGCCTGTAACATATTGTTTATTGCTTCCTGTACCTTCTTGAACAGAGGGGTTACATTTGTCATTTTTCAGACGATGGGACCTTTCCAGAATCAAAGCAATATTGAAAAATTAACATCAACCCATCTATTAGCTCACTAGCAACCTCTTTTAAGATTCGAGAATTAAGTCCATCTGGACTTAGTCAAGAATGCCAGTTCACTTCAGCTAGAAACAAAGAAAACTGGAGATGTTGGAGTCCAAGGTAGATAAGCAGGAGGCTGGAAAAACACAGCAAGCCAGTTCACTTCAGCAAGCTCAGTTTTCATATCAGAAGTCACTATATCAGACCTCTCTGAAAGCTTGTGCTTTCAAATAAACCTGTTGGAATATAACCTGCTGTCATGTGACTTCTGATCTTGTCCATGCCAGTCCAACACCAGCACCTCCACATTATAGCTTTTATGCCAACGTTGTTGCCCTTACTTAGATTTAAAATGCTTACAGTAGTGCCAATCTTCTCCCTTTCGAACTGGATGTTATATTCAATCTTATTCTGGTCTCTTCTACATGGGGGTGCCTTTACTCGGAGGTCATTAATTAATGCTGCCACATTACACAACACCGAGTCTAATAAAACCTTCTGCCCAGTCAGTTCCAAAGAAACAATCTCACAAGCATTCTAGGATCTTCTCATCCAGACAACTACTGCTTATCACATTTCTCCAATTTAACTGTAAATGAGAATTCCTTTATTAGTGAGGGGATCAAGGGTTATAGGGAGAAGGCAGGTAAATATGGTAGAAAAACATATCAGCCGTGATTGAATGATGAAGCAGACTCAATGGGCTGAATGCCCTAATTCTATTCCTGTATTTTATGATCTTATCACAAGCAGCAATTATTTCTTCCTGCATACTTTGAACCACATTGTGGATATTGTGAATTTCTTCCCTCAGAGCACTGTGGGTCTGCCTACAGTATCTGGACTGCAGCGGTTCAAGAAGACAGCTCACCACCTCATTCTCAAGGGCAACTAGGGACAGGCAATAAATACCTGCCTGTCAGCAATGCCCACATGCCACAAGAGACTGTTTTAATAACCATTCAGGAGCCTGTACACACTCTATTAACTGCTTCCTCAAATATTCATCCCCACCATCCAAACTAATTCTACTTCCTCACCTCCTAAACCAAGGTCGTCTCTAACTATTGCATAAATGCCATTCTCGACTAACAATGCAGCCCTCCACCTTTACCTAGCTCCTTGTTTTGAATGAAGGTCATATAAGCATCAAAATGCAGGACTCAATCCTGTTTATCTTGTAGATACCTCTCCATATGGCTATTAAACTATATTTATTTACTTCTATCAATTAATTTACTTTATTTTGCTCTAAGCATTTAGACATAGTCATAGATTCTTTAGTTTTGCTACCTTTGCATTATCTAATCATCATTGTTGATGTATTCCTAAGTTTGTTTGCTCTGTTCCTTCCTGTCATCCTCTGCACCTCATATCCTATATTACTCTGTTCCTCTCTTCCCTTCTCACACCTTTCCACACTTGACCCTGTAGTGACTGGAACAAAGTCAGAAAGGTGCACCCCACAGAAAACGAGTTCCCTGACTGGGGCTGTTAACCTGGTCCAGTCAGGGAGGCCTGGCTGACAGGTATAAATCGGAGTGTCAGAGGCTCTGAGCTCGCAGGGTCAGTGTCATGTACTATGTACATATAAATAAGGGTAGCTTGGTGATGGGATACTGACCTTTGTGGAGTTATTTCAGACACCCTTGCCTCCACTGTTTAGTTTAATGCCCTCTCTACTTCCTTGAATATATTAGTCACAAAAAAACACTGGTTCAGATGTAGACTGTCCCAACAGTACAGTCGAAGATCTCCCAAAATAGATGCCAATGGCCCACAATCTGGAACCTCCTTCTATGAGTCTTTGAGTCTCGTATTCATCTCTCTAATTTGATCTACCATCTGCCCAATTTTCATGCAACTCAGGTAGTAATCCTCAAGATTATAACCATTGATTAGAAAATATCTAAAAAGGATTGGGTTAAGCTCATAAAAGGCAGTTTAGCACTGATGTCAAAAAGCTCTACTTCACATAAGAAGTGATTAACATGTGAAATAGAACCTGGGGGTTAATAAAGAGATATAAACTTTTGATTCATTTATAAATTTCTGGAGACCTTGCCAGCCTGAACAAAGGCTTTTTCTGAATAGGCAGAAGTAAATGGTTTAGTCCTAGCTTATGCTTCCCATAACCTTTAACCTCTGACTAATTAAAAATCTGTCTGTCTCCTCCTTAAATTTACTCAGTATGCCAGCATCCATCGCACTTTGAGATAGTGTATTCCACAAATGCACAACTTTTTGTTAGAAGTAATTTCTCATCTGTTTTAAATCTGCTACCCCTCATCCTAAAACTCATACACCTGAATTAGATTTCTTCTCATCCTTCTAAACACTAGTGAGTATAGACCTAACTGTACAATCTCTCCTCATAAAACAAACCTTTCACATTTGGAATTAATCTCATGAATAACGAGAACACTTGAAAAAGGGAGTTGTGCAGGAAGGTAAATATGGGAATCTTCTTGACAAGCTTCAAGAGTTAGGTTGGGTGAATTGACCATGGTAAATTGTCCATAGTGTTAGGTGCATTAGTCAGAGGGAAGTAGGTCTGGGTGGGTTACTCTTTGAAGGGTCGGTGTGGACTTGTTGGGCCGAAGGGCCTGTTTCCACACTATAGGGAATCTAATCTAATCTAGTATAATTTAAGAGGTGGAGTCCAAAGATGGAAGAAAGAAGCCCACCCCAAAATATCCACTATTTCTAGGGCCACTTCCCCGAGTACTGTGAGATGTAGATCATCAGGGCCTGAGAACTTATCAGTTTTCAACCCTATCAACTTCTCCAATATTATTTCTCGACTACAGGTTTGCTTCAGTTCCTCACCCTCACTAAACCCTGTGTCCCCTAACGTTACGGGTACATGATTTGTGACATCCTCTGTAAAGACAGGGGCAAATTATGGATTTACATTTCAAGAAGAAGGTAGACATAGCTCTTGTGGCTAAAATGATTAAGGGGTGGGGGGAGGGCAGGATTAGCGTATTGGATCTAATGGTCAGCCATGACCATATTGATGGGGTCGAATGACCTATTTCTGGTCCTACCTTCTATGTTTCTATAGTCAATGATCCTATTCCTATTAGGGTGACTGATGGCACATTAGAAATGTCACCAGGCTAGTAATCCACTGTCGAGGCTAATGTTCTGGGAAAATGAGTCTACTTTGGCACCAGCGATTCTAAAGTTTACAACCATCACCAACTGCTGTAAAAACAATTTTCAAAAGTAGGAAAGTTGATTTGAGGTCAAGATGACATCAGCCATGAACGTATTAATTGGTGAAGCAGGCTTGAGGAGCTGAATTACTTACTCTCGCTCTTGGTTCTTATAGAGCGTTCTTGACACTGAGTATTTGAATCTGGATTAGGAGTCCAGTAATTACCACAAAACCATTGTCAATTGTTGTAAAATGCATCGGCTTTCACAGGAAATCTGCCTCCTTTACCTGATCGGGCCTGCAAGTGACTGCAGGCCCGTAGCAATGTGGTTGACTCTTAACTGCCCTCTGAAATGGCACTGGCAAGGGCAAGGGCAAGGGTAACTGAGGATGGGCAACAATTGCTGGCTTTCCCAGTAATGCCCACATCCCATGAAAAAGACAAAGAGAAACAAAACGGTGAATTCTTAACAGAAAGTGAAATTAGCCTTCACTTTCCCGCACCTGGGGCCTAAGCAGACTTACTTCTTCTCTCAGGAAAAGGTTATAAAAATCCATTTGCACTTGCAAGGCTGTACAGATCATGTATTTAAAGCTGTTTCCTCGGGTTCTCCCATTCCAAGTGGCAAATACGGAAATCTGGAAGAGTATTTAATGCTGTTTCCATGTAACTATTCCATTCTGAACAACATGAACTTGATGAGCTGAATGGCCTGCTTCCACACTGTTGGGATTCTATGATTCTATGTGGAAAGATTTCATTTCTGCTCGTACAAATGTCAAATATAAAGAGACTCTGCTGAGGGAAGGGATGGGGAGGGATTGATCTAGTGCAAATCTGCAAGTCAAATCTAATCAGCCCCTTGGGAATTTAATTAGTTACTGTATACACTATTTAACTTTGCCAACGCACTTCTGCAACATTTCTGATTTGTAAGAAATTTCCAGAGGAAAAACAGCTGTCTTTTAAGCAGCTCTGATTCGAAATGTTTGTTTATCTGAATAAATTCGAGACACTGAATAAAAATGAACTTGGCTGAAAATGGGAAAGTGCATAATTAACGACTGGTCATTATGCAGTTTTATAACACTTGAAGGTGGCTCTTACATGTTAGTGCAGGAAGAAGCGGTAACAGGAAGGGGAGACTGAGTCTCTTGACAAGTACTTTGTAGTGACTGTAACAAGGTCGGCCAGGTGGATCTCACAGAACATGAGTTCCCTCATTAAGGCTATTAATCTGGTCCAATCAGGGACCCTTGGCTGACAGGAAAGGAGTGTCAGGCATCCCGTTCACTCTGAGATTTGGCTCTGAGGGAGCAGGAGCAGTGTCCAGGCCTCTCCACGCCTAAATAAAAGGTGATTTGGTGACAGGATAGCAGTCTCTGTGGAGCTATTTCACAGTTGAATTCAATGATAATTATCTAGTTAACTGCAAGTGATCAATACAGAAGGTATTTACAAGAAATTGCTCACCTAGAAGAAAAATGATGGTCAAACTCCAAGATAAACACTAACTATGGCGTTATCTGTTTTTGGATGTTGCTTCTTTGTAAAAGGGTATGATGCTGATCAAGGTGAACTTCAAGAGGTCAACTTGATGGCCACAGCTCAGGAGTGCCACGCTCAATCTGGTTTCAGTACTGCTCAGGTCCCATTGACTTGAATATGACAATCTAAGCTGATACTCCAGTGAAACACTGATGTCGCTACCACCTTTCAGCGATACATCGTTGTAGTTTAAAAATAAGGGGCATCCATTTAAGACAGGCATGATGAAACATTTGTTTCCCTCAGGGGGTTGTGAGTCTATGGAATTCCCTTCAAAGAACAAAGAACGTTACAGCCCAGGAACAGTTCCTTCGGCCCTCTAAGGCTATGCCAATCCATATCGTCTATCTAAACCTGCTGCCTATTTTCCATGGATCTGTATCCCTTCTCTCCCTGCCCATTCATGTATCTGTCAAGATGCACCTTAAATAACTCTATCATTCCCGCCCCCTACCACCTCCACTGGCAACACGTTCCAGGCACCCACCACCCTCTGACTCTTCCTCAAAAGACACTGGAGACAGAATATTTAAATATTTTAAAGGCTGAGGGAGATAGATTCTTGATTTCCAGAGGGGGGTGAAAGACTTTTTGGGGAGATGCAGGAATGTACAGCTGAGATTAAAATCAGATGAGCTACGATCTGCTTGAACGGAGGAGCAGACTCAAAGGCCAAGTTGCCTTGCCTAATTTCTTGGCCAAGAGCTTATATGTGAAACCTATGACCAGGTAACCACATTTCAAAGAGAAGCAGGTGATTTATCCCCAATGACCCAATTAACACTTTGAGCTTGACCAACACAACTAAAAGACAAACCAAAATAACTGCAGATACGGTAAAACAGAAACAAAAACAGAAGTTGCTGGAAAAGTTAACGTTTCAGGTCCGGTGACCCTTCCTCAGTTCCGAGAACACGAAATGTAAACTTCAGTTCACAGATGCTGCCAGACCTGCTGAGCTTTTCCAGCAACTTCTGCCTTTTGTTTTACACAACTAAAAAAGATCATCTTATAATTTATCTGATGGGAGTCTGAAAAGATCTTGCTTTGTGCAAACTGACAGCAGCTTCTGAATGAGAGACAAAGTTAATGTTTCACGTCAACCGCTGAATCTTCCTGCTTCACATTCAAACTGTCCTAAATTCACTACTGGTGTTTTCCATTTTGTCTTTTTTGTGCTTTCAACTCACATCACGGTGGTTAAAAAAAAATTGAAGTGAACAATATATTTGATCCAGCTCTTTTTACAACATAGTTGAAATAATCGTTTAACAAATGGAATGTAATGGATAAAATTTGCATTAACAGCTGTGTTCGTGGTGCTCATAACATCATGGAATTGGATCATTAAATTCTATGTACTTCTTTTAACAGAAGAGGAATTGAAATTAAACCACTTTTCACTGTGGGGTGGCATGGTGGCTCAGTGGTTAGCATTGCTGCCGCCCAGTGCCAGGGAACTGGGTTCGATTCCAGCCTTGGATGACTATTGGTGTGGAGTTTACATTTTCTCCCTCTGTGTGAATTTCCTCCCACAGTCCAAAGCTGTGCAGTTTCGGTGGATTGGCCATGCTAAATTTCCCATAGTGTTCAGGGATGTGTAGGTTAAGTGGACGAGCTTGGGAAAAGTGGGGTTACAGGAATGGGGGGGGTGGATTGGATGGTCCAAATAGCCTACTTCCAAACTGCAGTGATTCTCTGATTTTGTGGCATTACAGACCACAGCAGTTAGCAAAACAAAATCGGTGAGAGACCTCAAAAGAACTATTCAAGATTGAAAGGTGGCCAGCTTTAACAAGGTTAAAGTGTCAAGCCTCCATTCCAATGCATAACAACTCATTTTTAAACATCCTGTAGATTCTTTTTCCACTCTTTCTTCTTTTTGAAAACTTCTGCAAGTCATTCCTGCTGCCTCATGAAATGCTAAAAGTAGAAAAGGTTCTTGTCTGAACAACAGCATATAGTTTTTAATATGCTGTCTGACAAAATGCATTCATTCTATCTTTCAAAGGGGGCATATATTCAGTAGCTAATGGCTGAGTGAGGTCAACATTTCAAAAGACGACCACAAGAAACTGCTACACTTTGGACAAAGCCTGATGTTATGAAAGGAGCTATATAAATGCAAAGTCAAAATCAAGTCCAACCAAGTCCCAGCTCTGGCTGTTTCCAATCAAATGCTTCATCCGAGAACAGTTTTCCGCATGCTTGCATTCACAAGTGGAATTGTTTTCAGAGCTTCAGTAGGGATACTGGCTCTCGTTCAGCAAATTGAGGGTAAGTGCAGAAGCGGTCAGTGTGACAGCAGACATATGGCTCCATTTTGTGTCATTGCTGCGGCAAGATAATGTCAAGCTTTGCCTGGAGTTGGTCGCCCGCTCAGGGGCTGAACACATGGAGAAGGTCAGACATTTATGGAACTGAATTAGTCTTATGTTCACATGAGTACAGTGAAAAGTTTACAAGTCACTACTTGCAGTGCCATCTCAGGTACAAAGGTACCTAGTTACAACTTGTTCAGTACAAATTCGCAAGCAAAACAATAAACATCCAGCATATATACCCTTAAAAATATGAAATTGTGGTATAAATTAGAAAAACAAAGAAATAAAAAGTTCAGGGTAAGAGTCCTTCCACGATAATATCCCAGGCAGCAGCCAAAGCTGGTGAAAGGGGTCCCAGGCCAAGCTAGATAAACCATGCCACTGTGAAGACCATTAGACCATAAACCATAGGAGCAGAAATTAGGCCATTCAGCCCTTTGAATCTGCTCTGCCATTCAATCATGGCTGTTAAGTTTCTCACACCCATTCTCTTGCTTTCTCTCCATAACTCTTGATTCCCTTTACAATCAGGAACCTATCTATCTCCGTCTTAAACATCCTTCCACAATAATATCCCAGCATCTTAGGATGCTGCAGAAGCCTCCAGGAAAACCTGGACCATTGGAATCCTGGGACCGGCCCCCATGTCATCTTCAAAGCAGCCCGGATGAAGGACACAGCCATGAGGAATGGCCAGATCCACACCACATTTTCCACTGCAGCAGCCTCTCGGAACCTCCTTCCTCACCCAAAGCTGCCATAGGACGGTAGGATAAAGGGATGCAGTAGGCCTGGTAATACGAAGCAGGTGGGCCCGGAATGTGAATACTACCCACCCGGCCATTCACTATCCAACTGAAGAACAGCACATTCATTTGTGGTCGGGAACAAAAAATGGTAGAATCACAGTGGGTCAGGTAGCACCTGTGGAGAGGCAGCGAGCTAACATTTCGAGTCGAGTTGACTCTTCGTCAGAGCTGAAGGCATTTATCGTTATTTGACGAGCACAGACAAGTGTGTGGTGCAGGAAAAGCACAGCAGGTCAGGCAGCATCCGAAGAGAAGGAGAATCGACATTTTGGGTCAAGGCCTTTCATAGGGAAGCACAGACATTCAGGAGTCACACAAACAATGAAGGGGAGAAAGTGAGGACTGCAGATGCTGGAGATCAGAGCTGAAAATGTGTTGCTGGAAAAGCGCTGCAGGTCAGGCAGCATCCAAGGAGCAGGAGAATCGACGTTTCGGGCATGAGCCCTTCTTCCGGAATTCCTGAAGAAGGGCTCATGCCCGAAACGTCAATTCTCCTGCTCCTTGGATGCTGCCTGACCTGCTGCGCTTTTCCAGCAACACATTTTCAGCAAACAATGAAGAGGCTCTTGTTTTTCTTTCAGGTAACATCATCAGACGGGTCAGCCCAGAGTGACAAAGGCTGCTCTCACCAGGCTCCTTTGACAGCATCTTCTAAAACTTCCACCTTCTGGAAGGACATCAGCACTACAGGCAGAGACAGGAGGCAGTGATGTTCTGGTTATGTCACTGCACTAGTAATCCAGAACCTTGGGCTTACACACTGAGGACACGAGTTCAAATTCCACCGTGAAATCTGAAGTAGGGGGCATGGTTATAGAATAAACGGTCACTCAGTTAAAACTGAGATGTGAAGGCATTTCTTCCTAGAGGGTCGCAAACATCTGGAATTCTCTACCCTGCAGGCTCCATCACTGAAAATATTTAAACAGGCAGTCGATAAGATTATTGAAATATCAGGATTTTGAGTCAGTGACACAAAAGAGGAGTTGGGGGCCTGAGGTAGATCAGCCATGATGTTGTTGAATGGTGGAGCAGGTTTGATGAGCTGAATGGCCTACTCCTGCCCCTCTTTCTTATGCTCTTCTGTAACAATTGACCTCAACCACCCAACTAGACAGGAAGGGGTAAGAAAATAGCCAGAATTCCCTGAAATGGTGGAGAAATTTCTTCAAGCAGAGTGTGGGACCCCTCTGCCACATGAAGAAGTTGAGGCCAAAACATAAAAGGCTTTCAAGGTGGAATTAGATAAGGTTATTAGGGTGAAAGGGATCAAAGGGTATGAAATGCACAGAGTACTGAGTTGGTTGATTGGCTATGATCATAATTAATGACAGAGCAGGTTCTGAGCAGGCACTGCCCGACTCGTATTTATGATGTTTCTATATAATTAGGATTGAGTAACTTCAATTGGATGGTGGTTGTGAATAAGACTTTTCCTTACTCATTCACAGGGTTGTTGGGCCTTGTTCATTCGGCCAGCCAGTCACAGTTAAGTATTTTTTATTATTATTATTCATTTATAGGATGAGGACATCGCTGGCTAGGTCAGCATTTATTGCCCAACCCTAATTGCCTCGAGGACAGTTAAGTGTCAACCATATTGCTGTGGGTGTGGAATCACATGTAGGTCAGACCAGGTAATGATGTTAGTGTTCGTGAACCAAATGGGTTTTTTTTCCCAACAATTGGCAATGAATTCATGGTCATCATTAGACTCTTAATTCCAAATTTTTCATTGAATTCAAAGTCCACCATTTGCCATGGCAAGATTCAAACCCGGCTCCCCAAGACATTACCGGGGTCTCTGGATTAACAGTCCAGCAATAATACCACTCAGCCATTGCATCCTCTTGATTGATTTATGTCCCCATTTATTCAAACTTATTTGGTGTCAATGGAAACATGTCCAAAATGGAGGGGGAGCAGGGAGGAGGAGGAAAGGGCTGGGTGGAAATCATGGAAGCCAAATGGACTCCATTTGCACTTCTCATTTCCACGGGAAGGCAGCCAACATCATCAAAGACCCCTCCCACCCCTGTAATGCTCTCCTACAACCTCTTCCCTCAGACAGAAGATACAGAAGCTTGAACACACGCACCAGCAGATTCAAGGACAGCTTCTTCCCTGCCGTTATTAGACTGAATTGACCTCTCTCAAATTTCAATCTAATGTTAACCTTACCTTTGGGCACCTCTTGTGCACACATAACCTGGTGTGTCTCGCTCTGTCTAAGCACCCAATGATCTATATGTCCTTGTTTGTTACGATCTGCCTGCACTGCTCGCAAAATAAAACTTTTCCCTGTTCTTAGGTATATGTGGCAACAATTAATCAAATCAAATCAAATCCTAAGGACATTGTGGGTCAACCTACAGCATGTGGACTGCAGTGGTTCAAGGAGGCAGCTCACCACCATCTTCCTAATGGGCAACTAGGGACAGGCAATAATTGCTGGGACAGCCAGCAATGCCCATGTCCCACGAATGAAAATAAAGAAAACTGAGTCGAACTTACCCTGAAAAGGAGGCAATTGGTGCTTTCAATTATTATGAAAATGTGGGTGAACTATAACTTTTAAGAGAGTTGAAAGCTAGTAGTGACAGCACCAAGTGTTCTCAATAAGACACAATGTAACATGTGCTCCAGCTACAGAAAATTGAACAGTTGGGAGGAGAACTGTCAAGCTCCAGCAGGTAAACCAGTGCCTGGTAAATAGTTCTCTTAAAAGTACCTTTTTTGATCAGTAACCTATGAAGCAAAAATCCCTAAAAAGAAAAATGACACAGGAAGATCCAAACAGAAGAACTGAAAGCTGCCTGGCTTTGAGATAAAAAGTCTTGCTTTGTAAATCTTAACTGGGAGTTTTATCGGACTAGTATTATGGAAGGGAAGGTAACAGATAGGTTAGAGTAAGGAATTGTAAATAGCTGTTAGTTAATTATTCTCTGTTATACTTTAAGAAATAAAGTTGTTAATTTTTACTTTAAACAGTTCCTAGCCACTCAATGTTTTACAGATGACTGCGTGGGATAAATCTTTTCTGTGTTGCTGGTTTTAAATTTAGCAGGAGGGTTTACCCTGGTTTGTAACACAATAATCAGCACAAAACTGGGGAACACGTGTTCTGAGGCCATAAATAATCTTTCAGTGGACACTTGGACATAGAAAGGATCGCTGGAGATCCCGCTTGTATCATTTCCAAGGATGGATGCCAACAGGTGCAATCAAAATGGGTCCTGGAAAACAACAAACGATTGTAGGTCTGACAGAGCTCATTCAGAAATTGACACTGGTTCATTGTGAAATTGGCAAAAGAAAATTGAAAACGCTTTTTAATACTGTGACAAAAGAAGCAAGGCATTTATCGTTTTATTTGTCCCAAAGGATTCCTGAAGCAGAATGGACGTTGAAAATCCATCTGATCTGTCACATTTGAAATTTCACTTTGATGAATAATTAAGTTAAACACAGTGGAGATTAATCATTTTGAGATCCAAATTTAAAATCACAGAATGGTTTTGGCACCGGAGGCCATTCAGCCCATCATTTCTCAACTGGTTCTTCAAACAAACATCAATACTGAGTGCCGTTCTCCTGTCTTCTCCTCAGATCCCAGCACACCATTCCTGCCGAAATAACCAATTAGATACCCTCTCGAGCTGAACCTGCCTCTTCCACATTTCTAGACAGCACATTCTATACTTTAACTTCTTAGAATCGTAGAGGTATACAGCACAGAAATAGACCATTCGGTCCAACTCGTCCATGCCAACCAGATATCCTGACTCAATCTAGTCCCATTTGTCAGCATTTGGTCCATATCCCTCTAAACCCTTCCTATCCATATACCCATCCAGATGCCTTTGAAATGTTGGAATTGTATACTTGCTGCACAAAAAAAATCAGCTTTCTCATATCACCATTGCTTCTTTGCAGATAACTTTAAATCTCCGCCCTTTCATTCGCGTGTCTTTTATAAGTGGGAACAACTTCTCCCTATCTACCCTGTCCAACCTACTCATAATTTTGGAAACCTTTCTCAAATCTCCTCTCTCCCTTCTTCTCTCCACAAAGGAGAGTCCCAATATTTTCAATTTATCCCCATAACTGAAGTTTCTTATCTCTGGAATTGTTCCTGTAAATTGCTTCTGCACTCTCTCCAATGCACTCACATCTTTCCTACAATGTGGCACCCACGGCCATTTGGGAAATGACTTTCACTGCTCCAGAAGACAGCGTACAAATATGTGAACCCAGAAAAGAGCTTTAAGCAACCCTATACTAAGGATTTTTATATCTTGATTTATTTGTTTCTCCCCAGCAACTACTGGGATAATTTTAAAAGATAATCAATTCATTCGGATGACTCAGGGACTAACTGTTCCTGACACCTAGTATTCACAGGCAAGTTATCAAAGGAAACTTGATTCCAACCCAATAAAGAAAGTACTTGGTCTGGTAACCAAAGGCTTATTCAAAGAAATGGGTTCAAACAGGGGTCTTTAAAGATGAATAGGGGAGGGATAAGGGTCAACAACAAAGGAATATAATTTTAATGTGAAAGGCAGGAGGTTTAGAAGGGATTTGAGGAATTCTCTCTCACCTAGAGGATGGTAAAGCTCTGGAATGCACTGCCTGGTGAACAGTGGTGGGGATGGTAATTGAAGAGGGAAACTGCACAAACTTTAAAATGTACTTTGGATGAGCACAATAAATGTCCATCATATTCAAGGCGATGGGCCTAGTGCTGCAGGGTAAGACTAGATTTAGAGTAATTTTTCTTGTTGCTGATTCGATGGGCTGAAGGGCCTTTTTTGTGTTAAATGTTTCCATGATCCATGTGACTCTCAACCCATAACCGAGTGGTTGTCTACTCACTGACCCCTTCAGTGGCCTAGCGAGAAAAATAAAATAAAACTTGGAATGGAAGAATTCGAACAGACCATTCTGTCCCTTGTTCAGAGAGGGGTGCTGGAAAAGCACAGCAGGTCAGACTGTATTCAAGAAGCAAGAAAATGAATGTTTCGGGCAAAAGCCCTTCATCAGGAATGATGCTGGGAGCCTCGGGGGTGGAGACATAAATGGGAAGGGGTGGCATTGGGGGGAAGGTAGTTGAGAGTGCAATAGGTAGGTGGAGTTGGGTTAAAGGTGATAGGTCGGAAGGGAGGGTGAAGTGGATAGGTGGGATGGAAAATGGACAGGTAGGACAAGTCATGAGGGTGGTGCTGAGCTGGAAGGTTGGAACTAGGATAAGGTGGGGAAGGGGAAATGAGGAAACTGGTGAAATCCACATTGATGACGTGGGGTTGGAGGGTCCCGAGGCGGAAGATAAAACATTCGCCCTCCAGGTGTTGGGTGGTATGGGAGTAGCAATGGAGGAGCCCAGGATCTGCATGTCCTCAGTGGAGTGGGGTGGGGGGTTGAAGTGTTCAGCCACAGGGCGGTGGGGTTGGTTGGTGTGTCTGTTCTGCCATTTATAGAATCCGTGAATCATACAGCACAGAAACAGACCCTTTGGCCCAACTAGTCCATGTTGGCCATAATCCCAAACTATACTAGCCCCACCTACCTGCACTTGGGCCATATCCCTCCAAGCATTTCTTATTCATGTACTTATCCAAATGTCTTTTAAATATTGTAACTAGACCCACATCCGCCACTTCCTCTGGAAGTTCATTCCACACATAAACCATTCTGAGTAAAAGAAATTGTCACTCATGTTACAGAGTCAACATCTTTTTAAAATCTTGCTCCTTTCACCTGAAGAATATGCTCCCTTGCTTTGAAATCCTTCACCAACCCCATCCCAGGGAAAAGACATCTGCCATTCATCTTATCTACACCCCTCATTATTTTATAAACCTCTGTGAAGTCATCCTCAACCACCTAAGTTCCAGTGAAAAAAGCCCCGGCCTATTCAGCCTCTCCTTATGACTCAGACCCTCCATTCTCAGCAACATCCTGGTAAATCTTTTCTGATCCTTCTCCAGCTTAAAAATATCCTTCCTATAACAGGCCTCAATAGCTGAGCTGAGGCCTAACTCCAAATACCTGCATTTGACCCATATTTATCTTTCTCCGATTTAAAACTAACAACTGATTCTGCATCCATTGCCATTTGTGGAAGAGAGTTCTAAACCTCTACTGCCCTTTGTATGTAGAAGTGCTTCCTAACATCTCTCCTAAACAGTCTGACCCTAATCCTCAGACTATGCCCCTAGTTCTAGAATTCCCAATCAGTGGAAATAGTTTATCTTCACCTATCCTAATGTTTCCTGTTAACACCTTGAAGACTTCAATTAGGTCAATCCTTAAGCTTCTAAATTCTCAAAGAAAAGGCCTAATTATTTGGGTAATCTCTCCTCATAACCTAACCGCTGAAGTCCAGGTATCATTCTTGTAAACCCATGTTGTATTCCCTCCAAGCCAATATATCCCTCATAAGGTGTGGTACCCAGATCTGCTCAAAGTACTCTAAGTGAGATCCAAGTAAGGGTTTTGGATAACTGAACAGGAAATTTTGGCTCCTTTGATAATAGATGCTTTCAGAGCCATGAGGTCATCTTGCAGCTGTACAAAACTCGAGCTGCACTTGGGGTATTGCCTACGGTTCTGGTCGCCACATTATAGGAAGGATGTAGAAGCATCGGAAAGGATGCAGAAGAGATTTACAAGGATGTTGCCTGGTATGGAGGGAAGGTCTTATCAGGAAAGGCTGAGGGACTTGAGGTTATTTTTGTGAAAGAGAAGGTTAAGAGATGACTTAATAGAGGCATACAAGATGATCAGAAGATTAGATAGAGTGGACAGTGAGAGCCTTTTTCCTCAGATAGTGATGGCTAGTACGAGGGGACATAGCTTTAAATTGAGGGGTGATAGATATAGGACAGTTGCCAGAGGTAGTTTCTTTACTCAGAGAGTAGTAGGGGTGTGGAATGTCCTGACTGCAACTGTAGTAGACTCGCAAACTTTAAGGGCATTTAAATGGTCATTGGATAAACATACAGATGATAATGGAATAGTACAGGCTAGATGGGCTTTGGATTGATTTCACAGGTCGGAGCAACATCGAGGGCCGAAAGGCCTGTACTGTGCTGTAATGTTCGATGTTCTAGAAGCTGGAAAACCAGTATGACAATTGAAAGCGAGAGTGGACAAAACAGGAGATGGGCTGGTGAAAGATAGCTTGATGTTTTCAGCATGGATTTGGAATCTGGTGTTGTGGTTTCCTTCCAATGGTATCATCGATGAACAATAGATGACAAATATGAGAGGGCCAAGGATATATCCTTGGGTGGTGACAATGGTAATGGTGCCAGAATGGGTAGTTCTTTGGCAGTGGCTGCATAGAATGGTGTTGTCAGCTGTATCAATGGCTAAGTCGGTCAATAAGGTTAAGGAACATTTTATGAGAACCGCTTCAGTGCATGGCACATGCAGAAACCTGGCTGGTAACATTCTATCATGAAATTCAGCGTACATGTCTAAGTGGTGATAACAATGAATTGAATTGAATTGAGATAGCTTTACTGTCACATGTACTCAAATGAGTCCACAGAAAATTTACAAGTCGTTATTTGTAGGGTCATTCAAGGCCTTGACATGAAAGGGAGGTTAGAGATGGAATGGCATTCTTCAACAATGTAAGGCTCAAGAAGTTTGTTTTTCAGAGATGGGTGAGTCAGAAGGGAGAGGATCAACACTCAAACACAAAGAAGTGTCCATTAACATGGGATCCAGGAAGGATATTCCATTGGTCAGCAGTTTAGTGGGAATAGGACGGAGGGAGAATCGAGTTGCCTGTAGGTGAGAGCAGAAGGGGCACAGGAGAGAGACTACAGAAGATGACAGTACATGTGTCATGCAACTGGGGAACTTTAAAGGAAGTTTGACCTGATTAGCTAATGGGAAGGGAGGTAAGTGGGAGCCAAGTGCTCATTGGGCCTGTTGTTGGAGGTGAGGAGGGAGCAGACTGGGAAAATGGGTTCAAATTCCTCAGAATTCAAAATCAATCACAAAAATGGTCTGCTTGAACCCGCATTGAAAATGTGCCAGGAACAGACAATTTGCAGACTTCAAGCCATTCAAACATCATCCGATTTTGCTCTACTGCTCTCAGCCAGATAAAGCACTCTGAATTTAAAATATGTACAATTAAGAGTTGTTTCATTTTTCAACAGTCAAAATTATCTTCAATGAACTTATACTAACACAAACTGATTTTGTCTGTGCAAACAAAGGTTGCCAGCTAATTTATAATGTCCAACTTTGCAACCTATTTATTTAGGAAGATGTCAAGCTTTTGTGCCCTTGGCAAATGAAGCGATTTGCCTGTCATCATCTCTAACTTCACTGACCTATATTTAGTCCTGGTATAAAATTTGCATCCTTTTTTCACAATTCCCTTCATCGCCTTGTCCCTCCCAATCTCTGCAAACTCCTCCAGTCCTACAACCCTCTAGTCTCCTTCAACCCGTGACTCTTCTGAACACCCTGGTTTTAATACCCACGCCATTGGTGGCCATGTGTTCTGTTGTTACAGCCCTGTGCTCTGGAATTTCTCCTGGCGTTTCTCTGCTGCTCTAATGCTCTATTCTGCTGTTGGGTTGCAATGGCTGACATCTGAGTTCAACAAATCAGCTCAAACACACTGACCAACAGGTTCAAGAACAGCTTCTTCCCCGTTGTTGTTAGACTG
This sequence comes from Chiloscyllium plagiosum, assembly GCF_037043375.1. NCBI lineage: Eukaryota > Metazoa > Chordata > Chondrichthyes > Orectolobiformes > Hemiscylliidae > Chiloscyllium > Chiloscyllium plagiosum. The sequence goes on from NW_028270146.1 coordinate 17,868,204, forward strand.
ATGAATGGACCTCTCAAATTTCAAATCTAATGTTGATCTTTGTTAAAAGTCACACACCACCAGGTTATAGTCCAACAAGGGTATTTGAAGCACTAGCTTTCGAAGCGCTGCTCCTTCATCAGGACAACCACCAGATGAAGGAGCAGCACTCCGAAAACTAATGCTTCCAAACAAACCTTTTGGACTATAACTTGGTGTCGCGTGATTTTTAATTTTGTACACCCCAATCCAACTCCTGCACCTCCAAATGTTGATTTTGTATACCTCCTGTGCAGCTGTATGCCTCGCTCTGTCCAAGCACCCTATGATCTGTATGTCCTTCTATGTTATGATCTTGTTTGTAATGCACACAAAACAAAACTTTTCACTCTACTTAGGTACATGTGACAACAATGAATCAAATCAAATAGAAAAGGCAAATAGAATGTTGGCCTTTTCTTTAAAGGGAATGGAGTATAAAGGTCAGGCTATTTTGCTCAAACGATTCAATGCACTATTTTCACAGTCAAGTTAGATAGATTTTTTTGATAGGCAAGGGTTCGTGGCTAATGGGGTTGACTGAAATGTGATGCCGATACCACAGCCAGATTAGCCTTGATCCTACTGAATTGTGAATCAGAGTCACATGCAATCCTCCTGCTCTGGAGCCCTATGGTTCCTATAATAACAGGGTGCTTAGCCAATAGATGATCCACCCTATCACTGGATCTTGTGACACTAAGAGGTGGTCAGCTGTGCTTCAGTACATCCAGGCACCGCAACAGCTCTGGCTGAGTGGGGTTAAAGATTTTAACATGGTGTACAGATAGGGGCATGCAAATTGAGTATTCACTGTAAGTTTAGGACAATAAAAGGTTGAAGTTGAATTATTTGAAAGAATTTGCATTTATGTAGCTCATTACCCCAGTCTTGCCAAGTGTTTTGCAATGGCTGGATTATTGCTGTCAGCAGATATGGCAACTGATTTGTACACACCGAGATTCCATAAACATTAAATGAATGAATCATCGGGTAATCTGCTATTTCTTTTTCGTTCATGTTATTTTTGCATCAATGTTGGCAGTATTAATGGAACCTTTGTTTTAACATCTCACGCTGAAACAGAACCTCTTACAATTCAGCATCCTCTCAGTACTGCACAGAAGGGCCAACCCAATTAATATGCAAAGATGCAAGTGTGGCACTTGAACATGTAACACTTTGATTGAGAAGTGGGAGAATGCTACCAACTGAGTCAACCTGGCAGTCAAAGTGGCCGTGTTCCTATAAGTAATTAACTGAGTCATTAGCAAGTCGATAGTGAGTACCAGCAATATTTGAAGAAAAGGATGAAATAAATATTAGCTTTTAAAAAAATCAAAAAATACCAACAGCTATTAAAATGACAAACTTGATTAATCTTCTCATCAAGAGCACAAAGTATACAAAGACAATATTTGTATGGCTTATTCAAGACGGGGAAAAAATATGCATTTTTCACTGGCCCCAACAGAAATGGAAATGTATTTTTTCTCAAAGAAGAGGCCCAGCTTAGAAGGATGCAAATACAGGGACTAAATTATGACTACATTTAGGGCACCATAAATCATAAAAGATGGAAGAATTGAGATGAGTCATTGTAAATCAATAGATTCAAAATGTTTAATTCATACGAGCAATTTGCAACAATTGCAAAGGTTTGTGGGCACAGTGGGCACATTTTCGCAATGAAAACTTTTTTAACACATTATACAGGCTGGAGAACGATGTACAGTTTTGATCCCCCAAGGCCATTTTGAGATCACCAAGAAGATCCCACCTTCTCAACCTCTCCCCTCACCTGAGGCATGGTGAACCCCCCCCAGGTTAAACTCACCACCAATCATCCCTCTGTAATGACAGAGCAGTCCTAAGGTCCTCTGGGAAAATGGCGACTATAACTTTCACTTTCCCACAGGAAATAAAACACAAGTTGACTAAACTGTTTCCAGGACTGAGGTGATCATCCTTTCAGTAGACCATGTTACATCATTGGAGGTAAGAGAAATCAAAGGTGTTCTAATTGAATGATATAAAATCGGAAAGGGTTTGACATAGTAGATGCTGCAAAAATACACGGCCAGGGGATCAAAAACACATGGTCATGGCCTCACAATGATGAGTCAGTCATTGAAGACTGAGACAAGACAATAAGACATGGGAGCAGTAGTAGGCCATTCAGCCATCAGGCATGTTCTGCCATTCAATGAGATCATGGCCGATCTGATAATCCTCAAACTCATTTTCCTTCCTGATCCCTATAACTCTTGATTCCCTTACTGGTTAAAAGTCTATCTATCATGGACCTGAATATACTTAATGACCCAGCCTCGACAACCCTCTGCAGTAAATAGTTCAACAGTTGACTACCCACTGAGAGAAAAAAAAAATCCTCATTTCTGCCTTAAGTGGGCAACATCTGACTCAGAGAAAATGTCTCTGGTGTTGACTCTCTGAGAAGGGGAAACACCTTTTGTTGCATCTACCCTGTCAAGTTCTCTTAGAATCTTATAGGTTTTAACAGTGTCAACTCTCATTCTTCTAAACTCCAAGGAGTACAGGCTTAACCTCTCCTCATACAGATATCCTATGCCTGATCTCAACATAGGAAACCTTCCCTGGACTGCCTCCAACACCATATATCTTTCCTTAGATAAGGGCTTACAGTATTCCAACTGTGGTCTGCCTTGTACAATTTTAGCAAAACCTCCCTCCTCATATTCTGAGGAGAAATGTCTTCACTGTGGATATCTGAACCTCACAGACAGTTGTGAGTGCTCAGTCACAGAGCATATTAAAAACAGAGGTTGATAGATCAAAAGATATGGGTATAGTGGGGCAATGCTAAAGTTGAGGTAGAGGACAAACATGATCTTGAATGATGGAGCAGGTTCAAAGGGCCAGATAGGAAAAGTCAGGGTAAATAAAGATAAGCTTTCCACTGGTTGGGGATTCTAGAGCTAGGGGGCTTAGGCTGAGTGTTCGGGCCCGATCCTTCAGGAGAGATGTAAGGAAGCACTTCTACACACAAAGGGTAGTAGATGTTCAGAATTCCTTTCCGTAAACAGCAGTGGATGCTAGATCAGTTGTTAATTCTAAACCTGAGATGGATAAATTTTTGTTAAGCAAAGATATAAACCAAAGGTAAGTGCATGGAGTGAGGCCTCAGAACGGCTGTGGTCTCATCAAATGGTGGAACAGACTCGAGAGGCTGAAAGGGTTTCTCTTGTTCGTATTTTTCTCAGTTCCTAAACAGCGACCTTCACGTCTTAATTTTGTTCTCATTATATTCAAGTTTGAACATCTCACCATGGACTCCTTAACATCCTACTCCTGTTCTTGCAACTTAAAGCTGCTGCAAGGTGCCATTTGCTATTTCTAATGGTTTTCCAATTTGTCAGTGGAATAGAGGCTGTACAAATTTGACTGTGGTACTTGCTTGACTGTAAAGTAAGTCACAGCACTAAGGCATATACCTGACTCCATACTGTTCTACACTTGAGCAAAGAAACACCCTGTCCATTAAGATGAACATTTAAGGAAAAATAAATGAAGTTAACAAAGAGTGAACAAAACTGTATGCCAACAAATGAACAAACTTAGTTTCTAAATGTAAACTCTAATTCGGGCAGCTTGTATTCACTGAAATATGTTTAATGACAATTTGATAAGTCTGACAACAGTGTATTTTGTGCTTGAATGCTGGAACATTTAATTTAGGCACAATTATACAGAAATTTATGCAAAGTCCCATCATTTGGCTCAATGCTCACTTGATTTTTGGAATTTTCTTCCTCATGGCCAGATTTCTACCAGAATTCCTTTCTTATATTGTTTCACTGAAGACTATTTTATGACTGTGCTTTCAAAATGGTTACTGTACGTTTCTTCCATTCAACAGCAAGGCATAATAGAAATGGGCAATTGATATTCAGATCTTTGGAACAAACAAGAAGAATCTTTCAGGTATAATAGGTGGGGAGATAAAGGAGAGAGTTTCTGAACAAACACAATGCAACCTAATATTCAAACACAAGATTTGATGGTTAGAAAATTAAATTGTTTATATGGTCAACCTAATGTTTGAGCCCTAATTGGAACTCAGGAACATCCACACTATACAAATCCAAGGGACCAGTCCCACACCAGGTCTTTATCAAAACCAAATCCTGCAACACTTTGACTTCAAAATTCTCTTCTTTATTGCTATATGTGTGCCATCCTCCAAGCCCACAATGCTCTGAGATCTCAGCACTTCTCCGGTTTTGGTCTCTTGCAGAGCACTTTCAGCTCTCCTGGCTCCAGGCTCCATGAGTGTCTCCCAACCCGCTCCTTCCCATTTGCACTCTATCTTCAAGACAATCCATGAAACCTAACTTTTTGGCCAACTTTTTTACACTTTTCCTAATGTCTCCTTACAGGGTTAAGGTATCCATTATTTATTGTCCGTCACTAAACCGCCATCAAGAACAGGGTGGTAGGCTACTCTCTTCAACTGCTACAGTCAACATGATGTTGGTACTCTCATGGCACTGTCAGGGAGATGGGTGTGAGACAAAAGGTTATTTGAGAGGCAGTCAATGATCATTGCAATAGATAAACATGCAATATTGGAGCTTGACTGGCCATTCAGCCCTTCGAGCCTGCTCCGCCATTCAGTGTGATCATGGCTGATCATCCAACTCAGCCCCTTGTTCTTGCTATCTCCCCATACCCTTTGATCCTTAAGAATGGTGTCCAATTCTTTCCTGAAAACATTCAATGTTTTGGCCTCAACTGCTTTCTGTGGCAGAGAATTCCATTGGTTCACCACTCTCTGGGTGAAGAAATCTCTCTTCATCTCAGTCTTAAATGGCTTATCCCGTAACTTTATACTGTGACCCCTGGTTCCCGACTCCTTAGTCATCAGGAAAATCATTCCTGCATTTACCCTGTTAGAATTTTACAGATTTGTATGAGATTCCTCCCTCTTTTTCTAAGCTCCACTGAATGTAGTCTTAACTGATCCAATCTCTCTTCATATGTCAGTCCTACTATCCCAGCAAGCAGTCTGGTAAACCTTTGTTGCACTCCCTCCATGGTCAGAACATCTTTCCTCAGAAAAGTGGACCAAAACGGCACACAGTATTCAAGGTGTGGTCTCACCAAGGGCCAGTATAATTGCAGCAAGACAATCAATCGAACAATAAGGAATCAGTTGACTTTTCAATGGACATGGTGTGCAGTGGGGATGGTGATTTAAACCAAGTATGGGGAACAGGCAATGCAAGACAATGAGGAGTCACAGCATGAAACCCCTTCCTCCTTTATGGACTGATTTGGAGATCCCTTAGCACCTTCTCAAGATATCATTGATGAGAGATGGAATCTGACAAGAAAGGAAATGGTGGCCAAGACACCACAAACTAGCAGCTCATGACGTAACTCAAAATGAAGTGCCAACATGGCTTTTTAACCAACCATTAAATCGATGAATATCAAAATACTGCATGAACTTGGAGTGCCTCTAACACAGGAATAAAGTGGTGCCTGTATGAGATTTTGAAAGCATAATGGAAACTAGAATTGGCTTTGCCCGCAAAAACTGCAATATTGATCGAGATTGTAAGTGAAATTATTGTGTTATCTTTCTGAAGTGTCTCCTTCTTGAAGTGGATTGCAAAAGGTCAGTAACGAAATACTGATTGTGATAATTATGAAATACGTGTGGATCTTCCATAGTGTTACTCATGGTTACAGGAGAGCAGTCACTGATACAGCAGTGCTAAAAGCACGTGTTAAATTGCTTTACAGTAACTTGGTAAGTTTATTGCATGGTCACATTGTTGAACAGACAAAGGACAAAGTAAACATTGTACGAATAATAAATCACTCCCAAATGAAAAATTTGCTTTGCAGACTAATAGCTTGGCACAATAATGAAAGTGGGACAATTTCTATGGTCAGTTTTACATCCAAAGGGAAGGTACAATCTGCCCCAAAGGTACTCAGGGTAAAAACATACAAGATATTATTGGGGTGTAACAAAAGCCATCCAGTTTAAAACTTGCCTTGATCAAGATCTTGATTTGATTTGATCTGATTTATTATTGTCACATGCACCAAGATACAGTGAAAAAGTTTTATTTTGTGAGCAGTACAGGCAGATCATACCATACAAAATGCATTAGGGTAATAGAACAGAGTGAGGAATACAGTGTTACAGGTGCAGAGAAGGTGCACAAAGAATGAGATCGATACTGAATTTAAAATTTAAGAGGTCCATTCAGAAGTCTAATAACAGCAGGGAAGAAGCTGTTCTTGAATCTATTTGTACGTATAAAAGTTTATATCTTCTGCCCAGTGGAAGAGAGCATAACCAGGGTGAGAGAGGTCTGTGGTTATGTAGGTTGCTTTCCTGATGCAGTAGGAAGTATAAATGGAGTCAGTGGATCACTGGTTTGTGTGATGGACTGAGCTGTTCATGACTCTCTGTAGCTTCTTGTTGTCTTGTACAGAGCACACTGTGATGCATCCCGATAGGATGCTTTCTATGGTGCACATATAAAAATTGGTAAGTTGTTCTGTCTTGATCTCATTTCAATAGCAATAAGCAACTGGAACTGTTTTATGACATTAATGATGATCCTTCTAAAGGTAACTTGTTCCTGTGCAATCTATTTCTTTGAATGTAGGTCAAGTATATTACAGAGATCTTCACATAAGGACTGTACGTTTACGTCAATGGATTATGATGCCGCGTTACATTGGAACTGCATGTGGCTCAAGGGAGAGTACATGCTAAATGAAATTGTGGCTGTGAATGTTCACGTGAAAGCCAGAGCTTACACCGTATGTATTGAAAATTCCACAATTGTGATGTGAAGATTTTGGATGTTGTATTCACCTTGCAAAGATTTGCTTTAGGACCATTACATTTCAACAGGCAAACAGTGGGGTAGTTTCCCAAACAGGCAGGCAGTAGGACCTGCCCTCAGGTAGCTATCTTCAAAGGCATTGCAGGTTTGCATTTTGAGTCAGGCTGAGCAAGTGCGTGACCAGGGTTGGAGGTAGATTCCTTGGATTTTCCAGGTTCTGATGTTGCATATCCAAGGTCTTAGCACTCCTGCAGTTCCAGCTTTTTAAGCATTCCCAATCTCCATGGCTCAAGCAGTGGGGGAGGGGATGGGGGCGGAGTGAGTGCCTTCATCTGCCTGGGCCTTAAGCTCTCCAACTCCATTTCTGAGCTTGGTCTCCCACATACAATTCTCCTATAAATTGTCCTTTGAAAGCTAACTCCTAGCTGTAACTTTTAGTCACCTGTCCTAATATCACTTAATGCAAAAGTGTCTTCCCATGATAAAGGTGCTGTATAAAGGCAAGTTGTTGTTGTTACATATTGGCAGTCTGTATAATGCATTACATCTTTTCAGTTGTCCTCTGCACCAAACTCTGAAGTTGCACAGCCTAGGGTAGGGGTAGTGGGGCAGGGGCAGGGAGGGTTTTGGGGGTCGTTGGAAGACCCAAGTGTAAGTGAACACAAAAATCCAGTCCACAGTACCGGTGATCCCGAGTCTATAAACACCATAACAGCAGGAGACAGGGTAAATGCTAGCAAGATGTTCCTAATGGTCTGAGAATCCAGAACCAGGGGTCTCACTCTCAGGAGACAGGATGGACCATTTAGGGCTGAGATGAGGAGAAATGTCTTCACCCAGAGAATGGGGAGTCTGTGGAATTCTCTACTGCAGAAAGCAGTTGAGGCTAAAGTATTGAATGTTTTCATGAAGGAGTTAGATATAGGTCTTAAGGCTCAAGGGCTCAGAAGGAAGGAGGACGAAGAAGAGAATACTGAGTTAGATGATCAGCCACGATGAATAGTGGAGCAGGATTGAAGGGCCTATCTTCATCGTTTAAAAAGCAACTCACCTCCTGTCACAGAAAATCACACTTTACTCCATCAACATACGTGACATAAAGGCAGTGCCACTCACTGTAATGTCATAGGACTCCTACTCCCTTGACCCTCAGCTGTAAAAGTGTATTCCTTTTTCCATTCTTTTGAAGGCACGAGAATAACATGAATCAGAAAAACTGAAAATCAATTGCTAAAACAGCACACGATTGGCAGCTCTTTTTCAGACATCAGCTTCAGAGCTTTGACCACCTTAGCAATTTAATTGATTCAGCCATTCATTGTCGGGGGAGAATTTTACAACAGTCAATTCAATGCAACAGGTCGCTGACACTGATAATACTCAATATAAGCCTCCTTACATTCTGATGTAGCTCTCACCCACATCAGTGCATAACGTTCCAATAAAAGGACCCTTAAAAAATCTGGAAAAAAATTGGAACAAATTGCATTGTACACAGCAAAGTGGAGAATTGATATTTATGCCGATTTGACAGGTGACTTACAGACAGCATAGCCATTTGGGATTTCAACATTAGTGAACAATGGTTGGAATTAATGCAACAGAAAAATGGTTTTACCACCATCATCTGTTCAAAAGAGGTCAAACAGTGTACAAGTTCAAAGAACATTAAATGCAAATGACATTGGAATTTAAATGATCTTCAACATCATGTCACATCAGCTCATTCAGCCACAAACCTAGCTGCCCCTATGATCGATACAACTGGCTGACAATTTACTGCCAATAGCAGTTCCTTGGAAAGACTCTTAACATTAAGATTCCTTAGCACAAAGGCATAAATGGGCACTTTTTAAAAGTTTTCCTACCTATTAAAAATATTTAATTGTCCAAGAAAATGACTAGCATACACCAAGAGATTTAGTAAAAGGCACTTCACAGGTTTTGCTTAAATTTATTTTCATTACATTTTCCATCGTATCCACTACAGTTTGGAAAGAGACCATTAAGCCCATCAAGTCCCACCCAGACCAAGCCCCTCATCTATCGCCATAATTGCACATTTACCATGACTAAAACACCTAACCTGAACACTATGGGCAATTTGGCATGGCCAATCCACCCCAACCTGCACATCTTTGGACTGTGGGAGGAAACCAGAGCACCCGGAGGAAACCCGCACAGACATGGGGAGAATGTGCAAACTCCACACGGACACCCAAAGCTGGAATGGAACCCGGATTTCTGGCATTGTGCTAACCACTGAGTCACCATGCTGCCTGAAACCGGCCTATATTTTTTGCAGGTTATTCAAAGATGCCAGATTCGACACTGAATGAAATGCTTGTGTTTTGTGATAAAGGCATGTTCAGTTGTATTGGTGAAACAGCACCTCAGTACTATACATAGCAATGAATATTTTTAAAGCGCATGCTGCCTGGCAGGGCTAGCTCATAGAAGATTTTACATTTGAGATTGTGCAATTTGAGCTCTGTCCTTTGTTTTTGTAGCTGAAAATGTGTTGCTGGAAAAGCGCAGCAGGTCAGGCAGCATCCAGGGAACAGGAGAATCGATGTTTCGGGCATAAGTCCTTCTCCTGTTCCCTGGATGCTGCCTGACCTGCTGCGCTTTTCCAGCAACACATTTTCAGCTCTGATCTCCAGCATCTGCAGATCTCACTTTCTCCTTTGTTTTTGTAGCAAACTGCAGTTTCTAGAGTTGAGCCCATAACTCTTATAAATTGCGTGATACACCATTTCACATACCATGATGAAAATACTGCACCACAGAATTACAATCACCATTTTAATTGAGTTATTTCACACTGTAAGTTATCCACCATTCAAAAGTCAGAAAAAGAATCAAATTGCTGAAATATCATTCAAACTCAAGCCTCAAGTCATATCTATTCATAAGAATTAAAATTAAATCCAAGCAAAATAATACATCAAGATCATCAACTTAACAGTGCTTAACTTGCAGAATAATTTACGCTGTCTCAGAATTCAAGTGTTCGCAATAAAAAGTTGAGAGTATGTCAGAATATTAGTTTGTTTCAATTCTGTTCCATTGTATTATTGCAATCATTGGTCTCATTGAAACATATAGGATTCTTATGGGATTTTTCAGGTTAAATGCTGGGTGGATGTTTCACCTCAAGGGAGAGTCAAAGACCAGATATCATTGTCTCAGTTTAGGGGAGCGTCAATTTAGGGCTGACATGAGGAGGAATTTCTTCTCTCAGAGGGTTGTGAGTCTGGAACTCATTGTTATGGAGAGTTGTACAGAAATTTGTGTATCTTTAAATCTGAGACAGATAGATTCTTGACCAGCTGGGGAAATCAAGGGTTACAGGTAAAGGACGAAAAGGTGGATGCAAGGAATGTAGGCTCAGCCATGATCTGATTAAATGGCAGACCTGGCTCAAGGGGCCAAATGGCCTCCACCTGTTCCTATTTCCTATAGTCAATGTGTAAATGGTTAAAAGCAAAGCTGCGAGACGTGCCCACCTCTGACACCTTGTAATGTAGAGGCCAACATTTTCTGGATAAAATCTCAGTGAAAACAATCCTTTTACGAATGAATTTTTGTTCCATTTAGATATGGAATGAGGGCACCATGGGCTAGGACAACGTTTGTTGTCCATCACTCGGTATCCTACAAAAGGCTGCAGTGATCCACGATCTTGAATCGCTGAAGTCCACATGGTGCTGATAGGAATGGAATTCTCGGATTTTGACATTGCAGCAGTGTTGGAATAGCAATATGCTTCCAAGTCAGGGTAATGTGCGACTTGGAGGCAAACTTGCAGGTGGAGCTGCTGCCCTTGTGAAGTTGCTGCAACACAATTTGTATATTGTATAAAACTGCTGCCACTGTGCTTCAGAGGGAGTGAACGTTTAACTCGGTGAATAGGGTGCCAATCAAGTGAGCTGCATTGTCATGAATGGTGCTGGGCATCTCACCCAGGCAAGTGGAGAGATTTCCATCACACATGGAGACAGAAGGGCTGCAGATGCTGGAGCCAGAGTCAATAGGTGTGAAGGTGGAAAAACACAGCAGGTCAGACAGCATCCGAGGAGTAGGAAGGGCAACGTTTTGGCTTTCCTGCTCCTCTAATGCTGTCTGACCTGCTGTGCTTTGCCAGCTTCACATCTATTGACTTTAAATTCCATCACACACCTGGCTTATGCCTTGTAGATAATGGGCAGACACTGGGAGATAGGAGGTGAGTTACTCACTGCAGAATATCCAGCTTTTATCTGATCTTATAGTTACACTGTTCATATGGCTCATACAGCTCAGTTTCTGGTCAATGGTAATCCCTAGGATGTTGACAGTAGGAAATTCAGCAACCTTGAACTCAAGGCAAGGTGTTTGATTCTCTCTTGCATGAGATGTTCATTGCCTGGCACTTGTGAGGCACAAATGTTGCTTGCCACTGACCAACCCAAGTTCAAATGTTGCCCAGGTCTTGCTGCATTTAGACACAGAGTGCTGAGGTATCTGAAGTGTTGTAAATGGTGCTGAACAGTGTCCAATCATCAGCTTACATCCACACCGCTGATCTTCAGAGTGAAGAAGTAGCTGAAGATGATTGAGCACAGGACATTAGCCTCAGTAACTGTTTAGCTCTCTTGTGATATAGTGGTAGTATCCCTACCTCTGAGCCTGGGGCCTAGGTTCAGGTCCCACCTGCTCCGTAGTTATCTGCTCTATGCCCCTTAAGAGATGCCCTGGAGCTGAGAGGACTGATGTCCAGCATCCAAACAGTCTTCCTCAGAGCCTGGGCATGCACATTAAACAGCTATAACAGCATTTGATCAGAATTTAGAAAGTCTTATGACTTTGGACCAATGGCTCACACTAAGTAGTAACCCTAACCTGTTGAGGCACTGAACACTGATATCTTGCTTGATGTTGGCAATAGTCATGATAGCAACAAGGATCCTAAATGCACTTGGTCCAGATCATTCACTATAAAGTCATACGACACGAAAAAGAGATCAGATGAATTTGACTAGTGTCTGTTTTAAATACTGAATTGCTCCCATGAGAAACTTGCACAAAGTGACAGAAGCCTTATTGTACAGAAGGAGGCCATTTGGCCCATTGTGCCTGCAACCACTTCCATTACCCTGTGCCAATTTCCTGCCCTTTCCCCATGTCCCTGCACACCATTATTATCTAAAGAAACACTCAACGCCCTCTACAACATCTCAATTTCATATTGGAAACACTTTTTCCACACTTTTCCCAATGTTGCGCTCTTTAGCGTTTCCATGGACGCTTAGAAGCATGTCACATCGAAGGCCAGTGACCGTCAATCATTTAATTCTGCTTCACCATTCTCTGAAGCCTCTGCAGCAAAGTTCAGAAATTCCTAATATGTGCCAGTTCGAATCAGATACAGTTCACAAATTAACCTCCAGGAAATACGTGAAAAACCTACAGATGTTGAAGGGAAAAAAGAAGCCAATCAATTGGTAAGAAAAACAATTCATTCCTCACCAACAAGCATATCTTAAAAAAAAAAGGCTTCTCCACCTCTACAGCATCAGCTTAATTCTCAAATTGAATACAAAATACAGTTCTCTGAACATGTTATATAAATTTTCAGCAGGTTAAGCATGTTTTCAAAGACTCTGTAGACAGCATTTCAGTAATTCTCCATCTAAATCCTCAATTTTCTCCCATGAGAGTCTCCATTTGTGTCAAGTCAATTAGTAATTCTCCTGTTCTTGACCTTAGCCAAAGTGGAGATTGATTTTTAAAGCACTTTTTGCTGATTATTCCTTGTTTTCTCACAGGTGTCACAGCTACTGGTAACAAAAAAACCGGCTAGACAGTTTTCATCAGGAGCACATGAGTAGAATACCATTATAGTCACTACTGTAGTGATTGTAACAACATCAGCCAGTTGGGCCTCATAGAATATGAGTTCCCTCATTGGACCAAATTAACAGCCCCAATCAGGGAGCTCTGGCTGACAGATAAGAACAGGAATGTCACCTGCATGCACTCAACATGGGTGCTGGAGAAAAAATAAAAAACTACTGCAGTTAGGCAGCAGTTTAAGGAAAAATGAAAAATAAAAACAGGAAAAAGAAAAAAAGGATAAAAGTGCAAGATATCCTGTTCACTCTGAGTGCTGGGAAAAAAAAGAACAGGAATGTCAGAGATTTTGTTCACTCAGAGCTGGCTCTGAGGGAGCTGGATCAGTGCCAAGGACTCTCCATGTGTAGATAAAGGGTGACTTGGTGACAGGATATTGGCCTCTATGGAGTTCAACTACTAATCTGTCGCCACAGCGTTAAATCAAGTACACTTGCTAATGAAGCTTCATCTAGTGTTGTCAGTGTGAAGAGCATCTAAGAGTGAACTCCACGACAGGAAACCATCTTTCCACACATTAAGCATAACTCACAAAGAGCTCACATAAGATTGCTGTCCCACTGCCCCCAATTGTATTGTTTCTGTACTTGAAGGAAATTTCCTTCCAGTTAACTCTGCAATACACTATACAGAGCTATCAATGTCGCTCAAAGTTCTCTCGCCAATCTTGCTTACCCATAACTGACATTCTGCAGGCGCAGCTATAAGAACTATAACTCCCCTTTTCTAAGGTGAGTGAAGAGATATTTAAAAAAGACATAGCAGGCAATTTTGTATTTCCTAAGGAAATGATGGATACGGGTACAATTATAACATTTAAAAGACATTTGAATGGATACATTAGGAAAGGTTTGGACATATATGGGCCAGGATCAGACAAGCGGAACTAGTTTAGTTTGGGATTATGTGGCATGGACAAGGGTCTGTTTCCGTGTTGTATGACTCTATGACTATGTATGCTAATTAAACCCTTGAGTGGATCCTGTGAACTTTTTTGCTGGATATGAAAAACACATTAATGTATAGCACCTCCTTTTGTAAGTGCCCCAAACCATTGTTGTACTGAAGGTCACTGGAGACAATAATTATGACTGCACCAGCCAAAACAAAAGAGTGGCTGTAAGTGCAAAGGAAGGCCAATTGTTTTGATAACTCCATGACAAATGGCTCATGCTCTGTTGTCACAAAATCTCTACACCATCTACACCCAAGCACAAGTGAGGATGAAAACACTCACTGGGATGGAGACAGCCAAACATTCTTGAAAGAGACCATAAGGAATAGGAATAGGAATAGGCCATTCTGCCCTTCAAGCCTGCTCTGCCATTCAATAGGGTTGTGGCTAATCATGCCTGCTTTCCTTCGCTTTTACCCATAACCCTTGATTCTCCAACTGATCAAGAATCTGTCTCAAGGAGTCTGCCCCTACAGTCCTCTGTGACAAGGTTTCAAAGGCTCATAACCCCCTAGAAGAAGAAATTTCTCCTCATCTCAGTCTTAAACTGGTGCTCCATTATTCTGAGCCCATTCCCCGCGCCCCCCCCCCCGCCACTCCTACACTCTCCATGTGGAGGAAACATCCTCTCAGCATTTACCCTGTCAACCTCCTTAAGATTCCGATATGCTTCAATGAGACCACCCATCATGCTTCTAAATTCCAGTTAGCCCGATTGATTAAAGTATCTCTTTAGTGGCCAGATAATCAACATAAATGTGTGGTATTTAGTAGGTTTTGCTTAAAAGGATAATAGTTGAGACAGTCTGTTCTTCAATAGACGTTGGCCACAGATCAGGAATACCTGGTTAAGCGGAGTAATTTTGCCTTAATGGACAATTTCCAAAGGATTTGGAAATAGGTATCTCACACTGTTTTATCAATGACATGTAAGTTTTGGATAACGGCTGTGTGCGCGAATGAGCATGCTTCCTTCAATCAGAGGGTTCAAAAGATACAGGAACCAAAGTGTTGCACTCTACCCAGTGTTTCACTCAGACAATAATCAAAGTCAATTCTGTGTCACGCATTACAAATTGTCCCATACTTGTGGCAAGTTCACCAGTAGCACATGGTCTTGCAACTTTGACTTGAAGTAGTTGTATGGGGAAACTATCAGCTATAAAATTACAATTATCCTGAGTTGGAGACAGATCATCAGTGTTTCATCGCCGGTGGGACAATGCCCAGAAATTACTAACACCACCGTAGGAACACCGTCAGTGCGAGGACAGCATCAGTTCAAGGTAAAGACTCACTCCCTACCTGTTCAGACGGGGCTCTGTCAGAATGCCCACCAGCTGAAAACAAATCAAGAAACAGAAGAGGCAATTTTTTTTGGCTATCACAGAGCCAATCCAGAGGCAATAAGAGGCAATCACAGAGGGTGATCCATTTGTGGAATGAACTTCCTAAGAAAGTCGTGGATGCGGCTACAATTACACTGTTTAAAAGATGTTTGGATAGATACATGAACAGGAACGGTTTGGAGGGATATGGGCCAGGAGCAGGTAGATGTGACTAATTAATGTATAGTACCTCTTATTGTAAGTGCCCCAAACTATCGTTATACTGAAGGTCACTGGAGGCAATTTAGGATTATGTTCGGTATGGACTGGCTGGACTGAAGGGTCTGTTTCTGTACTGGATGACTCTATGACTCAATAGTAGACCCAGAGACAAGCAGAATAATATCCCAGCATGGATTCAATTCCCACACCACATTGTTGTGGGTCTGGAGTCACACCTAGACAGGACCAAACCAGGAAAGGAGGTCAGATACCCTTGGCTAAACAATATTAGTTGTCATGGGCAGCATAACTGAGACATATCTTATACTCCAGATTTTTGTTTTGTGTGTTAATATAATAATTATTTTAAATGCCATGAGGTACAGTGGTGAGATTTGAAACTGTTTAACCACAGCGTTATTTCAGGCTTCTTGCTTACAAGCCCAGTGCACGATAGAAACAGCAGCAGTCGACAGAGGATGCATTCAAATACTCGAAACCTACTTCTCATTACTCCAATGGATATGATTGTTGATAAGGCCAGTGTTAGTTGTTCTTGAAATGAGTGTGTTGCTTCGCAATTTTTGAGGGCAATTAAGAATCAATCATATTCCTATAAGCCTGGAGTCACATGCAAGCAAGTTTGGATAAAGGATTCCTTTCCTAATGGAACATTAATGAACAGATCAGTTTTTAATGACAGAAAAATAATAATTCTGGGGCTTTATTATTGAAACAGGCTTTTAATTCCAGATTTACTTCATTGATTTTAAACTGCACCACTTGTCGTTTGAACCAGTGTCCCAGAGCATAAGTCTAGGACCCAGGATTACTAGCCCAGTGATATTACCATTATCATAGAACCCCTACAATGTGGAAACATGCCCTTTGGCCCAACAGGTCCACACTGACCCTCTGAAGAGTAATCTACCCAGCCCCATTATCTACATTTACCCCTGACTAATGCACCTAACCTACACATTACTAAACACAATGTGCAATTTAGTATGGCCAATTCACTGAACCTGCAGATCTTTGAATTGTGGGAGGAAACCGGAGCACCCGGAGGAAACCACACAGTCATAGGGAGAATATGCAAACTTCACACAGACAGGCACCCAAGGCTGGAATCGAACCTGGATCCCTGGTGCTGTGAGGCAGCAGTGCTAACCACAGAGTCACTGTCCTGCAAATCTGGCACACCTAAGCCTAATACAATGCGCATGACAGATGGAATTTCCTCCCTCAGAGCACTGTGGGTTAACCTACAGGTGGACTACAGCAGTTCAAGAAGGCAGCTCACCACCACCTTCTCAATGGCATTTAGGGATGGGCAATAAAATGCTGGCCCAGCCAGTGATGCCCACCTCCCACAAATGAATACATTTTTAAAAATTCATATATGAACACTTAAGAGTAACCTAGCATTCTTCTTGACCTGGGGTTGTTGAAATGGTTGCCTACTCTATGTCACCATGAGGAATGCGGGACTGAAGATGTTATTTCTTTTTCAAAGTTACTAAATTTCTGGATAAATCTGCTGGCAGCTACACTGCAAGTGCTCCTGTGTTGAAAACAGGCTCTGTCATCTTTCTGCTGCAGGGATTATTGTGCATCTCTGTGAAGTTAGACCATTGCTCCTAACCTGAGACCAGATTTATCATCATCTAAGCTCATTAGTACCATGCCACTTGGTACTAAGCTCAGCATCATTACTGATCTTCAGGAGATCAGGCCTGATATGAAGGTCTGCATTCTAGCCATCTGAAACCAGATGCTGATATGATCGAAATGGAAGAGACTGTTTCCTCTGAAATAGTAGCAGACAGCATGTACAGATATTGCTGTGGAGCTAACAGTAGCACTGTGGTTCAAGCTTAATTCTGCCTTCTTGCAACATCCACACATGCAGATTCTCCTCAGACCCACAATACAGGAATAACAGCAAGAATATTTGCGCATTTCCTCTTCTTATCCAAGTCACCTATATCACCACTACAACACAGATCTGTTAACTCAACACTGATCACATACTGAATCACAAGACTTCATAGTTGTCACAGTGCCACACCATCTACTGACTATAGCATCCAAATAATTCTTCAGAGTCATTTTGTAGAACATTAGAATCTTAAATTTAAAGAATTTAAACCATCAATCACACATATAATTATTCACTCCTCACAGGCTACAATTGGAATTGATTACCCATTGCTCATTAACCATAAAAAGGGCCTAACATTTTTCAGCTCTATTCTCATTGATTTGTGATATACTAGACCCAAAACAATATACAGTGTTAAGACTGCTAAAAGACTACATTATGTACTGCTCAATGACAATCTGACATCACTCTCTACTGCAATCTCTCACTTTATTGTATTGATACTGTGATTTTTTTTCCCAATTGTTTTCCAATTGTGCTGCTATGATTACTACTGTTCTGAGCTCATCTCACCTGTTCTGCTGGAGCTCAGCTCAATTTTTCTACATGTTGCTCTCTGGTCTTATCGTAAAAAATCTTAACCTAATTCCATCTTTCTCAGGACTGGAACTTAAGTCAATCAGTTTTCTCTTCAGCCTCAATTTGCTCCACCATCTTTTCCACTCTGATAACATCTAATATTGTGAACCTGTATCATAAGGTCCTTTACCTTAAACTAGGAGTAAATGAGGGCTCCTGACGCTGGAGATCAGAGTTGAAGAGTGTGGTGCTGGAAAAGCACAGCCAGTCAGGCAGCATCCAAGGAGTAGGAGAGTCAACATTTTGAGCATATGCCCTTCATCAGGGATGAGGCGCATGCTCAAAACGTCGATTCTCCTGCTCGGATGCTGCCTGACCAGCTGTGCTTTTCCAGCACCACACTCCTCGACTCCTTTACCTTAAACACCTGCATGCAGAGTGAGGAGCTGATGTGATGAACAAAGGGATGATCGGAGAATAAAGATAAAGTGACATTGTCCCACCAGACCATAAGCCTGGTGTGTGTGAGTGTGTGTGAGTGTGTGTGTGAGAGAGAGAGAGAGAGAGAGAGAGAGAGAGAGAGAGAGAGAGAGAGTGTGTGTGTGTTGAGGATAAGAATGAAAGTCCTTATTGGTGACCCCAACTGGTGCAGGGATTGAATCTCACTCTGTATCACAAGCCAGCCATAAAGCTAACTAACCCCAGACTTGAGAAAATGTTAAGGAGAACAAGCAAGATTGATAGAGAATTATGAAGCATTATCTTGAAATTGGAGCGGGACCTTTTGAGTGGTTGTTACTAGTCTGTTAAACCAGAGAATCTGGTAATGGTCTGGGGACCATTACCAGATTCAAGTCCCAAAATGGCTGTCAGTAGAATAAAGAGAGTAACATTTGCCACAATTCCATTGCCAATTATTGGCAAAAGCCAAACAAAAAACAGAAGCTACTGGAAAAGCTTATCTATTCTGAACAGAGGAAGGGTCACTGGACCCAAAATGATAACTCTAGACCTACTGAGCTTTTCCAGTAACTTCTGCTTTTGTTTCTGATTTACAGCATCTGCAGTTCTTTCAGTTGGAAAAACCCAAAAGATTCACTAATGTTCTCTAGGGAAGGAAACTGTCAACCTAAATGGTATGGCCGACGTGTGACGCCAAACCCACAACAATGCAGTTGACTCTCAGCTGCCCTCTGGGCAATTAGGGACTGGCAATAAATTGCTGGCTTAGCCAGAGACGCCCTCATCCTGCAAATGATTAAAAGAAAAATGATCGGGAATTTAATCCATTCTGTCTCCTCTGGGGCAAGTGCCAACTCAAAGGAAGTTTGATTGATGGAAGGGTGCAGGGTGATGAAACCCTGTCTTCCCTCTGATTCCAACATTGATATCAATTAAGGTCCACTGCAGGTCCTCATCCCTCCACTACTGCTTTTCAAAGAACAGTAGGCAGGGAGCTCCACTTGTCAGGTTCAGTGGCTCAATGGTTAGCAGTACTGCCTCACAGCACCAGGGACCAAGGTCTGATTCTAGTCTTGGGTGACTGTCTGTGTGGCAATTGCACGTTCTCCCTGTATCTGTGTGGGTTGCACCTGGGTGCTATGGTTTCCTCCCACAATCCAAAGATGTGCAGGTTAGGTGAAATGGCCATGCTAAATTGTCCATTGTGTTCAGGGATGTATAGGTTAGGTGCATTATTCAGGGGGAAATGCAGAGTAATAGGGTAGGGGAATGATTTTGGGTGGGATACTCTTCAGAGGGGCGGTATGGACTTGTTGGGCCAAATGGCCTGTTTCCATACTGTAGGGATTCTATGATACATCTAGAGGTTCCTTGGTTCAAACACATTTGCTGTCTCATTGAGAGGCCCATGGAGACCCCACTCATAACCTCCTCCACTAACACCCAGGGATACTCACATCCAATGATTATGCTTATTTTAAAATTGTTTGTGATTTAACACTTAAGATAATTATTCAAAACCAATTAAACCAACAATAGAACCATTTGTCATAATTGCAACTGTTCAAAAGAAAGAGACAGGTGAAAATGTTTAGAATTCCACGATTGAACTAAAATTACAATAGGTTTCATGTGACATGCATTTCCGTGACACATGACATCAGTTAAAATGGCTTTCTGAAACACATCTGTCCCCAATGGATACTTGACCCTTCGAACGCTCCATGTGGAGAATCAAACACAAGTACCTGCAGCAAATTGCAGACATAGCCAACACTGTACAGTGGGAAACTGATTACCCAGTATTACAGCAACATGCTTATAGTTTAACCCATGAATCAGGTGAGCACATTACACTATGGGCTTCCTGGCACCATCACAATGCACATGACTGAAATACGGTTGTCACCTCCACAACTAATAGAACTCATAATTAAATGGTCTAGTATTTAACTCAATGCTTCAACAGTAACTCACTAAGGCTCCTTTCACCTGCCTGGACAACCTAGAAGATCAAGGTGGCAGATACATGGGAATGCCACAACCCCTCCTATCGACAACACCATCCTGAATTCCTACACTCCTGTCAGGTCAATATCCTTAAGCTCTCTTCATACTGACACTGCAGGTGGATTTACACCACATGGACTGCAATGCTTCAAGAAGGCAGGTTACCATCAGCTTCTCAAGGGCAATTGGGCTGGACATGAATGCTGGCCTAGCCAGTGATGCCCCCAGCACACAAAGGAATGAGAAAAAACCTTTTCATTGCAATATGGAATTAAAGCAGCATTGTATTCATCTTATAGCAATCCACTCAACTCTGATTTGCATGCATCAAGTACGTGCGAGAGGGATCTATTCCTAGTAGCTCGTAGCTTTATTCAAGGTTATTTTCAATGAAGGTGATCCCATCATTCCAGTTGGTCTTTTCCGTCCATAAAGTAAACTTGAGTTCCAGTAATTCCTCCACATAATGTATCCATAATATAACATGTGTACCATGATGCATGTGCAAACTTTACATCTGTACCCTACACACATAAGCTGTGTAAAATGGTAAAATGTCACAAGAGACACAATTTCAAAGGGAAACTAAAAGCTGTTCAAAATGTCACATCATGGCAGAACAGTGTTTTCTTGCAGTACTGAAGGTAAGTTTCTGAACAGACCAGTGGGTATTTAAAATAATTATTTCAAATTATTCTTTATCGACTTGGAATCTTGCGCAGCACAAAAGCAAAGGGAAGTCCTCAAGACCAGTTCTGTTGTGTGCAAAAATTGACATGCAAACCAAACACCATTGTAATGTAATTATATCAGACCAACCTTTGAAAAGAGTAGTTCAAGCCACAGGCCAGTTTTAAAACATACAAGTGATTGCTAACGCCCCGGCAGTTAATCTTTCATTTGTTTCACTGTCATAAGCATTTGGATGCATTCTGAAAAACGTTGGTCAGTCTCACTGGAGTCAGACTGGTCATGCCAGCTGGAGATATTCAGCAAATGCTAGCAGTACAAATCGCAAAGCAGTACAAAATGCTTGCAACTGTAGGATTCATAATCATTAGTTTAAATACAACATGCATTATTCATAACTGACAAAATCCTGTGCTACTTCATATGGAAGTATTATGTTAATAACATGGTTTATCCACTCATGGCTTCTTAAGAGCCGTGAGCATACATTTACCACCACACTGCCATTGCTAACTCACTAAAAATCAAATGGAGCAAATGCATTTTAAGAAAACCCACTGCACATTTACTCTTCACCAAAGCGAAGATATCAATTCAACATTCTCTCGGCAAAGCTTTGCATTGTTCAGTGAACATACAGATCTTAAAAACAAAACAGGAAAGTGGAAAATATAAAAGCGTCTCAATGAAGAAACAAAACACCATGAGATGGGGCTTTAAATTGATGCAATTTCTCTCCCATTAAATCTGCAAGATCAGGAACTCTGCAACTCTGTTCCAGTCTCGGAAGAAAACCCTCAAAGTTAAATTTAGATATCCTTTGAGTATTTGTTTAATAATTGTGTCATAAAAAAATCTGAACCATGCTTTTCATGGACGATCATAGAATAGGCTAGTCATTGAATAAATATCTTGTGTGACACACTCCATTTTTCCTACTTAATTACCAGGTACATTTTTGTATATATGTAGTCTGTGCTCAAGAGGCACGACAAATTTGCTGACACTGCAGCATTTTGCAAAGAAATTACACAATTAAATTACATTTCAGGAAAAACACAATTCATTAAAATAAGCAATAGCTGATTCAGTTAAGCATCAAACTGTAGATCCTTTGGGAAAAGACTGTAACAACCTGTGTGATACAATGCAGTGCTTATTATAATTGGAGGAAATATTAATTAGTTGTTTTGTAATTACTGTTTATTTGCTACAATACAACACCTTGAACTAAGGTTCTTCATAAATTAGCAAGCTTAACATGTTTTCTGAAATTTCTCCCTCTGGTAATTGACTGAAGACTTTATGGGGTTGTACCTCCATTGATGTAAATGAAACCTCACCATCAATAATTAATCCTGCCAAAGCTATTGAGTAGGCAAGGTCAAAAGTCCTTCTATTTGTTCATAATGCTCATGATGAAAGCAGGTTTGATACTTTGTTGTTGAAAACATCTTAAAGTTTTGGATTATTATACCTGCATTTCAGGAGATGGTTAGTTCTGTCTGCAAGATTGCTAGAGTGTTGTCCAGATTAATGTTCGCAAGGGTTAGACTCCCAACATTGACTTGGGACTTGACTCCTCCCTCAGCACTGGGAGTGGGAGTGGAAGGCAATGTCCAAAACTGCCACACAAACATCCCAGACTCTTGGACATTAGCAGACAATGAGCCTTCAGGAGAACACACATGCATGAAAGTAAGAATTTCTCTGCTTTGAGTTCTCCACCTGATAGCAGACCTGACCCACAGCATGGAAATCGCCAAGGAGGCAGGTCCTGATCCCACCCCAGCTTTACTGGAGATCGAACTGGTGCTGTTGTCACCAATCTCATCCAGTCTCATCCAGTGGTCAACCAGCCAGCTCCCGCAAGAAATTCAACAGTGGGAACATACAATGTTATATGCATGTTGCAGCCTGAGACTATGCATAGTACTGGTAGAGGTACTTTCTTCACTTCACATGGTCAGTATTAGAGGGCTTGACAGGGGAATGTGAAAAGGTTGTTTTCCAATATGAGAGAGTATAGGACCAGAGGGCATAATTTCAAATAAGGCTGTGCACATCTAAGACAGAGATAGAACCCGACAGTGCAGATAGAGGCCAATCAGCCCATTGAGTTTCGTCCAACCCTCCATACAGCATCTCAACCTATCCCTGTAACCCTGCATATCCCATCACTAATCTGCCTAACCAGCACAACCTGAACACTATAGGCAATTTAGCATGGCCAATCCACCTAACCTATTCATCTTTGGACTGTGGGAGGAAACCAGAGCACCCGGAGGAAACCCGCACAGACATGGGGAGAATGTGCAAACTCCACACGGACACCCAAAGCTGGAATGGAACCCAGGTTTCTGGCATTGTGCTAACCACTGAATCACCATGCTGCCTGAAACCGGCCTATATTTTATGCAGGTTACAAAAAGATGCCAGATTAGACACTGAATGAAATGCTTGTGTTTTGGGATAAACTCGTGTTCAGTTGTATTGGTAAAATCGCATCTCAGTATGATACTGTGGGAGGAAACCAGAGTACTGGGAGGGAACCAACACAGACACAGAGAGAATATGCAAACTCCATACAAATTGTCAGCCAAGTCTGGAATCCAACAGGGTCTCTGGTGCTGTGAGGCAGCAGTACTAGCCACTGAGTCATCGTGCAACCCAGATGAGAAGGAATTTCTTCTCTCAGAAGGTTCTGTGAATCTGTGAATCTGCAGAATCCTTTACCATAGAGGGCTGTACAGGCTGGGTCATTAAGTATATTCAAAGCTGAGATAGACAGGATTTTAATCAGTAAGGGAATCAAGGTCAATGGTGTGACAAAGCTGCTCCTTTAACAAGGTGATGCAGTCCTTAGATTTTTTTCCCCGAGAGGTAGTAAACAATACAGACTTTGGAAAGTCTGGAGATTGAAAGGTTTTAGGGTCAAGTTGATAATACCTAACAGATACTGCATCAGGCAGAAGGCTTTCAAGTAAAGAAAAAACACTTGTACAATAAAAGGAGTTTGGCAAGTTCTCCCAGCTCGGCTTTTCTTTTTTTAGCAGAGTAATGTGAAAATACTACTGGACTCAGATTCAGGTCCATGTTAGTACTCTCTCTCTGACTTCCATTCTGTAAGACCATGTGTTTGATTTTACCTTTTGTGCCAAGGGGTGTTTATGGGGATTGGTGCAAGTATTGGGAACAGCATCATTAAGTTGGGATATCTGTTAGGTTCTTGAAGAGGTTAGGTTATTCGGTATTCTGTTTTCTGTTGTTTGTGTTTCATTCAGTAATCTTGTAAATAAATTCTGCTTTGTTTGACCAGCTGATTCTTTTTTTTTAAAATTACTTACAGTGTGGAAACAGGCCCTTCGGCCCAACAAGTCCACACCGACCCGCCGAAGCGCAACCAACCCAGACCCATTCCCCTACATTTCACCCACCGCTACGGGCAATTTAGCATAGCCAATTCACCTAACCTGCACATCTTTGGACTGTGGGAGGAAACCGGAGCACCCAGAGGAAACCCACGCAGACACGGGGAGAATGTGCAAACTCCACACAGTCACCTGAGGCGGGAATTGGACCTGGGTCTCTGGCGCTGTGAGGCAGCAGTGCTAACCAATATCCACTTGCCTTTCTGAAATATTTTGAGAGGGTCTGGCCTGAACTATAACACTGGAATTAAGGTAAGAAAGAGAAGCTGAGGACTTCCAGATCTCATTCAACACTAAAGCCATTGAGTCATAGAGTCACAGGGCCAAATGGCCTATTGCTCCTTCATCTTATGAGTTGTCTGGGAATCTCTGTTGGTCTTACTGCTTGTCCTAACCATAGGTTGGGAGCATTTACAGACTGATTCTCAACTGTCTGACCACTTGACAAACACACCTTTTCTGGCCACCAAATCCTGGAGTGGGGGTGAATGCAGAGATTCTCGCATAGAGATAGGGACCATCCCTTCAGCGTCAAAGGGCAATGGTTAGACTCCCTCTGTGGAGATGGTTGTGACCTGGTAGCTATGTGATGGAAAATCTACTTCCCCACCTTGTCCATCAACCTCAGAGGTATTGCTTGTCACACTGCCAGTAACAACAAAGTGGCAGGTTTGGACACCACTTAACCTGCCCATGACAAGACCAGTCTGTAGAATCCTGTTCCAATTATATTACCTTTCTCAATCTTTCACCTCAAATGATACGTCTGCTGGTATAACCAAGGTTATTCTCCAAGCTACAATGTCATTCAGTGTAGATCTATGTATCTCATTAATTTAACAGCTTACATTTCATACTTAGATTTTATTTCTCCAGATCCAGCATAATTTTAAAATTTAAGTCCCACTGAATATCTTTTGCTGCAGAGTTTTTCCCAATTGTTTGCCCTATTATTGGCCGTCCGACAATAAAGACACCAAAGGTACAATTACTGACTCCTGTCAAACTCCACTCTGCATCATCCTCAGCAATCTGTCATGAGCATTCTCCTTCAGATTTTTTGGATTCTGACCTTTTTCACAAAATCCCATCTTCTTTTCCCTCAATTCTCTCTTTGCCTTTGGGTCGCCCCATCTCTGGAACAGCCATGAACCAACTGAGATTCCTCCATTACTCCCATCCTGCGATTTTGTGCATGCCTGATTTTCATCAGTCCACCTTTGACAATTGTATTTTCCGCCGCCTTTGGCTCTATAAATTCTGGAATTCCCTCTTTAATCTCTCCACCTCACAAACTTGTTTTCCTTCCAGTCCGTCATTAAGAACAATTTATTTGACCAGTTAAGCAATTTAGTCATCTGCTTTGGCTTTTTGAGCAACAATGCTCCTGCAAAAAATCTCGGGTATTGCATTCTATTACAGGCACAATGCAAACACAAGTTGTTGCCGTTGTCTTATATCTAACTTACTGTAAAATTCTGAATACTTTAATCTGTGATTTCACAGACATTGCCATGATACCCATTAACAGCTTCACAAGGAAATCAAGGAGACTGCTTTCCTTCCAAATTCAAAGTTTCACGATTCTCAAGAATGACAATCATTAAGACAATCTTTACTACAAACAATTCTCAAACTTAAATGTCCTGCAATTGTTTGCTTTCCATTCAACCCAATGTTCATTTTTCAAGGCTTTGGTGCAACCTTCTCATCCTCATTGAGAAGAGAAAACAAATTCTCTGATCGACTCCAACAAAGGCGGTTTGCCACCAGGGCAATTTTAATCTGGGATGCTCTGAACTGTGGGAAGGCAAAGGGAGATGTGGGGGCAAAGCCATTGAGTCATACAGCACGGAAACGGACCCTTTGGTCCAACCAGTCCATGCCAACCATAACCGTAAACTAAACACGTCCCACCAGCCTGCACTTGGCCCATATCCCTCCAAACACTTCTTATTCATGAACTTATCTAAATGTCTTTTAACCATTGCAGCTGTACCTTCTTCCACCACTTCCTCTGGAAGTTCTTTCCACACATGAACCACTCTCTGTGTAAAAAGAAAATGCCCCTCATGTCTTTTTAAAATCTTTCTCCTCTCACCTTAAAAATATGCCTCCCAGTTTTAAAATCCCGCCCCCTAGGGAAAAGGCATCTGCCCTTCACCTTATCTATACCCCTCATGATGCTATAGACCTCTACAGGTCATTTCAATCTATAAAGCTCAACCTCCTAAGCTCCAGTGAAAAAAGTCCCAGCCTATCCAGCCTCTCCTTATAACTCAAACCCTTCATTCCCAGCAACCTCCTGGTAAGTCTTTTTCAAACCCCATCCAGTTTAATAATATCCTTCCTATAACAGGTGACTAGAACTGGACACAGTATTCCAGAAGACGCCTCACTAACATCCTGAATAACCTCAGCATGATGCCCCCACTCCAATACTCAAACAAAGGTTTGAGCAATGAAGGCAAGCATGGTAAACACCTTCTTAACCACTCTGTCTACCTTCAAAGAATTTGAAGAATCGTTTCCGCATGGCAGATGTGACAAAGACCACAGGACACAAGTGTAAGGTGAGAAGCAAGTGGTTTAGAGGAAACCTGAGAAACAGAATCTTCACCCAGAGGTGACAGAAATATGGAACATATTGCTGAGAGGGTGGTACAGGCAGATAGTTTTCCAACATTTAAGAAGCATCTGATGAGCACTAAAAATGCTAGGGCATAGTAAGGAGCAATGCAGATAAATGGGATTAGTGCAGTTTTGGTTAGCATAGACATGGTGGGCTGAAGGGGCTGTTTCTTTACCAAATGACTCTATGACTTGAGTAAAAGTTAAAGCAAATGTGTCTGTGGTGCATTATTGAAAGGGCAAAGAAAAGTGCCCCTATGTTTGACATGAAGCCTTAGGGATATAAAACTTCCTGTGATTCATAATTTCCTCCAGTAGTCCACAGGTAAACTGTGACGTTCCTTCATGCAGAAGTTTAACTGACAAATTTCCTCCTGCACTATTTCATCACTGACACCCCAGGCTGGAAACTAGCCTGTACCCCCCCCCCCCCCCCACCACCACCACCACCATCAGATGCGTTAAAACTTTGAAGAATGACTCCTGGAATTTGATGGAACTGAATTAATCAATGTTGTTTAAGAGGAGAAAATAAGGCCCTTTTATTTGTTGCAAGAAGCAGACAATTAGAGGTGTTGTGTATAAATGGGACATGATTCTCCAAATGACGGGGCTGAACAGAAATGTATGATTCTCTGTCTTACCTACACCTTCTGGGCCTTTCAGAATAAATTTTCCAATCTAGTGTCAAGTAAAACTGAATCACTGATCTTTGGCTCTATTTTTATTCACAATGTTGGGAGGCAATCCATTAGAATTGGATGTCAATACTGACAATCCTGCTTCAGCTGCTACATGGTTGCAATGAAAAATGGTTGGAGTGACAGCAGGAGTGATTTCTCCCAGATTGAGTTCAGTGTTGGTGAGACAATGGTCTAAACCACTTGTCCACCGTGTCAGCCACGCGTACTGCCTGTGGTCACATCTTCCCCAGCCTGTCCTCAAGAGGTTGAGGGCAGTATGGATTTTACCAGGTAGATCGAAACATTGGCACTTGGCTGGGGATGGAGACTGCCACTGCCCCATGGCCCTCCGGTTAAACTAAGCTCGAGATCTGCAAGCCAATCAGGAAGGTGGCTGAATCTCAGCCATGACAGTCCCTGGTCCTGGTAACAGAAAAGCATCTGAAAGTAGGTCCTCTGCACGATGCTCAGCGTGAGATACATGGAATCTATCAGACATATCACACAGCAGCTTTTACAGTCAGGGAGCTAAGCTCCAGACTATGCATCTCTGGTAGAGTCAAAATACATCCACGAAATCTGATCCTATAATGAGATGATATTGATATTTATTGTAATGTAACCCGTGCAATCTAACAATGGCAACATGAATAAAGCAATACCTAGTGTAAATTGCATTTTGTTTAAAAAAGCAAACTCTTTGTTTGGGATAGCAATTAACCTGTTGTGGAGCTACCAATTATAGAAGGCGGATAACAATGGGATATTCTGCAAATAAATACTTCACAGTGAAATACTGTTCTAAAGTTACTAAAGACACACACACACACACACACACTCTCTCTCTATCTCTCTCAGGAGTAAGAGACTACCACTGCAACAGAAGATCCATACACACTTTTAACTAAGCTGCCATTGATTTAGTACTGTTGTAGACTGGTATAAAAACAAGAAGGTGAAGTCAAAGGCTTTTCCCTCTCACTTCACCGCGTCTATTCCCTACGCTGCATGTCAGTATATAATGAAATTCTGCAGAGTACATAATTCAAGTAAAGCCACCTTCTCCATCAGTTTAATCAAATATAATTGTATTCGTGTACACGCTGAATCTTTACAAAGTTTCATTGCAATTGTTGATGCTGTACAGGAATTGCAGTGCACTACATGTTACACAGAGCCTAATCTGAGCAGACAGCACTCTCTTTGCATTTACCAGTGTAAATGGATGAATCTCTCTCAGCAGTCAGCAGTAAAGAGCATGTTCAAATTTGGAGGAGAAATCCAGCACTGTGAATTATAGTGATGGAAAATCCTAGTGACGTCCTGACAGATCCTCCGCTCTCTCCTGCTTTCAGGCTTGATCCAAAACTAGGCACCTCCAGCGGTGCTCAACTCCCTCAGCCCTTCACTAGAAATGCTAGCCCAATCCTCGAGTGTGAAACTATGAACTGAGACTTGAGTGGACAAACTCAAACTGAAGAGACAGGAGTGGTACCAAAGGAAACAGTGAAAAGACAGAAAAAGAACTCCAGTTCTCAGAGTATAATAGGATGACAGCTGTAAATGTCACATAGACTTCCCTCAGGACGGACTGCAACTTTTCCAAACTTGAGAGAATGACAGTTTTGCGTGCACCTCTTAATTTTAAATACTGCCTCCGTGACTGTCTTTTCCAAGCCAGCAACTAGGTAGATTTATGTATTTTTAATATTTCCAATGCCTACTGCAGTAAAGGAGTATGGTCGGCTGCATAGATGATGTGACTGAACAGGAGCCCAAGAGCGTACTCAGCATTCCATTTTTAGTAGTTTATCTTCTGCTATATCCAGGTATATGGGTCCCTGTGTTAATGCTGCACAGGATTGCGCCCTGTAGCTTTTTCAAAGTCAGGGAGCAATGCCATCATTTCCTTTATATCACAGACCACATGTTCCACATTCAATAACTGGTCTGCGCTAATTTACCAAATGTAGTATTAATAATCTGTTCCACAAAGCCAGCTGGTGAAGGATAGCACTGGAGGTGAATTGTTTTACACACGTTTACAAAAGCAAAATGCTGCAAATGCTGGAAATCTTAAAGAGAGACTGGTGATGCTGAAAATTCTCATCAAGTCTGGCAGCATCTGTGGAGAGAAATCAGTGTTAATGTTTTGAGTACGATGCTGATGCTGCCAGACCTGCTGAGTATCTCCAGCAATTTTGGTTTTTGTTTCAGATCCCCAGCATTCGCTGTTCTTTATTTCAGTATTCTGTTTTCAACTTTGCACAACTTCCCTATTCACTAGAGTTACTCATATCACACACACACACACAACAGGAGACACAATGCTTCGAGTCATGGTGTAATAACAATCTTTCTCTCTCTCAATATTGGAAAAACTAAAAAATTGATCATTGACTTCAGGAAGAAAGGAGGATAACATGCCCCCATCTACATCAATGGAGCTGAGGTGGAGGGGGTGAACAACATCAAGTTCCTAGGAGTGATGATAACATACGTGTCCTGGACGTACCACATAGATGCATCGGTCAAGAAGGCACAACAGCACCTCTTCCTCCTCAAGAGGTTGAAGAAATTCGGCACGTCCATGAGGACCTCACCAACTTCTACAGATGCACCACAGAAAGCAATTTATACAGATGCAGAAAGGCCTGTTCCAGCAACTGCTCTGCCCGGGACTGTAAGAAACTATAGACAGTTGTGAGCACAGCCCAGACCATCATGGAAGCCAACCTTCTATCCATCCATGGACTCCATTTACAGAGCTCATTGTCACAGAAAGGCTGCCAACATCATCAAAGACCTATCGCATCCTGGTAATACTCTCTTCCAATCTTTTCCATCAGGCAAAAGATACAGACGCTTGAACAGGTGCAAGAACAGCCGTTATTAGACTGCTGAATGGACCCTCTAACTTCAAATAATGCTGACCTTGGTGACGTTTATCTTGCTTTGTGTACCTGCTGTGCAGCTGTAACCCTGTATTCCTCACTCTGTCTAAGCATCCTGATGATCTACATGACCTTGTTTGCAGTGATCTGCCTGTACTGCTCACAAAACAAAACTTTTCACTGTATTTAAGGTACATGTAGCTACTATAAATCAAATCAAATCAAATTTATAGTGGCTGAAGTGAATCCCAAATTAATTCTTACCAATATTATGAGATGAACCAGAATTAATGTGATTAACAGTTAAGATGGTCACAGCCAGTGTGTAAATGTCTGTGGCCTATCGGATCAGGTGGATCAGGTTCTTGATTGCTGTCGAACAATTTGTCCTGGTACCTGCATACGTGGGGTTTGGGTGAGACCAGGACTGCTCAGGACTGGAATTATGAGTCCAATGATGATCGTGAATCCATTGTCGATTGTTGGAAAAATCCATCAAGTTCACTAATGTCCTAAAGGGAAGGAAACTGCCTGGTCTTGTCTCCGTGTGATTCCAGACCCACAGCAACGTGGTCGACTCTTAACTGCCCTCTGGGCGATTAGGGATGGGCAATAAATGCTGGCCTGGTCAGCGATATCTACGTTCCTGAATGAATGAAAAAAGCAAAAACAAACTCAGCTGTTGTCAACTTTTGGGAGAAGAGTTGGGTACGATCTCTGGGTTTAATATTTTGTAATCAATCCTGTTCAGCAATGTTGTTACACACTTCTGGAGAAGGTGGAATATGAGGGAGGGACACTACCACTGCACCACAGAGGCTCCTTCTATCAGAAATGGCTCTTTTTGAAGAACAGGTATTTTGCTTTTCCCAGTGTGCTGGCCAATATTGATCATTCACCATCACTGAACGATTGTCAGATTATTACCACTTTTGTCCGACTCAGTGCACGTGGCTGCCCTGTTTCTCATACTGCAACAGTGAATACACTTTGGAAAGTATTTCATTGGTTGAATAACACTTACTGCAAATTATTCCCAGATGACCACACCTGGTATCATGGCATTTTCTATCTTTATCAGCAGGTTGCACTGAGTGAGAGTTATTTCAGATCTTTGCTTCGGGCCTGTCTAGCAATGAGTGATAGATGATGCATCAGCACAGTGTATCTACAGAAGAGATGGAGCCAATGTAACATAAACATTAACCCTTTCAGCACCATCATGTTGTACAAGACATGGTATTCCTGAGATTATTAAGCTCTACAACTGTAAACCCTTTCTTTTAGAAGAATTGCTTTGATTTGATTTATTGCTGTCACATTTACCTAAGTACAATGAAAAGTTTTGTTTTGTGTGCAGTACAGGCAGATCATAACAGCAAGGGCGTATAGATGATAGGATGAGGCGAACGTGAGGACTGCAGATGCTGGAGGTCAGAGTCAAGGTTAGAATGGTGCTGGAAAAACACAGCCAGTCAGGCAGCAACCGAGGAGCAGGAAAATCGACGTTTCGGGCAAAAGATAGGATGAGGCATACGAGGTTACGGCTGCACAGGTGGTGTACAAAAGTAAGGTCAGCTTTAGATTTGAAATGTGAGAGGCTCCTTCAGCAGTCTATTAACAATGGAGAAGAAACTGTTCTTGAGCCAGCTGGTGCATCTGTTTAAGCTTTTGTATCCCTGCCTGATTGGAGAGGTTGGAAGAGATTATAACTGGGGTGGGAGAAGTCTTTGCTGGTGTTGGCTGCTTTTCCATGACAATGAGAAGTATAGATGGATGCGAGGACTCATGGAACTGTAATGTAGTCTGAACTTACACTTCCAGCAGAGAGAAGAAAAGGATGGAAAGGTGTTTTGTGTTTTTGAATCGAATGACTTCACTTTAAAACCCTTATCACACAAACATTTAAGAGCCACACCAAAGTCGGACGGAATGGGTGCATAATGTCCTCTTCTTCCAGACATGATGGATGGCACATGCAGATACGCCTCCTCTTGGTCTGCCTCCTGAAAAATGCAAAGATTTTCTGTACTCACTAATCATTTCTGTTCAATAAAAGCCACAGCTGCCACTTCACATCTGCATTTCTGTCTTTTTTTCCTAAGCTGTTATTGACTTTTTGCATCCTCCCATTTTGAAGCCTCTTTCATCATTTAACTTGGGAGAGCACTTGTATAGATCATAAATATGAATAAGCTAAGCAGGTACTTTGTACAAAGTCAAAGTCAAGTAAGTTCATCAGGCAAGCTGATATTGTAGAGTCATAGAGTGCTACAGCACAGAAAAGGGTCCTTCAACCCCACTCTGCCCACGCTGGTCAAAAGCAACCACCCAACCATTCTAATCCCTATGGATCAGACATGAATGTATGTTTAAGGATCATGCATGACCATGACTTTAAGGATAAAAAATCATTACTTTCCTGTTACAGTCTAGTCATATGATGAAATTAAATTTGCACATTATTTAAGTCTCACTGAAACACTTTCTTAATTTTGTATATATACAGCTTATGGAATCCAGTAGAAAAAGCTCAAAATCAACAGGAGTTTAATCATAGAGCCCCTACAGTATGTAAAGAGACCATTCAGCCCATCACCAATTCTCCAAACAGCCTCCCACCCAGTCACGCATCCCTGGATTCTATGAAGCAATTTAGCATGGTCAAGCCACCTAACCTGCACATCTTTGGACTGTGAGAAGAAGCCAGAGCACCCAGAGGAAACACATACAGACATGGGGGAGAACATACAAACTCCACACAGTCAACTGAGGCTAGAATTGAACCCAGCTCCCGAGCATTGTGAGACAGCAGCGCTAACCACTGAGCCACCATGTCACCCATTAACACTCACACTGATATTTTGACCTCAATAGCAAATTCAGCAACAATGATTCAGAATGTCACACTGCTTAATATTTGCCCTTTAACCACAACCAATTTTTGATTCCCTGTAACATGCTTCTCCTGTTAACTAACACTCCTTAAGGTAAACTGAAAATCCAGTCGATTGTGTGATCTATTTAAAGGGTATGCAAAGCAAGCAATTCGATGCAAAAAAATGGAAGATGGCCTTTTTTTTGTAATTCTTATAATTCTAAGCCAGTGTGTGCAAAAGGAGGGCAGTGGCCCATTAACAACACAGATGCAAGCAAGACAACAATGGATAATTCATTGCAGATTTGTGGAATTATCTTTAATAATGCTTCCACTGTGCATTAGAGGAAGAGGGCAATAGATCAGCAACGCAAGAGAACCTAAAATAAGTCAAGCGGAAGAACATGTTAAATTTAATGTTAAAAGAAAGGCTAATGGGAAAAATGTAATGAAACAATGGAGAATCTCCAAGACGTGATGCTTTCCACTTCAGGGTATTAAAAGAAACAGGTGAGGGGATGGTGGATACATTAGTCCTTATGTCCCCAAATCTCTGTTAATTCAGACATTGGGCCTCTATATTGCAATATTGAAATAGAAATTTTAAGCACAGAAATAGGTCAATCTCACAGCTCCTCCTTTTAACTTGTGGCCTTACAATTTCTCATCAAATACCTGCCCTATTGAATCCAATTCGATTTATTTGTGCATCAACTTTTATTGCCCTTGTAGGTACAGCATTCCAAATCTGAAATACTCTGGATGGGTGTGGGGGCCGGGCGGAATCTCATTATCCTCCAGCTCTAAATAAATGGTGCCTGATTCATTGTGTAATGTCTCTTGGTCAGTGCACCTTTAAAAGACATGGTCACGATATTGTCACTGCATCAGAGCATGTGACCTGAAGGTGTAAAGATTCCAAACTCCATCTCAACTTGGATCACTTTCAGCATGACATGCTATCAAAAACATTCTGCTCTGAGTAAATTAATAGCAATATTAACCCAGACATGGATGTGCTTGTGAATGTAAAGCTTGTTTATAATAGCATGTCATACTTAATAATCAAGTCAACATAGTCCTCCCAGACCACAGGACTGTTCTCTCCATAGAGAAAGATGACTGGTGCTGGCTTAATGTTACAAATGCCACATGACAGATGAGGGGGAGGTTGAAACAAAAGCCCTTCATGGTGTTGCTAGTTTGGTACAGGATTGGAACCTATGCCAGTGATGTCACTCTGCATCGCAAACCAGTCTTCCAGCCAACTTAGTTAATTGCCACCTGCTGGATACTGCAATACCATGACATCCATGCCCAATTTGTGTTGCAAGCAATGACATAAGCATTATTGCATTAGGTAAAATCCTCTGCTTGACATAAACATCACATTAGTTTAATACCCCATTCAGCAGGAGCATAGCCTTTTTTGGACACACTCAATTGAAATTCCTCAGTATCTTGAAAACTTCCATCTTGTCTGTTTGATGGAACTTCTCAGTTAAACCTTTTTCAATTTCTCTTCCAACATTTTCCATGCATGGGTATCATCATGTGAAACATCTTCATTGTCTCTCCAGACCTGTCAGATAGTTTCACCATCAATTCTGGTGAGGTTACTGAAATCTCTCACCAGAAACAGTAGCTGCATATTTGAAGAAGTGTGAGCTGATAGAAGAGAGTCAGTATGAATTTGTGAAGGATGGATTGGATCTAAATATTCTCAGTGATTGCTCAATGTGGTTACTGAGTTGTTAGATAGGCAATCATCTCTGTGAGTTTGGAAAAGACATTTAATTAAGGATCTGCACAAAGAGATTATTTGTGAAAATAAAACCACCTGGAATTAAACCACATTCTGGACCATATTTTTGATTTGGCAGCAGGAGCTACAGTGTAAACTGAAATCAGGGTGCAACTGGCCATATGGGCTCCTGAGCTAGCTGCAAAACAGCTTCAGCATCAAACTCAATTAGATAGATACAGGAGTAGCAAGTTGTACACCCATGTATACATTGACTATGAATGGATATTCAAGTAGCCCTTACACATGAAAGTTAGGAGCCATCCAGTCACTGTAGAAAAGAGGCAAAGGATGTACTATCGTGGTTATCTAATTCCAATGTGTGTTACTGATTTCTCCCCTCATAAACCTTGGAGAAAGAAAATATAAAAGAGACATAAAATGCTAAATTTCTCTTATTTCCCATTCTGTTATTCTCATGTTTTCACCCTCAGAAGTGAACCATAATAAAAATTTTCATTTCTCCAAAAGAAGACAAATACTAAACAATGCTACATAATTTGTTATCCACCAGTTCCTGTATAATGTACAGAATACATTGTGACAGCATCCCAAATGTCATTAGGAACGCTGTTTACATATTGCACACCCCTCAGCTTTTTCTCCCCATACACAGTAATGGAAAATTTTAAACAAAGATGATGGATTCATTCTTACACAAAAAGTCATTTGAGCTCTTTAACTCTGTCAATTTCATTTTCCTCTCTCCCAAATTTATTAGGAGTTCACCTTTGTTGACCACACACACACAGACACAGGCCCAGTCACACACACACACACACACAGACACATACACACAGACACGTAGAGACACACACACAAAACGCAGATACAGACACACCAACAGACACACACACACACACACACAGACAAACACATAGACACTCACACAAACACAAATACAGACACACAGACACACACACACAAACAGACACAGACAAATACAGTCAAGCACACACGCAAACACACAGGCGCACACACGCAAACACAGATGCAAACACAGACATACACTCAGACAGATACACGCACACAGACACACAGAGAAACACACATACATACACATGCACCCAAAACCACACAGACACACACAGCAACATGTGTAAACACTCATACACATTTTCACAGACCCACACACACAGACCCAAATACACATGTGTGCACACAAACATACACACACAGACCCCCCCACACACATCCACATATACACAGATACAGACACACGTGAACACACACACACCCACATATACACAGACACACGTGAACACACACAACCACCTACAAACACACATGCGAATTAGATAAATGTCTGCAGCACACATTAATCTGCTTTTCTTAAGTTACTATTTCCATCAGCTCTCTGCAGTAAAATGACATAAGGGATTCATTCCCCTCAGGAGGGAAGTTAGCAGCTGCAGGTACAGAATAATAACATATCCACAGTTGAGAGCCTCAGACCAATACTAATGCCAAACTTGATTTAGCCGACTCCCAATAGTATCACATTTTAATGACCAATTAAAAGCTACTAACTACAAAATCACAAATTTTATAGGTTTTATGTGCTCATGAATGCAGTATATTTTATAGCACACTATTTCTGCAAAGATTAGTCAGCAGTAAATATGAGAGCAGAGAAATAATATGATGCGAGTAGAGAATAAAAATGTTTCACATAAAGACATGAGGAGTCATGGGGGCACCTTACAGTCATAAGCTATAGTTTGGGAGGGACCATGGAAGGAACCTCTGTCACCATAGCATGT
Source organism: Chiloscyllium plagiosum (assembly GCF_037043375.1). NCBI lineage: Eukaryota > Metazoa > Chordata > Chondrichthyes > Orectolobiformes > Hemiscylliidae > Chiloscyllium > Chiloscyllium plagiosum. The sequence continues at coordinate 17,905,189 of NW_028270146.1, forward strand.
TCCAAACCTTATGTAAATCTTGGTTGATCATTGTCCCCTTTCTGATGGATTAGTTTATAAACTATGCAACATGCAAATGGTGTCTCTGCATATGGACACGGGACTGCTTCAGTATCTGTGGAGTCATGTATGGTGCTGGAGACTATGTAATCGTCACTGGACATCCATACTTCCGATGTTGTGATGGAGAGAAAATCAATGATGCTGATGAAGATAGTTGGCTCTGTGCAGACCACTCTGAGGAATATGTCCTCTCCCAGTAATCTGGATATAAACATGGTGAAGTTTGTCTGACTCTTTGTTTATGTTACATACATTGCTAATGCATTGGGTGGAACCAGACGTTTTCAGGAAAAGAGTGTTGCTTTCTTCTTCTCCAGATCAGACCAAAGGCACAATACTGTAGATGCTGCAAATAAACTCCAAAAGTGCTGAACAAGCTCAGCAGGTCTGGCAGTATTTGTTGGAGAGAGAAACAGCATTAACCTTTCAAGTTTGGTATGACTTTTCTTCAGAACAAGTGGAAAGTAATACTCCTGACATGTGCCTTGTAGGTGTTGGGCAGGTTTTGGGGGAGACAGAAAAAGTTACTCACTTGAAGTGGAGTGATTCCAGACCCGAAATAGTAACTCTGTTTCTCTGTCCTCAGATGCTGCCAGACCAGCTGAATTTCTCCAGCATTCTCCGTATTTGCTCCAGTTCAGACCGTTCTGCTTTAATCACGCTTACATTATCAGTCTCATTCCTGATTGCTTTACCTTCACCCCTTTCTGCGCATGTTATTGTGCTGCACACAAAGTCAGTTTCTCTAACTGCCACACACTCGCCGCGATCATTTATTTTAAATGTTACAGCTGTACAGGAATATTGCTTTCAATTCTGGTCTCCCTGCTATCAGAAGGAAATTGTGAAAGGTGAAAGGATTTGGAAGATTTACAAGGATGTTGCCAGTGTTGGAAGATTTGAGGTATAAGGAAAGGCTGAGGCTGTTTTCCCTGGGGCGTCAGAGGCTGAAAGGTGACATTTTAGAGGTTTATAAAATCATGAGGGGCACGGATAGGGTAAATAGACAAGGTCGTTTCCCTGGGTGGTGGAGTCCAAAACTAGAGGGCAGAGGTTTAAGGTGAGAGAGGAAAGATATAAAAGAGACCTAAGGGGCAACTTTTTCACGCAGAGGGTGTTGCATGTATGGAATGAGCTGCCAGAGAAAGTGGTGGAGGCTGGTACAACACTTAAAAGGTACCTGGATGGGCATATGAATAGGAAGGGTTTGGAGGGATATGGGCCAGGTGCTGGCAGGTGGGACTCGATTGGGTTGGGATATCAGGTCGGCATGGACGGGTTGGACCAAAGGGTCTGTTTCCGTGCTGTACATCTCTATGGCTCCATAAATCTAGACCTTTGAAGATTGTGTTGGTTCATCAACACCTGTGTTTGTTGAAACACAGGTTATGAGGTGAAAGTTTTGGCAGTAGGTGCCAAGACATGCAAACAAAATTGAAGTCAATGGGGTGGAAACTCCACTTATTGAAGACATTCCCAGCACAAAGAAATATTTGTAATTCTGAGGGGTCAATCATCTTAGTCACAGGGCATTCCTCAGGGTAGTCTACATGGAGCCAACTATTTTCATCGGGCATCAGTGACTTTCACTCTTTCATAATATCAGAATAATGGATGTCCACTGATGATGGGCGGCACGGTGGCTCAGTGGTTACAGGGGAGGGGGTGGGTCTGGGTAGTATGCTCTTTGGAGGGTTGGTGTCAACTTGATAGGCTGAATGGCCCGCTTCCACACTCTAGGGATTATATGGTTATAGAGAACTGGGAAGATTGCTAAATGGAAGATCTTGCCATCTGGGGAGAATTAAATGATTGTGTCTGTGCAAGGTGCTGGATACGAACCCATAAGCTACTAACCCATAGACGAGAGCTATGCCAACTGAGCCGTGGCTAAATATTTATTCAATTTCCAAAGTGTTTGTTTTTTTTGCTGTTTGTAAATGTTCAACCTCTCTACCATCAGTTCCTGCAATTAAATTGCACTATTTATACTGGAATGGTATGGGTTCAATTTCAGTCTGTCACACATGGTAATAGTATATGCTGTTTCTGTTTTAACAATAGCACCAGTTGGTCTGTGAGGGATTAATCTCATGCTGCAAGATAATACCCCTGACACAAACCCTGGAGTGAACAATACATCAAAATCAAGATTATAAAAAAACCCCACGTAAATTAAAATTTCATTATAATTAAAAACAGTAATCAAAGTAAGTCTTCCCAAGGGACTAAATCAGTTAGCGCATCAGTCTTTCATCTCGAGGATCTGGGATCAAGTTTTGCTTGAACCAATAGGATTGGAATACAAAGGAAAATGAGCAGACCATTCAGCCCCATGAGTCTGCTACACCATTCAATTCGGTCATGGATAATCTGCACCTTAATTCCATTGGTCCACCTCAGCTCTGTTTCCACCAGGTGAAAGCTGCTGAAATTAGGACCATGGTTTCTGAACAGTGCCTTTGTTATTCGGTGACTAGAAGTAAGTTGAGCCAGGGGCTAAGTTGGTAGTGTCGGTAATAGAATATGTTATTTTAAAGATGAACTCACATTCTAGACAACTCATGATAGATCATTAAAACTTTTCCTACATTGCACTGAAATCCCTGGGACTGAATCACTGATATATTTAAATGTAAAGTACCGCTTCCTTCTCTTCCCTTATAGCTACAGAATGGCTGGGCACCTGCCTGGAAAGAGTCAATACCAGATGGTCTGTTTCCCACATGATAGGACTCACTGACCTCCTCATCATACTCCTCACTCATATCTTGCAATATCAAAAACGCTTCACTCTTGATCCTGACTAAAAAGAAATATTAAATTTCAGTTTTAAAATTTCCATTTAACCCTAGCTCAGCTGCTTTTAGTTGAAGATGACTCCCTCAATACTTTGTGTGTGAAGTGTGCTGCTTAACATCATGCTGAACGACCTCACTTTCATTTTAAGGTTATGACTTGTCACTCTGGACCTTCCCCACCTGGGGAAACATTTATATTTCTTTCTCCATTTACATTACAAGTGTTTTTTTTAACTACCTCATACTCCAACAGGTCAAGTGAGCTTAGACATTGTTGACCAGGTTTGCACACCCAGTCTGAAGCTCTTCCGGGCATAAGGATGGGTGCCATAAGAAATTGGGGTGTCACACTCTGAATGAAGGTGGCAGGAGTAACTATAATTCAGAGACTAAACTAATGTAAAAGTATCTTGCATCATTCCACGTCCATGACTAATTTAACCGCTTACCCCATGTTATTAAGACTGCATTGCATGCAACTGCTATCCCTTCCTTTCTATCATTTATTGTAAATCTAGATATTTGATCATTTTGCTGTTTCAGCAGGGGTCGCTTTATTTGAAACACGTGAATAGATATTTTCAGAGTATGATAATAAAAAATAAATATAAGTTCTAGCATTAAAGGTACCAAGGAATGTTCGACACTAGGAGATCTTGTTAAGTAAAAATGGTTGTCGAAAATGATACATCTCACAGTTTGAGCATACAACTTGGGAAACATCAGATGAAAATATCTTGTGAACTCTTCACAACCACACGTATTATTTGTACCGTGAAAACTGACAGTAGATCATTCAGAATTCCCTCCGGTTACCCTCAACTGCACTATTGATATTTGCCACATCATGGGAAAAAGTACTGAATTGACATTTTCCCTCAAACAATTCCATGGATTCAGTCTGTAACTTCAACTATGATTCATAACATATATACAGGTTTCTTACTGAAGTAATCTTGAATATGGTGGTCAATGTAAACAATTTTGGAACTCATTTTAAAGAGGTGCTTTTAAACATCATTTCTTTAATTATCATGCTTTGAAAATATCTAAACACAGGCAGCATACACTAGCTCATGATGGACTGGCTCCCATTTTGTTCCCCCAAGATTAGAGACTGTGCTTTGAAATGATTTTCTTTTGACACTAAAGTGCTTCAGCAGGAACTGGTTTTTGGTTCATTTTTGTGCCAGAGACTGACACAAAATTGGGCTCGCAGACCCATGCAGGTCATGGACCTCCTCCATTGTCAAACCCTCCCCACCCACGCCTGAAGGAAGAACACCTCATCTTCTGTCTTGGGACCCTGAAACCACATGAGATCAATGTGGATTTCACCAGTTTCCCCATTTTCCGTCCCCCCACCTCATCCCATCCCAATCTCCCACTTGGCACCGCCCTCCTGAACATTCCTACCTGTCCATCTTTCTTCCCACATATCTGCTCTAGCCTCCACTCTGACCTATCACTTTCACCCCCACCTCCATCTACTTATCACATTTCAGCTACCTCCCCTCCAGCCCCACCTCCTCCCATTTATCTATCAACCGCCTTGGCCCACAAGTCTCATTCCTGATTAAGGGCTTATGGCCGAAACGTCGGCTCTTCGGCTCCTCAGTTGCTGCCTGACTGGCTGTGCTTTTCCAGCACCACACTCTTCAACTCCTCTCAAACTTTAATGTCCATATGTAGAGGCAGCTGATTGTGCCAACCCAGCGCCTCAGCACCCTCACCGACGCCCAAAAGGTAGGTTGGTCAAAGATAGTGCTAAAAATTAGGTGCTCTGCCTTGCCAACAGTGTCGAAGTCCCACAAGGTGGAGTTGAGTTATCAGTGGCATTTCATGGCTATTGTAGCAGCAGCTGTAATGATCCAAGTGCTCTCAGCTCCCTAGGAAAGGGCCTCCTGTCCTATCAGCAGTCTCCAAGGTGTGCCTGGCTGCTTTGCCAAGAGCAAAGCCAGTAGCTTCCAATTTTCTGACAGCTCTATTTAGTGGGACTTCCTCCTATAGACCAATGGAAAACCAACTAATCACAATTAAAAGCCACCACCCAAAACCTTAAAGTGGGGTGAGTTGGCAAATGGAAAGATGCTCATCTCCAACATTAATGATGGGCTGCTGGAATTCCACACGCAGCCTATAATCCAGCCCTAAGAGTCTAACATCCAAACATTGATTTCTTATGAATGCGAGGCACTGAGAGAAAGCAAGATGCATGTCTATCTTCTACACATCCTCTCAAACAATAAGACTGCCGAGCAATATTTTAATGTAGATTTTAGTTTCTTCTCTACAGTGAGTACATGCAAAATGACTGAATTTTAAAATTGCCTTATTTCATGGACCTGGGTGAGACTTGATTTCACGAGGAGATGCTGACCTGATGGTGTTATCGCTAAGCTATTAAACCAATAACCCCGGTAATGTTCTGGAGCAACGCTGAATTTTAATCCAGCCATGGAAAATGGTAAATTTTCAATGGAATAGAAAATCTAAATAATGCAACCATACAACCATCGTTGATTGTTGGGAAAAACCCATTTGGCCCATTAATGCCTGTTACAAGTGAAGGTAGTCAATCCCTTACCTGGTCAGGCTTACATGTGACTCCAGACTCTTAGCAATGTGGTTGACTCTTAACTGCCCTCTGAGCAATTGGGGATGGGCAGCAAATGCTGGTCTAGTCATTAATGCCCACATCCCATTAATGAATAAAAGAAAGACACATATCTTGTCTTTTTTGTTACTTATAACCAGAAATACCTATATCTACATTTACAATGGAAGTTTCTTTAACTGCAATTTGATATAATTGCAGTCTGCCACGAGTGAATTTTACAAGGTTGACAGCAGCAGTTTTATTTATTCTTTCACAGAACAATAACAACATCTTATTTTTCTTCGAGTACTGATGTCACCCTTCTCCCTTTTGTTCAGAGGACAGTGCAGGCAAATGTGTCAGAAACACTTTGCTATATTTAGACCCAATCTCACCCCTACCATAAGCTTTTTGAAACAACTACACTGCCATGCCCCATACATGCGGTCCCAAGGTATTTTGAGACATGAAGTATGGCAGACATTTGAGACCTTCCTAGTGCTAGTTTAAAAATTAATCTTTTAAATTAATTCAGTGTTTAGTATTTCACATCCATCTTACTTTGCACTCTCTTACAGATATTTTCTAATAAGCCAATTGTACAGCACTAATTAAAATCAATAACGTCTTTAAAAGCAAATACTGAACTACTTAGAACACTTAACACAACGTACTTGCAAATTTTAAAAAATGACATAGAATGAACTTACTTAAGAGCAAGTTCATCAAATAATACAAAGACTTGCAGATGCTGGCGATCTGAAACAAACAAAACACAGAAGTTTAAAACCGAAAGAACTGCAGATGCTGGAAATCTGAAACAGAAATTGCTGGAAAAGCTCAGCAGCTCTGCCAGCATCAAATCGGAGTTAACGGCTTAAGTCCAGTGATCCATCTTCAGTTTATGACTCTTCTTCACTGGACTTGAAACATTACCTCTGTTTCTCTCACCACAGATGCTGCCAGGTCTGTTGAGTTCCTCCTCCCCCCAAAAAATAAGTTAATCAGTATATTGCAACTGAAAGAAACTAATATTCTAAGAGCATCTCTACCGAGAAAGAAAAATGTAGTATCTGTATGTAGCCTGTATCATCTTACAGCTTTTGGGAAATATTGTCTATTTAGGAAAAGAGTTGTCAGATGATCAGAGGAGAATCATGTGCCATTTTCATGCATTGCAAACTAAGAACAAACAAATAAACAAAACATCAGCCTTGCATTTTTACAGCACCTTTCAGGCCACTTCAAAGGACTTTACAACCAATAAACAAGTATCTTTGAAGTTTTTTTTATAATCTAAGAAATTCAACAGCTGTTTTATACACAACAAAACCCCAACAAACACCAGTGAGGGGTTGTGCAGCTAACATGTTTCCTTAGTAACACTGGAATGTCAGTGCAGTGCACACATCTGATTACAAACACATAAAGGTCAAACATTATCCCAATATAGTTTCCATTTAAATAAGTCAGACAAAGCAAATGTTTTACAGGTGTTACAATTTATAACCTTTATATTGTAAAAGCTCTAATTGTACTATTTTCTCTGAAGAGTTCACCACCCTTTCTTGAGAACAGATGTTTACTATACATTCACCCGCCCTTCTGTTACTCAGAGCAAACAATGGTCCAATCTCAGTTACCTGAACTTTGGATTTTAAGTAGCTTCACACTATATTATCTCGCAACTCAACATAAATTAGAATTTAAAGATAAGTTGCTCCTTGAATAGACAGAATGAGCTGTGCTGTAAGCAGTTCATGATTTTAAACAGAAGTTGGCTCTTCATAATCAAATGAACCGGTTTGTTTATTTATGATTTACGTATCTCAGAGGCTTCGCATAACAGAAGATTAGCAGGAAAACTAAATGTAAATATCCACAAGAGATTGATAATTCTTTAATTTCTTCCAATAAAGCCAGGGTAGGAGTCTGTTGTACAATATTTCAGTCTCTGCAGCAGATAATGTCTCCTGTTCTGTTTTTTTCCTGCACAATGCTTTCTCATCAGCTCTTCTCAAAATTGAAACAAATTCCTGTTAACCATCAGGGACTATTGTACATATAGGGGTCGGTTGGCTAGACAGGTGGTTAATGATGCAGAATGAAGCCAGCAGCGTCGGTTCAATTCCCAAACCGGCTGAGGTTACAGTGAAGGACTCTCCTTCTCAACCTCTCCTCACACCTGAGGCATGGTGACCCTTGAGTTAAACTACCACCAGATATCTCTCTCTGAGGAGAGAGCAGCCCTACGGGGTGATGGTGACTCTCTGTTCAGGAATATATTAGTTATTGTTACAGTTCTCTCAAGTTTATTCTTACTGATCTTTTAGCAAATATTATATGCTGAATTTATAGAGCTACAAATAGTAACAGCAATTGATGATTAGGTTAAATGTTGTAGCCTAACAATTAACAGCCCTTCATGGAAGGCAACACCTTCCTACTGACAACTATTAAGAATACAAAAAAAAACAAATATATGTATTCTGTACTGTAATAATACAACCACTGCAGGTTCTTGACTAAGACACTGATAGCCACAGAAACACAAGCATTATCATATATGACATTAGTCAAAAAAATACATCAGCAAGCAGCTGGATGCAACAGTTGGCTAATATTTTAATTCCCACACACATTTATGGACATAGCGAGTTAGACAAAAGTGAGACCTGATCTAAATCCAACTCAATTTATAAGTACGTTACCATGACTAGGTAACATCATCAGTGAGAGTCTCTGGTGAAGTGCTGATGATATGTCCTGCCTCTCTATTTATAGGTCTTGCTTTCTTCAGGTGGGTGATGTCATTTACGTTGCCTTTTTTCAAAGGAAGACAGATGGGATGTAAATCGATGCATTTGTTGATGGAGTTTTGGTTAGAATGCCATGCCTCTAAGAATTCTCGTGCCTGTCTTTGTTTTGCCTGTCCTAGGATGTGTGTGTTGTCCCAGTCAAAGTGGTGTCCTTCTTTGTCTGTATGTATAGAAACTAGTGATAGTGGGTCATGTCTTTTGGTCGCTCGTTGGTGTGTGAATGACACGACCCAATACCACTGGTTTCTATACATACAGACAAAGAAGGATACCACTTTTATTGGGACAACATACACATCCAGGGATAGGCGAAACAAAGACAAGCACGAGAATTCTCAGAGGCATGGCATTCTAACCAAAACTCCATCAATAAACACATCGATTTAGATCCCATCTATCTTCCCTTGAAAAAAAGAACCATAAATGACATCACCCACCTGAAGAAACCAAGGCCTATAAGTAGAGAGGCAGGACATACCACCAGCACTTCACCAGAGACTCTCACTGATGATGTTACTTAGTCATGGTGATGAAACATCAGAAAACAAACCTTCCAGCTCAGCGAGCTAGCTTACATGCTTATCATCAACCTGAGCCACAAACCTTCTTGAGAACTGCCAACTCAATAATGCCCTGGTTTCTCATCTGGTTAAGGAAATTTCCTGTACATGGTATTGTGTAAATTTTAAGGACTTGCTGGGATAATTGCCTATTCTAAATATTTCAGGATGTACACTATAACAATAGTGAGTGTACAAAATGAATGCTTAATTCCCTTAGTTCTGACATAGAATGTGTGCACCACTGTGAAACCCACTATTTGCTGCACATCCCCAATTGCCCTAGAACTGAGTGACTTACTCAGCAATTTCAGAGAGTAGTGGACCATATTGCTGAGGGTCACAATTAGGCCAGGACAGGTAAGGATGGCAGATTTCCTTCCATGGAGGGCATTAATGAACTAGGTAGGAGCAAATTACTGGAATCTGCACTGAAAACAAAAGATGCTGGAGATCACAACAGGTCAGGCAGCATCCCTGGAGAGAGAGCAAGATAATGTTTTGAATCTAGATGACTCTTCATGTTCTGATGAAGAGTCATCTAGACTCGAAACGTTAGCTTGCTGTCTCTCCATGGATGCGGCCTGACTCGCTGTGATTTTGACATGAATGAACTAGGTGAGCTTTCCAACATATTTTGTCTGGGTCACCAGTACTAAAACTGGTTTACGATTCAAGATTTACTAATTGAATTTAAATCCGACCAGCTTCTGTGGTGGGATCTGAGCTCAAGTCCCCAGAATGTGCTTCTGGATGAGGAGCCCAATAATATTGACCATCAAGCCAATATCAAGGGGGAACGCTCCTGAAACAAGGACTGAGGCATACTTCTGCAACAAGAGATGGGATTTTACCTTGATTATTCACTTGCTGTCTTCCGGTCCTACCCCAGGTGCACAAAGTATGATCCCTCATTTCCACAGATTCCAAATCCACCTTGCAATGTGGTGGCTGCGATCGGTGAGTTGGAATAGAGGCCACTTGAAAATTCACACTTCACTAGGGCACTGTGATGCCCCCCACACAAGACTCAGCTGGAGAAATCAACTGAAAGAGGATCCAGTTCTCCTGGCTTCACAAATTTCCTCCAAACTGTTTCATGAGTAAGCACTGGGAATGCACTTAAGCAAATAATATTCGCTCTCTTTGAGTCATGCATAGTAATCGCTGAACCAGATATGAGAAACCAGTCAAGGAAAGAACGAAATAAAGGCCATGAGTGCTTCTAAGATCTTTCAATGATTTCTTGCTGTGATGAACATCATTGTTTCAAAAGCTCAGAGCAAGTCCAGCTGCAATTTCTAGCTGACAAGTTTGCCAAGTAGTGTTGCATTTAAATGTGTCCTATTGTCCTGGCTCCAATCGTTACTCTGACAGCCATGTTATAGTTGGGAAGGATATTGATTACCTTCAGAAATCTGATTTCAATCAGGGATAGGCCTTCCTTTGGTACTGCTGGGATTCCACATAACGATCTGGCATTGGCTTATGCTTCAAAACAGATATTATGAATGTTATCATGAAACTGATATCACTTGATAAGCGTGGAGACTGGACTCAATAAAGGTGCTGCTTTCAATTAATTTCAATTTTAGATTCTAATGTACTGTACTCAATTGCTTCATTTTGCACACTGAAGCAGGGGATCCTTCTAATTTGACAATACCATAGGTATTGAATGTTTAAGGGTCTCATGAAGCGTACTTTGTTACAAGAATTGAGAAAAATTTAACTTAAAAACACTGACCTCAGTGAAGACCTGGTATTTTGGGTTCTCTTTCCCCTAGATCTCCTGGATTTATATTGTATTACAAATTGAAGTAGAGGTGGCAATAAACACAGAAAGCTTGAGAAACGCAGCAGGCAGAACTAGTTGGAAGAAGTGGACTGGACTTGAAACATTAACTCTGTTTCTCTCTACAAGGATGCTGCCACACCTGTCTGGTTTCTCCAGCATTCTCTATGTTTGTTTTGGGTTTCCAGGATCTGCAGCATTTTATCTTTATTGAACTAGAGGTAGTGCTGGAAGAGAAAGCAGTGGAAGAGTCTGAGAGAACTTTAATGGGCCCAGTAGTTTTCAATTGGCCTGGTAGATAATGTTAAGCTATCTGGGAAAACAGTTGGGCCTACAGACAATGAACTGCCAACACACCTACCTCAGAAGATAACTACAGAAGGCATTCAACACATCCTGGTTTGCAGATCCAAAAATATCTGAAAGTCCCTCCTACCCCAGGAGGGTAGGAACCACTGCTGGATTTGCAAGTCCTGTTTTCAGTCGCAAATGTAGAATCTTACCCTCTTGGCCTCACTAATGCTTAAATTATATGAAGCAATTTTGTGCAATTATCAATGTCTTATTCATAACTTATATACGATCACCTCTGAAATGTGTCCTTCAAATATTATAAAACCTATTTAATCTATCTTGGATCATAGTAGGAGACAAATAACTTTCGGGTTCAGTCTTATGACCTTCTCTGTGGTGTCACATTGAAACATAGAAACAGGAGCAGGAGAAAGGCCATTCGACCCTTCGACCCTGCTCTGCCTTTCCAGTGATTAAGGCTGATCATTCAACTCAGTGCTCTGCTCCCACTTTCTCTGCGTATCTTTGGAGCCAAAGTACAAATATCACTCCTGTGCCTCAGTGAGAAGGTAGAAAGTCAATTCCCAAGGCATCACCCGAGAAGCAGAGTTTAATCATTGTACCTTGGCTCATAATTTACTAATTTTGGCAAAATACATTTCATCAGATTGTTCTTTGGTGTTCTGCATTGGTCAGACATGTTGAGTGCCAAGTCAGGCAAGACTCCTAAGTCATAGATGATATCATAGAATCCCTACAGTGTGGAAACAGGCCATTTGGCCCAACAAGTCCACACCGACCCTCCAAAGAGTATCCCACCCAGACCCACTCCGCTACCCTATATTTTCCATGAATAATGCACATAACCTACACACAGTGGGCAATTGAGCACAGCCACTTATCTAACCTGCACATCTTTGGGAGTAAACCAGAGCATCTGGAGAAACCCACACAGACACAGGGAGAATGTGCAAACTCCACACAGACAGTCACCCAAGGCTGGAATCAAACCCAGGATCCTGGTGCCATAAGGCAGCAGTGCTAACCACTGAGCTACCGTGCCATCCCTCTGGGTATCACAGCTATCCATTTGAAAAGTGTAAAAAGTTGGAGTCTGTCTCCCAGGTTTCCTTCCTATTTGCAAAATTGATCAGTTTATTGAATCACTGAAATGATCATTGAATACGTGGTACCTTCTTGGGCACTGCAATTACTGTTCTTGGCCAGTGCAGGATGACCTTTCTCATAACCAACTGTTGTTTTCTACCATTCAACTAAGTGTTTTATACATTGACAAGATTTCCCTCAAATCATAATTGATCAGAACTCCACAAACAGCATTCCATGTAGATCTTGGTCAAACATCTTTTGGAGATTAGGAAACAAGTTTGATTTTCACGAGATACTTGGAAATAACAAGTTAGACTATTTCCCGACATACTGAAGGACCCTGGGCATGGCCATTATTTTCAGCTAACGAGTCAGGGATGGAATGAAGCCTGGGTTGCCTCTTCCTGAAGGGACTGGATTGCTGCTGAGACCAGCAGGTTAGAGACCCTACCTCATGTCATTGGGAAAATTCTACTCATGACAATTAGATCACCTATCACTCTCAGCTAATTCACTATTGCTTCATCCAAATCCCCAAACATTCTCATGCACTATTAATGCACCTTCATACCTCCCAAGCAGCTCTGCAATTTTTTACAGCAATACTGGCAGTCCATAAGCTCTAATAACAAAACTGCGAAATCTTAAATCCCTCATCTGTACAAGCAATCCTCCTTGAGCTCATTACAATGGCAGTTTTAGAGTTTCATGCGTAAATAGTAAGACAATATTCATTTTTAAAAGACTCTTGGAAATGTTGTCGACAGCGAGGAAAGTTACCTCAGAGTACAATGGAAGCTCGATCACATAGGCCAACGGGCAGAGTTGCAGATCGAGTTTAATTTAGATAAATGGACGGTACTGCATTTTGGAAATGTAAATCAAGGCAGGACTTATACACTAAATGGTAAGGTCCTGGGGAACGTTGCTGAACAAAGAGACCTTGGAGTGCAGGTTCATAGCTCCTTGAAAGTGGAGTCGCAAGTAGACAGGATAGTGAAGGAGGCATTTGGTATGCTTTCCTTTATTGGTCAGAATATTGAGACTAGGGAGGTCACGTTGCAGCTGGTTAGGCAACATTTGGAATACTGCATGCAATTCTGGACTCCCTGCTATAGGAAGGATGTTGTGAAACTCAAAAGGGTTCAGAAAAGATTTACAAGGATGTTGCCATGGTTGGAGGATTTGCGCTTTTGGGAGAGGTTGAATAGGCTGGGGCTGTTTTCCCTGGAGCATCAGAGGCTGAGGGGAGACCTGAGAGAGATTTATAAAATCAGAGGGGGCAAAGGTAGGGTGAATAACCAAGGTGTTTTCCCTGGGCTGGGGGAGAAATAGAAGGCATAGGTTTAAGGTGAGAGGGGAAGAATTTAAAAGGGACCAGACGGGCAACATTTTCACGTAGAGGATGATGCGTGTAAGGAATGAGCTGCCAGAGGAAGTGGTGTATTAGCCTAATGGTCTAATAGTCTTTTATTCTTTAAGGGCTGGACACTAAAACTATTCACTTCATTGAAAAGCACACATTAAACAGCATTTAATGAGATTTGAAGTTGGCAAAAATCTTTTGAATTTACCTGTTAAATACTTTTGTGCTTTGCACCTGTTTTCCCCACGGTTAGCATGCTCCCTGACCCAACATAATTCAGCCAGGCTTTCAGAAGCCACCTGTCTCACAGGAGATCTCATGTTCAGGGATGTTTAAAGTTGAAGCCACTACTTAAAAGGCTGATATCAGTGTCACCTGTTGCAGGTACTAAGCCACAGCTGTCACACTCCCAGTGCCAGCTAAAATGGGAAAATACCAAGAAATTTCAATTTATGGTTCTCCCACCTCCATTCTCTGCCACCTGATGCAGTTTTTCCTGCTTTTATTGGGATGGAAAAATCTGGCCTTCCACTGACAGGAACACCAAGCGCAAGATTAAGAACAGGATTCCCAAATATCGGGGGCCATCATTGTTTGGAATCCGCTGCTTATTTGTGAAACGCAATGAAATTGTTGCTATTCATGGAGAAGTTTGACTTATAATCATGCTGTACCTCACAAGTGCTTTTCAACTTACATTCCATAAAGGCTGAGGAATACGCACTGGAAGCACATACGTTTCTAAGTATGGAACAAAAGAGATCAGTGTTCATATCCCCTAGACTGAGACATCATTTAACTGAACATTGAGCAATATCTCATTGTTCACAGATACTGACCATTCAATTAGCTGCCCTTTGCCTTTGAGCACAAGAGAATATGCAGCATAGACTTCCGATATTTGTAAAAAAAAACTACAACTCTCCACTCCTTCAAGTATTTCCACATTCTGCCTTATCCTGGGTATGCTGTTCTGTATGTTTACCACCTTCTGACTGTGGCTGTGAAATTCAAACTGTCCACTGTCCATACGAAAGTCTGTTTCCTGGTTCTAGATTTTATAGAGTCATAGAGTTATCGAGATGTACAGCATGGAAACAGACCCTTCGGTCCAACTCATCCACGTTGACCAGATATCCTAAATTAATCTAGTCCCATTTGCCAGCACCGAGCCCATATTCTTCTTCATATACCCATCCAGATGTTTTTTAAATGCTGCAATTGTCCGAACCTCCACCACTTCCTCTGTCAGCTCATTCCATACATGCACCACCTTTTGCATGAAAAAGTTGACCCTTAGGTCCCCTTTCAATCTTTCCCCTCTCACCCTAAACTTATGTTCAGGACTCCCCTACCCCAGGAAAAAGACCTTGTCTATTTACCCTGTCCATGCCCCTCATGATTTTATAAACCTCTAGAAGGTCACCCCTCAGCCTCCGAGAAAACAGTCTATTCAGCATCTCCTTATAGCTCAAACCGTACAACCCTGGCAACATCCTTGTAATCATGTTCATCAGTTTATCAAGATTCCCTCAAGAGACAAGAATAATCATTACCCTTGAGCCCTCTCTTCTTGAGAACCTAAAACTAGCTAACCTCTCAAAACTCAAACTGATTGTCCTTTTCTACATGACCTCCAGCACATTGATACCATCAGTGCACCTTCCTGTTCATACAATGCTGCAGTGACAGCACCATACAAGAATATTAATGCTCCACAAGATATATTTACTTGTTAAAAAGTCACAATTGCAGTATTCCTCTTTTTGAGCATTCACTGAGCTGGGATTCCATGTACAAATCAGAAATGCTATCGATGAAAGTGAAAGCGCAAAATTCAACTTTGCTTTCAAAAACTAGGTAGACCTGTGTGGGCTCAGACAGTGAGGGTAAAAGGGAGCAGAAAGCATGGAGAACGGTCTCAGGAGCAGATGGTACTGGTGGCAGAGCTGTGTATGACTCAGGAGCGGTAACAGTGAGGTTTAAAGGAGATCAGAAATCCCAGAAGCTGACCGACTCAGTGGGCCTGTGTAGGACTTGGCAGTGGCAGCAGTGAGCTTAGAAGGAGCAGAGAGCACAGATAGGTCTCAGAAGCAGACAAATCACCGGCAGAGCTGTGCAATGGGTTACAGCTGAACAAGAGTGGGTCCAACATCCTCGCAATTTAAAATAGATCGAGGGGGTGGTAAACTCCTGACAAGCAGCTCAGAGGAGCGAGAAACGGAAATGAATTAGATGCTAAAATGCTAATAAGTGCCTTAAAAAGGCAGAGGATACATAGTCTGGTTGAGAAGTGAGCTTAGCAAGACAAAATGGAATATATATGATAATATAAAGAGCCTGAGAATTTAAACAGATGAGATGAGGGCACAAATAGGGCAGGTGGAAATATGACATTATAGCTATGACTGAAAGATGGACAGGATTGGCAGCTCAATACTCCTGGCTATCAGATATTCAGACAAGATAGAGGGTGAAGTGGAATGGGGAGTCACAATATTCTTCAATAAATCAGCTATTACACTGAGGAGTGGCAATACCCTAGAAAGGTCAAAAAATAAGGACTAAGGAAGAGAAGTGACAAAATCACAAAAGGAGCAAATACAAATCCCAAAACAATCAGGGAGAGAAATTAATATGCAATCAAACATCAGAGAAGTGGAAGAACAATAAGACGAGGGGAGTTTAACTTCTGAAAACATCAATGAGAATCTAGTGAGATCAGTGTACTTGGTAAACTGCTTCAGAAAATAATTCAAACATTCTAAACCAAACAACACTTCACATTCCTCAGACTGCAGCTCTGACCTGAAACTGACTCTCATAAATGTCACTTAAAAAAAAACTACCAACCCATGACTGGATATTTAGTTTGAGGAAACAAATCAATCAGCGCCCAAGCGCAGATTAACTCCAAGTATCAGTTTCCACTGAAGTGCAAGATTCCTGTGGACTAAACAATTGAAGATTTATGCTCAGACTTTCACCTCTGAAGAAGCTATCCTGCTGTGATAACATTTAAGACACTGTGGTAAACCGATCACATTTGTCGCTGTACTTGGAGTTTCTCAGAGCATTGCTGACTGTTAGCAGTGGGGTGGGACTGCACAGACACAGATCACTACATCATAAAATAGAAGTTCCAACACAGGGCTAAATTTAGATTTCCTAACCTTTCACTGGATTAACAGCTGAGAGGGAGAAAAAGGAAGTTAAGTATCTTTATGTTGAGTTAGGAATTCCCTGCAATTAATTACTGGGCAGAATGAAGCTATTGTGCTCAGTCTTTGTTCCAAACTCCACTACCTGGTTGAAGACTCCATTCCTTTCCACAGTAACAGACTGAGCAAGTTCAGAACCTTAGGGTCACATCTGTCTGCAAGGACAGCATCTCACCTCTTATTTGCACCTTCACTAAGACAGTCCATTTTTACCTCTATAGTATCGTCCAACATTATTCCAGTCTCAGCTCATCTGGTGCTGAAGCCCTTATTATCTCTAGACCTGACTACTTCAACACATTCCAAGGTGACACCCCACACACACACACACACACACACACACACACACACACACACACACACACACATTCTCTTTGTAAACTCATGGTATTACAAAATCAACTGCCCATGTACTAAGTCCCACTCCCTTGCCAGTCCTGTACTCACTGACCCTCATGGCTCCTATCTGATATTGATCTTGTTTTTGTGAATCTCCTGTGCTTTGCTCTGTCTAAATACCCTACGATCTGCTTGTACTGCTCGCCAAAACAAAATGCTTCACTGTACTCACGTACATGTGACTACAATATATCAAATCTCATTTTTAAAATTCACATTCTTGTTTTTTCCTCCTCCCATCTCTGTGACTTCCTCCATAGAATCAGAGACTTTTACAGTACATTCAGCCCATCGCTTCCATACTCTCACCAGAAAGGGCTACCCAGGTATTCCAGTGCCACAATAAACTACTATGAACAGTTGATAGTCTGGACTCAAATAGGAAACACAAAAGGCTTAGGTACAAGTGTAGCTATCATCAGGGGTCTGGACAGGGCAGACAAGGAGAAACGTTCATGCTGGTGGTAGGAATGAGATGCAGAGGACACCCATTTAAGATGGATTAGCAAAAGAACCAACACTGACACGAGGAAAAACTGTCCACTACGAGCGACTAGGATTTGAGACGCACTGGCAGAGAATCTAGGCTTTCAGGACTGATTTGGATTCTGATCTGAAGAAAAGACATATTCATGGCACTGTGGAAAAGCCAAGAATGTGAGATGAGGCAATTTCCTGTTCCAGAGAGTCGGTAAGATTACAACAAGTTAAACAGTTACCTTCTATGCTGAATCATTCTCTGACTTTATGCTTCTATTCAAAAGAGGAGAAATTTGCAGGTGTATGGGGAGTGACCTGAGGGACAGGCTATACTGTAGCATGCTTCTCAGAGCTGACACAAGACTCAATACTCTGAATAGCCTCCTTGCGTGATATATTAACTCCTTTATGATTCAATGTAGAAAATGCACTCTGCAAGTATAAGAAATGTTCTGACGCAGTGTGATGCTCAGTACCTCTCTAATCTAAGAAGCACACAGTCTTGCATGGAAATAAAATCTGACAGCTTTTTCAAAATTCATTTTGTGGGATGTGGGCATTGATGGCTGGCCAGCACTTGCTGCCCATCCCTAGGTGCCTTTGAGAAGTTGGTACTGAGTTGCCTTAGATTAGATTAGATTACATTACATTGTGGAAACAGGCCCAACAAGTCCACACCAACCCGCCGAAGCATAACCCACCCATACCCCTACATTTACCCCTTACCTAACACTACGGACAATTTAGCATGGCCAATTCACCTGACCTGCACATCTTTGGACTGTGGGAGGAAACCGGAGCACCCGGAGGAAACCCACGCAGACACGGGGAGAACGTGCAAACTCCACACAGACAGTCACCTGAGGCAGGAATTGAACCCGGATCTCTGGCGCTGTGAGGCAGCAGTGCTAACCACTGTGCCACCGTGCCGCCCACACCGTGCCTTCTTGATCTGGTGCAGTCAACCTGCTGTGGGATGGAATTCCAGGATTTTAACCCAGTGATATTGAAGGAATGACAATACGTTTCCAAGTCAGGTGAGTGGTTTGGAGGGGAACTTGAAGGTGGTTCGCATATATCTGTTGCCCTTGTCCTTCTAGATGGAAGTGGTCGTGACACTTTGGAAGGTGCTCTCGGAGGATCTTTGGCGAATTTCTGCAATGCACCGTGTAGGTAGGTCGTACACATTGCTGCTACTGAGTGCCAGTGGTGGAGGGAGTGAATGCCTGTAGATGTGGTGCCATTCAAGCAGGCTGCATTGTCCTGGAAGCTTCTTGACTGTTGATGGGGCTACACTCATCCAGGCAAGTGGTGAATATTCCATCACACCCCTGACTTGTGCCTTGTTGGCAGACAAGTTCTGGGAGTCAGGAGGTGAGTTACTCGCCGCTGTAATCCTAGCCTCTGACCTGCTCTTGTAGCCATTGTATTTATGTGGTGAAGCAGTTGGGTTTTTGGTCAATGATAACCCCCAGGATGTTAACAGTGGGGGATTCAGTGATGGCAACACCACTAAATGCCTATTACTGCACCCTACCTTAAAGACAGAAGAAAAAAATAGGGATAAGTTTACAAGATACAGAGTAATAAAGTAGATGAAAACAGAAAAATACCTGCTACTGAATGATTGCCAGTATTTGATCCATAGGATTTTTACAATTGCAATGAAAGGAGGCTGTTTTTAATGTACATCAACGTCAAATATGACCTGCCATTTGAAGACACTCAAGTTGCAAGGGGAATGTGAATGAGGGAGACAATCTTGTTTTGTTGCAATATGACAGGCACTGGATAATGAGAGTGCTTTGACAGTCTGCAAACTCCAGTGCTTTTGTAGTGCTTGTGGTTCTACCTGTCGCATGAAAATAAACATTGGGTGCGATACAGAACAGGATGGTAACTTGTCATCTCCTTGCCATTCTATAGCATTATACAAAGTCCAATTTGATCTGAAATATAGAAACAGTTGTCGGCCATTCCATCCTTCAGACTTGCTCCACTATCAAAGGAGACCATGGTTGAACAGTACCTTAATAAAAATCTATGAAACTCAAGTTTAAAATTTCAATCAATACCGAATCTTACCAAAGGCAGTTACAAATGATCACTTATTCCCTATGTTTAGAAATGGTTTCTGAATGGCCTAAATCATCTTCAGTGTTTAGGTTCATGAAGGGAGGTGGTGCACCAGTAATTTGCACTGACAAAGTATCTCATAATATATAAAAATGCCCTACTGCAACTCAACAAGATCAAAATTGATATGGAGCAAAGTAAGCCCCTCCTCAGCTAAAATGAAAATAAATGAACTGGTCATTGACCTCAGTGCAGGGTGTTGGTGTTGGCGATATTTCTGAATTAATAGTCACTAATCTTCCAAAATAATATACTGCACAAAGTCATATTTAATATTTTGACATTGGAAAGCACAACATAAATTCAAGTACATTATTCTAATCATTATTGATTAACACCATGGTTATTCTGAGTTGAGCTCAAGGTGCAGTGCTGTAGTGGTAGTGTCACTAAGTGAGTAATCTAGAGATCCATGCTCTGGGCGTCAAGGGTTCAAATCTCATCACAGCATCTGGTGAAACTTAAATTCAATTAGTAACATCTTGTTACAAAATTGAAAGAGTGTATTGTCACTTTAAGACTGAAAGCGCTTTTCTGAGCTGAGAGATTATGATAGAACATGTGTCTGTATCTAGCTGACAGGTATAGAGAGAATGCTGAGAATTAGTAACGGTCAGCTTGGGGTTGTGTTTTAATGTTAAGGGAAATGGATTTGAATTTAACAAATTAATTTAAATTATGCCCAGGATACCAAAACCCAATTGAATTTGAAGTTATTGTGTTGACAACATCAGACCAATGAGAGGGTATGAAGTTGGGAATTTAAAAAGGAAGTTGAAAATGTGTTGCTGAAAAAGCACAGCAGGTCAGGCAGCATCCAAGGAGCAGGAGAATCGATGTTTCGGGCATGAGCCCTTCTTCAGGAAGATGGGCTCATGCCCGAAACGTCGATTCTCCTGCTCCTTGGATGCTGCCTGACCTGCTGCGCTTTTCCAGCAACACATTTTCAGCTCTGATCTCCAGCATCTGCAGTCCTCACTTTCTCCATTAAAAAAGGAAGGGCATGTTGAAAATTAGAGAGCTAGCTGCCCATTGAATTAGAGAGCACACATCACCTGAAAGGGCTTGCAAAAAGAAATCTCTCAGAAGACATTTTCTATCAAAGGTACCTTTTCCCGTAAAAGCAGTAAAAAGTAAGAAGATTTGGAAGACTGGCTGGAAGACAACACAAGAGACTTTATGGACTTTGAGGGATTAAGTTGATTCAATGTTTAATAACTGCGTTATTGACACAGCATTTTAGAGTGGGGTCAGATAGAGTGATTAATTATGAAAAAGAGGGCTCGGACTTGTTAATAGCTTTGTTTAGTGTTCACTGTTAAACAGTGGAAATTGGGGTTTTCTTTCATTCACTCAATCACCCTTTTAGCAAATTACGATGGGAAGTGAGCTTTTCTGGGGTGTTGGTTTTAATTAGCAGAAAGGTTCAACCACTGCACTGTAACAATCCCAAACTGGAAGTGAGTCTCAGTAATAGTCACCATGATAATTACTGTTGGTAGTCATTAAAAACACAATCGGTTCCTTTAAGGAAGGAAATTTACCATCTTTACCTGGTCTAGCCTTCATGTGACTCCAGACCCAGAACACTGTGGTTTACTCTTCACTGTCCCCTGCAAAGGTCTGGCAAGCCACTCAGTTCAAGTATATGGGGTAGCACAGTGACCCAGTGGTTAGCACTGCTACCTCACATCACCAGGGATCTGGGTTCAATTCCAACCTCAGGAAACTGTCTGTGTGGAGTTTGCACATTCTCCACGTGTCTGTGTGGGTTCCCGCCAGGTGCTCCAGTTCCATTCCACAGTCCAAAGATGTGCAGGTTAGGTGGCTGTGCTAAATTGCCCAGGGGTGTGTAGGGTAGGTGAATTAGCCATGGGGAATGCAGGGTTACAGGGAGTGGGTGGATCTTGATGGGATGTTCTTCGGAGGGTTGGCGTGGACTCGAAGGGCTGAATGGCCTGCTTCCACACTGCAGTAGCTATCTGACAATTGGGAAAGAGCCAGTTGTGCCAGTCTTGCCAATGACATTCTATGCAACAATTTAAGAGGAACAGAGTACTAAAGCAAAGAAATTATGACAAATCTGAACTGAGAACTACATCCAATTTTGGTCCACTTTGGAAATGATGTGAGGATGTAGAAAAGGGTCATGAAAATGACTCCAGCAAAGAAGGGCTTAATTTATAGGGAGAGGTTAACAAATTTGGGGTTCTTCTCAGAAGAGATTTGATACAGGTTTTACAAGCTGTGAAGGGTGTAGAAAGAACAGAGAGAGAGAAAAACAGTCCCCAGTGGGGGAAGAATGGAGAACCAGAGATCACAGATTTCAGGTTACTGATGAAAGAACCAGTGGTGACACAAGGTGAACCTTTTCAAATGTAGAGAGAGGTTAGAATTTAGAATGGGCAAAAATGAGTACTGCAGATGCTAGAGATTAGAGCCGAGAGTAAGGTGCTGGAAAAGCACAGCAGGTCAGGCATCATCCGAGGAGCTTGAATATCAACATTTCGGGCAAAAGCCCTTCATCAGGCTTTTTTGATTTTCCTGCTCCTCGGATGCTGCCTGACCTGCTGTGCGTTTCCAGCACTACACTTTTGGCTAGAATTTAGAATGCACTGCCTGAGAGTGAAGTGGAGGCAGATTGAATCGACAGGGAATTGGATTACTGGTGGTAGGCAGAAACTTTGCAGGAAATGGTGGGGGAGCAGGTTAAGCTGAGCTGCTCCGGCAAAGAGTCTGCATGGACACAGACTGAATGACCTCCTTCAGTTCTGTAACCATTCTATGCAATGTGTTAATTAATTGGAATTAATATTTTTCATGCATTTTTTAGAACTCTTCTGTCAGAGATTCATTTCATCACTTGTTTCCAATTGTTTCAGCCAGCTGCAAATATGGTGTAGGCCCCTATAGACTATTTTAAATAGACGGGGAATGTAAGTTAATTGGGCTGTCTCAGACTTGTGGAAGATTTCCAATATTTATAGGATGCTGACAGGCCAGTCTTAAACCCTATGTGACATTTCCCTGGAACTGTGCTGCTATTGCCAGACTATTAATCTAGAGATCCAGATAATATTCTGGGGAACAAAACAGATGTTACTGCAAAATCTCAGCAGATCTGGTAGCATCTATGGAGGGAAGTTAGAGTTAATGTTTCAGATCCAGTGACCCTTCTTCAGAAAGTTCTGAAGAAGGGTCACTGGATCTGAAACACTAACTCTGTTCTCTCCACAGATACTGCTAGACCTGCCGAGATTTTCTGGCTATTATTGCTTTTGTTTCATATTTTAATATCCACGGTTCTCTTTTTATTTTCTCTAGTGGTCTGGGGATCTGGGTTTGAATCCTGCTACAGCAGATGGTGGAATTTGAATTCAGTAAAAATCCAAACTTAAAAGTCCAATGATGACCATGAAACCATTGTCGATTGTCATTAATGTCCTTTAGGGAAGGAAACTCACTTAACCGATCTGGCCTACTTCTGACTCTGGACCCACACAATGTTAATTGCCCTCTGGGCAATTAGGGAAAGGCAATGAATGCTGGCCTAGCCTGTGATCCCCACACCCTATAAATGCATTTAAAAAAACCCAGAGCAGTTATTATCATTGTTAAGTTGTCCAATAAGTAATTTCAATGGCTTATTTTCATTTTGTTGGGGTCTCTGCCAATCGAGAGAACACTTTCTGTTTGGATCTTATTTCTTTCAGTCTGACACAATCTCTTGGTTTGTATAGCACAGCTGTAAGTTTTCTCAGTACATTACTTTTTGAAGCCTGTCATAGCATCTCCACTTTGAAGTAATTTATTACTTTGCCCTTCCTCCTGTCTGATGACCAATTCCCAAGCTAATACTCATCTTAAGCAATTGCATAATATTAAATAATGAATAACATCTTTTCCTTTAGCGCAAAGAGTTCACCTGCTTTATTCTCCATAGTCACTTCTCTTTCACAAGCTGCAGGAGTGTAACGGTTATGTTATTGAACACAGAATCCAGTGGCTTGGCCTACTGATCCAGAGAAGCAAGCTCAAATTCTATCAGAGCATTTACTGTCGATCATCATGAACTGATGCATTTCCCAATTGAACACAATAAAGTCCCTCAAGCCTACACTGCCATTCAACAAGATCATGCTGATCATTGGAAGTTTTAACTCCTCTTTCATGCCAGCTCATTCTAGCCCTCAGACCTGAGAGAGTTCAAAAATCTATCTACTACCACTTTGCTACTTTGAGTGATTGAGCCTCCATGACTATCTCTCCACAAATGCTGCCTGACCTGCTGCGATTTCCAGCATTTTCTTGTTTTCAGTTCAGATTTCAGCAGGCGGCATGGTGGCACAGTGGTTAGCACTGCTGCCTCACAGCACCAGGGCCCCAGGTTCAATTCCAGCCTTGGCCAACTGTCTGTGTAGAGTTTGCACATTCTCCCTGTGTCTGCAGGGGCTTGCTCTTGTCTCCTCCCACAGTCCAAAGATGTGTGGGTCAGGTGAATTGGCCACGCTAAATTGTCCATAGTGCTAGGTGCATTAGTCAGAGGGAAATGAGTCTGGGTGGATTACTCTTCGGAGGGTCGGTGTGGACTTGTTGGGCAGAAGGGCCTGTTTCCACACTGTAGGGAATCTAATCTGCAGTAACTTGCTCTAAACCTCCACAAGTCTCTGGGGTAGGAAATTACAGGCATTACTTATCCTCTGGAAGAAGCAATTCTTTTACATCTCTGCTTTAAATGAATGTCACTTATTCTGTATCCATCTCCCCCCAAGTTTTAAAAATTTGGTGGAAACATTTTCTCAATGTGACAATCAAGATATCAGAGTCTACTGGCCAACCAGTCTGCACTCACCTGTTAAAATGTATGCAATGGTTTTCTCCTTAAATTGGTATTCTTGCAAAGTGTCCGAATGAGTGCAAGATAGGAACAGGAATAGGCTATCTAGCCCTTCAAGACGGTTTCACAATTCAGTGAGATCATGGTTGATCTATGGTCTGACTGCCTTTGTCCCATATTCTTTAATACCTTTGTGCAACACACGTTTATCTATCTCAGATTTAAAATTAACAACCGATCATGTATCTACTGCTGTTTGTGGAATATCTTTCTGCAAGAAGTGTTTCCTAACATCTCTCCTAAATGATCCAGCCCTAATTCTCAGGCTATTCCCCTAGTTCCAGAATCCCCCACCAGTGGAAATAATTTTTCTTTACCTATCTTGTCTTTTCCTGTTAAGGTCTTGAAGATTTCAATCAGATCACTCTTTGAACCTCTAAATTCGAGAGAAAACAGGCTTAATTTTTGAATCTCTCCTCATAACTTAACTTCTGAAGGCCAGGTATCATTGTTGTAAACCTACTTTGTACTCCCTCAATGACTGATATATCGTTCCTAAGGTGTGGTGCCCACATCTGCCCACAGTACTCCTAGTGGGGTCTAACCAGGGTTTGATATAACTGCAGTGTAACGTCTGTATCCTTATAGTCCAATCCTCTCTGTATTAAGACCAGCATTCCATTAGCTTTCTTGATTATCTTCCACACCTGTTCATGATATTCCAAAGATCTATGCCCCTGGACCCCCAAGTCTCCCTGGACATCCACTGTATTTAACTTCATACCATCCAGAATGTACTCTGATTTCTCCTTTTGCAGTCCAAAACAGACAATTTCACTCCTTTCTTTTTCTTTATTCATTCATGGGATGAGGCCATCGCTGGCTAGGTCAGCATTCATTGACCATCCCTATTGCCCAGAGGGCAGTTAAGAGTCAGCCACATTGATGTGGGTCTGAAGTCACATGTAGGCCAGACCAGGTAGGGATAGCAGTTTCTTTCTCTAAAGGGCAATAGTGAACCAGATGGGTTTTTCTGACAATCAAAAATGGAATCATGGTCATTAGACTCTTAATTCCAGATTTTTCCTTTTGTTGAATTTAAATTCCATCATTTTTCATAGCAGCATTTGAACCCAGGTCCCCAGAACAATACCTGGGTCTCTGGATTAATAGCCCAGCAATAATACCACTAGGCCGTTGCCTCCCCATGTCCATGTTTGAACCAATGTGGTCAGAAGCAGAATGGCCCTGGCAGAACCCAAACTGAGTAGGTTATTACCGAGTAACTGATGCTTGGTAGCCCTGTTGATGACCCTTTCCACACTGAGGCTCTAATGCGGGTGAAAAGCTTTGACAGAGTATGGTCTTTTTTTTCCAACAGTAACACAGTTTTCTACCTAAGGAATTGTGTTCCCAGAATTGGAACAGAACAGGATGATGATGTAAGCCAGTGAAGAAAAAGCTCCTTTCTGGAATCATACATGGTCTCCAGATCAAGCCTGCGTGATGTTTTATATTCCAGAAGGACGTAAGTGGAGCCAACGTTTATTTTTACAAACCTGCATTTACAGAATTACAGGTAACAAGCATGATGTAGAGGAACCAGTGTTGGATTGGGGTGGACAAAGTTTAAAATCACACAACACCAGGTTATAATCACAACCACCTGACGAAGGACCAGTGCTTCCAAATAAACCTGTTTGACTATAACCTGGTGTTGTGTTATTTTTTAACAGGTGACAACCAGCGATTAAATCAGTGTTTACTTACAACTCTTTGACAAACCTATCACCAATTAAGTACCCTGTCAAAAGAGACAATTATACCTCAATATAACAAAAATAAACCAAAACCTTAAAGTGAATAACTTGAAATGATGTGTTTATTTCTAGGGGGCACGAGTTAATCCCTAGTTAATGCCTGGCACCTGTCCACAATCAAACACAATTAATGTAAATGATTAGTCTCTGAATGTCTTGAGACACACTTTAGTTTGGACCTGTTTTTAGGTCTTTAACACCACCCGTGGAATGAATCAATTTGATAGATTTGATTGTGCAAGTGTAATTTTGTGGTTTACCGTGCAACAATGGTACAAGTGGAATATCGTAATTTATTTGATCCAAAAATTTGGCAAGTTAAACCAAATGTATGAAGTGCGGATGCTATTTCTATCTATTTATGCTATCTCCATATTGATAACTAAAATGATTATGTTGATTCTTTCAGCAGATTACAGAATTAAAATTCCAGTAAAAATCTTTGAAGTTGTAAGGAAAAGTCTTAAAATAATGATCTCCAAATAATTTTCTTCTGTCAAATTTAGATCCAGGAAGAAAAGTTTTAATTGCTTTTATTGGTATTGTGCTAAAGTGGAGCTTCTCCTTTGACTAAGTTAAGTTTGCTGTTCAATCAGGTACCATATATACTCGAGTAATAGTAGATCTCATGCAAAAGGTGATCCCCTATTTTTGGCCAAATTATCTGGAATTTTCCATACATCTCATGTAAACGTTGACCCTAGTTCTTCACAGATAACAGATCAATGTTTATGACTCAGTGTGCCAGCCGTCATGTTCTGCTCCAGCTTTCCAGTCCGCTGGCTGTTATGTTCCGTTCCAGGTTTTCAGAATTACCATTAATCATTTCTTTTCTTTATTTGTTTAGAGATAAGTTGGGCTTCTGCTAATAATACGGTTTGAATTTTGACGGGCATGAATGTCAGCCCATCAGAAAGAGAATCCATGCAATAGTTGATCCCATAAATTTAACCTTTAAAGTAGTAAAAACATTCGACTATTACTCGAGTATATACAGTAATTCCAATTTTCGACCAGTCATTTTGGTGATTGATACAGTTACAATGCACAGCATATTTCCTTGTTACTAATATGCTGCTACCTGTTTGACAGAAAATCTACATTATAACCACCATAAAACAGCAGAACGCCCATCTGTGCACATCCCTCATTACAGAATTTATAGGCACCTTTGGGGACAGCTGGTACACTTGCAAACATTCTCTTTTTTTTTAAACGAAAAAGGAATTTTAACAACCAAACATTAAACATGCTATTCTGATGTAGATCACAGACATCCGCAGATGAGACTAGAATTACCCAGAGATCAAGGATGTAATCACAAAGCATTTGACATTTAATCTTGAACTTTTAAAGGTGTCATCTGAACCATTCAGGTTGCACCATTATGGTATTCTGTTCAAAAGCACAATTAAATTTTGCACAGCAAGTACTTTGTGCTGATTCATTTCACTTTCTTTCGAAGCTGAATATCAATGCAACTTCATCTTTTTCAAAATCAGCTGTGTTGAAACCATGTTTCTTTATCAGTAGTGTCCTTATTTTGCAGTTTGTGAAATAAGGATGCTTGCTACTGAACTGGGAGAAAGCTGCTCAAAAAGGGCTGGTGCTCTCTATGACATCCATTCACCATTCCCAACAAACATTGAGGTGAAAGGTTACAGGGAGAAGGTAGGAAAACATATCAGCTAGGATCGAATGGTGGAGCAGATTCAATGGGCTGAATGGTCTAATTCTGCTCCTAAATCTTACAGTCTTCTGGCCAGGCAGCATCTGAGGAGCAGGAGAATCGGGCCTAAGCCCTTTCTCTAGTCTTCTGGTCAGGTCAAGGGGAATTCCTTGCTCTCTCTGCCACACTAATGTCGATGAGCAGAATAGGCAGCCAATCATACTGACGTCTTCTTATAGATAAGGGCCTGAAGAAGGGCTTATGCCCGAAACGTCGATTCTCCTGTTCCTTGGATGCTGCCTGACCTGCTGCGCTTTTCCAGCAACACATTTTCAGCTCTTCTTATAGATAGCCAGGCATTAAAAGCATTTCAATAATCCATCACTTTTGATTTAAATTTACAGTTCGCAAAATAAACAGTTATGTTTGGTTTAAGAAAGAAGTTATACTAAAGATTAAAAACTTTCCTAAAAGGTAGAATGTTTTTTTAAAAACATTGATTTTTTTTTATTGAGATATTTAGAAGTATAAACACAATCCTTTCAATTACTTAGCAGCAATTACGAAGTTAGTATGCAATTAAAAACCTAGTTTACCTGATTAGTTTAAAGATATTGGGGGGTCGCGGTGGCAGGGAAGAACTCAGCACAAAAGTGGAAGTTCTTATCAGATTCTGAAGAAGGGTCACTGGACTCGAAATGTTAACTCTGCTTTCACTCCACAGCTGCTGCCAGACCTGCAGAGATTTTGCAGCAATTTCTGGTTTTGTTTCTCCTCAGCCTATTTCACTTGAATGTGCAGGGAGGTGGGGGGAAAAAGGCCTCAACAATGCAACCTC
The DNA here is from genome assembly GCF_037043375.1 of Chiloscyllium plagiosum. Classification (NCBI taxonomy): domain Eukaryota; kingdom Metazoa; phylum Chordata; class Chondrichthyes; order Orectolobiformes; family Hemiscylliidae; genus Chiloscyllium; species Chiloscyllium plagiosum. Next base: position 17,933,996 of record NW_028270146.1, read on the forward strand.
TGTTGAAGCAGAGCATCACTAACAATAGGTTTCACCTTTCCATGTTATTATAAGACCATAAGACATAGGAGCGGAAGTAAGGCCATTCAGCCCATCAAGTCCACTCCGCCATTCAATCATGGCTGATGGGCATTTCAACTCCACTTACCTGCATTCTCCCCATAGCCCTTAATTCCTTGTGACATCAAGAATTTATCAATCTCAGCCTTGAAGACATTTAGGGTCCCGGCCTCCACTGCACTCTGTGGCAATGAATTCCACAGGCCCACCACTCTCTTGCTGAAGCAATGTCTCCGCATTTCTGTTCTGAATTTACCCCTTTAATTCGAAGGCTGTATCCACGGGTCCTAGTCTCCTCGCCTAACAGAAACAATTTCCTAGCGTCCACCCTTTCCAAGCCATGTATTATCTTGTAAGTTTCTATTAGATCTCCCCTTAATCTTCTAAACTCCAATGAATACAATTCCAGGATCCTCAGCCGTTCCTCGTATGTTAGACCTACCATTCCAGGGATCATCCATGTGAATCTCCGCTGGACACGCTCCAGTGCCAGTATGTCCTTCCTGAGGTGTGGGGACCAAAACTGGACACAGTACTCCAAATGGGGCCTAACCAGAGATTTATAAAGTCTCAGTAGCACAACAGTGCTTTTATATTCCAACCCTCTTGAGATAAATGACAACATTGCATTCGCTTTCTTAATCACGGACTCAACCTGCATGTTTACCTTTAGAGAATCCTCGACTAGCACTCCCAGATCCCTTTGTACTTTGGCTTTACGAATTTTCTCACCATTTAGAAAGTAGTCCATGCTTGTATTCTTTTTTCCGAGGTGCAAGACCTCGCATTTGCTCACATTGAATTCCATCAGCCATTTCCTGGACCACTCTCCCAAACTGTCTAGATCCTTCTGCAGCCTCCCCACTTTCTCAGTACTACCTGCATATCCACCTAACTTTGTATCATCGGTAAACTTTGCTAGAATGCCCCCAGTGCCTTCATCCAGATCATTAATATATAATGTGAACAGCTCCGGCCCCAACACTGAACCCTGGGGAAAACCCCTTGTCACCGGCTGCCATTCTGAAAAAGAACCTTTTATCCCAACTCTCTGCCTTCTGTCAGACAGCCAATCATCAATCCATACCAGTAGCTCACCTCGAAACCATGGGCCCTCACCTTGCTCAGCAGCTTCCCGTGTGGCACCTTATCAAAGGCCTTTTGGAAGTCTAGATAGACCACATCCACTGGGTTTCCCTGGTCTAACCTACTTGTCACCTCTTCAAAGAATTCCAACAGGTTTGTCTGAGAATAAAGGTCAGAAGTCACATGACACCAGGTTATAGTTCAACAGGTTTATTGGAAACCACAAGCTTTCAGAAGGCAAAGGAGCAGTGCACCAAAAGCTTGTGGTTTACAATAAACCTGTTGAACTATAACCTGGTGTCATGTGACTTCTGACCATGTCCACCCCAGGCCAACACTGGCACCTCCACATTCCAAGAATATGCAGACTCCAGAAGTTCTTGTCATTTTCAGTGGAGGACTGACAGTGAACACCAACAGTTTTACAGTTTTTTTCACCACAGAATCTGATTCATTTGCTCGTCACTTTCAAGACAGTGACTAGACTGAACAGAATAATTCTTCAGATGTTCAATGTGCTCTTTCTACTCTTCTCATTGCAGACTCTTACCATTTCAATCTCTTTCCAAAAAATACTGCACATCAAACTTTTCCTCCAACATTCGGAAGTCTTGTTTGATGTCAAATCTTCACTTGGGGAAGCTGGCAGCAATGGTAATAAAACAGACTGGGGAAGACAACCCAAGCAGAAAGGCTTCAATATTTTATCCCTGGAAGTAGTTCAGAACATGTCAATTTAGCGCTCTCCATGGTCCTGTAAAACTGCTGAACTCATTGCACGGTGGCTCAGTGGTTAGCACTGCTGCCTCACAGCACCAGGTTCAATTCCAGCCTTGGGCAGACTGTCTGTGTGGAGTTTGCCCGTTCTCCCTGTGTCTGCGTGGGTTTCTTCCGGGTACTCCGGTTTCCTCCCACAGTCCAAAGATGTGCAGGACAGGTGAATTGGCCGTGCTAAATTGCCCGTAGTGTTAGGTTTTATTAGTCAGAGGGAAATGGGTTTGGGTGGGTTACTCTTCGGAGGGTCTGTGTGGACTGGTTGGGCCGAAGGGCATGTTTCCACATTGTAGGGAAACTAATCTAATTGAAACTCCAGTTTATGACGCGCATCACTTAATTTTATGCATGGGAGCGTTATTGGCATGTGTTGCCTGTCTCTAATTTTGCTTGAACTGAGAGACCATTTCAAGATGCAGTTAAGAGTCAACCACATGACTGGGCACAGAGAGTTACATGTGCATCAGACCAAAGAAGGGTGGCAGATTTCCTTCTCTTCAGGTCATCAGTGAATCCAATGAATTTTTATGACAACGAATGGTAATTTCACAGGGTTGAATCTTACTCGGAATCAGCCAATGGGAAAGGTTTGGAGGGATAAGGGCCAACAGCAGGCAGGTGGGACTAGTTTACTTTGGGATTATGTTTAGCATGGACTGGTTTGAACCAAAGGGTCTGTTTCTGCACTATATGACTCTATGACCCGAGGGGGCATAGGTTTAAGGTGAGAGGAGATTGATATAGAAGTGTCCTGAGGGACAATGTTTTCATGCAGAGGGTGGTGCGTGTATGTTATTAGCTGCCAGAGGAAATGCGGGAGGCTGGCACAATTACAATATTCAAAAGGCATCTGTATGGTGATATGTGAATAGGAAGGGTTTAGAGGGATATGGGCTAAATGCTGGCAAATGGGGCTGGATTAATTTAGTATATCTGGTCGGCACGGACAAGTCGGACCGAAGGGTCTGTTTCTGTGCTGTACACCTCTGTGGCTCTATAATTATCCATTTTTGGACAGTTTCATGGATGACTTATCTCTATGAAGCCCAGAAAGTCTTCCCAAACAGACCTCATTACCTGCAAAGGTCACCACAGTCCGACCACATCGTATGTCTGCTCACTTCTAAGAAAGCGATAACCAGCAGTGATTTAACCTGAGGGTCACTACTCCTCAGGCAAGGGGAGAGGTTGAGAAGGCTGGACCTTCATCTCAACCTCAGCCAGTGTAGGAACTGAGCCCATGCTGTTGGCATTACTCTGTATTGCAAACCAGCTGTCCAGCCAATCAAGCTAACCTCTACATAATTTAAACTTACGTTGACCAAAGAACATGGCAAACCTGAGCTGAAACATGGATGAGCACACAGCAGTCTGATTTATCTGATAACACCTGATAATGTTCAAGTGACTTCTGCAAGGTTTATGGATAGAATTGCAATAGACCTTGCCCCCAGTCTGCTTCTTTCAACCCTGGGTCAACAAACAATAGAACCCTACTGCACAAAAGAAGAATAGGAGTTAAAGGCTATTGGCAAAAGAAACAGAGCTGACGAAAGGAGATTTTCTTTTTCTTATAAATAGGCCACGTAGATAGGGAACGTCTTTCCTGAAAAGATGACCTCACAATCGTTATGGTCACCATTCAGATCATAGTATGTACACAGGCACTCTGAGAATTTTAACTGAGCTCCAATCTTTTTAGTGCCTTTTCCTCATAACCCCTACTGAAATAATCATCTAATTCTTCAACTGAATCTGCCTCCACCACTCTTTCAGGCATCGCATGGAGCTGAAAAAGATTTTGCTCACCTTGCATTTGTTTCTTTTGCAACACACTTTAAAATGGTGGTCTCCGGTTCTGAAGCTTTTGACAAGCGGGAACAGTCTCTCTCCACCAACTCTGTCCAGACCCCTCATTGTTTTGAAAACTTCTAACAATTCTCCTCCATGCCTTCTCCTTTCCCAGGAAAGACAGTCGTAACTTCCCCAGACTTACCTGATAAATTACGCGTCCCATCCCTGGAACCAATAATAGAACTAAATGGCTGAACCTGAGAAGGGATAAATGCATCAGTAAGACTAGGAACAATGTCCAGTGACTGGTGAATAGACTCCACATGAAGACAGTGTGTCAGGTGTGGAGGAGATAAAGAAGCCCCAGAATCTATCATTTTCAAAGCCATTTCTCCAGATGGGCGACTCTCAGTGCTGGCACTAAATAGGGTGTCCTCAAACAGACACCACAGTCTTCTCTGCCAGAGCAAAAATCCTGGTTCTAAACAGGTGGATGACAATCATATTCCAGTGGCTGTCAACGTGATGGCACTGCTCTGTTTCATATACAATAAAACAAAGAACTGAGGATGCTGGAAATCTGGAACAAAAACAGAAATTGCTGGTGAAACTCAGCAGGCCTGGCATCATCTATGGGGAGAAAGCGGAGTTGAAAATTTTGAACTTGGTGACTCTTCACCAGACTCTCCTCAAAATGTTAACGCTGCTTTGTTCCCACGGATGCGGCCAGGCCTGCTGAGTTCCACCAGCAATTTCTGTTTAAATGTTACGCATAACTGGCTGCTTCCAAGAATCCACTAGGGACCCATTTGGGATGTCCGAATCCTCAACACATAAATGTGTCAAAATGATGACCAATGATATTTGTGCCACAACATGCCATTTCATCTTGTTTCCCTTTGATTTGTTCAGTCCTGTACCAACATCATTGGCCTCCAATTGAGACTATACACACAGGGTCACTGGACCCACAACATTAACATTGATTTCTCTTCACAGATGCTTCCAGACCTGCTGAGCTTTTCCAGCAATCTGTTTTCCTTTCTGATTTCCAGCATCTGCAGTTCTTATGATTTTTATGTACTCACACCATGTTGAGAGCATTATGTCAGAATGTGGCTGACTTCATCAATAGAAATAGAAATAGGAAAGATATTGTTAAACCTGAAAGGGGTAGAAAATATTTACAAGGATGTTGCCGGAGTTGGAGGGTTTGAACTATAGGGAGAGGCTGGATATGCTGGGGCTATTTTCCCTGGAGCATCAGAGGCTGAGGGATGACTTTATAGAGGTTTATAAAATCATAAAGGGCATGGATAGGTGAATAGTTAAGGTTTTTTTTTCCCCAGGATAGGGAAGTCCAAAACTGGAGGGCATAGGTTTCAGGAAAGATTTAAAAGGGACCGAGCGGGCAGTTTTTTCATGCAGAGGGTGGTGTGCGTATGGAATGAGCTGCCAGAGGAAGTGGAGGAGGCTGGTATAATTACAGCATTTGAAAAGCACCTGGATGGGTATATGAAAAGGAAGGGTTTAGAGGGATATGCATAAAATGTTGACAAGTGGGACTAGATTAATTTAGGGTACCTGGTCGGCATGGATGAGTTGGACTGAAGGATCTGATTCTGTGCTGTACAACTCTATGACCATGACTAAATTGATTGCATTTGTGCAAGTCATTTGCAACCATGAGAGTCACATCATAGAACTCTGTGCCAGATATTCTGGGAACTGTCAGGACACCAATATCCTTGATCACTCTCAGACCCCTGGTTCATTTCAAAGGTCCAATGCCAAATGAGCACGTTTACGGGGAGGAATGGGCTGCCCTTTGTTGCTTTACACAAACCCCTGACTGAGGTGTAAAATCAATGGAATGCAGCCCATTCTTTGACCAGGGCTATCAGAGAACCGACGATATGCCTCCTGAAAATGAGTTCCCGACGCTGGGATCAGTCTGGGACAAGCCTTGTACCACTTTCCAGACAGAATGTGCTGCATCATTTTTGCATACTGTGTTCTGCACAACCGAGGTCAGCAAAGTGGGCACACGATAGTAAAGAGTGAGGAAAAAGCAGGGGAAAGATCACCATCGCTAAAACAGAGCAGGACCAGAACAGGCAGGCGGTTGGTGAAACTCACTTCCAATAGATCAGAGTTGGATGAAACCACCCTTTTATTGACTGGAACTGCCCCTGTTTAGTCCCAGAACTGAGTGCAGCTTCTTTGTGTATTCTTTCTTTGTTTCTTTCCATAAAGGACTTTAGTGAACCAGATGTGTTTTTCCTGACAATTGGCAATGGATTCATTAGACTCTTAATTCCAGATTTGCATTGGATTCAAATGCCACAATTGGCTGGGATTCAAACTCAGAACATTTTGTTGGTTCCTGGATTAGCAGTCCAGTCATAATACGACTAGGCCACTGCCTCCCCAGAGTGTCCCTGAAAGATTTTCTTTCTCGTTTCCCTCCCAGTACATCTACCGCGAAGAGCTATTCTTGGCTGGCAGCATTTAACCTGATACACAGCTGGGCTTCAAAGAAAGCCTTCCATTTCTGGTTGAGGTCTGATGCTTACATAATGAGGTAAGCAGAGAACTACTTCAGAAAACTCTCACTAGAGCTCACTGTCCATAAAGGTCCCCAAGACAGAAACGTAGCCAAATTCTAATTGCATTCACTGACTCAGTACAAGTTATGCCTATAGAACTGGAGGAGGAAAAAACACTGAAATACAAACAACTAATGAAAATATGTGATAAGATCCCCTGTGATGTTGCTTGTATTCATGGGAAGGCATAGGAAGGCTTCTGAGAAATTGCATGCAATTGCAATTAAGCAATTATTAAGTGGGCTTTTAAATACAAAATTGTGCATGGCATGGATGCAATAGAAATGTGTGACACACCACAGGCATAACAATGTATTGATGCAGATTTGTGGCAGTAATGTCAGTAAGACACAAAAGACCAGAAGTTGCTGTCAGTATTCTATTCATTTGTAGATGGTGCGCAGACATCCCAAATCCCTATAGCCTCAGCCACCACCCCATTTGACTGCACTCAATTAGAAATTACTGAATTGACAGAAACTTTCCATCTTACCCTAATAGCCTTGCTGTAAAGAACTCTGAAGAAGTTACACTGCCTTGAATGAGATGTAATTGGATTTTAAATAGCTTTCTATGTGTATAATTGCTGCTGCACTGCCTCATTGGCCTGAATAACTAATTTGATATTTTACAAAATTTCAAATTTCTCCAAACTGATGAAAATAAAACATTTTTAAAACAGTTCAACTTCTAACTTAATTCTATTTTGTTTATTTAATTCGCTATAAAATTTTGAGTAAAGAAGAAAAATTCAATGGGTTTTTACTCCCTGGTTTGACGACTATGAGAGTACTTCAATGTGGTTGATTGTTAATCTAGTTTGCTATCATCATTGCTACTGCATGCCTGGAGGTCCTCTTGACAGCACTAGATTGCAATTGGCATCAAGAAGAATCCTGCAACAGAAAGATTATTAGAACTTTGTGGACAGCTGACTTTGCAATCAAGAGAAAGCAAAACTACTTTGCTATTAGCTTGGAAATCCATGCCAATAACAGAATCAATAAATTTAATCTCTTGTGTTGAACATGCCATCTTAAATGTTAAACTTTGGTACACAACTTGGTAAGTAATTCCATCCACTGTTGATTGAAGGTAAGCCATTTATTAAATAGATTTGGTATTTCAAATAACAAAATAGACAGGTTTGGAGAAACAAAAATTGTAGTTTGAGCACAAATGTAAATAATTCTGGGTTAAAATATTCTCTCCAGCAGATGGCAATGTATTTTCAATTTATTATCAAGTTTACTGTTTCAGCTAGTTTTTTTATAACTACTACAATCAGGATTCCAGAAATTTCTTTCACAGAAAAGGATGCTAAAATAAGCAGCAAAAGTTAGCATTTCATATTAATTTCTGTGTCAGTAAGACATCAATATGTACAGCAGAATTTCACAAAGTTTCAGTTCAGCTAGGTTATGCTCAATGCATTAAGTGAAGTTCAGCATCTATTACTGGAATTTCTCCTGTAGATTTGAATTTCTAGTTTTTTTGTTGCATTAGGAATATCAAGAAATTGTCCTAACATGGTCATCCAATTCATTGCTGCTGGCAAGATCTTGCAGTATCCCTCATAACGCTGATGAATAAATTTAATGTGATGTGCTTTAATAAAGTTGAATGATGTAATCACATTCATTTTCAGTTCTCTGCCTGAGGGCAGGTCTTTGGCAATTGCACACCAAACCACATCAATTTTTTTCATACAGGTAGGGAGAGGAGATAGGCCCCAAATCTAGCACAGCTGGAATAAGGATTGAACCCTGCATTGTTCTTGCTAATTTAATAGCATGTACCACTTGTCAGGAAAACTGAGCTAACAAGCCCCCGAGCACCATATATATGAATGCAGGGTTTTTTTTGACAAATTTGCAGGTAAAATCATTAAAGTTCTCGCTTTGCAATATGCCTTTTCACAATCAGGTGATGAAAACATAACCCTCATTAACCTCAATCTCATTTTATTCTTGCCTGTATAATGCAGATGAGCTGCAATGCTTACTGCAGTTTTAACAATAAAAAAGAACAATAGTCAAGTTTTCATTCAATCCAATTAACATTAGAATCTGGATGTAAATTAAAGAGATGAGTATTCAGCAATATATTTTGATTTTCATTTTTCAGATAATGACTTTGAAGCAATATGCAGTGCTCAAGCACAATAGCAGCAGTTAAACACAGTCAGGCAAAGATCTGAGATAGATACATTTTTGTTAAGCAAAGGTATTGTGGGGTGTGGACCAACCATGACCTCAATGAATGGTGAAGCAAGCTAAAGGGGCTGAATGGCCTTTTAATGTTCTTATGTGTTCTCCACTCCTCACCCCCATCAAATGCAAAAGTTCCCATAATCTACGAGGACAATAGGGGCTGCTCTCTTCTCTTTAGAGAGAGAGAAACAACTGGTGGTGGTTTAACCTCAGAGTGAATATGCAAGGGGAGACGTTGAGACCTTTATGGTGAACTCAGTTACTATGGGAACAGAATTTGCACTGTTGGTGTAAATCTACATTGTAAAATCACAAAACAGCCATCCAACTAACTAAGCTAATCTAAGGACACAGTATGCTAAAAATGCAAGTTTTAAATTAATAATGGGATACATTTTGCAATAAAAAACATCATGGTGAATGCTGTCATAAATAAGTAAATTAGCCAACAACTTAGCCATAGAATCATAGAGTTGTACAGTACAGAAACAGACCCTTCAGTCCAACTCTTCCATGCCGACCAGATATCCTAAACTAATCTAGCCCCATTTGCCAGCACTTGGTCAAAACCCTTCATATTCATATACTCATTAAGATGCCTTTTAAATGTTGTAAGTATGTAGCAACAGCTTGGCAATATGTGACTGTGAAAGCCTACAATTTGCTGGCAGATTTGTGGCACTCTATATCATTAGCTTTGTGAAAACAATGGCTCACTCTATTGGTCTCCCAATGTTTTAATGAATTATTGCATGTTCGTAACCCCCCGAACGTCTCTTTGACTTAACTTCATTTCCCAAGAATCACATCAACCACTCAGCTATTCAGTGTCTGAACGGAGGACAATCGAAGGCATTGTTGGCTATGGTGGGGATATCGCATCACCCACTAATGCAGGGACTGCCAGTGTATGCTCCTTCCAACAGTGGCACTTTCCTGTGTTCACACAGCCCTTCACATGTGGAGTTTGGCAGCAAGTCCTTCAGTCTCCCTGGTTTCTGAAGTCAATCTAGTCTGAAATTATTTTTTTTTTATTATTCATTGATGGGATGAGTACATCATTGACCAGCATTTATTGCCCATCCTTAAATGCCCAGAGGGCAGTTGAAGGTCGACCACATTTCTGTCTGGAGTCAGTTGTAGGCCAGACCAGTTAAGGATGGCAGTTTCCTTCCCTGAATGACAGTAGTGAGCCAGATGGGTTTTCCCCCACACTTGACAATGGATTCAGGGTCATCATTCGCCTCATAATTCCAATTTTGTTTTAGTGATTTCAAATTCAATTGGCCATGGCAGGATTTGAACCCACGTCTCCAGGACATCACCAATTCCTCTGGATTAATTGTCGAGTGGAAATACCGCTAGGCCATCATCTCCCTTATCTGTGGGTCCTTCATGGCCCACAAAGCAACACGCATCATCTCCAGCATCATGATGAAGCCACTGTACTGTCAACCATCTTGGCTAGTCTGAAGGAAGAACAGCTCAGCTCATGCAATAATCTTGTTGCTTTTATCTCACTTGCATGGCCCTAAATATTTCTTTTAGCTTCACCTGCTGGGGATGAGTTAGTCTGATTTTAGCGTGATTTTCTGAAATTCCTTTGGGTTTTCATAAGAAACAAAGTCAGGTGAGAGAGGGGTTTTGAAGAGAACGTTTTACCCGGAGAGTGGTGGGAATCTGAAATGCACTGCCTGGGTGGATAAGAGGCCTGAAGCTTCTTGAAGCAGGAAACCACACAATTTTTTAAACGTATGCGGATGAGCACTTGTCAATGTAATGAGCCAAGTGCTGGAAAGTGGGACTAGTGTAGATACGTCAGCACAGTGTAGGTGAATCAAAGGGCCTCTTCTATGCCATGTGACTTTATGACTCTAATGCCATGCTTGTCATGCCACTGTTGGCTTTTGCAAAGGGGCTCCAGGCAATGGAGAAGCCCCAAAACAACTGAAAATGATCTTGGACTGTGCCTTGTGGTCACATCCTTCACCGCACATTTTAAGCAGAGGATTCTCAATGTCTTCATTGCTCATTTCATATGGAGCCATTAAACAGACCACAGAGAATTAAGTCCGGCATCTATCAGTGCAAGTACCATTTTAACAATATGATAACTGTTAAAGACTAATTACCGTCTCCTGCCATAAAGTAAACAAGCGATTTGGGAAATAAATGCTTGTCCAGCCAGCAATGTCACATTCCATAAATGAATTAAGGAAAGGCCCCATTCCCTCAGGTTGTGAATTACATTGGAATTTGAGAAATGTCACTTTATTTCTTTCTCTCCTTTTCATTTCAGCCTCTTTCCTCTCCCTCTTTGTGATCTTTCTTGTTCTTTTTAAATCCCTGTTTCTGCACATGATTTGTTTTTAAATATGGTAAAAACAATGACTGCAGATGCTGGAAACCAGATTCTGGATCAGTGGTGCTGGAAGAGCACAGCAATTCAGGCAGTTAAATATGCCCACTCTTCCATCTTTGATCTTCCTCTGATTATTTTTCTCGTTCATTCGTGACTGTTGGGCTCAGCACTTATCGTCCGTCCAGAGTTGTCCTTGAGAAGGTGGTGCCTTCTTGAACCGCTGCTGTTCACCTGCTGTGGCTTGACTCCCAATGCCATTAGGAGAGAATTTCATTCATTTCGCTGTCAAAGGAGAGACATGCTCTGCCCATTTCCCACCAACGTTCCAGGTGCCCAATTGCCCTCCATGTGTCGCTGTGCATAACTAATCTGGCATGATAGTGGACAACATTCTCCTAAATGGAGGTGGGTACTGCAGATACTGGAGATTAGAGTCAAAAATTAGAGTGGTGCTAGAAAAGCACAGCAGGTCAGGCAGCATCTGAGGAACAGGAAGATTGATGTTTCGGGCAAAAGCCCTTCATCAGCTCATTCCTGATGAAGGGCTTTTGCCTGAAACATTGATCCTCCAGCTCCTCGGATGCTGCTTGACCTGCTGTGCTTTTCCAGCACCACTCTAATCTTGACAACCATTCTTCTGAAGCCTAAACATTCACCAGCAAGTTTAATTAATCCAGCAGATCTTGTGATACATGCTTCCAACAAAACATAGCCAAATAAATTATATTTGGTTCATTTTGTTCTGGCCTCTGCTTATTTTTCAGACACAATAACATCAGCAAGTTACTTATCTAGTTCCATTATCCAGTAACGTAACAGTGAACTGTGATTCTATTGTTTTCTCGGTGTAATCAGAGATGGAATGGAGTGCAGAAATAATGCCTCATCCTTATGAAAATGGAAACACTGCATGAGAAAGCCAATGCATTTTTAGCTGTACCTTCCAGCGAGATGAACTTCACAGAATCAGAATCTTCACAGTGCAGAAGGAGGCCATTCAGCCCAACGTAGTGCTATCCTTATGTTCTTTCCTGTAAGCCTGCATAGTGCTTAAATTCAAATGTTCATCTAGTGCCCTCTTTAATGTCTTGATTAACCCTTCCTGCTCCCAATCTTCCTGGCAATGCATTCCAGATCCAAACCACTTACTGTGTCAAAATGTTTATTCCCACATCATACTCACTTCCTTTGTAAACCATCTTAAACAAGACTGATGAGTGATGGGTATAGATGGCCATGTGGAGGACTGAAAGATTATGGTCACTATAATTCCCATGCTCATTCCCTTCAGTATTATTGGATGCATCTCCAAAGTTTCAAAGACTCCAAATGAAATGACTCTGAGGCAGTCTTAAGCAGATCCTAGATGACAGGTGAAGTCACAATCCGAGTGACGATGCTCATTTGCATTAAATAGCCACTCTCCCTTAAAATAAAATGCAAGTGGTGGTGACTTTAACTTTGCCTCAGATGTGTCATCATAAAAGACAAATATAGACTCCCTGCCAACAGTTATGTGGTGAACATTGACTATACCAGATGGTGAGCTGCCTTCCTGAGCCACTGCAGTCCTTGGAATGAATCATCCACAGTCGTGCTAGGAAAGAACTGAGCAACAATGAAGGTAAATTAATACAGTTACAAGTCAGGATTGTGTGTAGCTTGGATGGAAACATAGAAATATAGAAAATATGTACAGGAGCAGGCCATTCAGCCCTCCAATCTTACACCACCATTCAATATGATTGTGGCTGGTCATCCATTTTCAGTACCTCACTTCAGCTTTCTCTCTGTACCCCTTGATTCCTTTAGCTGCAGGAGCCACGTCCAGCTCCCTCTTGAATATATCTAACGAGCTGGCCCCAACAGCTTTCTGTGGTAGAGAAGGGGTGGCACGGTGGCTCAGTGGTTAGCACTGCAGCCTCGCAGTGCCAGGGACCCAGGTCTGATCCCAGCCTGGGGTGTCAGTCTGTGTGGGGTTTGCACATTCTCCGTGTCTGCGTGGGTTTCCTCCGGGTGTACCGGTTTCCACCCACAATCCAAAGATGTGCAGGCCAGGTGAATTGGCTTTGCTAAACTGTCCGTAATGTTCAGGGATGCGTAGGTTAGTCAGTAGGATAATAGGGGAAGGGAATGGGTTCGGGTGGGTGACTCTTCAGAGGGGTCAGTGTGGATTTGTTGGATTGAAGGGCCTGTTTCCACACTGTAGGGATTCTATATATCTAGAATTCCACAGGTTCACAACTCGGAGTGAAAAAAATTCTTCCTCAGCTCAGTCCTGAATGGCTTACGCCTTATTCTTAGACAGTGAACTTTCATGTGATGGTGTTCCCAAGTATCTACTGCCCTTGTCCTACTTGGTGGCAGTGATCCTGAGTTTGGAAGGTGCTGGTTAAGAGGACTGTGTGAGATGCCAAAGTGCATTCTTATGTTCTGTCATGCTGGTGTGGGAAAAAGGAATGTTGCATACTTTCAGGTTTTTATTTGATTTATTCTCTGAATGAATATCATAAACAGGCACAGAACATAATAAAATAAATATTATATAAATGTAAAATATTAGAGGGCATAAATCACACCTTATCTTCCAGTGCTAACTCTTTTGGGACAGCTCAATATAAAACAAAAAGAATTACCAATCATTTGAAAATGCCATACCACAGATCAGCAAAACGGTCAATAAATTATTTGTGCTTAATATAGACATTACTAATCCCAAGTACTAAATTTTCAAATACAATCTGATAAGCTTCTCTATAGAGCATGCACCCAGATCCCTTTGGCCATCCATTTATATTCACCAAGATGTATCGGGATACAAGAAGTGGTATGCTGTACCTTCTTTTAGTAAAAGCAGGAAAGAATCTTTCTGTTCAAGGAGTTCTGGTTTTTCCTGAAGTTTGGTTTAATGCCACTGAAAGCCACTGGAATGTCACTTATGTCTTCTTGATCTGCTCACAGTTAACCTTCCGGGGATGATTTCAGAAAATTAACAATTCTCTGTATTTGCAGGATGATAATATGGTTTAAGTTGACACAATGGACTGACGTACCTCCACGGATCCCAAGTTGCTCTATCCTCATGGACTCGGCTTCATGGGATCTGGAAATTGAGGCTGCACTCCTGGACTCAACACGTTTTGTGTTTTTTCTTAATTCATTCACTGGTTTGGCCAGCATTTACTGCCCATCCCTAACTTCTCTGGAGAACTCGTGCCGAGCTGCATTTTTGAACTGCAGCAGCCCATTTGCATTTACGGGCCACGCTATGAAGGAAGGAATGCCAGGATTTTGACCCAGTGACATCAAAGGAACAGCTATGTATTTCCAGGTCAGAATGGAGAGTGGCTTGGAGGGGAATGTGCAGCTGGTGGTGCTCCCATATATCAGCTGCCCCGTCCTTCAAAATGGAAGTGCTCATAGATTTGGAAGTCAGTGTCGAAGGAGCTTGGGAGAATTTCCTACACTGAGTCTGCAGCACCTCTGCCTTTGTATTATCCAAGAGTGAATATTCACAGGAGTTCCATCACGACTCTTTTATTTGCAGTCTCTAATACAGAATATGAATTTCAGCTACCCAGTACAGTTCTTCGAGTCATAGAGATGTACAGCATGGAAACATACCCTTCGGTCTAACTTGTCCATGCCGACCAGACATCCCAACCCAATCTAGTCCCACCTGCCAGCACCCGGCCCATATCCCTCCAAACCCTTCCTATTCATATCCCCATCCAGGTGCCTTTTAAATGTTGTAAATATACCAGCCTCCACCACTTCCTCTGACAGCTCATTCCATACACTTACCACCCTCTGCGTGAAAAAGTTGCGTCTTGTCTCTTTTATATCTTTCCCTTCTCACCCTAAACCTATGCCCTCTATTTCTGGACTCCCCCATCGCAGGGAAAAGACTTTGTCTATTTACCCTATCCATGCCCCTCATCATTTTGTAAACCTCTACAAGGTCACCCCTCAGCCTCCGATGCTCCAGGGAAAACAGCCCTAGCCTATTCAACCTCTCCCTATAGCTCAAATCCTCCAATCCTGGCAACATCCTTGTAAATCTCTATTTCACTCTTTGCAAAATTTGGACAGCATGTGACTTAATTTCAGAGCCATATCATTGCATATGCACCAATAACGTATGTACTCTTATTATATTGCAAAATATGATTTTGAAAGATTTTTAAAAATCCATAGATGGTTGAAGTAATGCAAACCTGTGGCCTCATTATATACAGATTGACAAATTGACTCATTGTCACCAGCTTGAAACTTAACTAAGGCCAAAGTTCAAAAATCACACAACACCAGGTTATATCCAATAGGTTTATTTGAAACTGCAAGTTTTTGGAGCCCCCACACCCCCACATGAAGGCCAAAGGTAGAATTCTTCACAGAAGTTCAATTTCTCAACCTACATGTGTGCATGTGCAAAAATCAATCTATGCAAGGTAGATTTTAAAGCAGTAATAATTCTGGGTGGAATAGGATTTCAACAGATCCTGGATAATGTCTATCTAGACATTAAATCTTTCTATTTGTAACGATAAACCTTTTGGAGAGGTGGAATTTCCACACCTCACCATTTGACAATTCTACTAAGCCACTTCACAGTGCAGTTAAGTGATATTTTAAAATCCCGTTGCATTTTTGAATATAGCGAGATTCAGCTGAAAAGAGCACGTCCTGGTAATTGTTCCAGAAGCTGTGAATAATTCATTTGAGGCTTTTGAAAACTTACTGACAATCAAAGAAATGCTGCAAGAATTTTCTCCAAATGCAAAGCAGGAAGCACAACACCAAAAGGCAAACTTCAAAACTCACACTATTGATTAAACCATTAGGAAGCACCTGTACCAAATGTAGTGTTTGATGAGAAATATAAACTGGGGAAGAAAAACAAATGCGTTTTATTCTCAAAATGCTGAAGGTCAATTAGCACCTTAACAAGTCCCATTCATTCATTGTGTGCTGCTGTGATATTATACAATTGACTTCTAAATCCACTCCTTAATCTCTTGAACAAAACATGTCATCCGCACCGACCAACCCCACCGCCCTGTGGCTGAACACTTTAACTCCCCCTCCCATGCTGTCAAGTACATGCAGGTCCTGGGCCTCCTCCAGCGCCAAACCCTAACTACCCAACGCCTGGAGGAAGAACGCGTCATCTTCCAACTTGGGACCCTGCAACTACACGGGATTAATGTGGATTTCACCAGTTTCCTAATTTCCCCTCCACCCACCTTATCCCAGTTCCAGGTCTCCAACTCGACACCGCCCTCTTGACCTCTCCATCGTCCTTCCCACCTATTTACTCCACCCTCCTCTCTGACCTATCACTTTCCCCCCCACCTTCATCCACCTATCACCGTCCCAGCTACTTCCCCCTAGCCCCACCCCCTCCCATTTATCTTTTAACCCCCCGGCCCACATGCCTCATTCCTGATGAAGGGCTTAAGGCCAAAACGTTGATTTTTCCTGCTCCTCGGATGCTGCCTGAGCTGCAGTGCTTTTCCAGCAACACACTCTCGACTCTGATCTCCAGCATCTGCAGTCCTCACTTTCTCCCATGCTTCCCAGAATGGGAGGTAATTACAGCAGATGCTGGAATCTGTATTGAAACAACAAATGCTGGAGATCACAGCAGGCCAGGCAGCATCCATGAAGAGAGAGCAAGCTAATGTTTCCGGTCTAGACTAGCTTTCTCTTCATGGATGTTGCCTGGCCTGCTGTGATTTCCAGCACTTTTTGTTATCATGCTTTACAGATCTTGTCCTGCAGCATGAGGCCATTTGGTCCTTCAATGTGTACACCTGCTCTTTGAAAGAACCACTCAAAACGTCCCAGTCCCCCTTTTCCTTCTCCATACTCCCCATGGGATGAATGGCCTCCTTCCACACTCTAGGCATTCTGTGATTCTCTGGTCCATATTTCCTTGCCCCAATTGAGGCCCTCAAGTAGGTAATTTGTGACCATAATGGTGATTTCTTGCACAGCCTGAATTCCAGGGTTAGTGGTAGGACCTCTGAGGCACATGTTGGTGGAGGAGGCTGAAAAGTGACCCCACTCAGACCTAAGATGGGAAGGATGGTGGCTTTGATCAATAGTCTCCTTTCAGCAATGGGTGCTTTCTCTGTCCCACATACAAGGGGTCTCCCATCAATCTGCACATAACATTACCTTCCCCTCAGCTCATCTCCTTACCCAAGATCCAAACACTTGGGTCCAGGGCTCCCAGGCCTTCGGTTCCAGGGAAAACTTGCAACCTCTGACACTGCTAGGCTTAGAGAACTGAAGTGAGACATCCGGGGAGGGGTGGGGGGGGGGGGGGGGTGGATTTGCTGAAATCCCAGTCTCATGCGATGAACACGCTTTGGAGTGTTAAATGGCTGCATTACATCGTGAGAAGGGAAACTCCATCTCTTAAAAATCCCTGACCAGGACACCCAGAACAGTAAGTGGTAGGACTCTTAGAAGCATTAAGATGCAGAGGGATCTAAGTGTATGGGTCCACAGTTCCCTGAAAGTAACAATGAAAATGGGTTAAGGTGGTGTATGGTACACTTGCCTTCATTGGTCGGGGCGTGGAGTGTAAAAATTGGCAAGTCATGTTGCAGCTGAATCGAACTTTAGTTAGGCCACATTTGGAGCGTTGTGTACATTGTACAGTTCTGGTCACCACATTACCAGAAGGATGTGATGCTGGAAAAGCACAGCAAGTCAGGCAGCATCCAAGGAGTAGGAGAATCGACGTTTCGTGCATAAGCCCTTCATCAGGAATGGCTGATGAAGGGCTTTTGCCCGAAACATCGATTCTCCTGCTCCTCGAATGCTGCCTGACCCTACTGTGCCTTTCCAACTCTCGACTCTGGATCTCCAGCATTTGCTAACCTCACTTTTAACCAAAAGGATGTATAGACTTTGGAAAGTAAGGTTTACCATGATGTTGCCTGGTTTGGAAGATATTAGCTATTAGGAGAGATTGGCCAAATGTAGTTTGTTTGCACATGGAGACTAAGGGGTGACCTGATAGAAGTTTACAAAATTATGAGAGGCATGGATAGAATGGATAATCCAAGTCTTTTTTTCCCAGGCTAGAAATGTCAATGACTGGGGGACATAGATTTAAGGTATAGAGACAAAGTTTAAAGGAGATGTGAGAGGCAGGTGTTTTACACAGAGTGTAAGTGCCTGGAAAATGCATTGCCAGAGGAGACATTAGAAGTAGATATGATAACAAAGTTTCAGTGGCACCTCGACAGATACATGAATAGGCAGTGAACAGAGGAAGATCAACCGTATATTGCCGAAAGGCTTTTAGTTTACAAAGACATCATGTGTCAGCATAGGTTTGATGGGCCGAAGGGCCTGTTCCTGCGCTGTACTGTTCTTTGTGCTGTATTCTCATTGAACACATTCCTTCAATTGGAACCGAATTGGTGTGCTTCCTTATTGTTCTGATTTCAGGACGATTATTCTCAGGATAGAGGGTCCTGACAATTTTAGACAATTTATGAATAACCCAATGCTGTATAATAATTAATAACCGTTCGTGGAAACTAAATGCTCAGTCTGCCTCACTGACCTTCATCCATTTCATGACATTACATTCATCTACATTTTTTTTGTATGGCACAGCATGCTTAATTTTCACCACAAAAACTGATGAAAGGTATTCAAATCAATCTGAAACTGAAAAGTTCACATCCAATTTAAATGTCAAAATTCACATTGATGAAAAAATGTCAATGATCAAAGGTTTAGCAAACAACTCAACTGCTCAATCATTCTCCCTTGTTAATACAACTGGAGAAAAGCTCAACTAATCCTCCAACTACCTTAATATGAAACATTAGATGTGGCTGAAATAAGGACGACTACAGCTATTAAATGTACATACTTTCCACTCAGATACCAGTGGACTGATTTCTTCACGTTGTCAGCTCAGTTAACCAGTAGTGCCTGCAACTGTACTCTACCCAAATCAATGAGCCCCTCTCCTTGAGGTGATCTCTTTTGGATCAGCTTTAATTGCATGTTACGACGCTCTGCACAAAAGCCAAAATTGCAAACCACTCATGGGGGAGGTCTCTTCAATTTTTCACGCGTACAATGCAAACACAAAGCTCCTGAAATTTTATTCGGCACAGGGAGGTGAGTTATGGCTCATCAGAGCCTGGTTACAGCTTACAGGCACTAACGCTCAAGTCAATTCCCTGACTTAAATGCTGAGCGTATTCAAACAGATTTTATGATGCACCATCATTTGACTACTTTGAGATTGTCCACTTTCACCATTTTTCAACATGGCTAGCATCGAAACCACATCCTGATTTCTGCCAAGCTGCTTACTGATAAAATGGACAAAATCTCAAAACCAAACAGTGTAAGACAGAGAAATATCAAATAGATTGTTGGAAGCTTCAATACCAAGTACTAAAAAGGCATAAAGATAAAAGGCTCTATACTATGCAGTGCCATGGGGAGAAAAGGTTTTTAAAAAAACATTTATTCAATTTTCTCCTCTACTGAAGTATGCTTGTATACATGTCAGGCACCCCCTCGTACTTTGCCCAAGGATCATTTTTCATACGAGAGGCAGGATCATGAACATTGACAGACTGACTGATCATAGAAATCACATTCAGCGGGAACTACTGGGTAGAGAATTAGTCACAAAGCCTCCAGTCGGTTCACTACCCTTTCTTCCTGCAGAACTACAGAAGCTAACTGCAGTATAAAAAGGAAGCTATTTGACCCTCTGAGACTAGTGTGACTCTTTCGGGAAGCAATCCAACTTTGTACTGCTCAGCTCTATTCCCACATCCAATTTTTCTTTCCGCTCTCAAGTACTTACTCAATAAGCATTTGAAGGCTACAGCTGAGTCTGTTTCCCCAACCCTACGAGAGTGCGCATTCCAAATCCTAACTAATCACTGTGTAAAAAAGTCATTTCATTGAGAATAAGAGGTAACCTTATTAAAGCATACAAGATTCTTAAAGCATTTGACAGAGTAGATGCAGAAAGGTTGTTTCCCCTTGTGGGAGAAGCTACACTGTAATAACTTCACAGAGGCCGGTATCCTCTCACCAAATCACCTTTTGTTTACAAAGTACCCAAGTGCAAAGTGCTCAGCACTGGTCCAACTTCCTCAGAGCCAGCTCTCAGTGAAAAGAATCCCTGACCCTCCTGTTTATATCTGTCAACCAGGGCTCCCTGATTGGGGGTGTCAACCTGGTCCAATCAGGGAACTCATATTCTATGAGGTCCACCTGACTGACGTTGTTACAATCACTACAAAGGCGTAATCTCAAAATAAGGATTTGCCCTTTTAAGACAGCAACAAGGTGGAATTTCTATCCACAGATGAGTGAATCAGTGGAATTCTTTACTGCAAAGAGCTTTGGAGGGTGGGTTGGAGCTAAGATAGGTTTTTAATCAGTCAGGTTTTGGGGGAAAGGCAGGACAGTGGAATTGAGGATTATCAAATCAACCATGAATTCACTGAATAATAGGTTAGACTTGTTGGGCTAAATGGCCTGCTTTGGTTCCTAGGTCTTATGGTTTTATGGTCAATCAGCTTAACTCAGTGCCTGGTGATTATTGCCTCCAGCAGCTACTGGAATAAATTTTCTCTTTATTCTTCTAAACCTTGTATGGTTTAAAAAAAAAACCTTCTTGATCTATGTAGCTCATTTCCAGATCCATGTAGGAAAGCAGCATACCTTGCTTTAGGAGATTACATGCCTGTCAGCACTCAGCTGCCAAACTTATTCTCCAGTAATGATTTTTTTAAGATAGCAAGGAATGGGGGAATAGGGGTGTAAAATACATAACAACCAAAAGACATGAACGGTATTTAAGTAACTATGATGTTTACTGCAGTTCAGACTACAGTACAACTCATAAAATAATAAAATGGAGCTATTACATTTTACAGGGAAATAACTAGAGTATGCAGCAAGAGAACGGAGCTAAACAATGCAGCAATTATCCTGCTGACAAATGGAACCTTTTCAACTCAATCTGCATTTGGTGTGAAAATAACTCAAGAGATAAATTCTACATTCAACAGTTTGCCACTGACGAACTGAAATAGTTAAAGAATTGAGCAGAAGAAAAATAATAGGGGAGAAGAGTCACTTGCATTCAAAGCAAAACGAAAAAGGTGAATTCATCGCAGTCCTACCAGGCCATGAGAAATAGGAACAAAAGGCCATTCAGCCCCTCGAACCTGCTCTGATATTCAATAGGATCATGCTGACGTGAAATTCTTCACGGCCACTTTGCTGCCCATTCCCCATCACCATTGATTCCCCGACTGATCAAGACCCATCAACTTCAAGGACTCTGTCCCCACAACTCTCTGTGGCAAACAGTTCCAAAGTTTCATAATTCTCTAGAAAAGAAACTCCCCCCTCATCTCAGTCTTAATTTGGCACTCCTTTGTTCTGAGACTATGCCCTCTCATCCTAGACTCTTTTGTGATGATGCTAAAGCTTTAAGAGGTGTATTTTGTCCTTGTTTTTTGTGAAGAATGGTTAAGACAGAGATACCGAGTAGTACATTCAATAGAGTGAACAGCTTGTGAGGCCTTGAGGTTTCTTTTCAAAAGTTGGAACAATAGAAGCAACCTGAATGGGTGAGGTCAGGCTCCTACAGAATCAGGATTTCTACTTTTAGCTTTCTGCAGTTGCTTGGATCTAGATGTAAGCATTCTTATTCCCCTCTCAGTTACAGTTAAAAGCTGGGGTTCGCTTCCTGCTGCTAGAATTGCTTGCGAGTCAATTTTACTGAAATTGCCTTTGCCCAGGGTGTGTTTATGGGATAATACTACGTTGTAACAGTTAATTAGTAGTAATTAATATATCTATTATTTTGTTAAGCAGTTCGATAGAGTTATAGTTACGCCAATTAGAGTCATAGAGATGTACAGCATAGAAATAGACGCTTGGGTCCAACCCGTCCATGCCGACCAGATATCCCAACCCAATCTAGTCCCACCTGCCAGCACCCAACCCATATCCCTCCAAACCCTTCCTATTCATATACCCATCCAAATGCCTTTTAAATGTTGCAAGTGTACCAGGCTCCACCACTTCCTCTGGCAGCTCATTCCATACATGTACCATCCTCTGTGTGAAAAAGTTGCCCCTTGGGTCTCTTTTTTCTCTTTCCCCTCTCACTCTAAACCTAAGCCCTCTCGTTCTTTCTTTTCTTTTATCATTATTTTGACTGTATTTTAACTGTAGTTTAAAAATAAAGTGTGTTTTGCTTAAAGTTGAGTAGTTTGACCAATCAAATTGTATCTGGAACGCAATGTCTTACAGTCAACTTTAAAATAAGAAAACGTTAGGGTCTAGGCTATCTTCTTAACATATTATGAGGGCATTTAGTCTGGTCCCTAACACTGTGACGATTGGTCTGATCTCTTCTTCAAGAGAGATGAGTAATGATGATGGTTTAACCAGAGGGTCACCACACCTCAGGGGTGGGGAGAAATTGAGGAAAAGAGTCCTTCATGGTAACCTCAGCCAGTGCAGGAATTAAACCCATGCTGTTGGCATCACTGACCAGGCATCTAGTTAATTGAGCTAATTGACCAAGCGCACAATGGGTCAACAGAACTGGTGTCCTTCCCTGCCAGTTTTAGCAAAGGCAAATCCTACATCAGGTTGAATTTTCTTTTGATCACCCAAGATCTGGTACAACTAGGTGGAAGTCACACAATGCAAACATCTCTCATCCCTACCAGACTTTTGCATCTGCCCAGAAACCAGTGTGGACTCCATAGACTTATACTGAAAAGCAACAGTATGGCAACTTGCAGAGCCTCTTGAACATGGTATCACAGGCTGTATAGCAACCATGAGGTGGTCAAAACCCCCCCTGCCACTGCCCCCCAACATCACCAACCTGCAATTTTCAATTCCCAGCTCCCAAAATATGCAAGTGAGAAGTTTGTGAATCGAATTTAAGGATGAAATGGACGTTGTAATGATGATCATGGAAAACTAGAAAGTTAAAAAGCTCAATCTGTTTAATCCATTCCAGTTTTCATCTTGACCCAGGTGAGTGAGTCCTAGAGGTGATGTATCTTGAGAGGGAACGTACATAATGTCTTTTCTTATTGCCTTACTCACATTCCATCATTTCTTGCCCGGTATTAAATCACACTTTCTAAAGCTATCTTTGTTTCTTTTCAATAAATCTTCTGCATAATTGTGGTGATGTCACTGGACCAATAGGGCATGGGTTCAAATCCCACCATGGCAGTTGGTGAAATCTGAATTCAATAAGATGCGAGCCCAGTGGGAACCATGTAACGAGTGCTGATTAGTGTCAAAACCCATCTGATTCACTGATGTCCATTAGAGAAGGAAATCTGCATGTCTCTCTTATCTGGCCTACAGAGAGATTTTTTTTTTGTTTATTAAAGAATATAGTAAATTAATCAGCAGACTCTTAAAAACATTATTTAATCTCAGCATCAGTCATGAGATATGCCCATGGTAATGCTTTGGCATGGTAGGTGTAGGGACAAACCATAGTGGGCAGAGGTCATAACTTGGCCCTAGTTGGCTCTAAGTTGACAAAGGGGCTATAAAGATGGGGTCAAGAGCATAGGTCAGCAGGGTTGTTACGAAATGTGACTTGTCTCTTCAGAAAAGAGCTTGATAGGGGCAGTGGTACAGAGGCCTATCTGGATCAACAGAGCTCCAGCTCAATTTCAGCCATGATTTGATTTGATTTGATATGAGTTACTGTCACATGTACCTAACTAGAGCAAAAGCTTTGTTTATGATCAGTAGAGGCAGGTCATAGGAAGCAAGGACATATAGAATATAGGGTGAAAAAGAACTTGGACAGAGTGAGGCACACAAGTTACAGCACACAGATTGTGCACCAGGCAAGATAAACTTAACAAGATGACCATTATTTGATGCTAAAGAGTCCATGTATCAGTCTAATAATGGCAGGGAAGAAGCTGTTTTTGAACCTGTTGGTGCATGTATTCAAGCTTCTGTATCTTCTGGGTTGTGGGAGAGGATGTCTCGAGTGGGAGAGGTCTTTGGTGATATTAGCAGCCTTTCTGCAGCAACGACAAGTGTAAATGCAGTCCATGGATGTAAGGTTGGCTTCCACGGTGGTCTGGATACAACATTCTGTGGTTTCTTATGGACCTGAGCAGTACAGCTGCCAGACCAGGCCATTATGCACCCAGACACAATGCTTTTAATGATCTACAATGGCAGAACAGTTCAAGAGTCTGAATAGTTCACTCCACTCTTATGTTGCTGTGTTCCTAACAGACAATGTTTTAAATGTCACTAATATCTGCCAGAGGGCAAGGGCTTTGCTAAGAAATCCATTGTTTCTTGCGTTAATATATTTGCTACTTGTCAGGTGTTTGACCATAGCCTGTCTATGACATCTAATTAATTCAGAATGTTAAATATTGAGTACATCATATATGTAATAGATTGCTTGAGTGTTCCAACTCTGCATAATAATGTTTAGCTTGCTTTTTTGTTTGTTCATTCAAAACTGGAATCTTCTGGTTTTATTCTCTTAGTAACTACGAGGGCTCCTCAACCTTGTCTACTTTACAGGCGACAGCTACAGAGCCATAACTAGATCAGAACCAAGGAGGAAATATGGAGGACTGTCGGTTGCTAAGGAGAGTCCAAGGGTTCATGGGTGGAGGCATGGGTTGGCATTGATGGGGCATGGGCACAATGTGGGAAGTGGGAGCTGGAGGATTGATTTTTTTTTAAATTCCATATATTTGACTAGTGGTTGGAGCACTGGAGACCTATCTATCACTCAGGAAACTCCCATACCAAACAGCCTCCTCGCTGTTTGTGGGTCACCTACCACAATTCTTAGACTCACAGTGACCCTGGAATGAAGGGTCAAACCTGTGCAACATATTTTCCTCTCTCCCAATTCTGCACGGAGTGAAAATCCAGGCATTAGCATTTGCTACAGCTCAGTGGGTACAACTCTCAACTTTAAATCAACACCACTCTGGGTTCAATTCCCACTCCTGGAGCACAGAAATCCACACTGCTACTCCCAGTGCCTTACTGAGGGAATGCTGCAGCATTACTGATGTTGTCTTTCTACTAAGACTTCCAAGCCCCATCGATCTACTTTAACAGATAAAAAGATCCCATCACATGATATCATAGAAGTGTAAAAAAGTTATCAAAGGTGGCTTAGCCAATATGTTTGCCTGAAAATTCATTGACAAAACACATCTGGTCATTATCTCCTTCTGTGGTCTTTCCATCCATAAAGTGCCTGCTCACATTTCCTACATTCAACTGCACCTAATTGTCTAATGTGAGGATGAGCAAGAAGGTGCTATACTAATGCAAGTTGATCATTCTCTCTTCTCCCAAACATTTACAAAGCCCTTCAATTTTATTTCCTCAAAAACCAACCCAGAAAACATGCTGGCAAATGGGCATGAAATCTCGTACAAAATTAAGTGACTCGACCCAATGAAACTTGTAATGTATCTGTGCACATGGTTTGTGGCTATTGCTGCTCAGTGATTGAGTTCATTCATCTTCCAGTTTATACAGGCAGCATCAAATTACCGTAAATGTCAAATCTCAGAAGTAGAATCGTACAAAAGAAATCAAAGTTCGATGATGGAAAGATTTAGTTTGTCTGGAAATTATTTGTTGTCGCTTCTGAAAGCATTGCTGACACAATGAACAATTCTAATTTAACTCTGCTGAATCTTGTTTTATTTTAGGTGTAAGTTTCAAATCTGACTCATTTGGAATATTGCTGACTGCTCAGGTTCAAGTCTGCGTTGAGGCGGCTTGTAATTTTTTTTAAAAATAACTGCTTCCAAAAGAAGCTATTAATATTAGAAGAGCTTAAATCAAATTCAAAAAGAAGAACACTGAAGTTGATGAATCAGGGATGGCTTTGCACCCAAATTGTGAACTTTCTCTTTAAGATGCTGATTTTGCTATCCCAGATTAAAATCTCTGAGCATTGAGCACTATCATCAAAAACAGCATGAGAAGAAATTGGAACAGGAGTTACGGCCCTTGAGCCTGCGCCACCATTCAAGGTTATGGCTGATCTGATGTTCCTCATGTCTACTGTCCCCGCGTTTCCCCATAATCCTTGATTCTTCTACTGATCAAGAATGTACTTCTCTCAGCCTTAAGTACATACTTGGACTCTGTCCCCCCAGCTCTTTGTGACAAGGAGTTCCAAAGACACTCAACCCTCTGAGAAAAGAAAGTCCTCCTCATCTTACTCTTAAACCGGAGCCTGTTTATTCTGAGATTATTTCGTCTGGCCCTGGACTCTCCCCGGGAGTGGGAGGGGTTACATCCTCTCAGCATTTACCCTGCCAAGCCCCTTAAGGATCCTTGATGTTTCAATGAGATCACCTCTTTCATTTTTCTAAATCCCAAAAAGTCGAGTCCCAGTCTGTTTAACCACAGGGTGGCACAGTGGTTAGCACTGCTGCCTCACAGTACCAGGGTCCCAGGTTCGATTCCAGCCTCAGGTGACTGTCTGTGTGGAGTTTGAGCATTCTCCCCGTGTCTGAGTGGGTTTCCTCCGGTTTCCTCCCACAGTTCAAAGATGTGCAGGTCAGGTGAATTGGCCACGCTAAATTCCCCATGGTGCTAGGGAATTCAGAGGGAAATGGGTCTGGATGCATTACTCTTCAGAGGGTCGGTGTGGACTGGTTGGGCCGAAGGGCCTGTTTCCACGCTGTCGGGAATCTAGTCAAACCTTTGCTTGTAAGACAATCCTCAATAACTAGAATCATCCTTGTCCAACTGCCTCCAATGAAATAATATATTTCTATAAATAAGGAGAGCAAAACTGCTCACAGTATTTCATATGTGGTCTCACTAACACCTTGCAACAGGCAAGACGAGAATGTTTTTCACACTTAGTATTATTCAAAGGTGTTGAGCCCAAATCTTGGGTGCCAAGTAGTAGAGAATTTAAACATATCAGGAAAGCCCACACAAGTAAATTAATTATTTTCAAGTATAAGCGAATCATGATTTATCTTTTCCTACTTGAAATTACAAATACACCATCAACACTGGAATCTGAAGTCCAGTGGAGTTTTACTCATTCTTTGGAGCACAGCAATTTGTGCGTTATTGTCACAGTTTGTACACAATTTCTTGCGAAAATCTTTTTTTTTACTTATCGAATTGGACTTAACAGCCACCCACAATTCATTTGTGATCAGAATTAATATATGATGTTGCACTGCAATGTAATAATTACAAGGAAATTGCAGTCAACCTTTTTATAAGGTCTGCAAAATATTTTGCAGCTGCTTTAACATGAGTAATAATCAGAGGAAGAACTTGCATTTATCTAAACCTCTTTTGTGTCCTCAGGATGTCTGAAATGTCTTCACAGGCTATTAATTACAGTTTGAAATGTATTAACTGAGGCCAAATAGGCAAACATAGCAGCAAATTTGTATGAAGCAAGGCTCCACAAATAGCAACAAGATAAATAACTATTTAACCTAGTTTTGTTTGCATTTGACCGAGGAAATATATCGTGACCAGGTTATCAGGAGAAATCTCCTGTGCTTCTTCAATTAGTACAAAAGGATCATCTGCAAACACCTGAATAGGTTGATAGTACTTAGGCTTATGATGGTAAGATTGTATCACCAACAGTGCAGTATTTCTTCAGCACTGCATTTAAATAATGTTCTTAGTTCCTGTAGCAGGGAATGAATCTAGAAGTTTCTGTCTGAGAAGACACCATTGAGTTGAGCCAATGTTTAATAAGAACAAAGGTTTAGTTTAGCCCACTTTCTTCCATAATCTAAAGATTCTGGGTGGCACGGTGGCTCAGTGGTTAGCACTGCTGCCTCACAGCACCTGGAACCTGGGTTCGATTCCACTCTTGGGCAACTATCTGTGTGGAGTTTGCATGCTCTCCCTGTGTCTGTGTGGTGTGCTCTGGTTTTCTCCCACAGTCCAACGATGTGCAGGTCAGGGGCACATAGTGTCCATGCATGTGCAGGCTATACATGTTAGCCATGGGAAATGCAGGTTCACTGGGATAGGATAATGGTGGTGGGTCTGGGTGAGATGCTCTTCAGAGGACCAGTGTGGCCCCGATGTGCCGAATGGTCAACTTCTACACTTTAGGGATGCAACAGCAATGATCAATCTCAAGGAAAAACATAGGAAATTTGAGCAAACAGGGAGAACTTTCTCTCACTCGTAAAAAGGATGAAGAAGAGAGGCACAGATTTAAAGAGCAATTTGCAAAAGAAGTAAACATAATGTGAGGAAAAACATCTTCGCACAGTGAGTGGTTCAGGTCTGGAGTAGACAGCCTGGAAGTGTGTTGGAAGCAGGTCCAATGGAAGCATTGGAAAGGACATGGGTGATTATTTAATCAGAAAAATGTGCACAAATACAGGGAATGGATGGGAGATGGGCACCAAGTCATGATGCTCATTCAGGGAATCGGTACAGACACAATGGATCAAATGACCCTCTTCTGTATTGCACCGAGGTCCCAATCTCCATAATGCTGCTCACCATGTGATTTAATTAGAAATTATGTCAAGCAAACAAAATACCTTGTTACTGCTTTGAACATTTTTGGCATGAAGTAAAGGTCAACACTTTAGCTAAATACACTGTTAGACTGACTGCAACAAAATTGAAGGGTTCATTAGCCAAAGGTAAGTAAAGGTTCAACAAGTCCAGACATTTAAAATGTTTTGACTTGAACAAAGGAAAATGCCAACCTGACCATTGAGACCACCCACTCTCTTGGTCAAACCATTATGTTCAGATGTCCAACACCCACGAGCAGTCACAGAATTTCCTTAGAGAAGCAAAATACAGTGATGCCTCAGAATCCGACTTTATTCATTCCAGGAGGCTGTTCGGATTGTGAAAAGTTCGGTTTCCGAAACTATTTTCTCCATAAGAAATAACGGAAAGTGAATTAATCCGTTTCTGGACTCCCAAAAAGAACATTTTCAAGACACTTTCAACTGCAAATACACATGGTTAAAGTAAAATAAGATGAGTAAATGACCTAAATATCAAGTAATAATAATAAAAGCAAGAAATAAATGTACTAGCATGAAAATAACTTCATTTACCTTAGTGAGGGGTGCTAATGGTGAACGCACTTATTTGCTTCCCTGCTCTTCTTGGGTGCCATGGTGAATGCACAAGGGTGATAATTAAAAAAAACCAGCACAAATCAAGGTGAAACATGAGGTAAACTAGTGACGGTCATACGAGAGATGATTTCACGACTACTTCCCGGGACAAACTGAACAAACAATGTTCGACCTGAACGGTACGTGGTGTTTGGATTCTGAAAATGTGTTCGGATTTTAGGGCAAAATTTTCTCGAAATAATTGTTCGGATTCCAATTTGTTCGAACATTAGGGCATTCGAATTCCGGGCTCACCACTATATTACAAACAAAAACAACAACACAATACGAAGATGAAAAGTGTCTGGAAAATTTCTCTCTGGCTACTCTTCTGAGGTAATCATAGAAATAATGCAGCCTGAGCCTTTTGTGTGTGTGATCGCATATAGCCTTCTTAACCATGATACTTCGATTGAAATGTGGGCAGGCCAGCGTTTGTTGCCCATCCCAAAAGGCACTTAACTGAGTCACGTACTAGGGCCATTTCAGAATCAACCCCATTGCTGTGGGGGTCTGATTCCTGATGAAGGGCTTATGCCTGAAATGTTGACTCTCCTGCTTCTCGGATGCTGCCTGACCTGCTGTGCTTTTCCAGCACCACTCTAATCTAAACTCAGGGAATGACCATCTCCAGTAAGAGAGAATCCAACTACTGGCCCATAATGTTCAATTGTTTCATCATCGCTGAAACCCCCACTATCATTGGGAGTGCTTTTGACCAGAAACTGAACCCAACCGGCAATATAAATACTGTGGCTACAAGAGTAGGTCAGTGTCTGGGATATCTGCATGAGGAACTCACTTCTTGTCTCTTCATCTACAAGACAAAAATCAGGAGGGTGATGGAATATTCCTCACTTGCCTGGATGAGGGCAGCTCCATCAACACACAGGAAGCTTGACAGTATCCAAGGCAAAAGCAACCCACTTGATTGGCAGCTCATTCACCATCTTCAATACTCACTCCTTTCATCACTGAATCACAGTGACAGCACTGTGTCATGGACCAGACCAAACCCCACTCAAAATATATTAAGAAGATAGCCTAGACCTTAACTTTTTTCATATTTTAAAGGCAAGTGCTAGATGTTGTGTTGCAGATGCAATTCGATTGGTCAAACTACCAGATTTGAAGCAAACATTCTTCATTCATACGCCACAGTTAAAATACAAAATGGAAGTGGAATAACTTAACTCTATTTGAAAATTTAACAGAATAACAGATTATTGAATTATTAAACAGTAACTATTCCAATATAGCAACATCCCATAAACCCAACCTTGGCAAAGGCACATTCAGTAAAACAGATTGTCTCACAGGGAATTCTCTTGCCCAGACTAAAAATAATTGTGTGTGTGTGTGAGAGAGTGAGAGAGTGAGAGAGTGAGAGAGTGAGAGAGTGAGAGAGTGAGAGAGAGAATAGCAGGGAAAGATGTACTGCAGCTTCCAAACAGCTTCAAGACCTCAGCAATTGCTACAGAAAAAGTAAAACTAAAAATTCCTGGCTGTATGTGATTTGATCCCACCCATTCAGGCTGCTTCTATTGTTCTACCTTTCAAAGAAAACAAAGCCTCACAAACTCTTCACTCTGGTGGCTCCAAGTAAACAGCTCTGCATCTATGCCTTAAAACCTCTCTTCAAAAGCTGTAGCATTATCACAAGTGTGTATCACCTACCCAATGCACTGCAGTAAATCACCAAAGTTCCCTCAGAAACACCTTTCAAATCTGCGACCAGTTACATGGGAAAAGCACCAACTTCAGGCTCCCCTCCAAATCACCCACCTTCCAGACTTGGAAATACATTGCTGCTTTTTCATTATCGTGGATTTAAGTGGTTAGCACTGCTGCCTCACAGCGCCAGAGACCCGGGTTCAATTCCCGCCTCAGGCGACTAACTGTGTGGAGTTTGCACGTTCTCCCCGTGTCTGCGTGGGTTTCCTCCGGGTGCTCCGGTTTCCTCCCACCATCCAAAGATGTGCAGGGTCAGGTGAATTGGCCATACTAAATTGCCTGTAGTGTTAGGTGAGGGGTAAATGTAGGGGTATGGGTGGGTTTCGCTTCGGCGGGTCGGTGTGGACTTGTTGGGCCGAAGGGCCTGTTTCCACACTGTAATCTAATCTAATCTAATCTAATCTAATCTAAACTTCTATGCCTCCATTCCAAGTCACATTATATTCCTTGGAGTGCAGGGATACAATGTTGCAAAAACAAAAAGCAATTACCTTCTCCAGGATAATTAGGGATAGGTAATAAATGCTGGACCAGCCAGTATGGCCCACATTGAACAAATAAAAAGAAAATCAGGGGAATCTTACAAAAGTTGCACTGTGCCATTAGACTGTATGACCACAGGAAACAGGAACAGGAGAAGGCCGTTCAGCCCCTCGAGCCTGCTCAGCTATTAACAGGATCATGGTTGATCCAACATTCCTCATGGGTAAAAACAATGACTGCAGATGCTGGAAACCAGATTCTGGATCAGTGGTGCTGGAAGAGCACAGCAATTCAGGCAGCATCCGAGGACAGGCCTGTCCTCGGATGCTGCCTGAATTGCTGTGCTCTTCCAGCACCACTAATCCAGAACCAACATTCCTCATGTCCACTTTACTGTCCATTCCCCACTGCCCTTGATGCCCTTTCCGACCAAGAATCTCTCTATCTCAGCCTTAAATGTACACAAGGACACTTCCCCCACAGCTCTCTGTGGCAAGGAGTTCCAAAGACACTCAACCCTCAGAGAAGAAATTCCTCCTCATCTCAGTCTTAAATTAGTGCCCCTGCATTCTGAGACTACATTAATTCACGATAGAGACAGAACAGATTTCATCCATTCAACAAGCCAGAAAGAGTTTCAGCTGGGTGTTTTATCTAATGCAGCAATGCTTAGATTATTTTCCATGTCATGACATTGGATCATAACCCAAATTACTCATGGATATGTAGTGTAATTAGATTTTTTATTTTAAATAATGATATTGAAGCCAGAAGATAGCTAAGAATGCACCTGCAGCGGCTCTCTGTGACAATCCAATTGCACCAAGTGTTCTTCCATGTAAGAGGAACCGTGAAATGGTGCACCTGAAGGGTGTCAGGAGAACTTCAGACAACAACCCTTCAAAGTGAGAGGTGCCTTTGTAAAAACTGAGCTGTGATCTCCTGTGGCTTTATATCCAAGACGGGATGTGATGAGTTGAAAGAAAGGTATTCCTGGAACAAAGGCATGTTTCTGTTTCACTCTTTCAAAAATAGGAAAAGGAGTAAAGACCAATTGCAATCCTGGGTCTCTTATGCCAGTGTGATAGAGAGCTGCCATGCTGGAAGGACAGTCTGTGGTTGATGATTCACTGTGCTAATATGTGCTGTGTCGGGGCACAGCAGAGAACTTCCATTAGATACCTTTGTACACTCAGGTTAAAAGTAGTACAAGTCTCATTCTCTCTCTCAGACTGCTGAAAATAAGTCAGGTCAATAATGTCACTGCTGTAGACAATCCTTTCAGCTAGCTGCAAAACCAAGAATTCTGAAACAACCACTGAACTGCCAAAATGCAGTACCACAAGAATGGTCCTCCTTAATGGCCATGATGTTTCACAATCAGACAAGCCAAAGGCTACACGGTTATGTACTTTGGAGTATGTATGTCAGTGCGTGTGTGTCTGTGTGTGTGTATTAATTTAATTCTTTTTGTTATCTCGAGAAATCCTGGCGACACTGGATTGACCGAGTGTGCCCATGAGGGAAGGATTGTTTTTTAAACTTCAGCTTGTTGTGAGCGGCCGAGGGAGGAGCTGTGTAAAGAGGAGAAGGTATTTGTCTCCCCCCAGCCAGGACCAGGACCATTTGGGAGTATCTCATCCAGAACCATGAGGAATTGAGTTCCCTCAGCCAGGACCTAGCCGTAACAGCCAGAAACTGCAAGTGGATACACTATATTATTAAATAATCTGAGAGTAATTTGTTACAACTAAGTATTATATATAATCATTTCAAACTTCAGACAAATAGTATGTGGATTCATATTAAGCTATCAGTCTGCACCACGGGTGCAAATATCAAGCAGAGCGCCATGCTTCTTGAGATTCCAGGTAAGATGAGCAGTTGCTGTTGTAGTCTGGTATACTGATCTCGACATTGCAGAGGCTGAGCATCAACTCTCAGATACCTCCTCCTATCTTCCCCTGGATCATATCTCCAACATGGCACATCAGGCCACTGTATGAACTACAATCACTGACCTCATTTCTCCCCCACTGCCTCCAAGCTGACAGTCTCCCAACCCCACTCCTACCTCCTTCTGAAAATCCACAAACAGGACTGGCTGGGTAGACCCATTGTTTCAGTCTGTTCCTGCTCCACAGAACTCATCTCTGCCTGCCTTGACTCCGTCTTCTCTCCCCTGGCCCAGTCCCTGCCCACGTACATTCACAATTCCTCTGATGTTTCTGTATATAAACCAACATATTCCTAGATGCCATCAGTTCTGAGGAAGGGTCTCAGCACCCAAAATATTAACATTGACTTCTCTTCACAGATGCTGCCAGACCTGCTGAGCTTTTCCAACAACTTCAATTTTTTTTCTGATTTCAAGCATCCGCAGTTCTTTCGGTTTTTGTTTAAGGTGGAGCATGAGGTTTTTATATCCTCTGGTCATATGATACGACAGTAATGATATTATAACCATGGCCCTTAGACATATAGTGATGATGAGACATACCACAATTACATTAGGCTTCAGCTGTTTGATTTTTAATAGTGTGATAAATTACTGTCAAACAATCTTTATTTCTGAAAATTTACTTAAATAAGGTTCTCATTCATTTAGGTTTTAATTTTTGTTGGAAATATGAAGTTGTGTTTATCACATCTTCTGTTGTGGGCGGCAACGTGGCACAATGGTTAGCCGGAGACCTGGATTCATTTGCACATTCTCCCAGTGTCTGCAAGGGTTTCCTCCCACAATCCAAAAATGTGCAGGTTAGGTGAATTGGTCATGCTAAATTGCCCGTAGGGTTAGGTGCAGGGGTAAATGTAGGGGAATGGGTCTGGGTGGGTGTGCTTCGGTGGGTTGGTGTGGACTGGTTGAGCCGAAGGGCCTGTTTCTACATTAAGTAATCATCTAATCTAAGCTAATCTCTTTCAATCGCATCACTCTCCCCCATCTATTAAACTATTCAAACAGTATCTTACTGCGAATTAGGTATTTTGGCACTTTCTGTTTAGAGTCAGCAAGTATCAGGACCATTTTTTCAACTGCGCTGGTTAAGGACTTACATACTGTTTTGTGTAGGTCTCAGATTTGTTGTGTCAGTGTTTTGGATTTCCAATTTCCGAAATCACAGAGCACAAGCCTATTAACAAGGTACATTGAATGAAGGTTTCTTTGCCACTGACCACAAAATCTAGTCCTGTGTCTTTTGCCATTTTACAATAAACAATTACACAGTTTAGTGAAAATGCAACATCGTATAAACACATATTGAGTTTCCATTGCTGAAATGGTTTATAATAAACTGCTTATATCAGAGAAGTATCAATGACTTCTGTCCTGCCGATGAGATCGGCTTGAATGATAAAATATGTATTATTCATTGGTCGATTCCATTTACTCCTATTGGACATATCATTGACTAATGTGAAAATAACTACATCGGCATATCGAGTAATTTCCTGATCGCTGAGATTGCAAATAATATTACCAGATGCTAACTGCCCGGAGTTTGGAAATAATTTTTACAGCTTCCTTTCAGCGCCCAAAAAAACGTCGATCATGAAAAGCCAATTTCAAATTACACAGTAGCATCTGTTTTGTGCCAGCAACATGCACAAGTCATCAGATATTTACAAAACAACTGTATAACCTTTCCCATTGCCTCTCTCAAAGGAGTTTGTGGTAAATGCAGAATCTGTTCAACAAGTATTTGATGAAGTAAGCGGATATTCCTCACTCCAAACTCTGACCTTGGCACATTAGGTCATGAGATAATCAAAAATAATTCAATAAAGTGGTCACCTAAGAAACAGAAGCCGGAAAAGTATAAACAGTACAATTTTTTGTTTCATTCAACGTGATGTTAGCGTTTTGTTGCCCATCCTAGATGGTAGCTAACAGCCACGACATTGCTGTGGGTCCAGAGTCACGCGTAGGCCAGATCAGGTAAGGACGGTGGTTTATTTCCCTAAAGGACACCAGACAGCCAGATGGGTTTTTCCGACGATCGACAATGGATTCATGGTCTTCAGTAGACTCTTAACTCCAGATTTCTATCGAATTTGAATTCTATCATGTGCCATGGCAGAATTCAAACCCAGCTTCCCAGGGCATTAACAGATAAAAATAAAAATTGCTGGAAAAGCTCAGCAGGTCCAGCAGCATCTGCAGAGAGAAATCAGAGTTAACATTTCAGGTTGAGTGACCCTTCCTCAGAACATTCTGAGGAAGAGTCGCTGGACCCGAAACATTAGCTTCGATTTCTGTCCACAGATGCTGCCAGACCTGCTGAGTATTTCTAGCAATTTCTATTTTTGTCTCGGATTTACAGTATCTGCAGTTCTTTCAGTTTCCTCAGAACATTACCTGGGTCTCTGGATTACTGTCTAACATTAACAACACTGGGCCATCACCTCCCCCTAACACAAGTGGAAGTGGAGCATACAACCCTTTGAGTGTGTTCTGCCAATCATTAAGATCATGGCTGATTTGATTGTGGCCTCAATTCCCTTGTCTTCCCATACCATTTGACTCCCTTGTTAGTCAAGATCTATTTACCCCTGCGAGAAATATTCAATCACTCAACCTCTATCACTCTTTGGGAAGTGAATGCTACCGGTTAATGATCAAGTGAGAAATGACAAATTCTCATTGTCTCCATGTTAAATGGGAGCACCCCCCCCCCTTATTTTATCAAGATCTCTGTTCAGCAACACTCCCCAGGACCTTACCATTAAGTATGTTTCAATTTAGTCACCTCTTTTAAACTCTGGAGGAAATTGGCTAACTTGCCTTGACTTCCTCAGAAAGGCAATTTGCTCAATTTGCTTATTAGCTTAAGGGTTCGCTGAATTGCTTCCAATGCATTAATCCATACGGTGACCTTTACTGTACATAGTACATTCAGTGTGATGAAAGGGGAAAGGTTTAAAAGGGATCCAAGGAGCAGCTTTATCATGCAGAAATGGTGCATTTATGGAATGAGCTGCCAGAGGAAGTGGTGGAGGCTGGTATAAGATTAGATTAGATTACTTACAGTGTGGAAACAGGTCCTTCGGCCCAACAAGTCCACACCGACCCTCCGAAGAGTAACCTACCCAGGCCCTTTTGCCTCTGACTAACGCACCTAACCTATGGGCAATTTAGCACGGCCGATTCACCTGATCTGCACATCTTTGGACTGTGGGAGGAAATTGGAGTACCCGGAGGAAACCCGCACAGACACGGGGAGAATGTGCAAACTCCACACGGACAGTCGCCCAAGGCTGGAATTGAAGCTGGGACCCTGGTGCTGTGAGGCAGCAGTGCTAATAACTGAACCACCATGTGCTGATTACAGCATCTGGAGGGTATATAGGAAGGGTTTAGAGGGATATGGCCAAATGCTGGCAAATGGGATTGGAGTTATTTAGGATATCTGGTCGGCATGGACGGGTTGGACCGAAGGGTCTGTTTCCATGCTGTACATCTCTATGACTCTGTGTAGGATCCTGAGGGACTTGACTGGATGGATGTGGAAACGATGTTTCCTTTTGTGGAACAATCTAGTACGAGGAAGCACAGCTTAAAAATAAGGAGATACCCATTTAAGACTTTTTTCTCAAAGCATTGTGAGCCTTTGGAATTCCATTCCTGAAAAGGAATCTTTAAATATTTTAAAGACAGAGGTAGATAGATTCTCGATGCCCAAGTGCATGAAAATTCTTAGGGATCTGCAGGAATGTAGGGTTGAGGTTAAAATCAGATCAGCCATGACCTTATTGAATGGTGGTCGACAGGCAGGAGGCTGGAAGAACACAGCAAGCTAGGCAGCATCAGGAGGTGGAGAAGTCAATGTTTCAGGTGTAACCCTTCTTCAGGACTAGGGTAGGTGTGAGGGGAGATACAGATTAAGGGGGGTTGGGGAAGGGTTTTGGATGGGAAGAGGAGTAGAGTGGTGAGGCAGTGACAGTTGAACACAGGTAGTGAGTATGACCAGGTTGGTCAGTGGGAGGAATGAATCCAGTTAGTACCTGGAAGGAAGGGTTGGTCAAAGGAGTGAGAGGGAGGGAGAGGAGCTGGAAAGGAGTCGGGGAATGGGAAGGGAGGTTATTTGAGATTGGAGAACTCAATGCTGAGTCCTCCAGGATGTAGGCTGCCCAGGCGGAAGATGAGATGTTGAATGGTGTAGCAGGCTACTCTTGTTCCTTGTTCATATGCTAGTATGTTTATATCTGAGTTAGACATCGTAAGAGAGATAATATCAATCTGGAGTGAGTATGTGAAAAGGCGGCTCTCAGGACAAGTGTATTTGATCATCTATGTACGGGTCCAAATAAAAGAGTAAAGCTTTGGATAAGGAATGGAAAAGCCTTCCTTGTCAATAAGGAGCAAGCAATCTCAAGGACAGTGTATGGGCAGACACTCACAGCCTAGGTACTCCAGACCAGTCTGTCGATGCACAGATAGAAGTATTAGCAAAAGCACAGGATTAAGTCACAGGTAGCAGCTTGGGAAAATATATCTTCAGCCAGAATGTGAGGACATAAAGAATCCAAGGGGCACAGCTGAAAAGGGAAGCCTTTAAAGGCACAACAAACATCAAAAAGCCTTTGAAGGAGCTGCTGAGAAAAAGCAGGAGAACTACAATGGCAGTGAAAAGACTTTGTGAGACTTCGAAGCTGAACCACAAACAGGCAACAATCCTGCAAGTAAACATACAGCTGGAACACTGACAGTAAGAAGCAAGCAAGCAAATAACCCAGGTCATCCCAGCCAGATAATCTGGAGGGATGGCAGTACTGGCAGGGACCTTACCATTCTCAAATGGTTGAGGTATAGTCGAAGGTCTACAAGGAGGTCAGAAATGGCAGCTTTAATGGCAGCTACAGGGCTATTGAACCACTCCAGGCTTACATATGGAAGGCAGTGTCATCAAGTCACACACTGTACATTCAATACCTGATGATGTTCTGGTCAGGCAAGGTGTGAAAGAAGGCACTGCGAACAGGTACTATTGGTGAAACAGTCGATGTATACTTTAGTTCAAAAGTAATATTGAGAACTGATGAAATGCAAACAGCAATCTGGATATTTTGGAGTATCAATGTTTGTGGATATGGTGCCAGTTAGATCTGCTTTCAGCGGTCGCAGTGTGTACCACCTACAAGGCCCACTGCAGAAACTCACCAAAGATCCTCAGACAGTACCTTCCAAACCATGACCACTTCCATTAAGAAGGACAAGGCCAGCAGATATATGGGAACACCACCACCTGCAGGTTCTTCACCAAGCCACTTATCATCCTGACTTGGAAATACATCACAGCTCTTTTAGTGTCACTGGGACAAAACCCTAGAATTCCCTCCTTAACTGCATTGTGGGTCGAACTGCAGCATATACACAGCGCCAGAGACCCGGGTTCAATTCCCACCTCAGGTGAATGTTGTGTGTGGAGTTTGCACATTCTCCCTGTGTCTGCATGGGTTTCCTCTGGGTGCTCCGGTTTCCTCCCACAGTCCAAAAATGTGCAGGTTAGGTAAATTGGCCATGCTAAGTTGCCCATAGTGTTAAGTGAAGGGGTAAATGTAGGGGAATATGTCTGGGTGGGTTGCGCTTCGGCGGGTCGGTGTGGACTTGTTGGGCCGAAGGACCTGTTTCCACACTGTAAGTAATCTAATCAAAGTAATCTCATCTAATCTAATCTAAGAAGACAGCTCACCATCACCTTCTCAAGGACAACTGAGAACAGGCAATAAATTCTGGGAAAAAAAGTAATCTTTTTAATGAATTTATATCAACTGCCAGGATAATGTGTGTGCAGAGCTTTGAAGGATGAATTAATTAGAAATTACGTACTAGTGAGCATGAGGGATGAGCAGTTTCCAGGCTTCCGTCAATCTAAGGAAGATCTAACATTGGAGCAGGCAATCCAATTTGCTACTGTGATGAAAAGTTTGGGTTCTGAATTGAAAGGACAATGTAATGTTTTAATTTGAAATTTATTATGTGTGTTACAAATAGGAAATTGTCTCTTAGTTTCTTTGCAGATTTGGTTTCTGAGTGGTCGTGGTAGTGGCTGGAGATTTGTTTACATACATTTCAATCTTTGAGATTAACAGGTCATTGCTTTAAGAGAAAAAGGGAAAAAGAGAGAAAGCATAACAGCTGTTAGTCAGCAATGTAGTCCAGTAACACAAAGTCAGAAAAATCAAGAAATCAGAACAGTGCAGAATAAGTCAAACAGCGTGCAACTTCATTCTGAGAGAAGAGACTCCTGTGGGCAAACATACTATTTTAACAGCTTCAAAGTGGGATGGGTTGATTAGATTAGATTCCCTACAGTGTGGAAACAGGCCCTTCGGCCCAACCAGTCCATACCGACCCCCCGAAGAGTAACCCACCCAGACCCATTCCCCTCTGACTAATGCACCTAACACTATGGGCAATTTAGCATGGCCAATTCACCTGACCTGCACATCTTTGGACGGTGGGAGGAAACTGGAGCACCCGGAGGAAACCCACACAGACACGGGGAGAATGAGCAAACTCCACATAGTCAGTCGCCTGAGGTTAGAACTGAACCTGAGACCCTGGTGCTGTGAGGCATCAGAGCTAACCACTGAGCCACCGTGCCGCCCACGGCTGGAACGTGGAAACTTGTTGGTCTTCCAGAGCAAGGAGTTGACCGGACCTCCACCTTGTCCCAGTCTTAAATTGGCACCCTGTTGTTCTGAAACAATGATCTCTAGTCCTAGAGTCTGCTATAAAGGGAAACAGCCTCTCAGCACTTACCCTGTCAAGCCCTTTAAGAACCCACTCTTCTGAATTCCAGTGAGTAGGGTCCCAACCTGTTTAACCTTTGCTCACAAGACCATCCCTCCATGCCAGAGAACATCCTGGTGAGCCTTCTTTGAACTGCCTCCATTGAAATTATATATTTTCTTTAATAAGGGAACCAAAACTGTCCACAGTACTCCACATATCAGGTCTCACCTGCAACTTGTATTGTTGCATTAAGACTTCCCTACTCTTATACTCTGGCCCTTGAAATA
This sequence comes from Chiloscyllium plagiosum, assembly GCF_037043375.1. Lineage (NCBI taxonomy): Eukaryota > Metazoa > Chordata > Chondrichthyes > Orectolobiformes > Hemiscylliidae > Chiloscyllium > Chiloscyllium plagiosum. The sequence continues at coordinate 17,974,353 of NW_028270146.1, forward strand.
AGGGCCAGCATTCAATTAGCCTTCCTGATTGCCTGCTATACCTGTGTGCTAGCTCTCTGTGTTTCATGCACAAATGCCCCCAAGTCCCTTTGTATGGCAGATTTCTGCAGTTTTTCTACATTTAATAGTCTGTTTAATTCTGATATCAACTTTAAGGAAGTGTTTAGCAGGCTCAATATAAATTAAGTAGGTGAATGAGGACTGCAGATGCTGGAGATTAGAGTCAGGATTAGAGTCAAGATCAGGAATGAAGGGCTCCTGAAAGGAACGATCCCTGATGAAGGGCTCCTGCCTGAAACATCGATTCTCCTGCACCCTGGATGCTGCCTGACCTGTTGCGCTTTTCCAGCACCACTCTAATCTTGACTTAATATAAATTAAGTAGAACCTCTACTTAAATCCAAAGTGGGAACCTATGCCTTGCAACATTTATGGATGTTCTGACAAAACTTCCTGAAGCAGCAACTTTGGGAAAAATGAAGGCAAAAATGGCAGCGCAGAAGTTGAATTTTTTATACAGGATACAGATTACCCAAGGAAATACATGAGATCAAGGTTCAAATTTAATACTGCAGGTATTTGAAGAAATAATGAATAGTTGGGAACAAAACATATGATTTAGGAGCAGGAGTAGGCTATTCAGCCTCTTGAGCCAGATCTGACATTCAACAAGATCATGGCTGATTGCAATGCAACCTCAAAAACCACATTCCTGCCTAACTCTGATAATCAATCACTCCTTTAACAAAAATATATCTACCTCTACCTCAAAAATATTTAAGACTATTTGTCCGGTAAAGTTGGTGGGAGCCACTATCAATAGTGGGACTATTGATACTCAAAAATAAAGTAACTTAATCTCTGTTTCAAATGAGCCAGCCCTGATTGTTAAACAGTGACTCATAGCTCTTGATTGTCTTTCTACATACAGCCTGCTGATACCCCTAGACTCTTATACATTTCAGTCAAGTTGCACGTTACACCTCTGAACTTCGGTGGATGTATGCCCAGCCTGTCCAACCTGGTCATTCTGGGAAAACTTCCTCTAAACTGCTTCCAGTGTATTTACATCCTTCCTTAAGGATGTACACAGTACTCCAGGTGCAGCCTCACCAGTGCCCTTTACAACTGAAACATGATCTACTTACTTTTGTATTCAATTCCCTGAGCAATGAACAATAAGATTTGTTAACTTTCTCAATTACTTGCCATACTTGCATACTGGCCGTATATAATTCTTGCACTAGGACAACCAGATCCCACTGCATCTCAAAGATCTAAATCAAATGCTTGACTATATTTCATGTTTTCCCACATTTTACTCCATTTGCCAACTGGAATAATGTATAGAGAGGAATGGATAAGCATGATCTTTAACTTTTTTAAAAAAATTATTTATTGAAGGGACATTGGCTAATTTCATTCATTTCTGCAACTAAAAGCAATCAGTTTTTGTAACTCCAGATGGACTTTATGCTGTTCGGAATGAAAGTCACAACCGTTCAGTGCAAAGCCAACAGCATTATCGAAAGGTTCATGTAACTGTGATGAGCTGGAACACAACCAGAGGGACAGTGATATGCTACAGGCACCACAGATGCAAGCTTTACAGGAAATGAGAGAGAGTAATCTTCTCAAATTAAGATTACAGTTTTAGGACACATTAGCCAGGAAAAAGGGATCATGGCAAATCCAAGAAACACTACCACCATCAGTGCTTGCAAAGTAAATGACATACAGCACTTCTTATGGTAAATCAAGCAGGAAAGCTTTTCCCCAGCTTCCAAAGTTTGCTCATCCCATCAAAGATGAAGGCTTCAGTTGAATTAGCATCCATCGCTTTCTTGGTGGGGGGGGGGTGGGATAAAAAGCTCTAGATTTCTACACCCTTGAAGGAGTGCCTTTTGATTTAACTACTGGATAAATGTTGGTTGTCACTTTGAAATAATGCACCCTTCCTACATTTTATATGTCTCCCTTTAGATGTGCGTTCAGAGGTTTTCAATTAATTTTCACAAACTAATGATGTCAGGTATTTCCAAGAGGAAGTATAATTTGAAAATGTCTACTATGTCGTGTTCCCATGTGTTCAATTTCCTTGAACGTTTATGTAGCAATCTGGGGCAAGAATAATTGCAAATTTCAGAGCTATATATTCAGTTAAATTGTATAACCTGGAAGCTGGTTTAACAATTGTATGCATAGACAACAAATTCTGAAATAATGTACAGTAACCTTCTCTGTTTGAACCATAGTAGGATGGGAGACATTGTTCGAATTATTTTCTTGCACAAAAGGAAAACAATTTGCCTTTTCTCTTTCACACTCTACTATACACTTTCAGTTCATTGTAGTAGTTAATAGATTCCAATAAATCTTACTGCACAATACGTAGGACACAACAGAGACTGGTAAAATGCAAATGCACAGACTCAGAATTAAAAGGTCCAAACTGTTGGTGGAAGGTTCAATATTTAATGAGTCTTCTCCAACACAATGGGAGTTATAGAGTCATAGAGAATGGAAACAAACCCTTAAATTCGGCTTCTCCACACCAACCAGATTTCCTAAACTAAACTAGTCCCACTTGCCAGTGTTTGGCCCATATCCCTCTAAACCTTTCCTATTCATGTACCTGTCCAAATGTCTTGTAACTCTTTCGGCTGTACCTGCGTCTGTCACTTCCTCGAGCAGTTCCTTTCCCAAATGCACCATCCTCTGTGTGAGAAAGTTGTCCATCTTAAAATCTTTCTTCTTCTCACCTTAAACCCTTGCCCTCTACTGCAAACAAAAATTCTGGAAATCACAGGGTGTCAGGCAGCACACATGGAAAGAGAGCAAGCTAAAGTTTTGAGTCTAGATGACTCATCATCAGAGCTGTGCCCTGTAGTTTTGAATTCCTCCACCCCAGGGATATGACCTTTGCTATTCACCTTAATGATGTCCCTCATGATTTTAAACATCTATAAAGTCACCCCTCAACTTCCTACCCCCCAGGGAAAATAGTCCCAGCCTCTCCCGATAGCTCAAACCCTCCAATTCCAGTCAGATCCTTGTAAATCTTTTCTGCACCCTGTCCAGTTTTAAAATATCCTTCCTATAGGCAGATGGAAAGGGAACTCATGGAAGTCACATGTTGGGTCCTTGACCTGGCATATTCCCACCGTGAACAATCTTATATCAGAGGCTGTTTAGGACGACACTGGCTCACCCATCCAGCGGTGGCATGCAGCAATGACGTGTGCAGATATCACTGGTGTACTTATACCTGCAGAATCTCAGTGATTACAGACAGGCTCCCACTGAGGACACCAAATGGCTGGTGGTACCAAGCCAAATGAGGCAACAAAGCTGTCTTTAAATTTCCCCTCCTCTACCCAGAGACAGACCGGATGGAAGACTACACTGAGTCCACGGGTCAGTGGGAAACAAGCAGAGAAAATGCTGGAGAAACTCAGCAGGTCTGGCAGCATCTGTGGAAAGAGAAACAGAGTTAACATTTCAAGTCCAGTGATCCTTCTTCAGAACTGAACTTCTTTCTGATAAAGAAGAGGAGTCATAGTGGAAATATTAATTCTCTCTGCACAGCTGATTTCTCCAGCATTCTCTGTGTTTATTCAGATTGCCAGCATCTGCAGTATTTTGACTTTATTACTAGTGTGACTCTTCTTCAAAACACAATCTTCTGAGGAAGTGTTATACCAGACTTAAAATGTTAACCCGGTTTCTCTCTCCACAGATGCTGTCAGACCTTCTGAGTTTCTCCAGCATTCTCTGCGCTTATTTCAGATTTCCAGCATCTGCAATAGTTTGCCTTTCTTAGATGAAGTGGAAGAATGTCCCTACTTTATTTCAAATAATACCGCAAGATCGTTTGCATAACAATTTGAGACCAGGTGAAGACTGCGCTTAAAACCCACAAATATTTCTGGAAGCACATCAAGCATATTCCAACTCTGTGAAATGGATGTAATGCCTGATTATGTAAGGGTACAAATACTGCACAAATTTACATCGAGTAAGAATGATGCCCAGCTAACCCAAGGCACTCGGGAGTGAAAGAAAAGACAGTTGCAACTTTGGTGGAATACAAAGCACTCTGACTAAATAGTACAAAAACTCAGAGGATTTCCTGCTGGAATACATTTGTGCTGTTGGAAAGCGTCTTGTGACAATTCAAAACAGATGTTTAAAAAGTCTACTGTGAAGTAATTTCCACCTACGTACAAGCTCTACTCCTTCACATTTATGAGGCACAAGGGATGCTTAAGTCGGTTGACTTAACCTTTCCACTGTGGCAGGGGAATTAACCTATTTGCACCAGTTCTTACTCTGTACAAGAGAGAGATATGTTTGACACCTGGTATCACTCATACTGGAAGAGGCTCAGGCAACTATCAATCTACAAGCTCCACACTGAGAATACTAAAAACATAAAATTAATTAATGGCACTTTATTTCACTACACAAGCAGTAATGTTTCTGAAGAACATCCAATTCCGTACACATTATTGACTACTGCATCACTCGGGTCCCGTTGGAAAGTAGCTGCTCAGCTCAAGTCGGAAACTAAAATGTCAACTCACGGTCTCTGGGAACTGAGTTATACTGCTTGGTTGCAGTCTCAAATCCAGGAAAGGGATAGTGCATTGGTTTGTTTGTGACACAGTCAATAAATACATGGTGGGAGCGTCATCACTTCAAGGCCTTACAGAGATTTATAAAATCATGAGAGGCATAGACAAGTTGAACAGCAAGTGTCTTTTCCCAAGTGTCTTTTCCCAAGTGTGAGAGAGTTCAAAACTAGGAGCAATATTTTTAAGATGAGAGGAGGATGCTTTCAAAAGGATATGAGGGGCAATTGTTTTACACAGAGATTGGTCAGTGTGTGGAATGAACTGCCAGAGAAAGTGAAGGATGCAGGTACAGTTACAAAATTTAAAAGACATTTGGATGAGTACATGAATAAGAAATGTTTGGAGGGATATGAGATGTATTTAGTTTGCGATTATGGTCAGCATGAACTGGCGGCGGCAAAGGGTCTCTTTCTGTGCTGTATGAGTCTACAATTCTATGGCTTTGCCCCCACCTCTCCCTTGTCTTCCCACAGTTCAGAGCATCCCAGATTAAACTTGCACTATAAATACATGAAAAGGAAAGGTTGGGAAGGTCAAATGCAGGCAGGTTGGATGAGTTTAGTTTGGGAAAATGGGTGCATGGACTATTAATCATTTATACATTTAAAGTTGATATTTCTCTGCACCTTCTCTGTAACTGTAACATTATATTCAGCATTTTGTTCTATGAACCTAAAGTCCCTGTGTCAAGTATGATTTGTCTGGGAAGTACACAAAACAATACTTTTCACTGTATCTTAGTACGTGTGGCAATAATAAATCAAAGTAAATCAAACACTTGTGCAGCAGATCTAGCACAAAACCCAACTCTTTTTGGAATGGAGGAAGCTAATCACTAGAAATCCAAAATTAAAACCAAGTGCTGGGAACTTCAAGCAGGTCTTGTGATATCTTGGTGAGATAGCCCCAGATGAAAGAGAATAATATCCCCAACTAAATTCAGGGTTAGACCAGTGTGAAATTCAGAATTACAGCACTGTGAAATTCAGGGTCAGAGCAGGGAGAAATTCAGGGACGGAGCAGGGAGAAATTCAGGGACGGAGCAGGGAGAAATTCAGGGACGGAGCAGGGAGAAATTCAGGGACGGAACAGGGAGAAATTCAGGGACGGAGCAGGGAGAAATTCAGGGACGGAGCAGGGAGAAATTCAGGGACGGAGCAGGGAGAAATTCAGGGACGGAGCAGGGAGAAATTCAGGGACGGAGCAGGGAGAAATGCAGGGTCCCAGCCCTGTGAAATGCGGGGTCACATACCTGTGAAATTCAGGGTCCCGGCACTGTGAAATTCAGGGTCCCAGCCCTGTGAAATTCAGGGTCCCAGCCCTGTGAAATTCAGGGTCCCAGCCCTGTGAAATTCAGGGTCCCAGCCCTGTGAAATTCAGGGTCCCAGCCCTGTGAAATTCAGGGTCCCAGCCCTGTGAAATTCAGGGTCCCAGCCCTGTGAAATTCAGGGTCCCAGCCCTGTGAAATTCAGGGTCCCAGCCCTGTGAAATTCAGGGTCCCTGCCCTGTGAAATTCAGGGTCCCTGCCCTGTGAAATTCAGGGTCCCTGCCCTGTGAAATTCAGGGTCCCTGCCCTGTGAAATTCAGGGTCCCTGCCCTGTGAAATTCAGGGTCCCTGCACTGTAAAATTCAGGGTCCCTGCACTGTGAAATTCAGGGTCCCTGCCCTGTGAAATTCAGGGTCACAGCACTGTGAAATTCAGGGTCCCAGCCCTGTGAAATTCAGGGTCCCAGCCCTGTGAAATTCAGGGTCACAGCCCTGTGAAATTCAGGGTCACAGCCCTGTGAAATTCAGGGTCACAGCCCTGTGAAATTCAGGGTCACAGCCCTGTGAAATTCAGGGTCACAGCCCTGTGTAATTCAAGGTCACAGCACTGTGAAATTCAGGGGCCCTGCACTGTGAAATTCAGGGGCCCTGCACTGTGAAATTCAGGGGCCCTGCACTGTGAAATTCAGGGGCCCTGCACTGTGAAATTCAGGGACCCTGCACTGTGAAATTCAGGGACCCTGCACTGTGAAATTCAGGGACCCTGCACTGTGAAATTCAGGGACCCTGCACTGTGAAATTCAGGGACCCTGCACTGTGAAATTCAGGGTCCCTGCACTGTGAAATTCAGGGTCCCTGCACTGTGAAATTCAGGGTCCCTGCACTGTGAAATTCAGGGACCCTGCACTGTGAAATTCAGGGACCCTGCACTGTGAAATTCAGGGACCCTGCACTGTGTAATTCAGGGTCACAGCACTGTGTAATTCAGGGTCACAGCACTGTGTAATTCAGGGTCACAGCACTGTGTAATTCAGGGTCACAGCACTGTGGAATTCAGGGACCCTGCACTGTGAAATTCAGGGACCCTGCACTGTGAAATTCAGGGACCCTGCACTGTGAAATTCAGGGACCCTGCACTGTGAAATTCAGGGACCCTGCACTGTGATATTCAGGGTCACAGCACTGTGTAATTCAGGGTCACAGCACTGTGTAATTCAGGGTCACAGCCCTGTGAAATTCAGGGTCACAGCACTGTGAAATTCAGGGTCACAGCACTGTGAAATTCAGGGTCACAGCACTGTGAAATTCAGGGTCACAGCACTGTGAAATTCAGGGTCACAGCACTGTGAAATTCAGGGTCACAGCCCTGTGGAATTCAGGGTCACAGCACTGTGTAATTCAGGGTCCCTGCACTGTGAAATGCAGGGTTACAGCCCTGTGTAATGCAGGGTCACAGCACTGTGTAATTCAGGGTCACAGCACTGTGAAATGCAGGGTCCCAGCCCTGTGAAATTCAGGGTCCCTGCACTGTGTAATTCAGGGTCCCTGCACTGTGTAATTCAGGGTCACAGCCCTGTGTAATTCAGGGTCACAGCCCTGTGTAATTCAGGGTCCCAGCCCTGTGAAATTCAGGGTCCCAGCCCTGTGAAATTCAGGGTCCCAGCCCTGTGAAATTCAGGGTCCCAGCCCTGTGAAATTCAGGGTCCCTGCCCTGTGAAATTCAGGGTCCCTGCCCTGTGAAATTCAGGGTCCCTGCCCTGTGAAATGCAGGGTCCCTGCACTGTGAAATGCAGGGTCCCTGCACTGTGAAATTCAGGGTCCCTGCACTGTGAAATTCAGGGTCCCTGCACTGTGAAATTCAGGGTCCCTGCACTGTGAAATTCAGGGTCCCTGCACTGTGAAATTCAGGGTCCCTGCACTGTGAAATTCAGGGTCCCTGCACTGTGAAATTCAGGGTCCCTGCACTGTGAAATTCAGGGTCCCTGCACTGTGAAACTCAGGGTCCCTGCACTGTGAAATTCAGGGTCCCAGCCCTGTGTGATGCAGGGTCACAGCACTGTGTGATGCAGGGTCACAGCCCTGTGTAATTCAGGGTCCCAGCCCTGTGTAATGCAGGGTCACAGCACTGTGTAATTCAGGGCCCCAGCCCTGTGAAATGCAGGGTCCCAGCCCTGTGAAATTCAGGGTCCCTGCACTGTGTAATTCAGGGTCACAGCACTGTGTAATGCAGGATCCCAGCCCTGGGAAATGCAGGGTCACAGCCCTGTGAAAGTCAGGGTCCCAGCGCTGTGAAATTCAGGGTCCCGGACCTGTGAGATTCAGGGTCACGGACCTGTGAGATTCAGGGTCACGGACCTGTGAGATTCAGGGTCACGGACCTGTGAGATTCAGGGTCACGGACCTGTGAGATTCAGGGTCACGGACCTGTGAGATTCAGGGTCACGGACCTGTGAGATTCAGGGTCCCGGCCCTGCGAAATTCAGGGTCCCGGCCCTGCGAAATTCAGGGTCCCGGCCCTGCGAAATTCAGGGTCCCGGCCCTGCGAAATTCAGGGTCCCGGCCCTGCGAAATTCAGGGTCCCGGCCCTGCGAAATTCAGGGTCCCGGCCCTGCGAAATTCAGGGTCCCGGCCCTGCGAAATTCAGGGTCCCTGCCCTGCGAAATTCAGGGTCCCGGCCCTGCGAAATTCAGGGTCCCGGCCCTGCGAAATTCAGGGTCCCGGCCCTGCGAAATTCAGGGTCCCGGCCCTGCGAAATTCAGGGTCCCGGCCCTGCGAAATTCAGGGTCCCGGCCCTGCGAAATTCAGGGTCCCGGCCCTGCGAAATTCAGGGTCCCGGCCCTGCGAAATTCAGGGTCCCGGCCCTGCGAAATTCAGGGTCCCGGCCCTGCGAAATTCAGGGTCCCGGCACTGCGAAATTCAGGGTCCCGGCACTGCGAAATTCAGGGTCCCGGCACTGCGAAATTCAGGGTCCCGGCACTGCGAAATTCAGGGTCCCGGCACTGTGTAATTCAGGGTCCCGGCACTGTGTAATTCAGGGTCCCGGCACTGTGTAATTCAGGGTCCCGGCACTGTGTAATTCAGGGTCCCGGCACTGTGTAATTCAGGGTCCCGGCACTGTGTAATTCAGGGTCCCGGCACTGTGTAATTCAGGGTCCCGGCACTGTGTAATTCAGGGTCCCGGCACTGTGTAATTCAGGGTCCCGGCACTGTGTAATTCAGGGTCCCGGCACTGTGTAATTCAGGGTCCCGGCACTGTGTAATTCAGGGTCCCGGCACTGTGAAATTCAGGGTCCCGGCACTGTGAAATTCAGGGTCCCGGCACTGTGAAATTCAGGGTCCCGGCACTGTGAAATTCAGGGTCCCGGCACTGCGAAATTCAGGGTCACAGCCCTGTGAAATTCAGGGTCACAGCCCTGTGTAATTCAGGGTCACAGCCCTGTGTAATTCAGGGTCACAGCCCTGTGTAATTCAGGGTCACAGCCCTGTGTAATTCAGGGTCACAGCCCTGTGTAATTCAGGGTCACAGCCCTGTGTAATTCAGGGTCACAGCCCTGTGTAATTCAGGGTCACAGCCCTGTGTAATTCAGGGTCACAGCCCTGTGAAATTCAGGATCCCAGCCCTGTGAAATTCAGGGTCACAGACCTGTGAAATTCTGGGTCCCACCAGTGTGAAATTCAGGGTCACAGACCTGTGAAATTCTGGGTCCCACCAGTGTGAAATTCAGGGTCACAGCACTGTGGAATTAAGGGTCACAGCACTGTGAAAAACACAGTCAGAGATGTGTGAAATTCAGTGTTATGTCAATGTGAAATTCAGGGTTATTGCAGTATCAAATTCAGAGTTACAGCAGGGAGAAATTCAGGGTTACAGCAGTGAGAAATTCAGGGTTACAGCAGTGAGAAATTCAGGGTTACAGCAGTGAGAAATTCAGGGTCATAGCACTGTGAAATACAGAGTAACAGCAGTTTGAAATTCAGGGTCATAGCGCGTTAAATTCTGGGTAACAGCAGTGTGAAATTTTGGGTTACAGCATAGTTAAATTCAGAGTTATAGCAGTGTGAAATTCATTGTGATAGCAGTATTAAATTCAAGGTAATAACAGCATGAAATTCAGGGTAATACCATGGTTAAATTCAGCATGAAAGTCAGGGTTATAGCAGTATCAAATTCAGGGACACAGCAATATGGAATTCATGGTTACAGCCGTACCAAATTCAGGGTTACAGCTGTGTGAAATTTCGGGTTACAGCAGAGTTAAATTCAGAGTTATATCAGTGTGAAATTACGGTTTATAGCATGGTTAAATTCAGCATTATAGCCATGTGAAAGTCAGGGTTACACCATGGTTAAATTCAGCATTATGGCCATGTGAAATTCAGGGTTATAGCATGGTTAAATTCAGCGTTATAGCTATGTGAAATTCAGGATTATAGCATGGTTAAATACAGCATTTTAACCATGTGAAATTCAGGATTATAGCATAGTTAAATACAGCATTGTGGTAGTGTGACATTCAGGATCACAGAAGTATGAAATTCAGGGTCACAGCAGTGTGAAATTTTGGGTTACAGCAGTTATATTCAGAGTTATAGCCATGTGGAATTATTAGATTAGATTAGATTACTTAGTGTGGAAACAGGCCCTTCGGCCCAACAAGTCCACACTGCCCCGCCGAAGCGCAACTCACCCATACCCCTACATTTACCCCTTACCTAACACTACGGGCAATTTAGCATGGCCAATTCACCTGGCCCTGCACATCTTTGGACTGTGGGAGGAAACCGGAGCACCCGGAGGAAACCCACGCAGACACGGGGAGAACGTGCAAACTCCACACAGTCAGTCGTCTGAGGCGGGAATTGAACCCGGGTCTCTGGCGCTGTGAGGCAGCAGTGCTAACCACTGTGCCACCGTGCCGCCCACCGTGCCATTCATAGCTTGGTTAAATTCAGTGTTGTAGCAGTGTGAAATTTAGGGTTATAGCATGTTGAAATTCAGCATTATCACCATGTGAAATTTAGGGTAATACCATGGTTAAATTCAACATTATAGCAGTGTGACATTCAGGGCTATAGCATGTTAAATTCAGCGTTATAGCCATGTAATGGTCAGGGTTATAATGCGGTTAAATGCAGCGTTATAGCCAAGTGAAATTCAGATTATAGCATGGTTAAATTTAGCGTTATAGCCATGTGAAATTCGGGGTAATACCATGGTTAAATTCAGCATTATACCCATGTGAAAGTCAGTGTTATAGCATGGTTAAATTCAATGTTACAGCAGTGTGAGAATCAGGATTATATAATGGCTAAATTCAGCGTTATAGCCATGTGAAATTCTGGGTTATATGATGGTTAAATTCAGCATTATAGCCATGTGAAAGTCAGTGTTATAGCATGGTTACATCCAGCATTATAGCCATGTGAAAGTCAGGGTTATAGCATGGTTAAATTCAGCGTTATAGCCATGTGCAATTCTGGGTTATATGATGGTTAAATTCAGCATTATAGCCATGTGAAAGTCAGTGTTATAGCATGGTTACATCCAGCATTATAGCCATGTGAAAGTCAGGGTTATAGCATGGTTAAATTCAGCGTTATAGCCATGTGCAATTCAGAGTAGAGCATAGTTACATTCAGCAATATAGCATGGTTACATTCAGCATTATAGCTATGTGAAATTCAGGGTTATAGCATGGTTAAATTCAGCGTTATAGCTATGTGAAATTCAGGGTTATAGCATGGTTAAATTCAGTGTTATAGCCATGTGAAATTCAGGGTTATAGCATGGCTAAATACAGCATTTTAGCCATGTGAAATTCAGGATTAGTGCACAATTAAATACAGCATTTTAGCCATGTGAAATTCAGGATTAGTGCACAATTAAATTCAGCATTATAGCCATGTGAAATTCAGTGTTATATCAGGCTAAATTCAGCAATATAGCAGTATGAAATTCAGGGTTATAGCATGGTTAAATTGAGCATTGTAGCACTGTGAATGTCAGGGTTATAGCATGGTTAAATTCAGCATTTACAGAATTGGGAAATTCACGGTTATCGCATATTCAATTCATAGTTATAGCAGTGTGGAATTCAGGGTTATAGCATGGTTAAATTCAGCATTACAGCCATGTGAAAGTTAGGGTTATAGCATGGTTAAATTCAGCGTTACAGCATTGTGAAATTCAGGGTTATAGCTTGGCTAAATTCAGTACTATAGCCATGTGAAATTCAGAGTTATAGCATGGTTAAATTCAGCACTATAGCCATGTGAAATTCAGAGTTATAGCATGTTAAATTCAGCGTTATAGCCATGTAAAAATCAAGGTTTTTGCATGTTAAATTCAGCGTCACATCAGTGTGAACTTCAGAGTTATAACATGGTTAAATTCAATGTTACAGCATTGTGAAATTCAGGGTTATATCAGGTTAAATTCAGCATTATAGACATGAGAAATTCAAGGTTATAGAATAGTTAAATTCAGCATTAGAGCCATCTAAAACTTTGGGTTATAGCATGGTTAAATTCAGCATTATAGCATGGTTAAAATCAGCGTTATAGCATGTTAAATCTAGTGTTATAGCAGTGGGAAATGCATGGCTATAGCATGATGAAATTTAGTGTTATAGCCATGTGAAAGTTTGGGTTATAGCATTGTTAAATTCAGCGGGCGGCACGGTGGCACAGTGGTTAGCACTGCTGCCTCACAGCGCCAGACACCCGGGTTCAATTCCCGCCTCAGGCGACTGACTGTGTGGAGTTTGCACGTTCTCCCAGTGTCTGCGTGGGTTTCCTCCGGGTGCTCCGGTTTCCTCCCACAGTCCAAAGATGTGCAGGTCAGGTGAATTGGCCATGCTAAATTGCCCGTAGTGTTAGGTAAGGGGTAAATGTAGGGGTATGGGTGTGTTGCGCTTCGGCAGGGCGGTGTGGACTTGTTGGGCCGAAGGGCCTGTTTCCACACTGTAAGTAATCTAATCTAATCTAATCTAATCTAATCTAATCTAATCTAATCTAAGCATTATAGCCATGTGAAACTCAGGGTTATAGCATGGTTAAATTCAGCATAATAGCAGTGTGAAATTCAGGGTAATACCATGGTTACAATCAGTATTATTGCCATGTGAAATTCAGAGTTATAACATGGTTAAATTCAGCAATATTGCTATGTGAAATTCAGGGTTATAGCATGGTTAAATTCAGCATAATAGCAGTGTGAAATTCAGGGTAATACCATTGTTAAATTCAGCATTACAGCATAATTGTGAAATGTAACCATGCTATAACCCTGGATTAAATTCAGCATAACAGTAGTGTGAAATTCATGGTTATAGCATTATGAAATTCAGCGTTATAGCTATGTGAAATTCAGGGTTATAGCATAGTTAAATTCAGCATTAGAGCCATTTAAAATTTTGGGTTATTGCATGGTTAAATTCAGCGTTATAGCATTGTTAAATTCAGCATTAGAGCCATTTAAAATTTTGGGTTATTGCATGGTTAAATTCAGCGTTATAGCATAGTTAAATTCAGCATTAGAGCCATTTAAAATTTTGGGTTATTGCATGGTTAAATTCAGCGTTTAACTATGCTATAATGCTGAATTTAACCATGCAATAACCCAAAATTTTAAATGGCTCTAATGCTGAATTTAACAATGCTATAACGCTGAATTTAACCATGCAATAACCCAAAATTTTAAATGGCTCTAATGCTGAATTTAACTATGCTATAACGCTGAATTTAACCATGCAATAACCCAAAATTTTAAATGGCTCTAATGCTGAATTTAACTATGCTATAATGCTGAATTTAACCATGCAATAACCCAAAATTTTAAATGGCTCTAATGCTGAATTTAACTATGCTATAACGCTGAATTTAACCATGCAATAACCCAAAATTTTAAATGGCTCTAATGCTGAATTTAACTATGCTATAACGCTGAATTTAACCATGCAATAACCCAAAATTTTAAATGGCTCTAATGCTGAATTTAACTATGCTATAACGCTGAATTTAACCATGCAATAACCCAAAATTTTAAATGGCTCTAATGCTGAATTTAACTATGCTATAACCCTGACTTTCACATAACTATAAGGCTGACTTTCACAATGCTATAACCATGAATTTCACACTACTGTAACGCTGAATTTAACCATGCTATAACCCTGAATTTCACTCTGCTATAATGCTGAATTTAACATGCTATAATCCTGAACTTCACAGTGCTATAACACTGAATGTAAATATGTTATAACCCTGAATTTCACATGGGGAAAACGCTGAATTTAACCATGCTATAACCCTTAATTTCACGCTGATATAACGCTGAAATTAACCATGCTATAACCCAGAAAATAACCATGGTATAACCCTGCATTTCATATGACTATAACGTTGACTTTAACCATGCTATAACCCTGAATTTCAAACTGCTGGAATGCTGAATTTAACATGCTATAACCCTGAATTTCAAATGGCTATAATGCTGAATTTAACAATGCTGTAACACTGAATTTCACACTGCTTTAACGCTGAATTTAACCATGCTATAATGCTGAATTTAACTATGTTATAACCCAAAGTTTTGCATGACTCTAATGCTGAATTTAACTATGCTATAACCCTGAATTTCTCATGGCTATAATGCTGAATTTAACCCGATATAACCCTGAATTTCACAATGCTATAATGCTGAATTTAACCATGCTGTAACCCAGAATTTCAAATGGGTATAATGTTGAATTTAACATGCTATATCTCTGAATTTCACATGGCTATATGGCTGAATTTAACCATGCTATAACCCTGAATTTCACAATAGTATAATTCTGAATATAAACATGGTATAATGCTGAATTTCACATGGGTATAATGCTGAATTTCACAATGCTATAATGCTGAATTTCACAATGCTATAACACTGAATTTAACCATGGTATAATCCTGAATTTCACATAGACATAATGCTGAATTTAACCATGCTACAATGCGGAATTTCACACTGTTGTAACGCTGAATTTGACATGCTCGACCCCTGAATTTCACATGGCTATAATGCTGAATTTAACCATGCTATAACCCTGAATTTTACACTGCTATGATGCTGAATTTAACCATGTTATAACCCAGAATTTCACATGGCTATAATGCTGACTTTAATGATGCTATGACCTTGAATTTCACACTGCTGTAATGCAGAATTTAACATGCTATAACCCTGAATTTCACATGGCTATTATGCTGAATTTAACCATGCTATAATACTGAATTTCATAATGGTATAACGCTGAATTTAACGATGCTAAAACCCAGAATTTCACATGGCTCTAATGCTGAATTTAACCATGCTATAATGCTGAATTTAACCATGCTATAATACTGAATTTCATAATGGTACAACGCTGAATTTAACTATGGTATAATCCTGAATTTCACATAGCTATAATGTTGAATTTAACCATGCTATAACCCTGAATTTCAAATGGTATAATGCTGAATTTGACATGACTATAATGCTGAATTTAACTGTGCTAAAATCCTGAATTTCACACTGCTGTAACGCTGAATTTAACATGCTATAACCCTGAATGTCACATGGCTATAATGCTGAATTTAATCATGCTATAACCCTGAATTTCACAATACTATAATGCTGAATTTAACCATGCTATAACCCTGACTTTCACGTGGCTATAATGCTGAATTTAACCATGCTATAATGCTGAATTTAACCAAGCTATAATACTGAATTTCATAATGGTACAACGCTGAATTTAACTATGGTATAACCCTGACTTTCACATGGCTATAACGCTGAATCTAACCGTGCTATAACCCTGAATTTCACATATTTATAATGCTGAATTTTACCATGATATAATCCGGAATTTCACATAGCTAAAAGCTGAATTTAACCATGGTATAATGCTGAATTTCATGCTGCTATAATGC
The DNA here is from genome assembly GCF_037043375.1 of Chiloscyllium plagiosum. Lineage (NCBI taxonomy): Eukaryota > Metazoa > Chordata > Chondrichthyes > Orectolobiformes > Hemiscylliidae > Chiloscyllium > Chiloscyllium plagiosum. The sequence goes on from NW_028270146.1 coordinate 17,990,216, forward strand.
TGAATTTAACCATGCTATAATGCTGAATTTAACCATGCTAAAATGCTGAATTAAACGATGCTATAACCCTGAATTTCACACTGCTATAATGCTGAATTTAACAATGCTATAGCAGTGTGAAATTCAGAGTTATAGAATGGTTATATTCAACGTTATAGCCATGTGAAAGATAGGGTTATAGCATGTTAAATTCAGCGTTACAGCAGTGTGAAATTCAGGGTTATACCATGGTTAAACTCAGCATTATATCCATGTGAAATTCTGGATTATAGCCATGTAAAATTCTGGGTTATAGCATGGTTAAATTCAGCATTATAGCCATGTAAAATTCAGTGTTATAGCATGGTGAAATTCAGCGTAATAGCCATGTGAAATTCAGGGTTATAGAATACTTAAATTCAGCATTAGAGCCATGTAAAATTTTGGTTTATAGCATGGTTAAATTCAGTGTTACAGCATGTTAAATTCAGCGTTACAGCAGTGTGAAATTCAGGGTTATACCATGGTTAAACTCAGCATTATATCCATGTGAAATTCTGGATTATAGCATGGTTAAATTCAGCATTATAGCCATGTAAAATTCAGGGTTATAGCATGGTAAAATTCTGCATTATAGCCATGTGACATTCAGGGTTATAGCATGGTTAATTTCAGCATTATACCAGCGTGAAATTCAGTGTTATAGCATGGTGAAATTCAGCGAAATAGCTATGTGAAATTTAGGGTTATAGGATATTTAAATTCAGCATTAGAGCCATGTAAAAGTTTGGGTTATAGCATGGTTAAACTCAGCGTGAGAGCCAAATGAAATCCAGCGTTATACTATGGCTAAATTCAGCATTATAGCTATGTGAAATTCTGGGTTATAGCATGGTCAAATTCAGCGTTATAGCCATGTGAATTTCAGGGTTATACCACGGTGAAATTCAGTGTTATAGTATTGTGAAATTCAGGGTTATAGCATGGTTAAATTCAGTGTTGTAGCATTGTGAAATTCAGGGTTATAGCATGGCTAAATTCAGTGTTATAGCCATGTGAATTTTAGGGTTATACCACGGTGAAATTCAGCATTATAGTATTGTGAAATTCAGGGTTATAGCATGATTAAATTCAGTGTCATAGAAGTGTGAAATTCAGGGTTATAGCGTGCTTAAATTCAGCGTCATAGGAGCGTGAAATTCAGTGTTATAGCATGGTTAAATTCAGGGTCATATCAGGTTAAATTTAGCATTATAGCCATGTGAAATTCAAGGTTATAGAACCGTAAATTCAGCATTATAGTCATGTAAAATTCAGGGTTACAGCATGGTTACATTCAGCGTTACAGCAATGATAAATTTAGGGTTATAGCAATATTAAATTCAGTGTTGTAGCATTGTGAAATTAGGGTTATAGCATGGTCAAATTCAGCATTATAGCAGCATGAAATTCAGGCTTATTGCATTGTTAAATGCAGCGTTATAGCATGGTTAAATTCAGCGTTACAGCACTGTGAAATTCAGGATTATAGCATGGTTAAATTCAGCATTATACCCATGCGAAATTCAGGGTTATACCATAGTTAAATCCAACATTATAGCCATGTGAAATTCAGGGATATAGCATGGTTATATTCAGCATTATAGCCATGTGAAATTCAGGATTATAACATGGTTAAATTCAGTGTTATAGTTATGTGAAATTCAGGGTTATAGCATTGTTAAATTCAGTATTGTTGCATTGTGAAAATCAGGGTTATAGCATTTTCAAATTCAGGGCTATATCATGTTAAATTTAGCATTCAAAGTTTGGGAGAAGATTTGTAACTCGGGTGCTTGTTGTTGTGGTTCTGTTCGCCGAGCTGGGAATTTGTGTTGCAGACGTTTCGTCCCTTGTCTAGGTGACATCCTCAGTGCGTGGGAGCCTCCTGTGAAGCGCTTCTGTGATCTTTCCTCCGGCATTTATAGTGATTTGTACCTGCCGCTTCCGGTTGTCAGTGATGGTATAGAGAACACCGAATGGAGAATTCACCACAAAGGTATACAGGAAAGCCACACACACAGACCAAGTCCTAAACTGCGAAAGCAACCACCTCAACACACACAAAAGAAGTTGCAACAAGACACTGTTCAAAAGGGCCAGACTACTGCGACCCCTAGGACTCATAACGGCACACAAACCAACAGCCACGCTCAGACAACTCACCAGAACGAAGGACCCGATACCCAACATGAGCAAAACGAATGTAGTGTACAAAATACCATACAAGGACTGCACAAAACACTATATAGGACAAACAGGAAGACAGCTAACAATCCGCATACATGAACATCAACTAGCCACGAAACGACACGACCAGCTATCCTTAGTAGCCACATACGCAGACAACAAGCAACATGAATTCGACTGGGACAACACTACTATCATAGGGCAAGCCAGACAGAGAACAGCCAGGAAATTTCTAGAGGCATGGCATTCATCCACAAACTCCATCAACAAACACATCGACCTGGACCCAATATACCAACCACTACAGCGGACAGCTGAAACTGACAACCGAAAGCGGCAGGGACAGACCATTATAAACACCGGAGGAAACATCAAAGAAGCGCTTCGCAGGAGGCTCCCAAGCACTGATGATGTCGCCTAGCCAGGGGACGAAACGTTTGCAACAAAAACTTCCAGCTCGGCGAACAGAACCACAACAGGGCCACAATACACTGCAGTACACCAGAACTGCAAAAAGAGCAAGAAGAACACCTCTACAATGTATTTGCCAAAAACGGATACTCCCGCAATTTCATCAACAGATGCCTAAAGTAAAGACAACGGAATGAGGACATGCCACAACCCAAAGGACTAGCCACACTACCATACATCAAAAACATTTCTGAACTGACAGCCAGACTACTGCGACCACTAGGACTCATAACAGCACACAAACCAACAGCCACTCTCAGACAACAACTCACCAGGACGAAGGACCCGATACCCAGCATGAGCAAAACCAATGTAGTGTACAAAATCCCATGCAAGGACTGCACAAAACACTACATAGGTCAAACAGGAAGACACTAATGATCCGCATCCATGAACACCAACTAGCCACGAAATGACATGACCAGCTATCCTTAGTAGCCACACACTCAGATGACAAGCAACATGAGTTTGACTGGGACAACACTACTATTTTAGGACAAGCTAAACAGAGAACAGTCAGGGAATTCCTAGAGACATGGCATTCATCCACAGATTCAATCAACAAGCACATCAACCTGGACCCAATATACCGGCCACTGCAACGGACAGCTGGAACTGACAACCGGAAGCGGCAGATTCAAACCACTACAAATGCCGGAGGAAAGATCACAGAAGCGCTTCACAGGAGGCTCCCAAGCACTGAGGATGTCACCTAGACAAGGGACAAAACATCTGCAACACAAATTCCCAGCTCGTAAATTTAGCATTATCGCCATGTGAAATTCTGGGGTAAAGCACAGCTAAATTCAGCATTACACCAATTTGAAAATCAGGGTTACAGCATGTTAAATTCAGCATTATAGCCATTTGAAATTCAAGGTTATAGCACCGTTAAATTCAGCATTATAGCCATGTAAAATTCAGGATTACAGCATGGTTAAATTCAGCGTTATAGCAATGATAAATTCAGGGTTATAGCATTGTGAAATTAGGGTTATAACATGGTCAAATTCAGCATTATAGCCATGTGAAATCCAGGGTTATACCATGGTTAAATTCAGCATTATAGCCATGTGAAATCCAGGGTCATACCATGGTTAAATTCAGCATTATAGCCATGTGAAATTCAGGATTATAAGATGGTTAAATTCAGCATTATAGCAGTGTGAAATTAAGGGTTATAGCATGGTTATATTCAGCGTTCTAGCCATGTGAAATTCAGGATTATAAGATGGTTAAATTCAGCATTATAGCAATGTGAAATTCATGGTTATAGCATGGTTAAATTCAACGTTGTAGCATTGTGAAAGTCAGGGTTATGGCATGGTTAAATTCAGCGTTATTGCCATTCGAAATTTATTGTTATAGCATGGTTAAATTCAGCATTAAAGCAGTGTGAAATTCAGTGTTATAGCATTGTCAAATTCAGGGGTATATCAGGTTAAATTTAGCATTACCGGCATGTGAAATTCTGGGGTATAGCACAGTTAAATTCAGCATTATTCCAATTTGAAATTCAGGGTTATAGCATGGTTAAATTCAGCATTATAGCCAGGTGAAATTCAGGGCTTGAGCACGGTTAAATTCAACGTTACAGCATGTGCATTTCAGGGTTTATCAGGTTAAGTCAGCATTATAGCCAGGCGAAATTCAGGGTTATAGCATACTTTTATTCAGCATTAGAGCCATGTAAAAGTTTAGGTTATAGCATGTTAAATTCAGCATTATAGCAGTGTGAAATTCAGGGTTATAGCATGTTAAATTCAGTGTTATAGCAGTGTGAAATTCAGGGTTATAGCATGTTAAATTCAGTGTTATACCCATGTGAAATTCTGGGTCATAGCATGGTTAAATTCAGCCTTATCCCATTATGAAATTCAGTGTTATTGCATGGTTAAATTCAGCGTAATAGCCATGTGAAATTCAGAGTTGTAGCATTTTTAAATTCAGCAATATAGCCATGTGAAATTCAGGGTTTCAGCATTGTTAAATTCAGCATTATAGCCATGTGAAATTCAGGATAATACCATGGTTATATTCAGCATTATACTATTGTGAAATTCAGGGTTATAGCATGGTTAGATTCTGCATTATACCCATGAGAAATTCAGGGTTATAGCATGGTTAAATTCAGCGTTACAGTATTGTGAAATTCAGGGTTACAGCAGTGTGAAATTCAGGGTTATACCATGGTTAAATTCAGCATCACAGCAGTGTGAAATTCAGGGTTATAGCTTGGTTAAATTCAGCGTCACAGCAGTGTTAAATTGAGAGTTATAGCATGGTTAAATTCAGCGTTATAGCCGTGTTAAAGTCAGTGTTATAGCATGATAAAATTCAGCAATATAGCATTGTGAAATTCATTGTGATAGCACTATTAAATTCACAGTTATAACAGTGTGAAATTCAGGGTTATAGCATGGTTAGATTCAGTGTTATAGCCATATGAAATTCAGGGTTACAGCATGGTTAGATTCAGTGTTATAGCCATATGAAATTCAGGGTTACAGCATGGTTAGATTCAGTGTTATAGCCATATGAAATTCAGGGTTACAGCATGGTTAGATTCAGTGTTATAGCCATATGAAATTCAGGGTTACAGCATGGTTAGATTCAGTGTTATAGCCATATGAAATTCAGGGTTATAGCATGGTTAGATTCAGCATTATTTTTGTGTGAAATTCAAGGTTAATCCACACTGCTTTAAAATGGAATACTACATAAAATACGAAAGATATGCGGATGCTGTAAATCAGAAATGAAAATGAAAATTTCCTGGAAAGGCTCAGTAGATCTGGCAGCATGTGTGTTCTGAAGAAGGGTAACTCGACCTGAAACGTTAACTCTGATTTCTCTCCATAGATGCTGCCCGACCTGCAGAGCTTTTCCAGCAAGTTCTGCTTTTTTTCTGATTTAAAGTGAACAGTGTTTCATTAGAACATGAACATTTTTCATTTTCGATTGCTTTTACAAAATATTTATTGATTACTTATTTAATAGCTGTACACGCGAAACCACTCTGCATTATATATTCCAGAAATGGTATCACACACATCTCTATGGAGCAGGTGGAACTTGAAGCCAGGCCTCCTGGGCTAGGGCTATGGATTTTACCATTGTGCCACAAGATCCCTGAATGGATATAGTTTGGAAGATTTTACTCTGAATTTGAGTGAAAGGACTTAATTTTATCCAATCTATATGATTTAATTAAATGCCATAACATCAAACTCTTAAAGGATAATCAATTAAATCTGGCTTCAGACACTGGAAACTGTCCTATTGAGAATGAAGACAAACTAAACAGCATCACTGTTACACCTCTTGGAATGTAAAATGGGCTTCAGCTGTAGAATATTAATGCACACAAACAGCATATTAACCCAGTAAGTCTGTTGTCATGCTCACTGTAAGGTAGTTCACCTCATGTGCTTCATAATACCACTTCCCTGTTATAGTGCTGAGTCAATATTTTAATCAGCCTATTCAAAGATGTTATGACACATGGCTGGACCAGATGGGTCTTAAACTACAATCCTGCTGGCTCACAGGTAGGGACACTGCCACTGCACCGTACAACTCCCTGTATTAGGGCCGATCAAATGCTCATTGATGTAAAACAAGTGAGCAGTACTGGTCTACTCAGGTTCATAGAACCTCTACAGTGCAGCAGCAGGCCATTCAACCCACACTGACCCTCCAAGCGGTATCTCACCCAATTCCCCGCCCTACTCTCTGTTATTCTGCATTCCCCATAGCTAATCCACCTAACCTGCGCATCTTTGGACTGTGGGAGGAAACTGAAGCACCCAGAGGAAACCCAGGGAGAATGTGAAAACTCCACACAGACAGTCACCCAAGGGTGGAATTGCACCTGGGTCCCTGACACTGTGAGGCAGCAGTGCTAACTACTGAGCCATCGTGTCCTATTACCATTCCCAGTGAGAGACTTTGTCTTATTGACTCCTATCCTTAAGAAAGGAACTCAGAATAAAGAGCTACTTAGCTCTCACCTAAAACATTACACTAAAATACCATCTAACTGACTACTGATAGTTCCAGGAATTCGTAAGTGCAAAATGTCTCATTATTCACTGAAATGCAAGGCAATATACAAGAGCAAAATATGGGTGAAAACGTGCGTAATTTAATTTTGCAGACATAAAGTCAACTGAAATGAGCATTAAAAGACAAAGGTACTCAATTACACTGCCAACAATAAAAGACACAGGGAAACTTGTCCAGTGTTTAAAGTAAATCAACGCTAAAAATTATTAGACAGGCTCAGATTCATCAGAAGTGGAGAAAATACACATGATTCCCAACCTAGGAATTGGAAGGCAATGGCCAAACAGTATTATCCAGAGCCTCAGGTAATGTTCTCGGGACCTGGGTTCACATCTCTGCCTTGACTGATGGTGGCATTTGAATCCAATAAAAATTGGAATTACAAGTCTAATGATGACCATGAATTAATTGTTGGGGAAAATCCGATCTGGTTCACTCATGCCCTTGAGGGAAGGAAACTGCCATCTGTCCCTGGTCTGGCCTACATGTGACCTGGAGCAATATGGTTGACTCTTAACTGCCCTCTCAGTAATAAATGCTGCCCAGTTAGTGACACAACTACATCCTGTGAATATATTTTTTAAAAACCTGATCTTCTCAGCTGGGAGAAAATTGTGGAGCATTGTAATTTTTTAGGATAGTTCTTCAATTGCAAGTTTCATTTCCAAGTAATCACATAACCAGGACTGTATTAAAAACAAACGATTTCATTAACTACAGAATAAAGTTAACAATGACATTCTCAGTCATCAGATTTTATGACCCAGGTATTCAATCATTCGGAGAATTTCAAAATGTTACATCATGGACACAGATCATTAAGACTCTCTGGATACTTTTTATTGCAAGATGCCCAGTCTAACTTGCCAATCAAACAGCAGCTTTTTTCTCTTAGCATGTAACTCGTGATCATTGAAATGTGACATTAATGTGTTTGTCCTCATGAATGCAACATGAAAATCTTTAGCAACACGTCCCACTTCTCAGCAATAATTACTTTTGAAAGTTCAATACTGTCCCTTCCCTCCTTTTGTAATATTTCAAACATTTACGAAAGGAGCATTTTTACCGAGACAAATTGGAGTTGGCATCACTTTGAAATCTTCTTGTGCATTTACGTTTCCATGTATCAGCAGCTTAGCATAAGAATAGATCATCTTTCCTGATGAATGTGATGCTTCAGTTATATATCGCTCAAAGAAATACTCAAATCTGTTGTTGAAAACAATTGTTGTGCTGATTTATTACATTGCATTATATCCCACACTGGCTGAGATTACCATAGCAGACTCTCCTTTACAACAATATTCCTCAACTGAGGCGTAGTGACCCTCAGGTTAAACCACCACTAGTCGTTTCTCTCTCTCTCTCTCTCTAATGAGACAGCAGCCTTTATTTTTATTGCAGGTAAATTGCAACAACACAAGTTGTTCAGCACAATCAGTCCCTGTTGCTTCTATTCCACCAAACTGCACTCCCAAATCCATGGCACAAATGTTTTGCTCCTGAGACTGGGTCAGGAAATTTGCCAACTCACACAAGCGTCCATTTTGCCTGATGCTCCTCCTGACGGTGCTGTCTTCATTCGGTGTGAGATTGAATTGAGTTGATCATTGTTGAATGGAGAACATGGGCAGCCACAGGAGCTGCTGACTGCTGAGCCCAGCCATTTTAGTGGTCTACCTCATCCGACTTCATCCCATTTGTTTTATTCAATCTGGAGCTTCCTAATCCTTACATCTCACATCCTACCACCCCCACCAATTCTCTGTTAGTTCATTCCCCCAACCAGACCTATGGCCCCTTGAACTGAGTGGCTTGCTTGGGCCACTTTTGGGCTAAGAGTCAAACCCAAGGGTGACCAGAAGCTGAACTGGACGAGCCACATAAAGGCTACAAGAGTAGGTTAGAGGTCAGGAATCCTAACGTGTCAAACTCACCCCCTATTCCACCAAACCCTGTCCACCACCTACAAGGCACAAGTCAGGAGTATGATGACCATCCAGGGCAAAGCAGCCCGCTTGATTGGCACCACGTCCACCACTTTCAACATTCAAATTCAAGAGCCAACCATATTGCTGTTGGTCTGGAGTCACCTGCAGGCCAGGTGAGGCAAGGATGGCAAATTACCTTCCATTTTGGACATTGTGAACCAGATGGCTTTTTAGTACAATTTGTGAAGTTTCATGGTTGCCATGGACTGAAGTAATTTTAAATTTGACCAGCTACTGACAGAGATATGAATCCTCAGAGCATTTGGTTCGGTCTATGGATTGCTCATCCAGTGGAGTTAACCCCATGTGATTGTCTCTGCCTAAATGCACTTCTGCATGCCAGGAAGCAGCCTGATGAATAAGAACTGGACTCTCTCTGTTGTATCAATCCCTTTTAATGAAGCAGAACTGAAACTGTGCACAGTAATCCAATTACTAATTTGAAGAATAATAAAACAGCAATGGCAAGGACAAAGGCTTGCCATTTGCACTAGCTGGTAAGACTGGAAAACTGGGCTGCTCCCAATTCTGCCCATTTGACAGCATTTCATCACTATTGGTTAGATTAAAGTTCATTCAGGGTGGCACGGTGGCACAGTGGTTAGCACTGCTGCCTCACAGCGCCAGAGACCCGGGTTCAATTCCCGCCTCAGGCGACTGACTGTGTGGAGTTTGCACATTCTCCCCGTGTCTGCGTGGGTTTCCTCCGGGTGCTCCGGTTTCCTCCCACAGTCCAAAGATGTGCTGGTCAGGTGAATTGGCCATGCTAAATTGCCCGTAGCGTTGGGTAAAAGGTGTAAATGTAGGGGTATGGGTGGGTTGCGCTTCGGCGGGGCGGTGTGGACTTGTTGGGCCGAAGGGCGTGTTTCCACACTGTAAGTAATCTAATCTAATCTAATCTAAGCCTGCACCAATTTTAATCTGACCTGCCAATCCGGAAATGAATGAGATCTCTTGTAATGCACTGGCCTGATTTCCCTCTCCAATGATATTTGGTTCGAGAAATTATTAGTACGCAAAGAACTAAAAAGAGAGGGAGTAAAGCCAACAGGAATGGCAGCTTCACAAATAGCCCACCCTTGTGGGGAGCTCAGGACATCAGCACAAAAGACAAGGCTTACGATTTGAACTATCTCCAGCCAGATGTGGCAAATGGATGATCCACATCAGTTTCTGCCAGAGGCCCTCAGCATCACAGATGCATGTCTTCAATTTGATTCATTCCACATGTTATCAAGAATTGACTGAAGGAACTGATTACTGCTAAGGATATGGGCCCTGACAATATTACACCAATAGTACTGACAACTTGTGCTCCAAAACCAGCCTTGCCCCTAGCCAGGGTGTTCCAGTGCAGCTACAGTATTGCCATCTACCTGACCGTGTGGAAAAGCATAAAAAGCAGGACACACCCAACCTGATCTCATTAACCAACTAATCATTAGCAAAGTGCTAGAAGGGCCTTCAACATCGCTTTCAAGTAGCACTTACAAAGGAATAATGCTAAGTTAGGTTTCCATCAGAGCCAGTCAGCTCTTGACCTCATTATAGCATTCATCTAAACACAGGCAGAGGAGTTGAGCTCCCAAGATGAGGTGAGGTCAACACACACAGATGACTGTCATTTGACTAAGTGTGGCATTAAGGAGCCCTTGCAACACTGGAGTCAACGGCAATTTGAGGGAAAACTCTTCACTGGATGAAGTCATATCTGGCGTGAAGTCATAGGAAGATGGTTGTGGTTGTTAGAGGTCATTCATCTCAGTTCACGACCTCTTCGCAGGCGTTTCTAGGCCAATCTTAAACTACTTTATGGGCGGCACAGTGGCTAGCGCTGATGCTTCACAGCACCAGAGACCCGGGTTCAATTCCCGCCTCAGACGACTGATTGTGTGGAATTTGCACATTCTCCCAGTGTCTGCATGGGTTTCCTCCAGGTGCTCCCGTTTCCTCCCACAGTCCAAAAATGTGTAGGTTAGATGAATTGGCCATGCTAAATTGCCTGTAGTGTTAGGTGTAGGGGAATGGGTCTGGGTGGGTTGCTCTTCGGAGAGTCGGTGTGGACATGTTGGGCCAAAGGGCCTGTTTCCACACTAAGTAATCTAATCTAATCTAATCTAAGTCATCTAAGTTCTTCCCTTCAACATTAAGGTCAGAAATGGGAATGTTCACTGATGATTGCACACAGTGTGCACCATCATTAGCAACACCTCAGCTACTGAAGCAGTCCATGTCCAAATGCAGAAAGACTTGTACGATATCCTAATAGGTGGCAAGCACCATTCAGACCACACAAAGCCAGATACCTCCAATGGCACAATATTGGTTGCGTCCATTCTGACTACAGCCCCATTGCCGAATCCCTCATGATCATTATCCTGGCAGTTACCATTGACCAGAAACTGACCTGAACAAGCCACATGAAAGCTACAAGAGCAGGTCAGACATCAGGAATCCTGACATGCTAAACTCACTCCCCTATTTCCCCCAAAGCTCATCCACCATCTATAAGGCAGAATTCAGGATTATGATGGGATACTCCCCACTTGCCTGATTTGATGCAGCTTCAAGAATGCTCAAAATGCTTGACACCATCCAGGACAGTGCAGCCAGGTTGACTGACACCACATCTACCACTTCCAACATTCATATTCCTTTCACCATTGATTCTCAGTAGCAGATTGTGTATCATTTACACAACACACTGTACTATCTCAGCAAGGTTCCTTTGACAGTACATTCCCAACCTATAACTTCTCCAAACCAGAAAGACAAGGGTGAAAAAATGGATGAGATTGCCATCACTTTTAGGTTCCTAGCACCACTGTCTCTGCAATCCAAGAAAGAATGTTACTACCTTCATTTCTTGGGCAATTAGGGATGGCCAAACCAGCAAGACCCACATCACATGAGCAAATAGGAAAACAGGATTGAGAATGAGAAAATACGTCACAGAGGTAAATTGGGAAATGAAAAATAAGACATTTGACATTGGTAACAGCAGAGTTATCAATCACAGTGCTTCTAAAAAGAGTGCTAGAATTATGTAACCCACATCCTCATACTAGTAACTGAACCGAGATGAATTGTTTATTATAATCCTGAAATTAATAGGTTTTAACATTCAAAACTATGAAGAGAATTGGGACAACAAATGGCATATATGTTGCCCATGAACAAACATAATGTCTTTGAATGGTGGAAAAGGCTATGAGCCATAATTTTCCTACAATTGAACCTGTAATAGTTGGTAATCGTTTTGTTGTTAGGGCAAATTTACTAATTTACTAACCAAGAAAGCAGTCAAACCTAAAGTAGCACAGATCTAGGTAGCAATGCTGTATTCCCATCTTGGGACGCATGATGCATTTAAGATTGTGTTCACATTCAGGATACAGGGGGGATAAATTCATCCCAAGATGTGATCTAAGCCCTGGTTAATACCAGGCAATTCAGATTCCAGACAGGAACCAATTTGATTGATCATAATTTTGATTTTTACAAAATGGTCTTTCACTGAAACATAAGCAAGCAATGTTGCAACATTTTCTTCAGCAATAAAGCGGAATTATATTAACAGGAGATAAGAGGATAAGTTAGAATCTACCAAACTATCAACTTAAAATATAAATTCAAAGTATTTTGAGCATGCAGTAAAAATTGTAATCCCATTAATCTCAAAATCTTCTTTTATAAATTGAAAAGAAACAAAACAGCTTTTGTACAGTACCTGAAACACACTCCTGGCGCAGTAAACAAAACACAACTCACACAATACTCACATACTCCAGTACACAGCCTTACTGGACTTTGGTAGGTTTAAGTCACTAATGAGTCCCACTTTTACACTGAAACTGCAGATACAATTTTGAGATCAGAACTGCAGCTAGCTCCAGGAAGAAGCTATTCTCCATCAAGCTTCAATGTAATCAGTTTTAAGTAACCTCTTCAAGGGTTTGTCTACTTCTGGTCTGGATTAACATCACATCCTCACTCAGAGAACACAGTTCACTATACATCCTTCCCTGGTCTGGAAAATGGGTTTATACAGCCAACCTATTCCAATGACATTGCAGGACTGCCACAAACTCAGAGCAAAAATTGAAACCCAAGGAAATCCATCTCTTCTGTGTGTTCACCTTCAGCTTAAGAAATACAAGTTCCAGAAATCTCTAACAAACCTTAAGGGTCTGCTTTTCACCTGCTTTGTCACAAAACAGTCTAAAATAACCAAAGTTAAAAATCACACAACACTAGGTTATAGTCCAACAGGTTTAATTGGAAGCACACTAGCTTTCGGAGCGACGCTCCTTCATCAGGTGATAGCCTACCACCTGATGAAGGAGCGTCGCTCCGAAAGCTAGTGTGCTTCCAATTAAACCTGTTGGACTATAACCTGGTGTTATGTGATTTTTAACTTTGTACACCCCAGTCCAACACCGGCATCTCCAAATCATAAAATAACCAAAGTCACTTAGTGTTGCACAAACCCATTCCCTCTAAGGCCAGGCCCCAAATGCTGTTTTAAAAGAAATGACCATGGCTACAGAAATAGTACAAGATAGTTATTATCTTCAGACAGATGGTTATTATCTGAAAAAAAAAACTCAATATTACAATAAATATATTTTAAAAATATAAATCCTACAGATGACATGACATAAGGAACATATAACTAAATAATAATACTTGGAATGTGTGTTCGAGTGTGGTGGGATTCTTATGCATTTTTGATTTTTAACTGGTTGGCTTTATGCAAATGATGCAATTTTGTACATGCATAGCACATTATTGCTAAGTAATTGAAATCAAATGGAATTTCTCAGTAAATGGGCAATAATGTATTTAAGTGTTTTTTTCCTCTTGTTCAGATCACGACTTGAAGGTGCATTAACATTCCTGGAGTTACAGGGTGTTCAGTTCTGATGCAGAATCTCGATACGTGCCTTCACTGTATATTGGTTATGGTGCCTGAATGATGATAATGAGTCTTTTGTCAAGGTTTTCTTGTAATTGATGCTTCTAACTACTGGTTCTGAATTACATGTTCTTTGACCCAATGTAAATGACCACTTCAGTCTGATCAGAAGTGAATGTCACCTTCATTGTCCTTGGAGGCCGCATGAATATTCTATTTTGGGGGACCTTGTGGTTAAGGTTCTTGATCCCTTTTTCTTTAGAAGACCCTCTCACTGGATCTTTTAACTCATTCAAACTCATTGTTGCTTTGTTTGCAATATATATTAATGACTTGTAGGAAAGAAGTGAACATACCGCAGCCAAATTTGGCACAAAAATGGGCACGTTGCAAGAGAGATAAAACAGTTTATAGAGAGATATTGATGGGTTAACTAAATGGACAAAATATTTGCAAATGGAGTATAACGTGGGAAAATGTGAAGCTGTTCGTTTTAAAAGGGAGAACAGATTGCTATTTAAATGGACAAAAACTAGAGAAAGCCGCAGCACAAAGGGACTTGGGATTTCTACACGAAACACAGAAAGCTGGTACACAGGTAATCAGGAAGGGAACAGAATGTTGGTCGTTATTTCAAAGACGTTGGAGTCTAAGAGTTTTACTGCAACTGTACCAGGTGCTGGTGAGACTACATCCGGAGTGCTCTGAGCAGCTTTGGTCCCTTTATCAAAGGAAAGACATTATTTCATTGGAGGCAGTTCAGAGAAAGGTCACCAGGATGATCCCTCGTATGGAGGAATTGTCTTATGGATAAAGACAATACAGAATGGGACTGTACACACTGTTGTTTAGAAGGAAGACAGGAGATCTAATTGAAACATATCGGATTCTTAAGAAGTTTGACAGGGTAAATGCTGAGAGAATGGTGACTCTCATGGAATAGTCTAGGACCAGAGGGCACAGTCTCTGAATGAAGGCACACCAATTTAAAACTGAAATAATGTTATGCAGATTTGGATGTACTGAATCTTTAATAGCGTTTAATGCTCACAGCACTACCTGACAGCACCAAGTGTTCTGAACAAGACATAATGTAACCTGTGAAGAGAAAATGAGGTCTGCAGATGCTGGAGATCAGAGATGGAAATGTGTTGCTGGAGAAGTGCAGCAGGTCAGGCAGCATCTAGGGAACAGGAGAATTGACGTTTCGGGCATTAGCCTGAAGAAGGCTAGATGTTCCCTAGATGCTGCCTGACCTGCTGCGCTTCTCCAGCAACATATTTCCATCCATAATGTAACCTGTGGTTCACGAGCAAGTGTAGCTGGTTGCCGGGAAATGACAAAACAGATTCAAATTAGGACAATCAGTTTAAACTAAACTCCAAAAAAAACCAAACTCCAATCAAGTTTGAATTTAGTGCATCAACAATTGTAAAAGCATAATCCGATGCTTTGGGGATATAAGACCGGGGAAAATTGAACAGTTGGGAGGAGAACTGCCAAACCAATGACATCTGCAGACTGCCTGGACATTAGCTCTCTTAAAGGTCTGCGACCTGTGAAGCTGAAATCCCTAAGGAGAAGAAAAGAAGGTCCGACATCTGGGTAGTTTTTTGTAAACTTGAATTTTTGTTAAATCATAATCGGGGGTTTTATCAGACTAATATTGCAGAAGGGGAAGATAAAAGATAGGATAGAAGAAGGAGGTGTAAATAGTTGTGAGTTAATTATTCTCAGTTACGCTTTAAGAAATAAAGTTGTTAATTTTTACTTTAAATAGTTCATGTCCTATCGAATTTTCACAGACTACTGCATGGGATAAATCTTTTCTGTGTTGCTGGTTTAAATTACGCAGGAGTAACGATAAGGAGGAATTTCTTTTCACAGAGGGTTGAGTGTCTTTGGAGCTCCTTGTGGTGGAGAGCTGTGGGGCAGAGTCCTTGTGTATATTTAAGGCTTAGATAGATTTTCGATCAGCCGGCGAATCTAGGGTTCAGGGGAAAACACAATAAAGTGGATGTGAGGAATGTCGGGTCAGCCATAATATTATTGCTCCTACTTATTCGGGTCTTATGGAAATTTACTGATCAAAATTCTGGGACTCCCTTCCTATTAGCACAGTGGATCCCCATCCACCCTGAAGGACTGCAGCGATTCAAGGAGGCAGCTTACTGATACCTTCTCAAGGACAACGAGAGTTCAGCAAACAAAAAGGATTAAAAATCAAAACCTATTGACATACAGACAAGCAAAAGTAATGTCATTTACAAAATACCGTGCAAGAACTGTAACAAACACTACATTGGACAAACGCGCAGAAAACTAGCCACCAGGATACATGAACATCAACTAGCCACAAAAAAACATGATCCTCTCTCACTAGTATCCTTATATTTAGATAAGGAAGGACACCACTTCGACTGGGACAACACATCCATCCTAGGACAAGCCAAACAAAGACACGCACCAGAATTCCTCGAAGCATGGCATTCCAACTGGAACTCTATCAACAAACACATCAAGTTAGACCCCATCTACCACCCCGTGAGAGAAACAACAGGAAATGCCATCACCACAGGAAATGACATCACCAACCCAAAGAAACCCAAACATATAAATAGAAAGCAGGAATCATCAGCAGTGCTTCGCCTGGAGGCCCACTGAAGATGTTACCTAGTGGGGTAATGAAACGTCTGGAAATGAACTTTCCAGCTCAGTGAGCAAACCTACATCCAGAACCTGAAGACATCCAAAAATAGAATGCTTGTGTGACCTCCAAAGACAAGCTGCACTGTAGAAATGCATCCAGGTTCCTTAAACAGAACCGTCCCTTCATGGGATTTGACCAACTTGATGAGGCCAATCCATCGTTTGTTGGTTTTCAGAAACTGGCGATGAGCTGTCGTTTTGAACCATTGCCGTACATGGGCTGTAGGTAGCCCCACAATTGTGTTAGGGAGAGAGTTCATAATCTTAGAGTAATACAGTATGGAAACAGGCCTTTCAGCCCAAACTGGTCCATGCTGACCATGATACCCACTCAGCTAGTTGCTGCATTCTAAGGTTTTGTTCCTAGCTCAGAGAAGCTTTAAGTTTTAAGTCAGAATGATGTGTGGCTTGGGTGGGATCTTCCAGGGAATAGTGCTCTCGTGTTATCTGCTACCTGCACCCTTCAGGGCATGCAGGTTGCAGGTTTAGAAGGTGCTGTCAAAGAAAGCTTGGGAGTGGGGTTACAGTAGTGCTGTCACACTGCTTTCATTGTGTGGACTTGGTCAATCTTTAATGAATGTCTAATACAGCATCAATCATGGAGGCTACTTTACTGTGGGTGGTATCAAACATTTTGAATGCCATTGGAGTGCCAGGCAAATGGAGAGTATTTTGTCACACTCCTGACTTGTGCCTTGTGCACAGCAGAGGTGAATTACTCACCGGGGAATTTGCAGCCTCTGACCACAGTACTTATATGGCAGGTGGAGGCATGATGGGCCAAATGGCCTCCTTCTGCACCATAACAATTCAGTGGCTCGGTGGTACACTTCAGTTTCTGGTTAATGATAACTTCCAGGATGTTGGCAGTCGGGGATCCCCACTGAATGTCAGGAAAAGGTGGTTGGTTTCTCTCTGGTTGGAGATGGCACTTCTGTGGTATGAATAAACTTTTTCACATGCTAGTTAGCAGCCCACACCTGAATGATGCCCGGATCTTGATGCACATAAATACAGAATACAGCTACATTTTGAGAGTGCACGCTCGTCAGCCAATTGACTTACTGACAAAAATAAAATTGTTGACAAATAACATGCTTTTGTAGCATTTGGTAAGGAAAGGCCCATTGAATTCTGAACTGTAAATTTAGATTAGAAATTTATATAATAACTAAATGCAAATATACAATCAAATTAAACATTGAACTACAAAATAGATGACTGCCATTGAATACTGTGCTATTTGTTAAAAGGCACCAGAGTCTGAAACCAAATAACTGATCTTGACAACATTTTGTTTTAGGACATGGTGAAACTGAATAATATCAAGCCATGCTAATAAAATACTCCATTACTGTGGAAGATGAAGAAACAACACAAACCACATAGACAAAGCAAGAGAGTATAAGTCGGAAAAATCATGGATTCAAACTCTGCAACTGCTCTGTGCAGACCACACCTTGGAAACCAAGACACATGAGAATAATGACAAGCAAAGGCACAGGGCACAACCACAGCTGCAAGGTACAACTGAAGAAGGCCGAGCCCCACAACCTTGAATTGCAGGTAACGAGGAGGTGATTCTCAAGGGCTAATCAAAATAACAATTCGTGTGGAAAATGCAAACCTAAGATAACTGTGACAGTGGGACAAAGGCTGATTTTTTAAATTGAAAAATCAGATGCAGATTTAGACCTGCAATGAGATGCTGGAAGCTCGTGCTTCCTCATTAGCCTCTTGGACTATAACCTGGTGTTGTGTGATTTTTAAACTTTGAATAGCATAGACTGAACAGCCCTGAAACACTGAACAATAGGTTCTTTTGGATGACTGAGCAAGGTTTTTCTTGTCTTTTGTCTATTTTATGTTCTTATTTGGGACAGAAGCAGACACTGGGCGAAGGGAGAAGAGAAAAATAAAAGTCTCTATACTGATGTGGAGGTGCCGGTATTGGGCTGAGATGAACAAAGTCAGAAGTCACACGACACCAAGTTATAGTCCAACAGGTTTAGTTGAAATCACAAGCTTTAGGAGCGCTGCTCCTTCATCAAGTGAAATGGAATATTCAAAGTCAAGGAAAGCAAGAATAGACTTGTTGGTTAATGGCGTGTAATTAAATAGTTGCCAGACACTAGCTGCTCTGGTTCACATGAGCAGTTGAGAAGTTAGACATCTATTAGAGCTTGTGTTGCTGCATCTCCGTATTAGAAAACCCTCAAAGCTCAATAGTAAGCAATGGTTTAGAGAATAGGGAAGGCTATTTATCAAACATGAGCATTACTGAATTAAAATGCTGTTGAAGAGTTCCATCTTGCAATCATCAGTACAGTGGCAAGAATGTCAAATTTCAAAAGGAATCTCCCAAATTTAGCCTTGTTCTTAGCAATATGAAAGGTTTCTCCTAATAATGCATTATGCATTTATTATTGACATAAACACTATTATAATGAGCTACCAACAGATAAATACCTATTAAGAAAATTGCATTGTCTTTTATTTTCATTCAGAGGGTCAGCCAACCTTAATCCACAGAATTATATTTTCCACTGTGCTCACTGCCTGTCCTGTGGAGAAGCCACTTTTTGCTCTCATCTGCATATGTCATCTTGCATCATTCTCGAGTCTGTTTTCCAGGGATTGCCTTGCATAACACTTTTTCCTCCAAATACTCTGCCTTTTGGTCTCATCACACAGCCAACATCAGTGAGCTTTCCTTGCTGGTTCAAACAGGTTCCTCTTAACACTATCTTTCTCAAGAACCTGCCCACCTGACTGTGCATGTCATACATAATGCCCATCTTGAGTCTTAACTAAACTGTCTTACCAAAATCCAAAACCAGATCACTGGAGACAGTTGTGAACATCAGCAGTATGATGCTAACATTATTCTTTTCTCTGATTCATCCTTATGTCAACTGAATTTGGCTCTCAATGTAATCAAATTATTCCATAGCAAACAAAGTCTCCCTATGAAAAAAGGGGAAAATAAAGTCCCCATCTTCCGAATCGTGGCTACAACAGGTATTCAGCATCAGCAACATTCTAACATTTTCAAATGGAATAACATTTTTATTAAATCTGAGTAGTTCAATCATAATAATAACTCTAAAAGCAAAAGCCTATGGAAGGCAAGGAAAAACATTCTATTGAGGATAAAGGAAATCTGAAAGCATGACACAATAGATTATCAACAATGAGATAAATTTGTATCGAAAAGTTTTGAAAGCAGCAAATTTTACCAAGGTCCAATACTTGTCCAACATAAAAATGTAAGAAACAGGAGCAATTGTACATCAAGGCTCACATTGAGTCTCTCCATCTCTCAATAAGAACGTGCCTTTTTCTGTACACATTAACTCCACTTTCCTACATTACCCTCATATCATTTAATTCCCCTAAATGTCCAAATCCCAGCCTGGGATATACTCAACAAGTAAACATGCACAGGACCCCAGAGTAGAGGTTTCCAAAGAAATTCACAGCACTCTGAATGAATAAAATTTTCCACATTTCAATCCCAAATGACTGAATCCATTATGCTGAGACAATAGCCCCAAGTCCTTTCCCTGAGAAAGGAGATGACAGCTATTCAAAGCTGGTTATGGACAGTTTTATATTCTACATTCATTTTGCCAAGATTCAATCACAGACATATTAAAGCAGGTGACCATCTTTAATTGGAATTATATATTTCTTTCTTGAGTGCCACCTTTAAAATTAATATTGGCAGACAACTCGAGCCATGCTGGCATTATTATATTGCTGTCAACATTTCAATTAAACTGCTTTAACATAATCATTCTTATGAATTGCTGTACATCAAATTAAGTGCTTCAGACATATTACATAAGTTCACGGATTTTTTCTTTTAAATTACAACAGTAAAATTCAATATTACCAGAGAAATGATTAACACGATTGCACACTACTCAACACAAATGCCTAACTCTCAGACAATCTTTGCCAAAGGTGTAAAATTCATTATTCTTTATTATTATTTTCTCTTCCAGGTGGAGACAACATAGAGTGGGAAAAGCCCCACAAAATCTCATGCTGGCTCTAGTGGCACTTATTAAACAGAGATAAGCCAAGCTGTGAAAGAAAAATGCCGTTTTTTTCTCAATAAATCACTTTGACATTGTGGCATGCAATGACCTTCACAGCTCCAGTTTAACAACATTCTCATAACCAGCAGCTGACATTAAAAAGAAGAGACAATATGTAAGGGCCGATGATTAAAATCCCTGCCGTACATATTTAATC